>NW_027526460.1:80763410-81963410 GCF_048455015.1 Haemaphysalis longicornis | reverse complement strand
CTCTGGTTACCTTACTCCACTGCCGTATATTTCCCGAGGCACAGCAGTAGATAATCGGTTATCTTCTGTGGTGAGAACATCTTTGTCATCCGAGACGCATATGTCGATCGTGGAATCTTTGCTTCGAAAGATTGGTATTGAGTCGCTGGTGGTGGCTGTACTTCTATCGGTATTGGCCTCTCTGCTTGCCATGCAGAACCTTTGTGTTTCCTTGGTTCTTGTTTTCAGGCCTGCTTCACGGGTGATCATGTTTCACAGCCTCTACTTAGGTATACGCTTTAAGTTGGGGGCACATTCCCAACTAAACGTTCCAATGCGCCCACTAATTCGCTCCCGCGTTGCCTTCTTGCGTAGGCACGCTTCTGCTCATTGCATACGTAAAAAAAACCATAAAAATGTATATGCGGCGAAAACTCTGCGGAGAATTTTTTTTTAATTGTGAGTAAGCATATGTTTTTGTTTTCCGGCATGTAATTCGGAGCCAAAGAGACAATCTAGTTGTGTGAACAGGAAGGTTTACCAATTTCAGTGGACGCAAATTTTACCTCAAGAAGCTGCGTGGTTTTTAGTACTACAGAACACGTCTTCTAAGAGCAGCGACTTCTTGCACATCCCAACCTATATGCAAGACATCATAATTCAAGACAAACTATACAAAGTATTATACAGTGCACATATAAATTTTGATTGTCCATCCATAAAGTGCCGTAAATTTTGCGCAAGCGGCTCGCGAGCATTTTGTTTGAGCAGCATAGTACTTGTGCAACGTCAACGAGTTTGTCGCGTTCTGATTGATTGATTGTAGGGTTTAACGCGCCGACACAACGCAGGCGATGAGGCACGCCGTAGTGGAGGGCTCCGGATTAATTTTTGGCCACCTGGGGATCTTTAACGCATGCCGAAATCTCGTACACACGGGCATTTTTGCTTTTCGCCTCCATCAGAAAAGCGGCCGCCGCGGCTGGGAATCGGTTTGGCGCTTTCTGACGCGCGTTGTGTGTGCCACGTAAGACAGGCGGCCAAGCCCTCTAGCTAGATATTCGGCTTTTTTTGCCGCACGTCGCCATTTTTTTGTTTTCTGGAGAAGTTCTTTCTTCTGATTATCGCACACCTGGTCGCCTATAGATCACATCGCCTCAAACCGAACCTTGAAAGCTGTTAATGCCGCCGATAAACAGAAAAAAATTTCTTTGAGAGAGTATTTCTGATGACACCCATTCATCAACCCGCCACCCCCCCCCCTTCCCCCCGCTGATGGCTGCCACAACCTGCCATAGATGTTAAGCAACCGGACACAATGCCTGCTTTCACGCTTATAGCGTGAGCGGTTTTCCCTATGGACGAAAAAAGTCTACACCGCGGACCCACAAGAAAGGCTTTGTTGAAAACAAAGAAAGGGAAAATGGCAATATTGGTAAAATGACCACGACTTCATCATGAGGACAATACTGCTTTGGCGTTCCCGATACTCAGACGTCAGCCTAGGTTTCCTCGGTATGCTTTTTTAAAAAAGTGAAGTTCGAGTGAAAAGTACGCTTCCGTATTAAATTCAGGACATTCGGCTTTAAAGAGGTTCGTGCGATAGATATAGCTTCAAAAATGTCCGCGCGGATGATTAGGGAATACAATCGCCAACCGTTTTTTCGGACTCGGCGGCAACCGCCCATAAGCCCGAAGAATCGGGAGTCAAAAAAAGAGTAATTGAAAAAAAAAACCTTCATTAGCCCAACGGCTTGACAAACACATATATGCCCGTCGGTACACAGGCACGCCTACGCGCGACTAAGTCTACCCGTATATCCACCAGTGTTTGTCCGCAATCGGCAATCGTAGGCAGACAATAGCACTTTAAGGGCTCGCGTAAGACCACTATTTCATGCCTCTGGCGTTGGTGGCGCGTCATTATCGATGTCACTGTATACACCTGTACCGGTTCGTGGACCTGGCGTATGATTTCGTCATTGTCCAACTCGGCCCACGGGAAGACGGCACTACCGATTTCGTGAAATCTTCGAACAGAACAGTTCCAACATCGACGCCCCTTGCACGGAGGTCATCGAAAATGTCGGATGCTGCGGCTGGCAGCATCTCAGCTGTGGGGTTCTGGAAGGTGTCACTATACTCGTCATTACTGCCCACCACAAATCCGGCATGTCGAAAGCAGTTGCGGTTCACGTCCTGCGTCACGGCCCCTCCAAGCATCATACAGCATGCTGATAGCCGACAGCACATCCACAACGTAGCTTTTGACACTGTCCACACAGTGGTATTGGGGACAAAAGTGCAGCTTCAAGTTCTTGATTACACCTTGGTCTATCCGCATTAACACACTGTCGTGATCGGCGGCGAAATTTGTAAGGTGATCGCTTACACGTTGTTGATGCGCCCATGGGCACCACAATTATCAAGGAACATAAACACCTTGCGCTTATGTTGCTTCTACTTACAGTGGAACTTGGGTGCCTTGATTAGCCATTGATGAGGACTGGAAGTTTCTCCGTCCCCAACATGTTGGGTCCAACGACAGCCCTCAATCGCTCCTTACTGTGCTTCCCGCCATGGACAGGTTCGCCAGAGAAAGCAATCATATTCTCAGGCAACATCGTGTAAAACAAGTCACTCTCATCACAGTTGAATATTTTACCTCGGGTGTACTGGCACAGCAGGGAACACAGCTTGTCGGTTGGGTAATCTCTCACAAGGGTTACGTTGACAGAATCCCTCCAGCCTAACATGTGCTTAAGGGGCAGGTTGGATCTTTTGAAGAAGATCAGGAGTTAGCCATCGCTGAACTTGCAGTTCATAATATCCATGCAGATGGTGAGCGACTCTGGCTTTTGGCTAAACATGTGTCCAGAAACTGGCACCTTTCTAGCCCAAGTTGCGCGCAGCGAGATGTTTAGTACATCTTCTAGCTTTTTTGCCAGCCGTCTCGGAGAATCATTCTGCATTACCGCAGGCTCTTTTTCCGCTGCCTTCAGGGCATTCTCCTCGTTCTTTTATGTAATCGTAGACGGTTTGCTTTGAAACCGAAAATTCTTCAGCAATTTTTTATTGTGGTCGGCCGCTTGCAACAGGAAGGATAGGACAATTGCACTGGAGTTTTGGCGGCATGCAGCGACCTCTCGTGTCCAATGCCTTGGGTAGTACAAAAGCAGATGACGCTCACCGCGTCCTTGTGTTTTCAATTACAAACCATAGCGAATGTTGGTTCTACTGAATTCAATCGCATCGTAGTGAGTTTCAATAACTCTATACTGAATAAACTAGCCCTTAAAGTACTTGTAGAAGCTAAACAATAGACTATCCGCTAGGGCAAGCCAATTTATCGGCTTTCTTTGAGTAAGCTGTGACGATCGTCGCGACGTGGAACAGTATTGCCAATTCTCGTGTTATAAGTTGCTGAAGATAATTACCGTTCTTTCTTCTTGCGTACGGTCGACAAAGAAACATTTCGCAAGTAGCATACACACAGAACGCTGCACATCCTATAGCCTGAGGTAACTGTAAGTGGTTGCTTCCGCGGGAGCACGCAAGAGGGCGCGAGAAACGCAGCCGACTGAGCTGACACTGCTGCACTGGTACCGCCTTGAAAACAACTGGAATCTTTAGTCTGTATTTTTGCCAAAGAAATGAATATTTCTTAAAAATTTACGCCGCACAATTTACGAACGGCAGCTTGCATGTATACTAGCGAGTAGGTGAGGCAAAAGCGTTAAATGAATAAATTAGGCGTAAATAAAGGATTCCAACGAAGCACCCAATCCCTTGTCTGTTGTCTGCAGAGAAGTGTACTTTCATATTTACATAACATAACGCAGGCAATATTCAAGGTGTGGGGCCCAAGTATTCACATACGATTGTCACTAACTGTGTTGGTTATTTCTACTGCAGGGGTCGGCAACGTTTACCCCGCAGTCCGAATGTGGCTCCGGGGCTGTAGTATGCGGCCCCCAGCAAATCGTCAGAACCCCGCGCTCCCTGTGTTACTAACGATCTGAACGCCGACACGCCAGTTTTGACCTCAAATTAAGTTGGACGGGGAGATGAGTTCAGAGCATTGAGAGTTTCCAGTGGTAGGTTCCCCCATCTTCATACTTAACCAGATTGATGTCAAATGCTATAGGCGATTCACTGATTGTTCTATATTTCCTTTCAAAGCAACCTGCCCCTTACCACCCGATTTCCCGTCCAACCATTCGCCGTGTCGACTTCGTGTAACTCGGCACTACACCTGAGAACATTGCCGACCGTTATTCTAGTCTATTAAGTGTGAACTGGGAATATATAATAGCCGAGCGCAATTAAATAAAAGTGACAGCAAACTGTAAAACAGAAAGGCCCCTGAGTTCGCAGGACCACTTGGTTTTACTGCATCTATACTACCGGAATCACAGAACAGATTTAACGCTTTGGAGGCTCGGTACAATCTGTAACTGAGCCACGCAATAAATTGATTGATTGATTGTGGGGTTTAACGCGCCGACGCAACGCAGGCGATGAGGCGCGCCGTAGTGGAGGGCTCCGGATTAATTTTGACCACCTGGGGATCTTTAACGTGCGCCGAAATCTCGTACACACGGGCGTTTTTGCTTTTCGCCTCCATCAGAAAAGCGGCCGCCGCGGCCGGGAATCGAACCCGCGACCTTGTGCTCAGCAGCGCAACGCCTTAGCCACTGAGCCACCGCGGCGGGTTCCACGCAATAAAACGGCAAGCTAGTGCTGCCCCATTTGTTACTAACGGCGACGTAAACCAGCAGTGTTTAATGAAAGTGCACGCATAGTGCGCAGGTCCGCAAAAGTGCGGAGAAGCGCAGCGGGCGACGCTGGTATGCGGCGGAGTCTCTGAATTTTACGTACGATCTTCGCCGATCGCGTTACTCCACTCTTTTTGATCGGCTGTTGTTGAAAAAGTTCTTGTCACCAAGTCTATTAGCTTAAACACGAAGCTTTCACTCCAAAATTCACTTCATACGACCATCGATCGGTGAACCTGCGAGTGGAAGAGCGCCATCATCGTGCCAGCACTATTGCCGACGCTGTGAACGTATTTAGCGCTGCAAAGGTTTTTCCCTAATGCAAAGTTGATCACCGCAAGAGATCGGACACGTCAGGGATGGGCAGGAGACAATGTCGTCGAACGATCAGGAGTGTCGAGTTCATTGCGATTTGGTCAACACGTGATCCTATGGTACCTCCGCAGCTTTGTACTACGCGGAAGTCGGTTGCGTGGTGACAAAATTCAGTGAGCGACCGAAACGTTAAGGCAGTTTTGTAATTCCGAAAACAGTGGCCGTAAAACAAAGTGATTGGGTGAACGGAATTGCCGTTTTGTTTCGTTGTTTGTCCTCACTTTATTTTATTACGCTCTGGCATCGTATATTCCCAGTGCGCACTTAATAGACTAGAAAAGGGATCAGCCACGTTTTACGTTGTACAGCCGAGGGCCATGACGTCGGCACGGCAGAGGGCTGGACGGCAAACCAGGTGGGAGGGGAAAGAGGGCTTTGAACGCAAAGTAAAAAATCAGAGAATTTCCAACAGTATTTGACAATATTCTGGTTAAGTGTGAAGATGGGGGAAAATACAACTGGAAGCGATCAATTCTCTGTCCTTGTTTTTCCGTTTAGCCGCAAATCAAATCAGAACTGGCGTGTCGGCGTTCACATTGTTAGTGACAGGAGGAGGATGGGAGTTCTAATGACGTGCTGGGGTCCGCATAGTACAGCCCTGGGGGCCACATTCGGCACGCGGGCTCTACGGTGCTAACCCCTGGAGTAGAAGATAACCAAGAGAGTCAGTGGCAATAGTATGTAAATATTTTTGCCGAGTACCATGTGTGCGGCTGTATTATCTTATATAAATATAGCAATACACATCTTTGTAGGCAGCGGACGTGCTATTTTGTGCTTGTTTTGTGTCCTTTATTGCGCTTATTTTGCTTATTGGGCGCCATCGGCTCGAATACACGCTAGTATAAATGTACCCTACCGTTCTTAAATCGTGCAGCGGAAAATGTTAATGAAAAAAATTCCCGCGCCTTCCCGCGAGGGGAACACGAGTAAATGCAGAGCATTGGGGCCTCAGTACTGGTTGAAGGCAGTGTTGCTTCCATCGCTTCTTCCGTGATGCTGGAGTAGCAGACACGAGTAAACGTGGGAGCGAGCGTCAACCAAGGAAGGAAGGAGCAACGCAGTGACTGAAGCACGAGCGACCGCTAGCGACTTTATATTTGCAGCGCGCGCAGTAGAGGTAGAGCGGTACGGGGGGAGAGCGCGCATGCGCAAGCAGCGCGCGCTCTTCTACGCCCCACCGCGCTGCTATCACGCACGTATTACGCCGAGACACGGCCGGACTGGAGGAGCGGCGAGCACGCACTTTCATATGAAAGTGCGCGCCCGCCGCTCCTCCAGCCCGGCCGTGGCCGAGACCGCGACGGAGCGTTCCGGGGGTGACGAGCAAACGGGCTGACTACGACGCATGCGCGCACCTGCTGCGGACGCGGAGCTGTGGACGCCGTCCGACGCAGGAAGAGGCGAGGCTAAGAAATGCTCTGCATTTAAAATGATTTGGTTTTCGAAAATACAAAACAAAATTTCCGCTCGTTTTCGATGTGGTACCCTAGGCCAGCAATGTCAGCTGAGTCGGCTGCGCTTCTCGCGGCCTTTCGTATACTCCCGCTGAAGCTACCATTCAGAGTTATTACAGTTACCTGAGCCTATAGGATGAGCAGCGTTCTGTGTTTATGTACTTGCGAACTGTTCCTTTGTCGACCGTACGCAAGACGAAATCCAAATAATTATGGTAAGGAAATTATTCCATGATAACTGACAATACTGTTCCACATCGCGACGATCGTCAGAGCTTGCTCAAAAGAAAGCCGATAAATCGGTTTCTCGTAGCGCATAGTCTTTTGTTTGGCCTGTGCAACTACTTCAAGGCACGGAGCAAGAATATAAAGGAGGCGAAACGGCCCATCGCCATAAGCGTGGGCGAGCGACCAGATAATGTCACAACGAAAACCAAGGCGGACTGCAAAGCTTCGTCGCTGCGACGGTGAAGGACAGGGTAGCGGCACCTGATGGGCGAAATGATATCAGCCGCACTTCTTTCCGTGCCTGTGCAGTGCAATACCGAAAGCAGCAGCCCCGCAGTTTCTGCACCCGCGGCAGATGCCGCTAGCTTAACGTATGACGAGCGCTTGTGACATTATCTGGCCGCGTTAGGAGGCCTTGTTTCCTCTGCTATATAGTTCTTGCTCCGAGCTTTAAGGGCCATTTTATACAGTATGCAGTAATTTAAACACCCCACAACACGAATAAATTAGGTACAATTAACTTTCGCTCGGGCTTGAAATGGAAAGCCCAAATAGAGGGGCGAATGTCGTCTGTTTTTTACTACCCAGAGGCGTTGGATACGCGAGGGCGCTGCCTGTCGCCAAAACTCCAGTTCAGGAGCACTATGTGGAGGGAGGCGCAATGCTTATGATCGCCAGAAGCAGCAACCGTGACTGTAGAGTGTAACAGTAATAAGTCTGATTTCTTCATTCAAGAAAACCTGGGGGACATTGCACAAAAGTACCTTTATTTTCGCTTTTGAAAAACAGGAGCAAGAAAGCGCAGCTTCAGTATGGCTTTTATTTATTTCCATATATATTAAGCGGACTCCTGAAATTTCTTCTTTGTGTTTTCACACGCAACGGCAAAGCAGAATGCCTACAGTAGTCTTGGTATACCTTGTAGACAGACAGGCATTTTGAAAAATAAACCATTTTGCATGTTTTGAGCGGCTTGTCAACATTGCTCTCCAAGACATGCATCTCACAGAGAGGCTGGGCTGAAAAACCACAACTTTGTTATTACCATACGTGTACGAAGGTTTTCTTGCACTCAACAGAAAAAATTTGAACCCGAATTTGAAGCCACATACACACAACACCAAGAATTTCGTAAATATCATCAAGTGACGGTATGGTTTTTCGGTAACGTTCCAACTATTGACTCTTCTCTTAGGAACTATACTCCCGTCCTATATCGAGAGTTCTTGTTTTTTCGTTGAAGCTGAAGCTTTTTCAAACATTTATTTATAAAGTTTTTGGTTTCATCATTTTTACCTGGTAAAAGCATATTACACACCCACTAGGCCATAAACACTGATATAAAAAAGGTTGTTTATGTATCTGTGAAATTCCAAATTTGCGCAAGCTGCACAACCTTCAGAAGTAGCAATGTTTTCTAAAATAAATGCAGCAGTTTTTTCGTAGCCGTAAGAGTGCCACCTGCAAAGAGCGACCAGCGGTAAAAAAACGAAATATAACGTGCACGTTTCGGCTCTTTGTCGACCAAACTGTTATTCAGTTGCAGAACAGAACGTGCCACGGAGTACATAGCAGCAAACAATTATCACCGAAATAGTAATAATAAAATAACCGTCCCCTATCCTAACCACTATTGTGATGAACACTCGAAAGGTCGCAAGTATTTTAAAGCGAAGATTGGTAGAACCAGGCTTCCGGGCCATACCAAGTCTCAACAAAAACCGGCTACAAATATAGTCTTTTTGAGGATTTCCCAAAAGATTTATAGCCAATTTAGCGCTAATTTGGATGCATCACAGCAAAAACGTTTCATGTATTCGCCACAATTATTTCAAAGCTATGTATGAAATTTTACATTACTTCCCGCCTCTTGTGAATACAAAACTACTGGGAAAGTGTTGTTGCATATAACGGCTGCATTTCTTGTTTAATAGCAACTCCACCGCAAAATTATCTCTTGAACGATAAGGTGACACTGTCGTAACTCGCAGAAAAAAACAGGGTGATTTGGCTCATATTTTTTACAGCCGAGCTGCTCAAGCCTCTTTCTGCCCCTGCTGATCGTTTACAGGAAATTCCGCTCGGCGAAGTGTAGAGGAGGGCATGCTAGAAAACTGGCAACGCTGCAATCCCCCACGGGCTGGTGCCGGAAGTGAGCGCCTCCAGACAGAGAAATGTAGTTAGGGAGATTCCGGGCATAGACCCCGGGCCTTTCACGCCATGAAACCGGCAACCGAAGTGCATGGCGACCCAAAAATCCGAAGATTTCGGGATAAGCCGCGGTGGGGAACAATAAAATGTGCAGCCAATAGGGAAGATAACAAAATAAAGCCATTCCACTCAACGCGAAAGCTCTCCGAAGTGCAGAGCAGTGATTCACTATAATGGGCTGTGACGGCGTTATCCGCTCACTATTACCACCCAACACACTCCTGTCCTCCCTGTCTCACTCCTCTCTTGATCAATTGAACGGAGGTTTGTACAAGGTAATTGAAATTTTCCACCAACGCACTGATCGCACGCCCCCTCCCAGGAAAAGCTCGAGCGGGAGTTGCTCTCTTTTTTTCTCATTTTCATGTCGAAAGTGCAGGCGCCTTACTGCGCAGTTTTGAATGCGCTATTTCTGGCGGCCACATGTTTGCTTACTATCGTGAAACCCGACAAAACAACCGTTGTTTACTAAGTGAATGTGGGGGCTCCCGGGTAATTACATATATTATGAGTCAAATGTACCTGCAGTTTTCTTCGCGCTACACAAAGGGGAGATGTATGACAAGCGACAGCGCTTCACGAGTTCCCAACAGTTACTACTACATAAACCGGTCGTTTGTAAAGATTGTGCAGTACGTTCTTACTGCAACTCCGTGAGGTACTACTGGGATCCGTAATCACGCTGCGCTGCCTCATTGCAGAAGGCACTTTACATCTAAAAGCGTGATTGCAAAAGAGCTACGACGACAACCCTAGCCACTAAACTGCTCTGCACATAAAAATGATTCTGCGTTCGCAGCTCACCTTGGTACCTTTTGTTATGAAGCCGGTGACTGTGCGATTGCGCTATCATCGCATCCGTGCGCGCACCATTCCTTTTGGGTTCGTAGCGCGGGCGTTATTTTAAACTTTGTATAAATTCAACAGGACTTTGGCTTCGGACTTTGGCAGTTTGGTTTTTGGATCTTAGGGGAATGGGTGATGGACTGTGGTTTCACTCAGTTTTAAAAAAAAGCTTTGCTTTTTAACCATCAATCTCTTACCTTAGGGGTAGACTTATGAAAAGCCAAATCATATACTGAAGACCACCTCCTCTACAGATTCCTCAGTGTTCGCATCTCGATTGTGAAGGTGGCGGACTTTTCTTTTTTGTAGTCTTCGAATGCCTTGCCGATTACAAGAGACTGTCGCACCTATGTTATGTTCCTGAGATAAAGGCACGACATTATTTCAAACCAAAGGAGTGGTTTCAAAAAATAAGGTGTCTCGTGCATACGGTCCGAAATGAATTTGCCGATAGGTACCGAATACCACCTCCGAGAGCTGAAACAATTAAAACAAATTGGAAACACAGTTGAGAAAGGTAGGGATTATTTCGGCTAGATGCCATCTAAACTAAGGCTGTCCCGCATCCACAAGGCCACCACACCTCGATAAATATGGCTGACTACACTTAGGCTAAGTGAAGCTTCCACTTGGAAACGTGTGCTGCAAATGTGCTCTGGCTACATGAGTCGTTTGAGTGTTCTAAAACATAAAAAGCAATTTGCCCAGCTGCCACGTACGTTCCGGCTAAATGTCTTTAGCTAGGCAGTGCTGAAAGGGTGTGTCTCAGCTATAGCAACCTAAAGAAAAGCTATGTTTTTGAGATCAAATGATACATTTTAAGAATGTTTTGCGATTCCCCTAAAGTTTGGCCTAATGAGCACACCTTGGTGCCTGCTGGAAGTCTGCAATGCGGCGTTTCTGTAGTATCCCGCGTACACAATGGCGTACGTGCTCCGCGCTCAAACCATTTATGTGGTCAAGTTTTCTAGGCTTAGCAGTGTCTTAGGCTGCACCTCGGTCCTTTTGCTAACCGCTATTCATTCATTTTCATTTATTCACGACAATCGTCATTACAAGTTTGAATTGGGTGGCGTGGCTATAGGCAGAATTAACGCCTGGCGGGGCCACGACGCCCATTCAACAACTGGAAACAACCGATCATGCCGCGAACTAATTGTGAGCATAAAAAATATTGGCAAACGAAAGCAAATTGCTACGCACCAAACATATCGATACACTCACAACAGTAACACACCAAGAAATCCCTTTAAAAAGATACACGCAATAAGAGTTCATTTTTCGGACAGTGGAGATAAATTACCATAATAGTGATTGTTTTACACCAAAAGCAAAGTAACTTACACCAACAAGTAAAAAACTAAACAGTCAACCAGAACACAAATCACAAAGGATCATAATGCCGCGAACCATGTATGGGTTTGTTTATTTATTGTTTGTTTTTACTGCCGGGCCACGCCCGGCTGTGTTATCTGCGTTCCAAGCAAAGCACGTCTTGCATTCTTTATTTTTATGCCGCGCGGTCTATAACATTCAGATAAGCAGACTGTTTCACCCTAACGTCGCTAGCCCAGAATAATCTTATGTGATCTACAATGTTCTGGATGTGAATCGACGGTTCTAGAAACACTCGCACGGAAAGATAAAAAGCCTGCAGAGCAGACGCCGGGGTATTCGACTCGGCGACACTCGCCTGCACAAGTCACTTTGTTGACCGCTGTTTAGCCGCCTCTGTATTCTCTTGAGTTGTTAGGGGAGCACAAGTTCGCTCCAATAAACTTGTTTGTCCTGGAAGACAACTGCGTCCTCCTTGGCTTCGTGACAATAAGGTGACCACACAGCTGGAGGTTTTCATTTTTTTCTAGTTTGGCACTATGCGCAGTGTATACAGTCGAGTCCACTTATAACAATATTGAGGTACCATGAAAATATCATTGTTATAACCGATTATTGTTATAAGCGGGTTATGCCGAAAATAACAAAAAAAAACGTGACAAACAAGAGCATTAATTGCGCAACGATGTCCGCGCGTGCTGGGACAGGAGGATCGAGGAGACAGTGACCACAGAACAGGAACAGTGACAACAGGCAAGGAAAATGACGCTGGTAAGCACCAGACTCGGAACACGTGCAAACGGCGGAGCTGGAGACGTGGCCAAATTAGCGAAGAATAGGGGAGGTCGGCACAGTGCACACAGCGCTGGTGCTGCGGCGGCTTAGGCGCCCCGGTGCTTTTTCTACAGGTGGCGCACCCTCAAAATGGACTGCCCCACTGCCCGTAGAGGCGCCCATCCGGTCCTCCTCCCCCTCCTCCGCGTCACCGCGGCAGGCGAAAGCAGCGGTGGCATGCGAACCTCTTCGGCGCGCACTCGCCGCGTGCGAGGCCAAGTGCGCTATCGCCTGGCCGCCGCACGTATGCTCTCATGCCCTTTTGCGTAATAGGCGGGGTTGGGGTGGCATTGTCGCAGCGTTTTTGCATTTTTGTTTCGTTCAGGGTTGGTTCCAGTGCCCACATTTAATTGTTATAACCGATATTGCATCATGACAGCGTTGTTATAAGCGGTTTATTTTGCCATAGAATACAATGAAAAGCTGACGGTGCCGCCGCTGTCCATTGTTATATCCGATATATTGCTAAAACCGGTATTGTTATAAGTGACCTCGACTGTACTCGATTTTGCAAAGCGTAAAATTGCTTGTGGTAGTCGCAATAACCGTCGAGTCACAGGCTGCTAGTTCGCCAGTCTTCCTCTCGTAGCCTCCATGGCCACATGACTATAGTCGTCTAAAGGCAGCTCCCCCCAAGGGCCACTTTTTTTCTGTTCTCAACTCTACTGTCGCTATCGTTTGCTCTGTTAAAAAGAGACGCAGTCGACGCAGAAACGTTTAGAAGATGATGGATATATTGCTTATGCTGCAAAAGACGCAGATGTAATAGCAGAACAGTAAGTCATGTGAATCCCTTCATACACTCAGGCCCTTATAATTTATTTAGACATGTGATTACAGATTTAAATACGGTATGTTATCGGAGAATATTCAAACAACCCATTACGTGCAAATCAACAAATCAATGGCGCTAGAAATATACATGAAATAATACCTAAACATATGCTGGGGTCATCGCACCGTGACACACGAATGTGATAAACTTACCAGAGTGGGGGCTTTGTATTAGATAAACAGAGCAGTTTTCATTTTGCTCCCGATGCAATAATGTGTATATTGTTCCATTTGCCACTAAAAAGGAAGCACAATATTAGTAACTTGCCGCGGAGTGCCCCCAACGTGCGAACACCTGTCGAAGAAGGATAAGTCAACAAGCATTTGTCGTTAGCACTTAGAACTGAACGCAATAACAGTTGGTACAGAGTGCCTGCCGTACAGGGAACCGTAATTACTGGTTCGTAAATTAGCATATTTTGTTCCAAGCCAAGCATATACGCGATTGCAATAGGCGCATTGCTATTTTACCGAGAAAATGTTTTTCTCACAGTCACTTCAACACCACATTGCTAAATCATTTATATGAATAAACAATGACAGTGGAGCGACCGTTGACACATTGGCGTTTTAGCAGGAAAATGCTATATTACTTAAGTGTTGCACAGAAAGGAGGGATGTGATTACATCAGTTTCTAATATACCAGCGATATGCTAGAAATCACACGTAGATTAGTAGGGCAAGAGGTGTTGCGGAGGCTATAAACTGCCCATTCAAAAGAAATTACGCCGTGCGTACTCCGTAACCGCGAAACGGTTTATAAATTGGCCGACGGCTTAAAAGAAATAAAATTAGGCAGTCGAGTGGAAACAAAACTGTAGAGAAATACGGTAAAGTCATAGAAAAAGAAAAAGAAGCTGGGAATGGTGGCCTAAAGTCTCCGCCTTCTCTTCGCCCGTCCCTTTCTTTACATTTGCTGCCAAAAGCAATGTTGAACAAGGGGTTCGTGGAACTGGGGCAGTATCTTCCGGGGGGGGGGGGGGGGCAGGCGGGGGGCGGAAGGAATTGAAAAAGGTAATAAAGTAAAAGCTCAGATCGGCGGACGCCACTGTGTCTTCTCTTCGCACGCCCCTTTGTTTACAAAAACTTGCAATACCTATGCCTAAAGTCTAAATTCGACAAGGGTCATCTTGAATCCGAGTCCAGTGCGGCTTCGTGCCTCCACTAGGCTTTATGGGACTGTAGTGAATGTTTTCTGGCCTTTCACTTCGAAAACGTCGACAACCCGTGCACGCTACTCAACTTGAAATGGTTTCACATTGTTTCAAATGAATAAGCTGTACATCAGAGTATCCCCCCGGTAGGCCTTAAAGACGGGCATAACAACATGCCCCTTTCGTTGATTTGGCTAGTTACGATGACAGCTATGGTTAGAAGGCCAGTGCCGTTTCACCATTTCCGACTGTGTGGCGTCGTAAACATAGCCATTCAGAATTTTCACCCAGCCACTTCGGGGTTACTCAGTCATAATGAACGCTAATGTGCGAGCCTCAGCGGATTCACGTATTCCCAATAGTTGGAGCGTCTACGTAGTCGCCTACAAATTCCATGACTTTCTGCTCGGCAATTATTACTTCCTTATTTACAGCGGTTGGGAAGTGCTTGGTTTCTATTCTTGATTTGACGATAAAAATGGTCGCGAAAAGGTTGCAGCAAAAGCTATTCCGAAAGAATCGGTGCAAAAAATAGAAAAAAGCAGTCTCTATGTCTATATACCGCAACTTTAAATCGTGACTACTTGGAATCTTCATTTTGCTCATTCGTGTGTTCAGTCCGCTACTATTGATGCAAAAGGCATTGTGTAAATGTGTAGTTCACATCTAAAAAAGTATAAATTGCCACATTCTTCGGGTTCAAAGGCGCCTCTTCTGTGTATACTTAACAAGGAGTATGTGCATAAAACAAGTGCACTCGGTGAGTGTACATATTTTTCAGCATGGATGGCTTCATTCAGCTATTATACAGCTATCACCAACTCAAGAATTTGTGAGCGACGAAATGGCAATTGCCTTAAGCGTGTTTGAGGTTTCTGATGGCAGCAAATGGCAAGACATTTTCTTGCCTTTACCAATTACCGCGATAGAAAAGGGATTGGGTTGTAGGACGTCGGTGCATAGGTTCGTGTCCGCTCCAGTGTCTGTTTGGGTTAACCACATTCTAAATGCAATAGCGACAGGTACCGAATGACAGTGGAATAGTTCGATGGAGATAGTAGTCGCGGCCAGAGTCATTAATCAAATCGGTGATGAGCGCTGCTTTTTGAACGTATATTTTTCGTACACCGTCATCCAGTCCAGCGTCTTACAGGGATCATTTTTATGAAATGTAGATACCACCAACCATGCCCGAACTGACAATGACCATCACAATAACAAGGAAATGACAACAACAGCTCGAATGACGCCGTTAACAGCAAGAAGTTGGTGCATCATTTCTACCCTGCAAATGTGTATTTCCCGCGACGCTCTGCAAAACTTCTATACCTTCTGGCTGCGAAAACATTTTATATTCTGTTTTTGTAATTGCGGTTGAAATCACTCTCTTGCCTACAAAAAAATTAAAGACGATTTGTATGGTGAAGACAGTTCCTTGTAGTGGTTAAGTCAAAAGTATTCCAAGGAAAACACCAGGAACGTGTAATTCTTGTCCTGTTCTGAAATGTCAAGATAAAGACTCTAGTTCGCCTGCTCTTGCCTCAACTATGCAAAATGCTTAGCCTGAATATGCCCAAGGGTAACAGAGGTGTTAAGAAAGGAGGAACAAAATGTAGAAGAATACCACGTTACTGTAGCAGCTACAGCTTAATAAAACTCGGATGGGAAGAATGAACACTGGCAAAGCAGGAAAGCAGTGGTTTTAACTGAAAAATCTAGGCGTTCGTCCGGAATATTTTGAGATTGCGTAATGATGCTAATGATGTTGATGGTGACGATGACCGTCGTGGTGATAGCGATGAAGATAATGACGGAGGTGGTGATGTCGATGTCTATTTTGGATATACGAGAGTGCTGCAGATTGTGAATATTCGGATAAAAGCATTTACACACAGGAAATCCGAGTAGTCCGTGGCATAAAACCGTTTTAGCCTAGCAGGTAGGGCAGACTAGCAGGCGGCTGTGGTTACGGGTCCGATCGATTGATTGATTGTGGGGTTTAACGCGCCGACGCAACGCAGGCGATGAGGCGCGCCGTAGTGGAGGGCTCCGGATTAATTTTGACCACCTGGGGATCTTTATCGTGCGCCGAAATCTCGTACACACGGGCGTTTTTGCTTTTCGCCTCCATCAGAAAAGCGGCCGCCGCGGCCGGGAATCGAACCCGCGACCTTGTGCTCAGCAGCGCAACGCCTTAGCCACTGAGCCACCGCGGCGGGTTGGTTACGGGTCCGAATTTCGCATGTGCTTGTGCACCCGGCGAGGTCTGCCACCGTCACCCGGAAGAATCTGTGGAGAGGGCTTGGCGGGTTGTACATACTCAGAACGAATGCACGCATGGCATTGGGTAACGGTACCCGCCGTCCCTACCCGCCGGCCGGCTACCCGCAAGGACGTAGGCCATTGTCCCATTGTCCCAGAAGAAGAAAGTATATTACAGCTGCATCTTCCCGATACGCACCTACGGGCCAGAAACTTGGAGACTCTCTAAGAGGGTTCAACTTATATTGAGGATGACTCATCGCGCAAAGGAACGAAAGATGATAGGTTTAACATTAAGGGAGAAGAAGAAAGCGGAGTGGGTCTTGGAACAAACACGTGTTAAGGACATATTAGTAGAAATTAAGAAGAAGAATCGGACGCGGGCACGGCATGTATGCGCATGCAAGAAAACCGTCGGTCACTAATGGTAGCATAGTGGATCCCTAGAGAAGGCACGCGTGGCAGGGGGAGGCAGAAAGTTAGATTGGCAGAGGAGATAAAGTCTGCGGTGATAAATTGGTCGCAGTTAGCGAAGGACCGGGTTAATTGGAGATTAGTGGGAGATGCCTTTGCCCTGCAGTAGACGTAGATAAGCTGGTGATGATGATTATGATGACCCACCGTCGCTAAGGTAGTCTATACAACCCTCTAAGCTAAAATTTGCGATTAGTATATGTCCTTAACAACACAAGATAAGTGCTGAATGGTGTGTTCCTGTTGTAGCAGAAGAACGACGCAAGTCATACCTGGGCAATGGCTTCCCTTAGCGGGGACGATCACTTTACTCGCACAGAAAATCTACATTATGATTCTCATAACTAGCGCATAGCCAGCGGGAGATTTAACATCTTCCCGCACGCGCAACGTTTGTGTCTGCCGCTGTAGAAGCGTGCTACAGCACGCCGCACTTGCTGGCCAGTCGACCGCTTCTCCAGCTGGAACCACGACCGCGTATCGCCTAAAGTACAAGATGGCCCTCTAGTTAATGTATTTTCGAATGATATACGCACAGAGTCTCACAGCTCATCGGAAAGCTTGAGCGTCATGCGGGATCTGGTGACTACACGCTGAAGCCTCGCTTTGACACTTCTTGAACATCTCTGTACTCCGACGCAGCTTTAACAAGCGAATCTGGTTCTTTGGAGCTTTACAACTCTGAACCTTTGCACTGCGGCACAGCGAACACCCGGCTGGGACTTTACCATCCTCCCAGACCTGCGATATAGTTGATGGTGAGTAACCAACAGGCCCACAATCCACATTTTAGGTCCAGAAGCTCTTTCCTTTTACAGCTGCCGGCAAACGATGTCCCTTTTCGTCTCCAGCGGTGCTTGCGCCGTCTTGCCACTTTGAGGACAGCCAAGCGGCGACACTGTCACGCGAACGACAACCGAACTCTGCGCCCTACTTCCTAAAAGACTTCCTGTCCGTCAGTCTTGCTTCGATTGCCCTGAATATAATAACGGGCAACTTGGAATGTCTTGGTGTGGAGCGGTGTTCTTAGATCAGTTTTGTTCCTCCCTTGGGTTTTCTTTTCTGTAAGACCCGTTTCTGACAAGCGCATTTTCGTTGTAGGTTGAAGCTCAGAATATGGTTCTCCTGCTTCTCCACCAGGCTTGCCTGTCTCAGCGGAATAACGAGAAATAGTCTGCAAAGACAGTTCAGCCTTTCTGGCTTCAGGTACACAGAAAGACACAAACTTGCGTTTGGGTGCAACTTCCAGGACAACGTCTGCAATTTGTGCTATCCGGCTTTCACGGAGGTCCGGGGACACTTCAACCTTTATGAAGTCGGAAACAAAGATGTACTCGAACTCAACCTGATACGGTAGCGGTTCGATTCTTTCGTTCGCGTCCTTCACTTCACGCGTTCCGTCGTCTACTTGGGCGGAAGTAGCTGAGTTGTCCTTGTGTGGGGCTGGCGTAGCCTCACGTGTTTTACAGTTGTTTTCGCTGGAACGGTCGACGCTACCTCCATGCTGGCTCCCACGTCGTCAATATCTGGAAAGTGGCTGTTGTCCGTCGTCGTGACACGGTACCGGAAGCCCTTGCACCCTCGTGGCTCACTGTTTAAAGTTGAAATCTGAAGCATCGAGGGCACAACTGGCGAAGTCGACGTGTGAGAGCTGACGTTGGAGGGGTCAGGTGGACGGGGTGCAATTCCCTTTCCGTTAAACTTAATGCCAGCTACCCGCAGATCTTTCAAAGTAGATCGCAGCCGACTGAGGGCCCCGCATATCCTTTCCTGGTAGTGCAAACTGTCGTAGAAATCGTGTTCGAACTCGTCTCCTTCCAGCAGCTCACCTACCATATCGTTTAGCTTGTTGAGTTCGGCGTCCTTCTGTTCGGGTTCGATCATAGCCAACTCCAAGTTCAACGCAGACGGTGAGGGAACTTGCCGGAGCTCAGTCGCTGCCTTTGCCGCCTCGTAACAGCAGCGCGCAGAAGCTTCCTCAACGAACGCTGGGCGCCCAGGTCATCACCAAGTTGGTACTCGGGGGACGTACAGTTGATCCCAAGCATTGTGCCCTAGACGTGACGGTGCGTATCTGCGTCCAGATGAAGGTTGCGGTCGGTCGTAGGTGGGCGGTCAGGGCCAGCAATGGCAACCTCCGGCTGAGGGCGGGGCAACTGTGGTCAACGGCAGTCAAAATCACGGGGTTCTACGAACCTCCATCCGGAGGGGACGTCGTTGGTCTCCTTCGTAGCGTGCGAACATCTTCCCGGGTTTCGGCACCAAAATGTAGCGGAAGAACGACGCACGGCAGACCTAGGCCATGGCTGCCCTTGGCGGAGACGATCACTGTGCGAGTAAACCACAGAAAATCTTCATGATGATGCTCATGACTGGCGCACAGACAGCGGGAGATTTATCATCCGTGTAACACGGCGCGCCAAGAAATGAGAAACCCTAGCCAGTTCGATTCAGCGTGTATGTCGTACGGCAATTGTTTCACTAGCTGGCTCTATCGTAGAGCTTAGCGTAGGGTCAAGCAACATCTAATTAATAGCACACCGAGCCACAGGTCCCTTCTAACGTTGTTAAACATAAAATAGTGTTACTAGTTTTAACGTTATAACGCTCTCATGTGCATCCCACACTTATGTGTCGTTCTTTTGGTATTTAACACTCCATGAGCGTTCACGGTCACACAGACAACAACAAAAATCCGACGAACTACAGGGTAATGTATTCTCTATTAAAAAAACCGTTACAAAGGAAGATAATTATAGCTGAGTTTTGAATTTTGTTTGCTTATAAATGGTGTTCCGGCGCTATCAGTAGCATCATTACCATGATCGCCAGTAGCTTGGAGCTACCGCATCATTACCTGAACATACTCATCATCACCGACACAACCTCGTTTTCGGCTTATCGTCATCAGCGACGAGGCTCGGTATCCATATTTCTGTCTGTCACCTCGGTGCCTAATAAAGAATCGAGGATGTTAAGGCCTGTCATGAATATCATCCTATATATATATATATGGGGGCAGTAAAACTTTGAAGATTGTAGAAAGCACAAGAAAAGAAAACATCGAACAAGGTAGAAACCGAGATTGTATTCAGCTTTCTATATATATATATAAATATATATATATATATATATATATATATATATATATATATATATATATATATATATATATATATATATATATAGAAAGAGGGAGAAAGAGAAGAACAGAAAGATACCGGACGAGGGACTCGGTAAGGACGCATATCAAGGTTGCAGTCGTCATTGCCAGTGCTATTCGGCTAAAAGGGTCATGGTTTGGGCCTGTTGGTGATGCATAATGGAAACTGAAAGCGCAAAATAGACACGGACAAAGAAAGGGGACAACAGGGTTGGTAGTTAGCGCTCGTCCTGTTGTCCCCTTTCTTTGTCCGTGTCTATTTTGCGCTTTCAGTTTCCATTCCGCTATTCGGCTGTTTCTGAAATATTTAATAGGGCCGAATGACGTGTATTTGTGATGTTTTTTGATAAAGTGATAAATAGGCGAAAATATAAGTCGAGAAAAAATCCGCCGTTTTTTCCGGGAGCGAGAGTCGAACCCACATCTCCGCAAAACGCGTGCGGTGCACTGACCAATTATGCTATCCCGCAGCGGCTCCTCTCTGGATTTTACCGCGATGGTTTACATTTACAAGTGCTCTGAGGACGGTCAACTAGCGCCGCCCCTCGACCACCGCGGGAGACGTAGAGCGTCTTTTTTCCCAGCGGCCGCCTCTTAAGCCGTGCTCGGAGGTCGGGGTTAGCAATTGGCATATCCGAACTTCTGGAGCCAGGGCCCTCGTAATGCATGGAGCACAACAGACAGATACGGGACGACGGATTCTGTAAGGACACATATCAAGGTTGCAGTCGTCATTGCCAGTGCTATTCGGCTTTTTCCGAAATATTTATTAGTGCCGAATGACGTGTGTTTGTCTTGTTTCATTGGTACAGTGACAAATAAGCGAAAATATAGGTCGAGAAAATATCCGCCGTTTTTTCCGGGAGCGGGAGTCGAGCCCACATCTCCGCATAACGCGTGCGGTGCACTGACCAATTATGCTATCTCGCAGCGGCTCCTCTCTCGACTTCACAGCGGTGGTTTATATTTACAAGTGTTCTGAGGACGGTCAACTAGCGCCGCCCCTCGACCGCCGCGGGAGGCGTAGAGTGTCTTTTTTCCCAGCGGCCGCCACGTAAGACGTGGTCGGAGGTCGGGGTTAGCAATTGGAATATCCGAACTGCTAGAGCCAGGGCCCTCATAATGCATGGAGCAGAACAGAAAGATACAGGACAAGTGACTCGGTAAGGACACATACCAAGGTTGGAGTCGTCATTGCCAGTGCTATTTGGCTGTTTCCGCAATATTTAATAGCGCCGAATGACGTAAGTTTGTCATGTTTCTTTGATACAGTGATTTAGATGCGAAAATATAGGCCGAGAAAAAATCAGCCCTTTTTCCCGGGAGCGGGAGTCGAACCCACATCTCTGCATTACGCGTGTGGCGCACTGACCAATTATGCTATCCCGCAGCGGCTCCTCTCTCGACTTTACAGCGGTGGTTTATATTTACAAGTGCTCTGAGGACGGTCAACTAGCGCCGCCCCTCGACCGCCGCGGGAGGCGTAGAGCGTCTTTTTTCCCAGCGGCCTCCACGTAAGACGTGGTCGGAGGTTGGGGTTAGCAATTGGCATATCCGAACTGCTAGAGCCAGGGCCCTCATAATGCATGGAGCAGAACACAAAGATACAGGACAAGTGACTCGGTAAGGACACATACCAAGGTTGCAGTCGTTATTGCCAGTGCTATTCGGCTGTTTCCGAAATATTTAATAGCGCCGAATGACGTAAGTTTGTCATGTTTCTTTGATACAGTGATTTATAAGCGAAGATATAGGCCGAGAAAAAATCCGCCCTTTTTTCCGGGAGCGGGAGTCGAACCCACATCTCTGCATTACGCGTGCTGTGCACTGACCAATTATGCTAACCCGCAGGGGCTCCTCTCTCGATTTTACCGCGGGGGTTATATTTACAAGTGCTCTGAGGACGGTCAACTAGCGCTGCCCCTAGACTACCCCGATTTTCACGCATAACGCATAAACTTAAGGAGTTCAGCTCCACAAACACACTGCTCAGGAGAAAATTCCCTTCCGACACCATGAACTGAACACATATAATTCCCAATACTTTCGCAATCCAAATAAACACTGCCGTTGACAAATGTGTTCTGCCGCTCAGGCTACCAAACAAAACACAAACAGATACTGCAATATATGCGAAGGGGGTGAAGGACCTGCTGGCGACGGCCCCAAATGTGCTTACTGCAGTCTGCGCCATGCCGGAGGTGATGAAGCACGGCGTGCACACCGAACGGGCAGTACTCGCTGCTAACAGCTAGATCGTGAGGTGCGGCAGGGAACTTGGGCTTGAAGTGATAGATATGAACAAGGTAGTGGGCAGCATCGGACCTAGGCAAGCTTTTCAGTGGGACGTGGTTCACTTCAGCCCCAGGCTAAAAAACAAGGTGGGGCTGCGCTTAGGTGGGAGAGCGGTAGCTTTTTTTGGGGAACCCGCGCCGCTAAGGAAGGCAAAATGGGAGAGAAAGGGGAAGCAAGGGACACATGCACACTCAACGCTGGGAGGCAGCCAGCCCTACAACTAAACGGAGAACCTATAGACGTAACTGAGAACGTTGACACAAGCGATTTAAGTGGAAAGAATAGAGCAAACAATTTTGTAAAAGAAAAATAGACCTCGTAAGCGGAAAGGCAAAAACAAAAGCAATAAATATTTAATCAGCTACATAAATATGCAGGGAGGCAGAAAGCCTGATAAGTGGGTGGAAATTCAAAAGCAACTTGAAAGGGAAAGAGTAGACGTGTGCGCTTTAGCCGAGACTCACCTCCGAGACATAAAAGCCCCACCTGTCATAGATAATTACGTCTGGCAAGGTGGCAACAGGACCACCGGAATGAAGAAAGGAGGAGGTGTTGGTATGCTCATTAAACAAGGGACCGACTGGCAGAGAGTGCATGGAATCTGTAAAGAACATCTATGGGTTAGCGGCACCATAGCGGGGAAAAATACATGGTTAGGAGTGTTGTACTTGTGGACCGGAAGTAGTGCTAGGGAGGAAAATGAGGAAATGGTAAACTGTTTGAGAATCGATATAAACCAGTTCAAAGATTCGGGCGAAATAATCATAGTTGGAGATATGAATGCCCATATAGAAGGTTTTGATGAATGCACAGACCACAATGGTTCTCTAGTGATAGATGTATGTCAGGAAAACCGGGTTGTAATAGTAAACACGGAAAGCAAGTGTGGCGGACAAATAACGTGGGAAAGCGGTAACGGACAGTTCAGCATAGACTACCGTTTAGTATCCGAGACAGTATACGGAAGGCTGCGGGAAATGAGGATAGACGAAAATGAAACAGACAGCTCAGGAAGCGACCACAAGCGGCTTAGCTTGCATTTTGGAGGCGAAACCCTGACAAATGTAGAAATCGGTACAATAGGAGGAACTAATTTGAACAATGAGCAGTTAAAGATCAGCGCTCATAGATTGGAAGATGATATCAATAAATACCCTGACAAAAATTGGGACAACGACGAAATGATTGCGTTCATAAAGGGTAACATGAATGTACCAAAGCAACGAAACCGATGGAAAGGGAAGAGAAATCGGGGAAGCTGGTAGAATAAGGAAATAAAAGAGGCTATTGACCAGCGAAGAAAGGCGTCGAGAGAACATACAGAAGCAAAAAGAACTGTATGGAACTGGAGGTAATGAAGGAGAAATGGGATATCTACCGTGGGAAAAAACTAGAAGTGCAGAAAAGGGTGCAAACAAAGATCAAGCAGAAAAGCGAACAATGGATGGCAGAAATACGGAAGAAGGACAAAAGGGCATCCAAGAAGTTTTGGAACCATGTAAAATTACTAACCGCAAAAAACGATAACCATCAAAAATTCCTGATTGATGAGGAGGGGAAACATTTAGAAGCAGAGCACGCACTGGCGCATACTCATCGAGTGATTAGTGAGAAGTTTAGCGCAATAGTGGTAGGGAAACCTGCACCGATAACAGCAGCGCCACAGAAGACCGCGGAAAGGAAAATAAGTTTGAGCAACCATGATTGGAAAAAAGCAGAGCGAAACGTTTTCCCCGGGACAGCAGTGGGCTCGGACGGAATACCAATGCAACTGATAAACCTGCTTTGGCCTAAAAGTAAGGAATCGTCTATGAGGGCAATAGACAAAGTGATAGAAACCAAACAAATACCACAGGACTGGCTAGAAAGTAGGATGAATTTATTGTATAAAGTCAGAGGAGACAAAGCCCGTATTGATTCACACAGACCAATCACAGTAACGTCAGTGGTGTATAGATTTGTAATGCAGGCGAAAAAATCATAAATTCAGGCATGGATGGAAGAAAATGAAATACTTGGTGAACTGCAGAATGAATTTAGAGAAGACAGGTGACTGGATGACAATTTGTTCGTAATAACGCAATGCATTAAAATTGCGAAAGCACAGAATAGACCACTATGGATTACGTTCTTGGACATTAAAGGGGCATATGACAACGTAAACAGAGAACGGCTGAGTAGAATGCTGAGACTCCAGGGATTAGATGACGGGTAATACAGTTCCTTATGGCGACCAATAAAGACAATAGAGTGCCACTTACATGAGCAGGACAGAAATGCGCCCAGCAAGTCAACATCCACAGGGGACTGAAACCGGGATGTCATTTAGGTGCAATACTGTTCATGCTTCACATGGCAGGGTTGGAAAAGAAACTGGAAGAAAGTCAAGTAGGGTTTAGCCTAACCCATATGCTGCAAGGCGAAGTGGTACAACAGCATATTCTGGGAATGTTATACGCAGACGACATTGTTCTTTTAGCTGATAACCAAACCGAGATGCAGCGGCAATTAGCGGCCAGGAAGCAACCGACTTAGGATTAAATTTCAGTGGAGAAAAATCAGGAATAATGGCTTTCAATGACGCTACCACTGACGGAGTGTCTCTCCAGCAAGGTGAATGACCTAGAATGAATTATTATAAATATTTAGGAGTGTGGATAAACGAAGGGGATAACTACTTAAGCTCACGAGGAGCAATTTAAGGTTAAGGGAAAGCGAAACGCAGCTATAATGAAGCATAGAGCTCTGTGGGAGTACAACAAATATGAAGTTGTAAGAGGAATGTGGAAAGGAGTAATGGTTCCGGGTCTGATGTTTGCGAATGCTGTACTCTGCTTAAAATCAGACATTCTATCAGGCCTTGAAGTAAACCAGAGAACGGTAGGACGTTTGGCCTTAGGCGCGCATGAAAAAACAACTAACAAAGCAGTTCAGAGAGATATGGGTTGGGCGTCGTTTGAAGTTAGAGAAGCACAGAGTAAAATATGCTTTGAGATGAGGTTGAGGGCAATGGATCAACGAAGGTGAGCAGCTAAGGTTTTTAATACCTATACTTGAAAAGCGTGGACAAGCCGTGGTTAAGAAAGACTAGAAAGCTAACGATGAAATACGGAAAGAACAGTGGAGAATCCAAAACAGCCAAGGTAACCAAAAAAGAGGCAAGGCAAATTGAAAGGAATAAATGGAGGGAAAAAATGGTAGCTAAAACGTCGTTATAGATATACAGAGCTGAGAAATTGAAATTAAACAACAGCGCAAATGACAAGGACTAGGAAAGAAAGAGAAAGCTAGCAGTGGCACCCAAACCTGCCTCCCGATGAAAGTTAACATCCCGAGATTAAAAAAAATTTACAAATCCAGGGAGCACAGAAATTTGGAAGAACACTGCGATAAAAACTTATTATAATGCTTCGCGCTCCACACAAAAGGGTCCAAAAAAGTAGCTGTTTTGTTAAATTTTTGTGTGCCCTCCTTTTGTGGAGACCTGTCTCTCCATGGTAATGCATAAGAACCAGGCAGCCATAGCTTCCCATGCTTTGGGTAACGGAGTTGAGGCTATTACGGGTGGGTGGTTGATTTGGAGTGCGCCCACTGATTTACTTTTGCTCTCAGCTCAGATGGGCGTGCTAGTCTAGGTGTGCCCTTTGCATACAAAATAGTAGAGGTCAAAGGAAATCGCGGCCAGTGTGTCCTTATTGTAACGAGCTGGCGTCGTTTTTATTTATTAATTTATTTATTCACTTACCCTCAAGGCCCAGGGGCATTGCAGAAGGGAGTGGGGGACAACAAAATTATTGGAAGAATATACAGGAAGTAATATTAAGATGACAACAGCTCTTTACACAAACAGTACAGACACTGCGATAGTTATGTTAACAGAATGTGAGGGTATCCATCCGCAACATGGTCATAAAAAAATTCATATAAAAATTATGTTCCTTTTAACAGAATGAATGACTCGTCAGAAGTGTTTTATCATTAAAATACTCAGACTAGTCATAAGGATCCCCTAAAGGATCTGTCACTCCCAGCTTAAGTTAAACTGCACGTTAGGCTGATGTGCCGTACTCCGTGTATGTTGTCCGTATAAAATCCTATAGGAGAAAACAAATCATGGGCAGCATGTAGGCGGAAAAACCACCGAGAACTATTTCTAATTTACCACGACCATTTCCGTTACTTGTTATATTTAATGACTACTTACATTTAGTTATTATCATGCTCGTAGAAGAGGAGAAGTACCAAGGAGCACCGACAAGCGGGCAAGTTGGTATGGAGACATGCTGAGTAAAAGCGCAGAAAAACACGGGACAAACAGAAGAACTACACAAGACAAGCGCTTGTCCTATGTAGTTCTCTTTGTCCCGTGTTTTTCTGCGCTTTTACTGTGCTTTTCCTGTGTAGTTCTTCTATTTCTCTCGTGTTTTTATGCGCTCTTACTCAGCATGAAGAAGTCCTTCCTCTTGGGGGAGAAGGAAATATTGCCCTACTGCAGGTTGATTGAAACCCATGTTCGATGAAGTACTGCACAAAGCGCAAAGCAATCTTTCCAAGAAACCACCACTAAGCAAAAGTACATAAACCCTTCCTTCCAGTTCTGCTTTCCTTTATATAATGTACATATGAATTGAATAAATTTAGCAATGATTGATAACGAAACGCACACAGGAATTGCTGCTTTTCTTCATTACAGTAGCTTTCTATGTATTGAAAATTCCCGTGGCCGTCTCACCATAGGCCTGATTTTACCCTGTATTTTTGACGGTTCTTCTTAGCGGTGAAGTTTTCTAATGCTCTGTCCTCTGAGTACCAGCATTAAACTAAGCATTGTTCCTCCTCTTAACAACTTCGTATCGCCTTTAAGGATTATTGCTTTTATATTAATGAGAATATTCTTGGGAATAATGTGAAGATAACAAAAAGGATGATCCGGAGGAAAGAAAATGTAATTTATTATATCAAGTATTTAAAATGCGTAATATAAAATACAACATTTTTTTCAAAACAGCCCAAGATATTTCACAGCATTTCTGCGCTAGTATGAAGACACCATCGCCAACAATTATACACCAGGAGAAAAATCACTCTGCCAATTGGTTGGGCAAGTTTTTCGGGTTTATATGTATAATGCAAAAATTTCTCACCTGGTGGATAGAGAACGGTCATATAAGGCTCGCGTCGGTCCACTAATCTTGCCGTGTATTGCCACCGTGATTTGTAGCTAGAAACGGAGAAACAGGTAGCAAAATATCAGCCGTATACATAGCTATTCGCCACGTGAAGCTCTGTTTCACCTCACGTCGGTACATACACGTGTTTTATAAATATCCCGAAAGAGCATAAATGGCTGAGAAACCCCAGAATAATACAGGAGGACATTCACCAAGGAACATTACCATTAAACGAGAAAAATGCAGTTTTTTAGTAACGCTACACGGGGGATGCCATCGCTCTTTCAGGGTTCCTACGCAAACAACTCCTAGTGACGTAAGCACTAAGTGTTATAGGCCAATTGTGCGGTAGGTCGGTAGGTATTGTCGCAGATTGACATGCAGCCAAACAAGCTCAGAGCTTTGGACGCGAACAGCACTATTTGCATATTTTGTTACTAGTAGCGCTGCATTCGGGTTTTTGTAGAGTTTTTTATGCCATTTTGATGAGCTGTGATTCGATGTTTTGTGCATACCGTGTGCTCTATATTTTTTCTGCTTTCACTTTGTCGCGGTCCTCCAGCTCCTTAATCCAAGAAGACTCATTGCACCCTCCCTTTACATGATATCACTGTGAAGTAGGTCACAGCGCTGTTGTGAGCAGTATAAAATTGTCGGAATGTGTAGACATGTACAGCGGACATGTCCACATCTGGGTTGTGAATGCGCCCGACAACATGCATGGTAAGAGACACTCCTTTCCTGCTCTTACCAATGCTCCTGGTTTCGAACTCCATATAGTCTATGCAGACCGCATGCAACGTTCTCCTTTTGAAAGGATCGGTCTATTTTATCCATCAAAGATGGTTGTCACAAACTCGATGTAAAAAAATATACAACGCTCACAATTTATCCAGCGCATTTAGGGCAAATACCAAGTCGTATTCCTGAGTGTGCTAACTTCTTGTCGACGAAAGATCTAACTCTGCCAGACGCACCGCCAAGTTGTAGTCACATTTCTTGGCGGCAGCTTCGGTATGCCGTCGGCAGCCTCTTAAACTTAGTTCCCGTGATGACGAAGACGCCGTGCTAGAAAGTGGCTGGCGGACGGTCACTGCTTTAACTCTTCCGTTTCATCTTTGGCCCTATCGTCCTAATTTAACTTTAATGTACTGAAGAAGTGCTGCTCGCAAGGCCATTTCTGCCTCATTGAAGGTTGGAAAAACTAGCGACAAAGGATTCAAACACCAGTTGAATACACACAACGCTAACGTTGGACACACATCTTACATGTAATTTAAGCAGATAAAACTGGCGAACGATCCGTGCGCACGCATCAGCGAACAGTACCTATTCTCCGATAAAAACGTTATGGTTGTTCACAACTTCCAATTTGAAGCTTGGCGTTGTAGCAGGGGGGTTAATTGGCGTAATAATGGGAGGTTGTGGCCGTTACTACACCAGGGTGGCCAATGCTGCTCTGGTGAGGATGTGCATTACCGGCAATGGTCGCCGGGGTCAGACGGAACCCCACGCCCCTGCT
Organism: Haemaphysalis longicornis; assembly: GCF_048455015.1. Classification (NCBI taxonomy): domain Eukaryota; kingdom Metazoa; phylum Arthropoda; class Arachnida; order Ixodida; family Ixodidae; genus Haemaphysalis; species Haemaphysalis longicornis. The sequence goes on along the minus strand of NW_027526460.1, from coordinate 81,934,491 downwards.
CTCCCTATGGAGGATGATGGTAGCTGTAGACCCATTGCAGATATCCTCTAGTATTCTTACATAATGCTCATCTACCCCCTGGTTCACTCATTCAGGCATTACGGAACCAGGGGGTAGATGAGCATTATGTAAGAATACTAGAGGATATCTACAATGGGTCTACAGCTACCATCATCCTCCATAGGGAGAGCAGTAAAATACCTATAAGGAAGGGTGTCAGACAAGGAGACGCAATCTCTCCAGTGTTATTCACAGCATGCCTACAAGAAGTATTCAGAACGTTGGATTGCGAACAGGTGGGAGTAAGGGTTAATGGAGAATACCTCAGTAACCTCAGATTTACTGATGACGTTGCCTTACTAACTCGGGGGACGAATTGCAAAGCATGCTTTCCGCACTGGGCGAACAGAGTAGAACCGTGGGCCTGAAAATTAATATGCAGAAAACTAAAGTAATAATCAATAACCTCGGGACAGCACAGCAGTTTGAGATAGGTGGCGAGGCAGTGGAAGTGGTAAGCGAATATATCTACTTAGGCCAAGTTGTGACCCCAGATCCCAACCATGAGGCAGAGATAATTAGAAGGATCAGAATGGGGTGGGTTGCATATGGCAGACATTCTCAGATAATGAATAGCAGCCTACCATTGTCGCTGAAGAAGAAAGTGTATGACAGCTGCATCTTACCGGTACTCACCTACGGGGCAGAAACTTGGACGCTCACTAAGAGGGTTCAACTTAAATTGAGAACGACTCAGCGGGCAATGGAGCGGAAAATGATAGGTGTAACATTAAGGGACAAGAAGAGAGCGGAGTGGGTCAGGGAGCAAACTGGTGTTAAAGACATATTAGTAGAAATAAGGAAGAAGGAATGGACGTGGGCAGGGCATGTAATGCGAAGGCAAGATAACCGCTGGTCATTAAGGGTAACAGAGTGGATCCCTAGAGAAGGCAAGCGTTGCAGGGGGCGGCAGAAAGTTAGATGGGCAGATGAGATCAAGAAGTTTGCGGGGATAAATTGGTCACAGTTGGCACAGGACCGAGGTAATTGGAGAATAATGGGAGAGGCCTTTGCCCTGCAGTGGGCGTAGATAGGCTGGTGATGATGATGATGATGATGATGATGATGGTTGTAGCAGGGCGACCTTGTATCGCTACAGCAGATGGACGAACACTGACGCAATTTTCTTACTGCTTTTGGGTAACGTAGAACGCTTCAAGTATTTCCCTCTTTGTTTTTCTACTGTCTTTTCGCGGAAACGTTACCCTTTCGAACAGTGGCTCAAACTTGCAGTGCCGAAAATAGGAAAGATGACGCGCTCCTTGCAAACTCGTGAACCCGCAGTGCTCCCGTAAGCGGTAATTAATGCATTCGCCCCTTTGGCCGATATAGAGCTTCTCACACCTCAAGGAAATATTGGAAATTACTCTCTTCTAAAAGTTAACGTATTTCTTCATTTGGATTTTTTTCAGGCACAATTTATATTTCCTGCATTTTCAATGCATGTGCACCGTCCGGATAGCTTAAAACTCGCGTAAAACACTACTGGAGAACAACGCGGCGAAACAATTTTCTTTAAGTTGTGTGACACTTTATGAAGATGAGGCATCACATCAACCTTTCTTTTCAATGTTTTCATCGCGCCTCTGCCCACTTTAGTTTTGCCTTTAAAGATTAACATGCAGGCACCCTGCGACGTTCGCAATAACCTCTGGGCCTAGCGGTCAATCGTTTCCTGGATTACGTGGGCACAGCGTTTCTGTAGCACCGTGTCAAACGATAATGGGTGTAATCCTCTTTTGAGAAATTGTGAATTATTTGATTCAAATAAAAGCAACGGCTCTTTAGTTTCTGGTGAGTAAACCCGAAATCGTGGCGGCCATCTATAAAAATTAGTGCTAAATCTAAAATTCAAATGGTTTTGTTCGCAGCAACTTCAAATATAAAATAATAGGTTTCGGAGTTCAAAGTGCGTTCAAATATTTTGAGCCACATGTTTGGGGCAGTCATAAGAAAAAGCTTTAAATGGACCCTGCAACCACTTTTTCAAATTTTTTAAAAATCTCAAATGCTGGAAGAACGCAGTCAGCCAACACACCCACCACTTAGATTAGGGGGTAGCAAAGTACCTCAGCCAGAAATTACTACTCTATGCCCATCAGAGCACTTGGAAACTCGCTCAAAAGACTTTTCTTTGTTTCTTGGTCTTGACGTTCTTCGACGGTCCGAATTACGTCCCTGGGGCCATGTAGCGGCTGTTGACCGGTTTTGCTTCAGTGACAGCAACGAACGCTTTGCGATAGCAACTTTAAGAATAAAGTGACAAAAATAAATCGCAAACGATTGATTGATTGTAGGGTTTAACGCGCCGACGCCACGCAGGCGATGAGGCGCGCCGTAGTGGAGGGCTCCGGATTAATTTTGACCACCTGGGGATCTTTAACGTGCGCGGAAATCTCGGACACACGGGCGTTTTTGCTTTTCGCCTCCATCAGAAAAGCGGCCGCCGCGGCCGGGAATCGAACCCGCGGCCTCGTGCTCAGCAGCGCAACGCCTTAGCCACTGAGCCACCGCCGGGGGTGAAATCGCAAACGGAAGGCATATCTGGCGCGACGAGCAAATCACGCAGTGCCGCTTTGTGCTGGCGATAACTGTAGCTTTCGCAGTGCTTCCACACGCGAAGGAAAGAGTGAAAGCGTTTGTCAAAAGTGTTGCAGGGTTCCTTTAAAACGATAAAAAATTGTGTACTGACCGAAACGTGCGGATCACTCTGGCGTCATTAGCAGTGACCCCTTGAAGCCTATGACAAAACATAGAAAGAAATCCCTTGCACAATACAGGGGCCACAGTTCAAGCAACACACATTGCTGTTTAAATAAAAGTACGGTCTATCAATCGGACTATTGTCGCAGATAGAAAGCTATCAACTAAAGTACTGCCGCGACACTGAAACCACAGGAATCCTGCATTTTTACCGCACGTGTTCATTAATCAGTTCATGAATGGCACAAAATAGTTCATCGAGAGGCACAGAAGATAACAAGTCTTCCGTGTCACCGAAAAAAAAAGTAGTAACCCTAGGGCATATTGTTTTGCTTCGTTGTAGCCATGTTCATGAAAATATGGATTTCGAAAGGGTCTCGTGGCTCTAGGAAGTTGAGTTGGAGCTGCAGAAAGCATCTTAACACCTTCTGCAATGATTCGTCTTCACTAACTATCGCTACGAACGGGAAGTTTACATTATGATTCTTGACAGAAAAAAAAATTATATTTAAGCCATTTTATTCCTCTGCTGGTTTTGTCAGCTGTTCAAATCATTCAGTTTTTAATAGCGGAGCTGTTGTACAAACAGCATGTCCGTTGTTGCAGAAAAAAAATATATAAAATGCTGAAAACTCGTCAGCGCGGACCTTGCGGACAATGCTGAGCGTCCCCGGCACGCGAAAAAAGGGCGAGAATCCCGAGTAGAGAGAAAGTGAGAGAGTCGGTGGCCTCATGGCGGCTGCAGACTCCCCGGCTCACTCAGTGGCTTTCGCAGAACAAAACTCAGTGCCTTCGTCAATCACTACCGCGCATGTAAAAATAAACAGCAAAACTGCAGCGCTCATGCTGAAGATGAAAAGACACGCTACTAGCTAGAGGTCACCTTCCTGTGAGAGGTCGGTTACGAAGAGCTGGCGGAAGTCTTAATTCTTTAAGGAAGACTTTGCATCCACCACTCGCCACGAAGACGACGACGACCTCTTGGATGCTTATGAGGACGATTACTAGCGCCGCAACTGTGCCAATTAACATAAATACTACTAAAAAGTAACTTTGTGTCCGCCAATGCTCACCTACAGCAGCCACGCCATTCATATCTTATGCGGGAGTACAAGCTTCCCTGAATTTTTTGACAGCAGGCAATTTTGATTCTGATGTAAGATCTGCTCAAACCTAAAGCGAATTTGAGTGGTTGCCAACACTTTTTCCCGAAATCACTCGTTACGGAGCAATACAAAACCTCGTTCTTTGTGGACCGTAAGCAACTCAAAGTTGTGATCTACCAAAGTATTGACAATCCTTTGCAACTCCCCGTTTTTGCCTCTTCAGATCACCTATTGTTTTCTAGTCAAGCAGTACAATCCTTCAAAGAGACAGCGGGTTTCCTTGCTCAAATACCGTGTCAGCGACACCTCATAGCGACACCTCCGACACCTCATAGCGACACCTCCAGCAATAACTGTTTTCTTTGTAGTAGGCTCCACACAACCTTTCGGACCTTTACGCAATTTTTATTCAATTACGTGGGGCGGAGAAAGGCTCTAGAGAGGTGCGTGAGTTCGTAAATCCAAGATTTATTTTTGTTTTGACGGGATAATTCGCCATCTCACGTCATGCCCGCACCATTCGGTTAGCTGTCCGGCGTACTGTTTTGGTTCTTAAAACCCGCGCTGACCAGTCACCAGATTCTGTCCCTCGGCACAAAAGACTCGAAGCCCGTAATAAAGGTGCCTCACCTGCCTCCTGCATCTCGATTTCGATATCCTCCATATACCTATTTAGTGGCCTGCCGAAGGTTGCAGCAGACCAAACAACGAAAAAATTGCAGAAGGAGGTGAACTCGACTTGATGCGGAAAGAGAGGTATCAAAGATGGCACGAAATGTAGGCGACCGCGCTGACGCAGAAATCGGCGCGGTTGTTTGCAGGTTCAGTATGAAGAAAAGGCCCAGATCGGAATTGTACTGAAGAAGGGCAGATGTCCGGGCATTTTGGTACATTTTGAAGGTTGGAAAAACTAGGAAAAAAGTCGCAAACGCGAACAAGAGAAGAGGCAAAATTAAATCTGGACTAAACCCCGATATTTACTTCAAAGAAATGATAGAACCTGAGAACAATTTGTGCCACGCATGCGGCAAAAAGTACACATGCTCTGATAAAAAGGCTATCGTTCTACACAACTTTTTTCCGTATCCGCTATGTAAGTAGGTTATCTATTTACCGATTTGGAAGATGGGCAATACAGAGATGGAAAGCCCTTCCTGCTGTTTGCCGGTGTAGAACGGTTCAAGTATTCTTTTGCCGTTTCACAGAATTGTCGCACATTAAAAAATCACTTACACTTGAACTGACGACAGCAATAGGAAATATGCCCGTCTCCCGGAGAACAGGTCAATTTCTAGTGCTCATATAGCGGATCGTTTACGCACAGGAACGTATGGCCCATATAGACCATCCTACACCTTAACAAAATATTGTAAATTACTCCCCACACTTCAGGGCCAAATTTTTCCGACACCAGCAGTTACGAAGGTCGCACAGTTCCTCCGTGTTAAGCTTGAACGGCAAAGAACCAAAGTTCTCAGAGGCCCTATGGGAACAAGAACGGTTGAAGTGATCACTTCATTAAAAATGCCCCACAACATAAAAAAATGCTTCGCAGCATGGTGCTCGAGTGGTGTCTTGCGCGCCCTGTGCGCTGCCCGGGATGTGCACCGGAATTAAAGAGGCGGGAGATATAAATCGTGCCTGCAAAAAATTATGTCAAGAAATACGGCAAGTGTAAGAAAAAAGTAATCTGCAATATTCTGTTGATGTGTGGGAAGACCTATATCGTCCAAACAGACCGATGCATAAACGGCCGGTTACGGGAGCACTGCGGGTTCAGCAATTCTCAAGGAGCCCGTCATCTTTCCGATTACTTTCGTCAGTGCAAGTGTGAGCGATTGTTTGAAAGTGTGACGATTCTGTCAAAACGCAGGACCAAAGCAGAGAGAGAAATACTTGAAGCGTTCTACAACGACCAGCGGTAGGAAGGAAATTACGGCAGTGTTCGTACATCTCTCTTAGCGATAGAGAGATCGCCCTGCCAAAAGGCTAAGCTTGAAAAACGAAGTTGCGTAGAATGAAAACGTTTTTTATCGCAGCATGTCTACTGTTCGCGTATGCGTGCGAGTGGATCGTTCGCGGGTTGTATCTGTTGTTTCAAGTGAATGTGAGTACTCTGTACAGAGTGAGTGTTGTGTTTCCTACAGGTCATGTTTGCGTCATTTTTGCTGGTTTCTCCAACCTCTGAATTTAGTGTTTCTTCACCTTCAAAAAAACAAACAAATTGAAGATTGTTTTATTATTAGGACTGCTTTGTGTTTACAAACATTAATGTTCGTTGAACTTCACTAACACAAGCCAGTCTTTTCGACGAACGAAACGCGCATCTGGTCTTCGTTATTGATGTGAACTACGAATATTTTCTTCGCGTTTCGATAATTCAACTTAACGGGACAGTTCTCGAACTGCTGCGAAGCTTCTGAACCGGTTTGCAAATACGTTCGGTGTGTGATTTATATAAACGGGAAGTTAACTGAAACAAAATGAAGTCACCTGAACCGGAACAAACCCGAAATCGAACTTTTTTATTTATTTACCCCATTCTTCTTTATTTATTTTAATTCATTTGTGCCTTAGAGATCAGAGGGAATTACACATACTTTTTCTGAAATATTTCGAACGAAAACTGTGTCATTACATCGACAAATATTAGGAGCTGGAAAACCTCCTTTGGAACATATTTCTTGGCAGCCGTAGCCAAAAAGCCTGTGCTCTTTTTGTTCCTATTTTTTTCGAATCTGCCTCTAATGAGTTTTCATACTTTTGCAACAAAACCCCTAGCCTTAAGGAGCCATGAAGACAGAATACAAGCTTGTTTTATTCGAAAGATTTCGCGTTTTATAGCGCCGTCAGCGCTTGTCCGGCAGCCGAAGATGACGTATTCACTAAGAAATTGATCAATTTAGGTTAAAATTTTGATTCTCTCGCCCTATCGTAGATTTCCATAGACAGAGATGACGTCAGAAGCGCGTGTATTCAAGCGAACTTCCACTGGGTCATTCGGGTGTGCGGCCTTGCTGTCCGTCAGCCCTCCCAGATGGCGCTGCTATAGTCATCCACGAACCGTTGTCCGCCGTTGTTTTGTTTTTGAGTTTGCACCTGACTTGTTTTTGTTACTTTAAAAAGTGATCGTCTCATGAAACCTGGGGTATCCTCGTCATTCAGGGTCACGTTAGACAACGCCGCTTATGCCAATCGGTCAGTGTCCTGTAAAACAACTTCAAAGCGGCGGAGTGCTGTGCAGCGAAAACAAGCATAGTGCGCCCAGTACCAACAGCAGTGCGCATCGGTACTTCTATGCTTACGTGCGTTTTGTAACTTTCATTGTTTACCGCACCATTCTTACTGCTGTAAAATGAATATGCATTACACTTAAGTGCAAATAGTTCGTTCGGAAAGGCTATAAGCCGTGCCTAATTTACGTTTACATTTTCCGTCCTCAGTCAATCGCGCAGCTGAGCGCATGTAACATCATAGGTTCGGTTGCGGGAAATGATAGTGGGTCGCATGGCCATTCCGTTTTTTCCGAGTTATGTAGCTTATTTGAACGAAGTGTGCCTTAACGGTAGTGCCAGTATGATTCTATCGAGGCAATTTTTCGAATGAACTGAACTTGTGTTTTGTCCTCATGGCTCCTTTAATAAAGTCAACACAGATAATCCTAGTCTTGGCACATGCAAAATGTGCACATATTTCAGAATGTCTTCTTAATGCGTGGCTTCATGCCTCAACGAACATTTAACCAGAAGTGCATACGAAGGTTTTGTGTACCTTTACTAATATTGCGCATTGCGTTTGAAAGATGCAGTTTGCTTCAAGAAATCACCATCTCGCCACAGCTTCCGCTGAGCGTGCCAAGGTTCACCGAGTTACATGAGAAGCATGCTCTTTATTCAGTTACCATGTCGCTCTACGCACAGTTTGTTTGCGCAACTTTGTCATGGCCGCTTCTATTTATGTAGGTTGAAAAGCTCAACAAATGCTAGGTGCCAAGAGCAAGCTGTGCTCTGCTCTGTACTATCATTTGTGATCATGGAGAAGCCCAGTTTCCGATGGATATATATGCTTTTAATTAAAATTGGTGGCTGTATGACTATCAGCAGACAAGATTTACTACTCTGTCTTAACTGCAGGTATTCCCACACGTATCGCATCATAGCTTCCAAGGAAAAAATGTCAGGCAGCAATTAAGCTTCTTATGACAATACGTAAGAGTTTCGTTTGGTGACACCTCAAACATGGTGTTTTATGTCGCTATGGAGACGGACGTCGTCTAAGCACGTTGACACGAAGTTATTCTGTTTTAAAATCTTATGGAAATAAATTACTGGTGAGCACACCTTGCGCTCCACTGTATTTATCACAAAACAAGTGAAGACTGTATAAAACAGGTAATATTTCAACTATTGCGCCATCATAACAATCGCATCCTTTGAGCCACTATCGGGGTAAAGTTTAACTCTTACTAGTTCTCTTCAACGTATAAAGCTCGAAAACTCTTAAAAGAAACCATACTACACCTTTTAAAGTCTTTTCCAAGTCTCCGAATCTTTCATAATGTAGTCACCAAGCGCATTCATTGCGTAAAATAAAAGGTCACCAATTACCCGAAGGAAATTTATAAATCTTTGCCCATCAGTTTAACTAGAAACTTGCTAAAAAGATATTTGTCGGTTTTCTGATCTTGGTGTTTTATTGCAAACTTCAGCGACGTAATCCAAACAACATCTCTGATATTGGCCGGCTTTCTCTTAGATGCGCAATAAGCGCCATCAATAACCACTACTAACAAATGCAAAACTAAGCCAAAGCACAAATTTGAACGCCTATTTACTGCAACGTTTAATCACGCAGTTCCACCTAGCGTCGGTGATAACAATAGCGTTTGTATTGCGGCAAGGTGCAAAAAAAAAACAGTGAACGACTTTCTCTGCAGCAATCCCCGCTGTTTTTATGTTGGTACCAGTACACAGGGCGGGATAACCAGAATGTGCGAGCTGGGTCAGCAATGATAAATAACGGCGCGATGCACAAGCGTTTGCTGAAGATATATGAAAGCACCTCTATTGTAACTCATCTGTAAATCTTGGTGGTATTGATTTTGTTGTGGCTGTTGCTTCAGTAGTTTTGAGCAGATTACCACCTTGGCAAACTTTCTCGCTTACCCTCTCATTTTAATCAATTGCCGTAGAAATTGTTAAACATTCTTCCTTCTCTTCACCTATTACGTTCCCCACTTATACTGGTCTGACTTTTCTCACAGGTCCCTACGAGATAAAATGTATTTATTTCAACCTTATCTAGTCGCTGCATCACTAAGAAGAGGGGGGAGTCTGTCGAAAATAGTGGCTTTGGCCCCTTTGCATAAGAAAGATAAAACACCACTACGCACTTCTTGTGGGTTGTGAATCCGAAAGCGTGGTTATCCATTTGAGCGCCCGATGCGCTTTACTCCCACCTCGCGTTGTCGAAGGGTATATTATTTGTTATGAGAAATTTTCCCTTAAAAACCACCTTAACTCGGTGGGATGGCTTCAATTTCTCACCTACTGGTTCCACCACTGCTCGTTCCTGTCTCCGAGTAATGGGACAGTTGACGAGTATGGTGAACAGCGGTGCTCGTCTACTTGCCTCTTCAGCTGCGATCTTCAGCTTCCGTTATCTGCCCATAGTTCAAGTTTCGGCTCACTTTGTGGAGTACCAACGAGGCCACTTATCACTACTGCCACATATTTGGTAGCGCCGTACGCTGTCGCGTGGTATGAAGCACTTTTAGACGCGCCGTTTCTCTGCTATAAGCGCCGGACACCGGCATTTTACTGCGAAGCAGCATGTGTCTACCCCCCCTCCCTTCCCCCCCAGCAGTTGTGAGTCCGGTGAAGCCGATTTTCTCGGCTCCGCTTCGGGGATCCTTCTCTCCATCGCCAACCCTTCTGTCACAGCAGTTGTCACAACAGTCATATCTCTCACCCCAACCTATACCTTTTTCGTAATTTGCGAACACCATGTACAAGTATACCACAAACTGTACTGCTATGCCCCTATTGCACTAGGTTACCAAGGATGTTCACTTAACGTGAAACTTTGCCGCTTAACGTCCCTCTGACTTCAAGTTACAAGGGCTCATAAATTTCCTAGGTTGAGCCCCTCCGACGTGAGGTTACAAAAGTTCGTCACATCCGTTTGCAGCGAATCAGCTGGCTTATAGGCCCCTTGTGGTACCTCGATACGGTTACAGGGGATCGCAACACCCACGGCCTCATAGGGGTGTACTAGCCCAACTATAATACGAGCCGTACGAATCCGCCTCCTCCGAACGAGCTGAGAGCGGCGTAGGGCCATTATCAGATGATTGCGGAGAATCAACAGCAGCGCGAATGCGTGTAAAAACGCGCGAAAGCCTCCGCCACCGCCGAATCCTACACTGTAGCCGTGGCGTGTGCCGCCTTAAATTCGACCTCACTCACTAGCTGCTGTTCCCTGCCGGTTGAAAGTAACTCGCCCTATAGGAACGCCGGCGTACAGACATAATTGTTCTTTAGCTTGACAGCCGTTCCGAGCGACATTGTCGCGTCTGCGACCCTGATTTACCAGCTGGTCATAGTTCTTCTGGCGAAACAATAATAATACATCTAAGTCTAGTCGCATATAAAGATTTTCTTTCTACATTCGCCAGTGTATTTCACGCCTAATTGTGCGCCCATCCCTGGTTGTTGCTTGATGCAGGCACGGGTTTGCGGTGGAGGAAGGCGGCATGTGCGCACCGCCGGGCTTAATGCCGCTACCGATGACATACCCTTTGGGGTGGTGGGAGATTTAAACGTGGGATTCTCATGGCTCAATGCGCCCGGTCAACTGTACTCCGCAATCGAGCAGTTCGTGTCTTGGTGTGTGTGTTGCATAGACAATAAGATTCCTGCGAGTAGGCACCGAATAGGACAAACACACGAGTGTCCGCTAGAATAAAGGTCGAGGCCATTGGGCTTTTGGATCACTATGGAACGGAAGCGTGTCGTTCGCTTAGAGGAATGAGAGCGGAAACTATAGAAGCGTCAGCCCGAACAGAGGCGTGAAATGGTGTGAAAATAACGGAAACCCGCTGCCACCGCCGTTGCCGCCACAAGGTCCAGTTAGTCTAGTAGTTGCGAATCGTTCCCGGATGCCGCTTGAAACTCCGACGTGGGGCAATATCACATGCAGAGCTCAAAAGGCTTTCAGAGCGACATTTTCGACAATGCCTTTCACATCTCAGCACCGTTTGCCCGTTGCTTAGAAGACGGACTCACTGCCGGTTAATGTCTGCAAGGGTTGGGAGTGAACGTAGTGAGAAGGTTGGGTCCGCGCAGCTCACGATTTCACGCCCTTACTGAGGACATGTCCTTTGTGTCGTGAGTTTTAAACGTGGGCGCCATACAGCCCAATCCGTACGGTGCGGTGACATCAGCGGTAGAGCTGATTGGGTTGGCCTATTGCACAAACAAGAAGGTGCCCACGACGTGGGAGGGGAAAAAACAGATTTACGTTTGCCCACAAAGATGAATGTCGGCTCTTTCGAAATTTATTTCAGGTAAGTAGCTAGGAATTACGGTCAGTCGTAAATTATAAACAACTGTGTTTTGTTTGTTGCACTCCGTAGAGAGCGTGCTGTTTCGCAGGTCGTCCAATTTCGCACAGTTGAGGCGCACTATTTTTTGCTCAATATACTTTTTTTAAGTCTTTCGCCTAAATTTCTGACTCTAAAGTGCGATCAAGCGAAAGAACTGAACTTACAAAATCTGGGCCTCGGGGCTGCTCTACCATGCTTATTAGCTCAAACACTTCGACATGTCCTACGAGGCGCATGGCTGGCGCGGAGGATCCACCATGGTCAGTGTAATATACGCAGCAAAAAAAGTCATTGATAGACAAACAATTTTTTTTTAAGGTGCAAGAACTGGGTGACTGCATTCCATTAAACCACATAGCTGCTTACATAACTAGACAGTAACCTGGCGCTACCACCAGCGTTTCACTCTCAAGGCTGCCTGAACCCACAGGAATAACCGGAAGAGTGCCGATATTTATTAGCTTCGTAATTAGAAGCCTCGTAAGTTTTTCGTGACCGCGAAAGGATGCAAAGGTCAGCGAAAGCCCAGATAATATTGATTGTATACACATGTTCAAAATAAAAACCCGCGCTAGCAATGACGAGTTCAAATAACGCGCATGTTTTCCCTTTCCTCTATCTCGCGTACGTTGAGGCGTACTAGCACACTTTTTGTTATGAAATTTATCTGACATTCTAGCGGAAAATGTCACGAATTCCAAAAACGTCGAGTCTACTATAACAAACGAAGCCCATGTTTGTCGTTTAACAAATATCATAAGAGAATAGTTATCAGAGCAGTCCGTAAAGATATATTCGTACGGCGTTTACAAATGCAAGCCCTGAGTCCTATGGCAAACCATTGTTATACAAACCAGTATATTTCAAAGATTGGACGTTCATTTAAACGGGTGTCTTTGCCGGTTAGAGTCAGAGACAAATTGCACGAGAAATGCTCATGCAGACCTTCTACTTAACAATACAGTACACAACGTGTTGTATTTTTATTTATTACAGCATGTTTTCATCTTCCACCTCAGTATATAAATACTCTCATTTTTTGCGGTTTTCTTTTAAGTTTACCTCTTTTATCACTCAATTACGTGCGAACCCAATTACGAAGTGAAGGCGCATCTGCAATGTTGCCAGAGCTCGTAATCTTACGAGCTCTGGCAAGTTTTTTCCAACCACCCCGCTAAAGCTATAACTGCATCAACTAAAATTAATTTTGTTAGAAAATATGCTCCAAAAGCAATACTCACCTTCCCCGACCGCGTTGAAAATATTGATAATAACGATAATCCTCGGATGTAAGTGTGATTTTCTGTGTGCTACGGCACGTGGGCAGAGTTCTATTGTCGGTATAATTTTGGTAGTAGACGTGAATAGGATCATTTGTGTCTAAAAACTAGAAACATAATTTGCAGAAGAGTGCTGATTAGTGTGATAAACAAAAATGTCATGCAGCATAAGAAAGGATTAGAACAATGTACGACAGGACCAAGGAGGCCCTTTACTTCAACCCTCTACCTATATCTTGAGTTCAAAATTCCTATGCAGAAAGCATCGGAAAGATAAAAGGAGATATAACGCTTTTTACGATGTAGTGATTGCAAAAGCTCTACTTTACAATTGCGGAATATATGCAGTTATTGTTAATATCATACTTTTCTCTCTTTGTACCTCTTTTTTGTTTATGCGACTCGGAATATAACCACACTGATATCACCAAGAAAAGATCGTATCGTGTTAACGCATGTTCCCGTTCCTGTAGATGCCACTTGTGTAATTAAAATGCCTTAGCACTGGACTCCATTCACAATTAGCCTAAAACCATAGCTCATTGATTACTTCCGCCTATAGTGAGCGTACGCCGTTGTGAGTCTGAGCCCGTATGGCGTTGTAAACGCGCTTGGTTAAATTTCTGTGCCCAACATGGCCCAATGTTTACGGAAAAGCCTGAGTTGTCGTATCAAACGCGAAAATTTAGCGTAGTGGCCATCGTCATCGTCTTAATGGCTGTAGTCGTCGGCATAAACATAAATACCAACGTGGACGCCTTTGTAAACAGAAAATACATTGGGTACGTGCACTCAGCCGAAGAGGTCGTCAAGGGAAACCTCAGAAAAGACATGCCAGGCTTGAGTGATTGCTATCATGTCTGTTCAATTGATGAGTGCAAAAACTTCACCATGCAAGGGTCACAGAATCTACATATTCCTGAACATAATGATCACCCATCAAAGATCATCTTCAAAGGTGAACTTTTGAGGTAGTTTCCTCACGTGTATTTCACCTAATTTACACATTTCTAGCTTTTGTAACATTGTTCCCTGCAGCTGAAATGTCAGTAAGCCCTTTCAGAATGCTGAGATTTGTGCAAGACGTTTTTTAGAGAAAAAAACACAGGATGCACAAAAAATGATCTTCGTAATTTCCTGAAACTACCTCAAGTGGTCCTACAAATAGATACATTTTGTTTAGTTAACTGTTAGGCATTGTTTCTTCACATATTACATAATGGCCGCGAGGGCCACCACTGGAGAGGCCGACACTGCGATCGTTTTGACGTCACTGGTAGGATCCCGGTTCCTACCTTGCTGCGTTGTTGGCTTACCGCGCGTGACAATTCGTTTAGGACGCGCTAAGTGCATTTCCGTGCTACTTTTCACGGCACTGGCCTCATTCGTGCACATGCATGCTGGCGTGCACTCCCCAATGCGAAATGTCTGCTTCGTGGTTGCTCTGTGCCATTTCTGCATGCTGAATTTAGAAGAGTTTGGCCCCACAGGCCTGCTGCGAGTTTACTGTGGTGGTGGGGTGTGAAACGAGACACTTTGCCAGGGAGGTTTGCTCCTTGCTCGAGGATTGGGCGAGGCGGTGAAGTGCTCTGCTCGCTGTGTTTTGCTGCATGGAATGCATGCATATCGTCCACTTAACCCTCCAAAGAGGTTGAAAAATTACTCAAACTGTTTAAGAGCATGCAATGTTGAGAACTATGTAAATGCTTAAAATTAGCTGCCGCGATGGCTACCTGTTGTTGGGGAGGTGAAAATTACACCAATGATTTTCTAGTGTTTTCTAGTGCAGACAAAGCGAACATTGGAAATGAAACAAGCTCATGGAACAAGTTTTGTCATTAGAACAAGTGAAGGCAGCTAATTTGTTGGAAGCCCAAAAGTGGCATGGTTCAGTGCATAGCTGAGCTAGAGCTCGAATGCCCAGTCTGGTTCATATCTTCCATTAGGTGGGCTGGCCCAAATAGTGAACATTTCAATAACTCAAAAGGCATCTAGCATGTGATGAAGCGCGAGATGGCGGCTTTAATATGCCCCAGCAACCTAGCCTGCAATGAAATGCACAGATTCGGTTACGAGTCACCCTATCACCTATATCTCTGAATTTATTGCAGCCAGACCACTCTCATTTATGTAACAGTTACCTTTTTCAGGCATTGTCCTAGTATTTGCTTTTAATTGGCTAAGAGCCTCACTCCGCTGTATGTTTTTGTTGTGCCACCTGCTTAGCACTAGTCGAAGCAGCGTAAAGCAGTGCGATCCAACATTGTGAAGTGCAAGCAAAGCTGGGTTACCCTTAGGGCAAGGCATTTGCAAATGCACGAGTCTCATAAACAGCCTTGACTATGCAGCAAACAAACGTTTTGCGTCAGGGACCATGCACTGCTGTGCACGTATACAAATGAAGTCATCCCCTTCCCCCCCAAGTGTCGCTACTGTGCAGTTGAGCGGCCAGTGCATACACCTTACACAGGCCTTCCGAAAAGCACAGTGTGTTTGCGATGTTAATTTTGGCGACCTTTAAATTAATGCTTGCTGGAACATTCTTTAAGTGAATTGTTTTCATTTTTTAGTGTCCTTAAAAATGATGAGTATGGTGTGCAGACCATTTCTGCTGAATTAGCTCTGGCTTTTTTCACTATCTGTGTGTTTGAGGGAGGTACATCCTCATAAGACATATCTTAAATGGCAAACGGTTGCACGTCATGCTTTCGTCTTGAATCATTCCAGGATCATTGCAACAAACGCGTGATTTAATGCAGTTTTCGCTTCTAAATCTCTCCTAAAGACTGTTCAACAAATGACCTCTAAACATGGTTTATTTCCATAAAGCTTTCGCTCACCGCCCCGCTTTCACATTAGCCTGACTGCAGGACTTTGCGAATTTTAAAATCCACAGGTTACCAGGCATGCATGTGAACCCATTTTAATAATAAAGTGGATTGCCCTTCAGACATACGGTTTGGAAACGACCACATTCTCTCTAATCTAAGCTGGTACTTTTAAAAAGGGGGTTACAAATTTATCCGTTGATTTAGATACTCATCAAACCGTAAAACCAAAAGCAGTTACCCTGGAGGTGCAGTTCAAAAGAGAATAATGTATTGACTATTATATCAGGTCACAGACAATTCGCACAGGGCAGGCCACAATGTTAATATGTCTCGCTCACTGTTTTATATCAGTATTGCAACAAAATTTCACCAGCTTGGTGCTATTACGTTCTTGACAGTGTCCTTATGGTACAATCTTTAAACAAAAAGTTGTGCTGGTGGGCAACAGCTCATCGAACTGCCAGGCTATATGACAACTAAGCAATAATGATAAAAGCGTCCGCATTAGAGGGGGCTTCGAGACAAGCTCGAGATGATCTTCTAGAAATCTTTACCGCAAGCTTGTTCAAAAAGTGCACCGTTGCAAATTCATTTGATAGCCCAAAATATTGTGTGCAGTGTATGAATTTGAGGGCAACGGCAACAAAGCGAGCAACGCGACAACGATGTATAGTGTACTCGAGCAGGTTGATTGCTCAGAAATGTAGTTTTGTAGCTGATATAGTACGGAGTTATTTTAGCAGACTTGCATTCGAATTTTTTTTCCTTTTATTTTCTAAGCCTTGCAAATTTCAGGGCTGACGTGAGTTGGAGCTGGCGTGGCCAAGCTTCTAGTACATATCGTACAACTGCTACAGCAGATCATGTCGAAAACTGTCTGCATCTCACATTTTTTATTACTTCCGATCTTTATTCTGGTGACTTGTGGCTCTCATGTACCCCAAACTTATGTCCAAATTGATGGCCCATTTTATGCAGGTGGACATCGGCAGTGGCGTGCTGGTTGAAGAGGGCGCACAGCAACTGTTCGGGTGCTGCCGCGAAGTTCGCGCGAGGGCTCCTTCGCATCGTGTTTGCCCCCGAAGAGCTGCGGGGCAGGTCACTGCTGGGAAAGCCGTGCAATGTGAAGGATGGCACGCGCAAGGAGGCGCTCGATCCTACGCGGCTGCAAGCTGTAATTAGTACGTTCCTTTTACTTTTTTTTTCAGAACCCTCCATGTTTTTGCCAGTTTTACCATTTGTTTTGCCATTTCTGAGTTTTGTTTTCACCTGTGATTTTATGGGCATACAATCTGTTCTGCTTTTAGATTTGGCAGGAAACTGGGTTACTTTTTGGACAGGTGCAGTGTTGGTCTTAACAAGGCATAGGTCTGAGCTTTTATGTGCTGGGAACGCATGCAAAACGGTCAATTTATGAGTAAATTACTTTTCGTCTATTCGCTTGTTTTTGTGCATTTTCCTCCTTCCACTATATTTAGGTCACTCGTTATGTGGAAGCTATATACAACTGATGGCAGTCCATTCTCTACCTGAAGTTTCACAGGGTTAACATGTGGCTAAAGTATTTGCACATTCAGAACAGTTGCCTTTTACATATGTCGCTTGCCAAGCTCCTAACCTTTAAAATAGCCAGCTTCTAAAACTAGCATGCATCTTGAGCAAGTGATTCCATTTCAGACAGTGCCAGTGTAAACAGAAGTCTGTTTCCTCTTGCATTGCTCAGGCTACACAGTCAAGCTATACAAGGCGGACCCGGAGAGGGTCCGCAACAGCATTTCAAGCATGCGTGCGAGGGAAATCAAATGAGGTTACGAATTCGGCGCATGTAAACCTGCAGTGCAATGAAGTATAGGTAAAAATGGGACGTTTGTCGCTGTTTCTTCATTGTATATAATGCATGTCTGGCCTTTCGTGATGAGGCATAGTTGTATCGAGATTGTTTTTGCTGTATTAACATACCAAATATTGCAAGCAGCATTTTAATAAAATTGTAACTTGAAATTTTAGATGTGTCGGCAGAGGCACCTGGACACGTGTTCGAGAGCTGAGAGTTGATTCAGTACATTCATTTGAACTCTAGGCGTTTTGCACTGCGACAAACATTACGACCTAATTGGCTCGATTTTTCTTTCGATGTAACTGTGATCTAACATGTTGCCGCATGGTGACAGTGGTCAATACTCTTTGATGTGACATCTCTCAACAGGATCTCAATTAGAACAGTCAATATACATGTTAGCAAAGAGTATATTCGAACTCAACAGATGTGCTGACTAGTTAATAAACAATCAAAACTGGGCGGCCAATTTGCAATATATTGGAACTCAATAGTACATGTCAATAAAAAGTTAACTAACTCTCAACACAATCTGATCAGTGAAGTCCGTTAACTTTAAATTGAAACGCGGCGACTAATTTGCAATGGGAACTCAATATAACATTTCAATAGAAAGTCAATGGACTCTCAACACAATTTATTGAGTAAAGTAAATTGATTTTCTATTCAAACACAATGTTGAGTTTCAATTGAAACGCGGCGACCAATTTTCAACGAGAACTCAATACAACATTTCAATAGAAAGTCAACTGACGCAACACAATCTATTGAGTAAAGTCTATTCACTTGCTATTGAATCTCAGCAACCATTTTTTCAAGGGGAGAGCACGCACGAGCTTGGTGACCCTGTCGAATTCCGTCACCTCCGTACGCCTCAGGCTTTTTATATATACCGGCGAGGGACCGTATCAGCAGTGAGCAGTTCACATGCCTCCAAATGGAACTCTCTGCTTGCCGAACTTTTAATCTGAAAACACTTGGGATGTTCACCCGGCTTGCCCGGGAAATGACCCTTAGGAAAAGGGGCGGCTGAAAAAAGCAGGAACTTTTTTTTTCAGACGATCAGAAGATCCGCCCTTAGGAGAAAGGGGAGGTGACTCCTCACCGCTTTTTTTAGGCATGTGTAAGTGCGCGTTTGCCGCGGGCCGTTGGACAGAGGGGCGGGACTCTGCCGAGGCGTTTGGCGCGCCGTCAGGTCAAGCAAACCTAAGTTTTAAGTTTTATTTTTCAACATTGAAGCGTACGGCTTGGACCAGGAGAAATAGCAGTCAGCGACCACTTGAAGGGTGCGTGGCAGCCCTCATACACAGCAGTTGTTTCGCAACAGCAAGAGCACACACTCTAATATATGCTGAAAATTAACTGAGGCATACAATGTACAAACAACAATGTACAAGTGCAAACCCTCTTACCTATATACCAATATAAAAATAATCACGGCAGGCAATAAGTAACAAAACAACATCGCATGATGCAACAATTAGGTTCCGGAAATTTACCCGAACCAGCTATAACGCTCACCAAGACATGTCACACTTCACTGTGCGATGCGAACAAGCAAAACAACAAAAAAAAAAACAAAAAATTGACTCCAATCCACCCTGTGAAGGTGGTTAGAAAGCAAAAGGTGTAAACGACACCCATAGCAATTGCCCATGTGACGTCACTTAGATTCACACACCTGGCCCTACAAAAAGTGAAGCCAGATACTCTGCCAGCCGTTACTTAAAATTCGCATGGGCGCCGTCCTGAACGCTGAAGCCGCTGCCACGGCCGACGGCGGACGCTTAAGCGGCGGCGTCCGCCACTCTAGCCCGGACGTGCATCGGCAAAAAGAAAATTACAACCAGCTTCCTCGCGGGAACGCTGGTGTGATGCGACGCTGCAGGGGGTTCCGTTGGGTGTTTCCGTTGGGTCGATTAATCGAATTGCGTGAAACGCGTAGTCAACACGAATTGCGTTTCAATAACGTCGTTGGGTTACACGCGAGGGGATGAGGGCGTAATTTTGAGCATAAGGAGATACGTTGTTGTTGTCATTTAGACGGAGGCTTCTCTCCGCGGTCTCCTCTCCGTCGTGTGCGTTGCGCATATAAGCGGAGTGCCGCGCTCCAGCAACGCCACATAGAGCAGGGCCGGGTTTCTGGTGGGCCTACGTCACCACTTGTCGGGAATAGTGGGCTGACGGGCTGACGCTCCCGCCGAACGATCTTGAGCGGCCGCGGAAGGAAGGGTGACTGAACGGAGAACAAGTTTGACCGCCGCACGTACGGATAGGCCCTGTTCGCGTCGGTGTCTGGCAGAGCATTCCGATCGTCTTTCCTCATTTCAGGACGCGTTCGAGCCACATTTTCAAGCGAAAATTCTGTGTGCTGTGTGTACTGTGCTGTAGCGTGTTTCGTGATATGAAGTGCACCGGGAAAATGTCCGGCAAATGTTGTGTGCCCCGCTGCAATGGGAACTACGATTCCGGTCCAAGAGTGCACGTGTTTGTGTTCGCCAAAGATGAGCTAGCGTGACAGCGATGGATACGAGCCATACCGAGGGATAACTTATCCGTATTGAAGCACTCTAAGGTAAGCACATTTTGCCTTTGCGGCTTCTTTCACTTGTAGTGAGCGTTATAATGTTGCATTCACTAATTTATAGTAGAGGTAACTCGTATTTACGTAGCGTGCATACTCTTTTAGGTATGCGAGCGAAATTTCAAGCCGGACGACAATCTCCGTGAAGGCAGTCATGTGGACGAAGTGACTGGACGCACATTTACAGCGCCACTTTCCCGAGTACGACTGCGCCCATACGCCGTGCCGACAATTTTCCCGTCATGTCCGAGCTACTTGAGCAAAGAAGAAACGAGACGAGAGGACCCAGAGGCAAAACGAACACGGTTAGAAGCTGCGTCCTTGCGAAAAGCACTCGCTCAGTCCGTTCTCACTGCCCGCAGTGAGGAGGAAGCGGACAAGATCTATTGCGCACAGGATTTAATTGTGTGTGTCAATAGCATGCACTCCAAATTCTGGCATGCTATCGAGAGCAACGGGAACCTAATTTTGCTGCACATAACTGACGATGAAGCGCCCAGCATCAAGTACTCTGTTGTCGTAAAGCAAGACCTTACGATTACACTTCACGTTTCAAAGACACCGGTCACGCGACTGGGGTGCAACCTGCTTGTCCCAGCGGTGGCAAACAGCAAACGGGTGGTGCTTGAGTTTCTCGATGGCGTCCAGCAGTATGACAGTGGCCTGAACGCCTCCTCTGAGGATTCAGACAATGATGCCCGGGCAACGATAACTTCTCTCCTGGAAAAATTATCACAACAAGAAGAAAAAGGGCCAGGGATGAAGTTTCTGATTGAACAAGTAAACCTCCACTTCGTGGAGGTTTACACCAGTATACTTCATGGTGTTTTGATGTCTCCTGTTTACTGTTTCGATCCATGCATACAGATTCCTGCGTAGCCATGGAAGCCTCATCCTACCCCACCCACAGACAATTCGTTCCGTCTGCTCATCGTTTGAAATGAGTCCCCAAAATGAGCAGCAGGATGCAGCGTTCCTTAGCTACATTGCTAAAAGAATCGGCGACCTAAGCGAAGATCAACGTCACGTCACCTTATTGGTCGACGAGATTCATATCAAGCCATTCTTTGATTACAAAGGCGGAAACATTTCCGGCGTTGCAGCGAAGTCCGGACAAGCAGCCAACAGTGTGTCGTCTTCATGGTGCACAGCTTTGATTGATTGTAGGGTTTAGCGCGCCGACGCAACGCAGGCGATGAGGCGCGCCGTAGTGGAGGGCTCCGGATTAATTTTGACCACCTGGGGATCTTTAACGTGCGCCGAAATCTCGTACACACGGGCGTTTTTGCTTTTCGCCTCCATCAGAAAAGCGGCCGCCGCGGCCGGGAATCGAACCCGCGACCTCGTGCTCAGCAGCGCTACGCCTTAGCCACTGAGCCACCGCGGCGGGGTATGGTGCAGAGCTTAATGAACAAGTTTAAGGAAGTTGTGCACATCGTTCTCGTCCACAAGCCAAACGCCGAGTTTCTGCACAAGTTGTTGAGAGACGTAATCTTTGGGCTGGAAAAAATTGGCTTCAAGGTGATCTGCGTTGTGACAGACAATAACGAAATTAGCAGAAAAGCGATGTTGCAATTTAAACCCACCGTCGTCCCGGCCATTCCAACGTCCTCTACAAGGTCCCCCACAAATGATTTTGTGTTTCCACATCCGTGCGACGCGCAAAGGCCACTATTTTTTGTGATAGACCCTGTCCACATACTCAAATGTGTGCACAATAACTGGCTGAAAACCAACGACCAATGCTTCTGGTTTCAGCGTTCAAACTGGATGAAACAGGGCAGCGGCAAATGCTATACGCATATTTCAAAACAATTAAAGCCGCTTACGACTTGGAATGTGACCAGCTGCTGCGATACGGGTACACTGTATCCAGAAAAGCTGTGTCCCCATCGGACATTGAAAAGCAAAATGTTCACCTTGCTCTGCAAGTATTCAGCGAATCTGGGCCAACCGCACTTCGTGCAATTGGGGCAAAGCACCAGCTGAAACACTACGAGCAGACCGCGAGCTTCATGGAAACCATCGTCAAATGGCGGAAAATTGTTAATGTGAAAACTCCCTTCAAAGGAGCTCGCTTTCGTGATTACTTCAAAAAGCCCGTGTTTCGTTCTGAAAGGGACCCCAAGGTGTCGTTTCTGTACGACTTCCTTGACTGGATGGAGCATTGGAAAGAGAAACAGGCCGACACCTGCAAGCTGACAAAGGAGACACACGGTGCTCTACACCAGACGACCCAAGCTCTGATAGAGATCTGCAGATACTGCTTTGATGAGCTGCATATGTCGTTCGTCCTGCTCGGCAAATTCCAAACGGACCTCCTGGAAGATCGCTTTGGAAGGTACAGGCGGCTGGCTGGCTCTCAATATCACGTATCCATAAGGCAGCTGTACGAAGGGGAGACCAAGCTGCGGCTTCAAAACACACGGCCCCAAATAGGGATGTCATTCGAAAGGACTGGAAGTGAAGCTGACGCAGATCAACATCGGGACGACTTTCATAAGCGAGCACACGTACCACGGCCAAGCTGCAATGTCGTTGTCACCACGCAAGCGCTGTCGAAACTCACAGACATCGTCCCTGTCCTGGCTTATGTTGCCGGATACGCAGTGCACATTGCCCTGAAGCGGCTGAAATGTGATAGTTGCAAGGACGCCCTGACTGTGGATAAGAGCATCGCGGTTTCAGCGACCGATCCTATGTACAGCCTTGTCAAGGATATTGAAAGGGGAGGACTTGTTTACCCTGCAATGGCAGCGGTGAACACTATGGCCCACAACTATGTTGTCGTTGAGGAGCTCTCTAAACGAGCAGAGTTCTTAAATGTTCCCAACCAGCGACAGCTCGTCACTGAGCTAACGTCAGAGCTGCTGAACGACGACGACTCTTCTGAATTCGACGACTGCGAACAAGGACACAAAAGTGAAGTTGTTTTACAGCATGTGCTGTGGTGCAGTACCAACATCCTACTCAAGAATTTTTGCCGAGTGCTCAATTTCAAAGTGCAGGATGAAAACAACAATTCCGGAAAAAGGAACCTTCAGACACTGACAAATAAATGAGCCAACGTTTCATTGCTCTCGAAAAAAAACTCATTTGTGCGATTTTTCCCTTTTTGTTTCGTATATCATCAAGCGGGAAGCACGCGGCTGCGGCAAAAACTCGTGCAATTGCTTGACCACCGCGCTCGCGTGCGGCCGCAGCAAGCCCACTGGCTCTACGTCACTGAACAAGCCCCCCGGCCTTGAAACCTCTCTAGGTGGCGTTGGCTCCAGCAGGTCTCTCTGTCGACGGTCGCCCGCGCCGCCGAAGCACGCGCTGTGAAGGAGAGGAGACCGCGGAGTTAGAGAGTACTGCACTTGCGCACAGCGCGCAGCACCGCCCACCGGCGGAGTGGGAGTGCGCTGCGCCACGTGCCCACAGATGTTGGGCGAGAGTGTTCGCTATCGGAGAGAGGAGAGGGGGTGAGCGGAGGAGAGACGCAGCTGTGCGGACGACGACGACGGACTCAGGACAGGGCCGGCGGCAAGAGATGCTCCTCTCAGCGTCGCATCTAGAAGAGCCAGGAGCGTTATTCGAAGGGTGAGATAGCGGAACCTAGCCATCCTGATGTGCTAGCTCGGAGCTATATAACCGTGGGACACAAGCGCGGACACAGAAAGAATTCTGCAAATGAGCTTAGTAATTCCCAATTATACCGATTTAAATTTCTTATTCTAGTAAGTTTGCGAATAGCGAGGAAGCTGAGGAAACTTTTATAATCGCTATTTATCAGAACCAATCGCTCCTTTAGCCTCTTGTAATACCTCTTAAAACACAACTTAACTGGTAATCCCCAATTCAGAAAACGGAGTCCCATTCGTGGCATACAGTGGGCAAAAGGTAGCGTTTCTGTAGCGGCCACATGTCTGTATGTGGTCCGCACATTTTTTTTTCTCGCCCTGCGAAGCAATGTTAAAAGGAACCATGACAAGAAAGTGCAAATTTGTTTTATTCCAAATAATTGGTGTTTTATAGTGCCCCTCCCCCCGCTAGTCCAGCAGCAAACGATAGTTTATTAACAAAGAAATTAATCAATATATGTTAAAATTTTGACTCTCCCGCCAAATCCTGTGTTTCGTGAGGTCGTCCGCGATGACTTCAGAAAAGCAGTCGTTGAAGTGAACGCTAACGCGGCACTAGGCGTCCAGCGAACTACAGAGCCTTGTTTACCGTCAGTCCTTCCAGGTGGCGCTACCAATACCGTCGCTGACATTTGCCCGCCTTTGCTTTGTTTTTGACCGTATTTGCGCCTCGTTTGTTTTTATTACGATAGAAAGTACACGTGTTGTGAAACATGGGGTATTCTCAACAAAGAGGATCATGTAAGACAATGTCATTTTCGCTAGTCGGCCTGTGTCGTGTCAGACATCCCGAAAGCGCCTTAGTGCTGTGCAACTAAGAGAAGCCAAGTGTGCGCAGTACCAATAAGAGCATGCTCTAGTACTTCAACGTTTCCTCGTACTTTCGTAGCTTCTATGCTTACCCACAATTCTTAATTCTATAAAATGAATAAATAAATCGCAGTTAAGCGAAAATATCTCCTTTAGGAAGGTTATAAGCCCGGCATATCCTGCATTTGGTTTTGCGGGCTCAGCCAATCGCAGAGCTGTCTGGTATGACATCATAGGTTCTGTTGCGGGAAATGAGCTTGTGAATCGCATGGTCATTGCCGTTTTTTATAATTATGAAGCTTATTTGAGCGAATTTTACGTTAAAAGTGGTGTCACTAAAATTCTAACTAGGCAATCGTTCGAATGAGGCAAAGTCGTTTTTTATTTTCACTGCTTCTTTAACCTATGTTTTCGTAAGACCACTTAATTTTGTCACGTGCAGGTTACCTATGGAGGTTCTGTCAAAGAAGTTAATCAAGCCGTGCGGAGCCAGCACGCAATGGAAGCGAATCTGCGCCAAAACAGGCACTAACCAACCGTCGCTTAAGCCGACGACAACGCCGCACCGCCGACGCTGCCGCCGCCGTAAGCGCGCGCGGAAAATGCTGGGTAAATTCACTGCGCTGTCTACAGTGTGCTCAGGGAGTGAATAGCGCCCTTCCCTCCGCAGCCCCGTCGGGAATTTCTTGACCCGCACGCCACAATAGAACCATCCTGCTAGAGATAGGCAGCTTTGCTTTAAAAATCAACACAAGTGCACGAAAGTAGCAATGATTTACTCACTGTTGTATCATGAATTCACGAAAAAAAGCAGTTTGTACAGTTTTTAGAGCGACAAAAACAAAGCAGCTCACACAGTCACCGACCTTAAGCAGTTTTATGCATGAGTAGCATCAGCTGTTTTTATGCCCAAGCAATAAATAAAACCTGCTGCCGACCTATGCCTATCTAATGACAAAATATTTACGCAGATTTCTCTTCGTACATTTGCTGTAGTCGAAACCATCTTTTTGATGTTTATTATGACCTTGAGCAAAGAATATCGCAGTGACTGTAGATGAAACACAGGGCAGAGAAGGTGAACGAGGTAGCGGTCCCCGCTGCGTTTGCGAGAGTCGCTTGTTTGAAGAGCATTACGTGATGTTGTTCTGAAGAAGTTATTGAGTTTGCCTTTAGAAAAAAAGATCCGAATTAAGCAAGGCAAAGTCGTAGAATTTTTTTACGCTTTTACTCTAACGTGTTCTTGTCGGAAGCGGGGCATTAGGGTCTCAAAAAGGTAAATTTGAAATAAACCGAAGCGCCATCTTTCGAATGCGGAATAATAAACCTACGTTGCCCTTTGTAGTTGTTACCAAAAGGAGGTGACACTAGTAAATGTGGGGAGCAAATTGGACAAGGTAACTTTTTAACTAAATATCCTCTTGGAGAAATTGGTGACCGCGATATTACACATGCAGCGGATGACAGGGATCTAACAAAAATTTCAACGTGAGATGTCCACCTGAAATCTGCAGAATAGGTAACACTTAGTATTTTATGTTTGCAACCCATTCAAACAGGCGTGCCCACTAATAATAATAAACTTTCGATCTTTCTTGCTTTGTTCTTAGCTTTAGCCCTTTAACTGGCAAGATCAGAAAAAAACCGTTTGAAAATATTTTGGCTGCTTTATTTCTTCTTTAGAAAAACCACGGAACCTCCAAAACAAGCTTCATGATGTTTCATAAAAAACTAAAAAGATAGAGGGATCAACAATTTTGTTGATCTGCCAGTTAACCGTAAAAAGGCGGGGCACAAAAAACATTTCATTATTTGAGATTTTAACGCGTTTACTGTCGTGATTCTTTCATCACTTTTCAAAATATGTTGCTTAGTTCAAAATTGTTGCCTAGTACAGAGTTCACAGTTGTAATCAAGACAGTAGCTTGCTTTTTGAGTGCTCTCTAGCGTTTGTGATGTTGGATACATATTTGCATTTCATTGCGTTTTATGTTGGTGATTGGGCCTTATTATTTATTTATTCTAGTTTTCTGCAATACTCAACATGCATGAGTCCTCAAGAAAAATAAATGATGATAATGATGATGATATCTATAGTACAATTTTTTTTGCTCCCTTACTCAAAACATACTTCAGACGCCACTGCCTGTCCGATTCCGCTACTGCGACACGGTCTAAGAAGTTTCAATCTTGCACTTTGGCTTTCACTCAGGTTGCATGTGAGAAAGCTTCTCGTGTCCACCGTCCTTGTATGCAGATAAAACGTGGTTTTTATTTTCAAGCAGTAGAAATAGCAACTTTTGCTTGCATTTATAGACCCACTAGTAAGTGTTTCTTTTGGGTTCTAGATACATTCTTCTTACATTGTGAATCGCTTTTGTGCGGCTTTCGCTATCTTTGCTTGCAATTTTACGCATGCAAACCCTTTGCGCAATCCCCTTCAGGGCTCGCAATATATTTTAAATAAATGAATTGGCATCCTGCTACATGTTTCCACACATTTTCCGGATGTATATATGGCTGAAGTTATTAGCCGGAGCAGTCGTCGAGGTTGTTCAATCTTAACGCGCCGGATAGTACACAAAACATTTATTTATATTCCCTACCTAGCAATAGGTAGACTTCGGGGGCTGAGTGCAGTCTCCTCCAAATTAACATTCTACATTATAGAGAGCTCTTCTTCCGCCCCGCTTAGTGGAAAGTAAGCGTGAGATATACAATAGTCGCCGCCGACGGTTACACAAAACACGAACTACATTTGTTACAAATGGGCGGCGAAGCACAAGGAAATCAAGTACAGAATGTAGTGCAGAACTTTTTGCTGCAGACGTTTGTTCATAACGCGCCACAACACTGAAATGTGGAAAGGCTTTCTTACCCTGTATAGGTCGCTGGTACCTGAAGAGCTGGAAACTACGCAGACAACCCATACGTAAATGGAAAAAAATATCTGCATTTTCGGACGGCCTCCAAATATTCTGCAGAGTTTAAAAAGGAATAGTGAGCAAGAAGGCTTTACAGGAGCTGATTATATAGCATTCTAAAACTGTCTGACTGAGAGCACATTCCTGCTTTTCTTATTAGAGAATCTAGCGCGAAATGTTTTGTCTTTTGTGCGAAACAGGAAATATTTATTCATGGAAGGTATTTACGGCTTTGCGACCACTTTCAGATGTGTTTCTTTTCAGTGATGTACAGTCACGCATACCATTCTCCTTCAGCTCTCCCAGCAGAAGAGGTAGGTTGGTATCTGTTATTTAAAAGGAAACTGAGGCAGTTTTCAATTTGCTGAATACACAGAAATTCGGAAGCGTTGACCTTAAACACCTAACCTACGAGGTCTTTTTTTTTTTTTTGGTTGAAATAGCGGCGTAATAGGCGAATAAACAAGCGCCATCGCCACGCCCCCGCGACGCGCGGAGCGCAGGGGAGGAGGACGGCACGAGAGTGAAAGGGGTCGTGGTGACATCGTCGTGAGGAGCGATCGGCCGCCGCGGCAAGTGTTCGGCCCCTGCTGCTGCCTTTCTCAGCGTGCCGTCCGCCAGCGTTAGCTTTCCTGGGTACCGTGCTGTGTTTTGTTTTTATTTAGCAACTAGTAGTGGAAACTTTTTCAGTGCTGCGTTGTACTGCTTCACAATCGTGCTGAGGAAGCGGAGTAACCATGCCAAGGTTCTGCTCGGCATTCGGTTGCAACAGCACCTATGGCCGCGATAAAGTGGTCTTTCACAGCTTCCAGCGGGAGCCGAAACTCGCTGCTCAGTGGGTTGCTACTGTAAAGAGGGAACACTTCAAGCCAACAAAGGCGAGTGTGTTGTGTTCCAGACATTCCCAGACAGGCTGCTTCTAGGCAGTATCGGGATGCCATTCTGTCGAAGTGCAACCTCCAGCACAGCCCTGTTGAGGCACACATTTTTTTAGTTTTCTGGTGGTTGTGGCGCACCTGGGGTGCCTTTGCCTCTCTCGAACCTCCCGTATCTCCTGGCAACAGCAGCAATCTCCTTCGTCGGTCATTGTAACGCAGTGCGCGCATGAACACCTGTTATGAAAACATGCTTATCGTGATATGGGTGCCTCAGAAGGGACCACTACTGACCAAAGCGTTTCAATATAGCTCATGCTGAACTAAGTGATGACGCCACTGCAGTTACAAAAGCCCCAGCGGCGGGATATCGGCTCTAAAATCTGGAACATCAGTGGTGACGTCGCAAAAAACATGTGAGGAGCGGCTCTCTGTAATCAAAATTGGAGTATCGTGTCGCCGCTGCACGACTGAAGCCGTTGGTGCGTACTGGCGTGTGCGCTGCTTGTACTGTATGTACTCCTGAACTTCTTGTTGGATCACGGACAAAGAAAAAAGAGCTGTGCGCTGGTGCCGCGGCAGTAATAATATGGATGTTATGGATGAACCCCCGGTGAAAAGACCTCTGTAGCACTTAAAATTTGCATATAAATTAGTGCGTACGTCAGCAGAAATTTAACCTCCTCTAATAAAGAAGGCCTTACTTTGCACCATGGTACCGCATTTTCGAGAAACACGGTGCGAGAAAAGGGAAATTAATTGTTGTGGCTCAAGACGCCACTTGCATGTTTCGAAGGAAATTTTCTATTGAAAAGGTGGTTGCTTCTCAAAATCAGCGCAGAAAATGATTCACAAATTGCATACGCAAACCATACCCCCTAAAAAAAAAAAAGACTTCGGCGGGAATTGAACCCGCGAAGTTGAGCGCACGGGCGCGACGCGCGAGAGCACTGCGCCACCGCACAAATGGCGATACGGTGCAAAATAGCCTAGGTAATAGATGGAGGCCCATCCTTCCGTGTCATACGTCGGTATTTACTAGCTGGTTTACAGAATTCCTGGCTGGTAAACTGAAAATTCTTAAATAGCTCTTGCACAGCAAGGTTCCCCGAAGCCCCCACAATAGCTTATCGCCATCAACTCCGCTGCTTCGCGAAAACGCTCGCAAAAATGTGTGCCCGCGGTGCGACTGCGATTTCCCACTGCGGGGATAGAGCTTGTCGTACTTTGGTTTTACGTTTCACATGAAAAACCTTGGCCGATATTGATGCCTTATTACCCAAATTACCCTACGTAACTCTTCTTCTGCACGAAACTGACCTTACATTTTCTACAGGCGAGCCGATCGCACACCATTTACAGCTTGCAGCTCCGGGGTAGCGGCGGCGCCGAAGAGCACAACCGAAGCGTCGAAAGCCAAAATACGGATTGCATTAGCGCTAGTGTTGAGTTGCATGGGCTTCGTGGACCATACTGAGTTTATTATACTCCAGAAACTATCAAAATAGAGCCCCATTCATTGCGGCAAGGATGTTGTCGGGGAGCAGTTTTCGCTTCTCGGTCGATTCCCGACGACGCGTCGGGCGACTGGTCGGGTGACCGATTTTGTTGGCTTCTTCGGTCGGCGAACCAGTCACACTACGGCGACTTTCCATCGGCCGACGTGTTTGTTTCGCCGTCGGCGTAGTATGACATCGCGGTCGGGCAACTCGGCAGTTGGCCGATGGCTTGGCGACTCAGCTGTTTCCCAGGCGGGTGAACGTTGCCGGTTGGGACACGTATTCCTCGGAAGTGTTGTTCGTCGCCGGCACTTGTCGCCGTCGCCGCTCGTGCACGGGCGAGAGGCTCGAACAGTACGGGTGTACGATAAACTCACTACTCGGACTGGCCATCGTGGGATAAATTAAACAAATGCAAATACAGCGTTTTCTACCGCGACGACCCGCTGAGAACGCGTTTCATGCTCCGCCTCCTCCGAGGGTCCTCACGACGACGTCACGAAGACTTGACCAATTACGAACGGCGGTGAGGTTCGCCACATGCCCCTAAGCACCCGTTGTTCAGTTTTGCCAAAATTAAGTGCTTTTTAATAGTTTATGTCAAGTTTTGACTTGATTTTCAAGTTCGCCGTATGAAAAATGATAAAATGGGAGCAAAAGCTCTTTTTTTGTAAAAAGTGCTTCAGTATCCCTTTAAAATGTCAGCAGGCGAATTATCGTAGGCCAAATAAAGCCATGGCATTTCCTTTCGTAAAAAGGCATTGTTTCACAGCCTCAAGAATTTATTCTGAATAAAACTAAATAAAGTTTACAGTTTCTTTACACCCAGCAACAAAACTGGAAAATATGGTCATTTGGACTGTAGTCCCTAAATTCTTTTGGATGTATAAAAAGTTAGTGCCCTTCCACTCTGTGAAGAAGGATGACTTACAAAGCAGCACGTCCTCCAAGGAGTGCGCGAAACGAACCATGCTTGTTTGTAATTTACGACTGAACATACTTCCTAGCCAATCACTTAAAAAAAATTTGGAAAAGACCTCAGCTTTTTCCTAGCAGACAAATTCAGAGCTGTATCTTTCCCTCTCGTGTCGTAGGCATCTCACTGTTTGTGTAAAACGCCCGCCTAACCCACTGTACCACTCAGAAGAACGAACCGGTCGCATTAATTGTTTGACAGCCACGCTTAAACGTCACCCGAACACAACCGACATGTCATCAGTAAGGCATGAAACTTATAGCTGATGATGATGAAGATTTCTATTGGTTTCCCCTTTGCATCGGGGTGATGACATGTCATCTGACCAAAAAGGACTAATACACTTAGTCCTTACTAATACTAGTCTACACTTTTGTAGACTAATGTAGACTAAAAGTGTAGACTAATACTAGTCTACACTTTTGGTTCAATACTAGCGCTGCTTAGGGCAGGCACAAAAAGTTTCTTAGGCACAAAATACTTTTTTTTCCTGTTATAGGTGGTAACTGTCCTAGGCAATATTCCTCTCTCTGCTTTCGCCCACCAGCATTCTAATCTTCTTTTCGTCCCCTCGACAGCCTTCAAGTTAACTTCCTCTGTGATACCCTTAAATCCTAGGGCTTCTGAAAGCCCAATTATCCCTTCATGTAGATTTGGATGGATACCCTCACATTCTAACACAATGTGCCGCATAGTTTCTGTTTCTTTTCCGCAGACCACGCATACCCCATCATTTTCTGAATACTTCCCCACAAAATTCTTAGTTCGAAGGCAACCTGCTCTAGCCTCAAAAAGCAAAGCACTGCCCTGGGAATTATCGTAGAAATTTTCCTTTCTGATGTTCATCTTCTCAGCCCTGTACATCTCTAACGACGTTTTAGCTTCCATTTTTTCCCTCCATTTATTCCTTTCAATCTGAATTGCCTCTTTTTTGGTTACCTTGGCTGTTTTGGATTCCCCACTGTTCTTTCCGTATTTCATCGTTAGCCTTCTAGTCTTTCTTAACCACTGCGTGTCCACGCTTTTCAAGTATAGGTACCTAAAAACCTTAGCTGCCCACCTTCGTTGATCCATTGCCCTCAACCTCATCTCAAAGCATATTTTACTCTGAGCTTCTCTAACTTCAAACGACGCCCAGCCCATATCTCCCTGAACTGCTTCGTTAGTTGTTTTTCCATGCGCGCCTAAGGCCAAACGTCCTACCGTTCTCTGGTTTACTTCAAGGCCTGATAGAACGTCTGATTTTAAGCAGAGTACAGCATTCGCAAACGTGAGACCCGAAACCATTACTCCTTTCCACATTCCTCTTACTACTTCATATTTGTTATACCCCCACAGAGCTCTATGCTTCATTATAGCTGCGTTTCGCTTTCCCTTAACCTTGAGTTGCCCCTCGTGAGTACTTAGGTAGTTATCCCCTTCGTTTATCCACACTCCCAAATATTTATATTCCTTCACTCTAGGTAATTCGCCTTGCTGGATAGATACTACGTCGTTGGTAGCGTCATTGAAATCCATTATTCCTGATTTTTATGCACTGAAATTTATTCCGAGGTCAGTGGCTTCCTGGCCGCAAATATTTATTAGCCGCTGCATATCGGTTTGGTTATCAGCTAAAAGAACAATGTCGTCTGCGTATAACATTCCCGGAATATGCTATTGTACCACTTCGCCTTGCAGCATATGGGTTAGGCTAAACCCTACTTGAATTTCTTCCAGTTTCTTTTCTAACCCTGCCATCTAAAGCATGAACAGTGTTGTGCTCAAAGGGCATTCCTGTTTCAGTCCGCGATGGATGTTGACCTGCTGGGCGCATTTCTGTCCTTCCCAAGTAAGGTGCACTCTATTGTGTTTATAGATTGCTATAAGGAACTGTACTAACTCGTCATCTAATCCCTGGAGTTTCAGCATTCTCCACAGCCGTTCTCTGTTTACGTTGTCATATGCCCCTTTAATGTCAAAGAACGTAATCCATAGTGGTGTCTTCTGTACTTTCGCAATTTCAATGCATTGCGTTATCACGAACAGATTGTCATCCAGTCGCCTGTCTTGTCTAAATCCATTCTGCAGGTTCCCAAGTATTTCATTTTCTTCCATCCATGCTTGAATTTCTGATTTTATCGCCTGCATTATGAATCTATACACCACTGACGTTACTGTGAGTGGTCTGCATGAATGAATACTGGCTTTGTCTCCTCTGCCTTTTTATATAAAATTCATCCTACTTTCTAACCAGTCGTCTGGTATTTGTTTGGTTTCTATCACCTTATCTATTGCCCTTTGAAACGATTCCTTACTTTTAGGTCCAAGTAGGTTTATCAGTCGCATTGGTATTTCGTCCGGGCTCACTGCTATCTGGGGGGAAACCTTTTGCTCTGCTTTTTTCCAATCAAAGTTGCTCAAACTTATTTCCCTTTCCGCAGTCTTTTGTGGCGGTGATGTTATCGGCGCAGGTTTCCCTACCACTAATGTCCTAAACATCTCACTAATCACTCGATGAATATGCGCCAACGCGTGCTCTCCTAAATGTTCCCCCTCCTTATCAATCAGGAATTTTCGATGGTTATCGTTTTTTGAGCTTAGTGATTTTACATGGTTCCAAAACTTCTTGGATGCGCTTTTGTCCTTCTTCCGTATTTCTGCCATCCATTGTTCGCTTTTCTGCTTGATCTTTGCTTGCACCCTTTTCTGCACTTCTAGTTTTTTCCCACGGTAGACATCCCACTTCTCCTTCACTACCTCCGGTTCTATACCAGTTCTTTTTGCTTCTCTATGTTCTCTCGACGCCCGCCCCTCCCCCCACCCTTCGAGCGCTCTGTTCTCCGAACTACCGCTCCCTTCTCCTAATCCATGCACGGATAAACCGGCAACTGCTCATGCGCGCATGCTTAGAAGGGAAAGATAGTGTCGAACACGTCGCTATGAAAGCCCTATAGTATGAACGAGTGCTACTGGCCCACGTCAGCGTTACAAGCGTTCCACTTGCTGTTCATACCGGAGGGATTCGCGGCTGCACGACCAGGTGGAACATGAGGCGGCAACGGCAGCGGGAGCGGTATTCACGCTTCTGTTCGGGCTGGCGCTTCTTATGTTTCCGCCCTTCTTCGTCCAAGCGAGCGACATGCGTCCGTCCAAAACTGAGTTAACACCTCTAGGTGTTCGCCCATTATACTAGGGGACCCACACATGGGTACCAGTTTCACTGCCCAGTCGTAGGCATCTCTGTCTGTGCAACACACCAACCCAGACCAGAACCGGTTGATTGCGGAGGACAGCCGACTTGGCGCATTCAGCCATGAGACTGCCACGTTTAAGCCTCCCACCACCACACCGGACATGTAGTCAGTAATGGCATTACGCCCTGCGGTGGCATTACCCCAACCCATATACGCATGAACCGCCAACGGGAATAAGGGCCTTAGGCGTGAAATACTCTGGCGAGTGGAGAGAAAAATACTTTATATGCGTCCCACTAAGTTCTATTATTCTTCCTCCGCTAGCTCGTCAACAAGGGCCGCCGACTAGACAGGGTTGCTCGGAATAGCTTTACAGCTAAAGAAGAATAATGTGCTCACGCCGGCGCTCCAACGGGGCACGACCTCTTGCTTACCAGCGCAACGCCTTAGCCCCTGAGGCACCGCGGCGGGTGCTTTACCGGAACAAAAAAGAGGGGAGGGGGTGAGACATATACAGTTTTGCAGTAATAACCACGAGGTTTTGTTACAACACAAATTTGTGTCATATAAAATTGGTTTTTTTAATTACAAATCTTTCATAGGTCATTTAGCAGTGAATGCGGCATCAACGTTGGCATTTACTTGGCAATGGCCTTAGCTCCGGAGTCCGTCACAACAAAGCACCTTCTCGACCATTCGCCTTAGGAGACTTTGTGTAGCGTTTCGTTGCTTGCGCTCAAACTCAGATTTGCCGAAAAGTGACGAGTAATGCTAAGCGCACCACACAACGCAAGACGTAGAACTCAGCCAAACGAGTGGAGTGGCAGAAACCAAAATCTACTATTATCATCAAAAAACCGAATACAGGGCAGCAGGAACGAGCACTAGCACAACACATAGCTGACAGATCTAAGCTTTTCTAAGCTGTAAGGCTGTGAGACGGATGCGGACCATGAAAAAAATCGTCTTGAACGGTAATGAGACGAATATTTTAAAAAAGCGATCCGGGAGGAAAGCGTCCCAGGGGAAAAGGAATAATACTGCCGTAGAATTCACAATAATGCCTTACTTCTCATTGAACATCGAATTTTCCTACCGAAGGTGTAGAACGAGTGTTAGTTGTTTTAAACGTAGCACTCCGGGAAAATAGTCCGTATGTCTGAAATATGTGGTTCGGTTCACCTCCCCTAACAATACTGCAAAATCAATGGACACCTAACCACTTCGTACCTGCGGAGGTAGTAGCAGTAACGTCTATTTGAACAGCGCTGAATGCTCCTCGAAGTAGGACCCTGCGAATCTGTTGCACCACCAAGCTTGAACGGCGGGTGAAGCTTGATAGGCCGCTTAGCACCACTCTCACATGTTGAGTATATTGAGGCAAAAGACGGCTTAACCGCCACCATGGAAGTATAACCGAGTAATAGCAATTTGTAAAATTATTGAATTGGGCAAATGACAAGTGTAATAGAGACAAACCGAGGGTGGAGACAAAACAAAAAAGAAAATATACTCAGCGACCTACATCCAGGAGTTCGGGCCCGGCAAGACTCCCTTGATCTCTTCTGGGAAGTAGCAGAAAGGGTTTGGTTGAAGGAAAAAAGAAGGGGTGAACGGAATGGTTTATGGGAAATTGGAAGTGAATGGGAACAAGGAGTTTTTGTTCCGATTCATAGATGCTGACTCAATCTCAGGCCTGATCTCTCGCGTCAGGGAGCGCACACTGTGCCGATGCACAAATGTTTCTGCCCCTGACACGGGGTTGCCGCTCACCCAAAGCTGCTGATTGCTAAGCTCCGACCGTCGCAGACAGGAATCCGAACACAGGGGGGACAACACGAGCACCTCCCGTGACACTAGGTTCCACAGCCCGTGCTTCTGGCGGGCCCCTAACCTCGGTACTAACCGTTCGTCGAGAGAGTTTTCCACTTATCCGGGTACCTGGCTGCTTCTGCCTTTCGTGGTCGCAGGGTACCTGTAGTTTTTCTAACGAAGTCAATGTCCCTTGCCGGTGTTGTGGATTGCCTCGATCTCCTTTTCATGACCCTTCTGTATGTCTTTCGTACAACTCTTTCGCTCGCGGGAACCAGTCTTCACGCTTCTATGATCTCTTCGACGAGATAGGAGTACTAGCCGGTACTCAGCAAGGAGAGTTTCGCCGCTGGATGTAATAATTCTCCTTTTGCTCGTTTTCCCCAGAAGGTAGACACCAGGCTTTCAGCACCGACCGCTACTTCCTAAAGTGCCAGTTCGAGGCATGGCCAACATGAGTGTCCGAGTTGGACTTCAATCTTTGGACAGGAATTTCCGCGTCGGCAGCTTGGCGCATGTTCCCCGTGCAGAAGGGTTGCATCCTCCCAAAATTTCACGAGGAATGTTTCCCCGCATTTTTTAATAATTGCCATTCCAAGTTCCAACCTCGGTAGCCACCCATGCTCTCCGGGCCTGCGTCCACACCACGCATCGGTCCCTTGGGAGGAACTTGCCCTAAATGTTAGCTTGCTTGGGGCGTACAATACCCCGAGGATGGGACCTGGTCATCCGCTCACCGCAGTCATCGCCACTGACATCCGAAACCGCTATTGCCTAGTCAATGACCTGAACTGCACGTGCATGCTGCAGTCGAATTTCCTCCCTCTGACAGCCATAGCTTCCCCTCTGAGCTTTCACCTGGTAATAATGATGATTATAATACTGTTCGTTTATGGTGAAACAGAATCATGGCCGGACACCTCCCAAGAATAGCTGGGTGTAAACTTGGATGTAAACACGTACAGGTGAAGAGGGCCATAACAAGAAAGGTACAAAAAGTTTAAGAAAATGCGAGGGGAATAATATCGATACATTTTTCGAAATGAGCGCACCTAAGCACAGAGTCCATGCTTACGCAAGAGCGGTGATGCTCTAACGTTTTAGTAAACGCGCTTAGCGCTGCCCTCACCAAAATAAAGAGGATGCTATCTTATTCTGCACAATACTGAAAGCAATTCGACCCTAGAAAGGTAATCCAAAACGCTTTTAAAACTGAACTTTCACTTTGAATTTTAGTTATCTCGTAAATGATGTGCACAATGTTGCAAAATGGGATGTCTGGACTTCTTTGAAGTATTTCCTTCTTTGAGCATTCTGAAGCAGACCTACTCTTATATATAAAGAACGGATATTTCTTCTCTGCATCTGATGCAAAGTGGTCTGCGTGTGATGTTGAGGAGGCATGAATGCGTTGCTTTTACGCGCAATTCATACCTATAAAGCGCTTGTTTCATCTCCTTATCTCGCTTTGTGTTCTACATCTCTAGTCTTGTTGTTACTCACCGTAGTTTATTTGTTTGTTTTATTTCTTTTTATTTCGTTCGGACCTGCCCTCTTATAAAAAGCTTGAGGCCTTGGAAAGGCAGTTTTTTATTTCTGCAGAGCCTCTAGGAGCCGCTGCGGCAGCCTTCTCATTTGCAACTTTATTACCGGAATACGGCAGTGTCCGCGGACCCACACAATATTGTAATGCTGAGGTTGACATGAGTTGTTATAAGATAATTTAAAACCGAACTTTTAGGATGATTTGAAAATGCAATACAGTTAATACACTTGTTCAATCTGTTTACTTTACTCAGTTCTGCATTTGTTTTTTTTGTTAAACGTGTCACAGCCAGAAGTGTACCTTATGGTCTGCCAGTTGAGATGTCTTTGTTTTAGTTTACGGTATCTGTGTAGAAATAGTAGGTCATTCACCGAATATGGGACTATTTCATTGGTTCTTGATGCGTTGCTGTAACATTCTGCATATTGATACGTGTCACGGGGAAGCAAGAAGTGCACAATGACGAGGGCTTGAGCAGTATTACTTTGGTTTTATATGAAACACATGTATCTCATGTGACAGGCAGTAGCTCACATTGCGCATATGCATTATTGAATCTTGTCAGGTTAGTCTGCTATAAAGAAGTTACAATCTCAGGCGCTAGTGTATTCACTCATATAACCCACGGCCTGGTCCCTTTTTTTTTGAATGACAAAAAAAAAGGGACCAGGGTTGACGAGGTTTATACTAAGGTTCTTGTTAGTGTACGGATGACGTTAATTTAACTATATATAGTAAAGTTCTGCTTACACTGTGGCCTCAAGTGATCATATCAGCCTAAATATACGAGGTTTCTTCCGTCAGAGTACCAGAGGATACATATAGTCTACCGTCTTTAGGTCTGCCGTCATTGCCGATTCCTAAAGCAGGCTACCACAGCCCAGCGTTCACATAATTGCCCTATAAAAATCTTCAAGGAGCAAGACTTTCTGCTTCAATGCTTAGGACGGGATAAAATCCTCAAACTGTTGCTTGTTCCCATGCATTTTAGTTTAAGTGCTTTAACATGTGAAGCGACGGGGTCGAGTGAAGCAACCGAGCGCTCATGTTCCGTTTTTGGTGGACA
The DNA here is from genome assembly GCF_048455015.1 of Haemaphysalis longicornis. Taxonomy (NCBI): domain Eukaryota; kingdom Metazoa; phylum Arthropoda; class Arachnida; order Ixodida; family Ixodidae; genus Haemaphysalis; species Haemaphysalis longicornis. The sequence goes on along the minus strand of NW_027526460.1, from coordinate 81,896,177 downwards.
GGGTTTTCCTTAATATTAAAGTGATAGGTTCCAATACCTTATTGTCTAAGAAATAAACTGCACGGGTTCTTGTTCATTTACGCCTCAAACTCAGAACCATTTTTATTTGCTGAACTCGAGGACTTGACGCCACGCGGTACTTGTCTCCATAAACAGGACAAAGTGCCATATCTAAAACTTTTTTCTTTGACCACGATCAACATAGATTAAACCGTGAGTGAGGTAAGCGTTTTTGGAAAATAATTTAGGAATGAAAAACTTTACATTCAAAATTCCTCTCTGAGGAAAAAATTCCCCGCATTTCCCCGAGGGGAAGAATGTGGAAGTGCGAATGCACGAGTTGAATTTGCGCGGTTCGGTAATGTTCGCGAAAGAGAGATCACACACACACACTCAACTACAAAGAAAGAAAGATGCATTTATTCACAGACACCTATTTGTGTTGTCGTTGTACTTGATTGCTAGAGCGGATCTCGGCTTTGAAATTTCGTGTCAGTACTCCTTTAAGCAGGTGCATTAGCCCTTCTCACGCCCTATTCTTGGCCAATCCCCCACGTGGGTATGTGCCATGTCAGCGGCCAGGCAGCGCGCGGCCATCTCCACGTGCGCGGACATCGCCGGTGGACGCAGGTTCAGGGTCGCTTAAGAAGTGCATTGCACTTCACACCATTCTTCTTAAAATACCTACGATAAAGCAGCGCGAACTCCTACACGAAACCTTCGCTGCGTATGGTAGTCGTAAGCCGTCTGTAACATGTTGCGACGTATTATACAGGTTTGCTAAGATCTCGCAGAATTTGTTATCGATCTAGAGGTGGTGTCGTGCGCTTTGTCGAGTGGACCTAATGGAAAAAGCAATTTTAATGACTCACACCCTACCAGACAGTAATTGGTTGACTGCCATAATCGGCAAAATGCGTAGGAGTTATCCAGATATTCATTAAATTCTGAAAAATAAATCAGACGTTGCTTAATATTTTTCTAGTAACTTGCGCAGCCAGCGAGTGAGATCGATGTGCTTAGCTACTCGGTGCAGTTACTATTCATTGTTTTTTTAACAAAAATAGGGAGTGCGTCTGTGCTTCTTCAAAACACCCCGCCTCTAATATATTTTAAAGGAAACAAACATCTGACCGAAGTACTTTCTTAGACGTTTTTTGCCATTTCTTATGTATTGCTATCAGCGCATGGGTCGATATTCCCACATGTCGAAAGGGCGATAATTTGCTCGCATTTAATCTACAGAACATTCTGACCCTCCGCCATCAGGTTATTGGAACTGAAAGGTTGACTTTCGGTTTGTTTTTTTATGTTGTGTGGTGAACTATGCAGTCTAATGATACGAGGACAACACATTCAAAGAGTTGGCCGGGCGTGTGCGTATGTTGTTCAGATGTGTCTCCAGTCGTCCTAACGAACGGAGGGGTCCATCTCTTGTGTCCTTGCAAGGATTCATTTTTTTACACTTGGTGTGTACTGGTGTATCAGTTATGGGGTTATAGAAATTTAGTATACTTGTCTCTCTTTGCTACACCTGAGTTCCCCTACCCTTAGCTTTTGCATGTTCGAAGGCTATGAAGTTCTCGTTAGTTGGATATACTCGAAAGGTTCCCCGAGGCTTCATTTGTCCCTAGCGTGCTTGCCTGCGTTGCTACTTTCACCATGACCTCGGTTTTATGGTACTCGTTCCTTAAAAAATAGGCGCTGATTGCGAGTTGAGCATTGTGATCCCGTTAGAAAGGAAGGATTCAGTCCAACCATGCACTTTGAGCTCAACGTTCACTTGAGTAGGTTGTGTAGAAGATGATGATGGAAAGCAGTATGAAATACCTCACTAAAACCAAGCACAATGCAATCAGTGACGCACCTCAGCTATCATTTGCAAACAGATCGTTAGTAAAAGATACGAGTTGGTTTCACGCAAAAACGTTCTTCTGAAGCCGTGTTGGGAAGGATAAAGAAAGGCATTGTATAAAGTCCATCACAATACAGTAAATGATGTGATCGAGTGGCTTAGAGAAGATTGCCGATTAGGGATATTGGTGCGTAATTTTCTAGACGATGCGAGGTACCTGACCTATAGATGGGAACCACCTTTCCGGACTTCTACTCCGTGTGTAGCGGTGGACACTGGAATGACTAATAAAAATGTGTACAAAAGACTGTGAATGATTACGTTTCTAATAAATGTATCACCTTAGAGGAAATCAAATTCAAGAGGGGCCTGCGACGGAGGAGGTTTTCACATTCTTAATTAGCTTAACCGAGCCCATCTTGTGAATAAAACTGGTTCCATTGGTGGAAAATCAGCGTTTGAATAACTGGGTTAAGTTGAGGGGGCTGAGTTTTGAAACATTCAAGAAAGAGCATTATTAGGCATACAGCAGTGGTTTAAAAAAAAAGGCTTGTCAGAGCTAATTAGTTGAAAAGCCGATCCACACGCGCTTTTCATTATACTACAAACCTCCCCGAATTTGTATGTAGACAGGCAGGCAGTGAAGAATTCCCGATGTTTTGTTTTTGCTTTTTCCAAAACCAGCACCATAACGTTTTATACTACAACATTCAGACGTATGGCTAGGTGGGTTAGAACGTGTAGCGCTCCGAAAAAGATTCTTGGTATTGTTGAGGAGCCGGAAAATGAAACCAGACACAAGAGAACGGTGGTCAGTGTGAATGTTTTTTATTTGTGTGTTAGGTAAGGTTAAACTTTTTTTCATAATGAGACCACTTGTCTTGCAGTCTATCCCGTCTTGCAGTAGGACCGAAATTCCTGTGTAAAAAAGTTCAATTTCATACGTAATTTCCGCCGTGCACAACGGAAAACGTAAAAAAACTTGGCTCTCAGTGCAACGACAATAAATTCTTCGATTTCGCGTCTGGTATGGTTTTGATGTGCAAAAAATATCCGTCAGAAAAACATGTGGTGATACCACCATCGCGGCAGTGTTTTTCCCCATGTGCGAGTGTGCATCGGTCACCGTATAACTGTGGTGCTTCTCAAGGCGCGTGCTTACATCCAATTACGCTTTCGCCGATGTAGCATGCACCACAAAATTGCGCAATTCCAAACAGAATCCCTGAGGGAAACGGAGCGTATACAGTAGCGACAGAGTTTTGGGACGTGGTGGGGAACGAAAAATCGTCCGAATAAAGTAGCAGTCAGAAATATTCGTGAGTCTGAAAAACAAACTTTGTTTCATTAAAATTGGACCGAAGAACACACGCATGGTTCCATGCCTTAAATTGCTCCGTGTGAAGAGGTGTACTTGCATCTCGCGCGCGTCACGTTTGCTTCGAAAATATTGGACAAGGCCAAAGCGTTCAAAGTTGCCAAAGTACGGCCACGTATGAGCCATTTCCGGCTTTCGAAATTGCTTCCACCGCAGACTACATGCAAAATTATGGCCTCCAAGATCAACGTTTGTTTTACCGCTGGGAGTCAAGCCAATCTCCATGAAATTCAAAGCTGCCAAGGTGGGGTAAATTTCTATAGGGCGTCATATTAGAGTGTCACCATGGCTCTGTCGCGGAACATTTTGTGGAGAAAGCCGAACTTATGGCTTTATTTTGTCTGAACTATTTGTTGTTCATATATATTATTCGTAAAGGCCGTTCCTCAAGAAAGTCCGGAATATCGAGCAAGTCCGATATTTCGGAGACCAATAAAACCGTCGGCTACTGAAAACAGTGTCAATACGATGAAATTACACTGTCCGGGTGCTTCCCTACCTGCTTGCTCCAACTGTTATTGTATGGTAGCGTAGCTTGTTGCGAGCATCCAATGCTTTGAGCACACTGTACCTGCAGCTTATGTTCTTTTTCGCATAGGAAAATGTGTGCACGCAAGCTATCGCCACTGTTATCCTCGTCATATTTGGTCCAAGCTCGTCCCGCTATCCGTTTGCTCGAGCCGGAGAGCTTTACGTATCTCTCAGTAATCACCGATTGCGGACAACCCACTGTGTGAGGTAGCTAAGATATTGTAAAGTGCGCAACGGAGGCTGCTGGCTACTACAGCGAAGTAGACAATTTTGGAGAGGTGGTAATGGTAGCCTAACAGATCCTCGTGAACTTTGCTGTTTGGTTCCAATATCTCCTACGGGTCATTTTCACCGAATTCGTCTGCAGCCTTCTTTCGCGCCTTGTCCAATTATTTCCCATAATCGGTAAGATGTTCACTAAGTCAAAACCTCAACGCACGCTGGATGCTTTTAGATTTGCCAGATATTTTCTCTTTCTTCATGCTGACCTCATTAACGAAAACCACAGACAGGTGCTGCTACAAATAACTAAGTTATAAACCAGGCAGCGCTCATCTCTTAACTCCTGCAGAAGACTATAACCAAAAGCCGACACCATCAGCGCTGGGAGTATTGGAACATGCAAAGTACACGTGATCACAGGTGTAGTTGCATTCAGCTTCTTTGTACTGGGAGGACCATGGTCTGTCTAGGTAGACGTACAACTCCTCGTCTATTTCTTTTTCTTTCATTTCAGCCCTGTGTTTTTTATCAACGAAACCATAGTACAGGGTCACCTCGCGTTTTGGGTGACTGCATGACAACAAACGTTTGCGTCTTCATTAACGACCACGGGATGGCCTCCAGTAACCATCACGCAGGAACCTGAACTAACCTGAAACTAGTCGTGACACACCACTTGGTCGCTAGTAATTGACCAGAGGGTCACCCTTGGATAACTGGTGACACTTGAGAAAGCTTGGTGCGAAGAGACTGGCGACAGAGATTAATATGGGAAGAGAGATGGAGGAGTAGGATGCGACAAGGAAAGAGTGGTAGCGGTGGGAGAGTTGGAACACTGAGGCGGGTGTCTGAAGTATAAAGGGGATTCGCTCAACCAAGAGTAGGAATGGGAGGGGTAGGGGAAGGCTAGTGTCAAGTCATCATCGAGGACGCCCTGTTCTGGTGCTGTTCATATTGCCGCGATGAGCCCATTTCAGGTGTACTGCATTGAAAAGGCCTTTGATTCCGAAGTTTTTCTATCCTATACTGTTTAGATACATTCTGTGCAACAAATTTTCTTAATCTCATCCCTTCACCCAGTTATCTTTTTTCAACAATGTCTAATTGTTTCGTCGGTATAGCCTTGTGCTGGCGGCGCAGCAGTTCTCAGTTCTCCGCCAACACCTTTTTTCTTGATTTTAGGTAGGATGTTGTCCGTCCAAGATTGATGTTGAAAAGACCGTCGCTACCAATTTATAAAAGTTGATGCTACCATTCTTCTTTCTGTGGCTCGTTAAGCCGACTTAAATTTGGTTTCACGGTTCATGGTAAGTGCTCAGGTTAAGTGCCATAGGACATCACCGGGATTTTGCATTGGTTCTATGCTTTTTTTAGTGACACAGCTAGCGTAGCGTTAAAGTGTATGAAAAATACCCTTCGCCTATTGTAATTCTAGGTGTGGTGTCACTCTGGTGGCTTACACCTAAGCAGACAACTTTCAAGTAAAGTTATACCCATGTACCTTTAAATGTGTTTGATCTCTTGTGCATCAGCGGTTACTCCTGACGTCCGCAATGGACCTGGTACCGGCATTTCGGAAGAAATAGACTACATGGCTCCATGCCTGTTCCCCTCCTACACTTCCCTGCCCCCTCTGCAATGCTCACCGACCCACCATACACAACCTTTTCTGGGACTGTGCCAGACTCTCCAAAGAACATCGTAGGAGTCGACCTCATCACGTCACGTTCCTCCAAGAATGATAACACCTTCGAGCGATGTGAAAGAAACTTTAATGACCCTCTGGACATTTGCTGGACGTACAGGTCTTGTGAAAATGACGTAAATCAAGTGGTCCGTGTGTGGGGCGCACACGCGTTGTGATTGGACCCCATCTTCCACTGGTTTACTCGCCCCCCCCCCCTCCTTGGCTTCTCCGCACGAAGCGTTCGACCTCTCCCATCTAAATAATTTCATTTATTCAATCTCTTGTGCATACAGGAAACCCTTCGTCATGTCTATTCAATATAATTTTTATTTATCATCATACCAGAAGACAGTCTTGGTGCAGTTCCAGAAGCATTAGTTGCTGTTACTTGCTCTTATCACTGGTAAAAATGATATATTCCGTGAAGCAGAATTTCTCAAACAGAACAAAGTCTATCGCAGCCAAACTAAACCGTAAAAGACCCCAAAATTAGGATGAAGCATTGAAGAAAAGTTTAGAGGAAACAAGGCATTGTGGAGCTTTAGCGAACTGTTTCAGCATTTGGTGTAGTTGCGTAATTGAGCGTAGTGCTTTTAGGAACTTCTTTGCAGAATGAGAACTATGTTGATGAAGCTGGTAAAGTCTTTGCAAGTAACAAAGGTGTTACAGAGTATCAATCCCACGTGGTAGAAAGGCTCCGCCTTAGGCCAGAAGAAAATAGCCGTGCTCCACTTTCAACACAGAATCGCAAAAGGAATAGCGGTTGGCGTTATTGCTTATTCTGACATTCGAGAGAAGACCCCAGCAGTTACGATGAATATGCATAGGTGAGGATGCTGTCGAGGTCATTGGCACTACCATTGACAGAGTGCTGAGTATGAGAAAGTTCGGGTAACGAAAGCAGAAGTACAGGGGGCATGGTCAAAGGACAAAAAAGTAATGCAAAACAGGAGCGAAAGATTTCCTTCCCACAGTGGCGAGACAACGTAATAAGCACATGGCGCACGCTAAGATATAGCGGCTTCTTTTTCGGGAGGAGAAACCGTGCGGCCGCGGTTATCGGCAATCCGATGAGCGTCCGCGACATGAATGGTGTCCCCTATTATTTCGTCCATTAGGGTCCACCGTCATTTTTGCCGTCGTAGCTGCGGAGCTTTGTAGTCCGCGTTGGTTTATCCTAAAGCGAAGCTTTCCTTGTCTCACTATTCGAGCTGTCCGCATCGAAACGCACCGTAGTAAAACCAGCTTTCTCAGATAAGGATGATGATCGTGAGTCAATTGAAAGGTGCTCGAAAGCCAATGTCTTCACAGTCCAAATTCAAAATGGAAAATCGAAACTACTACGCCTCTAACGCACTGCAGGAAAGCCAACTTACACAATATGTTCATGAAAAGAATATAAAACCACTGAAGAAATAAAAGATTCCCGTGGTCGAAATCGGACGTGGGATCCTTGCGGATGAAGTCCACATCTATGGGACTGCGTCATTCCGACACGGTAAACATAGTTTGGATTTTGGAATTTAATTTCACTCCTATTAATGGGAGAACGCTTCTAGTCTTAACCATATGTGTCTTGAGAAAAGAACTTTGGTTTGCATATTATGTGGTAGCTCGCCTGCGCTAGCCGAAATGGGCGTTTCGCCTCGTGTATACAATTACTCTGTGGTCAAAGGGTTTCACATCACTCCCCATAGCGGCCAGTTATTTAGCTGTGTGGTGCCTGAAAACGTTCAGTCGAATATCACGTTGGCGCCGATCTGTTGAGAATTCTTCTGTCGCCTTACAATAATTGGCTGGTTATGTCTTTTCCAGGATTTCAAAGGAGCCTCAGAAACGGCGAAAGAACTCCCACTGACTGTGTACGCTAATGTTCACAAATGAACTTCACTACAGGGCGAAAACTAAACGTAGTGTCGGGTCACGTTGTAACGGGTTTGGCATGCTTGCTGCTGACTTTCAGTGTGACTTCACGGAGTTGAGGGGAGTGAGGAGGGAAAAAACGCAGTGCTCAGAAACTGTTGTATCAAAGGGAACAGGGACACAAATAAGTTAACTCAAAGGCAATTGATGGGAAGCGGCTGAAGATACGATAGAATGATGTGTAGGCAGTCGAGTCATCCTTTGCGTTGCGGTACTGCAAACGCACGTCGCCATTGTTTGGATGGAATCTGGGATGTTATCGGCGGCGTATTAGGACCTTCATGGTGTAGCGATATCTTCAACAGAGAGACGCCATGGGAGCAATGCGTGAAACGTTTTATGTATGAACGCAATTCCAGAAAGGGTTCAAAAAACGACAGTCTCACAGTCTCTTGTGGAAGTCCACAAACTTGGTTGTTGACCACAGTGGTGAGCGACAGAAGGTAGCGTAACTGCGGAGAACCATCAGCTGCCAGCGCCAGCGACGGTGCTGCAGCCACAGCTGACGTGCAGACACGCAGGACTGCGTCAGTGCCTCCCTTGCACGGGCTCAACTTGCTGACTGGCAGTGGCGTCGGCATTTTGCATTGGTGAACCGGTCAAATGCCGCAGTGTTGTCGTCCCTCAAACCGGGTGTCCGAGCCCCGATCTCCTCTTTCTCTCTGCTGGAGTCCTCCGACCTCTAATCATCATCCTCTTCCCACAGTTTGCGTTGGCTCTCTTCTTGTCTTCAGAGCTTTCTTCCTATTCGCTACGTGCCATCTTTTTCATCTTCATCTCCATCTTCACCTTTCTCTTCTTCCTTCTATCGTTTTTTTTTATCTGTCACCGCTGCAGCCTCTTGTTTCGGCGCCCTGCGCACCGGTTTCGTTACAATGTCATAGTTGGAATAATCTGGATCGCGCACAAGGAAAGAATGCCCGGGAGGTTTCGACAAAAGTGATTAGTCTGTCCATTTGACTGGGATTAAATGTAGAGGTTGTTTTGTCCATTTTGTTAGAGGCACGCAGGAGCTCTTCTATTACAGTGGAGAAGACAGCTCCGCCATGGTCACTCAGGAGGACACTTGATGCGGCATGGCCCGAAAACATGTGCGGGAAGTCTTCCACTTCTGCAGTTCTGCAAGTGCGAATTGGAGACTTCTCCAAATATCTATTCAAATGGTCGACGGGTATCCCTGTCTAACGTTAGCCTCAGAGCGTCCAAGTAAGCGTCCGTACAAGTCAACTCCGGCTGTCTGAAAAACCACCACCCGAAAAGAAAGAGGCTGAAGTTGTCCGGAGGAGGAGTAGCAGAGGCCATGCTGTGCTGGCTATAGGCGCATGAGTGAGCCTATGTGGCTACAGCCGTGGAGAGGCCAAGCGAAAATTGGTGCCGTGTATTTGCTCGCATCTTTTGGCGAAGTCAAGGTGCCCAGCAGTAGCCGCCCTCAGATACGCTGCAAAAATAGAACGGCGGAGTAAGGGAAATACAACAAAAACAGATTTTTTTGTAGTTCGTGGTAACTTTGTTGGTAGAGCGCACGTTGGAACTTGCCGAGCTTACAACTCACACGACTTTGGAGTGGTGCTACATGATTATCCAGGCAGTCAATCATGGAGCCACAAAATGCATCAGCTCGTTTCAGCGACACTGGCGTCGTCATGAGTGATAGGGGAAATGACGGGTGCCACACATAGCGCTTTATCGGTGTTCTCCTTCACAGAAGAAGGTGGAGGAGACATTGGGCGACGTCATCAGGCATCCCGGTCTATATGCTTCTTCTTGACACCTATTTGTCACAAAAAGCCGTAATGCTGGAGGCGAGGTGCCCAAGGGACCTACACATTTTTTATTGAGGACAACCTTCTGCGAGTGAATTCTTTGGTCACTACCGTAAAATTACCGCGATAAAAGAAACGAGAAATTGCCGAACAGCCTGAACGATGGCAAGGCACCTCTTTTCTGTTATTGTGTAAATATTGCCTGCAGGTGTCAACAAACGACTTGCGTTCTGTCCATTGGAGTCTTCTATGCATACGTCCGACGAAGTAAAGATACCGTTAGTTAGTCTAGATGGTTTGTAGAAATTTTATATCTTCCCATTCGGTTTCCGCAGCGCTGCGGCAACGTTTGAGCGGATGATAAATTCAGAGTTCATCAAAGTAAAATTAACGGCTCATTTCTGCTGATTGGACGACGCCGTATTCTTTAGTTTGACCTTTGCTCAACATCTTGAGCATATGGATGACACTGGACTTGAGATAAAATACAAAATGCCGTTTTGCTGTAAAACCCATTCAGGGGTTCCTCCATTTTGTTCGAAAAGATTGAATAAGGCCCGACCACTAAAAGAGCATTTATTGCTGACAAGATGACCGTGTGCGCAAATTGTTAACGACGATTAAACAAAGGTGTTTGCCAGCCGCAGTTTATGGTGGTGGGATATAAGGGGGTGATGCGAGACGAGTAAAAAATGTGTAATAAAGGTCAACACAATGAAATGGGGCAGCGAGAAAATATCAGTGGGGCTGGAGCGGTTAAGTAGTGGTAGGAAGGCATAATGAAGAGGAGAGGCTAAAGATTTACCGCTATATAAGGCCAGCAAGGAAAGAGGGGCATGAAAAACAGGGTGCAAGTATTGGGAAGTAAGGGTATGTGAAGAAAATAGGTACTGAATAGGCAGGGGCCCGTGGGGAGGAACCAGTAGAGAGGCGTTGTTAGGAAAAGACATGACTGGGAGGAAATGAAGGGGAAGGGAGAGACGGATTGTAACGAGAGCAGGGAAGTTCAAACGCTATCTTTAGACGGCACCTTCAGCGAATAAAGCATAGGCGTGGAAAATGTTCCTCGTTGTGTTGATTGATTGTAGGCTTAACACACCGACGAGGCTCAGGCTATGAGGCGCGCCGTCGTGAAGAGCTCCGGCTTAATTTTGACCCCCTCAGGATCTTTATCCTGCGCCGAAATCTCATTTACACGGGTGTTTTTGCTTTTCGCCTCCATCAGAAAAGCGGCCGCCTAGAGCGGGATTTTTCCCTGTTTGTTTCACAGATACTATAAAGACAGGAAGGACCAGTGGTAGGCCCACCAGCCTCAAGCTTGTAAACATAAACTATATCGCTGCTACTGGAGTGTTTAGGGTCGCATAAATGAAAATTATTCGAACCACAGAAAGTGCAATACAGTTGGAATAAAAATTGCAGTAGGAGTACAAATTCGCTGGTATTTTCAAAATAAAAGCTACAGGACGTTAGCCTGAGGTTAACAAAGGAAACAACAAGGGCACTTTTGAATTCCTCGAATGTTTTTTTATGACAAGTCGGGCACTTACTGAACTCCTATAGGGAAACGGATGTCGCTTTTCTGTGTTTTTGAGAGATATTTTTTATTCTCTAAAACTCGACAACAATGCTCTAAATACTGGCACGTAGATTCAGGGAAGTTGATTGCAAATCCGTCGTCATGACGATGATGTTTTTATAGACCCGTTCTTTGAATCAGCCGAAAGCACTTGTAAGTAACCCTTATTCTAAAAAAAAGTTTACTCAGCGACGAAGTTCACAATCTACTGGGAAATAGCGGTACTTAGATATATTTTCCAAACATTATATTTTCGTTGTTTTTCTCCTTCTGGTTCTGAAATGCCGGTCATTTTAGAAACAAACTTTTGCATCTAAAGTTTTCAAAATCTTCGCTTCCTCATAAGTTACCATGTTCCATGGAAACGAAGAACTAGAAGAGGCTGAGGACACTTAAAGAATGCGGATCAAGGGAAGGTCGTATCCATGTCCTTTGCCCTGCAGAGGATAGAAAAGCGACACGAAATCGTCGACCCCGACGTGACGCTTTATTCTAGAGAAGTTCTGTTCGCCCAGGTCAGTTACATGAGAAGGCGCTGACCATCTAATTGTCCACCATTGAAGAACCACAACCATGCTCCAGATATTTAGCCGGCCAGCGCCATATATTTTAACGAACATGTGCGAACTTCTGGGACCGCTTTGTTGGGCCGTGAAAGACACACTCTTGAAAGACACAGATCGATGGAATGTAGATGGAACCTTCCCACGAGCCGCGTTACTTACGAATGCTCACCTTCTTTTTCTACCTCTTTGCTTCCGTGGCACATACCAACTTCGGGGGAATCGAACGGGTCTGATATCGTCAATATTCATGTTGATTCGCCTCACAACCTCCCTCTCTTCGCAACTTACGTTGCTCCTCACCACACCCTATCATACTGATAGATACGCTCAGATAAAAATAACAGTTAACAGTATTTACTTTATCACCGAAATTAACCAACTCGCGGCGCATAGTGATGGCAAAATAATATTCCATCTGAATGAAAGTATTCAGTATTTTTGACATTTTTGGACAAAATGTGCTGTAAAAAAGAAAGTTACAGAGCCATTACCCCGCATCCGTGGCCTACCGCCATCCAATAAAAGTTCCAACAACGAACCCCCCCCCCCCCCCCAACCGCCCCCTCCGCCCCCTTCATTAAGGATTGTTATATTGTTACACAAAAACCCATTTGCCTGCAAACACTCAATTCTAAATTTCGTCATTGAAGTGTGTGGGGAGCACCTCGGCGGCCTTCGCCGCGAGCTCTCTCCCCGCACACTCCTCAGACGCGGAGCGTTTTGCCCGCCAGAAAGGACGTGAGCATCGCTGAAGGGCTGAAAGTAGGTTGCATCAGTGAAGTGCCGAAAGCGTGTTGTTGTTAGTGGCAACCAGCAGATTTCGCCTCGGCGGTATTAATGAAAGTTTTTTCAGCCACCCGCAACGTGCCTCACCCTTTGGCAGGCCGCGGGGAGCAACCCCAGAACTGGCGCCCGAACGTGGTGCTAATTTGAAGCCAACCCGTGGACATCTGCTCTTCGCGGCTCACTGGGGGCTCACGGCGGTCTTTGCTGGCATTCTTTTGTTTATGAAAGGAATCGTAATTTTGTCAGTATGCTACCAGGTGCATTCCCTCGTATAAATGCATGCTTTGTAAATATGTTTTGATGTCAGTGTTTCTTAGTTACCCGCCGCGGTGGCTCAGTGGCTAAGGCGTTGCGCTGGTGAGCACGAGGTCGCGGGTTCTATTCCCGGCCGCGGCGGCCGCTTTTCTGATGGAGGCGAAAAGCAAAAACGCCCGTGTGTACGAGATTTCGGCGCACGATAAAGATCCCCAGGTGGTCAAAATTAATCCGGAGCCCTCCACTACGGCGCGAATCATCGCCTGCGCTGCGTCGGCGCGTTAAACCCCACAATCAATCAATCAGTGTTTTTTACTTTGCTCAGTTGCTACGATGAATACAGTGGCTTAAAGTTTTTTCTTGGTTTTTTCTTCCGTTGTTTGTGTACTGGCTTAAGTGGTTACATTACATTTCGGGTGTATGAAGTGTTTTCAGGAAGTCGCTTAGGTATTTTGATGTGTGTTTACTTCCGCTTTTATAGCATATATTTTCTAGATGAATGTTTGTCTTCATTGTAGTTTTGAGTGGGGCTTGTTTGTTGCTGTCTGTATGCATCTGGCGCGGAGTACTTTGTGCCGGCTTGTGTACAGTTCGGCGTTGTCGATCCAGGTGGTTTTACTGTAGTTCGGTATGCCACGAGGAGTGACACGGGACAAAAGGAGGGCCCGCAGAGCTCAGGGGAGATGCAGCGTCGGATGCTTTTGTCCAGGAGGCTGCTGAGAACGTGCAGCCAGCAGATCGCTCCTCAAGGATGACACAGATTACAGCGATGTTCGCGGAAATCCCCCGAAAGCTCGGTTCGGTGCCGGCGACTCCCGCCGCGGGCCCAGTAGCGCGAAGTTCGCGGCCGCGCTTTAATATTGAGGTTCCCTTTTAGTCCGCCTACGGCTACGCGAAATCGGCGCACGAGTTTTTCCAGCAGCTGGGTCGAACCAAACGGCGCTCGGTGCATCGAATGAGGATGTGCCGAGACAAGTCCTTCCTGTGGCACTGGAGGCGCTGCCAGCCGGCGTTCGCGTAGATTGCGGATTTTAATGACTGCTTCCACGCGGAGTTGGTGCCATCGATTACGAACATCATATGGCGGACGACCTCGCTCTTCGCATCCACAACACCGAAGAGAGCCTCCTCGAGTACGTGCGGGCGATGCAGGAAATGTAAGAATGGGCCCACCCCGAGGCAGCCTGCGCGTCGAAGTAGCGAGTTTGTGCAGGCAATGCCACCCGCTTTTCAAACCGCACTCGCGGGACGGAGGTTCCTCAACATTGAGGCCCTTGCACAGCAAGCGCACTTAGTTCACGCGGATTTACTCGCCGAGCTGAGCGACAGGCTGCCGCCGAGGCTGGGGAAGTCGCTATAACCGGGTGGCAGCTACAGCCCCTACAATCCGCCTTTTTCATTGCGGTGTGCTGCCACCTAGCGTGCCTAGCGGAAGTTGACGCGGTAGGATTCGGCGGTTTTTCCTCCTGCTGCGTTCTCGTTGTATGCACGGCAATCCCACATTACGGCGAGGAGCAGCCGAAGTTTTTCTTTTGTGTTCGTGTTATACCGCCTTAAGATGACGTCCCCTGGTCATCACATATAACCAGGCGGCTTCTTATCACTGAATGAGGGCTGGCAGAGAAATCTGGGACATATCCGTGTGCTGTCCGAGCAGCAGAGCCAGCACTACTTGGCGTCGTCTGGCATGAACTGCGATCGCCAGCACAACAAAGGCCGGCAGTTCGCACGCGAGGGCTATGTGCGAAATCTAATGTACAACGACCTGTCACACGACGGCGATACCCGGGTCTTCCGATGAGTATGCTTACCGTCGATGAAGGGCGGTACTACGTCGTGCACGCCATTGCAAGTAAGAGCACGGGCGCCGTCGCAGAAGCACACTGCCTCTGTCTTGCGGGGTAAGTACACGTTACCTACAAACGAAGTCTTTGCTTATCGGAGACATTAGGTCCAACGGATAAGTTAGTAGCTACGATAAAGTTTTGGGTAATGTGATGGCGCTGGCCGAACACAGGATTTTTCAGTGTTTCTTCTCTCTAATCGTTTTTTTTACCGTTTACCGTGTTACCAGAAGCCGCTGGCGACGGTGAAGCATGTGCCGGTAAGTTACCGTTCGCGGTAACTGTCGTGCTGCGCAGTCTACTCCCGCAAACACGGTAAACGGTAACGTAAACACGGTAACGATGTGCTAAAACTGCCTGTTGAAGCGTGTGCCGGTAAGTTACCGTTCGCGGTACCTCTCGCGCTACGCAGTCGACTACCGCAAACACGGTAAACCGTAACGTAAACCCGGCAACGATATGGTAAAACCCTATTTTCCAGTGAACGGCAACCAGATAACAGCAACTTAAGTCCCCACTCTACTCTGCGAAATGAGCCCTTCTTTTGTTCACACAGCACGAAAGAGCACTGCAATGCGGAGTTTCGCAGGTTCCTTGTCATCGCCTCGATAATTTTCATCTGCGTTCTTTTTTTTCTGTTATTCAGGGTCACTGTTTGGTTGGCAAGGCATACGGAATAAGGGAGAGCTTCATATGTACGCGTTTATTGTATTATAAAAGGAAGAAGGTCCACCTGATTAGAGGAACAACAACAGCCGTAAATTTGCCGCCTCACAGTGCGCGAACGTAAACGGCCTGCTGGTGTAGGGGTTGGGGAACGCGAGACAGAAGGCACGCAGGGCTAGGAGGAGGAACAGGAACAGCTGGGAGTACAATGAAGATTGCAAGAGATGAATAGAGTGAATAAATGAATAGTTAGTAACTGAATAGAGTGAATAAAAAATAGCGGCGTATGTACGCTGTGTGGCCGTGCATGGGTTTTAAGCAAAGTGTCAAGCTTCAGTACCTGTTTTAGTGAAAGCATTCATATTGTGTTGACTTCAAAACTTGGTAAAAACAGGCTTTACATTTGGAACAAATGCCTGCTCGAGACGTAGTATTTTCACCTGCATTTATTAGTGTGCTTTGTGCACTGCTAGCTTTTACAACTTATGAAAGTTTTGCATATTGCATACTGCACAGGTTTCAGGAACAAGGTATTCATTTGCTTGTGTACCTTGCATGATCTGCAGCCTGAGTGGAACCTGCCAACAGGTCGTGGGCCTGCTGCTTACCGCAGCCAGCAGTGCAGCACAGGGGAAACCTACGTGTACAGATTTGCCCAGCAGATGGATTGTGCCACCTGAAGGTAGCTGTTACGCAGACGACCTACTTACACACGAGTGCCAAGAGATAACACATTAAATAGTGCATTCATTTACTCTTTTGCAGCCAAGAAGCTTGAGTCATTCAAACCACTCGGCGACATAACCTTCAAAAAGAACGTTATAAATGAAGCCGACGGGAAGAAGCGCAAAAGGTCATACGACCAATGCCCAGGGTAAACACCATCCGACGTCGATGGCTTCAGGATGAATTTGCAGGCTGCATCGCCCAGGGCACTGTGGCTGCGCTACAACAAGCCAGCACGGGTACAGGTGAGTTTTGTTGCTGGCCTGTTAGCGTTTTGATTGCTTCTTTTTGGCTATTCACATAAATTTACCACTAAAGCACTTGGCTTTAGCATTACAGCCTAATACACACCAAATGTGACATCAAGCAACTTAAGTGGAGCAAATAATGTTGATCTACTCTGTAGTTTACATGTCATGTAGGTTAACAGCTTGAAGAAACGTACAAACGAAATATAAATTTGTAATATGAGAAAGCCTTGGTGTTGTATAGTGCCCTCACCGCTTGTCCAGTTACGGTTAATAGTAATCATTTCATGAAACGTCAGGTATGACTCGACAAACAGGATCATGTAAAGGCAGTGTCGCTTATGCCAGTTGGCCATTGTCCTGTCAGACAGGCTGAACGTGCTGTACAGCTGAGCAGTGTCGACCATCATAATGCACAGCGTACGCAGTAGGGCTTATATGTTTACATGTTTATTGTTCAATGCGAATGTTTATCCACGGCTCTTACTGCCTTAAAAGAACGTGCATGGAATTCAAGCGCCAATGGCATGTTCTAATACCTATTTTATTTGTTAAATTTTGTCGGCATTTACCATCACAGCATGGGGATAACCCCTCGGAACATTAAACCGTAAATGTTTAGTATCACATATTTTAAATTAATTTCAATCCTTGCGCACACGAGAAAGGTCATCCGTGGCACTGAGCGAGCTCATGAAAGAAGGAAGAAAGACTTTGTTGAAAGCCTGCAACAAACACCGTGTGTGCACTGCGCCCGGACGTAGCCACTCGTCGATACTCGGACCAGCCCTTCGGTACTCGCTACGGGTTGGCCGCCGCTGCCCCGTAAGGGAGGGCGTCGCCCCGCAGCTTTCGCTCTGGTGCTGCTTTTCGAGGGCCACCAGGACCTGCTAGATGGCTGATAGTTGAGTGTTCTTGTCACAACTGCGCACTGCGTCTTGGATCCATGGCGGTAAGTTTGTCCTGGTTGCCGCCTCGTTAGGTCGCACTTCACAGTCCCACAGTAAGTGGGCGGTTGAGGCCCTAGCATTGTTACACAACACGCACGTGTCATCCGTATAGAGTTCTGGCTGTATGTGCTTCATGACGACCAGGGTCATTAGTGAATTCGTCTGCAGCTGTCTGAACGTGGACGCTTCCTCCCTGGTTACCTCGGGGTGAGGCGGTGCCAGCTGATGACATCATCGGCGCTTCGACCCAAATGGCAGACGCCAGGGTACCCGTGACGAATCGAAGTAGCGGTGCTGTTGGCGCATGCTCTTTCGCCTTGGGTACTCATGACAGATTTTAGGTCTGATGTCACGTGAGACTACAGCCAGTCGGGCCGGTCTGGCACGTGTGTGCAGGCTCAGACCGGGATCGGCTATGGCGCGACAAGGCCTGTGACGTCAAATGCGCCTTCCTAACATGGTTGCTGCCTCAGTGTTCACTTTACTGACACCAAAACTGACATGAATAAATGGTTCTGTAAGTAATTTTATTGATCCGTTCGACAATCTAATATGCCATTCTATAATTAGTGGGCTTGTAGGCACCTATAGCTACGAAAAACCCGTAACACCAAAATTTTGTGTCAGTACTGCTTTACGTTTAGTATGGGAAAGCCGCTGGTGAGTTGCGTGGTCATTGTTTTCCTCATCATGGAGCTTATGTGAGTGAAGATTCATTGATCGATTATGTGGTTTAATGTGCTGACGCTGCACAGGTGACCAGGCAGGCCGTAGTGGAGGGCTCCGAAATAAGTTTGACCACCTGAGGATCTTTAATGTGTGCCAAAATCTCGAACACATGGGCGTTCTTACTTTTCGCCTCCATCAAAAAAAAAAAACGATCGCCGCGCCGGGCATCTAACCTGCGATTTTGGGATCAGCAGCATGCAGCATGATGCCTTAGCCACTGAGCCACCGTGGTGAGTGAGGGAAGATTCCGTTAAAATGGTGTTAGTGTTATAATGAGGCAATTCTCAAATGGACCAAAAAACTTTAATTTTGTATTCATGGCCTCTTTAAACTAATGTGATATTCGCTCACACCAGCCATTTCAGTAGCCTGATTCTGCAGTTATGACTTGGATTATTTACCTTGCCGTTTTGCAGGCTGCAGATACATCAAGTGCAGCTGATGAGGTCCAGCCCCAAGTGCAAGCACCAAGCGCATCAAGATTTTATGTGACGTAATGTAATGCAGTCAAACACCGCTACAATGAATGCTTCTACTAGAAACAGTCTGTACAACGAAGCATGCCTAATGGCCTCGACACATTTCTACTTTTCCTATGTATTGTGAACCCCACTAGAGCAAAGACCACTACAGTGAATTTGCCCGTTGAACGAAGAACTGCAGGCATTCCCCATCTCTGAATTGTTGTTTTGTAATGAATACGCCTAGTCGCACACGTAACACACAGCAGTGAATCAATACTGAGCTACCAGGCTGCTCCACATCAGCTCGGCGATGCGTGGCCGCGTGCGTCCCACTGGCACAGTGCTGGCTTGTGAAGCTGATGACAGCTGATAGGTGGGCCGACAGACGTGAGTCATTGAGTTCGGCAGCGGAGCTGCAGGAATCGATAAACATGTACACTGCGTGTTGTGAGGCAGCATCACTTGTGATGGCCCACGATTACGTCGTGATGGGCGACCAGGTCTTCCACAGATGTGACAACTGGCATCGGGGAGGCCATCATATATAAAAAACGATATGCCACAAACGATGATTCGGGCACTGATGAAGGCTTGCAGAGTAGCTAAGTGTTATGACTACCTGCAGGGTGGAAGTGGCATTCGATGCGGGACAAACGTTCGTCACTGCTTGGCCTGTTGCCTCAACACGCTTTGATCCTCGACAGTATCAGGTGGGCGGTGGTTGTGCATCCAGTACGTCATACTACTGTGCAGAAGATCACAGACATTTTTTTTCGAATATTGGAGTTTAAATCTGATGCTCATCTCTTACAATATGCTTATCTGCTCTATAGGAAACTAGTGAAGCGCGCAACGCATGTAACGAAATGTTGTGTATAAAGAAGGGATCACAGTCCCACATGCAACATAATATAGGTATCTAACTGTATGCTCAAAATTTGCTTTGCACTAAAAAATATTGACAGCCATTACCCGTGCAGCGAAGCCAGTAACTTCAAATAGTCTCATCCATATCTACTGTGTTCATGCAGTTTGTTACGGCAGAAGTGCGTTTACAATGGGAACTGAAAACGACTTCAGAGAAAACTGGTGATACAAAAAAAACTGGTGACACAAAGCAAATGTGTTCTTCGCATTTTAAGGTTTTTTTTTCGTATGTGTAATGTGTCCTACAGTACAGACAGCATACATGTAGCCTTTCTGAGCTTGTGTTGACGTGAGTATACACTTTTTATTTTTAGCTCCGGAGAGCTTCAATGTTCCTGCCGTGGCCTTGGTGGATCTGGTGAAGTCCCACGGCCATTTAACTGGAGTGGAGTTCCTGACCTGGTTGCAGGACACCTACACGGACGCCGACATTTCCGAGATCGAGAGGCTGACGAGACTGCAGTCGAACTCTCCATTGTGGATGAGATACAGGCAAGGCATGGTGACTGCTAGTATAGCCCGTGCCTGTCTGACTCGAACAAAAAATTTAGACAACAAACCATGACCCCACAATTTGAGGGGTGTCGTGAACCTAGTCTTACATGCTTCAACTTTTAAAAGCACTGCCATGAAAGAAGGCATGCAAAAGGAATCAGAAGCCAAGAAAGCTAATGTCTTAAATGTTGCAGGAGAAGGGCCACAGTGCTACCATTGAAGATTGTGGCCTCACAATCTGCAAAAAGCTTCCCATTCTAGGGGCATCACCTGATGGTGTTGTAAAATTTTTATGCGAGGGTTGTAAGCAGACAGTGCGCTTGCTTGAGGTGAAGTGCCCGCAGCAAACCAAAAACTCTTTAAGAGATGCTGACATGAGGCTGTCCAAACCTGTTTAGGAGACGCAGATGAACGCCATAATGTGCATACTACACATCTCGAAGTGTGACGTTTTTGTGTGTAGAAGCAAGGAAGAGACTGTAACTGTAACAACGGAGTTTGATGCAGAAAGTTTCAATCACTACGTAATCTCAATGAGGTACCTTTTTTCGGAGTACCTGTACACTGCCCTCAAAAGTGAGTTTAGTTAGCTAGCTCAGCAATATACGTGTTTGTCCTATTTAAGTAGAACACCCTATCAGCTTGTGTCACCCACCATGTAGTGCTGTTGTGTGGAAGTGTGTTGGTTATGTTATTTACAGTGTGTTTGGTATATTTTTGCTTGAAGCATTCTTGCTCTGTCTTTTGTGATTGTTGCATACGGTCGTTTTATTCTCTGCAGTCATCCCATCTCTTGTTCGGCTAAAGCAGTGCATTGCGTCATGTGCAGTATTCAGCCGTATCATATTAAAGGGGCCATGAGACAAAAACAGAACTTTTGTTTGAGGCCGCAGAGCCGAATGGCGCAGTGGAAGTTTTTTTGTACATTCACCGTTATGGCTTCATTGCAAACGTCACCAAAACAAACGATTTGGTTTGAGAATCAATAGTTTAACCTAAATTGAATAATTTCTAGTGAATACAGCATCATTCGCTGCTGCGCAAGCACTGGGGATGCTGTAAGACACGAAATATTTGCAATAAAACAAACTTGTATTTTGTCTTCGTGGCTCCTTTAAGGGACATCGTGAAGGAAAGCTGGCGGCACTGACTGTGAGGGAAAAACTCTTGTGTGAACGACTCTTGAAGGTGAAGCTTCAGAGTCCTCCAGTTTTATTTAGTTGTGTCTTTGTGTGAAATTGGCTGCCTTTGAGCATCATCACTGCACCGTGCTGGAAAGGAAAAAGCTGAACAGAGTAGACTGATAAAATTTCTCCTGGACTTGCATTTATTTCAAAAGAAACTGACGTGCAAAAAAAAGGTTGCACAATAAATTTTGAACACATCCTCAACAATGCTTCATCTTTTCTTACTTCCACTATTGGTTTACTCCCATGCACGAGCCACACATGACTACAAAAAGTGCGTGTACACACCAACAAATTCAAACAGACAGGTGGAAACGGGAGGTAAACACAAGACAGTACAAGCTCTGCTTGGACACATAACTGAGAACAGCTAAGACAGTCAGTGAACCAAACTAAACAAACAAAAATATTAACCAAGAAAGGGAACAGTAAACAGGTTCAGGTGCTTCAACTCAGACACGAGTGAGGACAGCAAGTGCTGGATGGTATGCCGAGAACGTCTCTCGCGTGGTAGGTTGGATTTTTTGCGAAAAGAAATCAAGCTAAGAGGCTATGTCATTGCAGGTAAGTTCCGCTTGTTATCACAGAAACGGACACATGTAAAAAAGACATCCCCCTCGCGAGGGGCACGATCAAATGCACAGCATTTCCGAGGGGGTGCGCCGGCAAGTCGTATCTCTCGATCGCGGGACCCGTGTCGCCATCTTTTGGAGGCGCGGGACAACTTGTGGTGCTTTTGAAACAAACGAGAAATGAGGTAAGGATATAAGGCGCGTTCGGTGCATCGAAATCTGTGTGGGTTTCGTGGCTCGGTCGGTAGTGCGCCGGGCACCTTGCGCTTCGCCTGCGGCGTCATGGGTTCGAAACCGGGCGCCGGAAACTGTTATTCCTTTCATAGTGCAGTGGCCTGGCTGCGGACTACGACAAGGCGCGCCTGCGGACGACAAGGCGCGCCTGTGGACTACGACAAGGCGCGCATGCGGACTACGACAAGGCACGCCAACGCCGCGTGACATTGTGAGTTACTAAAATGCTATGCATTTAAAAATGTGAGTGCCCCGCACGGGGCACCTTGAGTAATCTTGGTGACGGTACTGGCGATACCGCGGACCCCGAGCCCCCAAACATAAGCTGGATCCAACCGTGGCGATGTGTTTATAGGTGGAGGGTTAGAAACCACGAACGGTGGCCGTCGGAGCCCAGGTCAAGCTCCGGCGGATGGGCTCCCTGTCTGTTCACCAGGCAGGGAGCTCCGGGACCTCTTTGACTACCAGGGTAAGGTCAAAGAAGAAAGTACCCCCGTCTCCCTGCTTTCCAATTATGGCATTTTCCAAACCCCCCCCCCCCCAAACGTGATCGGCCCCCGAAAAGAGGCCGCACCGAAGCGTCATTCCCACCCTTGCCAACAATTGCATCCCAAAAGCCAGATAACTATCCGCGCTTCTTGATTGTTGAATCTCTTGACAAGTCAAATCCCATCTCCTCCCAGTCAGTGTTCCTTATCACCAAATTCCTTGAAGGCATCCTTGGCAAGTCCTTCCAAGCCAAGAAAGTGAGAACCGGCGAAGCTCTGGTCGAGGTGAACACTCACCAGCAAGCCACAAGCCTCCTTACCCAGAATCGCATGGCAGATCTGGACATCAGAGTCACACCCCACCGTAGCCTCAATAGCTCTCAGGGTGTGATTTCTGAGCCAGATCTGATAAATGAGACGGAAGCCGATCTGCTCGAAGGTCTAAAAGGCGAGGGCGTGACGGCAGTGAGGCGCATCACCATGCGGCGAGATGATAAGCAAATCATGACAAAGCATATAATCTTGACATTTGACCGTTCCACACTCCCCGAATCCATCAAAGCAGGTTTCATTCATTGTTCTGTCCGGCCTTACATCCCGAACCCGCGGCGCTGTTTCAAGTGCCAACGGTTCGGGCATGGCACCACCTCCTGTCGTGAAAAAACAACGTGTGCGAAATGTTCGTCGCAAGATCATGAGACAGATAACTGCCAGGCTCAACAATTAATGTGCAGCAACTGTCATGGACCTCATGCTGCGTACTCCCGCACGTGTGAAATGTTCCAGAGAGAAAAAAAAAGATAATCAACATCAAGGTAACAGAAAACATCACTTTCCCAGAGGCGCGGAAGAGGTTCGCCTCTTTCCCTTAGGGGAGGTACGCCGACGCAGCTCGCCGCCGGGGGGCGGAGCGGCGTCTGGTTTCTGCGGGGACCCAGTACCGCGAGTCGGACTTGGTCCCGCCCCCGCCCCCCCCGTCCCTGGGTTGCCTCAGGCAGCCCAACCCACCTCCGCACCGCTCGCTGAGCCAGCAGCGGCTGTGGGGGCAACCACGTCTGGTGGAAGCGATGCTGCAACCTCCACTTCCACTCCAGCGTCCCAAGCCACAGGCGAGGGCGCAGAGGAGATGGACTTGGGGTAGCCAGCGGCAGCTCCCACCCCCACCGCACCGCCTGCGCCATCCGAGGCGTTCCTGAATCCCTCGGTGGTTGCGGGCAAGGAAAAGCGCGCCCCAAAGGATTCGCGGTCCAAGGAGCCTGATCCCTCAGGCGCTCCGAGGACATCCGAGGATGAAATGGACGTCGGTCCGTTCTTGTCTGCGGTGCACCGCAAGGAACGCGTCCCGACGCCAAAGCCTCCCGACAAGCCAAAAAAGACGAGAGTCACAGCCCCGAAAGACGACACATAAACAACACAGTCCAGTAGCTCCGAACACTTCATAATGGAAAGAGAGAACATAGTACAATGGAACTGCAGAGGCCTTCTGAATAATCTTGACGACGTGTATGAGATTCTGCATAGCAATCAGCCAAGTGTAATGTGTGTTCAGGAAACACATTTGAATTCTAAACACACAAATTTCTTGAATAGTTACCTGGTATACAGGAAAGACAGGGATGGCTGCACACACTCTTCTGGCGGTGTGGCCATAATCGTCCGGAAATCATTCGCATGCCACCCTGTCACTTTAAACACTATCCTTGAGGCTGTAGCGATACGCTTAATAATATTTAATAGGTTGATAACGGTATGCTTCATATACATTCCTCCTGATGTTACACTTTTGAGTTCTCACTTCGAGGCGCTGGTTGACCAGCTGCCCGAACCATACATTCTAACAGGCGACCTTAATGCTCACAATTCTCTTTGGGGCTCTTCTCGTACGGATGCCCGAGGTCGCCTGATAGAGAGGTTTCTTACATCCTCTGGAGCATGCCTTTTCAACAATAAACAGCCTACATACCATAACATAAGTCACAACACATACTCACATCTTGACCTGGCTATTGGCTCTGCCATTCTCTTTCCATGTCTTGAGTGGGGTGTGGGCACGGACCCATATGGTAGTGACCATTTCCCCACTTCATTAACGAATATAGGCACAGGCCCGAACAGTTAATCTTCCCATAATAGGTTCAATGAAGCACGAGCTAACTGGAACACATTTACAGAGACATCGAAACTACACCACACATCCATAGCACACTTACACGTAGATGAAGCCGCACAACTCCTCACGGCGCACATCCTCGACGCCGCCGAAAAGTTCATTCCCCACGCCTCCGGTGCCCCGCGCAACCAGCGGAGGCCGTGGTGGAATGAGGACTGTAGGCGGGCGCGAGAGGCCCAGAACAAGGCGTGGGGTGTCCTTCGTCGGTACCCCACGTCGGGTAACCTCATTTTGTTCAAACGGGCCAAGGCGTTAGGAAAACGCGTGCGTCGTGAGGCAAAACGAGAGAGTTGGCATTCCTTCATAACATCAATAAACTCCTACACAGACACACGCAAGGTATGGACACGTATACGCAAACTCAAAGGACAAGATACACACAGCCTGCCCCTGGTCAGTACAACAGGGGACACACTGGAAGACCAGGCTGACACACTCGCACAACACTTCCAACTCGTGTCCAGTTCAGCACACTACACGAACACTTTCCTGAAGTATAAAGCCTCTTGTGAAAAGAAGTCCCCACACGACAACAACAAATCACAGACTTCTTACAACTCCCTGTTTTCACTACATGAGCTGAGGGCTGCTCTGAGCACGTGTAAACCCTCAGCTCCAGGCTCAGACAACATTACATACACAATGATACAACACCTACACGCAGACACACTTGAAGCACTTCTACATCTATATAATAAAATATGGATTTCGGGGCACATTCCACACTCTTGGAGGGAGGCCATTGTAGTGGCTTTCTTGAAGGAGGGAAAGGACCCGTCGTCCCCCTCAAGTTACCGTCCAATAGCCCGGACGAGCTGCCTGTGCAAGCTCTTCGAGAAGATGATCAATCGGAGGCTCGTGTACTTCCTCGAGTACAATGGTCTTCTCGCGAGCTGCCAGGCAGGCTTTAGGGTGGGGCGATCGACGAACGATCAACTGGTTGCACTTGACTCATACATCAAGGATGCCTTCGTGCATAAGCAGTACTGCTTAACTGTCTTTTTCGACCTCGAGAAGGCCTACGACACCGCTTGGCGTTATGGGATCCTTAGTGACCTCAGGTCATTCGGTGTTTCGGGTAATAATTTGAACACCCTTGTTAGTTATTTGTCGGAGAGAGCGTTCAGAGTATCAGCTGGTTGTGCACTTTCAAAGGTTCACGTCCAAGAGAATAGCGTGCCGCAAGGTGGCGTGTTGAGGTGCACTCTTTTTATCGTAAAGATGAACTCTCTTGGAAAGGCACTGCCACCAACAATCTCTTATTCTATGTATGTAGACGACGTGCAAATATCTTTTAGATCATGTAATATGTCAATATGCGAACGTCAAGTCCAGCTTGGTGTGAAGAAGTTTGCCGGCTGGGCAGACAAGAATTGGTTTAAATTGAATCCTGCAAAAAGCTCCTGCGTTGTGTTCTCCAGGAAGCGCGGGGTCCATCCGGACCCAGACATTACTCTGAATGGCGTGTCGCTTCCTGTGAACAAGGAGCACAAGTTCTTAGGTGTTGTGTTTGACCAGAAACTCATATTCATTCCACACATCAAGAAACCTAAACATAAATGTCTGAAAACAATGAATATACTTAAGGTTCTCTCCCATTAATCGTATGGTTCCGAGAAATAAGTCCTACTACGGCTCTATACTGCTTTGGTTGGGTCTCGTTTAGACTATGGCAGTGTGGTATATGGGTCGGCGAGTAAAACAGCGTTGCGAATGCTTGACCCAGTGCTACACTTGGGGCTACGGCTTGCGTCGGGTGCTTTTCGCACTAGCCCTGTCGAGAGTCTGTATGCCGAGTGTAATAAGTGGAGCCTTGAGAACCAACGGAGATACATGGATTTACTTTATGGTTTTAAAATTTCATCGCTGAATAACCATCCTTTTTATCCTGTCTTTAACGACACATCCACATCTGTGCTTTTTGTAAATCGCCCATCCGTTCCTCTGCCCTTTTCACTTAGAGTGAGAGAGCGAGCCTCGGATCTGAGCGCTTCGTTTTTAGATGTGTACAGATCATCCTTTTCAGACATTTTACCTCCTTGGAAAGTTCGTCCTGTGTCCTCCGACCTTTCTTTTATGAAACTTGACCAAAATCGGGTACCGCGAGCTGCAATACTGCAGCACTTTCTGTCTCTGCAGTTTAAATACCCATGTGCGGAATCTTACAGTGACGCGTCTACGTCTCCTGCGCTGCTCATGGTCCGAATTTCAGTGCAGCCAGAACCATGAGCGTCCACACGACAATTTTTTCAGCAGAAGCGTATGGGATTTTGCTGATTGTACGTCACATACTTGACAATCAAATTCCAAAGTCTATCATCTACACAGATTCCTTGAGTGTTGTTCGCGCACTGTCATCGCATACACCCCCCAAAAACCACATAGTTAATCTTGTATTTAACACTATCATGTCTGTGTAAGCAAAGAAGCATCAGCTGCTCCTCTGCTGGGTTCCAGGACACGCTGGGATCACTAGGAATGAGTTGGCAGACGAGAGGGCTGCTGCTGCTGCACTCAGGAACACTGTAGACATAACAACCGTACCCTACACAGACCTCAAGCCACACATAAGACAACACCTGCGCAGAACATGGCAAACACACTGGGACGAACAGACAGACAACAAACTACATGCAATAAAGCCACACTTGGGACGGTACACAGCTGACTCACGCAACAGACACACGGAAGTCGCCTTGGGTAGGCTGCGCATAGGGCACACCCATGCGACGCACTCGTATCTGCTGACGGGATCTTCTAGACCCCAGTGCAGCAGGTGCGGAGAGGCCCTATCCGTATTGCACATACTAATCACATGCAAGGCACTTCACACAACACGACACAAACACTTCAGAGAACTCTACAGACAACATATTCCCCCACATCCATTGTTTTTTCTAGGTGACGATGCCATTGTTTCTATGAAACGTGAGTTTGAGTATTTGTCAGAGGTCAAGTTTTTAAACCTCATTTCCTATCACGCATCATGAAATCTGGCCCTATACACCAGCCATGCTCATTGTCGTTTTGTGATTTCACTTTTGTTTTTACTGACTTTACTTAGTGTTTAAGGTTTCACCCCTCATATATGACTATTGTTTTGGCGCTCTTTGCCCCAGTTGGCCTTGCGCCATAAACATCCAACCATCATCATCATCATCAAAAAATGTGAGTGAGTGGGATAGACGCCAAAGCATAATTAGGAACATTTTAGACAATGAAGTCAATAAACAAATCTAGCAAAATGCATTTTGAAAGGACACACCCTGTAGTACAGTCTTTAAACATAACACCAAATAGAGGTGCAAATATCAGCCACTGTATGGCATCATGTAGTATAAAAGTTTGTCAATTTATTGTCAGTATGGCTAAGACCTTTAAAAGTGCCTTTTGCATGAAAAAACATAATTCCAGTACACAAAAATAATGTTGCTTACAGATCAGGCTGTTGTACAAAAGTATGTTGTACATGAGTTATTTATAAAGTTAATCCTCAAACATGGAACTGACACACTAGACTTTCAACAACAGAGATTAAGGCAAACACAGGAAGTTTTTCTCCACTATGGATTGCTGTCCCGCCAAGTAAGGCGAAAACACCTCCTGGCTGTTTCATGCATAACAAGCTATGTACAAGAATAGTAAATGAAACTCCCGCACAGAAGATACGAATGCACAGCAACATAAAAAGGGGATGCGAAGAAGGGGAGATACCTAAATGCAACGTACAAACTACAAATGTACAAAACAACTATAACAAGAAAAAGTAACTTTACTACACACTTAAAACACGTACTTAGAGCAAAACAACGACCGGGGCTGTACAAAGTGTGCAACTGCTCACATATCGTAAAGATGCGAAAGAACGGCCAACCAAATTTCAGAGATATCAAGAGAAAAATACGGGATAGGCGATCTTTCGGGTCAGGTGCGTAAAACTAGAAACAGTGTCTGCACCTCGAACCAAAACTACGGTGATATCAAGAAAACATACTTGGTGGGTGAACTGTCGGCTCAAGTGCAGGAAGGACAAATGAGTGGTTTGATCTTTGGGGTCTTTTAGTAAATTAAATATTGCACCCCTCGGAACTTTCGCTTAGAACTTTACGTAAGGTGGGCACATTACACATTCCATACACAATTTTTTTACCCACCGCGGTGGCTCAGTGGCTAAGGCGTTGTGCGGCTGAGCAGGAGGACGTGGCTTTGATTCCCGGCTGCGGCAGCCGCTTTTCTCATGGAGGCAAAAAGCAAAAACGCCCGTGTGTACGAGATTTCGGCGCACGTTAAAGATCTCCCCAGGTGGTCAAAATTATTCCGGAACCCTTCACTACTTCGCGCCTCATCGCCTGCGTTGCGTCGGCATGTTACACCCTACAATCAATCAATTACGCATTCCCTTTGAACACATTCTCTACCATGCTTCATCTTCCCTCACTTCCATTATCGGTAGGTTAAAGTTGCTAAGGAAGGCACACGTACGAAATATGCTGCTGGAAGTGTCCAGCATATTATTAGGTATCACTTTGTCAAAAAAATGGTACTCCTTAATGCGCCTGATCACCCTTTCAACCTAAATCCTTGCCCTAGCAAGCTTTCGCGTTGCTCTCACCTGTTCTCGCGAGAACTGGGGCGCTTTTTCGAAGGGTGGGATGTGGACAGTCACCCCAGGGGGCACAAGATTCTCCAAGCGAAACCTTTACCAACCATTACACCATCTCCTGGCTGAAGGATCTCTAGGATTCCACTTTTTTTAACCACGTCGGTGTCACTGGTGTGGCCTCCCCAGAGATCTGGCACAAACGACACGTAGCCATCGTATGTCACTACAACCAAAGCTTTAAACGTATTGTATCGTTTGTACAGTGAATACGTTTGCCGTTGTGCTGTCAACTTTATGGACTTTTGAATCCTTACCTCTGTGCAATCAAGCACTATTCTGGTGTTAGGAAAGAATTTGAATGATTCTAGAAGGTTTTCCTTTATCGGCTCCACTGTCGGAACAGTGGTTATTGCTGAGAGCTGTTTGTCTAGGAGGTTAATTCACGCCCAAAATGTGCGGCTGACCGTGGCCTCAGACACCCCAAAGTTTCTTGCTGTTTCCTTTGTCGAAGAGCCTGTCCTTAAGCGGAAAAGCACAAAAAACAGTTCCTCTCGCTTGGACAGCTCTCGATCCCTGCCAGTTTCTTTTGCAGGCTGGTCGTTCCATGGGAACATCATGCGTTCAGCGTTATCTTTAACAAGACCATACAGTGCATCAAACTGCCCTTTGTTGGCCAAGCCAGTGTAAAATTTGAAAACACTGTTATCTAAGCTGTCGACAGCCAAGAGTTGGGACTCAAGCTTCCTGCACTCGGCCTCCAGTTTCACCACCTTCTTTTTTACAACATGATCTCTTTCAAGAGCTTTGCAACAAGTTCTGTGCACGCAGCACTGCACACTTTGATGCGTCTGGAGGTGGCATGTTGGGCATCAGTAGTGCTGTGGCAGCCGTATGCTCATCGGGGCCTAAATGATAAGATGTGAAGGTTTGCATAGATGCGCAACACAACTAGAAATTAAATGTGAGGTTGAAGTAAACACCAACCTATTTCAGTGGAGAAGTCTGCTTCACCACCGAACGTTTGAGCTGCAGTGTAGTCAGCTGCAATACCAAAGAAAACTGTAAGAACCTAGCCATAGTAAACCAACAACAGTTTATAAAATCTTGTAGCTTCACTCACTTAATGGACTGCCACTGTCAACTAAGGCATCTTTACAAGGTGGGTTGCCTGCAAATGTACATGTTAAAATAGAGCGTGCAACATAAATGGGAAAACACAAAAGCACTTGCAACGATATGTACCTGCTGTGCTTTGAGGCCTTGCACCTTCAACACCTGCAGCCACAGTGCTGTTGGCTGAAGTATGAGGGAGGGGGGGGGGAATGACAGTGAGTGGATAGTTTTGAAGTGAACTTAAGCTAGCTCTAAGCTAGAATAATCACACTATCTACCTTGGACACTTTGGAGGTTTTCGTCGTTAAAAGAACAGCCAGCTGCTCTTGGGTTACCTGAAAAAAAAAACTCAATAAAGCCAAAGACAGTGGACAATGTAAACAAATAAACTGAAGTTGTACACTTGGCATTATCCAATCCTAACACATGACACTTGTTATTTTCCGGAATACAAACAGTACGCACACTGCGTTGACATCACCCTAAAAGGTACAACCTTACCACAGTCTCTCAAAAATACTGCATATAAGGGCAGTAAATTGCTTAAAGAAGGGAGCTCCTGAAGTGCAGAGAAGTGCTTTGGGTGACCTGTGCCGCAAACGCCCTGAAGTGTAGCAGTCCCTTCTAGTTGAAAAATAACCCTGAGAAATATAAAGTGATTGATTGCCTCAGAAAAGGTGGCCATTGTAAAAAATAAAACATAACAAGATAACCATTATTTAAAAAAAATAACTGCACGTCAGAGCAACTAGGATTCGAACCCAGAGCTTCTGTGCCCAAGTCAGAGACTTCACCTCAAGACTACAAAGGCGACGCCACACTTCCGTTTCGTAAGAGATCGTAAGAATGCATGAGTTTCTGTGCATAGCAGCCGTGCAGGTTAACTTCTATCGATGCTGCGCGCATAGCAGTCTAGTGCCGCTACATGACACGCACGCACGCAGCGTTATGTAACAGCGTACCTGTTTGGGCAGCGCGCTACTGAGCTACAAGCATTGTCTACAAATCACTGCGGTCGGCAGCGCTGACTGAATCTGTCCGTCTGCCGCAGATAGCCAGACCATTTTATGTAAAAAAAAATGCTCAGTACAAGATTCTATATCCGATGTATCTCTGCACAAGGAGGTCATCTGAGGCGCATATAGTATGAAAAAAAAACATCCCCCTCGCGAGGGGCGCGATCAAATGCAGAGCATTTCGGCGGGGTGCGCGCCTGCAAGTCGTATGAATTACGTAATGGTTGTTGTTGTTGTAATTGTTGTTGCTATTGTTGTTGCTAATTGTTGTAATTAACGACGACTCCTAATTGCGAGGTCACGTGACATCATTTATTAGCAGGTTATGATCTCTTTATTTAATCTTGTCGTCTTTCTTCTGTCTTCTTTCTTCGTGAACGCGTAAATGCCTCTCGTTGACTTGGTCCCCAATCGAGGAGGAGTCGATGAGGCGATCGTTAGTTGTCATTGTTGTTGCTGCTGCTGTTGTTGTTGCTGCCGTTGTTGTTGCTGTCGTTGTTGTCGCCACCGCCACACGAGACGCCAAACACGACTGCCTTGTGGTCGCTAAAGTGGACCGTTAGGGGATCGGGAAGCAACGGTATGACGCGCAACGTCGATGGTGATGACGAGGAGGCCGACGCGAAGACGAGGTCGATGAAGGACCCGTGAATCGTCATTGGTGCTCTGCTGTTGACTTCGTTGTGGTCGGACACGCAGTCGAACGGCCTCCTGGTCCGCTTCAGACGACCACGTTCGGCTTGGGCTTCTCGTTGACGTACGCTGGGATCCGCCCGACGAAGCGCACTTCGAGCGGCAGCAGCCTCCGGATTTGCGAGTCGACGACAACGTGCTGCTGCCGTCTCTCGTTGCCGCATGGCCAGATCCGCTTCTCGGTGCTGGCGTTTAGCGGCGGTTTCGCGTTCGCGAACGTCATCGTTGTCGGCTCGACGTCGGCGTTTTGATGCAGTGCCACGTTCTCGCAGCGTTGGATCCGCCGCCCGACGTTCACGAGCGACCGCCGCTTCTCGCTGCCGAAGTTCGCTTTCGGCGGCCCGGCGGCGTTTAGCTGCGGTTTCGCGTTCGAGAACGTCGTCGTTGTCGGCTCGACGTCGGCGTTTCGATGCAGTGTCACGTTCTCGCAGCGTTGGATCCGCCGCCCGACGTTCACGAGCGACCGCCGCTTCTCGCTGCCGAAGTTCACTGTCGGCGGCTCGGCGTTTATGAACAGATGCCGCTTCACGTTCTCGCAGCGTTGCATCCGCCGCCCGACGTTCACGAATGGCTGCGGCTTCTCGCTGGCGAAGTTCGGCGTCGGCGGCTCGCTTGCGGCGCTTGCGCTCAGCATCCGCAGCACGCCGCCGCGCCGCCTTCTCTTCCTGCGTAGATATTGTCCATGAAGTCGATGGTGAAACGTGAAACGTGCCGTGAACCCCCTGCCGCGGCTATGACGCAACGTGGAGCGGCTATGACGCAACGTGGCGCGGCTATGACGCAACACAATCCAACAAAATCCCCTTTAATTCAATTCAATCCAAATCCAAACCAATCCAATACAAGCCAAGCCAAGCCAAGTTTATCCAAGCCAATCCAATCGAATCCAATCCAATGCCACACCGACGGGGAGCGATGCGGACTACGACTACGGACGTCAACGCGGGTGACATCGTGAGTAATTGAAATGCTCTGCATTTAAAAAAGACACGGCTCTTCTTCCTTCGCGCACCAGTTGCGCTCGCAGTTACCGTATGCTATTTTCTGCGCGCATCCATGAAATGTATCACGATCTTGCGTTTAACCCACCGTGCTCCGATCGCTTCTTTTTCGCCGACCGCTGTTGCTGGCGCAGAAAGCGCTCAAGCGCACTGCTCCGGCGGTACTCGTTTCCTGACGTATGCGCAAACACCGACGGTACATAGCCTGTCCGGAAAAAGAATAAAATCTAAGTACGGGAATAAATGCCATTAGGTTTTTTCGTAGTAAGGTACTTAACAGAGACAAAGTGTTTCCCGCATAACCGGGACGCACTACCCGGCTCCAATGGACGGCCATCTGTACTTTTGCGGCGCACGGCCTTTATCCATGCCAGACGCCGTAGCCGAACGCGTGCGGCTGACGGGAAGCGATAGAAGCCGACACCGTTCCCTTTTCGGCCCTCCGAGTTACAGCGGAACGCAGCACAAGTTGTGGGCATTGTTCCGCGCACAACGAGCACACACAAGAAAGCAAACGATGTAACTACAATCACGACCCCTTCCCGCTTGTGTGGGAGATGTGGCGAATGTAGTCTGCTGCCCCTACCGGACTGCGCAGGGACGTGGCCACTAGGGGATTGCGCATGCGCAGTGGGGTTGTGAAAGAGGCGGATTAAGACACCAAGAAAGCAAGAAAAATTTTTTTATCGCTTGCTCTGCAATGCACGAGCCCGCCACGCTGTACCGCCCGGCAAAATTTTCGTAACGGCGAAAGCCCAGCCCACACACATGTGTGGGTGCATTTTTCAATCGGGATGACGGACCGCACACGAAGGGAACGGGTGTATTTTTTTACAAGATCGTGTTTTTCCAAGTCCTGGAAGTCGCGTCTTACGCTTGTTATTCACAAAATATGAGAATAGCAAGAAGTATTTGTTTTCATTTTGAAGTCGTCTAGCGTGATAGCGCCACCTGGGGCGCCGTGTTTAATGTGCAATGTCTCGCCCCCTGGTGGTGAAATGAGTAAAATACCGAAACCAATAAAGTCTGGGCACCATTCGTAGCGATTACCCAGGGCTGTGAAACCGAAACCAAAACGGGTGCCAATTAGTAAACGAATTTGTTGACCCACACGTTTGTGTGGGCTGGGCCGTAAAGGGTATGTACGCTTGTTTCCGTTAAATAGGCATGATCCTGAAGATGTTAGAAATTTTTCAAATAGGCGACCTCGGGCATCTGTCGGAGGAAGACATAAAGAGTGCTGTGTGCATTGAGATCGTCTAGGAGAATAAAAGGTTCCGGTAGCTGATCTAAAAGGCCCTCAAAATCTGAGCTTGAAAGCTTGAAATCACGACAGATGCAGATGGAGCGCACTGTTATTAGCCTACTGAAAATTATGGGTCTAATGGCAACAACCTTAAGGACAGTCGGTAATTGGATAGGGTGACATGCCAATGATTTTCTGACAATGATGGCCACACCCTCAGAAGATGTACCACCGCCATCCCTGTCCTTACTAAATACCTTGTAACTATTCAAAAAATTTTTGTGTTTGGAGTTAAGATGCCTTTCTTGTGGACATATAGCACTTAACTGATTGGAATGCAATATTTTGTAGGCATCACCAAGATTTTTAAAGAGGCCTCTACAGTTCCACTCTATAATATTTTCTCTTGAAATAAGTGCATTTAGGAGCTACTGGAACGTTTGTGTGTGTGTTTTGTCTTTCGGGGCTTGTGATCTTGAAGCAGGTTTCTTGGGCTTTTCTGTTTGTTTGGATGCCGCAGCCCGTTCCTTGCACTGCGATGCCGGCAGGAACGGTCCGACGTCCATTTCCTCATGAGATGTCCTGGGGGCGTCCGGAGGACCGGGCACCCTGGCCTTGGCATCCTTTCGGGTGCCCTTGGTTTCGGCCACGGGTGGGCCAGACGGTGTGGCTTGGTTGGGCGCTGCTTAGGGTCATTCCGTGTTCATCTCCTCCGTGCCATTAGGTGTCCCTAGGGCCGGTGGAAATGAAACTGTGAGAGCGGCAGAGCTCCCAGCAGCGCTCGCAATCGCCACACTCGTTGGAGTCGGCTCAATCGGCGGTTCCTCATCATTCTGGGCTGCACAAGGCGGTCCGGCAAGAGGCGGGGCTACCGCATCCCCTGCAGGTGTTGTAGAGGCAGCAGGTGGCAGCTAAACCGGGGATTGGCACAGCAACACGCCAGCAAGAAGGCTGGACTGCGTTGCCGTGCTGACCAAACGCTGCCCCAACCCCCGGCGGGCAGTGTCTTATTACGATGTTGCCGAAAGCAGCTTGTGCTTTTAGCCCGCCTCTACAAAGGTGATGTTTTTAGTTCCTAGTTCCTGGCAGAATTTACACTTATCAGAGTACTGCGTAGGAAACCGTAAATGCATACGGATAGGGTGGGGAAAAGTGCCTCCTTGAACTTGCCTGATTGGGATCTTTTAGTTTTTGGTCAAAGATGTGTGAGGACTGTGGAAGGTGTGTCTCGTGGTAAGGTAGTATCGGGTGATTTCTTGGTAGGTGAGGAGACGTACGGAAACAGACCGGCTTTCAGTGGCTCGGTGAGTGAGGTCTCGAGCGTTTCGAAGCGAAATTGTTGCCCGTCGATGCAGAGTAGGCAGGAGTCCACACAAGGTCCGCCCGATGGGCAGGCAGTGTTCTTTTAGAAATCGGCATGTGGCGGGGGCCACCCGTCCCGACAAGAGCCTGTGAAAGGCGGCTTGCGAATCGGTCAATAAAATCTTGGAGGTGGCTTGGGTAAGGGCAAGCGCAATAGCTAATTCTTCAGCGTCCAGGGAGGAAGTTGCCCGGATTTAAGCGGTGGTGTAGACGGAGTTCTTGGAGGTTACCACTGCCACCATAAATTGGTTATCTGGTTAACTGGCCGCATCTGTGTAGATTACGTCGGATCGGCTGTTGTAAAGTTTTTCGTGGGCTTTTCTTCGGGCTTCTCTACGACCAGCGGGGAAGTCCGGGTGCATATTTCTGGGAATAGGGCCCGCAAAACTGGACTGGCGCCAAGTGTCGGGGATTGTGGCCAGGTGGATCTGGTCTGGGTATGAGCATTGAATATTGCGTGCTTTGGTTCGGGCAAGTCGAAGGCGTTGACTGGAACGGTGTCCTTCGATGAGCTCCTTTATAGTATTGTGGAGCCCCATGCTAAGTGGCCAAATGGCATGAAGCCCCATGCCATTTGGCCGCAGACGCACTCATCGGGAGACCCAAAGCTTTTTTTCTTGCTTTCCCGTTGAGGCGATCGAGTTTGTCGGTGTCGGTTCGAGTTAGGACAATATATGGCGCGACGTAAGTGAGGCGAAAGATGACAAGGGCCTGAACGAGCCGAAGAGTATGTTTTTCTTTCATGCTTTGGTGCCGGTTGCTGATGTGACGAATTATATGGATTAACTGGTCAGTCGCTTTATTGAGGTTGTAAAGGGTTTGGTTATTTCTAGTGTTGGCTTGAATAGTAAGACCCAGGATCTTCAAGGCTCTAGCCGGTTGGATAGTGTGTCCGTCGAGGGTAATCGAGACTTCGTCAGGGTCAGAGTTGAGGCTGTGCTTACTAACTATAATTAATTCTGACTTTTGAGGAGAACAGCGGAAGCCATTGGCTTGGCCATACGCGTTTATTGTGTCCACAGCACGTTGGATAGTTTCTTGAATTCCCCCGAGGGAATCATTGCCCATCCACAGGGTGATACCATCCGCATAAATGGCATGTCGAAGGTTATGTATTTGCTCTAGGGCAGCGGGAAGGCCAATGAATGCGATGTTAAACAAGAGGAGAGACATTAGAGATCCCTAGAGCGTGCCACGACTGCCGAGTTGGATTGGTTTAGAGGTGATATCCCCTAGTTTGAGTATGGCTCGGCGATCTGTGAGAAACTCGGCGATGGAGCTGTAGGTTCGTTCTCTGGAGCCAGTCTGATTTAGCCCACCAAGAATCGCCACGTGGTTATCAAATGCCCCTTTATGATCCAGGGGAAGGATTGCTCGACGGGAGTGACGGGTGGATGGTGCGATTATTTCTTCCTTTAGTTGAAGGAGCACGTCTTGGGTGTTGAGGTGTTGACGAAATACATACATGGAGCCTTTCATCTGTCCCGTATTTTCTAAATGCTGTTGAAATGTGTTGAGGAAAATGCCCTCCAATACTTTTCCAAAGAGTGTGTGATGCAGGTGGGTGAACTGGCCGCTAATGCCCACGGGCTCTTGGCTGTCGGCTAGGGGACTATAGTGCGCCGATGCTCCCATCCAGCGCCTCTTCCTGTACACCTTTGGATCAACAGTTTTTACCACTACGACCCACTGCGTTCTTGCTCAATTGCACGTGATAGCGTCACGCGACGTATCGCTCCACTGCGAGTGCCTGTCCTGTGCATGCGTCAGAGGTTCGTAAAAATTAAAGGAACCTCACACCTACGTGTGGCACCTTACTTCTTTGTCGCTACCGCCCATCTCGTCTCCTCCGTCGGCTGCGGAAGAGATAGAGAAGTGAGCTCGTCTAACACCGCGTTTCAGCTTTCTTTCATTTTATCAAAAACAGCTTCCACTTCCCAGGCCGCACAGAAAGTGTGTCCCAAGACCGGCCCGTCTATGGCCGCTCTCTGGCATGTCCGGCCAGCATCCATGTTCTGGAAGCCACTGATCATACGTTGAACAGCCAACATTCGGCAACCAATGCTTCGGTATTTTTCCGGTCGCCCGTGTTCAGACACGCAACGACATGTGCCCGGCTGCCAGATATTCAGTTCACTTTCGGATGCCGATGTTCCGACAGATGACGGCCGAAGTAGCGCCTTACGGCATCCCTTTTTCCTTCGGGAAGCGGTGTTCAGCCGAAGCACGGCAAGTCAACGGCCACAGAATATTCGTATTCTTGTGGCAGTTGGTGTTCGAAAGGAGACCCGCTGGAGCACAGCTGCCACGAATTCGTTCTTTCAACAGTAAATCGCGCGTCACGTGGCAGAATATTCGTTTTCTTCGGGCAATCGGTGTTATAAAGGAGACCGGCCGACGTACGGTTCCAGAATGCACGTTTTTTATTCGGTTAGCTGTCATCGGACGAATTACGGCAAGCGAACAGCCGCAGAATATTTGGCCACCGGTATTCAGGAGGAGACTAGCCGACGTAAAATGTCAGTTTATACGTCATTTTTTGGGTTAATGGCGCACAGCCGAATAACGGAATGCGTCTGGGAGCTTATGCTCTATTGCTTGGAAGGGGACCGACCGTACGGTGTGGACCGGTTTTTCCATGAGTGAAGAAAAAGCCGTTAGGGATCCGAACGACGCCGACCCGTTTTTCATCAGCAAGGTGTTTCTACGTTTTAAATGAGTTAACTTCGTTTTTCAAACAGTAATGACTGGTTATAGGTGAACGGGCAACATGCAAGGACTCACTGGACATTACCAGATAACCTTTTAGGCCATGGGAATGACATTTATTGCCACAATAAGACTGTCCCACACCGACGGGTGAACTAATCCTCGCCAGCCATAGCCGCTCCACACCTCGCCCACCGGCTTGGTCGACGCATCAGCTCGAAGATATTCGCGCCCTCAAGAAATGGAGAGCATTGGAGACATCGACCCGGCACAGATGTCCGACCCGAGATGGCGGTGGGTCACCGAAAATAACTGGCCCTAAATTGCGTCGAGCAAGCGGGCACAACCACAACGCAGGAGCCCAACCGGCCCCATGTCAAGGACACCCCACCAAAGAACGGTAAGGGCGCGCAGAAGCGCAAGTTTTCGGCAATTCATCTTCCAGTGATACTGCGAAAAACCTCCGAAATTTCTTAAGGCTCAGTTGCGGGCCCTCTTTTGTTTCTGTTATATAAAAATGTTATTAGTATTGGCCCCAAATCTTTGTTCAAAATGTTCGCGACTGTCTATGTAGTTTACAGGACTATAGAGAATGAACGTGATTCTGAATACCTGCAGCAGGATTTGAATTTAACAACATACTGGTGTGCTGATGCAGAAAAGGCAGTGAGTGTTAAAATGTGTGTTAACGTCAACTTTACAAGAAAAACTTCATTCCAATCGAGTATTTATACCGTAAATTACGTTGCTTTATGAACGGCCGGGGAATATAAGTAACTAGGAGCTTATTTACGAGTGGTTAGAGGTTCAATAAGCACGTTCACAACTTAAAGGTTATGGCTGCACATTTTTCTGGGTTTCTCAGACAAACTTTCAGAGCACCTATGTCTAACGTAAAAGAACAACCGTATTTCACTCATGTGCTCTGAATGCTGGAATACGCATGTGTTTTCTGGGATCCCTACACCAAGGAGCTGGTGGATACACTCAAAAACAAACAGAATAGGCAGTGCGATTTGTATTAGGTAATTGGGACTGTCAACTTAGTATGAGGGAATGTAAAAGTAAACATAAATTGTGAGACGTGAAAGATAAAGACGAAACCTCAGCTTGAAATTTTTTTGTATTATCTATCATTCGAAAACTGGAATCGAAGGGGAGAAGTATTTCCAAGCGCCATTCTACATATCCCAATGTGGGACCGGAATCTAAAAGCAAATTATTAACTTTGCTTTTTAGGTGACGCCTTGGACGATTGATTTATCTTAGGTCAACGCGAGAGTGTAATTATCTTCGACGTATGATTGTGCCCACTCTTTATTATGAGAATTTTCACCGCGCTTTGTAGAATAAATAAATAAATAAATAAATAAATAAATAAATAAATAAATAAATAAACTTGCGGAGCCGCAAGTTCACCTCCAACGGGTTGAGAGCCTTATGCAAACTCGACCAATGAAATATTAATTGTTCTATTTGTTGCAGTGTGCAAGGTTTCCTCTATGCATACTACAACAGCCATGTATTGGTTTGAAACAAATTATGAAACTCCAGTCTTACGCCTTTCCTTCCGTGGACACAGAGGGATACAACTGCAGCTACCAGAAGCAGGGCATCATTCACAACGCGTCTAGAATATTTTTAACGCGCTACGACATTACGGGAAAATTAAGTTCTTTTAAACAATTAAGTTGTGTGCATGTAACTCATAAAAACATAAAAAATAGATTTAAAATAAAAGTACCTGTTCGTTCTCTCCTAGGATCAGCACTGTGAAAGAACATCAGAAAAGTTGGTCGAGTCGAAAATTCCTTTCCAAAAAAATGGTCAAAAACTGGACATACTTTTTGTCTGAAGGAACTTATATTGAATGCTCCTGAGTGTTTTGTGGAATACCAAAACGCTTCGTAAAGTCATTCGCGCCGGTTTTATATACAACTTAACTGGTCAACCAACTGTTGTAAAAAAAGTTGATTTATTAAGAGCATGGAAGTGTTCACGAAGATTGCCCTACATGAAATTGGCTAAAAGCGACACTTTGATCACTGTGAAATTCAATCCACAAAATATGCGCCTTCCGTCCCCCCCTCCCCTCCTTCCCCGTTTATTACAAGTAAGCCGCCCCACAGAACATATCAGGACCTGGAGAATACAAATATTCTAGCTCTGCAAAGAGAAATGAACGTTTTCTGCATCCTTCAGTAAAAGACGCACCGCAAATAAGGAACAGCCATTTGCGAGCACTGTTTAACAACTAAATTTTGCTGTCAAGACGCTGATAATTACTTAAGGCTGGACGGCTGGTTGTGGCGTGCAGACTCATTTTGATGTGGGCGTAGTAGACGCGAAATGGTGGGTTTGTGCTGCTGCACTGCGCGACTCAGTCATCTGCTTGCGCTGCAAGCTGTGGTCGACCACCGGCCTCAGTGCAGTTAACGTACTGTGGCTGAACTACAGTGCCCGTAGCATGGCCGAACTTCCGGCAGCTTCAGTCCGGCCGGAGTCCGACAACCGCATCTCGGCTGTCTTCTGACGGCCGTTGTTCGCCCGCACACGGGTGGCTTTGTAATAACCGGAGACTTACGGCTGGAAAGTGGCCGTATGAACGTAAGCTGGTCGACTGGCTGACGGACACTGACCGTTGGATAGCCATGGTAGTACGGCCGTATACGGCCAAAAGGTAGATTTTGGACACCGGCTGAACACGTCTGCTGGAAAAAGGCCGGGCAGAAAATCACCGGCCAAAGTACAGGTGGTATTCGTTGAAAAGTTTAGCTGTTTATTTCTTCTATTGGCAACACTGTAAACGGCCACAGACATGCCGATGCGCCACAACATGGCGCGGCTTGGGTACTGCATCCGCCAGCCGAAGAAAAAAAAAACACCGGTGTGCGTTGACTGCTCCTTTTCAAATCGATTCTCAAGGGTGGCGTCAACAGAGATGCTATTATACGCACTGACATAGGGCTCGAGGTGAAACTCTGCGTTCGGTGAGGCATTTTATAGCGTGTAACACACTCATGCGCTTAGCACGGACAAGTACCGCCATCCCGCGGAGCCCGATGTATAACCACTGACGGCGCACTCCCATGGTTGCCTGCATGCGCGCCTCGCTAGTGAATGCAAGCAATACCGGCTTGAGTTAGGCCGAAGAGTCCTGTGCTGCCTGGGGTATGTGCTTCACCAATAAACCTCAATTAACCAACATTAGTTTGTCATTCATTGTTCTAACCTTAGCGAAGAATATCTCTGGTGCAATGAAGGACAGTGGTTAAGTACATTTCATTTGTCTCTGCTGTCACTCTTTGTAATTTCACGTGTGTGAATTTAAGTGACGTTGCATGGGTAATTGTTGTTCTTTTTGTATACAGATTTGCTTTGGTACAACCTTCACAGGGTGAATTGGCCCGCATTTTTTAGGACTGATGAAATTTAACGATCACGTTTTAAAATGTTTATGAACAGTCATACTTCAGAAAAAAAAGTGCATTACAAAGCGGCGATATTTTATTAAACATAAAGATCTAAAATTGCATCGCGCCGATCAGATAACGATATAAATGAAGGATGTTGTGAGGCAAGAGTGCGAAAATTGCCATTTGCTTTGTGAAAACCCATTCTTTCTGTCACTAATCTATAAATATAAGCCCTGAGTCTACACGAGCGCGCATCACAATGTGGTTGTTTTTGTGAATTCTGTTTGCTTCTCCAATCATTTTCATTGTGAAGCTTAAGCATGACGAGTCGAGTAAGACGGTTGTCGGACATCGTCGACTGAAACCACGTTTTCACGCACTGAATCACGTTAAATGAACAGTCGATCGGACCCGCGTGGTGGATCATTGGTTAAGGCGTTGTGCTGCTGAGCCCAAGTACGCGGGTTGGATTCTCGGCCGCGGCGGCCTCTTTTCTGATATAGGCCAAAGCAGAAATCTCGGGACCTCAGGATGTCGGGACCAAAGCAAAAATATCGTGTTCGAGATCCCGGGACGCGTTAAACATGCCCATGTGGTCAAAACTAATTAAGAGGAACCCACTACGGCGCCCCTCATCACCGGTGTTGCGTGGACGCGTTAAAACCTCTCAATCAATCAAACCAAAACACTCGATCGCGACATGTCGTGGCGGAATTTGAATGGCCGTTTGCAGAACACGACTAATATGAACATCTATCCCTTCAGCAACTATCAGGATGTTCGCGGTGTATTTATTGAACTTCGTGTTCTTTCACTGTCAACACCGAAGTTCAGCTTTACAGTCGCGCTTGTCGAAATTGCCGTATTTCTTGGCGGGTTCACACAGCTTCTCTTTGAAATATTGCTTGTTCTGTTTGCGCGTTTAGTTAAGGGAATAAAAGTTACACAATTGGGGGAGGCGGCGTATAAAACGTTTTCTGCTCGTGGTAATAACAGAAAGTCTAAGTAAGGAAAAAAGATACAGCAAGTATTCTCCCGGAGTTTCAGAGTGTTTGGCCGGGCTGTACGTGGCGTGCAACAATTTGTAGCACACTGACAATTGTACCAAAGCAATGTGTCTCATCGGCGTCTGAATGTAGGTGCGTAACTTTTTTCTAGCGATGGCTAAGTATTTTCTTCAGAACCGGTGTGGACTGCTTCACTTCTAAAATGTCCATTTAAAATGTCCACTCTTAACAAAGCACCAAAAATAGAATAGACTAAGGTGGTACATTATTCATAATTCTACTATGCATTCTTCTCATGTATAACATCTAGCTTTCCAACTTCCAACATCGTAAGGCTGATTTTAAATCGTTCTCGCTATCTGTTTCTCGGTTTGAACCCGACGGGTGCTCAACCAATACGCCAGATTAAAACCAAAAAAGGAGATTTCGATTAGGCAAGCTTGACTAATCTAACATAAATTGGTCTAATAGGCATGTATTTCGCTGTTTAATGGCAAAACTTCATGGGCAATGCTAAAGCCAGAGTTACGCAGAACAAGGACGCATGACCAAAAAGCATAACGGGAAAAGCAAGCTATAGGTAATCAGTCACCTTTTATTGGTCCTTTGCTCAAAAGGTGGGTGTACCCAAAC
The DNA here is from genome assembly GCF_048455015.1 of Haemaphysalis longicornis. Classification (NCBI taxonomy): domain Eukaryota; kingdom Metazoa; phylum Arthropoda; class Arachnida; order Ixodida; family Ixodidae; genus Haemaphysalis; species Haemaphysalis longicornis. Next base: position 81,853,133 of record NW_027526460.1, on the reverse strand, counting down.
GTTTTGAACGCAAAACAGTGGAGCCGGGATATTGAGTTCATTACAGTTACCCTTAGACTGATGATTTCAGGGAATAGAGAGAGAGAGAAAGACTTTATTGCATGATCCTTCGTGGGGATGGGGAATCAGGAGACCCTGTGAAGTAGGCGGTGTCCTCTTCCCATTCCTGCCTTGGTTAAGGCCTCGAGGGGTATTGGGCCAGTGGCCCGGCTCGAGCTACTAAGCTTCCTCCAGCCACGCAGCCTCTCCCCCGTATCCTTGGATGGGCACCGTAGTGAGTCGCGCCGGCGTCAGAGAGCTCCGTTCGCTCTTGCCGAGCCAGGGCTTCCTCGAGCCGCTGGATGGCTTGCCTCTGCTGCGCGCAGTTCGGCGATGTGATCCTTTTCACTACATCCGGTGGGATGTCGGTCGGGGTAGTGTTCGCACTCGTAGTGTTCTCACACGTAGCACTCGCGCACTCCGCGTTTGCGCACGCGTCAGCGGTGTCCGCGTTTGGGGTGTCACAGCACTGGGGATCGCCCACTGCACCGGTATTCACTCGTCCGCCACCCTGTTCGTCTCGGTGGTGGTGGTGGGCTTGCAGAATGTGGGACATGGTAGCGGGTTCAATCGCGCACTCACTACATGTAGTCTTTGAAGCGTCCTGGGCACACGTAGCGCGCCAGAGCCGGTGTAATCACAGTTCTTGTTTGTAGTTGTCGGAGTAACACCTGCTCGTGCCGGTTGAGTCCGGGATGAGGTGGGGGTTGTGTCCTTCTTTGCTCTTTGTAGTACCGGAGTATATCGCCGTACTCCAGTAGTGGTTCGTAGTCTTCTTCCTCTTCGTTCTCCTCGTTGTCGTTTCCTTGCTCCTCGTCGCCTTCACCGTCATACCCTGCGGCCCGCGCCGTGTTCGAGAGGCGGAGGGGCGCCGCGCGGTGTGTAAGCTCGCGCGCGACGGCGTCCGCCCTCTCGTTCCGGTTGGCCACTCCGCCGGGTATGAGGCCGACGTGGGCAGGAAACCACCTGAGGTGTGTAGTGTTGGTCTTCGGGTCGGGTAGTGGTCGAAGGAAGCGATGGGCCGGAGGACCCACGCTGCCTTTGCTGTAGTTGACTATAGCTGACTTGGAGTCGCCTAATATGGTGGTGATTGTTGGAGCACTCCTCAGGGCTAGCGCGATCGCCGCCTCTTCCGTTTGTGTAGCGTTCTCCGCTGCGAAGCTCACCGCACTCATGGTGGTACCGTCCGTGGCTCGAATGACGGTCGCAACGTAGGTTCGGGGTCGGCACGGGTAGCGGGCCGCGTAGACGTACATACGACGGTGCAGGCTGCTCAGGTCCGACAATGATGTAAGAAATATGTTAGGGTTCGATATCGTCGACCGACTCGAAAAGTCTTCTCTTCTTTATCAAACAAGGCGTTCGATAAAAATCGGCATTTGGCTTTTTTTAAAGAAGCAGTACATCTTCGGTTTGTAGAAAGGTCAAAACATGAGCTTCATGATGGTCGAAAACAGTTTCACCAAGCTTCGCTATTATCTGTGCGATGCTTACAAACGCGAGCTCACTTTAGCGCATGGAGGCTGAGAGGTGCACTAGCCCGACTTTTTCTCCGTCCTTTCTTTCGTGCGAGACACACGTTGTGGCCACGACTTCCTCAGGTCAGAGGTAGTGAGTTGTCGACGCCACGGCAGCTGAACGGCTGAACGCTGGTTTTCCGAATTGCCACTGTCTCTGCCACCTATCAGCATTGCAAAAAATGGGGTGGCAAGAATTCTTTGCCTTCAAACGGGAGCCGCAAGTAAAATTTCAGGCGACGAATCGAAATCGTCAGTCGGCTTACGAAGGAACAGTGGTAAAAAGGAGAACTAGGTGCAAGCAGTAGGTAGTACCACATTTGTTAACATTTGGTTCGGGTTGGGGGGGGGGGGGGGGGGGGGAGTGGCGGAGTCCGAAAGGGCCTGGCAAACGTAGCCGAGAGAGTTTATCACCATGGCAGCCATCAAATGCATTTGAGCCCACATTCATCGGCTCCTACCCGAGTTGTATAACGAAGAGCCTGCATCTTTGCATTCTGCAATTCACGGATGCATTTATTGTGTTTAAAAAGAGGGGTCCCTGTAGCCTTTTGTGTTAATTACGGCGGGGTTCAATGGGATAGGTACGGACTGTCGGAGGCATCAGAGACTTGTTCCTCACAGTCATGGCACTGCCGCTTTAGCGTCTCTGCGCAGAAAAAAGTAAATTTACGTTCCACTGCAAGCAGCACTTTCCGACCAGAGTGTTTTGCAGGAGCAAAAGCGCAGAATCTATCCTTCCGGACACATTTGACACGCTCCTTCAGTGGCTCAGCACCTGCCGTTAGGCGAGTGGGGTCGTTGATGAACAACTGAGGCATAGCTAAACCATAGAGGTAAAAGGGAGATCGCAAATTTCGTCTGAAGTGAAAACTTCGGTTTTAACTCGGCGAAGAATGCTACATTATTCGCCGAGTGCCCCAACAGTGAGGACCGTGTAACATCCTCCATTTCCACAACAATGCTGATTTCGTCTCAATGAAACCCTAAGATTAATCGGTCCAACAGAATTGTGAAAAACCAAAAGATAAGAAAGAATAGAAATAAATACCTTTTCCGGGTGATCGTGTAACAGCCTGTATTTAAGCAAAAAACACATTTCGCAGAAGTCCCGCATTTAATCACTCTAATGGCGTAATTAGCGATAATTGGTCGGGCAGAATTTGTAAAAACCAAGAAATAAGCAAAATAGAAAAAAAATGAAAATGGCAAAGCGTGCAACGCCCTCCCATTAGACAAAAACTCAGATTTCGGAGAAGTAACACCTATAATCGCTATAAACAGATAATTAAGAGAAAAATTTAGAAAAAAACAATATAATTGGCTGTGATGAAGTCTACCTCTAGATAAGCGGCATAAGAATCCTATCTATTTCTAGGGAATTTTCCGTATTTCTGCAGACTTCTCAGAAAAAAATGCCACGGCGGCGTTTGCACGGCTAAGGCGTACAGGGGTGGCTGCCTCGGATCATTGTTTGAGGTGTTTACCTGCGTTCCCGCTTAGGAGCCCCTCCCCGTATTACCGCCGCCTTTTTAGGGGCGAAGCTCCTTAAGGCGTGGGTCTGTCCATCCTCGACGTATGTATGTAGCCACCTCTAGTTTAGTTCTTGGATTGTTTACTAGATGGCGTGGCTACCTCTAGTTTAGTTCTTGGATTGTTTACTAGATGGCGGGGAGCGTTGTAATAAAATCCGTTCGCTGTTGGCGCGCGCTCGGAGTCGCCCGATGGATAAGGCTGCAGATGTGCGAGCCCGCGAGGCAGAAGCGCTCCGTGAAGCCGCGCGACGCCGCCGCCAAGATCCTGCCGTACGAGAGCGGGAGGCCGAAGCGTGTCGTCTGGATGCGCGACGACGCCGCCGAGATTCCAGCGTTCGAGAACGAGAGGCCCAAGCGTCACGGCAACGGCGCGAGTATCCTGCCGTACGCGAAGCTCCACCGCTGCGGCGCGAAGAGGATCTCCAAAACGTCAGAGAACGGGAAGCGGCGAGAAAGCGCGCGTATCGGCAGGCAGACACCGATGCAATGAGAGCTCGTGAGGCGTCTGCAAAACGCATCAGGTGAGCTCAGCCCCAAGGTGCCGACGCGCGGTTTAGCGAGACTTTCTAGACGTTACGTTCGGACACAGATGTAGCGGGCGAACTTTCACTGAAGAGTCACGGTTTTACCGATGATTTCCCCTCAGGAGCTTCGCCCACTCATCATCATTCACCCCGTGGATATGCTGTGAATTTTTTTCTATCTAACAGTGGCTTTGGAATGAACATTCTGGAATGTTATGGTCACAAATTTCAGCGGAAAAGTACGCGAGCAGTAATAGTGCATCGGGGATGAGTAATAGTAGCGAATGAGGGGGGGAGAGAGTCTTTATGCGGTTTGGAGGGGGGCAAGTTGAACTTTTGCGCAAAACCTGCCGACGCCCATGATTATGTGTCCATAATATATCATCATCATCATTGTGCGCAGATTTTTCGGGTCATAAACTCTGTTATACACATTTCGGGCAGGCATAGCCCAGGTCTGCCTTGCGTCGTTCTTGCGCTCGCCCACTTACGCGAGATAAAATATTAGACCTCAAGCATCTACATCTCATTACCTGGGTATGCAATTGAGCACATTAGTTATGTATATGCAGTGTCAAATTCAGAAGGTGTCAAATTCAGAACGTGTGCGAGCATGCTTGTCTTTTATTAGTTAGGACCCACGTGAACGCTGGAAACGAAAAAAATCCACCTACCTATCTTTAATTTCTGCGTCATGTGTTTGTCGTGCGACCAAAACCTTCGCTGGTGTTTTTACTGTGAAATGGCTCATAACGGCATGACCAAACATTATTATTCTTTATACTAACGTGTTTCCAGAGATGAGTTCTGCACACTGCTTTCCTAAATAAACGACTTTTTCTAATAATTCAGTGGGTTTTGGCGCGGGATAAAATGTCACCACACTTAATAAACGTTCTCTCGCAGCGGAAGTGCCACCCTAGAACGCATCCTCTGCGAATTCCTGCTACCTCACCGATACAACACTCATTTGAGTGGTCGAGATAGCGAATCCGTTTAAATTGGCGGCCCGACGCGTGTGGGTACACAATCCCGCTTTGCGCAGTGTCTAAAAATGCAAACTGCTGCAGCCATCCCACCCCCTCTACCCCCAACCCCCCACCCCCATGTCACACGCTGCCGCACTACGCAAGATCAGAAGCTGCATGACGACGACAGCGAGGATGCGGTTGCTTAACCCCTCCTACGAGAATGCTTCAACTGTTGCTGACGAAGATACGCATGGAAAACTAACTTCTGTGATGCCATCTTTGCCGAAGATGGTTTCATTCTTCCAGTCTACCGGATGCGTTTACTGGTTACCTGTAGCTTAAGAGGAGACTGAAGTGATTTGTAAACATTGCGGGATTGCAAGTGAAAACGGTAGTCTGGAGTCTCTAGGGCATGTTTTAATCACTCTCACTTGATTTACACGACGTTATTAAGTGGAAACAATCAATTCAAAAATTTTTCTATCCTCTCTCCATTTCCGTTGCCGATTTTCTATGCGCTTCGAATGACGTAAAAACAAGAAGGCTTGACTTGACGACGCTACAACACCACTCACCGAGCCTCTGACAGAATTAGTCGGCCGAGCGTTTGGTGGCCCGGCGGCAGGCCGGTCGTCGCAATTGATTCGCTCAGTCATAACTAAGCCCGGCACGTTTGCGCTAGGAAGAACGGACCTTTAGGGGTTAGTTTGACAACTGTATTAAGCTCTGTGTGAAAGTCGTTCCACACAAGCGCACGTGCGACGCTTGGGTAACTGTTACGCTATTACTAAACCTAAGGCAAATTGAAGGTGGGAGAGGTCAGCGAAGTTAATATAAGTACGAAGGAATTAAAATCGACGAAAAATGTTATCGTATAGCGTAAAAGCAGGAAGCGGGAAGCACGTACGTGCTAGGTGAACAAGCACAGCTGTCAGCAGCTCAACCAACCGCACATCAACGAACGCTTTTCTTTTCAAGGAATGCAGTCGCTCGACAGTTGATATTGTGGTAATTGGGAGGACGCTTATTGCACAGGCGTTATTCAAGAAAAAGGCATCTAAGTTGCTTCGAATGCTTAGAATAAATGGAAACGTAAACTGGCCATACATTATATATTTAATATCTTCGCTTCAGCTAGCGCTGACTTGTAGCCAACTGGTCTGGCGCACAAAGTTCAATAAAAAAAAGAAAACGTGGGGCAAGCTAGACGTGGACAAAGAAAACAAGGTGACACATATACAGGCGCCAAATAGCACTAGCTCTGTGTATGTATCATGTATATGTATATGGCTGTTTATCACTTACCTTGTTTGGTTGGAGGCAGAAAAAGGATGGCGCGTACCCACGCTGGGGGATTGGCCGAGTCCTAATGTGGTTTCACTGTTGAAGGAGGCTGTGAATTATTTTCAAACTAAGGGGAAATAGAGTACAGGATTTTCTTTGTCGACATCTAGTTTGCGCCACGTTTTCTTCTTTCTTTAAGTATGTGCCAACTAGCTGAGCAACAAGTTTTGTTAAATCATATTAGGTTCATTGCTTTGGAAGTCTCAAGTTTGAGTCCGCCATAGAATATTTTTCTCTTTTTTTAACGTTGACCTATTTGTTTTTGGGAAATGTTTTCTATATTCAATTCACCATTTTTGCGTTGCAACGTTCATTGCTCTACGAGAGAGTCCGGCGAACGCGTGGAGACTACCACTGACGCGCTGCTGAGTTCTCGTTGGCGTGGTGTTACTATAAGCACCGACTGCTTGCAGGCACAGTCCCGAATCAGTCGACCCTGGGCTTGGTGCGAACATGCCCCTTTACGAGACAGGCACGAGACAGGCAGGCTCCAAAGGTGGGCGAAAGTGCATCGCATTTGAGCATCTATGGTTCCGTGGAGGGCGTCTATCCACTGCGTACGCCTCTGCTACTGTTGTTAGGAATCCAAGCTGTGCTGGTATGCATATCTAACGCATTTTACAGCCGACAGACTGGCAAGAATGGTATGCCGATTACAGAGATATCGAAAATGCCCATCCACCAACAACGGCGGATGCCGAGCATGTTTTTTCACAGAACCGAAACCGAAAGTGGTGTGAATTCTAATCTTGGACACCGTCCAATCACATAGCACCTTCTATCGACGTCACTGCTGCTAATTGTTGCGGCCGCCACAAACCACGCGTGGTTGTTTTTATTGTTTAGCGCTGTAAAATATAAATTCCGCCTGATTGGCCGGATAAAGAATAAAACGTGTGTATTTTAGCCAGTCTACGTAGTTCAAGCAAAAACCAGGAGCTTGACAACTTCAGTACCGTACCTCTTGAAGTTCTATTTAATTCGGAATGCCGTGTTGTAAGTATAAGAAACCAGATAGATAGTTTTATGACCAAAAGTATAGTATCGGGAATAACAGAAGTTGGATGGCATTTTAAATAAAGGATAGCCTCAATAGTGCATGGTTGTCTAACTTTAACCAGAGTTATTAAAAGGCGTAATAGTAATACCTTACAAATGAAACGTTGCTTCAATAACAACTCGACAGCGTTGTGGTGATATGGATACCGCTTTGCGCCACTTTACAAGAGTGTAAATTTGTGGTGAATTTTACGTTTAAATTGTCGTGGTGTTGTAAATAATTTGTGTAACGCTGCTGCAATTACATTATATTCCTGTGACAACTGTACAGATAAAGCAACCTGATTACTGAGTTCGTACTAATTCCTACATATTGCATTCTGTCACCGAGCTTGTTTTGAGGAGGGATATGAAAAACTGATTCTGTTGCGTTGAGCACCATCATACCGAAGGGACGCTTTATTTTTGCATTGATCACCTGGCCTGATTTGGTAGCTAAATCACTTCGACCTACTATAACATTGCGCCCCTACCTCGTTTTATTTGCCTGTATAAGTGCACCCTCGTTCTTGCTATTCATAATGCAGGAATACCCAAAGAGATGCCTTCGTTATTGCTTTAAAATCTTTACTGTGCCATCGCATGCATTAGTATAATAATGCCTTCTTTTTCCATCCACAATGATGTAGGAAGAGAAAGAAAAAAAGCTAATCTGGTTAGCTTGACGGCGCTCCCTCCTCCTCGAATAATACATAGATAATTCAAGAGGCACTAGCACAGCATGAAGCGCAAAAAAAGGAAGTAACAAAAAAAAGCAATGGCGCTGTATTTACAGGCGTTCCGAAAAAAAAAAACAGAAAAGAAAAGGAAAATGGAAATGAGCCGCAAAATTCACAAACGCTTTCTTTCCCACTGTAAGAACTAGCAGGCTAGTAAAACAGCAAAGCAAAATATAAAAAGAAACAAACAACAAAAAAACACCTTAGAAAAAAACTTCCAATTTCACACCGCAACGTAGGGCTGCCACGAAGACTTTAAAACTAGAACTAAACATAAACAAGAAAACACTTTTTGCTTGGCAACGCAGCGTTGATAGTAGACCAGCGCACGGTTCAGAAATATACAAACAGCATTTGCAACATTAAAAACGCTTTTTACACAGAAAATTCCCCGCATTTCCCCGAGGGGAAGAATGTGAAAGTGCGAATGCACGAGTTGAATTTGCGCGGTTCGGTAATGTTCGCGAAAGAGAGATCACACACACACACACAACTACAAAGAAAGAAAGATGCATTTATTCACAGACACCTATTTGTGTTGTCGTTGTACTTGATTGCTAGAGAGGATCTCAGCTTTGAAATTTCGTGTCAGTACTCCTTTAAGCGGGTGCATTAGCCCTTCTCACGCCCGATTCCTGGCCAATCCCCCACGTGGGTATGTGCCATGTCAGCGGCCAGGCAGCGCGCGCCCATCTCCCCCCGTTGCCAAGGAAGACGAGGAGATTCCTGGCCAATCCCCCACGTGGGTGTGTGCCATCTCAGCGGCCAGGCTGCGCGCGCCCATCTCCACGTGCGCGGACATCTCCGGTGGACGCAGGTTCAGGGTCGCTTAAGAAGTGCATTGCACTTAAAATCACTTTTGACAGTGAGATAGCGAAAAGGAACAGACCATCGATTGCACTCAATACAACAAAAACACAAATAGAGAACAGCCAAGATTAGCTTTCGTTACGGCTGCACATGAACACTCGTAAATCCCTTTCTTCACAGTATTCAAATTTATATTTGAATTTATGCAAAAGTTTAACATCTCCGGAATTTTATGTCTCAACATTTTTTGTCCGTAGTTTGTTCGAAACGAGCGAATGTTCCAAACACCATGGCTGCGTGTTGCGTGTATCGCGGGTCGTTTCTGTAAAGCGGCTAAACTGTAAAAGAAATTACTTGGGCTTTTTATTGCCATTTTATAGCTCATGCACATACGGTAGGCATAAACATTATAGACAGTCATTATTTTGTATTTTCGAAATAACAAATGCGAAGGATAATCATACGAGACGTTTGCTACCTTTCTTGGCATTTTTTTCTGTAAGACATGTAATTTGTGTATATTGACAGCCCCCGTATGTCCCCAAATTAAACAGCAGTAATTTAGGTGCGAAGCAAACAGGGAGTTATAAATAAGAATCTTCACTGGAGTAGGAAGGATGTGTTTGTTAACGAAAGTAAGGCCAGTAATGCGAGATAACTTTGATGCGACATGCTCTACGTGCTCGTTCCATTTCATGCTCTCTGAGAAAATTACACCTAGTGTTTTAAATGATCTGACTATTTCCATGTTCGCGCCACATAGCTAAAAATTTATAACGCGGTTAAGTTGCGTATTCTTAGTGCGAAACACAATAGCTTTAGCTTTATTAGTATTTATTTTCAGTCCATTGAAATCTGCCGATTTTCCTAGTTCTACAAGACTTATTTGCTTTCAATTCGAGTTCATTTGCCCATGAAGCGGAAAACAGCAAAGTGGTGTCATCTGCATAAAGGACAAATTTCGCTTGGTTATCAATCTGTGAGATATCGTTAACAAAAATATTAAATAAAAATGGGCCTTATATGCTGCCTTGTGGCACACCTGATAGGATAGGTTTCACGGCGGACGTGTGCTTATTTATCTGAACGAACTGCATTCGGCTGCTTAAATAGGATTTTAGAAGCATTAAAGGCGTTCCCCGGAAGCCTTAGTATTCTAGCTGTTTCAGGAAGAGTGAGATCCAGATAGTCAAAAGCTTTGGTAAATCCACGTATATACCAACAGCCAACTTTCTTTCTTCAAAAGCGTTCAAAATAAATTCTTTTTGCTCTAAGAGTGCAAGCTCTGTTGAGTGGTGCTTCCCGAAACCGAAATGAGCGTCGGTCAGCAACTTCAACTTATCGAAGAAGTATGACATTCTAGACAAAATTACTTTTCCGGTACTTTTGAAAATACAGGCAGTATTCACACTGGCCTGCAGTTTCAAATATCATTCCTGTGGCCTTTGTTGAATAAAACACTGACCCTGGCGAGTTGCATATGTTGCGGGAAAACACCTTGGGATAGGCAAAGAATAAATATATGTTTTAGGATCGCTAGTATAAGATCTAACACAAGCTTTACGGGTGTTACTTTAATTTCATAGGCATCACAGCTTCAGCTGTTGTTCAATTCTAGAAAAACTGATTTCACCGCGTTATCGGCTACCGGGCGCAAAAAAATGTCTCATCACTCCTGAATTTAAAAATAGTCAGTGCATTGCTACTAATACCTCCTTGTACTAAATTAACAAAATATTCATTGAAAACGTTGGCCAGACAACCACCTGACAGCTCGTTTCCATCTTTATTAATCTTTGTTACCGAATTGAAATTTGGAGCACGGTTTAAAACTGCGTTCAGTTTTTTCCATGTAACATCCGTCCTTTTTGAAGTGGCGTTAAAGTATTCGCAAAAGTAATTGTTTCTTGCGGTTTTCTGTTCTTTCATGACTTTGTTACGGAAAGACTTGTACATCTTAAACTCTTTCGGATCGCGAGATTTAATAAACTTTTTATACAGTTAATCTTCCGTTTTGATTTTATTAGGAAGCTCAGGGGGGATCCAGGGTTTGCGGATTTTACCAGATTGCCGAATGGTTTGGAATGGAAAACACTCCTTGTGCAGAGCTAAAAAAGTATCAAAGAAGGAATATTAGGCGCGTTCCGTGTCCCCTATATTAAACACATGTCGCCAGTCACAAGTACGCACCTTACCTCGAAAAGCGCACAGATTAGTATCCGTTACTGCTTGATACAATATTGGTGGCACTGTCTGTTTCTTTTTTAAACCGGTTTTATAAAGGCATAAGTAGATGCCTTTGTGCTCACTTATGTCGCTCATAATTACTTCCGATTTTAGTTTTGTTGTATTCACATTTGTAACGAACAAGTCAAGTAAGGTAGCGGTTGTGCCGGTTTCACGTGTAGGAGCCAGAATTGCGTTTCTGCATCCAAGCGACTGTATAAGTTGTTCGAACTCATTTTTCATTGGCGTATCAGCAAGCATATTGATAATAAAATCACCCCCTAAAACAACATCACATTTCATTTTGTTTGCATAAGCTAGCCAGGATTAGACAAAAATATAAAAATTACGCAGGTTGCCATCAGGAACCCGATACACCACGGAAATGATAATGTGATTTCATACGAGGGTGTTGAGGAATGAGGATGATAGCAATAAAGAGGCCGCTGCACGGGAATGGGGGCACGGGCCCAGCTCGCGCCTCCCGCTCGGGCAGTTCTGTGTGACGAGCCCATCGAACGGGCGACCGGCTGTCGGGCTCCTTTCTTACGTCGCGATCCGCGACATTCTGAATGGCAATGATGATAGCAATAAAGAGGCCGCTGCACGGGAACGGGGGCACGGGCCAGCTCGCGCCTGTGCTCGAGCAGTTCTGTGTGACGAGCCCATCGAACGGGCGACCGGCTGTCGGGCTCCTTTCTTACGTCGCGATCCGCGACATTCTGGTGCCGTTAAACCCGGGAGACAACCCACGAGCAGACCTGACCTGATGCGGCGCAGTCTTCGAGGACGCTAGGCTGTTCCTTGGAAGCTACCCAATTCTGCGAGCCTCGTCATCGAACCCTTTCTGCCGCTCGTGCTCGTGCCTAGGACACCCGGTCGCCTGCGTTCGCGCCGTCTGCCATGGAGGAGCTACGCCGCCGCGGTGACATTGTGAGGGAAGCCGTCACAAGGGGCGTAGCTGCTATTCAGTTACTGCTACAGGATCCGCTTACGTCGACCGGCCAAATCCGCTCGCACCTGCGCGCCGTCGACAGCAGGTACGAGGAGTTGAAGTCCCTCGATAAGCGCATATATGAGGAGACTATTGATTTGGACGACCTGGAGGCCGATTTGTTCGACAGCTACGAGTTCGACGAAAAGGTCGTCACGATGCGCACCCAGGTGTACTTCGCCAGACCATCTGCCGCTCCTTCGATAGAGGCTGCTCGGAGCACCGGAGCACCAAACCATTTCTCCGCCGTCACCCGGCACGGCAACACCGTGGTTCCCTCCGGTGAGAGCAGGATAGCCGCGGAGCCTGACAAGGTGGCGAACATTCCCACTGTGTGTGAGACGTGCGTTTCTGACCGTCGGAACGTCCTCACAGCTGTCGACGAGTCTGATCCGTCAGAGAGGCGAGCGGAGAGCACGACCGATTTTATTGAGGCACAACTGGGTGTACCCAGCCACCCGCCCAGCGGTGACTGCGTCGTCGTCCAGGACGGCCACGGAACTGACCTCTCCAAGGACCCCATGACCACGATGTACGGTGATGCGGACACGTCCAGCGTGATGCTCCTCGACGCATCGGAGATCGCTGCCGATCGTGGGGGTTCCTTGAGGAGAGAGCACGTGGTTCTTGGGCGTCGTGAGCGGGCGCCATTCCCACTTGCACGCCGGTGGCAGGGTGGCTCCGGGCGGTGGCTTCTCCGTTTGAATTTGGGCTGGCGTCAGCGTTTCCTGTTGTTCCGGACTCTAATCGGCGCACCGTCCTTCCGAGTTGGATCTCCCGAACGGTCAGGTGACCCTGGTTGCGGCGAGCTCGTGAACGGCAACCGGGAAGCTTCGACTGCCGCGCTTGGCTGCCCCATGGGAAGCTCCTGGAAGCCACACCATCCGCAGCCACGATCACCGTTCCGGACCCACGGTTGCGCAGCTCATGATCAGGATCTGTACAACTCACGACAAGGAGTGATCACTGGTGTCCTGCTGCCAGTCATGCTGCCCTGTACTGGCGACGCACGTGCCTGGAAGGGGCATACGACTGCGCTCGTTAACCGAAGACTGGGCCGCCAGAAGAGCAAATTGCCCTATGATCCTGGTGGCTACGGAGGCCTAGGAGGTGACCAGGCAGGACACAGAGTTCCCGGACATCGCTCGTGTGGTCTACGTTTGGTGAGTGCGCTCGTGGTGGGCTACTGCGTGGTCACCTTGGCATTTCGGATGCCGTACGAATTCCCCTACGATCCTGGCGGCGGCGGCGAACCGGGAGGCGACAAGGACGGCGACCGAGAGACCTGGTATCATCTTGCTGCCAGCCATGACCCTTGGCAACACTGCCGAAGTAAAGACAACCCTGCTGACCTTCTCACACGCGGTTTACCAGCATCCGCTCTCAGAAATTCTCAGCTTTGGTGGTGCGGGCCGCCGTGGCTTGCTTTGCCAGAAGTCATGTCCAGTGGAACATTTGGAAATCTTAGGCGAGAGCGACGAGGAGCAAGCCGTTGCAAACGCTGCTTGTGCAATCGGCAGCGTGCATCCTGAGCCTTTGCTTCAAATTAACCGGCACACCAAATACTCCCGATTGCTTCAGGTAACTGATTGGGTTCGCCGCTTCATCAACAATGCGACCACAGCCAGACAGTCGACAGCCGGGCCGCTGACGACTGAAGAGTTGGCCCAAGCAGAGAACTATTGGATTCGCCATGTTCAGAGAGAAGCTTTTTCTGAGGAGCTGGAGGCGTTGGCAAGTAACCAACCCAGTAGGGCAACAACCCGCCTATCGCTGCTTCGCCCATTCATCGACGAAGATGGGCTTATCCGCGTCGGGGGCCGCCTGCAAGAACTGCAGTCCCCGATGAACGTCCGTCATCCAGTTGTTTTGCCGAACAGAGGGGACTTCACGCGTCTCGTAATAGCAGCCACGAATGAGCGGTTGATCCACTCCGGTGTAGATCTAACACTCGCTGAGCTTCGGGAGAACTTTTGGATATTGAAGGGCCGTCAGGTTGTGAAAAGTGTTCTACATGCTTGCCTGCCATGCCGCCGACGTAGGCTAAAGGCCGAAACAGCGCCTGTCGCCCCTCTGCCCCGAGATCGGATTACCGAAGCTGACCCCTTTTCCGTGGTTGGCATTGACTTCTGCGGACCCTTATACTGCCAGTCGTCGCATCCGGAATATGAGAAGGTTACATCGTCGTGTTCTCTTGCGCCGTCACACGGGCCATCTACCTGGAGCTCTCATCTGGTATGACAGCATCAAGGTTTTTGCTGGCTCTGAGACGCTTTATATCCCGGCGTAGAGTTCCAACAACGATATACTCCGACAACGCCCTTACATTCCACCACTGCGCCAGGTCTCTCCACACCATGTCTGAGGCCGCGGTCCTCGACTTCTGCAGCGGCCGCCGAATTCAGTGGAAGTTTAGCGTCGAAAGGGCACCGTGGTGGGGCGGATGGTGGGAACGGCTCATAAGGATCACAAAAGAAACGCTCCGGAGGGCTCTTGGACGTAGTCGACTGTCCCCGGAAGAGATCGAGACGGTTCTCTGCGAAGTAGAGGCGGCCGTCAACAGCCGTCTGTTGACGCCGTTAGCAGCAGATGCTGAAGAGCTCTCCCCTCTGACCCCGGCTCACTTCCTAACTGGCAGGCGCACTACCTCTTTGCCACAGAGGCTGGGACTGCACGAGCCGACGTCCGCCAGCGGAGAGATACAACGTCGAGCACGACATCGACGGGCAATCATGGCGCACCTGTGGCGCCGTTGGCGCCGAGAATACCTGCTTCTTTTGCGCTCTGCACACGGAGCTGCATCGCCACCCGGACCCGAGGTGCAGATTGGCGACGTTGTGGTCATCCAAGACGACGCCTCGTCCCCAATGCTGTGGAAGCTAGGCCGAGTGTTGGAAACTTTTCCAGGCCGCGACGGGGTCGTACGGTCGTGTCGCCTGCGCGTCTCATCCGGACAAGAAATCAGACGTCCAGTTCAGCGCCTTTATATTCTTGAGGCTAACCCGCCAAGGCCACCAGAATCGGCGGCGGGGGAGGGTGTTGAAGAATGGCAATGATGATAGCAATAAAGAGGCCGCTGCACGGGAACGGGGGCACGGGCCAGCTCGCGCCTGTGCTCGAGCAGTTCTGTGTGACGAGCCCATCGAACGGGCGACCGGCTGTCGGGCTCCTTTCTTACGTCGCGATCCGCGACACTAGGGTTAGGACTTCATAGTCTTGATTCTGACAACAGTATTGCGATAGTATTTCGCACGAGATATGTTTCCGCACCACCAATGATACACCTTCCCCGCGGCCACAAGATCTATTCTGTATGAAATTGTCGTGCGTTGGCAAACTACTGTCAACGTACCAAGTTTCAGTTAACAAGATTATATCAAATACTACTTAAAATTCATTGAAGAGCACTTCACGTTCTGCGGTTTCATTTTTAGCCGATCGGGTGTTCAAGTGAAAGAAAGTTAATGAATGTGCTAGTTCCTTCCGACAAGCATTTTGAAAATCCCTTTGCAGTATGTATTCACTGTCCATTTTACTGGAAATCACTGCCAAAGATGCATCCGCGCAGTCTTAGGCTAGCGAATCTAGATCCCCTTCATTGCGTACAATGAAAGCATTATCACCGCCACCACGTTTCACAAGTATTTTGTTGTTCCTGTGCCAGGCATATCGGTAGCCGTTGTTCTGAGCCCAGGCCTTTGCCACTGCAGGCAAATGCCCGCTTCTATTGGTCAAGTTTTCTAAAATGAAGAAATTGAATTTTGATCGATTCAGTTCAGTCTTTTTGTGTCAGAAATGAGTCCTTCACAGCGTGAAATGCCTGGAATGTTATCTCTACTTGCCGGTAGCCCGTGCACAGATACAACGTCACTACAAGTAGGATGAGGAACGTTGATTTTTGTAGCGACTTCATTCACTTTTGCCAACAAGTCCTCATCCTCTGCAACAGGAATTCCATAAAATTCAAAGTTTAACTTCCTACTTTGCAATTCCACGTCATCAATGTCTTGCGCAACTCTCGCATTTCGATTCCTGACACCCTCTTTCTGAGTGCAGCTATTTCTTTATCCTGATTGCTCAGCTGTTCGAGAATTTGGTCATGCTTGTCTGACATCACTTGCACCGACTGCTTGATTTTTTCCACTGTAGATTTGAGCGTCATAAGGCCCTCCAGCTTCGAGTGCAAGGCCGCAAATGAAGCAGAAAAATCAGTGGGCTCTTCGTTTTTCCTACCGTTAGAGTTCACGCGCTTGCAAGAAGGCATCGCCATGCTTTGCGCCACGACTCTGCTTTGGATATAAACGTTTTTTTGGAAATGTCAGAGCAGCTGCCGAAGTGGTAACTATCGCAACAACTCCCACACCTCAAGCCCTCATCTTTGGCGCACACTTCCCTACAGCACGGGAAATCATCCCCCTCTTCGGACGACATGGTTCCAGTAAATTATACAAAAAACAAAAAAAAGCGATCAATGTGCACATGAAGCAACAGTAATGGTAGCATCAGCAGCAGCGGCTAGTATATTGCGAAGTGCAGTCCAAACAAGTCTTCAAACCTAACCTGCAACAGTGCAGTGTCATTGATTAGGTCACGCCGATGTGCTGCCGCTGCTGCCTACTGCATCGACGAGGACGATGTTCGGCTTTTTGTAGTGATTTCACAGGAATAGGTACCGCCACAGTCGATGTGCGGCTGTTGCTGTTGACCAAGTATGGGCAGAAGAACGTTTGCGCAGAAGAGTCCGATGATCTTTCGAAGAAATTCAGCGTGCCTCCATCCTAGAAGTATGGGCGGCTGGATCCATGCCTGCAACAGTGCAGTGTCGTTGATTAGGTCACGCCGATGTGCTGCCGCTGCTGCCTACTGAGTAGTGCTGTCCATTCGGTTTCGTTTTGTACGGGTGGAAATGTTACTTTTTTATGCATGCATGTTTATGCATGTTTTATGCATAGGTGCCCTAACGCCCGCTTTCTTGTGAAGTTGTTAGTTGGTATTACAAATCTGGGATCGTAATACTCACAATAATGCGTTGCAAATTTTGAGGACGCGTTGTCATTATTTATACCGCAACAGTAAACAAAGATAGTGGCTATTTTGCACTTAAAGTGGACTCAACTTTCGAAAAACATTCTATTTCACGACTTCTAAAGCACCTCTGTGTTCTTCGGCAGGCTATTTTGACGAGCCTAAAATGTTGAAGTGGAATCAACTTGAACAAAAACAACACCGTGCAAACAATATCTTGAAGCAAATAGTTATGTGTTAATTTTCATGGCAATTTACTCAGCCGAGAAGTTTTAAAGAATTTTAATTCAAGAAAAATGCTCGATCGAAGTCAAGGAAGAACACGTTTAAGTTAATGCTGGTGGCTTAGTAACTCAAGTTTTTATTGGGCACTTTTTTCACTTCAAGTGATTTTCCAAACGGTGACAACGGCAACTATATCGCGCGGCTGTGAACTTTTGAAAGTCGTCTTTCTTTGCAGGAACGTTCATATATTATATGCGTGCTGTTGCCACAATAATCTTGGTACTTCAGTTGACAGTCTTGTGATGTCAAATTGATATGCGTGTCCCAAACATGTAATCTACAAACGGTTGGCACTGCGAAGTGGAAAAAGTACAAAAGGAAATTAAATACCGCAGAAGGCCACATGACACATAAGAACAAGTTTTCCTTCATAATTTCTCATGGTTTAGAGCGCGTGTAACATTTCGGCCTATAGTCACGGATACCACAAAGTGCCCGTGAATACCGAAGCACTGTGCACGTCACAGTACCAGAAAAAGGGGGATTGTCTCGAAGATTTTTATAAAATCGTGAAGTGTACGCATCTCCGGTGCATAATTGAAAATTGGCACATGGTGCAGCAAAACACGAAAAGCAGACACAACCATGCCGCAGGTGTCACAGTTGCCTAAAATAGGTACTGGTCAAACAGGGACATGAAACGGTTTTATAAAACATTGACCAACTGATTTCCCCAGAAAAAATTCCTAAAGGTCGAAAGAACACTTCCACTATATATTTTATAAATTAAAATTGGGTCCTTTGACAAACTTTGGTCTTCTACAGAAAGGTATAACATTATTATTTCAAAACGTAAACATCACAAATGGTGTGTTTTCCTTAACATTTGTAACAGAGCACGCGCTAATTCTGGCGAACAATAATTTTCTGTAAATGTGGACACTTTATTGCGAAGGGTGCTTTACTCAAACACTATAAATTGTATGTACAACCACAGCGGTAGGAATATCGCTAGAAAGTTTATTTCAGCTAACAGTTACATCCAGCTAACATTTCATATATATTCGCCTATTTGTAGATGACTGCGTCGTGTGCCGTCCAATAAAAAAACCTACTGATATCGCTACACTTCACAACAACCTTACCCTCATTGAGTCCTGGTGTAACGACTGGCTAATGTCTCTAAACGTAAACAAGACACCACTAAAATCATTCCACCGTAGCCAACATTACAGCAAGCGCCTTACACCGCTTCCAGCTCCATAATCTTAACAGAAGAATCCTAAAAATACCTCGGCGTGCAATTCTCAAGCAACCTCACCTAATTCACTCACATTAACAACGTAGCATCCTCCGCTAATCGTGGGGTGGGTGTACTTCGTAGGAATTTAAAACTAGCTCCCCCATCAGTGTAGTTCTTAGCTTATACCACATTTGTTCGCCCTAAATTGCTGTACGCAGCTCTGTTTGGGACCCTCATTAATCTAAACTATCTAACTCAAATCTGTAGAAAATCGCGAAGCCCGGTTTATCTACTCTGTGTACACTTATCATTCCAGCGTTTTCAAACTTAAACCGCGTGGCCACCTCAATAACCTAGAATCACGTCATCATATATCTCGACTCTGTCTTTTTCCAAAATTTTATTATGCTCGTTTTAACGTGCCGGCCCCCTTGGCTGCTCATCGATTAACCGGCCGTACAAACCCTCAACGAGCCGTTTATCCGCCGCCACCACAAACTACTGCTAATCTTCGCTCCTTTTTTGTTGCAACTCCCCGGGACTGCAACAATTTGCCTGCCTTCGCCAGGCATACTCCGACCCACATCTATTCAAGACCGTTGTTGAATGCTAATCTGGTAATAATTATGCCCATCCCTTATTTAATACCCGGACTGGGGCCTTTGAGGTATATAAATAAATAAATAAATAAATTGATACTTGCAAGATTTGGCAGTAACTGCGAAAATCCCACAACCAGTAGTTTTGTTCACGTAAAGTGCATTGAAGGTCGTCTCTCGGTAACCTGCAATAAAATTGTACGATGCGAAATAACTACATTGTCCATATTGTCACGAAGCAAAAGACGACGCAGATCTTTTGAAGGAAAAACAAGTTTATTGGAGCGAACTTCTGCGCCACCCCCCAAATTACAATAATACAGAGGCGGCTAAGCAGTAGTAACAAAGGGACATGTGCAGGCGAATGTCGGTACATCAAATACCAAGGGTACCCGCTCTGCGGGCGTTTATCTTTCGGCGCGAATGTTTCTTCAACCATCGAATTACATCAAAAACACAAGTAAATGAAAGAAGAATATCCTAGACTGTCCACGTTAGTTCAAAACGCTATTCCTATCAAAAGAGATAACACGTGCGGCACAAAAATAAAGAATGGAAAAAGTGCTTCACTTGGCACACAGTTGACACCGACCAGCGCACCCGGGTGGTAAAAAACATAACTAAACAAACGTAAGGAAGGGCTCGCGGCATTACCCCCCCCCCCCTCTAACAGTGCATCGACTTGATGCTAAAATTATATATAGGTTTCAAGCGAACTACGTTGACGACTTCGGGCCGCGTGCGTCGTCATGATGTTCCTGAATCACCATTGGGGATCACTTCGTAGGTACGTTGGTTAACACGTCGTAGAGTCCGGTAGGGTCCAAAATACCGTCGCAGAAGCTCTTCACTGAGTCCGCGTCGTCAGATGTGAGTCCAAACCCACACACGATCTCCTGGGCGGTACTCGGCGTCTCGCCGTCGACGGTTGTAGCGTCTGGCATTCACCAGCTGCTGGTCCGTTGTGTGAACTCGAGCAAGCTGGCGGGCCTCCTCCGCACGCTGAAGGTATCCTTGGACGTCGGGATTGAGGTCGTCTTCTTGTACGTGGGGAAGCTCGGCATCAAGCATCGTAGTCGGCCGTCTTCCGACGGCGTCATCTGTCTAGTTTCCTGGATAGCAGTGTTGTCCGCAAACATGACATACGAAAGGACTTTGTCCAAAGTCTAATGTTCCACGTCAACGTACATAGACAGCACATGCGCGATCGTCTTGTTTAGATGTTTCGTAAGTCCGTCCGTTTGGGGGTAGTACGCCGTCGTTTTTCGGTGATCCGTGTCCCTGTAGCGTAAGATTTCTTGCTTTAGCTCAGCAGTTAAGGCCGTTCCGCGGTCCGTGATTAGGACTTCAGGGGCTCCATGTCGCAGCACAACTAGGTTTATGAAGAACTTCGCGACTTCTCGTGCAGTAACCCTCGGAAGAGCAGCCGTCTTTGGGTAACCAGTCATGTAGTCTGTCGCTACGAAAGTCAACTTGTTCTTTGATCGTGACGTAGGGAACGGGGCCAGAAGGTCCATTCCAATCTGTTGGAAGGGCCTCGATGGGACGGCGATTGGCTACAGAAGTCCGGCGGACCTCGGCGCCGGCGTTGTTTGTCGCTGGAAGTCACAGAAGCTCCGGACGTACTGGGTGACGTTATTTGTTTGGCGGGCCAGCACTACGTTTCTTTGATTTTTCCAATGTGTGAGCTGTGCCGAGATTTCGGGAAGACGGGTCATCGCGGCACGTTTCCAAAACTTCGTCAGGTACGTCCGCGGGAATGAAAAGAAGATAACTCGTTCTCGTTCGGGGGCTGAAATGTTTCTTCACAAGGACGGGGTTTTTCAGGCTGAATGCTAGAAGTTGCGTTTGAAGGCCCTGGGCACAGTGACGTTGAGTCCTTGGAGGTAGTCGATCATGACGCGTGAGTCGGGGACGGTACGCTGCTGGGCGGCTACGTCGTCCTCCAACACGACTCCAAAGAACGCGCTGCCTTCATCGGAGTCTTGGGGTGATGGGTGGACGGCCCGGCGGGACAAGCAGTCGGCGTCGGAGTGTTTCCTGCCGGATTTATACAGAATTTTAATGTCGAACTATTCCAGGCGTAAACTCCACCACGCAAGACGGCCAGAGTGGTTCTTCAAATTGGCGAGCCAACACAGCGCATGGTGGTCTGCCTCAACCTTGAACGGTCTACCATAAACATATGAGCGAAATTTGAAAATGGTCCATATAATGGCCAGGCCCTCTTCATGGAGGCTGAGTAGTTTTTCTTCTCCTTCGAAACACCACGGCTGGAAAAGGCGATAACGTTTTCGAAACAGGTTTGCTTTTGGACGAGGACGGCAGCCAGCCCTACAGCGCAGGCATCTGTGTGAATTTACGTTTCGGTGTTTTCGTCGAAATAAGCGAGCGCGGGCGGGATTTGCAGTCATTGTTGCAGCTCGCAGAATGCTTTTTCTTGGGCGTTTTCCCAGATTTAAAGGGGCGCTATCTTTCGTCGAGCGCGTTAGTGGATCTGCACTGCGTGCAAAATTTGCGACAAAGCGCGAGTAGTATTCAGAAAAGGGGAAACCATCGAGCAGAATGAAGACAAGAGGAGGAGGCACACACACAACACCAGCGGTGTTGTGTGTGTCTCCTCTTTTTGTCCTGTGTTCTGCTCGCTGGTTTCCCCTTTTCTGAACATTATGAACCAACTAGCCCAGCAATTCACTCGTGGGTAGTATGCGCATAGTCCGAGAAATCTTCACACGCCCTTGTTGTCTTTCTGTCTTGGGAAGTTCGCTATGGGTGAAGTTTTTGCTGGGTCAGGCAGGACACCGGCAGTGTTGACGACATGGCCCAAAAACGTGAGTTCTTCGTTTGCAAAGCGGCAATTTTCAGGCTTCAGCATTACCCCGACGTGCGAATAGCCTTGAGTGCAGACTGCAATCTTGCAGGGTGTTCATCGGAATTTCAGGCGAATACCAGAACGTCGTCGAGGGGTGCCTGACAGGTGTGCCACTTCAGGCCAGCCAGCACAGTGTCCATAACTCTTTGCAATTTTGCTGGTGCCGTGCACAGGTCGAATTGCATCACCTTGAACTCGTAAAGGCCGTCCGTGCTAATGAATGCAGTCTTCTTTCGGTCTCTCTCGTCTACTTCTATACGCGAGTAGCCTGTCTTTAGATCCATCTATGAGAAGTATTTCGCGTGGCAGAGGTGATCGAAGGCTTCGTCGATTCATGGCAGGGGGTACACGTCCTTTCTGGTGATTTTGTTCATGTCGGCAGTAGTCAACCTAAAACCTTAATGTGGTGCCTTTTTTTTTTCTTCACCAGTATGACCTGCGTAGACCAGGGGCTTTTCGATGGCTATACAATGTCGTCGCTGAGCACGCCTTCCACTTATGTCCGGATGGCTTCCCGCTCGTGTTAAGACACGAGATACTGGGACTGTCGGGTAGGTCAGGCTGCATTTTCGGGTATTATTCTGTGCTTCGCTAGAGGTATCTGACGTAATTTTGAGTTTGACGAAAAACACTCACTGTAGCGACGCAGCAAATCAATAATTTCTTCCTTTTTTTATTCGGTAGCACCGGATTCACGTCGAAGGGATCCGGAAGATTGGTGGCATCTTCGGATGCGCGTTGAAAGACGGCGACCGCGGTCACATCACTTGCTTCTTGCGTTTCTTCGAGGAGCGTAGTTACAGCGCGCTTTTTTGAATGCTGGTACTCCTCGGGTAAATTAGTTACCAAAACGTAGGATTGGCGTTGCTTAAAGCGTGCAATGCCTCTTGCGACTAAGACACTGGGGTCGAGAAACAAACCTTTGGTCACTCTTTACAATAGCGTCGACGTCGGGAGCAGCATCTTCACCGTAAACAGTGATCATCAAGCTTGCGCGAGGTGGCACGGTGACGTGATCGTCGGCGATCCGTATAGTAGCACGGTGTTCGGGGTTCGTTTCCGGCGTCACGAAGTGATCGGGGGAAAACGTTATCGACTTGGTCTGCAGAGCAATTCTTTGACCGTTCTCCATTAAACGTATATTCTAAGAAATACGTCGCAGGAGCCGTTAGGGAAAATAGCAAACGCAGCAGGGTGCGTCTTGCCGTCTACGGTGGCGCGTGATGTGCACGTTCCACTTCGCGTTAAATCTGGTTGTAACGTTCTTCAGCTTAGATGCGAATGATCCTTTCATCACTGAGTAGTCCGCTCCCGTGTCGATGAGGGCGACTAAATCAAAGCCGTCGATGGACAACCGGACGTCGGACGCCGCCTTTCTCGATTTCTAGGTGCATCGGGGTGTCGTATCTCAGCTTGTGAGTCTTGATGGTTGCGCACTATGCTTCGTAGTTATTGTCGTATTTTTGGCCGCAGGCTTGGTCAAATCGGGTACGCGTCACGCCGTGTCGTTTTTTAAATGCAGATCATTTCAGTAACTCACGATGTCAGCCGCGTTGGCGTCCGCAGTCCGCACCGCATCCCTCCCTACTATATAAAAAAAGAAATACTATCCGGCGCCAGGTTTCGATCCCTCGACCCTGCGGGCGGAACGCAATGTACAAGGTACTCTAACCACTGCGCCACAAAGCCGACACAGAATGCGAGGCTATGAACGCGCCTTATATCGTTAACTCATTCAAATTACTGGTGACGAGCGCTCTCTCATCAGCAGTTGCCACAAGTGCAATACCATTAACGTAACGCAAACTACTTAACGTCGTGCGCCCACGGAAATGCTCTGCATTTGATCGTGCCCCTCGCGAGGGGAATGTTTCAATGCGTTCTCTTCTTTCTTCATGGCCACAAGCCTTAATGTCGAGAAAGTGGCGCCACCTATGAACTGCAGATGAAAGACTAACAAAACGGTGTAAACTTGATTAATTCAAGTGGCAAGCCATTTCACAACATTTTTCGTGTTCGGGGTCACGTCAAGGTTAGACCGGGTCGTCGGGCTGAGGGCATGTCGTGAATCATGGGCTTCGGCGAGTGGTTTGGTCGTTGGAGGGTTTTCCTTTTTCCGCCATTGTGCAACTTCATCTCCTGAAATTGCTGCTTTTGGCTTCCCTCGAGTGGGCTTGGGGGACCTTTCACGTGCGAAATCAGCATTGCTACCGCGGTTCAGCGACTGGTACGGGTAGGGTGACAGTGAATGGTTAAAAAGTGGTGGTCCACGGCTGGAGTTAGACAGGTATTCTTCGATCTCAGATGGGCGCGGGACGGGTCGGCGGCGTGGTGCGTCGACGGAGGACCTTTGAAAACCAAGCCTCTTGTAGGGGCAGCGACGGCTGATGGGGTCGGTCTCTCCGCAGTGTAGCACAGCGGACGATTTTCGAGCGTTCGCCACACGGCAGTCTTCCTTTGGGCGGGGGGTTGCACCGCAGGTGGTCGGGCAGGCGACAGGGACGACGGTACGGAGCCTCGTGGCGATAGGGCACCGGTGGGAAAGGGCGACGGACACGAGCCGCGTAGGCCATGGCTGGCTGCTCGCGGAGTGCTTCTGGCGTCGTGGAAGTTCTCAACGCTTGCTGCACTTCTTCTCTAATGACGTCGGTGAGGGTGGTGACTTGGGGCTGCGGCGGGGTTGGGATAACTTTGCGCTGCTCCTCCCTTACTATTGCGCGGATAGTCTCGCGTAGGCTATCTGCGGGAATCCACATGCTGTCCAAGCAATTCACATTGGCCGTGCCGACAAAGTTGGGTCATACTGCTTAGCACGCATTTCGAGGGCTTTCTCAATGATGCCTGCTTCGGTCACGAATTCGGCGACGGTTTTAGGCGGATTGCGGACAAGTCCAGCAAGCATTTCCTCCTTCACACCACGCATTAGGAAGCATAGCTCATTTTCTTTCGCCATGGAATGGTCAGCACACCTTAAAAGCCTCTTCATATCTTCGGCAAACATAATGCTTTCGTTAGGGTGCTGTGTCCGTGTTTGCAGCAATACCTCCGCTCGCTCTTTTCGCAAAACCATGGTGAACGTGGTTAAAAATTACGCCCTTAAATCGTTCCAACTCTCTAGGAAGCTGCCATCGTTTTCGAACCAGATACATGCTGAGTCCGCAATGTAGAGAACCCTTGCCCCAGTGTCTCCGGGTAGTCCCATGGGTTAAACACCCTGACCCGTTCGACTTGCTGCAACCAGTCTTCGGCCTCTTCCGAAGGTGACCCATCGAATGATGGTGGCTCTCTTGGTTGCTGAAGAACGAGGACAGGATTGGAAGCGCTGGTCATGGTGCCTGTGTTGATTATGGTGGTGGTCACGACGTCTTCTTTCTTTACGTTATCCTGAAGCAGTCCAAAATGTGGCTGAAGACCTTGCTCTCGGCGACTGAAACGAGGTTTGCTCGCTTGTCGACTTGACGATGGCTTCGGGTACATGTACCCGGCACCTCTACCAGATGTCTGCACCACCACCAGATGTCTCCACCAGATCGAAGCAAAAGACGACGAAGTTCCTTTGAAAAAAAACAAGTTTATTGGAGCAAACTTGTACCGGCCTAACAACTCAAATAATACAGAGGCGACGAAGCAGCAGTCAACAAAGTGACGTGTACAGGCGAATGTCGGTTAATCGAATACCGCTGCATCTGCTCAGCGGGCGTTTATCTTTCGTGTTTTTCAAACCATGGAATGACATCCAGAACACAAGTAGATGAAAGAAGAAAAATCGTATACACCATCGGACTCGGGACCTGCATTTCTGACTCCCGAGAACGGAACGCCAAACCCCGCACCGGCGCCGGTGCCCGCGGAGGCCGCAGACGCGGCCGCGGAGACGCCAGCGCCCTCTCTCGCCCCCGCCGCGGGAAGTGCGAGGAGGTGGCGCTGCTTGTCGGCTCCCCAGCAAAGAAAGAACTGAAACTAAAGCGTGGCAAACTATTCGCATGGCGACGCAGTGAAACATCCCCGTCACGAGGGGCACGATCAAGTGCACAGCATTTCCGGGGGCGCACGATGTTAAGTAGTTTGCGTTACGTTAATGTTGTTGCACTTGTGGTAACTGCTGACGAGAGAGCGCTCGGCAGCAGTAATTTGAATGAGTCAACGATATAAGGCGCGTTCGTAGCGTCCCATTCTGTGTCGGCTTTGTGGCGCAGTGGGTAGAGCACCATGTACATTGCGTTCCGCCCGCAGGGTTGAGGGATCAAAACCAGGCGCCGGATAGTATTTTCTTTTATATAGTGTAGGGGGAGGGGTGCAGACAACGATGGTGCGGACTACGACGGGACAACGCAGGTGACATCGTGAGTTACTGAAATGCTGTGCATTTAATATTCTATACTGTTCACGCAAGTTCAAAACGCTCTCCCCATCCGACGAGATAACACGAGCGGCGTAAAAATGAAGAATGGAACATACGCTTGACTTGGCACACAGAGCACACAGACGAACGCAGCCGGGTGGTAAAAACAAAACATAAGCAAACAACCGCAATGCATGGTTCATGGCAATATCCTTAACTTCCCAGAGAATTAGTGGACCGATAAACGTGGCGAACACGTAAGCACACGAAGCAGTGGCTTATACTTTACATACATATTTTACACAATATAAGACTATTAAAACGCTTGAAAAATCAAAACCTATAGAAAATAACGCAAACACTGCAAATTAAATTTTTGGGCGGTGAGAAAGTAAGAGAGAGAGAGAGAGAGAGAGTAGCCCGCTTACAAAATTGCCTTCATGTCCCTTTAGGGGAGGAGATATGGAAAGAAAGGCCAAAAATAGGGTAGGACAGAATTAGTATACAAGTTGAAGGGTGAACGCCATTAGTGTAAAATCGCCAATTACGAAATTCTTGGAGTGTAGATTGGCTGACGTTTTAACAGCGAAACTGTTTACGAAGTTGTTATTTTTCGTGTCCGCAGTTAAAATCTTCAAAATGTTGCCGAGCGCGGGCACGTGAGCGCGTGCCTCGCGGCGACAGCCCCACAGTAAAAAAATCAAGTGATGCCCTGCGCTCGTGTGTACGTGCCTCTCGACGACTGCAGAGCGTCCCATGTGCAGGTTTGACAAACCAAGCATACTCACTTAGGGAGATTCGCCAAGATTTCAGCGTCCACCCGGCAGTTCAAAAAAAAAGGAGAAAATGCGGAATGATGCTGCGTGCGTACCTAGGGGCGACCACACAGTGTCCGCGGCGCATGTTTGTGAAGCCAATCATGCCCAATTAGGAAATTGGCCAAGTTTGAACAACAAAAGCTTCAGCATCTGCCCTAATAGTTGCA
The DNA here is from genome assembly GCF_048455015.1 of Haemaphysalis longicornis. Taxonomy (NCBI): domain Eukaryota; kingdom Metazoa; phylum Arthropoda; class Arachnida; order Ixodida; family Ixodidae; genus Haemaphysalis; species Haemaphysalis longicornis. Next base: position 81,826,104 of record NW_027526460.1, on the reverse strand, counting down.
ACGCTGGCTCGGTACGAGAGAGACTACACTCGATTATTTGGCAACTCTTGCTTGGAGCGAGAGAGACGCGTCGTAGCGTCGCCCCTCCATGGTGATGTCCAATGATTATCACTTCTAAAAATAAAAGAAGCTCACACTTATAGCAACAATAATAGAGTAGAGGTCGTTAAAGCAGCGAAGAACAAACAAACCATCGGCTGCAATCGTGGTCTCAAACTGTCCTGATGGTCGTGAAGGTTGCGTGCAGCTGCGCTGCCTTAAAGTCTTACGCGTTGGTGCGAGCTTTCTAAATTTTGTTAGTTAGCCTGCGGTCGTTAAGGTATGTGAACAAACATTTTAGGGTTTAGCGCTGCTGTGAGTGGTAATGCCATGGTCCTAAAACAGTGTTTAGGGTGACTGTCCATCGCAAATAACATATACATACAATATTGCCGAGAATGGTTGAGCTAGAGTCCACATAAGATAGGAACTGAAACAAGATATGCTCGACTGTCTCTTCTGCCGCACAGTTCTTGCAACTGGAATCAGAAGTGAGTCCAATGCCTAAACTTTAACTATCCCCGAACGTTGCACTAAGTAGGAGCCGATGGTATAAGGTTACGAGGAATCTGCTGGGTAAATCTTCAAGGCAGATGAAGGTAAAGTGCTACATAAATTGTCAATGTGAGTAGAGAGAGACCGAGACCAGTTTCTTTCTGTAAGGGCGTATTGTTTCGCCAAGGTGGATGTGCTGTGCTTACAAACCTTTTTTTCCGAATATTTCGTTAGCTCTGGCCTCCAAAGTCACCTTTACAGCTTTCTCATTTCTTGTGATCCGAGAGTGACCAGGCATCCACTGATGTGCGGTATTATGCCAATCAATCGTTGTAAGGTGGTGAAGATACAGAAATATTGTTCGGAAAGTTCTTAGGTAGAGCGCTTGATGGAGTGAAGTAGGCAGTGAAGTGCCGGTTTAGAGTCAGTGGACATGGTTTACTTACTAGGTTATTGACAGAGGACGGTAGGTTTTTGAAAGAGGATGGAGCGCATTGCCTTTTTAAGTGCACGTAGGTCACGTGATACGGGGGAGTTTGGCCTTTCTAAACTCTACAAGAACAGTGCTCTGGCCTATGGCGCATGTATTCCATAGAAGGAGGTGTGCGCTGATTAAGAACCACCATAAAGATATGCGTAAAGATGGAATGCATTCTGTGCATGCTGTCTAACGCCGCTTGGCTTGGAACTTTTTCTTTGTATATGCTAATACAGAGATGCGTAAAGCCATTCTGTAGGTGGGAAGTTCGAGAGCGGAAATTGAGATGTCACTGCTCATGGTGGTTGAGCTGGTATGATTAGGTATAAAGCTTTTAAAGCCTCCCCAAACCCAGAACTGTGGTTTTCTGTGGCGTTGCCTAGATAGTCTGGTCCATAGCTCGGTCTGTCGTCGGAGACAATGTGCTGGATCCTAGCCGCAGACAGCTTTGCTATAAAATGCCTTTATTCGATAAGGGAGTAGTTCATAGCCGTATCACGTTCTTAAAAGGTGATACGGCAAAACAATCTATTAGCATAGCTGTGATGGTTCTTAGGCAGCATTGCCTTCCAAACCAAGTACACAAAAAATAGTGTGATATACTGATTGGGTCACCGCAAAGTTCTTCGTTAAGCCCTGCTTTTCGGAACACAATGATCAAAGATTTGGTAGCAGATAAGAGGCGTAGGTAAAGCCGCATAGAATAGTTCGCCAAAAATATCATATAAGTGATTGTAAAGCTAGGCATGGATTACACACAATAAAATTCGACGCTGAGGAACGCGGAAGGGTGATCTCAGAATTCAAAAACTTTCTTGTAGTCGACAAACTGTAAAATAATATTTATCTACAGAAAATACCCAAGCTTGATGTCCAAGAGTGCCACTTGTGGGAATCATGGAGAAACGCATCCTGTGATGTCGCACCACCGCGCGCATCGGGGAGAGACGTGCTGTGCTAAAACCATTCCGGTGCTCCGCTCGTTGGTCGGCGCCCCGAGAGATGCCCCACCGGTCCGTGAGCGGCATAGGCGCGCGGGCTGCTCGAAGAAGGGCACGCTGAAGACGGAGGAAGTCGGACCGGAGGTCCGGTCTGGGTAGCATCGGCGGAACAGCGCGGCGGTTGCGGCGACCATGTATATCAGTTGGGAACTGTTTTTTGTCGCGCGCCGTGCGGGGCTGCCTTCGCGGGAGTTCGTGATCACGACTAGGATGGCGTGATTCCTTAACGCCGTCGAGATTTGGGCTCGCATACTTTGGGAGTTCTTAAAAAAACGGCTGTGCTTCGGCACTACTGTTTACTGTGTTCTCGTATCGGCGACCCTCACTGGGCTGCCGTTGGAACGGGGGTCACTGTGGTTGACACGACGGGAGCTGGCTTGGTGGCCTCGGCCGGAGTACTGTCTAGGTCGCCGCTAGGAACCCCGAGAGATCCCACATGGAGCCCGAACGTGGGTGTCGTCTTCAGATGAATTCGAGGTTGCTGGCTTCCGGAGAACAATGCCGAAGCTTCAGTGCCGATTGTGTCCGCCGAAATGTGCGGTGAGGACGGGGGGTCCCGAACATTACTGCGTCTGTTACATCGACCACAGATGTGGTTCAGACTACCCGCTCGGGGATGTATACGTTGCTGGAAGCCCGCTATGCTTTGTCCGGTAGATTTCTCGGACGAAATGCCTCATACCAGGTGATTGCAGGCCGACAGTTACGGTGGCCAATACAGCCGTGACGGCAAATGTGTAAACCTGCCTATACGCACCAGGTGTAAACCTTCGTACACTCACCTTCCTACACGCAGCTGCACCGGATGCTCCGGTTGAAGCTTCCCGCAGGCGCGGCGGACACTACGGAATGAGGGTGGGTGTTTAGAAGCTCGAAACCCTACGATAAGCCCTCCGTTACTGTTCTTCGAGTTGGAGGTGGAGTGCGCCGATTTGGCGCCTGACGAAGAGCGACAGCAACGCTAAAGGGCAGTCTCCGTTCGCTCCGGGGGAAGCAAGAGCAATGGGATCGTCGTCTCGGCGATTCCGGGGTGCGTGCATCTTGACGCCGTCAATTCTTCGCTCGAGATTGCGTTTAGGCAGTAAAAGGTTCGTGCGGCTCGGCAGGGATCTCGGCTCGGCAGGGATCGCCAGTCTTTGGATGAAACGGACTCTCAGCAGACCTATAAGGGTGATGTATGTGCGCCCGTGAGCCGCATGTATTGGGGTTGGCGCTGTCTCTAAAGCGTCTTGTATTGCTGCAAGTTAGTTGCAGGAGCAGCGCCTCCTTAATTCTGATGCCGGTTTGCAGACTAACGCACCAGGCCGAAATAACTAAGATGAGTGTTTCGATGCCGAGAACCCGTGATAGTCAGGCGAGCTGCCTCCAGGTGGGGGTGGCTGCTGAAGCATAGTTTTCAGACTCGTGATTGCATGCCAACCTCGGGCATGCAGCTTTGTGACCCTATTTGGCGTGGTCGTCGATGAGGTTTCCCGCCAGTCACAGGAGATTGCCGAGAACCGCTGCTCCCCACTTCAAGGATGGCAATAGTTCGCACCAGCGGGTGAGAGCGACACTTTTTGCATACAGATACCACCGGGAACAACGCCAGTGACGACTGCCACGGACAGCAAAAACGGCCTGCTGAACAGCCGGCGGAGCCGAGAACGTCCCGCGGAGCTACCGCCAGCTGCTGCTGCGGCCCAACGCGCCACCGTACTTCTGGCAGCCAACCGTTCGGGAGGAGCAGTAGTCGAAGTGGCCACTGAACCCTGGAGGCGGCGGAATCTGACGCCAACGTGAGGGGCGGGAGCCTTCGGGCAGCCGCAGTGGGCGCGGCCGTTCCTGTTACCACCTCCAGCTAGGAGTGGGGGTCGCATCATGGCCCGACCCCGGCGTTCTTCGGCTGAGGCGGCATGCTACCTCCAGGCTTGCCATCATGCTGTGCTGCCCAACCGCAAGAGACTCGAAATCGGTGCAATGTGTTTGCTGGTTTGTGAAGCGAACATCGTGATGGTAGCATCGCGTGGTGAGTGTTGGTGTGGAGTGGCATAGGAGTAGCGTTTGGTGGTAGTTTTGCTGACTTGAGGCGTTGTGACGAGTGTGGTGCTACGTGGCGTCACATGAGCACAAGGTGCGTCCAGTCTTTACTTGGGAGGAGTGTGGAAATTGCGTACATCCGCTTCCCGCGATCCCGAGCCGCCGCGCGCTCGGGGAGAGACTAGTGCTGAAACCAGTCCGGCGCTCCGCTGGTTCGTACGCGCCCCACAGATATGACACCACCGGTCCGTCTGCGCCATAGGCGTGCGGGCTGCGCGAACAGGGTTCGCGCGGAAGACGGAGGAAGTCTGACCGGAGGTCTGGCCTGCGTAGCATCGGCGATGCAGCGTGGCAGTTGCGGCGACCATGTATCTCAGGTGGGAACTGTTGTTGCTCGCGCACCGTGAGTGCCTGCCTCCCATTCGCGATCACGACCAGGACGGTGTGATTCATGAACGACGTCCTGCTTTGGCCTCGCATGCTTTTGGAGTTCCAAAATAGACAGCTGTGCTTCGGCACTACTGTCTATTATGTTCTCGTATCGGCCAACCCCGCTCACCTGCCGCTGTGAGTATTAGCAAAGATAATCATGAACGTGTGCAGGTTCCCCGTAGTAACTTCAGTTCTTTTTTGATATGGCTATGCATGGGGCACTTACACAGTGATCTTGCAGCCTGGCGATTTCGGTTGCCTCCCTTATCTCCCGGACTACCTTATTTGGGTGTCAAGCGGGGATCCTAGTGCGCGCGAACTAAGAAGTGGAACCGCAGTCACGGCAATAGATACCAAGATGTTCCTCACTACGTTATGAATGTTGTTTTGTTCGCGAAGCCTATCGTTGCAGCATCCGCCTGTATGGCCTATAGGCCATACAGGCGGATGCGACCGTGGCCAGAGCAGGCGTGCGGCCAAGCAGGGGCGCTGCGCTTGCCGCTGTCGGCTGGTTAACCGGCTAAAAAGAGCAAGGGGAACTTTTTCTCTCGCTTTTGTAGTGTGCCCGGAGCAACAAGTGCTGCAGAAAGTGCCTGCGCTGTAGCGAAGTCCGCCTGCTCTGAGAAACCGGCCCCGCTGCACCTATCGCTCCCGCATACTACGAAAGAAAGCGTGATAGTTCCCCTCCCTCTCTTTAGCCGCGTAACCAGCCGACAGCGGCAAGCGCAGCGCCCCTGCTTGGCCGCACGCCTGCTCTGGCCACGGTCGCCGTGGCCCACAAAATTTTGGCAAAGACTGTACCTGTTGCAGTGTTTCTAGACGTTAAATCCGCATTAGACTCAGTTGAGCACAATGCCATGCTAGCATCCCTTATTGCACTTGGACTAGGCGGAAGAATATAAGTGTGGATTTCACATTACCTTGAAGGACGAAAACTCTTCATGTACACGGCAGAAGAACCAACATCGTATCATGAAATAAAAAGAGGAGTACCTCAGGAACTGTATTTAGCCCTTTAGTGTTTTTCTCACGCTCATCCACCTGAAGCGTGTTCTCCCCCGTGGCGTCAAGATCACTCTCTATGCGGACGACATCTGTCTTTAGAGTGCATGTAAATCCCGGAGCGTAACAAAAACAAACTTCGGACGGCGCTTGCAAAAATATCTGCATACCTAGTGCCTAAAGGACTCCATCTTTCCTCAGAAAAAACCGTCGCCATGGCATTCACTTGCAAATACAAGGATGCATATCCTTTATTCCTGGATGGCCGGCCTCTGCATTACTAACGGACCCAAAGATATCTTGGTATTCTCTTAGACAGATACCCGTCCTAGGCCCCTGAAGTACACAGGCTACGGAAGCGAATCTCAACAGCATCGCAAATTGTTGGGTATCTTGCTGGCAGGCACTGGGGCAGCGATTGCCGCTCCATGGTTTTGCTGTTCAAGTCGCATGTGGATGGCGTGTTGCGCTGTAGCCTTCCTGTCCTGCAGCAACTGACACCTACAAGCAAAAGAAAGCTATAGGCGGCGAGGAATATCTGCCTCAGAAAATTCCTCAGACTTCCTAACGGCTTCTCGTGTTCAGGGAGAACTGCTGAAGGAGGTTGCCTCCTTTTGGACGTGCTACGGCTCCAATAAACGCTCCGCGTTCATTTGAGGCATACGCTACATGCACGAACCCATTCCCTGTGTCGTATTGCTGTTAAAAATCTGAATTCTAGTTTTGTGCAAACAATAAAAAGTATGATTTCCTCAATTCCAACTCAAGCACCGCCGACCATGCCACGGAACTTCCCGACCTGGAATCTGACGCCTCTCCAGATAAAGTCATTCATACCTGGTATTGATTAAAAAAACATATACTTCAAATTGGCCTGCTGCAGATGATGCTTGCACATATTAACAGATTTTACTCTGGAACTACTGCCATTTTTACCCATGAATTGGCCTCACGAGGGTGCAGCTTCTCGGGAATTTTCATTTTATGAAGTGAAAAAGCATTTTCATATCGGCTTCCTCGACCGACTTCGCCTGCGTCGGAAGAGCTATACGGAATTAGAGAAGCACTTCGATACATTCTACGCCAGCCGCCGACATGTTGGACCGTTTTCTCTGATTCAAAGGTAGCACTTCCAAGTTTACAATGCGCTAGCTGTTTCAGCTTTCACGAACATATCCTGCGCGACGTAAAGTATTTGCACCATATCTCATGCGTCGCTGGACATCGCGTTACCTTCCAGTGGCTTCCAGGCCACACCGGCATCGTCGGAAACGAGAAAACGGACAAGGCGGCCCGCAGGGGCTACAAATGACAAGAAAAAAGAAGATTTTCTTCACGAAGCATGATGCAGCCACAATGACCAAGGCACTAGCTTTGTCGGAAAGGAACCGTTCATGTTCCTTGCAGCAGCATCATTACGGTTTTTTACATAACATAGACACATATGTCAGAATGTGGCTGCCAAAGCATCTACCCGCCACCTGAAAACGATGTTCCGTAGACTTCGTGTGACAAAGCCTATGACAGCCCTGACAGCCCTGACAGCACTGTGTGACAGCCTGACAACACTGACAAATTTCTATCTACATCGGATCGGCCAGACATCAAGACCATATTGTGATAATTGTGGTTCACTTGAAACTGTTGAACGTATAATTCTGGAGTGTTCTGCCTATGCCGACTCATGGTGTCATTTACAACATAAAATTGATTTCCTCCACCCTGGACCATTGACAGTGAGATTGGTACTTGGACCATGGCCCTCTTTCTCCGCAGAGCGCAAAATCTTATCCGCGCTATTCGAATTCCTCCAGGACATTGGTGTGTCCCGAAATTGTAGTCGTCCCTTCATCTCAAGAACCTTTTAACTCAATGCCCTGAAGAAGGATCATATTTGTTTTATTTTTTTCTCTACTACTGCTCTGCTCTCCTTCACTACACCTACTACATTTTCCCCTCTGCTTTCCCCGCAAAGCAGCATGCCGGCGAAGTGACGGCAAACCTCTCTGCATTTTTCTCTTTAATGAAGAGTTTCTCTTTCTCTCTCTCAGAGAATGTTCGCGTTGGAGTAGCCCAAGAAATATTATTGGCTTTAAAAAGAACACGTATGCCTCAATATCTATTTAACCTCCTAGAAGGAGTAATGGTGCTCGCCGCACAAGACTTCTAAACACCCGCCGGACTGATAAGCTAATACGGAGCCTGGATAAACCCTTTCAATCACAATTGAACAAGGGGGAAACAGATCAATAAATTAAGAAAGTAAACAAAAAAATAGGGATACAAAATAGCAAAAACAGTTTTTTCAGGTAGGTCACACATGTAGCGCCATCGGCGGTGCAAACAGAGCTGCTTAAAGAAAGAAACATGGGATTTCCTACACCGGTGAAAGTGAATCAGCACCCTTTGTAAGGAACGAATATATAAAGGCAACGCATTTCTTCAAAATGTACGCTGCGGATAATGTGGCCATTTACAGGCCGGCCTGCCATGATAATATGGAAGCGCACACGTAAATTTGGAGAAGGAATGTGGGCGGTAAAATACACACAAAATACAGTCTTCTCCGGTTGCGAACAGGGGTACACGCGAAGTTTGTTCAAGCCTTTGAAACCACAAATCAATCCCTTCTGAAGTCACTGTCAAACCAAATCCCCAACCACTGCTTGAAAACCTCTTTAACGGCACGCCGTTTTTGTTTCGACTAGCGTTCTAATTATTCAAACGGAATATTACCTATTCGAGGACGCGCACGGTCGCGTACCGGCTACCGATGTCATTCGCACAGGGCTCCTTTTCCTTGTGAGGAGACGCGCTCGTTTTCACGAGTACAATGACGCAAGCGCGAGAACATGACCATAAATGGAATGCCCACATCCGGCCTTGCCGTTGAAAACGAAGCTGCAAGTCACACCAAAGGAGAACGAGGACCAATAAGAGGCAGCCACAACCGAAGAACTTAGGTGTCCAGGCGACAACAGGGAAGAGCGCCGGGGGAGTTGACGGGGCAGGTTGCAGGTTGCAGAGCTTCAAGATTCGAAGCTCGTCAGGTTTTCGGCACCCCAGCTCGAGAATGGTCTACGGGCCGCCTTGACATCCTGGAGCCGAGGCGCCACTGCCTCGTGGAGGCGCGCAACGTTCGCGTGTTTCGTTCTACGACGACCTGCTGCCTGCTATCCGTCGTCAACCGGTAGTGGCCGGTTTCTTCCCGCCTGCTGCTACGGGGTGCCCGATCGTGAACGGGGGCCGAGTATGTGCATGTTCCTCGTCGACGTCCTGGCAAGTGCGACGCCTTTATCGTAGCCCCGCAATGCCACCCCTCGCATGGTCACCAGCAACCACGACACTCTGCCTACAACGCTTCATCGCCCTGAACCATCGGTGGGGACTTCTCTTGGTACTTTCTTTACGTTTCATATGTCGTAAGGTTGTCTGTACCATTTACCTTTGAGGTGTGATTTACTACTGGTTGTATTCATGTGTATTTTGACGTGTGCCGTGTTATGTTAAGAATATATGTTTGTTTTTTCTGTTGTCATGAACGCTCTTCTAATTATTCGCACTGTGGCAGGTCCCATTTGCCACAGAATACCTGAAAAGAACCAGCGAGGGAGCTTCACCCCACCACAAATTGGCGTCCACGGCAGGACGAGGGAGTTTCTACATTCAAAGGTAACGGATCAGGATTCAGAGTACGATGAGCGTGCAGGAGATTGTTGAGGCAGGGAAGAGTATCGGGTTGCGTGATCGAGAGTTACGGGCATGGGTGGACGATGCTCTGGCGAACGCGCGACATCGTGAGGCTACTCGAATGCGAATTGAAGAGGAAGAGAATAACTTGCACCTCTAACTTAGGTTGGCAGAAGTTGGCGTGGGTAGGGCGCTAGTGGTGCAGTGCCTGTGTAAGGCGCCGGTTTTTTATTTGAATCCTTATAACTTCATCCCCATCTTCAATGAAGCTCGCGATGATCTCGATGCCTACATGAGCGGTTTGAGCACGTTGCATCCGTACAGCCTTTCACAAAAGAGAAACGGTCCACAGCCCTCAGCTTGTGCCAAGCAGTGGATGCCCTTAAAGTCTTTGGCCGACTATCTCCCCAGGACTCCAAGAATTACGGTAAGACCAAAGTGGCCCTTCTGAATCGTTTCCGCTTCATCGCAGAAGAATACTGTGAGAGGTTCCGGCAGAGTAAGACGCAACACGCTTAAAAGGGGAAGCAATGTGCTACGCGTCTGGAGAGTTTTTCGACTACTTGATAGAGATGTCAGTGACGGCTAAATGCTATGACGCAGTACGGGACTGCGTTGTCGCCGTACAGTTCGTGACAAATTGCCACAGCCTGTTAGCAGTATTCCTTAGGGAAACAGACTGCCAGAAACTCTCGATGTCTACCGCGGCCGATCACTTTCTGAGGCCCAGCATCAAGTCAACATGCGGTGGTTTGAAGGAAAGCCAAACCCGTGGAGTTCGGAAGACCCGGACGAAAATGCGATGACCGCAGCTAGGAGGCCGCGGTGTTTTCTTTGTGCAAATCGAGTCACAACGTCACTGAGTGCCATTCGAAGCCGAAGCAACAGTACTGCTCTGGATGCCACCGGGCTGGCGTGGATGCCAAGACTTGCCCTAAGTGAGCTAGCAAAAAGGAAACGGCGGCTTGCTGTCTTTAATGCACAGAACGCCAACGCCTTTGTACGAAGCACGGGAGGGGGGGAACTTCTGCTTAGGAGACGTGGGACCAGTCTGATCAATCAGCGACAGTTACTAGCATGGTAGTGCGGGATAAAACCAAAGTACTACATTTTCCACTGCAGCAGAACTCTTTGTAAATGGAGTTTCGGTATTGAAGGACACCGGCAGCAACACGCTGATGGTTCGCTGTTCTCTGGTTGCAGATTCGGCTTAAATGCGCGGAAGAGCCCTGCTCTGTTTAGCTAAGGGGAAGGGTGCCCACGTTCATGATGCCTTGGTAGAAATATCATCGCCTTATTTCCGGGAAAACGATCACCAACTGCATGCGCACACCCAACCGGGATTTCTTTGCGGGAATATCCCTGGTGTCGGTGATGCCTTCGATCCCGAACCCGTGTGAAGGGACAGCGTCATGCTAGCGAACCCAACAATGAATTTAGACATCATCAAATGTACCCCGCCGTAGCTTCGCGGTGAACAAGAAACAGACAGAACCCCGCGGATGTGTTGGGAGAAGGCCGGCAATGGTTTAGCTGGCAAGCGATTGGGCGTGAACACGTTCTTTGTAAAGAACAGACTTCTTTAGAGGTGGTACAAAAAGCCTCGATACGTGTATCAACAAGTCGTAGTGTCAAGGAAGTTTTGCGGCCAAATACTAAGCGAGACACACAGGAGTTCGATGAGTGGACACCTCGGTGTCAGACAGACCATGTGTTGGGTGCCGGACACTTTTTACTTGCCGGGAATGCAATTCCAGGAGCATGGGTTCGTGCGTTTGTGCGGAATTTGCAGAAGGACACTTCCGAAAGACAAAATCGAAGAGGGAACAGATGGATGCAGATCTCTTTTAGATAACGCATGTGAACGAGTAGCCCTAAAGGCGTCGGCTGCTTGCCATCAGAGTCTGGGGTGTTCAGCAAAAGCAGCCCCAAGGTCGATGAAAGATTCAGAGACCGTAGGAGAGGAAAACACGCTGTGTGTTGCTGCCGCCATGCAGTTTCTAACAAGTAGGAATACAGACAGCCACCATATATTTAGGTGGTAATAGTCTGCCGGGCTAAGACACTTTCTAAGTCTACTGTACCGGGGTTTACCTGCGAGGTGCTTTGAACACTTTTGGATGTTGAGCGTTTGCGTTTGCACCTTTGCACCATGAATCGATCAGGGCTTTCTGTTGAGGGGACCCAGATGATACTGCTGATGCGGCATTGTGCGTGATGGTGCTCTGTGGGGGTGTGACGGTGTTGTACACTGCGTACACCTGTGTGTGCAGTTTTTGTTGCGCAAAAAACTTTTCGAAGGGGGGCATGTGTGAGGTGACGCACTCGTTTTGATGGCTAAAATCACGCAAGCACAGGAACATGACCATAAAGGTACTGCCCTCATTCGGCCTTGCCGAAGAAAAAGAAGCGGAAAGTCACACGAGGTCAGCGCATGAACGAGTAAGAGGAGGCTACAACCAAAAGGCTAAGGAGGCCAGTCGAGAACAGGGGAGAAGTGGGGGGAGCTGAAGGGAGTGGACGAAGCAGGTTTGAGGACTGCGACGTTGAGGTTCAAGACTCGAACCTCCTCGGGTTTTCGGGGCCCGAGCTCGAGAAGGGTCTACTGGATGCCTTGGCATCCTGGTACCAAGGCGCGACTGCCTCGTGGAGGCGCGCAACGTTCCCGTGTTCTGTTCTGCGACGACCTGCAGCCTGCTACCCGTCGTCAACCGGCTGGGGCTAGTTTCTTCCCATCCGCTGCTACGGGGTTCCCGATTGTGAACGGGTGCCGAGCTTGTTCATGTTCACCATCGACGTTCTGGCAAGTATGACGCCGTCATCATAGCCTAACAACGCAACCCCTAGCATGGTCACCAGCACCCACTACACCCTGTGTACAACACCCAGGTTCTTCCTCAAGGAATGACGGTCGCCACGGAGACCGGAGACTATCCGGTCTCCGATTGCCTTATTTCTGCTTTTAACGTAGACATCATTACCCATTCGCCTGCTTCTCGCACTGCACCACCCACCACTAAATTCGATGTCATGACTAGTCCTGACCTTTCCGCACATCAGGTAAACCTTCTTCGTGACCTCTTGGCTTCGTACGGTGACATATTCGACTTAAAGTGTTGGGCCGAACTAGCCTCTTAACTCATGGAATCGACACAGGTGACGCCATGCCCATTCACAGGCACCCGTATCACGTGTCTCGCGCTTAACGGGGCGACATCCAATCAGAAGTTGACAAGATGCTCTCCAAAGATATTGTCGAGCCTTGCTAAACCCCTGGGGCTCACCAGACTGGCTGATCAAAAAAGACATCTTTTTGGCATAACGGCAATTCAACCCGTCCCTGGCAAAGTGTGCGCCGTGAAGCAATTCTCTGAGCCTCGTGTGGAGAAAGGGACGAGCCGCGGAGACCCCTCCCGATGGTGCATTTAATCGAACACACTTCTGATGATGATAGTGGAGCGCGAGAGAAGGATATCCACTTATTTCACAACATCCTCCCCCGCGCGACAATGAGTACGGTTCGTGTTCAAGAAATTGTTCAGTCCATGAGAGCTAATTTCATGTCCGAGTGGGCGGAAAGAGTTCAACACGTGTCGGCTTCCACCTCCATCGATGGAAACAATTCCTTGGCTTTCGTGGACCTGTGAACCAAGCTACTGCAGCCCCTTGGTGCAGCCTTTTGCTTGTCCGGGTTGCATGTACTTCTTCCTGTTTCCTCAAGTTATTTTTCCTTGTTAGAACCGGCTGCACGTGAGTCGTACTCTCGTTGCGGATCTTTTCAGAGCGGATGGTTCGGCTTCTAGTTTTCGCTGCTGTTTCAGTTCTACGCTTTAGGCTGGGGTGCACTGCAGGCCTTCTTGTCAGGAGGTGGAGATTTTTTCTTGGTTTTCCCAACACGAGCTGGCATGGCTGATTCTTTTTGAGCTGTGGTAAGGTATGAGCAGAGACCCCTTTGAGGTCCTCCGTCCTTGAACGCGTCTTCTTTGCAGTTCTCTGTTCCTTTCGCGTGTACTGCTTCACCAGTGCCTTAAGTTTGAACATTGGAGGACAAAGCAGGCCAGGACATAGCAGATATATCCTTTTGTCTTCGGCAGAGTAATCACCGTATCTGTCATTTGTCAAGTAAAGCGCTGTTTCCCCTTTGCAAGAAGACATCTCCTGGAGTATCTTTGGAGTCAAGTCATCTGAGTCAATGTCATTCGGGGTTTCTATTGTTTGTGATTGCCCATTCCAGGCAGAAATCATTGCATCTCGTGCAAGGAATGCATTAAGGGTGACCATTTCTTTGTATTGAGTCTCTTCGGGAGTGTGATTTCCATCTGATGATTTGTCACTATTCAAATATTTGGTGCGGTTATCCCGGTTTTCCCTATGTTCTGCTTGAATTCTATCTTTGATAAACGTCCTCAGGTTTTCTCGAGCTTTCTTTGTTTCAATTGTTTTAAGTTCAAGGTTCGCTTTTGCCACACAAACCAGGTAGTCAAAGTTGAATGCGTCTTCAAACTCGGCCTCCAGATCATCAATGTCTACAGCACCTTCCACTTCTCAGTTAATCTTGCGTAGTTCGTCATGATGTTCGGTCAATTCATTAGCAAGATCAGTGAACTCACTTATTGCTGGTCGTGTTGTCGAGAGAAGGTCTTCAAGGTAGCTGATGAGTGCCGTGATGTCTTGTCTGACGATGCGACGCCTTTCGAGAAGGGCCTCCATGGTCCGGTCCAGCGTCGTGTCGATTGTAAGAGTTGGTAACCGGGCTCAGAAGGCAGAAGTCGGCGTCGTCTCCGCGTTGGTCTTGTCTCCTGTCACGGACATCTCGGGCTGTGTCGTGCAGATATTTCTTACGGCTGGGTTTGTTCAGTCTTCTTCTTTGGCTGCCCCGCTGCTCCCCGAATCGGCTCCTTCACTGTGCGGCTTCATACCAAATCTCCAGAGGTGAGAAGGTGGTCGAACAGAAGCGAAATACGCTCGCTGTAGCTCACCTCTGGAGGTCCCTTCTCTCGGGTTTCACGGCACCAAAATATGTGGAGAAAGGGACGAGCCGCGGAGACCCCTCCCGATGGTGCCTTTAATCGAACACACTTCTGATGATGATAGTGGAGCGCGAGAGAAGGATATCCACTTATTTCACAACACCTCGCTCATTTATGTACGCCAAAGTTTTCTGGGCGATGCTCTTCTGCGTTTTATAGGGGGGTTTGCTGACATTGCGCGCCCTCTGACAGACCATCTTAAAAAGGAAGCTGAGTTAAATTGGCGCGCATTTCAAGCAGACGCGTTTGCTAAAATGATATCTCCTCTCACCACGTCACCTATGTTGGGCCACTCTGATCCCTCCGCCGCCACCGAAACACAAACTGATGGTAGCGGACATGGCCCTGGCGCTATCCTCATCCAGAGACAAGACCGTCGAAATCGTGTTATTGCATACAGCAGCCGCCTCTTGTCATCCGCTAAATAGAACTACTCAATCACGGGGAGGGAATTTATACAATGGTGTGGGCTTTAAAGCAATTTCCCTGTTTCTGTATGGACGATCCTTCGCTTCGGTGATCGGCTATAACCGATCCATACGCGCTCTGTTGGCTTCCTTCTCTGCAAGATCCAACTGGACACCTAGGTCGCTGGGCTCTGCGTCTGCAGGAGTACTCATACACCGTAAATGATAAGTCCGGCCGCTTGAATAAAGACGCCGATTGCCTGTTTCAAGACCTGGTTGATAACCCGGACCCTGCTGTTTTGAGAAACTCAAGTAGTGTGCTCGAAATAACGGATTTGGTGCACCGTGGGGACGAGCAGCGCCGTGATCCATCTCTGGGCGCAATTAGCAACCGTCTGAACTCTGCCTCATCTGACCCTTCACTGCGCCTCTTCAAGTTACGAAATGGGGTCCTCTCGTGAAAAGATCCGCACCGGGTGTCCAGAGTTTCTTCCGGTTCTCTCTGAACATTTGCGCTTGGGTGTCATTCAACAACTCTATCACCCACTGCAGGCCACCCCGGAGTTTCCCACACCTACGACTGGGTGCGTCGTCGCTACTTCTGGCCAGGCCTTTGCCGGTCTCTACGGCGTTATGTGGCCTCTTGCGACCTCTGCAACGCCGTAAAAAGCCTACGACCTTCCCAGCATGCCTGCTCCAACCGTTGAACATACCCTTCAACCTTTCTTCCGCGTAGGCGTCGATCTCTTTGGTGATTTCCAGGTATCCCCTTGGGCAACAAGTGGATCGCAGTCGCCACTGATTACGCCACGCACGCGTTACGGCATCACACGCGCTCTCCCACCAGCTGCGCCTCTGACCTTGCCGATTTTCTTCTCGTAGACGTCACCCTCCCTGTAGGCGCTCCTTGCCAGCTAGTTGCTGATCGGAGCAGCTATTTCTCGTCTCGGGTTGTCACCGATATTCTTCGTGCTTCGTCGTGCTTCGCCACACTCACAAGATTTGTCTCACTGAGAGACTCAACAGAACACTTACGGGCATGCTATCCATGTATGTTTCCGATGGCCATCCTTACTGGGAAGTGGAGTTACCCTGCATGACATTTGCGTACCATTCGTTCCGTCATGACACTGCTGGATATTCTTCCTTGTATCTGCTTTACGGTCACGAGAGTGCTTTGCAACTGGTCACTCTCTTTCCGCCATCTGTTCCAACTTTCGAATATGTGCGAGCCGCAGTTTACCGCACCGACCATGCTCGACAAGTTGCCCGCTCTCACCTCTGCTCATCGCAGTTCTCCGAAAAGGCCCTTTATGATTTCCGGCACCGAGGTCTCCAGTTTTCACCTAGGACTTTGTTCTGTTATGGTTGCCCTCCCGCCGCGTGGGGCTCTCTAAAAAACTGCTCTTCCCTTACTCGGGACCTACCGTGCGATCCGTCAAGTGACCCCAGTCACATAACAAATATCTCTATCCGCCCTTTCGCTCAGTTACCACAAGCAAAACATATGTTGCCCACGTTTCCCACCTCAAGCATAATCATCGCCCTCGTACATCACCTTAGGCAGCACCCAGATGGCGATTTTTTCCACTGAGGTTAGGTTACAGTGACTCAGTCGTCAAACAACGGGAAGCTAGTACATAACCCCAAGCATTGCGGACATATGGTAGGGCTCAGTTGGGAAGATGTTCATACTAGATCCAACACGGTCTCATCTTCCCTGTACATCCGTCTGTGAAATGAACCTTACTTTTCACGTATTACTCTCCATACAACATTAATGCTTCGCTCATCAGGTTCGCTGTCTTGCTTGTTACATACGTTGCGTTAATTGTTTCACCGCTACCGTGTCCCGTGCTTTGACCTTATATACTGCAGATTTCATATCTTGGTAGAAATTTCAATATATAACACTGTGGCAACTCTATACACTTACCCGCACACAACGCTTCCGAAGCCCAAGTCAAATTCTACAATATTGTTTGAAAATGCTAGAGAAACCTTCTTTTTCCCCACATACCAATGTCCTTACGCGTGCGGATGAGAGTGAGCTGACAAGCTCTTGCTCCAATTCTAGTTATTGCTTGTGGGAACGGTGAAAATGGCGGGCCGCTCGAACGGAGTATGGGACAGAAGACGCCGACTAGGTACACTCTCGTTAGAGTCAATAAATAAAGTTATCTAGCTCTGCTCTCTAGCCTGATCATATTGGCTGCACCAATTTATATTTTTGTATAATTTCTCCCCATTTGCTACTCTCGTCCTCATGGAACAAAAATCCCACCGAAAGCTTTCGTCCTCATGTTCTTATTAGTACCGAATGAAAGTTTCCGTCAGACCAAAACCTATGACTGGTACTTTCGCCAATCGTGCTCATTATACGTAAAAACCAGGTGTTTCAGGGAAAACAAAGTGTATCGATAAGGCTTTAGGAGGTAAAATTGTTTTCCTTGCGAGAACGAATTAGGGGCCATTGCAAGCGCTATGAGACGGGTTCCAGGTACCCTTGAGCTTCATAACTAGAATTTGTTATTACCTTTATTATTTTAGTTAGGTGTCTGTAATAAGCAAAGAATACAATATCATTAATCAAACCGACAACCATCATTATTTTGGTGCAATTGAAATTGCGTGCAGAGCTAGAGAACTTAAAACCCCAGCTCTTTACATGCGTGCAACAGGCTCCGTGCTTCATTTGAGCGCTGCAAAGCCACGCCTACGCGCTGATGTCACTCGGAGCTTAACAGGTCACACGCACGTCGCGCTTTATCTTCGCAGACAAACCACGGCCGCGAAGCTATACTTTCCCTGAATCCGAAGATAAAGTGCGGCGTACAGCGCAGAGTGATAGCGTGTGCGGCGGTCAGCTGTCGCATGCAGCCGGTTGCGCGAATCTCGAGAGCGGACGGTCTAAACGCGGTAGCTCAGCGCGCAATTACAAATCGCAAATATAATTATGGTTATTGGTTTCACTGCTGATCCCCTACAATTTCGTCATTACAAGCAAACACCTAATTAGAATAAGTAAGAAGGTAATTAACAAATTCTACTTAATTAACTATTTCGCTAGAAAAACTTTAAATCACCAACTAGGCAATTAAACAACTAGGATTTATGCGTAGAAAATTCAGCAAGGCACCTCCAGCTGGTAAACTAACCTCTTACAAAACCCTGGTCATACCCATCCTAGAATACAGAAGTATAGGGTGGGACCCTCATCAAAACTACCGTCGCGGCAAACGTGAAAGAGTGCAAAACAGGGCCCTGAGGTTAATCTATTCAAAATATCCTTGTCCCGTCAGGGCAATGCACATGCGCAATCAAGCGCACCTAGAAACTTTCTCTTTCCGGAATCATGTTGCTTCCATGAAGTGGTTTGCGCTGCTGAGCACGAGGTCGCGGGTTCGATTCCCGGCCGCGGCGGCCGCTTTTCTGATGGAGGCGAAAAGCAAAAACGCCCGTGTGTACGAGATTTCGGCGCACGTTAAAGATCCTCAGGTGGTCAAAATTAATCCGGAGCCCTCCACTACGGCGCGCCTCATCGCCTGCGTTGCGTCGGCGCGTTAAACCCCCACAATCAATCAATCAATCCATGAAGTGGTTTGCCTCCTTTTTGACGGTCAGACTAAGATCCGTAAATATGACTATATTCACCCGCCTGGCCGCCGTTCTAATAGGAGAAACCACGGTAAATGCATGCAGCCTTTCAGTGCACATAGCAAAAATTTGAAAAATTTCTTTTTCCCTTGCGCTGTGAACGCTTGGAATGGTCTACCATGCGAAGCTGTAAATATACAAATATTGATCAATTTTGTTCATTTGTGGAGGAGGTAATGGAGCCTCTATAGTTGTTTTTCTTGCAGCGTTGCAACAACTGTCTTGGAGCGTTGCATTCTACTTTTTTGCATCTATTATTTTTTAGATGCGTAGCATGCTAGTTCTATTATTTTTTCTCGTGTATGCCAACAGTACCAATGTACTATTGGTGTACTTGCTAATGAACAAAGTGTTCCGCTGTTCCCCTAACCTTCCATGAAAATATTGCTTTTCTTTGACTTTGTATCTAATAAAATACCTTAGATGTTGCTTGCCCACTCCCTGTATGGGTCTGTAGAAGACCTACAGTATTGATGAATGAATAAAAAGACGTTTCATGCGGCTCCCCACAGCACTTAATCATACCGCGCAAAAAAAATATCTGCCTACTCAAGCACTATAAAAAATACTTAAAATGTTCAACAAAACACCTGTATAGGTTTAATGTTACAAAGCCGTACAACTAGCTCTTGCTACGTTCCAAGCAGCGTCACACTCAATACAGGTCGAGATGCACGTACCATTACCCAAAATTTGAGATGAGAACGTAAATTATGACGGCATGCTCCCAGATTACCACTGCTCCCCGCAAATCCACAAAGAAAGCGACAAACAATAACAAATTTCTTTCGATGCCTCTTGATGGTTAGAGCAATGACATGCTGACTTATTTCGTTCACACTTACTCCAACACTAAGGTAATAGCTACTTTTGTAAATACTACAACCAAAATATTCTTGTTGGAGTTTAGACGTACATAAGACGTTTTTAAGTTAATGGGAGCTCCGTACGCATTAAGTCAACATTTAGCGTGCTGGAGATGAGTCGCCTTGGACAGCGCAATTCGGGATCGCATCCAGTTAAGGATGCCCTGGGTTGGACACCACTTCATACCCGAATTTCCCCACTTGTTTTGTCAAGTCAAAAGCTGTACTTTACAAAACTATAAGGAGTAATTTGACATAAACGCTGGCAAAGTATCGCCACCTGCACGCGTGGATGCAATCCATCAGTCATGTTGTGTGCAAAGTCTGGGTTATGACTACTCCAGCTTTACCACGTACCGGGATAGCCGTCGCGTTATTACAGGCATTAACTCGCGTGTACTTCTGTGCATGTGTATTTGAAACATCAGGCACTTATAATTGTCGACGCCTGCTTTGTATTCTCTCCTTAAAGCACGCAATGAAATTCGAATATTACCACAGAGATTCAAGGATAACGGTTTTGTTTCGTTAATTCCCGTAAAGACAACATACCTAGACGCTTGCAATTTAGGAACTGGTGGCCATAAAAGTATTCTATGCCGAAGAAGGCAAAGGGCGCAATTATTTACACCATTGAAACGTTACAAATAACATATAAACACTGTGCTTACCCGCATCGGTGACCACAATCTCGGGTTCTGTTGCTGTCAATCTTCCATAGCGCATCTTCTTAGCTCTGAAAACAGGTTTATGTTGTTTATAACTCGTCAAAAATCATCCGCGAGTAAATTTTGTAGGTTGTGTGAAACTTGAGCATTGAGTACTAGAAGCTTGTTTTTTGTTTACAGTACAGGTAAGCCACTCACATTCCCCGTAAAGAGCTTAGGCGCCACCTGAAAGCTTGAGCATCAGCAGTTAGAGAAGAAAATTTTGTAATACGTTGTATATTGAATACGGGATAGCAACAGTTTCTGACAGTCAAGTGCATGCCATGAGAAATTTACTGTGCTTTTAGGTTAGACTCAATGATACAAAACTAAGCCCAACTATGTGCCAGAAAAAAAGATGATACGGCTAATCTGACGACATGGTGCAGTTCGATCCCGCAATTACGTCCTTTGTAAGAGTGCAAAAAACATTATTAAACCTATGCCTACCGTAGACGAGGTGAGCTAATCCATACGGGTTGTACCGCTCCCACCGAAAACGAGCTATGGTCGTCCACACTAAAACAAGCTCTCTAGGGCTACCTCAGTAAAGCTACCCGGTAATATTTTGTTTAGTTTAATATTACTTATTAGATGGCGCTATAAAACTTCGAAAAGTGCTCAAGTTTTAAGAGTATGCATTTTTGTTGAGAAAATCTTTGATGCTGGCTACAGGGATACAAAAATAGCGTCCTCCTGTGTGCGCTCGTACCGGCACCGTCCTCGCTCCGAGCAAAAAAAAAAAGAAAACGCGTGTTTGCGGAAGTTTCCTAGCACATAGATAGCGAAGAACTTCAATTCTCATCCAAGCGTGGAAGCGTCAACACAGGACAGCACATCTGAACACATCCTCTCAGGACGATGACAGCGTCTGAAGGGGTCGGCAGTGGACGCTGATAGATGTAAAGAAACACTCATGGGCACCGGAAATGTTTGTTTTTACGGCCAAGCCTGGTGGCAATGCACCCGTGAATGTCCCCGTGAGGGCGCGTGGCCTCTGAAACTGTTTTTAACCGATGAGATAGCTGGTTTGATGTCCACAAACCTAACCGCTAGGCTGAACAGTTTTTTGCGCGGCCCAACTTGAGCCAGGTCATTTTGAAGGAATTTACGTTGGAATAACTAAGTATAGATCTAGCAATAATTATTCTTCAGGCGATAGTGCGAAAACCAGAAATTTCTCTTTATTGGGCGATAAGAACGATTCTCCTAGCGCCAATCTCCAATGGTCTCACGAGGCGAAAGCGAAACCAAAACACTATTCTATATTTTGAAGTTTGGCCTACCAAGTCTTCTATTTAGAAATCTGATCCCTGCCAACACAATATGCCTATATTGTCATTGTGCTTTCTTTTTTTTAAATATCAAAGAGACATCTTCTACACCAAAGGAGCCAAACTCGGGAACCATTCATGATGCAGTGCAGTGAACCTAAGGGTATCTTCATGTTTAAAAAAATGTTTTACATGTATCTTTAAAGTAAAGTGCCTTTTACTAATTTTTTTGGTTATTTTATGTTATGTACATTCGGTTACGCAAATAAAAAAATCGGTATTTCTGAAATCATTTTTTCTCAGAAATGCTCGGTAGGCAAAGTGTAAATTGATACAGCGCGACTTCACATAATGCTCTTTTCAACAAATATTCCAGTTTAATTTCCGTCGTCTACCAGGGAACCACTTTTACACCACAGCTGTATGTGGCGCGCGGTTTTCCGGTGATGGTTGTCTATCTGTGTACGCGCAGACTTGGAGTATTTTTCGTGTTTACCTTTTCGTGAATGTTCCGTAGTTCTCAAATTTTGTAGATATCGTTCAATAGTTTATGCTGACTTTGGCCGCCAGGAGGACCGTATCATGGAGCCGTGTTTCGTTCACTTGTCATAAATACTTAGTTGACTGTGAAGTTTCAAACGTTACGGAATTTTCGTGTGCTGTCAATGATTTCCCCTCTAGAGAGGCGGAATCGTTAGAAAAACGGGCTGTAAGTAAAGTTTCTTACCGGCAGATATTTTGTGTTGTCAAACGTCTTCGCGTAGTGTGCAGACCTGAACAGGTTTAGGAAGTGTTGTGCAAGCGGATGTGTTGGTCTGGAACTATTTCCAATTCTCCTATAAAGTCTTCGTGTAGTGCGCAAAACTGAACAGGTGTTGGAAGTGTAGAAGCGTATTAGTCTCGTTTTCAAGTATGTACTAGCGTGATACATTGAAACACAAACAACAGAGCGCTTGGCCTTGAGTACATGCCGCGCATCCTGGCGATGGGCCGCGTATGTGCAGTTGGAGCAAGTTACAAGAGTTCAGGACGAACCTTGATATGTAAAGACTATTGTCTTTCCATGGTCTGTTGGGCGCTCAGCACAAAATAAAAAAATAAAGAAAGATAGCTCAGTGCCCCGTTTTCAATCAACGAAGCGCTAAAATTTGATAACATTCGCTTGAGTGGGCGCCAAATGCGGTGGGAAGACAAACCAAAACGCTCACACGCCCAACGATGGTGTTTATTTTTCCAGGTTGCGCACGAACTATCGTACCTTGTTCGCACGGCGCCAACGCCTCCCTTCGTGAGGGTGCGCGCCATGTACTGAAACCCACACGCTCGGTAGTTCGTAATTCAATGTACCACGGTAGTACAACGTTGTGGTTACGAGGCGTAGCCTATGTGTCTGTTTTCGTTTTACAATTTGTATTCGCCACAATTTTTTGTGTTCGAGTTATGAGTTTATTGGAGTCCGAAAGGGACACCAACTCTTCCTTGTTTTCTCACATCGCACAAGCTTCTCCAGAGACTTTGCCCGTTCAAAGACATCATGCTATCCTACCTAAAGTGCTGGCGAAGAATCCCACATGACTTGTTGAGAACAACCCGCGCGGGATCGCAGACCCCTTTCTACCACGACCTCCTTGTGTCGCCTGCCGCAACGTAGGCTTTCAGAAAAGACATTTAGGTGGCGTCGAGAGTGTGGGTAATGAAGAGTTGTGTACCATCGCCTACGCGTGAGTGAGATATGGATATTTATATTTAGATATTTGAGGTATGCATATTTAGTTTAGATATATCTGTAAATGCAATTCAATACTACGAAAAGTTGCACTGTTTCGACCTTTACCTCTAGATTTTCTTGTCGTTGGGAAGTGGTTACTAACATAAGGGTTTGTGCACACCTCATGTGCACATGTCGAAGTCATGTCGAAGAGTGAACAAGTGTTGCTTGCTTTATCATGGTGGGTAGGTTAATGTTCTTGAAATGGCATGCTTCTGATTGCGTGAAAACATTCTCGTAGAATCGACCTTCGGAATCCGTACGTGAAGACCCCCAAAGTGGATTATCGGCATTGTGGTCGTCTACACAAAAACAGTCAGCCAACTGATCCATCAAAGCATCTACATCAGAGCATGGAAGCTTGAAATGAGGAGTGATGTAGAGCTAGCGTACAGATATTAGTCCATTAAATCATCGTCGATAATTCAAACTGAATAGCTGCAAATTAGAAAGCATGCGGTGGGACCATAACGATACCAGCTTAATAGACTTATGGTTCGAATTAAAACAGCTTCAAGGACAGTCTTTATACGGATTGTGTCAGTATTTTCTGAATGCCATTTAACTGTGAAGGCAGTCCACGTTTGTTATTGAAATGTGTCTTGTTAAGGCACAGTACACTTGGACGATTGGAATACAGTGAGTCATAAATATCCTGTAGATTTTTATGGCTCCTGAATTTCCACTGCATTATGTTTTCTCTTTGCAGTATTAGAATTTAGGAATGACTAGAGTGAGTGTGTGCGTGTGCTTATGTGTTGTCGTTCGGTACGGCTAAGTTCTAGGGAGCTTTCAGTCTTCCCTGTTGATTTCAGAATTGCACCCAGATCCTTGAACTGCAATGCTGGCAGGTATGTCCGACGTTCGTCATTGTGAGTTTTGTTTTCAGCGGTGCCCAAAGGGCTGTTTCTTTGACTTAGCTTTTTTTTGGGTTGCCTTTGTATGGGCCACGACCTCTCATGGCTTCAGAGACCCCATGGTTAGTAAAGGGGGTGTGGCGAGCGTTAAAGCCACTGCATTTCCGCTCGAGTCCTTCGCCTCCATTTTTCAGGTGTGCAGAGGGCTAGTGAAATAAAAATGGTACGAGTGGCATTGCTTCCGTCGGTTTGGCATGTGGTAGGGCAGATTGTGCCGTCGAGGGCAACCCTCTAGGGGGGTGGAGGGCGAGTTGGATAAAGTCCCTTTCACGGTACTGTGTCCGCTAAAACGTGGCGCCGCTGAGGCCCTCGGCGAGCTGCGTCGGCGTACCTCATCAGGGGAAAGAAACAAACCACCTCTTTTATGCCGCTGTGAAATAAATAATTCCGGTACACTCTAATTTTAGCAGCCACATTGTTCTTAGTTGAGGATTTCATGGGATGAGGCGTGGGACAGCCGGTGAAGTGATGTGGAGAGGGCGCACCCTAGAGCGGCGTAGAGCATGCGCCAAGCACAGTTGCCATATTGCGAGGGAGAGAGAGCCAGCGCCAAGCAGAGGTGCAGCATAGTGGGGAAAGGACGAGCGGCCTCCTCCACAAGTAGGCGAAGCCACGACACGAAGGATAGGCGTCACCGAGTGCAGGTGGCCGTAATCAAGAAGATGACGAGCGGAGGCGGCCAGTTGGAGAGCACGCATCCAAGAAATTGTTTGGAGGAGCGCGCCTATATGAACGAATGCACATGGTAGTCGTTCCTAGAATGTTGTGACAATGGGTAGAGGCATGCGCACTCCGAAAGAAGCATCCCGTCGGGAGCACCAGCGAGAGTTTGCACGCAAACGGGCTTAGCCACGTAGGGCGAATCCAGAATCTCGTCCAAGGGATACTGAAGCCATGCGCAAGCGGATAGAAAACCACTGAGCCATTGTTAGATCGTGGAAATAGATCTTCATTCTTTGAGAAGCTCTATGAAGCTTAGCCTTGCGACCAAAGAACGTTAGGCGGCTTCGCCGTTCACATCATCGCTCGCGACGTTAAGTGAGCGAAGATGGGTTAATGTGTTTTTTTCTCTAGGTGTAAATTCTAACTTGTGTGGGAGTTTGCGCGTATGGTCTTTTACAATTGGGGCATGCGAGGATTCTTACATTCCAAGATTCTTTTTGCTGAACTTTTTCTGAGCATTTGCATAGACTTCTGGAGGAATGGGAACCGCATCCAAATCACTGGCACTGTGATTCGGCCGCAGAGTTGGAATTATTGGTTGTTTGGCTTAGCGCACAATACCTGCATTAACCTGTTGTGTGACAGGGGAACTGTTGAATGTTAGCTTGCCATCATCATCATCAGCAGCAGCAGACTACTCAGGTCCACTGAGGGGCGAACGCCTCTCTCATTGACCTCCAACTGCTGCTGTCCTGCGCTGCTCATTCCACAGTTTGCCCCCAAATTGCCGTATTTTATCTCCCCAACGAATTATTTGTCTTCCCCTTCTTCTGAAACAATGCAGCCTGTATAAACATTGCCTAACGCGTGAGCGAAAAATGGCCAAACAGCCACTCTCCTGTTGCCCTCTACTACCCTTCCCCGCTCCGTAGCCTTCCAGCGTGCTTTCGTGTCCGCCAGCCAGCGCCGCTTCTCATAAACTATGCAAAATAGTGGAAAGTTTGTTTCGCGTTCCCGAGGCGGCGCTCCTACGCCTTCTTGCTTTTCACCATGCCTGTCTGTCTTGGTCTGTTACTGATAAAGCTTCCTTTTTCACGAAGCGAAATCCCTTGAGCTGCCGCAGGCTGATGCCGGCTTTCCGCGCTTATCTACTCGGATCACAGGCCCTGAAATTTTCTGAGTGGGGCATCCCACCTCTATTCCCTCCGCATTTAGGTATTGTTTTGATCCCGCTGTTCGCACTCCGCATTGGTACGCACTTCTAAAATTGAGGACTGTACTGTAAAAGCGCCCGGACAGCGTGGCGGGATCCCAGCTGCTTACCCTTTTGTTTCCTATAATTTTTTTTAAGTTTGCAAGCACGTGATATTATTGGAAAGTAATCGTAGAAGTGAGCGCCTGAACAAAAAACGTGCACGCAATTTTTTCTTCTCTAAATACTCCAGAAAGAAAATATCAGTAAAATAATGGCTGCCCCATCTGAAACTATTGTTTTTCTATTGTTTTTCTGTTAGCTATATGTCCACCCAACACTCAGTACGTTCTTATACTATTTCAGTCAGCCTCCGTCTTTATCTTTGGAAAAATGCAGCAAGTGTGAAGCGAGCGACACGTTGAACGACATCCCCAGTGCGCCACAGAACTAGCACCCAGTCGCGGCTATGATGTAAGCGAAACGGCCCTTGAAGCCCAACAGGCAAGCTGTCAGACACACGTCGTAGAAGTGGCTGCAGCGTTCGCGACTTGCGAGCAGTGACGTAAGGCGAGATGTCCGCCGACACGCGCCACATAGCGGATCAGTGCCTGAACTAAGCGCCCCTGCCCTTCCCATTGAAAAGCGCGCGACGCGTCAGGCAATGTTAATACAGGCGGCGTTGTCTAGAACTATATGAACGTATCCACTCTTTTACTCTAATTATCCACCGGTTGTCGGTTCGTCTTATTACCTGGCCAGCCCAACTCCATTTCTTTTTTGTTATTTGATCTATGATATTGTCTACTCTAGTTTGTCCTGTTACCCAGGTAGCTTGTTTCTTGTCACCGAGTGTTACTCCTAACATTATTCGTTCTATGGTCCATTGAGGCGACCTACGTTTGCTTAGTAGTTGTTTATCCAGGTGCCAAGTTCCAACCCCATATGTCGTAAACGGCAGTTCGCACTGGTTCATATTCTAGGTGCGGAGTACCTTAGGACCGCACAATGTCCATCCGCGTCCGTGCGCATAGCATTTACAATCGCTAAAAAACCACACAGGCACCGGCAGGATTCAAGCCTGTGTCTGGTAGACCAGACAGAGTTAGTGTCAGTCGTCTTACTTACTGGGTTACAATCGTGAGTTAGTACCCAAAAGTCAAACGGCTTACCCCCTCGCCTGTAACGATGCGGAGTACCTTAGGACCTCCCAATGTCCGTCCGCGTTCATCCGTGCGCACACCACCATCAAGCGAAAAGCAAGCGAAATTCGATTTGAGTCGTGATTTGCAGTTTCATTTAGAGAATAACCAAGGTGCAACTCACGGCTAAAATCAAAAGATGGTCGGGGCGCAAATCGAATGTCACTCGGGGCGCACCTTGGATGTCTCTTCGAGTCCCCGTACTCCGCACCCTCGCTATCATCCACGGAGTGGAAATGTTGCCATTTTTTCTTTTGAGTGACAGAGGTACTTTACTTTTAAATATTTGAGAGTCTTTGTCGAGTGAATCCGAATTCATAGCTATTGTGCGCCACATTGGTCTTTCGTGGTTGATGTCAGCATTATGAACCTGTCCGAGGTAGGTGCATTATGTTACGTCTTGTAGCGTTTCGCTTCCTCACATTTATGTTTAGCCACACGGCCGTGCTCTCTGATTGTAGTACCTCATGCATTGTTTGTAGGTCTTCTGTAGTCTCACTCAGAAATACTATAGCGTCCGCAAACCTCAGATGGCTCAAGTGTCTCCCGTGCCAGGAACCAGGGTGCGAAGAAGATTTAGACGAAGAAGAAAAAGAGGAAAATAACCAAAAATTTCAAGAAACTGGACGGAAAAGAAGAGGGAACAAGGAGAATGAAGTTCAGGAAGAGGAGGGTGGAGAGATCGTGGTTCGAGGCACCCGCAAGGCACCAGAAGGCACTGGTCCGCTAGCTTTCTGAAGGATTTGACAGAAGTGCTCCTGGACACTAACGGCTCCGCTCCGCTTTCCTCAGCAAAAAGGGGCATGGTCACTTACGCACCAGCGGCTTCGTATCACTGCACCGCCACCATTTTGACAGCTCTGCACTCACGGAGCTGCCTCAACGACGACTGACACCTGATTGCCGCAGCGATCCGGTGCAACAAAGCAACAAAACTTTTTGTATAAAAATGGCCTTTGAAAACTAATAGGGACCCTAAGGATAGAGCGGGAGGACAGTGTTGTAATTGAAGAACTTTGGGTAACTTTAGGATTTTTTATAGGTATGTCAGTACTTTCACTGTCTATTATTTCTTCCTCCGCAATAGCTTCTTCTACCTTAAAGTCTCTTCCAAACTTTATCCCTTTGTGTCCGGGATCCCATCTTTTTACCGCAGTGACGCGCGACAAAAAACACTCGTGAGTCAGGATTCTTTTTTTCATTGCCTGCTGTTTACCGCGGTAGAAGAGATGGATCTTGAATAGCAAAGGACGTTGGCAAGTAGCCTTGAGTTTACTAAAGAAGAGATGTTGGAGCTGTATGAGAGGGACAACAGATCGTGAGGGAAGCGAATTGAAAACAGGAATGAAGAGGCAAGCGCATGGCAGAAATGTAGAGAGAAAAGGTCTCCATGGAGAAAGAATTGGTTGAGTTAAAGCTACGCCTATCTTATTTTAGCGCATCTAACCGAAGTGGCGAATACTCCAGTGTATGTTCAGTTTCGCAGACGTCCAAGAGTGCGGAAAGTTGCCCAAGAAAGCTCAAATCACCCTTTTATTGACAAAAAAGATGTCCTAGATGCTTGTTTTAGTCATTTCGAATGAGTAGCGCTGGGCCAAGGTTGGGAGAAAAGTCAGTGGGCAACACCGTTGAGTCTGTGTCTCCTTTGCGAACCACTAACTGTCTAAGGGAGAATGCCAGCATCAAAGTTTAAGGACTACGACACCATGAAGACAGCATTCATGCAAAAAATAAGACTCACCGTTGAGTGTTTTCGCGAAAAGTTCCGTAATTCTGAGCAAGATCACGCGGATACGAGGAAGCGATTTGCTTCACGACTCGCTAGATATTTTGACAGATGTCTCGAAATATCTAACACAGGGAAGACTTATGACTAACTTCGTGACCGAACGGGGAGCGAACAGTTCCTCGCAGCCTGCAATTATAGGTTCGAAATATCTCTGAAGCAGCCCAACCTAAAAACTCTGGACGAGATGGCTACAGCTGTAGATGAATATTGCAAACCTCAGCGCCTTACGAACTTGGGCAGAATGAAGGAGAGGGAATAGTAGCGTGCCTAGAACTATAGAAAGGCAACGCTGGAGAGTTCAACCGAAATCCCCATCTTGTTGCTTTGTCTGCAAGCGCTAAGGACACCGAGCCTATGATTGCCGAGGTGTGGGTAGCGGAGAACAGGCGCAATCATCGTGTCAGATTTGCAAGAGAAGGAGACATAAAGCAGAGTACTGGTATTTCCGGACTCATTACAAACCTGCCTGTGCCATACATGCAAAAAGGTTTCCCAGAGAAACTTCAAGATAAAAAACAATAAACAAAGAAAAGGACAGAACCGCAAAGAGAGGAGGGTCAGACAGTGTATGAAGAATCACAGACGCCATTTGTAGACGGTGATCACCAGAGGAGACGGATTGTACTTCTCCGGGACACCAGAACGAGAATAGTATTGGTAAGGAGTCTGGTGATAGAAGAGGAGCTTACTTGAAGAAAGTGCAGGTAGTTCTTGTAAATAAAACGATAAGGTGCTGGCCGAAAGCTCTTATACAAGTTTCGACCCCTTACTACAATTGAGAGCTAAAAGCCAAATGTGTCGTTGAACCCCCATACGACCTGATTTTAGGAACTTTGACAAGACCTAGAAATGTGAATGACGAAGACACGAAACAGAAATGTCATGAATACAAGGTGAATCAAAAAATTGAAGAATAAAGATGAAAATGATGATAACCAACATAAGCAATTATTTCAACGCTGATAATGCATATGCGTGCAATGACCGCAAATGCGAAATAACAATCGTTATATAAACTTGCTCACCATGTGCCCAAGCGTTCGACAGAGCACCCATAAAAATACCACTCAGTAAACGAAGGGCCCAGCTCTGAGAAACTTGTGTCGAGAAAGCAATCAGCAAAATACCCGGCGACAGTTTGAAAACACCACATGACAAGACGGTAGCTGGAACCACAGCAGAAACAGTACCGGTGGCATTACTTACCATGAAGGCAGAAACTTTCGTCGCCATGAGGACGCCCTTGCAGACCATGCAAACTCGAAAATCGACAGCATTTACGGAGGAAGAAGAGGCTGTCGTTATTGTCAAGGAGAACGACGTATGGAATGGCAAATAATGGTAATAAAATTCCCCGCATTTCCCCGAGGGGAAGCATGTGAAAGTGCGAATGCAGGAGTTTAATTTGCGCGGTTCGGTAATGTTCGCGAAAGAGAGATCACACACACACGCACACAACTACAAAGAAAGAAAGATGCATTCATTCACAGACACCTATTTGTGTTGTCGTTGTACTTGATTGCTAGAGCGGATCTCAGCTTTGAAATTTCGTGTCAGTACTCCTTTAAGCGGGTGCATTAGCCCTTCTCACGCCCGATTCCTGGCCAATCCCCCACGTGGGTATGTTCCATGTCAGCGGCCAGGCAGCGCGCGCCCATCTCCCCCCGTTGCCAAGGTAGACGAGGAGATTCCTGGCCAATCTCCCACGTGGGTATGTGCCATCTCCCCCCGTTGCCAAGGAAGACGAGGAGCGCGCGCACCCGCAGCTGTTGCTATGTGGACGGGCGGCGGTCAACGGAATTCAGGGTCGCTTATAAAGTGCATTCGCACTTAAAACAGAGCCCAAAAGACGATCGACTCAAGGCTCGTGGCACAACGCAACTGCGTTACCAATAATTCCGAGGAAGTGAAGACACAGATCAAGAGATTCAAAACTGGTCCGACAGAAAGAGTTTCGAGGAACTGCGTGGTGCAAACCCAAGCATCACATGGGCGAAAGACATTATGATTGACTAGCATATGGGTACAAAAACGATCGCAATTGGAAACAGAGCGGTATAGATCCTAGAGGTGCAGTTTGCCAAGAATTTCGGATTAGGAAATAAAATTGAAAGGGGCACAGAATAGGGTGAATTGGTGAATTAGGAAAGTAGTAGTGTATTTTGTGCAATGTTCTAAGTGAGAAATATTAGTTAAATATCGGTTAGAACAACACAACGTTCGAGAAGATTTCATAATCTGATTTCCGTGATTCAACACTAAGTGGTTTTTGTTGCGGAACTGTATCGAATATATGCTGGAGAAGATTTGCGGCGACAACTAATTTTTTTTATGTAAAATCGTGCGGGAAGAGAAATTTTACTATAATTCAGTTTGCCTGTACTTTAAAGTGTGATTAGCTGTGGTGCTTAAGATTGAAGTAAACAGAGCTGTGTCAGAATGACTGTGACTGTGACGGTGATTAGTCATATGAGTGCGTGTCATCGAGCTCAAACGTCGAAGACATTTTTGAAGAAAAACTTCTTAAGACAGGCGTAAATGTCAGTAACCATGGTACGGACAAGAGTTATACGAAGAAGAAGGAGAGGGCAAGAAGCCAGAAATTTCTAGTAGCTCGAGGAGAAAGACAAGGTAACAAAGAGGAGGAATACGAAAATGTGGAAGGAGATATCGTCGTTCGAGGCTACTGAAGGAGGCGGGACCCGAGGCCAAGGTTCCCGCAAGTCAGCAGCAGCACTGCTCTCCTGGCTTTCTCGAGCAGTGTACACGAATCCTACTGGACAGCAGTGACTTCTCCCCCCCCCTCT
Source organism: Haemaphysalis longicornis (assembly GCF_048455015.1). Classification (NCBI taxonomy): domain Eukaryota; kingdom Metazoa; phylum Arthropoda; class Arachnida; order Ixodida; family Ixodidae; genus Haemaphysalis; species Haemaphysalis longicornis. The sequence continues at coordinate 81,794,669 of NW_027526460.1, read as the reverse complement.
GGCCTCAGCACCGACGTGCACGGACACCTATGCACCAGCGGCTTCATTCAGCTGGTACCACCACCATCTTCACGGCGATGCGATGACGGATCTACCTACACGACCATAGACACCTGACTGGAGCAACGATCCGGTAGAAGAAAGCAAGAAAAAGAGCGGCATGGAAATGGTCTTTCTAAATCAATATAAAACATTAAAGATAGAGAGGGAGGACATTGTTGTAATTTAAGAACTGAAAGGACAATTCGATTTTTTCATGTTTTTTAACATTTTTGTTGTCTATTTTTCTGCCTCCTGAATACCTTCATCTACCTTAACGTTTCTTCTAAACTCTATCCCTGTGCGCCCAGAATCCATTCTTTGCTGCATGACATCCGTTTAGACTTAATCCTACGTTTTCCCAGTTACGCTTTTTATATAACCCATCCAGACGTGCTGTGAATAGTTTTGACGAGATGGAACCTATCTTCTTACTCCCCTTCTGATCGGTAATATATCGCTTTGCTTGTTGAGGGTTATCCGGTCGTGCATTCCTTGTATAGTACTTCTAAAAATATTTTGTAGGTCTCCTCTATTCCCAGGTCTTTTAGCGCTTCTAGCACTGCCGCGATGAGTACGGGATCTAATGTCTCTCATAGTCTCTAAATGCCATGCAAGGGGATATAGGTTATTCTGCGTATTTTTCTATCACTTGATTGGCAACACGGATGTGATCCGCGGTTGAGTAACCTTTCCTAAACCAATCGTGCTTTCCGTGTTGTTTTAAATCCATGCTGTCACCAATGAAGCTAACTATCACTTTCGTAAAAAGTTTGTACAAAACTGACAGTGGGCTGATGGGTATAATTCTTAAGGTACTTGCGATCTCCCGTTGTTTAAATCAAAATATAGTTGCCGTTTTTCCATGCGATAGGCACTTTTTGGGTCTTCAAGCATTAAAAATAATACAGCAAGTTTTCCCAGTACCGTATTGCTCCTTCTATCAAGATTCACGATTATGTCGTCGTCCCCTGCAGCTCTTCTCGTTCTTTTGAGAGCCTGTTTTGTCCTCCTGTTTAGTTACTAGTGGGACAACGCAATTCGAGCCTGTACTCTCACTCGTTTCCCCTTGACTAACATCTCTGGCATACAGCCGGGTGTAGCATCGCCTTGCATCGTTTATTATCACGTTGGAATTTGTGTGTCGTGTTACCCTGCTAGTCTCGGAGTGGAGACATCCTGTCTTGGCAAGGGATAGCTTTATCTTGGTTCCTTTCAAGCTTTCCGGGGAGGACGACGACGGCGACGATGTGAGCGCACGTGTTTAACATCGGTTCCGCAGTTTATGGTAAATTATTTACGCCAATAATGTAAATGTTTTCTCGGTGATTATCTATGTGATCACGAAGACACCGGGTATCGAATGACATTGAGTTCATCACAGGCAAGGGATTTCTTTGTCGAATTATGGCCTTTGAAATCAACAGTATGCGAGAGGCCGCTACGTCTATGCGAGTCAAAGCCAAGGCTAGGCCCAGAATTTCGAAGAATGGCAGAATCCCAGAACTTTGAACAAGAGGAAGAGATGCAGGCAGTACTTCATTTACCAGCAATACTAGCAATATGGCTGTGCAAGTAGAGGGCAACGACATTTCGCCGGAGGAAATGAATACGGCAGGATGGAAGGAGATCACGATCAGTCGACTCGCTTGTAGGCAGCAGCAACAGCGTAAAGCCGCATCAACGGGGAAGGCCGGAAAAACGATAACAGCAAGAAACAAAGCGATAAAAGCAAGGCGAACGAGGTCAATGGCCATCAAAGCGGCAAGAATGCCGGCTCTGCCGAGGGACAATATCAAGATTGTAATGAGACCGAAAGGCCGACTTAACGTGGTCAAGCTAGGCCTAGTAGAAGCTTCCTGGGCAGTTCATGCGGCGGCAAGATTCTCTTGGGAAGCCAAAACCGCGGATATTCTGTGTGTCGACGCGCAACAAAATATCATTGGCATTTGCACGACGCCGGACGAACGGGCCAACGGGTACCACCAAGTCAAAGAACTCACGATAAGAGGACAGAAGTACGGAGTGTGCACCTACATCACGGCTCCGCACACCACTGCTAAAGGCGTAATAACGGGAAAACTGATCACCGAGACCCCAGAGAAAATTGATGCCAAGATAGTCAACCGCAAAAACCCTTTAGCGCTCAGTGCTAGAATTGATAAAACTACGTTGGTCATGGCAGTCTTCGACGGCACAAGGGTGCCAAATTACGTCAGGAACAAGTAAGCGCTACTAAATTGCTCGCTGTACTCGAAAAACTTGATGTATGCAAACGATAGGGCCACGTACGCCTCCAAAGAGACGTGTGACCAGACCCCAAGGAGCGAAGGTGCCGCGGGGTGCGGTAAGCCTAATCTAGCGAAGGATCACGCGTGCATGCCGAAGGGCAATCCACGCAGGGACAACCACGTGACCGGCAACAAAGTGTACAAGGCACGGTTTAAGATGCCGGGCGTGGTACGGCGGCGACAGTGGGAGCGGCGCATTGAGCCGAGATAAAAATGCAGCAGCAACAGCTGTCACTTGCCGTAGACTTTCCAACGCTGCAGCTGACAAGCAACAAGACAAGAAGAACATTGTCCTGAGAAAGAGCGGAGTCGAGGGGAAGATCGCCTTCCAGGGAGAGTATACTGCGCAACAAAAGCAGGAGCTCCAGCGGCACGAGGCGGGGACGGCAGCCTTCGCGAGAGCGCGTGAGCTGGCCTTACAGAGCCAAGGGATCAGTCGTGAAGAGCGGTGAGAATGCGACCAGGAGACAACGCTCCAAGAAACAAGAAAAAAGCGCCGCCTTTGCGGCCCTTCGCACCGAAAACAAGGAGCTGCGCCAGGCGCTGCAAAGCCATGCGACGCTCCCCTAAAATGCTACCAAGCCTCCGAAACACTCCTCTCCGCAGCCGCAAACGGAAGGAAGGAACACCGAGCAAGAAGACAAAGAACCGGTCATCAAGAAACGAGTAATGGTGACGCAAGGCGAGATAGAAATCAGCAGCAGTGAGGCCCGAGCGGATTAGTTGGTGGTGGCTCAGAAAAGCATGCAAGCGCAAGTAGACCGGATGTTCGAGAAGATCCAGACAGCCATCACCGAGCAACGCAAAATCTACGGCGAAAGATTTCTCAAAATGGAGACGGCGCTGCAGCACCTGGTGGCGCAGGGAGTGCGAACGGAACAACAACGAATCCAGGTACAGCAGTGATTGTGTGGCAATGGAACTGCCATGGCCTCGACAGGAAATCGACAGTCTTACAACAATATCTTAGGAGGAGTGATCAAGAAATAGATATACTACTGGTGCAGAGGACGTTATCGAAGACCTGGCCGTTACACGGATACGCCGCAAAAGAGGGTAGCAGAGGCATATGCGTCATGACTAAAAAGAAACACACCGCATTCTAAATAGAGCTTAAGAACATCGCAACCGACCACGCATTTTTTGAGGTTTGGATCGCAAAAAAGGCCACGAAAAAGACGACCATCTACGTGGCCAACATCTAGAGCAGCCCGAGAAAACGCAAACTCTCCTGGGCACTCTTCAGCAAGGTAAGCACGCAATGAGAAGAGCCAATTTGCTCGTGTGCGGTTATTTCAACGCGACAGACCAGTCTTGGGGTGACATCAAAGGCAACGCAAATGGCAAGCACCTGGCGGCGGACGCGGCAGCCAAAGTATATGTCCTAGTCATGTACCCGTCCAATCTAACCAGTACCGGAAACTCTGTATCCCGGGACACAACGCCTGACCTCAACTTCGTTAAGAACATTGCGGAGGAAGATGTCATGCGGCGGAATAGCGGCGCGAATAAAGGCAGTGATCACGCCATGGTAGACACCAGGATCAGATTACAGACACCAACGCGACAAATACGAAAGCACCACTGGGTCGACTGGGATGCATTCCGGATGCAGAGGTCTCAACGAGCAGAGGAAAAATCACGGACATCAGCACCTGAATGGATAGAGTCACCAGGGACATCAAGACGGTTGATTACGACGGGATACAACAGGATCGATAGAGTCGACAGCCGGCTAGTCCACCCTCTGGGGGCTAAGCGCTCTATCCGAGAACGATTGAAAAAGCAAAAGCTCAACAGGATACTGCGCAAAGAGGTGGCGGAGCTCAATCACAAAATCTAGAAGCACAGCCGCGTGCTCAGGAACAAAACATGGAACGAAATTTGCAACGGGGCAGACGGCCTACTGCATGAGGGAAAGACCTGGAACCTGTTCCGCCACCTCTTGGGCGAAACCAAGAAAAAATCTCTTCAACGCGACAGACCAGAGAAAATTACGCATTGGGAAATCAAAGAAAAGGGAGCGATGGCGGTGGAGCAGCAGCATCTCAAGAAATACATCCCCGACTCGCGGAAGGTAAAGCACAGCGACTATCGAGGCAGAACGACCGCGAGACTAGACAGAGAAATCAGCGTGGCGGAAGTACGAGTGGTCTTGAAAAATCCTAATAGCAGGTCGTCGCCGAGGCTAGACAGGGGTATCAATAGGCCGCTCCAGAACCCAGGCGAAGCGTCTATAGTAACACTGACAAAATATTACGGCTGTTGGAGGACGGGAATCGTGCCGAAAGAATCGAAGAGCTCACAGATGATCCTGATGTTCAAGCCGGGCAAACCACAAAGCATAGACACGCTCCGACCGATCTCGCTTACGTCCTGCATGGACAAGGTGTTCGAGCACTTCCTGATGTCACGGTGGCAAGATTGCCTCGAAGATAACCACCTCTACCGCGCAGCGATGATCGGCTTCCGACGCAATCTCTGCACTCAAGTCGCCATGCGCTACTGAGACACCTAGCCATCGACAGGGATACTCGAGACACCACGGCAGCATTAGGGCTCGACCTACAAGGAGCTTTTGGTAACGTTAACCACTCATAAATACTCGAAACATTTTCGAGTTTGGACATGGGCAAAAGATCTTACGAGTGTATTAAGAGCTTTCTGACAAGGCGAACGGCGGTGCTCATCGCTGGAGAGGTAGAGACGTAATCCAAAGAGGTCAGAAGCCGAGGTATGCCGAAATGGTCAGTGGTCTCGCCGCTCCTATTTAACCTGTCGATGTTCAGGGTCGCCCACCGCCTCGCAGAGGTGGACAACGTCGAGCATACGATATACGCCGACTATATCACCCTGTGGGTAAAGGGAGGTAGCGACGCCCAAGTGGCAGAGGTCCTGAGAAAGCAGTATAGTCGGTTGATTGGAGCCTCGAGAGCACTGGATTGAGATGCTCACCCAGTACGTCTGTGTTGCTACTGTACAAGCCCACGTACAGACAGCGTGGACAACAAAGAGAACGAGAGCAGTCAAGACACACACCCAGGACGGGTCGGTGATCCCCAGGGTGTCCGACATCCGGGTACTAGGCAAGCTTCGCAACAAGAAGAGCGACAATGGGGCTACAATGGCGTAGATCGTCGGCAAAGTTGCCAGTGCCATTTTGCTCATGAAACGTGTTTCCAATAGGAAGATGGGGCTGCGCGAGGAGAATCTCACATGACTAGTGCTGTAATTCGTCATGAGCCACATAACATACGTGGCGGAGTTTCACAAGCGCAAGACCAATGATTAGAAAACCGGAATCGCTCATCCGAGGGGCGTATAAGACGGGCATCGATTACCCGAGTCCACAAGTACCAAGCGACTGCTAAGCCTTGGCGTACACAACACCTTGGACGAAATCACCGAGGCCCAATGGGTTGCGCAGCTAGAGAGGTTGACAAGAACAAAAGCAGGCCGAAGAATCGTGGACAAGCTGGTTTACAACGACTACGAAGAGAAGTGCACCAAGATGCAGCTACATTGCGACACCAGGGACAAAATCCAGGTGGATGCAGTCCCACGTATCATGCACCCGAAATACAATGAGGGAAAGCGGCGAGAACGGGCCAAGGCGCCGGTGGAGCTGCACGCCGGGGACGCTGGAGCCGATTCGTCGATGCAGGAGAATGCTACAACAGACGTGGCATCGTGGTGACGGTGGTGGACGCCCAGTGCAACGTCCGAGCAGCGGCCAGCGTTGTGAGCGGCAGATCGGAGGGAGCAAAAGAGGGGGCGATCGCGCTGGCCATCAAAGATCCCGCCAGTACGATGGTCCTGAGTGATTCGAGGCAAGCTGTCAAAAACTTCTTCAAAGGCAGGGTTTCTCCCGTAATAGAGAAACTACTGCGAAGGAAACCAAGCCGCAAAGGGAAGACAAGAATCGAGTGGTTCTTCGAGCACATGCAGGGACGGTGTCAGAACGTGCTGAGAACCAGAATAAAACCGCAAACGCTTGTGCGCGGGAACTCACTAACCGCGCCGCGCAAAATGTCGGAGAGCATTTGCGGCGCAGCACACGACACCTGATGACTACATAAAAAGAAACTACTCAGGCCTATCGAATTGCCAGACGCATGCTTCTGGCGCCCAGCAAAGGATCGAGACGGTCAGGCGGGGTCATCTATAGGCAACTCGAAACAAAGATGGTCCTGATCCCCTACCTAAAGCACAAGATGTACCCGGAGGCATACCCGATGCCACCTGTCGGGCGTTCCACAAAGCCCAAGCAAGACGTCTGCACATCGTATGGGATTGCCTCGAATACCCACACGAATAAAACACAAGAAGGATTCCGCCTGCCTTCGAGGAAGCGGTGCGGACTGAACATAGAAATCTACAACTCCAGGCTGTCCAGCTAGTTGTCCAGCCAGGCAAGGGGACCCCGGCGACCCGGTGACGGGAAGCGGCGGGAGGGGCTCTGGCTGCATTAAACTTCGGACGATAAGCAGCACAAGACACCATAGTGGAGATTTTAGAAGCATCACTGTAGAATTCTGCATAAGTGTGCAGCGATTGTCTCGTCGTCCTTCTTTACTGTCGTTGTCCAAGTCGCGCTCTATTTTTTTAAATCATAATGCACCAACTTGCCCAACAGATTTGCTTAAAGCAGCGTAATGAGTAAGAAATATAGAAAAAGGCAACTTGTTCCAGTTCTGCTCTGTCCTGGCGTCTCCATTTCTCTAAGCTCACAACTGAGCCCATCAGCGGGAACTCTACAGCGCCACCTGCGTCCACCATTCCAGGCTTCTATCTTCCACCTCTCAACACATCGCCATTGTTGGTTTCAATTTAAGCATCGGCACTCTCCGTCCATGATGTCGCCACCCACCATCACCTTGAATAGTACAGGTGCCCTGTGCGAGGAGCAACTCCTATGATCGTTTGTTATTAAGACGTCTTTACCATAATGCCGAGTTTCATTGAGTGCACGCAAATAAATCGCTTACACTGAAATTGTATATACTGTGTAATTCCTTCTGCTCTCAACGCAAGAGCTTCAACAGGAATGAGGCAGAAAGCCTTATAAGCGTCCGCTAGAATAAAACGGTAAATCTTCAGTTTTATTCCGCTAAGAGAAAGGGAATTGTTGTGCTCAATTGCAAAGAAACATGGCAGTTTTGTTCGGTGCCCTTTGTGGGCTGCGCCACATTCAATTCATTTCTTCAGTCGAGCGTGGCTACTGGTTCCTTTTCACAAAGTGGAAGAAGAACCAGCAGTGATTTTTTTCCCAATCGACGAGTGATGTATCAAGTAATAAGAAATTCCGTTTCCTAACCGACGTATTATGATTAGCGCAACAAACACCAGCTAACTTCGCCAACGGCAGCACCCCGCGTTCAATTACCTACTCCCTACATTCCTCCTGCTCAACGCCCTCAGCCGTGTTTCTGGGTTTAAGGAGATGCAAGGTGCGTTCGTGTATTGTCCATCATCACCTGCCCGATGATCTATTCATACTGCATGACCCTATCCCGAAGAAGGCCCCGGTGTGGAGATCACCCACTGTCAGTGGCTGCAAATTTACTGAGGTGAATTCGTCAATATATCCCACATACCTGCCAAAAAAATCCGTCTTGGAGGTTTCTCTGTCGACACAGCACGACGCTTCCCCCAAAACCATCCTAGTCAGATGGGCGAGTACCTGCTCACCAGCAGCCAAAATTGAGCTCGGCTCCGCCACCTTGAGTCACCCCATCCGTACTGACCAGTGACCCGCCACAGGGTACTTATAGGGCACGGGACAGGGGGGGGGGGGGGGCACGCTACAAAACCTGGCAGCCGCGACTTCTGCAGGTAAATTTGTTTTATGGTGAATAAAAGCAAGCTTTCTAACGAAGGAGCGACAGAACAGTGACGAAGCCCCCGACGTCCATGCAGGAAATTGCCCCAGATTATCCGGGATGCGTCGGCGAAACGCGACTGTGGTAAGACGCCGTGACGCCCGGATGGCATGAGGAAGCATGCCATAATCAATACGGCACCACGCGACCACTGGCCATAAACATAGACAAGCTGTGGTGCGGCGCTTCTAATCACCCCGAATTACAAGGCACTGACACCCGGCACCCAGCTATCGGTCGACGGCCACCATAAACCGTTACTGAAACAAGCAGAACTGGGGCACGTAAGGACGACGGGTATAATCAGGTCCAAGCTGAAGAAAGGTTCTTTCAAGTTGAGTGCTTGGGACAGCCACACAGCCGGAGTATATGGTATCATGTGAAGGGAGCACATGTACCTCTCCCATAAAAATAAATGGCATTAAGCACCTTGCAGCATCCTTCGTACTCTACAGCAGCTACAGTGACGTGATTATCGGATTAGCCTTTCTGGCTCACTTTTCTGAATCAATGGTTATCAAAGCAAAGCCTGCTAACTTCTGCGCGAATTCCATTATCACTCCAATAGAAAGCACTCTAGAAGCTGTGACTTGACAGATTGCCCACAACCACGTTTATTTTCTTGCCCTTTCAAGCCTGAGAAATTTTGTCCACTTTCGGAGGTGCCTCTGACTTCAGTTTGGTCGCACAGATTGACTAGCGATTTCTCGAGTGGGGTGGCTCTGTTTAAAAATGTATTTTCGGCGTGAAGCAAACAAAATGGCGTGTTCTGGTGCGGCAGCTTATTGCGAAGTTTCATCGTCTAAACAATGATACATGAAATCCGTTCGGTGGAGAAATCAGAAATTTATGAAAATCATCGCTATCAAAGATTTTACTTGCAAATTTAACGGCCTGTTGAATGCGAGTCAATCTTTCACATGAAACCGTTGCTCTCTCAAGAATATCAGCAAAATTAAAAGGACTTTCCATTCTATTATAGCCACTCATTTTCTTAGATCACAAATGTAATTCAACCGTTCTTTATTTAGTATGGATTATCATTGAAGGTGTAGGCTGGCGTAAGCAACACTCACCTTACTGCGTGAGCTTACTCTTGCTTTGAGCTATCCGCTCCTATGGTAATGCTTCCCTTGTTGTCATATGTTGTAATAACAACAACCCAAACGCCCCTGCTATGGCCCAAGTGTAATTATGCTGAAAAAGGACCGTATCCGGAGCTTCTTATGATTGCGCCACGCGGCAATAACAAAATTACCCATGATGACGCAATCTCCTACTGCCAAGCGACGACACCGTGAACCGCCTCTGCCACCCGGATAACTCACTTTGAGTTGACATCTACGCAAAGTACCGAGAATTGGAAGGGTTTGCGAGAGACCAGGAGAATATTCAGTAAATAACACCGAACGGACTGAACGAGTTCAAGCTGATGCCGCTTGGGTGTGCACGGCAACAGTAACGAATATAAAAGTCGTGGACACAGTAGCAGCCTGCCTGATAGTGCACACTTGCCTAGTTTAGCACTCTTATGTTGCATGTACCAGTAGGTTAGATGCCTTGTACTAATAAAATCATTTCTCGAGCTCATTGAAAAGATGGTATCCAATCTGAAGCCAGAAAAGCCGGCTTTAGGTACAAGGAACTCAAGTTTCAGAACCACGTTGTCAATGTCAACGACCTTTGCATAACGCGGCTAGAACTACGGCTGTAACTGATTTTCGGAAGCGGAAGCAACAAAAAGCCGTGTCAAAATTATTCAGGCTTCGCTTGAAGTACCACCACTATGTCTAAACTTTCGCACACATAGCCGCCCCACTCAGGCGCTCTACAAAAACTGCATCTCTTTCACGCGGCAAAAAGTTCAGCAGATTATCAGTGGTTCGCAGGCATTTTTACTTTTTAGGAGTAAACAAAACTATTATATTTGGTAACAACAATAAATATTCTCAGTTAGTTGTCAGCGCAGGTCTGTTTAATCTGTTCACTGTTACTCCTTATTTGCGCGATGTTTTCATCTGAAAGAAATTTGCACCACAGGCGCGGTCTGGGAGTGTCCTGAGTCTGGGAGCTCTCTGAGTGGGACCAGCGGCGTCCTGTGGAAAAGCTATGAAATTTCTTCACAGACCGCTTGATCGACCAAAATGCTCTGATAAGATCTCTGGACACACAGCTTGTGCGTGAGCCTGGGCTGTTATTGCGTCAAAACGGTATTTTGAAAATCGCGAAAAGGGGTCGGTTTTAAATAACACAGTACGAGTATAAAAGATTACAATAGCATACCTTCATCTCCAAAAGCGCGTATCTGTGTGCATCTAGGTCTTTCGTATGTGCGTTCACTCTTTTGGAGAAAAATTTACGAATGGGTTCATTCTTCGTTCACGATTTGGGCCTTTGAAGGTTTGACAATTGATTGGATGCCCTTTCAGTGAAGGGTAGAGGTGCGTTTAGCTTTTGCGTTCCTTTCAAACTTATTTAGCAAGAGAAGGTAATTTTTTTTAGATTAGATTTGTGGTAGGATAAGGTCAAAAGAACCTTGGCAGAAAATGATTCATTTCTTTTGTATGGAATTACAGTCTTGGCTTTATGCAACGCAACTTGGCAAAGCTTACTCCTGCAATATTTTTGGGTCATATAGATTTTGTCACTGTAGATGCAAATATTAGTAGCGGCGTCAAAAAAAATAGGTGTAAGCTGTTTATACCTAACCACAGCGAGCTCCTGTAGCTAAACTCACCCGGAATGCGTACACCAAAAATTTTAATAAAAAAGGTAAACTGTTTCACCGTTTGTTTCATCTCAGGCTGATAAAGATGCTTAAAACTAAAATATTTCTGTGTAGCCTTCTTTATAATGTTTTCCTCTTGGTGTCTCTGGATAAAAAAGTTTAAATGTTTCACTATTTCTTTGTCCTAAGGGTGATATAGAAGTTTTAAAACGAAAATATTTTTCTATACAATTTCGTAAAACGTTTTCTTTTTGGTGTCCAGGTATGGGTAACAGGTTTATATATTTTATTTGTAGAGACCAAGGTATGTCTTCGCATGACATATTCATGGCCGGCTCCTTTTAAGTTTTGTTATTACACCTCACTTTCAGTGATATTTGTAAATATTTGTTTTTTTACTGTAAAAACATATATATCGATGCAACGATTCCCGAAAATATTTTTGGCTGGACTAGGCGCTCTTTCTGTCGGCAAAACCTTTTCATTTGAACAATTCTCGACATTGTCAGCACTGTATGCATCATTATTTAATCTTTCGTCTTCTCTGGGATTCACTATTTGACATTGAAGCGGTGCAAATACTTACATGAAATTTCGCCATTTAAAAAATTGGTCGAACCAGTAAATATTTGGATTCAAAAATTGTTTTTTATATCTTAAGCATTTCAGGGATGTCCAGGTTTCCAAGGGTTGTGTATCGTTTTGGAAGTAAACCCATATTGAGGCTTCGGTGTCTAAAAACTGCACAAAAAGGAAATATTTTACGGTTTAGGTACGATTCTTAGTGTAGTATCCGGGGTTTTCGCATCTCAGCGTTTCGGTGGTTCTACCGCCAGGGGGCTACGCCGCGGGTATATATTTGACGCCAATCTGAATAAATGACTTTTTTTTGCTTGACTCTTTAATTCGAGCGTACGTCTTCAGCTGCGCCCTTCGGGGCCGTCGCCGACGCGACACCACAATGATGTCGAGCGCTTACATTTCGGTCGGTACTTGAGTCGGCTGCGTTATTGTGGTGCCGCGTCGGCGAAAGCCCCGAAGGGCGAAGCTGAAAATGTACGCTCGAGTCGAAGAGTCAAGCCAAAAAAAGTCATTTATTCAGAGTGATGTCACATATATACCCGTGGCGTAGCCCCTGGTGATAGAACCCCCGAAACACTGAGATGCGAAAACCCCGGATACTACACTTAGTATTTGGAGAATGTGTGCTATGACGTGGTAAAACATAAATGTTTCACTGTTTCGAAAAGAGCAGCCCGCTTGCAAACTATGGACAACGAACAATAGCATGACCGAACTGCTCAACTCTAGAGAGCCTTTTCTCGCCGCAAAGAAACCTTTGGTTATAAAAGGGCTCTCCAACTCTTTGGAATTGCAATGCGGAGTGTCTTCGGTAAAAATTATACATCCCGATCAATCTCATTGAGCATAAATTTGCGCACACTTCTAATGTCACCGGTGTAATAAAGAAGAATAAGCGTATTTTTACGATCGGCGTTTCTACCCGCCGCGGTGGCTCAGTGGCTAAGGCGTTGCGCTGCTGAGAACGAGGTCACCGGTTCGATTCCCGGCCGCGGCGGCCGCTTTTCTGATGGAGGCGAAAAGCAAAAACGCCCGTGTGTACGAGATGTCGGCGCACATTAAAGATCCCGAGGTGGTCAAAATTAATCCGGAGCCCTCCACTACGGCGCACCTCATCGCCTGCGTTGCGTCGGCGCGCTAAACCCTACAATCAATCAATCAATCAATCAACGATCGACATTTCTTCTTTCCTAGATCTTAAAATACAGTTACGAAACGCAATGTATCCGCGCATGGTTGCCTGCATATAACGAGGCGGCGCATTTTGTCTTTTAAACGCAATGTACATTCGCGTGCATCCGGAGGGCAGTGAGAAGAGCAACACTCTGAAACCCTGGGAAGCTGCTCGCAGTGTGTTAGCCGTGGTGTTATCGGTTGACAAATTGCGGTATTACATGTTTCATTGTGCTTTCTTGGAAGTGCCAAGTTTCAGGCCGCCTTTAGGTTGACCGTTTAGCTGGGTTTCAACAGGTGCACATACATACTTTGACAGAATGCCACCCAACCACACAACGATGAAATCTAGCGGTAACCTTGCTGAGCGCCGATTTTTGGGTATGTGCAGTTCACTAGGTATTCTATTTAGGTAAATTTAAAGCAGCTGCTCCAGCTCCAAAATGCGCTCATTTCCGCAGCAGTACGGTAGTGAGCAGGAGCCCAATTGCCCGGACTCCGCTTGATTTGGCAGCACGGTCAACAGAATGATGGGGCTGAGGGAAACATGATGGTGGCTGAAGTTACAAAATCGAGACTTAGTTTTATGACTGCCAGAAGTCAACACTTTTTACAACTATTTGCATTTCATTTCTTAGCACAAAAAACGTACAATAGTGTACTCTATATCCAAGTGTGTACACATCACTGGAGCACCTCAAACGGCAAGAGCACATCAACGACGTTAGCACGTAACAACCTTCACTTAATTTACCTTAGGACTCTGCAACTGCACATAAACGACAGAAACGCCTCAAGCAAGAGGAACCCCATGAAAAAATGCATTCCCTTGTACATACATTAGTGATTCGTTTTTGTAGCTGTTTCGTCGGGGACATACCAAGTGGCCATTGCTGAGATTATCTGGCTATACGAATTTTTATTTACTTATTGATTCGTGATACCCCAGAAACTCAATGAAGGAATTGAGTAAGGGGGTACAAACTTCAAAATGTGACAGGGCGGTCATAAACAAAGACCAGTAATACACATAAAGTAATACAGCATCGTAACAGAAGTGCCAATACATGGGTAGTACCTCACACTTAAACATTTATAATAACGCGAAGGTTTGTCAAAATGCAGAAAACCAGTATAACAACTTCAGGGTGCATAACAGAAACAAAGTAAAAAAATTCGGTTTCCCAGGAATAAGAGTAAAGTGAGCGGCATGGGAGAACAATCACTTGGATACATCAGAGGTAAAACGCAGTAAAAAGTAAATCAGAAGCACAAGGTGTACGACATACACATGCATTCACCTACACATATTGCCACACATACGAAGTCCCGCAACAACATAAAATGCGAGACCAGGGTAAGTACAACGTAAACAAAAGACAAACCAAAGAAAAGCGTGAAACTAGGCAAGTTGGCCCAGCTCCAGCTGCAAACATAGCGATATTTGTGCGATGAAAATTGGTTACACACATGTTCGCGAAATGAAGCTGGTTCGGTGTTACATGTGATAAAGTCGCGAAGATCGTTCGAGAATGCCTCAAGTATATAGCCTTAGGAAGCGCTGATGAGTTCAATGTCTTGGTTTGCGTACATTCGAGTGAAGCTATGGGAATTGTGCAGGCGTCTAGACATGCGCAATGGTTCCGTTAGGGGTAGCGTAGAAAGCTTGGTGCTGTGAATATATTGATGTAGTAAACACAACAGCGCAACTGAGTGGCCAGCGTGCAATGGCGCAATTAGGTGTTCTTGTTTTAATGTTTTTACGCTGTATTGAGTGCTGTAATTTCGTGATATAAACCGCGCTCATCTGTTTTGTATGAACTCAATCTTAGTGGTTAAAAAAGACTGGTAAGAGGGCCAGACTGAAGATACAAAGTCCAGCTGTGGGCGTACATAAGTGACATAGGCCAGTTTACGAATGTTTTATGGAGAGTTGCGTAAATTTTGAAGCGTTTTGAAACCTAAATTTTGAAACCTAATGCGTTTGAAGCTTTCGCGCAAATAACACTAATGAGTGCCGAGCATGAAAGGTTTGGTGTTAGATAGACGCCTACGTATTTTAAGAAAAGCACATAACTATTGTATCATTTTTTGTTGTGTAGGAATAATTGTAGTTACTGTGTTTACCACTGATGGTCATGGTACGGCACTTGGAAACGTTAAAGCACATCTGCCACACGTCCCACCAGCCACTAAGTTTGGTAAGATGTGTTGATTGGTAAGGTGCTCGCCAGCATTGTTAATAGCTTGATATATTAAACAATGGTCAGTGAATAGTCATATTAAACGATGTATATTTTGGTCAGTCATGTATATAGATAAAAAATAATAGAGGTCCGAGAACCCTACCATGGGGGACAACGGAGGGGAGATCGCAGGGAGTGGAGGAGTAGTTATTAACTGTAGTGAACTGTTTGCGGAAGGAAAGAAACTTGAGGATCTACTTAAGGGTAAAGGAATCAAGTTTAAAACAGATAATTTCGTATTAGGCGGCAATAGGCAACGCGGGCAAAAGCCTTTAAAAGTCGATACATATGCAATCAGTTTGTTTATTTTTATCCGTAGTGAAATTGAGATCGGTTGTTAATTCAAAACAGTTGCTTGTCACACGAGAAGCTTGTTCGAGAACCATGCTGGTGGGAAAACAAGAAGTTATTGGACTCGAGGTCACGGCGAACATGGGAAGCGATAATGTGCTCTAGCAATTTGCAGCAGATTGACTTGAGCTAGATGGTCTTATAATTATCAGGTGGGTGTTTACTAGCACTTTTCCCTTCTGCTCCTTGCTCTGCCACCGCAATATTTCAAAAACTGATGACCGCAGCACCCGCAAATTCTGAAGGTACGATATGGTGCTTTTACTCTGATAATTCAGTGTATCTTTAACATTTTTAATGCCCACCATCTGCCTAAATAACTCAAGGAAGTGCACTCAGGTAGCCTTCCTCTAAAACCAGAAAGAATGACACTATCTTCACAGAGCTCAAATTCTTGTATCATATCAGCGCTAAAGGAATAAGACCGTGTCCTACAAAAATAGCCGTCACAGCCTTTCTGCCACCCTTCGAAGCAACAAGTGCGCACTTCGTTGTCTTTACCCTGATAGTACTCACGCCGGTTCAAAATGCCAAAATTTTAGATGATAACTCCTTGGTCTGGCAAGACGAGCACTACGTGACCACATTATCTTCATCGCATTTTTATAAAAGCACGGGGCTGAGTTTCCCAAAGGCACTTTATATATCGCGGTGACGCTGCGATGTTCGAACGGCAAGAAGGCATGGAAAGAAAATATCCCAAGCACGCCGAGTCAAACCACTCTCCCTACTAAAACGCACTGATTCGCAGTAGTGTGCGTAATTACAAAGTTCAGCCAACAACATTAGGACAAGCTATTTAATGAGATGACTCAGCATCAACCCCTTGTTGATAATCCAATCTCGAGATCCATGCGGGCGTCTTGCGGGATAGGGTTCAAAACTCCTGGAGTTTAATGTAACCATCTTTTCTAAAGCGGGTCGCCAAGAAACCATGCTTACAGGTCATTCCGTGCATCTGTCCAACAATCCTGTGAGGGTGGCTGAGAAGGTTGTTCTGTCATCGGTGGCATATTATTTGCGACACGGCGACCAGACAGCGACTTCACGCAGAGCTTCGGGCGATAATATGGTACATTGGAGGGGAAAATGCAAACTTAAGACGGACCTCGGGAGTGAATTGACTTTGTTCTGTTGCATAACGACGTTTTTCACCAGAGCACAGACAATAACGGCATACTCTGTAATCTGTTCCTCCCGGAGAGTTTAATCCTGTCCCGATAAATCTGCTGGGTCACTTTGACGTTACCAAAACCCTCGGCAATGTCTGCCAGAAATAGCTCTAACATTAACTTGCAGACAATCAGACGCTACTCACAAACACGTAGGCAGCGCAAAGCTAAAAAAACGCTGTAATTTGAACACTCAAGTTCCTTGCACGCGATTTTTTTTGTGCCTGCCGACTTCTGTGTGTTCGACCACTCGCATTGAAGACCTTTTTCTGGTTTGTGTCAGTGTATTCCCGCTACTTTAGGTGTGTTTGATGCAGTTTTTGGCGTATGTACGCAAATTTACAGTTACCGCAGGGGAACCCGAATACTATTCGGGGAAATCTTTCTTTTGGGAACCTATAGATCACGGTGGTCTGCGTGTGTCACACCGCCATTGACTGCACGTGGGACCAGTGCACATCGTGGGGATACAGAACACGTGCTGTAGACTAACTGATGCCAATACACAAGTAATTGCAGGTCATTTTTTTTCTCGGCTACACTCAGTGCATTCTGCCCCTATTTAAGTCTTAAAGCGCAGCGAAATTCGAGAAGAAAAAACCAGCACCAGCTGTGATCTCCTGATTCTCATTTCATATGCGAGGAAGCAACCACTTCCCACTGCCCACAAATTATCACGGTTCTATTCGCCCCTTGCAGACCTTGCCCCTTCTCGTCAATATCACAAGGTCTGCCACTGGATTCATTCATCACCTGCAACGTGTAAGCAATTTTCCAACACAGTGCAATCACCACACTACAGGAAGATGCGTAATCCCTCACATCCACCACGTGCATTGTCGGTTGCTGTGCTTTCCAATGAGAGTGAAATGCCGACGGAGTGGTTGAGGGGGTATCTCGCAACCATGTAAGCGTTTGCCAACGTGGTGCAAGAGTCATTGCATGGTCAGCCGACAAGTCACCCCTTAATGCCCGGTCACCGTAAGCGTGGTGGGGGGGGGGGGGAGCGGTGGAGTATTGACGAGGTATCCAGGTGGCCGCCTGTCTTCCGCAGCCAGCACCTCTCCTCCAACCCTTTTCCACTGCATTGTTAGCATGTAACACACAACACAGAATTACATATTCTCCTGGTTCCACAGGCTCGTCAAAAGGGGCACTGTCCATGGCATGTGCCGCTTGATTTCGTCACGCAATTGTACCGGCGAAGCATACATTACTCTTTTCCTTGCTTTTTTTTATGCGTCCTGGTTGTGAGTCATAAACCGCGACATGGTGTCGGCATTAGCGTTCAGATACATCTTTTTGCTCGACTTCTAGGTTAAGGTTCAGTAGCCTCGCCATCTGTGGAGTGTAAGGCCTGGAAATTGAGGCAGTTGTGATAACTGATCACCCTGAAGTTAGCCCGAAAAAACCATGCCTCTATCTCCCTCAACGCCCAAGTGATCGCATACGCTTATTTTCCTACTGTGGCCATGAGAATGTGGGCCGAGATAATATTTGCGCTCAAGAAAGCCAGAGTGCACTACTTCCCTTCGCCATCCTGCAGTGCCAGACAAACACAAACAGCGTAATGGTATGCGTCCTTGGCGATGATAACTTCTACCTTCTGGTCTAGTGCTTGCAGCTTGGACAGCTGCACTAAAAATCAAAATGTCTGAAATTTCAAATGCTTCCAGAGGCTCTGTTCTCCAAGGTGATTGTTTCGGCGGATTGCTTCGGATTTTTTCGTATTACATTGGCGTGTGAAGTAGGTGTTCAGGCACATCCTCCCTAAAATTGTTGGCCAACATGATAAAACTTCGGAGTGGTCCTTTTTTCTAGTACCTGGACGTTCTTAACTGCCGGAACCATCTCCTAATCAGTCCGGTGCCTGCCTCACTCCGCATTATCATGGAAGTATTAAAGTTCTTTTTCTGCAAAGCGGCATTTTCTTGCGTTAAGCGTAAGCCCCGCGCTAGGCAGTGACGTGACGCAAGCACTTCGACAAACGTTGGGGTGCTCTTCCCAGATCTCCTTGTAGATCGCCACATCCTCAATGTATGCGGAAGCATCATGTCGATATGGCGCATGTGTATCATTGATGACTTGCAGATATTGTCTGGAAGCATTTTGCAGGCCGTAGGGTATCACTTTTTATGCGCACTGGCTTGAGGGAGCAGAAAAAGTGGTATAAATCTGCACTTTCCCATCAAGTGGTCTTTGCCAGTAGCCCATGAACACGTTGCAGAGTTATGTACCTGCCTTTCACTACCTGGTATAACAGGTCAGTTGGAATGTTCGTTAAAAATGTGCCTGCCGCTGTCATTTTGTTCAGCTTCCTGTTATGGGAGCAGATGCGGATGCTACCATCCTTTTTAATACACAGACCAGTGAATACGCGTGCGGAATTTCGACAGGGTGTGTAAACCCCAATCTCGAAATTGATTTCTTTGCGTTTCTAAGCACCACTGCTACAGCGTAAGGAGATGCGAGTAGCTGTTGCTCCCCTACCTTGATTTTTATTTTGTGGATTCCCAGTTTTCACGTTCCTCGTTTTTTTATGAACCGTCCCACGTGTCTCGCGATGAAGTCTCCCAGCTATTTTCGCTGTGTGCGATCCAAGTGTGCAAAGTCATCTGACTGGAGCGTTGCCAGTATGTCTCCTACGTTTTGATCGAGAGAGCCATCTTCGAGCTTCATTGCGCAACTGTACGTTATCTGTTTCTCTATCAGAGTGACCAGGCCCTACTAATTTGCTATTAGCTTGCCTTCCCCTTCCTTATGCTGTCATGGTGCTTGCCACAAACTCTTTTCCGGGGGGCCTCACGTTGTAGCATACAACGTACTCCTGCTGAGTGGTCTCACTCGGTCGAGCGGCTTCCTCTCTCGCTTTTTACAAGCAATTTACAAGCCCAGGAATGTATTCTGTTTTCAGGAACCCCTGTGATTTTGGTACTACGTAGTCTACAGACCACGTTTTTTTGAGAATGGAGAGAGGTTCAGTCAGCACCCGTCCGTACATCAGCTCGAGCGGTGACCGTCCTGTAGCTCCCTGTGGAACCTCATGAATATGCCCATAGCAAGAAAGGCATAAACGTATCCCACAGGCATCTATCTTAACTAAATATGTTGAAAAGCATGCTTTTAAACATGGTATTCCAGCGTTCCACCAATATACTACTCTATGGGTGATCAGGTGTAGAGAATATCGGTGTAGCTCCCATTATTTGAAACATCAAGTACTTCATCTTCAACGAAATCTTAGTGCCCTGATACGAGCATAGGGCCTCCGGCACTGCCTGTTCAGAGAGATTATCTGCAGTATTACATAACAAGAAGCTTTTGCCGTTAGTGATTGAAGCCATACTACTTCCGGCTACCTACTGCGTTGATCTACAACTCAAAGAGCACCGCAATGACCACGTACTGAAGGAGTGCCAAAAAGGGCGATACAGTCTATAATTATTGTTTGAAATGGAGTGCTAGGCCTCACCAAGGGTGTTACCAAGACACTGTCGTTCTGCCTCACCGGAGAATAAACCTGGCATTCGTGACCCCATCAACAATACTTTTGCAGGTCCCGGGACACCCGCGGCAACGAACATGAGCTTTTCATCAGCTTCAGGTTTTACGCTTTTCTAATGGAGCCACCCATAGCGAATCTTCACAATTCTGAGCACTCATTTCTGCCTGTGACACGGTATCATTAGCCCCTTAAACACAAGACCTGTGACGTTTTCCTGGTAATACAAAAACTCGTCCTGAGTAAGCATTGACCAGCTCAGACCCCTTGCTATTGCTCTGGGTTATTACAACGCAGGTTGTCGCCTGTTGTTCCTGGCATGTCTCCCCTGAATCCTCAGCTACCGTTCCGTTTCTTCGACCGCTAGGCGGTGATCTAGCACCTTGTCAGGATAAAAGGTTTGTCCTTAAGAAGTTGTGTGTAATCGCATGGCGTGATTAGTGGGCCGGTCTCCTTAGTGGCTTTTGCGTGACCGCACAAAGTACACCAGCCTGAACCGTTTCGGATCCCACGTCCTTCAGTAGCATTCAGCAGAACAGAAGCGAGCTTCGAGTTACTTCTTATTGCCCGAACGCTCCCGTCAGCTTTATCTGCGAAGTCCTGGAATCGTATCTAGGTACGGCAGACTTTCTCTTTACGCGCGCTGTCGCTTGTCAGTGCACTGCCGCGTCAAATGGTTGACCCGAGCTCTTTTGCGTAACTATTGCCAAATTGTGTTTCTTGAGTTGCTTATATCCCCCAACCCCGTCTATCGTTGCCACAGTTGACCCTAATGCAGGCGTCGGCATTCTCGCAACCACCGGTGTGTTTTCTGAACGCCCTGCTGCTTCGACACTTGACGTGCAACCAAGCCCTTTTTAAGGACAGTTTTTGGCAAAGTAATAAGTGGGCTTGCATTCGAAACATTTTTCCTCCACCTTATGCCCGCAGGCACATCTGCGAGCGTTTTAGGTTGTTTTTGCCCTTCATTCACACTTACCGTGTTTTGCGCTCGCCCAGCCCCTCGCTCTCCTCAAAGCCTTTCGCCACCTTTGCCACGGCAGTCTGCGACAAAAACGCATTTTGTTCATTACGAACAACATGCGCGTTCAGCTTTGGACTCCACCATTTTTTAATGTTCCGTGACAACTAGCTGCTTGAGTTCCCTGAATGTGCCCACCGGCGAACTCTGGATTTAATAGTCAAAATGTGTTTCAAGGTGGAATACGCTGCGAACTGATACCAGGACTAATAAAGGACCGATAAAGGACTATTATCTCGCCTTTTCTACTCGAGAAACAGCCCTTTATAACCCCGTGTCGAAACCATGATACTGTCCGGAATGCTTGACTTCAGCTACTAAGAAAAAGGAGCGCCAAAAAACAATACGACAGGGAGTAAAGACAAGCACTGCGCTGAACTGCCAACTGAATTTTATTTAGAAGAACTACGAATATAAACTAGAATCGAAACCAAGGAAAAGAGAAGAAAATCCATAACACAAACACATAAAATGGAAGTCGATTGTGGAAATGAAAGCAGCCACGTGTAATGCGTCGATCACAATCCCGTGTATTTTATCTCCCTGTCATACAACTGGCTAGAGGGTGTGGTCACGCACGTATCTACCATGGTGTGGATAAATATTGCCTCGTGTATCTCCCTCTTGCGCTGCTCACGATACCGGTTCAAGATGACGGTGCTGTCAAATGCTGGTGGGGACAGCTGGCATTGCTGGCACTTTGCACACCGTGCAGCTAGATTTCTGCCATGGCCTGTCCGTAAAGTGTTTGAGTGCTCTCTCAGCCTCTATCGAGTTGTGGGACAGGGAGATAAAATACCTGACATCATGATCGACGCATCGCTCGCGGCTGCATTCATTTCCACAATCAACTTCGATTTTATGTGTTTGCGTTATGAATTTCCTCCTCTCTTCCTTGTTTTTGATTCTAGTATTTATTCATTCTTCTTCAAAATGAAACTCAGGTGGTAGTTCAGCGTAGTGTTTGTTTTTCCTACCTGTCGTATCGTTTCCTGGCGCTGTTTTTTCTTAGTAACATCATTCACCAACTACCCCGTCTCGATCCACTTGTTAAGTTCTTAACTTCAGCTTAGAGATTTTTTTCTCCGTTCTGCTGTCAGCATATACTGGCCGTTTACTCAGCTATGGCGAAGCAAGCCTCGCGTCCCAATTGCTCGGAACGTCATAACCATCGAGCATCGCCTCAATGTCCCCGAGCAACATTGGCGCGAGTGCCTCTATGTTCGCCACTGCTGCCATTACACCATTTACAAGCTGGCCGATTTGATCCACCTGTCTTAATCTGCCGTTCAGCCAAGCGATACACTGTCACTGGTCTCTTTGGACTAAGCCCCATCTCAAGCTCACAACCTAGCTTTCTGAGATCAAGCGCTGCTTCTCCTTTTCCACTTCAGCAATTTTCAATTGCAGCTGAAGCAGCGGAGGCTACTTTTCAGACGCCGTATCCGGCGTGCCACTACTCTGACCCCCAGTGGGGCTCTTGGGGACTTCCAACGCCTGGAAGTTTACAACCCCGTCTCCGTTCATTTCCGAGTTGTTTTGTTCTCGGTCTGCCAATTTTAAAGGCTTTATCGTTGCCTTTGGCGGACAGAAAATCGAAAGGTACCCTCCTTAGGTACCCTTGCCTGGAGCTCTTTCTCCTAAGAAATCGGTGAGATGCCATTGCTTTATTGTCTTCAATAAAGCTTGGTGCCCTGTTGCTTCATTAGTCAGTTGGAGGCGATTGGAATG
The DNA here is from genome assembly GCF_048455015.1 of Haemaphysalis longicornis. Lineage (NCBI taxonomy): Eukaryota > Metazoa > Arthropoda > Arachnida > Ixodida > Ixodidae > Haemaphysalis > Haemaphysalis longicornis. Next base: position 81,771,951 of record NW_027526460.1, on the reverse strand, counting down.
AGTCTCGGCCAATGTCGCTCTCCACTGTCGCCCTCAGTTCAGCCGTGCAGATCCTGTGGCACTGCGCCAGTAAGGATCTCCCTCCCTTTCTGCACATTTGCCTTGCTGGTGGGGCAGCCGTTGGAACGGGAGAATGATAGACGAACTCTTCGATTTGCTGAAACCTTGACGATACAATAGTTGCTACATCTGCAATTACAAACGTTTTGATGCGTCTCCTCCTCTATTTACAACCTATTTACATGATATTGCATTGAACTCCTTAACACAAATTGCTCTTAAAATGCCAATCAGGAAACAGCAATTTTCTTTGGTTGGATGGAGGATTGGTTGTTGCCGAAAACGTTCACCCCAAACTCTGCTTGGCCAAATACCCGTTGCACAATTGCATAAAAGCAACCATTCACCGCCTGCAGTCCTTGCCTCTTCTTTTCGAAAGACCAAGGTCCACCACTCCATGCATTACAACCCTTCAACGTGGCAGGAATTTGCCAACTTTGTAAATTCACCACACCACAGGGAGGAGCGTCAATCGTCACATCCACCACAAGCATTGTCGGTTGCGCATTGTTTTGTCTGCCCTGGGAGAATCAAACGCCCTGGGAGAATCAATCATACAACAACCTGGCACCACCGTGCAATAAAAATCGCATGCTCTGCCCATGGATCACCCCTCTGTCTCCCGGTAGTTGTAATCGTGGCCGGGGAGAACATTGTTGATCCAAACGGGTGGCTGCGTGTCTTTCGAACCCGACGCACATTTCTGCCATACTATTGCTGAATGCGTTCAGAAGAAGAATTTGTAACGTGCTTCTTTATTAAATACGGTGGAAAAGTATTTATGAACCTTGTGTGCATCTATAACGCGGATGTCCAAATCCGGATAGTCCGAATGGCCAGAGGCTACGCCGGAGCCAACGGATTCTCATAGCCGATGTTAGGGAAAGAATCAGAGGCTGAGACTCGTTTCCATAAACACCATATTGGCAAAATAAAGTTTTTTGGTCCCTCTCTCAAGTAAAATCGGGGTTCGCCCTTTACCGAAACATTTGCACCCTGGCCTCCATCCCGGCCGCCGACAAGCCCGAAGCCAAGCACATAGGAATATTCATGGAAAAAGAAGAGATATCGCTTATACGGATGCTAGTACCTACCCTAATGGTCAATACAAAGTAGCCACAGTCACCACAAAGCGCGCCCTTATTACCTGAGCATCAATCAAAATATCCCCAACCTGGGTTGCCGAGGAGCTAGCTATTGCCTTTGCCCTCATACATACCAAGTACCCAATCATTATCACGGATTCCCAATCTGCCTTCCGCAGCTTCTTAGCCACGATGGTGGCCCCTTCAACTTTAAAATTACTATTACCATAGCAACCCCACCATAAAGTTATTAATATGTGGACTCCTGGCCATTGCTCACCTACGGGCAACAACTTTGCTCGTCAGCAAGCCTGCGCCCTCTCTCTCCAGGATTCCGAGGAGACGACCTCGTCAATCCCGCTCGTAACATATCAAGACATCAATATTACCGTTCCGAAAGACCGGTAATATTACCGGTCCGAAAGACAACACTTTCCTCCCCCTCACCCTGCACTTTCCAAGGAACAAGAATCGCTGCTCTGCAGACTACAAACCAACACTTTTCTCACCCAGTTCTCTTGCATGGTATGTTTCTAGCTCAAAACTGTGCTGAATGCCAGTTCTGTTTACAACCCGGAAGTCTACCTCATAATATATTACAGTGTGGGTGCAATCTCAAACGTCCACCTCTCCGATCTCCTCTTCCCAACCTCAGCTGTGGGCGAACCTGGTGACCAACGACCATGTGGATGTACAGCGGATCCTGGCATCGAGAGCGACAGCTCTCTTCTCACCTCTTGGATTTCAGGACCAGGGAACCGCTCCCACGTTAGAAAGCTGGAATGAATGTTTCTCTCTCTATTGCAGCTATATCTGTGGTCTATTGTGTTTTAAATGGCACCTTGCGATCAATAATAATTTTAGTCGCCTTTGACCATGATTGCAGTTCCCCTGTGGCAATATCACGACTCGCAGCGATGTTTTTTCATTACTACTAACCTGCCCGAGAGAAGATGTGTGCTGGCAGCTTTGGCACGGTGGAAAACAGAAAGAAGATACTCGAAAGAACTTCTGCTAGCCCCTGTTGAGCACAAAAACAAATGGCGCGAACACTGCATGTAATTATTTTAAGTGCACTCAGCTACTGGCATGACGATACACTAAACGCATGCATGCATGGGACCCCTCCACGGCCAGGCTTCTATATCAAGATAGAAAAGTATTGTGTAGAGGAGCACCATAATGTTGCAGCGCTGTGTCACAACAACCACCAAAAGCTGACGTCTTAAATCTCAACTCTTTGTATTTTCTCTCGGTGCGTACGACTTGTAAAGGCGCAAATGCTGTAAACATTCGTACTCTCGTGAACGAAATAACAGATTTTTTTTCCTGGAAAGAACAGGAAATATTGTCACTATGCAGATTCTACAGGGAGAAAGACCCCAGTGGTTTTTATATTCTCAAGTACGACTAGTATTTGCGCCCCTGGATAGAGCGAGGGGTTGCTTCTTTGTCGCGCCTTGATACGCCTGTACCCAACGTTCATAAAGGAAATTGGCAAAACAATTTACTGCCTCATGCTTCATTCCCTGGCCCGAACCATGTTGATGTAAAATTATAGCCGCCTGAACTACGTTTGAAAAATATCCCGGGCCACCCGCACAAAAGAGAATTCTGAGGAGGAGCAAAGCATGCAGTGTATAAAAGTATTCTTGGCGCCTTGGGGTTTTTGCCTGAAGAGGAGAAACCGTTACCATTAGACGGCAGAGGAATATATCTTTGCTGCAAAAGTCTCTTGATTTGAAGCACGAAGCGTTCTAACGTTAGGCATTGGAACACGAGTGTCTGGTGGGTTCTTTTACCAAGAACGCGTTTAATGCCGGTATACACCCAAGATTTCACTGACGTCATATACGTTACGGAAATGCTGCCAGTGCAACTAACACAGAGAAAGGGCAGAAATGTTTCAATGACGCGGATGGTGCTGCGGTCTAGGAGAGGTGAAGCAAGTTCTGCATCACGACCATCACGAGCATCGACAGTTGGCGTCTTGATCGGGCAACGTAATCTGCGTCGTTTCTCATTGCGATGGCCCACTTGATCGGGCAACGTAATTTGCGTCGTTTCTCATTGCGATAGCCCAATGTAACACAACTGCTACATTATGCACCGCAAAAAGGCAAAGACGCCAACGGGTTTATGCCGTGAACGCGACTGATTTGGTACGGAGAGAAACGCCAGGGGAGAATCTCTGCCTCTCGTGTTGCCCAATCCGAGCTCCTCGCAACCCAACCATCTGCTGCACACGGCACGAGCAGGACCGAACTTGCGGTGCCTTTACCGAAGTGACACACCACCAAGACAGCCGCCGACCCGTAAATCATGCTCCTTTCGCTGTAGATTTCCCTGCACATCTCACTTTCGTGTTTCAGCAATTCGTATGAGAGAGGAATCCACCACAGTTTTGTTGAACGCGTTTTTCACAGGGAGATGAAACGTTCCAGCGCGAGGCGTTAGAAAACGAGTGCCCCGTTTTTTTAGTACTTGGACTTAATGAGACCCTCAGGAGCTTTGCCCCTCAAAACTTTTATTTCATAGTTGTACCAAGATGCCTTTGCGTAGGCGCTGGAACGAAAGCTCGACAGAGGCAGCGCTTACACCAGACATTCTTCGGAAGTAAAGAATGTATGCACAGATAGAAGAAACACAAGCACACTTAACGGATTACGGGCTTGAGAGCCCCACAACTGATCCGGTCACGGGAATAGCTCGTACCTAAAGGGACCATGCAACCCTCTTTGTACTCAACAAAGTGTACTATTGGGCGAGTTAATAGTTGGTTTAATAAACAGCTACTGCGCGAAAAGAAACAATGACAGAAAGACAACGGGACGAGCGCTGACTTTCAGCTGAATTTATTACAAGAAACACTGCAATTTTCATACGCACTCATGTAACACCAATAAAGTATAAAAAACAAAAACAACAGCAGAAAATGGACGTACAATCCTTGGTATCTCACAACCATATCAACACGCGTTCCCGCACTACGCACAGTCTATAGAGACACCACCTTAATTCATGTCCGAAGTACATAAGGTGTTCGAAAGCAAATCCACCTCTTTTTTCGACAACACGATTGACACCCGGCTTGCACATTTCACTCTATGCCTTCCAATATCATGTGCTTCTTCCTCTGTCGTTGTTTTTATTCGCGCTGTAGCTATATTTGCAGTCTCTTTGAGCAATACAAACACACCTGCGAGACGTTTAGATTACAGGGGCAGGAATTCCTGAGCCAGATATTACACGTGCAAGTGAAGCGGCAACATTGAAAATCGCTGTGAAAGACGAAAAAAACGAACCGTGCTCTTTTTAGATTCTTTTATTATGCACCAATGTAATACCGTCGTCACAGCGGCGGCTGTCTTACTGCCCGTTGGTGGTCAACCCCAGAGATTACCTTTGGCATTTCGTATGGCCATCCGCCGCCTGTCAGCGCTATGAAACAACCTCTTCTGTGCTTGAATCTGTGAGGAATTTTATGGCGTTTCGTCTGTGTTTTGAGTTGGCGCGGTGTTTGAACAACGAAATCAATACTTTCCTTTCAACCTCACCATTCAGCCTTAGCGCACTTATTGCTTCAAAAAAGTACTAGAAGATTGAGTGGGCGCTTGCGAGCAGACATCAACGCCTACTCTTGATTGCACCAGGCCGGAAATAGACCTCCCACGTTTCGGAGAGAAAGAGAAAACTCGCAGGCCTGTGATATTTTCAAGGCCGCTGAAGAGAGTGAAAGAGAGAATATTTTTATTGAGCTTTTTATGGCTCAGGGGGTGGTTGTGGCCCCTGGCTTGTGTCGGACGGCGACATCGGCAGCTCTGGTGACCAAGGACGTTTGTACCTCTAGGTCTGATCTCCCGAGCACTTCCTCTCACTTCTCATCACAGGAAATTAGGGGAAAGGGATCTTTAGGGCACCCCAGATGTTGGGAAGGGTGGCGACGGTGCTACGTGCAAGGCGGCATTCTGGGGAAGGGAGTGTGCAGGGTGGTTTCAGCGGAGTATAGCGGGATTAGGGAACGTGTTCGTCTGAAGGAGACGCCGCGGGTGTTCTTCGGAATTAGTAATGTTTACATGAGCCTGGGGGTACCTACGATGGTCGAGATGGTATTGAACGGTTATTTCTTTGTACGGAAGAAGTCTATCTCTGGCAAATCTGGACCCGTGTTTGGGTTTGAGGCTATGTCCGGCTCAGATTGTGCGCCCTCGAGCCGTATCGTGGGTAGGTAGCCTTATTACCAGCGAGGCCAGTGTGCGCCGGAGTCCAGGCAATTTCTACCGGGAAGTCGGGTGGGTGGCTTCGGAGAATATTGGATGCCTCTGATGAATCCTGGCCGTGGGCAAAATTTTGAATGGTCGCCTTAGAATCGGAGATCATTATCGAGGGGGTGGGCCTTTGCGAGAGGGCTACAGCTATTGCTGCCTCTTCCGGGATGTGGAGTACTTAAGGATATGGATTCGAAAGGGGTTTATCAAGGTCTTTAATAACTGCAATGGCGAAAACGGCTCGGGGCCTGTATTCTGTAGCATCCACGTAGCATCCACGTTCTGTAACATAACTACGTTGGATCGAGCGAAGAGTCGTTTTTGGAGAGAACGTGCACTCTTTTCCCGGCGGCTCGCGTGGTATAAGGGATGCATGTTGCTCTGTGTTGGTTTAATGATAAGTTTTCCGCGGGTTTCAGAAGGAAGGGGAATGTTAGCCACAGGGCAGTCAGTATGACCTATACTGAGCCACCTGAGGATATGGGTTCTAGTGGGAGTTTTAGACAAACGGTCTACCTTACTAGAAAAGTGGGTTTCAATAAGCTCGTCTGCAGTATTGTGCTCACCAAGGCCTTGAAATCTGGCAGTGGGTGTGTTAAGGGGGAGGTGGAGGGCAGAATTGTATACCCTTCGGATGAGCCGATTAACCTTATCTAATTTAGTGGCAGTCGGATTCAGGTAGGGCAGGGTGATCCTGTTGATAATAAAATCTTGGATCAGCCGGATCCTCTCTTCTTCCTTGGTACCCCTACAGCGGTTGGAGATTTGTCTGATGAGTACTATAGTTTATGTTCTCAACTTTCGCAGGAATTGTGTGTTAGTACGATTATTAAGGATAAGCATCCCCAGAACTTTAAGGGTGCAGGCTCTGGAATCGGGTTGTTTTCTTTAAGAATTCAAATGTCGGGTGGTACTTTCTTCTCTTTGTCGACAGTAAAATTAGTTCTGACTTACTGGGGTAGCAAGTAAAAGCCCCGCGCTGGCGGCTTGTACTAAACCTGAACGCCCTCCTCTAGTGTCTCCTGTCTATGGGAGTCGCTTCCGCCCACATTTGACCCACAGCGTGATGTCATCGGCGTAAAGGCTGAATTTGAGACTTCGGATTCGCGCAAGACGGCGAGCGATGTTAAGTATGGCCAAAATAAACAACAAGGGGGATACTACCGTTCTTTGAGGTGGGCTTTTGGAGCGGAGATCCACCGTTTCGGAGGTGATGCTACCAATCTGGGGGATGGCGCTTTGGTTCGACAAGAAACTGCGTATATAGTTGTACCTACAAAGCAACACGTTGGTGGATTCCACTGCAGTCATTATGGCGCCGTGGGACACGTTATGGAACGCTTGGGTCAAATCTAAGGCAAGAATAGCCGCCGTGTCCAAATTGTTTTGCAGGACTATGACTTCACGGGAGATTTAGAGGAGGATGTAGTGCGTTGATAGGCCCGAACAGAAACCGATCATCGAGAGGGGGAGCGGGTAAAAATTTTGACTGTGGGAACCAAGCGTGTATTAATGATATGCTCAAACTGCTTTCCCAGGCACGAGGTAAGGGAAATGGCCCGGAGGTGTTCCAAAGCAATCGGTTTTCATGGTTTGGGAATTAATATTAGTTTTGCATTTTTCCAGGATTGTTGCGGCGTGCCCTGTTGCCAACAATGGTTGCAGTAACCTGTAATGGTTGTGATGGAGTGATCATCGAGATTCTTCAGAACTTTGTTGGTTATCTGATCAGGGCCCGGTGCCAAGCCCGATCGGAGCTTGAGTAAGGCTCGTGGCACTTCTGCTTCAGCTATTTCCCTGTCCATATACGAACTTGGTAGACTAGTGTATGGGGTGGAGGGTTGCTAGTGCCCTTGGGCAAATACATGCCCTTGATCTTATGAACTAAGTCTGCATCCATGCTTGGGAGTCCCTTGATGATGCTAGTGAGACGATGGGCATGATCTGTTTTCGACTGGTTCGGGTTCAGGGGGTGCTTGAGAACAGGCCATGTCCGTTTCATCCCCACATTGCCACGCATCTGGCCGCAGATTTCGCCCCTTTGATCCTGAGAGAGCCGCAGTGTGTATTTTTGAATGCTCGCTTTCAGTTTCGCGAGTTTACGGCGTAAGCTATGGTTATGTTTGTTCCGTCTCCAACAATTTTGTATGCTCTTGTACGCGTGCCACAGGTGTTCCAGATGAGGATATATGGCCTCCGAAGGTATATCTGTTTCGACTAGTTTGGTTACGGCTCGAGTGTCTGTAAACAGTTGCTTTGCCAACTTTTGCAGATCTAATGGGTTATATGCTACTGATGTTCTTCGTGGTCAGGTCGAGAACTCCTGACCTCGTCCCAGTTTGAGAGGTGCTGCTGTCGGGGGTGTCTTCTAATGGTGTGGAAAAGGGTAAGATCGGTTTGCATGATCAAATGATCACTTCAAAGGGTGCTTTTAGTGATTCTTCATCTTGCGTTTTTTTTAAATGGGGTGTAAAGGTGAGCTCTGGAGCGGAATCTTTATGGCCATTTTTGCCAATTCAGGTTGAAGCATTGGAGTCTGATTCTCATGTGAAATGGTGGATCAGCGTCTGGTCCATATGGTCTCTTCCCTTTTTAGGGTATTTGCAATAACCCCACGCCATGTGTGGTGCATTCAAGTTACCCACTACACTAGGGGCATTGGGGCCGACTTCTCTCCTGGCCAGGCAAAACCGAATATTTAATAGGCGATTTTGCGCCCGTGGGTTACTCTATGCGACGTTTTTTCGAAATGAGCCAAATCCACCTACCGTGAAAGTGAGAAATAAGTGAAAGTTTGTTACCGAACCTAAACGCAGCACCATTAAACGCATTAGGTGATATATGTTACATATCAGCTGGGGGAAATTTATGGCCGCAAGTAGTTAACAATTATGCCATGAATTTAAACAATATTGTGGTGGTAAGCTTTGATGTGGCTCATAATGAATTGAAACACCTAAATTGATGCTGCATTCTTATGAAAACTTTATTTTATTTGACTTTCAATTATTATGCGATTGAGTGTCGGTGGAAAAAGCAAATAATTATGCAATAGAGCGTCAAGAACAGTAGAACTTTAAATGGAGAGCAGGTGAGTCCTCTAGGTAGCAATCGCTGCCTTTTTCGAGTTCTTTCCTAAGGTACGTTTTTTCCACACGCCTGAAGGCACTAACGAAGCAAGCAAGTTCTCCATCGATTTGCCATGAATTTCCAAAAACTAGAAAAGAACGCTGCTCATATCTTAATCCCCACCTTGATGAAGCGGTTCGTATTCTCAGAGTGAGGGCGCAGGGATTCGCGAGGGACTGTAGGCGGCCGCTATTCAGTTAAAGGAGCACTGACACCAAATTTCGGCGTTAATATTATTGCAAAGTTCGCTTCCTTCACTCAACAGAATACCCTGGCTGAAATATGAGTGGCCTGCGACGCGAAGAACATAGTTCAATTGAATCTCATTTATCGCGCTGACGGAGCAGCGCGCAGAGCGACACTCAGCAAATGGACATCAGCGTGACATCACTCCAGGAGAGGAAAAAGAAGTGACGTGACAACGCTCGTCAAAACCTCGTGATGTCACTTCACGCGCGCGGCCCCACGAGCGGCGAGCGGGCGCAACACCCTCTCAAGGGGGCGCTGGTGACGTCCGCACAAAGCGGTGAGGTCATTTGCGCCGTTCGAGATGAAAGCACAGGAATTTGAAACAAACCATTTTCAGGACGTTCAATGTAATTAACTATCGCGCGTTGAAGTATTTGAAGTGCTGTTTTAGGTTGGCCAGACAATTAAGCATGGATAAAAGCAATAAAAGTGTAACATAAAATTTTCGTGTCAGTGCTCCTTTAAGTACTGAAGTGGCAAATATAGTAGTAAAACGCATTATTACAACCAGAGTTATTTTGCAGAAACGGGGGGACGAAACAAAATCATTATTTCAAATTTCTGTTTCATATGGCTCACTTCTGTTCAATTCGTCGTTGACATCTAGGGACAATTCTTTCGCCTATCTTTGAATTGCCGTCTCAATTCATAGTAGGCCAGCTTTGAAACGCAAAACACTTCAGTAAACACACATAAAACTGTCTGAAAACTGAAGCCAAAAGCAAACTGCCTGTTGGGCAAATGCATTTGGCTGATTTTGATCCGGGCAACAGCAGAATCCGCCTTATTTTCGGTAAGAACTGCATTCTGCGTAAACGTTTTCAGGACGTTATATCAACTATTTACTAGCCAGCACTTATTTAGGGAAAAGTTGCCGAGTTTTTGTGGTCACTGCAGCTTTATCCGACTCAGTTTCTGTCTCTGGATTTGGCTCATTTCGAAGAACCGCCTCATATACGTTCAAGAGTAAAGATTCATATCCTCCACTTTTTATGGGAAGTACCGTGAACAGAACGTGGGTGATTTCTACACTATGGCATTGGATTTTATGCGCCGGGATGTTTATCTCGATTAGTAAAGCTGTTTTAGGATTCGTTTCGCTTTGGAATGCGTTGTAACCGCTAAGTTAAACTGATTTGCCGGATTCCTGGGTGGCTAACATGTCTGGAGGGGTTGCAACCGACTGGATGTGCAATTGCAAGTTGCTTCGTTTTCTACTATAACCCTCCACTGCCAGACTCGGACGGTCGCGGAGCCAGACTTGAAGGGTTGGTTAAAATTGTGTGTCAAGTCGGGGAACGTGCCAGACAGGTTGCGGACGCTTTTGAGAACCTCTCCTATGAAAGTCAGCAGTTAAGCACGGATGTTATCTATGCTACCTTGGAGATCGGATTGAATAATTAACATATTACCCTGCACAGTCTGGAGGTGTTCATCAAGCTGTAAGAGCTCCCAGGTTGACGAGACGTTTGCTTCAAGGGCAGTGATTCTCTTAAGCTGCTCGCCATGCGTGGCTTTTTCAGCTGCGGCTTTGGAGGTCGCATCAACTATCCTGTGTTTATGTGCGGTTCTTCTAGAGTGTGGGTTTTGATTTTACGAACCTCCAAAGAGAACGCCCCATGCCTCCCCCTGCTCCGGGAGAGAGCGCGCAGCTTTCGCCGTGGCGTCCACGGTCGAGTAGACAGGAACGATTATGCGCAATTTTAAAGCAAATTCAAGAAGGGTGTGCTGACGGGCCAGTTGATACAATGTTAGACTAACAAAACAGCGCAAACGACCAGTCGAAGAAAGGTAGACAAGACCACAGGCGCTGACGAACAACTGGGCGCTTTATTGCAGCAGAAAATATATATATATATAGAAAAAGAAAAACAACAGAAGCACCGATAAAGACCTAAGTATAATCACATCGAAAAAAAACACGATGTCTCGTAAAAAGCATGATCCGCCACGTGCCGATACAAAGTCTAATGTTCAAGATAGGTACAGGATTTCCGGCACGTGGCGGATCATGCTTTTTACAAGACATCGTATTTTTTTCCGATGTGATATCTCTTAGGTTTTTATCGGTTCTTTTTAGTACGAGCAGTTTTAACTTATGTAGGTAGGCTAACTGGTTTATTCAGTGGAAAAGTTGGAAGTCAATATACCCCCGGCTACTCCATTTCACTAAATTAGGGGTCATGAACACAACAAAAATCAGAAGTGCATGACAAAAATAAAATTTTCCTGAGGTCTAGTTAGTGTGCATGAAAGTGTCCTTCTGGGTTCGTATTCATGTTTTCGCGGTGAAAGGCTTACAATGTCAGGTAGTATTTGAAGCTATATCTTTCTATGTGAATAACACTTCGAAGGAGCGAATGACCTTACTTTGAAGGACACCATCAGGCCACGTACATATTAGAGTGTTAGACACGGCATACGATGGTTAGCTAGTGGCATTTTGTGAAACAATTGACATCTTTGCTGCGAGTACAAGTGGTAGTCTGATAACAGATGAAAAAATTCTTCCTCGACGTATCCGCATGCGCGGGATGGTCAGTTCGCACAGTTAATTGTCAACAAAAAAGAACTTTTACAGGCTACGGCGAGTCGCAGAACACGAATCCCAATGAAAGTCTATGACATGCCCATGATCACGTGCCATTTGAAGAGATTTGGCAATCAAGAGAGCAAACAGAGGCTACCCCACTCCTGGAGTCAGGGTTTGTATTATCAGAAGCTAGAATGCTGTCTTTTAGCCTGCGCAGGCAACCCATCTTGCAACTTGCGCTCTTGTGGCAATTAACCTAACAGCCTCTGAAATGGCCCAGAGCTCAAATGGCCTAGAACTTGTGGACGAGTTTTTAGAGCTTTAGCATGCAAAGTATGCATGCTGTTTGGTGGAAAACGTATAATGCATGACCTAATGCTACTGCGCAGCAGATGTCGTGCAATTTAGTTCCTGGTAAAACTGATTCGCAGAGTGGCATCTGCATAGGAAGTCTACGTAAAGTAAACCGCTGGAGGGTACTGGAGACCGGGTGGGAAGTGGTGGAACTATGCTCGCGGCTTTGCAGGGTAGAACGCCTGCTAGAAGTTACAGTTGAACTAAAAAAACAAGCAAATGAAGTAAATACAGGATGTCGGGGCGCCAAGCCGGGGCCCACGACGTGCTATAGTCTCAGCATATTCGTCCAATAGGTAGGCATCGTATGGAGGGGGCGCTGAAACGCAACGTACCAGACAAGAGAAACGTCGAAAATGAACCCACTAACAATACCGGAGCTTGGATAACCCAGAGTGTAGTAGTAAGTGATTTAATCAGAAGCAAGAAAGGAAAGTTCGATTGGGCTCACTAAAGAGCACTCCCGCGTTCAACTTGATGAGATAAGAACGGAGCATAAGTGGGAGGAGACCAGTTCTGGGAGAAAAGGAAGAAGGGTACCTTGTTCTATACTTTGTGGACCCCACCTCCGGGGTTGCTAGAAACTTTGGAGTAGCCCCGTGGCCACGAGGTACTGCATCAAGGTCTCCGGAAGGACCGCACTGTTGTCTGCTCAGGGCCCGTCGAGAATAGCCGCGCTTCCCAGCGGCTCCCAGGTGTGACCTTGCTGCGTCATGATGCGGGAAGAAGCGAAGATTATCCTAGACCATTTCGAGTTCTGCACGATTGCTGCAGGCAGGTGGGGCTCCGCCTTCCTGATGGTGGACCTGCGCAGCAGTGTTCAGCCACTCAGACAGAGGCTGGGTAGGCGTGCCTGTTCCAAGTGCCCTATGCGAAGTGGAAGTGGCTGCGGCGGGTTCCTGGAAGAAAGTTAGCCGTCAATATAGTCGTTTGGCGTGACGGGTTTGAGAAAATCTCGTGCACGGTTGAGAGCGCTGATGACTGCCCATTACCCTCTTCGCCAGCGTGCCTGCGTCCTCGTTGCCCTCGACGCCGCACTGAGAAGGGAACAAGTAAAGGTTCAGTTCACAGCCGCACGAGGTGACAGTGTGAAGCTTGGCAACCAGGAAGGGTGCAACGTGGTCGTTACGGTTCATAGGCATGTCTGCTTCCAGCACTTGGAGTAGAGCTCGCCTAGAGTGCGTAAGGATGACTGCAGCTGTGTACTGGTGGCTACATACTAGAAGGTATTGAGCGAGGTGGATTCCAGCCAGCTCGGCAGTGGTTGACGAAGCGGGAAAAGGGAAGCGGCCGATCCTGGCTACTCCAATCTCTGGCGCCGTGCAACCAATCGCGGCTAAAAAGGTCGCCGGGATGCAACGCTACCTGCGTCGAATTTTAAGTGGCCTCATACACCATCCTGCAGGATGGCCTCTTTGTGTCAGAGTGCCGCAGTTGGTATGTAGCTTTATGCGCGCAAGGCTGGCACTGGTGTACACCGGGAGGGCGATGATCCTGTCAGACGGCGGGTGCTGAACGCCTAGATTGCGGGGATCTCAGTGTGTTTCTGGAACAGGGATCTTAGCGTCGCCATGCGCGAGTTCGGTCGTAACGGGCACCGTCCGAGGAGGGCTCAAGCGTTGGCCAGACTCCATTTGCAGGAGTTGTCGCAGCAGAGCCTGTGTTTAGATGGGCCAGGTGGATGCCTCAATGTCGGTTCCAGCGGTTAGAGACAACTGTAGGACACCGAGGCACGGCCGAATGGGCCGCCTCTGTTTGTGCATCAGCTACGTCAAGTGGTAAAGGGTTCGGTCGGCAAGGACAAGGCATAGCAGACCGACGGAGGTGCCACCGAACGATAGTACGTTTGTAGTGACGACCACCTGCAGCACCTGCCGCACCCCGTATAGCACCAGACTACAGTCAAATCTCAATACAACGAATTTCAAGGAACCGCTAATATTTGTTATTCTGAATAACTATTGTAGTGAAAAAATAACAAATATGCGGTAAAAATGTGAACGTAACAAAAGCACCCGCCTACGTCTACTGAGAACACGTGTACAATCGTGTTAGCCTTTAACGCGGGTTGGGATGCACGCATATTTGAAAAATCGGTGATATTTTCCTGACGTCTGCCACTCAACTACTGCAAGACGAACTATGCGAAGCTTTCCACGTTCTTGTCCACTGCCTCGGTGGCATTGGTGCACCTGGTAAGAAAGCTGCGCATTTTTGCTACGCACTGCAAAACATCGGCGTTAAACATGGCTTCTTCGCCCCGGCTTGCGGGTCCTGTCTTGCGTCGTTGTCATCGATCTCGGCGTCCTCGTCACTGGTTTTATCATCGCGATGAACGGTGTTGACAATGCCTTAAGTGGTCAGTTCAGCAGACGTGCATGCTTCATCGTCGCACTGCATGTAACCCTCAAAGGTGAAATCAGCATCCAGGGAGAACTTTTCTGCGACTTCATCCCATGAATCACATTGTTCACTGTCTGGCACCATGTGTTCGGTTTCACGTGGCGTCTCAAGTACGCCGGCCTTCCTGCAGCAGTTCTTGATGGTGGTCGCTGTCACGCTCCACCAGGCCCCTGTAATCATTTCCGTGGCCTGTCACACGTTGATTGCGGTCGCGACCTTCATTCGAAGGTTAATCAGGACTCGTTGAACGAGACGCCTCCGGTAATGAGCCTTCGCGCTCTTTATGACCCCTTGGTTCATCGGCTGCAGCAGGAACGTGCCGTTCGTTGGGAAGAACTCCAACCGAACATTTGTGAGGCGAAACTTAACAAGGTGTGCTGAACAGTTGTCCACGATAATGAGGATCTTTCTTCCCGCCCTCCCCATCTCATCGCCCACCTTGAGCAGCCATTCAATAAACGGCTCTCGCGTCATCTACGCGCGTGAATTGGCTTGTTAATAACACGGCAACGAGACCAAATTTTCCATGCAGCGAGGCTTCTTGTATTTTCCGATGACCAAGGGCGTGAGTTTTTTTAGTGCCTGTGGCACTGCAGCACAGCAGTACAGAAACTCACACTTTCGACTTCTTGCCGCCTTTGCACTTGCTTCCCTTGAAATGCTTGGTCTTGTCAGGAAGCCAGAACCCCAATCGCAGGCGATGGCGATAGAGCTAACGCGCGTTCAGTATGTTGATGATAGTTGTACATGCCCACCTTTAGTCGTCGTTCACACCAACACGAGTAATTTCGTACACTCGGAATTCGTTATTTTCTGGTGTTGTTTTATATGACGATGATACCATTTGATACGTTATTCTGAAATAATCGGTGTTCTGAAATTCTTAGTAGTGAATATTTTACATAAAAAAAATAATGGAGATTTGAGAGGGGATTTTCAAAATGTTTGTTAATCTGAAAAAATCGTTTATTTGAGGTTCGCCATAATGGGATTTCACTGTATCTATGAGTGGGTGGGCTTCACCGTAGGAATCTAATTCAGCTTATAGTCGATCACCAGGCAGAACTAGGTGATGTACTTGCAATAGTGAAGACGGGTGTCGTGCAGCCTCAGTGGCAAAGTAGCTCGTGGAATGATGGTGCCCCAATGGGGAACCAAGTGCTGTCCAGCAGAGTCAGTTCCTTATACGACAGGAAGGCCGCTACAACGTAGATGCTCTTTTGAAGGCCGGTGGTCCTGAAGGTGATGTCCTCTGTGATGGTTCGTGATTTTATAGTGCAATGTCGCCCTCATGCACACTGAAGGGAACTGGGTAATGCAGGCTACCGGCGATGCTAGGAGTGATGGGTGCATGGGCGCGGTCGAAAAGCCATGGGCTCAGCACGCTATGTTCAGGCACCTAATGATTGACGCTCCAGGGTGCGCTGGTTTTCTTCTCAACCTTGGCGCATCGAATTAGGTTGGAGAGAAGGGCTTGGAGAGAAGGGCTTGGAGAAGCAGAGAGGGGAATAATTTCTAGGAAACCGACCACCTGCACCCAAAAAAACAAGCATTTTGTGCCTGCTCTCAGAGCAGCGCTAATAAATAAAAAGAATATATTTGTTTTTTTTTCTTGGTAACATGACACGTCATCACACCGTTTTGAAGGGGATACCAACAGCAATCAATCAATCAGTCAATCAATCAATCAATCAATCAATCAATCAAGTGAGAGATTTTTTGACCAAAGTGGGAAAATTTCCGCAGCTTCGTTCAAACGCGTCCGCCATGAGTGGAAACTGACATGGCGGTCAGACCTTCTGACATGGCGGTCAGACCTACAGACCTTCTGGCTTTTGGCTGTAACTTCAGCAAAAATGCGCCTAGTCAGCTTATTTACCTTGCCAAATATTGGAACAGCCACGTGGTAACGGGAGTATGGCCTTTAAAGCGTCACCTTGTCGCGAAAGATAAGTTTGATCTTCTTGCGTGTATCTCAGCGCGCGCGGCCGCTCCCGCACCTAGAAAACGCAAAACGTATGTAACTGCAAACCAATTGGTGGTAGGAGGCACAAATTTGGTACAACCATTTTGCAGTAACGCGTCGTGATCTTCTGCTCTCACCTGTTTCAATATGAGAAGTTGCAGACTTCCATCCAGCGCCTCGTCCCCCGCAATGACCAGAGGAATCACTGCTTTACAGCCAATGAGCGGGGCTTCTCTCATGCCTTACCTGTGATGAAAAGGTGTAGCTTCTACGTAAATCATAGCCAGTTCCTACTATTGTTACCAAAAAGCTGCAGCGGTTCTTGGCGATTGACGATGTCATACCGAACGTTAGGACCACTTTTTGTACCAGTAAACGTTTCGTAGACAGACAGGGCAACCAGCCACCATCAGCTGAACCTCGCCCAAATGAAACAACCCGGACAATACATTTACTGCAATTAAGTATCCATGTTCACGGAGGCGAGGAACAAGAAAGACATTAAAAAGAGAGGGAAGGGTGGGGTGGAGAACTGGGTGATATCCCACAGCGCGAATGCCGATAACTGATAGCCCGGTCCGTTACATCTGTTGGGGCTTCCAAATTCTGAATCATGTGCTGTCACCTGGTCTGTGCCAGGTGAGCTGCGCTGCTGGGAGTGCGGCGAGCAATCCCTGAAGCTCCCGAGGGGTGACGACACTGCTGCAAAGCAGGGGTATTTGGCGGTTCTGCGTGCGATCAGAACTGGTTCTGCCGCTACCGGCAGTGGGGAGTTGACCAGCGCACCGGCCACAAACTGGTCTGCGAGGAGCATGTCAAGTGCAGCCTTCGAGGTGCTAGCTACGACCACGATGGCAAGCGCGGGTGTGTTTGTTGTAGGATGAAATAGAGATTTAAAAACCGCAAGGCGCGTCGATGGTTCCGATCTAGCTGAAACAAGTAAAGGCTCTGCCAAGGCTAGATCCTCCGCCGTATATCATACTGCGTACACTTGTCATCCGCTTGGCTGTGCTTTGCCGAGTCTTGATGTCTGCCACTCAGGATTGCCTGCAACTAACGCTGGTTCCGGCATGCCCGGATCTTTATCAGCTGTATGCCAGGAGCTAGAACACTTGGTGGTAGCTCTCGCTGGACTTTGGTGGAGCTCACGCAGTGCACCACCACGGCCAGAAGGTCTGACCACCCGCTTTAAATAATGAGGCGGTATTTTTTGAAATGCGCCAAATCCACTTAAAGCAAATTTGGTATGAAAGTGGAGGTTTGTAGCCGGGTCTAAATGCAGAGCTGTCAAATTTATTTTATGATGTTTTACATGTCAGAAGACAAGATAACCGTTGGTAAGTAAGGGTAACTGAGTGGATCCCTAGAGAAAGCAAGCGTAACAGGGGCGGCAGAAAGTTAGATGGGAAGATGAGATCAAGAAATTTTCAGGGATAAATTGGTCGCAGTTGGTGCAGCACCGGGGCAGTTGGAGATTATTGGGAGGGGCCTTTGCCCGGTAGTGGGCCTAGATAGGCTGGTGATGATGATGACATGTAAGCTAAGAGAAGTTAATGGCCAGAAATAATTAAAAATTATGCGTTCAATCTGAGGAATATTTTTACGATAAGTTAGGATTTGGCCCATGTTGCATTTAAACAAGTGGTTGATGCGGAATTCGTATCAAAACTTTATTTTAAAAAACTTTATAAAAGGGTGAGATGACGTTTGGGCGGAAAATGCATTCAACATATGCTACAGCGCTTCAAGGACAACATAAGTACAAATGACGAAATGGTGAGTCTTAATGGCACTATTAGTAGCTCTTTTCGAGATCTTCCCAACGGTAACTTTCTTGAGCCCGCCTGCAGGCACTCCCGAAGTCAGCAAGCTTTTCAGTGCTTTTTTATTATATTTCAAAAACGCTTCACAAGAATGCCGCTCATACTTTCTTCTTACGTTAATGACTTGGTTTTTACCCTCAGAGGGGGAGCGGGACTATGCCAGGAATTGTAAACGGTTAAGTATTTAGTTCAGTGCTAAAAGGTAAATATAAGAGTAACAAAAATATTATAACCAGAAATAAGGCTGTTGGATGGGAGAGACGAGATGAAGTGAGATCTCCGTTTCATTTCATTCACTTTAGTTCCCTTTGCCGTCGACGTCTCACTACCAATCTCACTCCGATTTCCTAATTATTGTTTGAATTCATCATAAGCCAGCTCCGGAAAGCAGACAAAAACATAAAATCCGCAAAGCTTCCACTCACGCGCAAGGCTTCAAGAGAGTGCATTTCACTACATATAGTCACGTTTCACTATATTCTTTATTTGAATAGGTGCGGGTCCAGTAATCGTTGTCATATGCATGAAAGAAGTCGCGTTTTCATCGCGGAGAGTGGTGGAGGTTAAGTCACCGTCAGCATGGTAGACTTCCACCGGCTCTTCGTCATCGACTCAAAGCAGCGGTGGTGTGATCTTCAAGTTTATGCTATAGTATTCGTCTATGTTGCTAGCTATGATTTTATTGACTAGAAATCCCACTCCAGAAAAGAAAGACGCAAATAAACAAATAAAAAAATAACATTTAAATAAATAAATAAAGAGCTTCTTACTTGATATACATCATTCGCACTTGGTTGGTAAGCTTTCGTAGACACTAGAGCAGCACTAACAACCACCGCAAGCATGAGAGACCACATGTCACAAACTAACCTGCTGTGGTTCAAACAGCAACAGACAGTTCCAGGTACTGTGTCGGATATTTTCTTTTAAAGAGCTGGAGCATTGCAACCTTTTCCTTGTGCCCTTTTGTACAGCATCAAATTCAACCTCATAATTTTCTGAAAGCAAAAACTTACAATGTTTGGTGGTATATATATTTATTTTTGGTGCAAAAGGCGTTTGAATGTTTAGGGCAGGAATATTTTTGAACATTCTTGTATTCGGGAATAAAATTGACAAATAGTTTCTAATGTCATACGTCTTGTCCATGTGTATCACACATAAACTTTCTAAAATACCAGGCCGAGCGCAAGCTATTCATTATCACCCTACGCCCGAAGTACTCAGTCCAAAGGGTAAACAAAAAAGTGCATTGGCCATTCCTGACAAATATTAAAAACAAGTTTTTCTTTCAATATTTGGAAAACAGCTGTCAACGAACTCTGACAGAAAAATATCTGAAATGTGAAGTTCTATGCTTTTTATACGTACTTTTCAGGCAAACATTTCGTACCATACCTCGAAAAAACTGACGCCACTCACTCACACTCACTCAAACAATATATTTTTTTTTCACCCACTCACTCTCACTCATGCTCACCAATCGCCCTCACCACTTGCGCTCACTCGTGCCCACGCCTAACACTCGTCGTAACTACTCGCACTCCCCTATGCTAACGCTCCCCACTTACCCTCACCACGAGCTCTCACTCGCGCTCGCGCCCACCACTCGACCTCACCACTTGCAATCAATCGCTCGCTCTCACCTCAACACTCGCCGTAACCACTCGCACTTACACTCACCAATCACTGTCACCACTCGCGCTCACTCGTGCGCAAGCTCACCACTCCATCTCAACTCTCGTGCTCACCACTCGAATCACGCTCGCTCACGCTTCCAACATATATTGGCCACTCAAACTCACCCGCACTCGCGCTTACCACTCGCATCCTCCACTCACACGCGCTGGGACTGGTTTTTACTACTCACAACCCTTGCTTGCATTCCCAACTCACACCCCCCACAAATACCTATTCGAATGCCCACTCTTATTGCTTCTGTCATTAAATCATAACATTTTACAGCGCGTTATATTTGTAAACCACACGAATGATTCCTTTTTGTGGAAATCTTCAGTGAACCCACTTTGATACAAAAATGACACCAATGCGTGAAGTGAAAAGAATAATTTCGGTCTTTTACGAGGGTCTCTCCACGTTGGCTATGAGATATGCCGTAGTGAAGGGCTAAGGGAGAACTTTGAGTGCCTTGTGTGGAAAGCAATTTTTATTTCCGGTAGAAGGCTTGAAAACAGGCAGCGGGTGTTCGCAAAGAATATCAAGGTAGAAGCTTGTCTAGCCTGTACACTATGAGGAAGCTCCTAAACGAACTATTGGGCTTCTATAGCCGCTAACAGGCGCCCGCATGTAGGTGTCGCGACCCGCACCCAATAACCACCACGGGCAGCAGGCTTCTCACACGTTTAGTAAGTTTCTCAACCAGAACGGGTAAGAAAGTGTCGCCAGAGCTCCTAGTGAAGTTTCGAATAATGTTTATTATAGCTTTGTTGGTTGCAGATATTTTGTTTGTTGATTTTTCAAAATCTCCATTGAACGGAGTGAATGCGGGTTTTCCGCAGCGCAAATTGTCGCATCGGTGTTCGGCGACGCGCCGCCGAAGCCGCGGACGCGGTTGCCTTTAGGTCAGCTCTCCTGCTTCGGCTAACTTCCCGAAGTGATGCCGGCGATGCTTCCTAAAGTTAGTTTCTCTGTGTGTAATGGTGTAGAGGGTGCACAGTTTATTGTGTACGACTGCGTTCTGCGGCCTGCACACCTTCGCCGACAGAGTTTCGAGGAAAGTCTACGTGTGTCTATACCGGGGGGATAATATTGCAAAAGGGTTAGGGTACAGGGCGAGCCGAGACAGTTTGAAAGCTTATGTGTGAAAGCCAGCAGTAAACAAGCCATTTTTCGAATGTGCAGCCGAGTCCGACGGCGCCATATGAAAAACACAAAAGAAGCAGGCTCCGGCGCGTACGTGCCGCCGAGGTAAAAAAACACATAATCAGGCTTAACTGGTGGTGGGGTTCCGCATGACGCGTACCACCCGCATATGGCTCAAATTATTCGAAATATCGAAACAAATTTCGGACACAATTGCAGTAGGCTCGTTGCTCATGAAAGTACCGCACTTGTAATCAACCCAGACATTTTAAAAATACCGCTTTATTGTTCAATTAGAGGCTGTACTTTCTCATGTTTGAACTTGCGCTGGTTAGTTGTGTTGCATATTTTCGCACATTATGACAAAAACAGCGACTAGACAAAAAAGGGCGGTGTTAGGGGAAAATACAAGTAATCTATTTCTATTCGATACCGGACAAAAGGCATACATTTGCACGACGCGGTCTGAACTCACAGCAGCTGGCGTTAAGTACTGCACACTAGCAACCTCAGCGACTCACTTTGTGTAGTTGCAGCCACAACGGTCAGCGAGGCCTTGTTGCCCGGAACGCCAGGTCTCCTGTCACGGGAAGCCATAAAAGTGAGGTTTGGTAGCACTTTGGCGATCGGTCGCAGAAAAAACAGGCATGCAATGTCAATGGTCAAGTAATACGAAGGGGATGACATCGCAAAATGCGGCAGTTTAGTGTAGGCGTTATGAGTAATATGCTCCCGTTCAAAGACAAGCCTAATTATAAAATCCACGAAGCCGGAGTACTGAACTTCTCGCGTGCTGTGCGCTAACAAGCGACTCTGCCAAACTTCAATTACAAATTCTTGTTCTTTCCAAAAGCGAGAGCATTGAGTATTTCTGTAGTAACAAGCCGTGAATAGCTTCCATTGCAAAGTTCTGACTACAAACCAACACTGGGACGAATAGACAAAAGCGTGTAACTTCATGTTGCTTATAAAACGGCGATAACGACAATATTAGCACCTCACAGTGACACAGCAAGCATCAACGCGTGCATAATTTTCGCAAATCAAACGAACAAACATCTCGTCACGCTCACTCATATTCTCACTCAATCAATCCCTCACACACAAACTCACTCACTCAGTCACTCTCTCAATCACCACAAACTAGCTCACTCACTCAGAAATTACGTTATCAAACTGCCACGAAAGTGAACAATTCACCGCACCACATGCTGCTTGGCGCAATGAGGACTCCCAGCCCCATTCAACACCTCTCCGCATGTGGGGCGTAAATTAACACTTGACTAAGAAGCCCTTTTCACTTAACTATCGTAGCAAACATGGCGGGGACTACAGTGTTTTGGTGAAACCCGCCACGAATTACGAAAATAAAACAGCGCAAGCGATTTAGTATTCACAACTAGCAGGTTGGTAACCATGCAAGGACAGCGTAAAAACGCAAAGTGCCAGACCCGTGTCTCAATTTCAAATTGAGCAGATAATTTTACATCCGCAATGGTAAATCACCGTTAATGATAACGTATTACGCGATCAGCGCGTAATTTACCTTTCGCGATCTGATTATATGAAGTATGTATTGTAGACACTGCACGCTACAGTAGCGATTCGTACCCCTCGATTCGATAAGGTGGATGAAGAGTCACACATAACGTGCTATTGTTCTCAATCTCCAATAACGCACACCCCCACTTCAGCGGGAGCTGGGGAACAAAACGAAGGGGGCCATTTTACGGGTCATAATGATAAATGCTATGTCAAATCCTTGTGAGGATGAGCATCTTCGTTTGGTGGACATCAAGAAGGGTAGGCATATTGCCGTACAGGAATCAGTGCAAAAAACATGCAGCATAAAGCAACACAAAACCTTTGCTTAAATTGGCAAAAAATACGCCAGTCCTAATGTTTTCAGGTGTATTTACCAGGGACATCGTCAAATCGCGTGCCTCAAGGAAAGCCCCTTAACTGTCGTAGAAGGATGTGTGACGCCCGGTCAACGGGGAAGTGGAGATCACAACGAAGCCCTGCCGTAACGAGGGACAAATACTGATACATTTTAAAAGCCAAAGACTCGAAAACTGGCTTCTTCTTCTACATGTCAATCACCCATCCGAGCCATTTCGCCATTGTGATGCACAAATCTGTGAAGAGATGCGACGCCTCTTCCAATGAGTAGGGCTCCATATGACCGCTGTAGCAAAGAAGCCATTATGTACACCAGTAGCTGCGACACCATACCTCAGTGGTTCCTAATGCTTCAATCGCAACGCCCAGCGGTGGTTAAAAGTGCGTTCACTTTGTTGCGACGATGCTACCAAAACCATCATCATCGTGATCATCACAAGCCCATCTAGCCCACTGCAGGGCAAAGGCCTCTCCCAATATTCTCCAATTATTCCGGTCCTGTGCTAACCGAGACCAATTTATCCCCGCAAACGTCTTGATCACATCAGCCCATCTAACAATCTGCCGCCCCCTGCCACGCTTGCCTTCTCTAGGGATCCACTCTGTTACCCTTAGTGACCAACAGTTATCTTGCCTTTGCATTACATGCCCTGCCCACGTCCATATCTTCTTAATTCCTACTAATATATTATTAACACGCATTTATTCTCTCGCCCACTCCGTTCACTTCTTGTCCCTTAATGTTACACATATCATCTTGCGTTCCATTGCTCACTCAGTCGTCCTCAATTTAAGATGAACCCTCTTAGTCGGCGTCCAAGTTTCTGCCCCGTAGGTGAGTACCGGTAGCAAGCAGCTCTCCTCCCCTTTCATCTTGTGGGAATATGGTAGGCTATCATTCATTATCTAACATTGCCTGCCCAATCCACTCCACCCCATTTTTATTTTTCTAATTATCCGTACTTCATGAATGGGATCAGTGCGGAAAGCGTGCTTTGCAATTCGTCCCCCGAGTTACTTAGCAAGGCAACGTCATCAGCGAATCTAAGGTTACTGAGGTATTTTATATTAACCTTTACTCCCACCGGTTCCAAATTCAATGTTCTGAATACCTCTTGTAAACATGCTATAAATAACATTGTAGCGATCGTGTCTCCTTGTCTAACGCCTGTCCTTATAGGTAGTTTACGGCTCTCCTTACGGAGGACGGTGGTAGCTGCGGAGCCATTGTAGAGAACATCTAATATTCCTAAATAATACTCGTCTACATCCTGATTCCGTAAAGCTTGAATGACTGCTCAGGTTTCGAACGAATCAAATGCTTTCTTATAATCTATGAAGGCTATATATATGTTTCGAGTATACTCCGCGCACTTCTTTATCACCTCATTGATGGTGTGATTAGGGTTGTTATGACTCACTGGCGCCATGTTTGCGCGGGTCAGTCGCCCGCCGGTTCACCACCCCACCGCTTGTCGACGGAAACGAAAGGAGGCCGACACGACGCGGCGGTGGCCACTGATTGACAGCGGCTTTTGAGCGGTTTTGAGTGTTGTTGCCCCAAAAGGATTAAGGAGCCGCCGCTCTTTCCCCGGCCTAAGCAACTGAACGCGTGTGCGCGTGAAAGCCCAGACGGCGACGACCGGACAATGGGACCCAGTGGCGGCGGCAACACAGCGAGGAAGGCAGTGGCAATGGTCAAGCCATTAACTCTTCTCGGAGTGATTCCACGAACCTTGTTAATCTGTGCTGTTAGGCTCCCTGGGAAGTACGTGCGAGAACCCCACCGTGGGAAAGCAGCGTGCGGCGGACACCAAAAGGATACGCGGCGCCCGCGCGTCTTCCGTTCTTCCCCTCTACTACAGGCTCCTGACGAGTGGCAAGGGTGTGTGTGTGTGTGTGTGTGTGTACCGTGCATCTGCCGACATACCTGAAAGGCGTGTCCCTACCCGAGGGCGGTGCTTCACAGCGAGGAACTTACACATCACCATTGGTCCGCATTGTTTTGTATGGGGATCCCTAACCTAGGGAACTAGGGATCGGGTTCAACAAAAAGGGCGTGCTGCGGCCCGCCAAGATCTGTCTTCATCTCGACAACTCACTGTAAAAATGTAAATAAACCCGTTGAGTTTGCTCTAAGCTCTCCCCTAGTCCTGGCTCGACGGAACGACGGCGACCGGCCCCGCTACCAGCAGACTGCGGTCGCTACAACTCGCAACAACTCGCAACAACTGGATGGCAAGCGGTTGGACCTGAGCCTGGAGGACGGAGAATGAACAACACGCCGAGATCATGGAGACTGACAGCTGTGAACCGGTGAGTGCTGGCTTTGGTTTTTTGGTTGCCAGGCTGATAAGATAGAAGTGCAATCTTTTCGTTGGTAGAGGCTACCACAGAAGCAGTTGTTTCCGGAACTTGTGAGTAGAGAGTGAGCCGCACCACACTAGTTCTCTGTCATGGATTGGAAGCGTTTGTTGAAGAATCAGCTGCTGATTCTGGGGTAGGAGCTAGGAGCAGAAGTAGATTCGGTGATGTAGAAAGATGCAATTGTTCGCGCTATCGAGGGCTTGAACCTGAGCAGTGAAGATATCAAAGAAACGTCGAATGAGATTCAAAAGCAAGAGGAACAGGAGCGCGAGAAAAAGCGTGAGGAACAGCAGCGTCAGGAAAGGCGAGAGCAACATGAACGCCAAAAAAAACGGGAGCAACAGGAGTGCCAGCTAAAGCAACAGGAGTGCCAACTAAAGCAACAGGAGTGCCAGTTAAAGCAAAAAGAACTGGAGATAGAACAGTTGCGCCTGGAAGTGGAAGCGAGGAATATGGCTGAGGTTCAAGGAGTGGAGGTAGCAGGCAGACAAAATCTATGTGATTTATCAAAACTAATGCAACCCTTCAAAGTAGGGCAAGATGTGGGCCTCTTTCTTGTGAACTTCGAGAGAACCTGTGAAAAAGCGAAGCTTGGCCGTAGCACATGGGCTCGAAATTTGTTGAGTTTGCTGCCATGTGAAGCAGCGGGTGTGATCGCGCGGCTTCCGGTGGAGGATGCGGACAATTTTGACAAAGTGAAGGATAGCCTTCTAAAGAGGTTCCGACTTTCGTCACATGCGTTGCGGCAGCGGTTTCGCAATCTGACAAAGAAGCAGGGCAGCACGTATTCTGAGTTTGCCTACGAGTTGAAGGTAAACTTGGTAGAATGGATGAAGGGAGCTAGCGCTTTTGGGAACTTCGAAAAGGCTCTTCAAGTGGTGGCTCTCGAACAGTTCTTTTCTAAGCTTTCCGAGCCAATGAAGCTCTGGATCCAAGATAGGGCCGGAGTAGTAACAGTGCAGGCAGCTGCCGACTTGGCTGATGAGTACGCGTCCCGCCAGGGAGAAAGGGATGAGGTTCCTCCAGCAAAAGCGGGAGATAGAGGAAAACCTTGGACGGGAAAGCAGGTGGCTGGCGCAGGTATGACAGCACAGAAAAAGGCGGACTTCGCTGCAAGTAGTCAAGGATCACAAAGCAAATAGGAGGGAAAGGCTTCGGAGAGTTCTTCCAAAAAGAGTCCTGTTGACGCTACGCAACCACCTACCTGCTACAAATGCAAGGAGGTCGGTCATATTGCCGTAGCCTGTCGTAGACCCAGACCAGCCCTTTCATATACTTGTGACTCTGCCACTAGCGAGGTGCTTCTTAGTCCGTACCTTTTAACCTTGCAGTGAACGGAAAGCCATGCCGCGTCTTACGAGACAGTAGGGCAACCATTGATCTGGTGCACCCTGACTATGTGGCACAAGCAGACTACAACGGCAAGTGCGCATGGATTAAGCCGGTTTTGGAAGATGGAAGCATTTGTCTCCCGGTAGCTCGAGTAGTCATCACTGGGCCGTTCGGAGAAGTAGAGACGGAAGCGGCGGTGTCAGACAAGCTGCCCTCGCAATACCCCTACTTGTTCTCGAATCGGACCGACCGTCTGTTTAGAGAGCAAGGGAAAAGTTTTCACGAGGGAACAGTCCAACCTTTGACTAGAGCTAAAGCACGCGCGTTATCAGCCGAACTAGAGCGGCAAGAACCGAGTTTCGCCGGGCGTACAGCAACACCAGCTGCGGTCAGCACAGCGGAGCCTACTATCCCGTCACCTGCTGAAAAAGAGAGAGAGGGATCAGAGGAGGAGACTACCGTTGAAATAGCTGAAGGGGAAACGGAAGAGGGGCTGCTGTTGTTGCCTGTATCAAAATCACTAGGCAATGTACTGGGGAAAGTGACAAGAGACGAGCTCATCGAGCAGCAAAACAGCGATCCCAGCCTTAGGGAGATTTGGAACACCGTCACGGAAGGGGTGGCGAGGAAGAATGTCAGTTTTCCCGTCAAAAATGGCATCTTGTACCGCCACTACCGGAATGCAAAAGGTCGCACGTTTGACCAGATTGTAGTGCCGGCTAAGTATCGGCATGACATTGTTGATCTCTGTCACGGAGTTGGTTGGTCGGGGCATTTAGTAGCTCGGATGACCAAAGATAGGCTCCTAACGGAGTTTTATTGGCCAGGATGCTTCAAAGAAGTTGAGGACCACGTAAGAGCGTCGTGTGACACCTGTCAGAGAGTGGGAAAACCGCACGAGAAGGGAAAGGCACCACTTAAGCTTGTTCCGCTCATTTCGGAGCCATTTCGCAGGCTGGTAATAGACGTTGTTGGACCACTCCCAGCGACAAATTCAGGCTACCAGTATTTGCTTACCGCCGTTTGTCCAGCAACCAAATTTCCAGAGGCGATCCCAATGAAGGAGCAAAGCTCAGTAGAAGTAGTCAACGCACTACTGTCTATTTTTTCGAGAGTGGGCTTTCCTCAGGAGATACAGTGCTACCAGGGTTCAGTCTTCACCAGCGTTCTGACTACGGTCCTTCCTCGAGAAGTGTGGGATGAAAATAATCCACAGCTCAGTTTACCACCCGCAGTCCAACAGTGTAGAGCGGTGTCATTCCGTGATGAAGCGAATCCTGCGAGCCCTTATCTTCGAAAAGAAGTGTGAGTGGGATGCCTGTCTCCCAGCAATGCTGTTTGCGCTGAGATTGGTCACTCATGAAGCGACGGGTTTCAGCCCCGCGGAGCTGGTTTACGGAAGGACGCTCAGGTCTCCACTGCGACTCTTGCGCGAAACCTGGGAGTCGAAAGGTACCGACCCTACCGTGGTCGAGTATATTCTCCAATTGTTGGAAAGGTTGCGTTGCGCTCGCGACATTGCTGAGGCGAACATGAGGGAAGCGCAAAGTAGAGCCAAGAGCTACTACGATCGAAACGCGAAACTGAGAGCTTATCAGGAAGGGGATCAGGTGATGGTCTTGCGCCCCTCGCGAGCAAATAGGCTGGAAGTTCAATGGGAAGGGCCCTTTCGGGTTGTGAAAAAGCTCTCGGACACAAATTATGCACTGGAATGGAAAGGAAGGCGCCGAGAGGTTGGCATTTATCACCACAATCTAATGAAACGCTATGTGGGAGAAGTGCAGAAGGTGAACTTGGCTCTTAATAGCCCGGAGGAGATGCCTGTCTCCCAGCAATGCTGTTTGCGCAGAGATTGGTCACTCATGAAGCGACGGGTTTCAGCCCCGTGGAGCTGGTTTACGGAAGGACGCTCAGGTCTCCACTGCGACTCTTGCGCGAAACCTGGGAGTCGAAAGGTACCGACCCTACCGTGGTCGAGTATATTCTCCAATTGTTGGAAAGGTTGCGTTGCGCTCGCGACATTGCTGAGGCGAACATGAGAGAAGCGCAAAGTAGAGCCAAGAGCTACTACGATCGAACCGCGAAACTGAGAGCTTATCAGGAAGGGGACCAGGTGACGGTCTTGCGCCCCTCGCGAGCAAATAGGCTGGAAGTTCAATGGGAAGGGCCCTTTCGGGTTGTGCAAAAGCTCTCGGACACAAATTATGCACTGGAATGGAAAGGAAGACGCCGAGAGGTTGGCATTTATCACCACAATCTAATGAAGCGCTATGTGGGAGAAGTGCAGAAGGTGAACTTGGCTCTTAATAGCCCGGAGGAGCTAACGCCTGAAATTCCAGGCTTGGTTGAGGTTGGAAGATCAATGGAGGTTACCGACGTCATGAAAGCCGTGGCACCTACTGAGGGCTTAACTGAGACGCAGCAAGTCGACTTACGTAACTTGTTGTCAGAACACATCACAGTTTTCTCGGAAAGGCCAGGGCGAACTACGGTTATCACTCATGACATTGAACTAACTTCGGACACCACCGTGAAGTCGAGGCCGTGCAGGTTAGCCCCGCGGCAGCAGGAGATCTTGAAAAAAGAAGTGGATCGAATGCTGGAGCTTAAGCTTATTGAACCATGCGAGAGCACCTGCACGTCCCCCATGATACTAGTATAGGTTCGTGGCAAGGATCCACGACCTTGCGTGGATTACCGCAAACTTAACGCGATAACGAAGGACCAGACCTATCCTATACCCAACGTGGAGGAGCTGGTCGAAAAAGTGAGTGCCGCAAAATACGTCTCGACTTTGGACTTAGTAAGAGGCTATTGGCAAGTTCCAATGTCTGAACGAGCTAGTGAGTATGCAGCCTTTTTGGCATCGACGGGCCCATTCCGGCCCTAGTTTTGAGTTTTGGTCTTAAGAACGCCCCATTTTGCTTTTCAAGTCTAATGAACCGAGTTCTGCATGGGGCTGAAGGGTACGCTGTTCACTACTTAGACGACATTGCTATTTACTCTAATACATGGGAAGACCACCTGTGCCATCTTAGCGATGTGCTTAGACGTTTGACGCACGCTGGACTGACAGCGAAGCCGGCTAAGTGCCAGTTAGGTCGCCCCGAAGTACGCTACCTAGGGCACGTGGTAGGGCAGGGCAGGAGGCGACCTGACGAGTTGAAAGTAGAGGCGGTTAGCGAATTCCCGCAGCTAGAAACCAAGACTGCTATGCGCTCCTTTTTGGGTTTGACGGGGTATTATCAGCGCTAAATTCCTCAGTACTCGGAAGTAGCCGCTCCGTTAACGGATGCACTGCGCAAGAAGGCGCCCGAAAAGGTAGTTTGGAGGCCGGAAATGGAGGGTACCTTCTAAGGCCTCAAAGAGGCTCTTGTTAGCTCACCCGTAATGCATGCACCGAACTATGATCGTCCCTTTATTGTGCAATCCGATGCCAGCAACAGAGGCTTAGGAGTAATACTCTGCCAGGAGGATGAGAACGGGAACGAGCACCCTGTGCTGTACGCCAGCAGGAAACTCTCGGTTCGCGAGGAGGCCTACAGTGCGTCAGAAAAAGAATGTGCCTGCATTGTGTGGGCCACCCAAAAATTAGCCTGCTACCTCTATGGAACTTCTCTTGTCTTCGTCACTGACCACTGCCCGCTGACATGGCTATCGCAAATGTCGGAAAAGAATCCGCGACTACTACGCTGGAGCCTTGCGCTTCAGGAGCTTAACTTAACTGTGAAGTATAAGAAGGGTTCTGCCAACGCCAATGTTGACACATTAAGCAGAGCCTTCTAGCTTTTCTTTCGCTTTCTTTTGTTTTCAGTTGAGGAACGTTTTCAGTAATCGTTTTGAGTAGTGTTTTGAGTAACTCAGTCTAAGGTTTTAACTGTGAGCAAGAGTATTAGTGTGGTTGCCATATGAAAAAATTGAAAAGCGTAGGTGCATTGTAGCACCTTTGAAAGAGCAGCCTGGTTGCGGAAAACTCATTGCCGGCGCTTGCTGGTTCGGGAGGTTGGTCTTTGTGGTTTCAATGGTTCTGAAAGAATGCTGCTACTGTGATCGCTCCCGTCGAGCAGCTGATACTACACGACGTCCGAGATCTTCCCGTCGGCGGAGGAGCTGTTATGACTCACTGGTGCCATGTTTGCGCGGGTCAGTCGCCCGCCGGTCGACCACCCCACCGTTTGTCGACGGAAACGAAAGGAGGCCGACACGACGCGGCGGCGGCCACTGATTGACAGCGGCTTTTGAGCGGTGTTGAGTGTTGTTGCCCCAAAGGGATTAAGGAGCCGCCGCTCTTTCCCAGGCTTAAGCAACTGAACGCGTGTGCGAATGAAAGCCCAGACGGCGACGACCGGACAATGGGACCCAGTGGCGGCGGCAACACAGCGAGGAAGGCAGTGGCAATGGTTAAGCCATTAACTCTTCTCGGAGTGATTCCACGAACCTTGTTAATCTGTGCTGTTAGGCTCCCTGGGAAGTACGTGCGAGAACCCCACCGTGGGAACGCAGCGTGCGGCGGACACCAAAAGGATACGCTGCGCCCGCGCGTCTTCCATTCTTCCCCTCTACTACAGGCTCCTGACGAGTGGCAAGGGTGTGTGTGTGTGTGTGTGTGTGTACCGTGCATCTGCCGACATACCTGAAAGGCGTGTCCCTACCCGAGGGCGGTGCTTCACAGCGAGGAACTTACACATCACCATTGGTCCGCATTGTTTTGTGTGGGGATCCCTAACCTAGGAACTAGGGATCGGGGGTCAACAAAAAGGGCGTGCTGCGGCCCGCCAAGATCTGTCTTCATCTCGACAACTCACTGTAAAAATATAAATAAACCCATTGAGTTTGATCTAAGCTCTCCCCTAGTCCTGGCTCGACGGAACGACGGCGACCGGCCCCGCTACCAGCAGACTGCGGTCGGTACAACTCGCAACAACTCGCAACAGGGTCAAGAAACCCTGCTTGGTCTTTAGGTTGACTGAAATATAGGGTGGCAGAAATTCTTTAGGAGGTTTATTTATTTTATTTATTTATTTATCATGGTACCCACAGCGCCAGTTTGGGATTACAGTGTGGGGGAAGAAGTACATATATAACTTAGACAAAGAAAGCAGGTAATACTCAAGACATGAAAATATCAATTACAGTTCAGAACAAATCACTGACAGAAATCAAGAGCCAACACCATTAATGTATGCGCAACAACAACGACAACAAAGAAGATAAGCAAGACATAATCGTACATGTGCGGAGCAAAACATGATTCTGGTGGCGCAAGAAAGAAAGCACTGAAAGAAAATGAAAACCGAAATGCGAAAACGAAAATCACACAGCTGAAGCAAATGCATCGCTTGAAGACAGTAATACGACATCACTAGGCAATCTAATCCACTCACTGACCGTCTTAGGGAAAAAAGAAATCTTAAAAAATTCTGTTCTTCATCTATATTCTTTAATCCTAAGTGGGTGATCGCACCTTGCAGAGGTGTACTCTGGTGCCTTTATTTAGCTATCACGATTGAGGCCGCTTCTATTATGACATATACTGAGCAAAACTTTTAATCTGAATGTCTTTCTACAATTTTGAAAGGTATTCCAGCTTAAGTTTTTTTTTTGCTTGGGATGGGCTAAAATAGCGAGTATAATTTTGAACAACAAAATGTTCTGCTAAGCTTTGTACCCTTTCTAGTTTGATTATGTCGGTCACAGTCCAGGGGTCCCAGATGGTACAAGCATATTCCAGTACTGGCCTTATGTTAGTCTTGTGAAGTAAATTTCTTGTTTCTAAAGGAAAGCACTTCGTATTTCTACGCAATTTACCAAGAACTCTACACGCCTTAGCGATTATATAGGCAACATGACGGTGCCAGCATAGTTGTTGGGTCAAGTAAGCACCAAGGTATTTATATTCACACACTGATGCAAGACTTGTCCCGCTAATGCTATACGTATATACATGTGGCGACCGTTGTATAGTAAAGCACATCTGCACCGTTTTGTCAAGATTTATACCCATGCCCCATTTATCACACCACTATGCAACCTTGTCTAAATCTTTTGTAGTTCATTATAATCATCGGGGCCTTTTATAACACGATACAAAACGCAGTCATCTGCAAACAATGTGATACAAGATGATATGCCAATGGAAATATCATTCATGTATAACAAAAACAAGAGCGGACCCAAAACTGAACCCTGAGGCACCCCCGATGACACAACAACACAGTTCGACGGTTCACCGCCAACGACTACACGTTGCGTCCTGCAACTTAAGTATTCTTTTATCCACTCAACAGCCGTTTTGTTTGTGTTGTACCACGACAATTTTTCAAGCAGCAAGGAATGAGGAACTACGTGAAAAGCGTTCCTTAAATCTAAAAAAATGCAATTTGCACAACCCCATTTGTCAAAGGTTGATGCTAAGTCGAGTTTTAATTCTGTAAGTTGAGTAACACAAAAAAAACCAGTTTTAAATCCACGTTTCCGAGGAAATAATAAAGAAAACCAGTTCAAGTGTCTTATGATGTTCCTAAAAAGTACGTCCTCAAATATCTTGCAGAGGACCCTAGTCAAGGGCACAGGCCGATAATTGAACACAAAATTTCGAGGTCCCGATTTCGGAATAGGAACAACAATGGCGATTTTCCAGTCTGCAGACAATAAACCACATTTCAAGGACTTAGTAAAAGGTACACACAAGTATTTAGACAACGGGCCTGCACAAGCGGAGAGCAGAACGTTCGGCACGTTATCGGGCCCGCTGGTACTAGTGGTACTTAAGCGCTCAAGCTGCAGTTCAATGCCCCTACTGTCGAAGACGATGTAATTCATGGGTTCCCCTCCGATAAGCCCGTAGTGAAACATTGGATCCCTGTTAGTTGCGCGCGCCGAAAATACAGAGCTGAAGAAAGAGCTAAAACATTCTGCCTTATCGAGGCTTCCATGAACAAGAGAGCCATTGTGACCTTAAAGAGACCCTTAAGCTAGAGACCCTAGCGAACAAGAGACCCTAAAGCTACCTTCGTAACTACCTTGTAGGCGACTGACAGTAAGCTGATTGGCCTGCAATTTTTCAAGTGGTTTATGTCACCTTTCTATGGATTAGGATGATGTTAGCGTTCTTCAAAGATTCAGGTACTCTCGTGGTCATTAGGCATTGCGTGCACAGGTATGCCAGTTTTACTAGTACCATTTGGCCCACCATCCTTCAAAAGGTCTGCTGTTGCCTGATCGTCACAAGGCGCTTTGCCCCTTGAATTTCTTTCATAACCTTCCATACTTGTTCTGTCGTTACTGGTGGGATGTCTATCTCCTCTGAACTACTTTGTCGTTCGGTTTTGTCCTGGATGTGCCGGATACTGTACAGATCCCTGTAGAACGCCTCGGCTACTGTGACAATTTTATCCCTATTTTTGATGGCATTGGCTCTCTCGTCCTTAGGTGCGTACATCTGATTCTTCCCCACTGCTAGACGCCTCTTCACTGCTTTCTGGCTATCCGTTCTTTACAGCTGCCCTGATCTTCCCCATATTAATCTTCCGTATGTCAGCTGTCGTCCGCCAATTGATTAACTTCAAAAGCTTCGCTAGTTTTATTAGGTCAGCTGGGGTGGAGATTGTGATGCTTTCCCTATTCCTAATTAAATCTTTCGTCTCCTGTGAACGTTTACCAGTAACCTATCTAGCCATTGCGCCCCGAATTCGACGGCACACTCCGTGATAATGCGGGTAAAAATGTCGCCGGCTTCCTGTGTCTTAAACTCTGCTTTTCTGGTATGAGCTGAATATCGATTCTGAAGCGCGATCCTGAATCCTTCAACTTTACGTGTTACTCTTAGCACTTTGATCAGCTTCTTTCCTACTAGCTTGTGTCGGGTTCTCTTCAAATCTATCCTAATTCGAGATAATGTCAACCCTGGTCACTACACCTCACCCTTCCGAGCACATCCACATCCCGCAAGACGCGAAGGTTGTCGCAAAAAAAGGTCTATTTAATTTTATGCTCCACATTCGGCCTCCTCCATGTCCACTTCTGGCTTTCCCGTGACCGACATCATATCCTATATAAAACGCTGCGAGCCCGAAACCTAATTCTGTGTGAGTGTGCACAGCAGTCCCGCCATTGTTATTACACAGAAAAGAGAAAAGTATCAGTACATACTGCCTATGGCGTCAGAAGTCCATGCAAATTGTACTCCTAAATCAACACGCCACCCGAGAGTTAATTTTATGTTGCCCCTTGACAGGACTGCAGCGGCGAAATATTCCTAAATCTAAAGAAAATTGGGCCATTAAGTATTGGCTGTGCGCACGAGTGGGTAGCGCCAGCAGCAACCACCACAGCGAGCAGCTCCTGTGACGAATAGCCAACAGCGAGTACAAGTGCAAGAGTGTTGCCTAATGCGGTAAGCCCCGCACGTCGCGCAAGTAGCGCAAGTGCACTCACCACTCCTGAGTAGTGAGTGAAGATCAGCATTCACAAATGCGAGGGGTGACACTCCTCGGAAAAACTGGGTACCAGTCACTCACGTTCACTCAAAAATACTTTTATCCTAGCGCACTCATGGCCACGACACGCCCAAACCACTCACACTCCCTCGAGCTCACGCTCGCCATTCGCCCTCACCACTTGCACTCACTTGTGCTCTCGCTCACTTCTGTTCTCATGGACCGCTTGCCGTCCCCATTCTCATTCATTCGCTCTCATCACGGAGAAAAGAATACTCAAGGGCGGCCCCGAGCATCCCAATGCATTGCAAGAAGTGTGGAGGAAGTGGCGTCATTTTTCTTGAGCCCATAGACAGTGTTGCCTATATTTTACGGCTGCGGTGGCTAAACAAGGCAAAATGCCACGGACAATTTTTACGGCGCTTTGACTGTGGCGACCATGGCTTCCTCGCTACGTTGGCAACCAAGCGCGATAGCCGCTGGGGCGTCATCGTCGTCTGCAATCTTTGCAGTACAGCTGATTTCGCAGCGTTTCTTCTATTGCAATTTCCTTCGTGGTCTAATCTTTTTTTCGAAAACAGCACCCCATGGTTAATAATTGGCGTGGTCGGTGAGCATAGTTGCTGTTATCTCGTCGATTCGTGCAGTGGTTTTCCATCCTTATCGGCCTGCCGGTGAAACGGTGCGTGTTGGCAACTTCGGCAGCATCGACCCACTTTCTGCGGCGATTTGCTTCGTTTGGGAATTTATTCTCAACGAACACAAAGCAAAGTGAGGCAAACACTTAGTGCTTCCGTTTTGCTCGAGAAATAGCGCGTGGGTGGCTATACTTACCTGTAAACCGCGAGTGTGACCGGCAACCGGGCCCGCAACAGAGAGGCATCTTGCAAACCACTGCAGCCACTTATTCACGTGAAGTGAGATTAGACAGTTTTACTACAGAGTTGATGTAAGCAAACGTGAAAAGCGTACGTAGTCCACGCGCATGTAGCTTGCAACTCGTGCGCGACGCTCGCCTTGCGTAGGGTGCCTTGATTCCTAGCGCCATCTACGAACAGACAGTGCAGTAGCCACTCGTGATCTCTCGAGCCTGTTGCTAATACGACGACGAGCGCTACTTTGCCAGGCCTAAGAGCTGAACAATCGTCCTTCGATCTCAAAAAGGAAGGCTGTTTTTCCATTGAAACTTTGGGTGAGCGTTAGAATGGGCAAATTGAAGGTGAAATCACCAGCTTAGGACATGACATCGCACCGAGAAATTAACGACGAAGCTGTTTCGCTGCGAAGCGGGAGGGAGGGCGACACCATGTTAGTCACATCAAACCGGAAACAGCAAAGAATGATGGGAAACAGTGCTGGACTCAGTGGGCTCAAGTCATGGCGGCCGCGGCTTAACAAATGTGACGTCAGGGCCTCTCCTAACCTTTTTGTTGCTCCATGGCTCTCATGCTTAGCATTCGTCTTCCGCACTTGCACTCACTCGGCCTCCCGCTCGCCACTCCACCTAACCACTCACGATCACTCGCACTCACGCTCTCTACTCGCCCTCACCATTCGCACTCACTCACGCTAACGATCACCACTCGTCCTCATCACTCGCACTCAGCCGTGCCTACCCTCGCAACTCGTCCTGACTACTCGTACTCACTCGCACTCACACTCCCGTTCACCACTCGCAGTCACCGCTTGCAATCACTTGAGCTCACATTCACCACTCATCCTCACCACTCGAAATCACTCGCTCTCACCCTCATCACTCGCACGCGCTCGCCCTCACGCTCGCCACTTGTTCTCACCACTCGCTGTTACTTGCGCTCGCTTACCGCTCTCCATCATCACTGGCGCTCACTCGTAAATACACTCACCAGTCGTCCTGACCGTTCACACTCACTCCCGCTCACGCTCACCACACGGCCTCCCCACTCGCACTCACTGAAGATCACCATCTCCACTCATCCTCACCTCTCGCACTCACTCGCTCGAACGCTCACCATTCGCGCTCCCGCCCACACTCACTCGTGTTCACGCTTGTCACTCGCCCTCAGCACTCAACTGCACTCAGCACTCAGCACTCAACTGCGCTCACGCTCGCCATTCAGCCTCACCACTCGCACTTACTCGCACTCACGCTCACAACTTGTCCTCACAACTCTCAACAACTCGCGCTCACCAGGCGTCGTTCCCACTCGCACTCACTAGCACTCAAGCTCACCGCTCCTTCCCGCCACTCGCACTCATTCACGCTCCCGCTTACCCCTCAGTGTCACCACTCGCACTCACTGACACTCACGCTCACCCCTTGTAATCGTCACTCACACTCTCTCGCACTCCCACTTCCCATTCGCATTGGTCACTGACACCACTCGCACTCACCACTGCCGTGCCCCACTTACGCTCAGTCACAACCGCCAGTAATTCGCATTCCAACTCATTTTGCTTTGTACATGTGAATTTTAACTTCGCTTTCATTGCAAACCACATGAAACATTCCCTTTTCGGAGATATTCAAAATTTGAAGATGCGGCCCCATTTAGCCCCATTTGAATGCGACCCAATGCGGCCTCATTTGTATATATTTGAAGATGTGGCCCCACGCTGCCGACAACACAATAATACCGATACGTGAAGCGAGAAAAATTCAGTATTTTAAGACAGAAGCTTCACATTGGCTATGAGGCCTACCCTACCTCAATCATCAACATGAAAAGACTTCATCCAACTGACAAACAAATAAATGACCTGTTTTAAGAGGATTAAAACATGAAGTTTTTTTCCCATGCAACCTGAGTCAAAGTCACAGTTCAAAATCCGCACTAATTCAACCGCGTTGGAATTTCGCAATCGGTTTGGCATTGGCTTTATACCACGATGGACCCAGGTTCGATTCCTACCACTGGAGATTTTCTTTTTATGCGCTTGGTGTGCTTCCCTTATCAACATCGTCGTTTTGTGAAACCCCTGTAGGCTTTCTTGCAGTGCTTTCTACGGCACGACAACGCCATCAGTGAGGCATAGAAATCTTCGCGTTAAAAATGGCGAAGCTTGCACTAAGACGCGTAAGGATTCAACCATAGTGGAATTAGCCACCCAAGCCCCGCGCACACCTTGACGACGCCGGACGCTCCTTGTAAAGCGCATGCTCAGGCGCACGGGAAACGGTGGTAGTAACTGTGATTACACGCTGAAAAAAGAGCAACACGTAACCTAGCAAAGTGACAATGCGGCTGCTAAGTGCAACAGCTCGAAAAATTATCTATGGCGACAGTCTTTTAGCTCTAATGGCAGACTCCCCAGGCAGCACAGGACAGTTCGGCCTAAAACAGGCCGGTGTACTTTGGCCGGTGATTTTCTATCCGGCCGTTTTCCGGCAGCCATGTTCGGCCCATGTCCAAATGTGGGCCTTTTGGCCGTATACGGCCGTACTCCAATGGCTGTCCAACGGCCAGTGTCCGTCGGCCAGTCGACCGGCTTCCGGTCATACGGCCAGATTCCAGCCGTAGGGCTCCGGCCATTCTAAAGCTACCCGTGTACGGCCGAAGTACGGCCGCCGGAGGACAGCCGAGATGCGGTCGTCGGACTCCAGCCGGACTAAAGCTACCGGAAATACGGCCGTGCTACGGGCGTTGGAGTTCAGCCACAGTACGTTAACTGTACTGTGGCCGGTCACTGCATGTCGCGCAAGCAGATGACTCATTCGCGTAGTGCACAAGCAGCACAAACCCAGCATTTTGGGTCCAATGCAGCCACATCAAAGTGCACTCGCGCGCAACCACCAGCTGTCAAACTTTCAGCGCAGCCTTGCTTAATTACAAGCCTCAGTTGACAGCAAAATTCATTTATTAAACAGTGCTCACAAATGTCGTTCCTTTAATTGCTGTGCCTCTTTTACTGCCGAACACAGAAAATATTCAGTTCTTTGTAGAGCTTGAATAGATGTATTGTCCAGGTCCTGATATCCTCTGTGGGGCGACTTACCTGTAATAAACGGGGA
This sequence comes from Haemaphysalis longicornis, assembly GCF_048455015.1. Lineage (NCBI taxonomy): Eukaryota > Metazoa > Arthropoda > Arachnida > Ixodida > Ixodidae > Haemaphysalis > Haemaphysalis longicornis. The sequence continues at coordinate 81,733,228 of NW_027526460.1, read as the reverse complement.
AAGAGGAGGGGGGGGGGGGGGAGGCGGCGGAGGGCGCATACTTTAGTGGGTTGAATTTCAGAGAGATAAATTGCCCCGCTTTTAGCCAATTTCTTTTATGGCAATATTCCGGAACACTTTCATGCTATGACTACATAAACTATTTTTATAACAGTTGCTTGACCAATTTTGATGTATATAAAACCGGCGTGAATGCCTTTACGAAGCGTTTTGGTTCTCAACAAAACACTCAGGAGCATTTAATATAACTCCCTCACAAAAAAGTATATCCAGTTTTTGCCCATTTTTCTTGCAAAGACACTATCTACTCGATCAACTTTTCTGATGATCTTGCGCAGGGCTGATCCTAAGAAGGAGCGAACAGGTACTTTCATTTTCAATCTATTTTAATGTTGTTTTCATGAGTATACGTCCACACCACTTAATAGTCCAAAAGAATTAAATTTTCTTCTAATGTCACACTACGTTCAAAAAATTCTAGACGCGTTGCGAATGACGCCCTGATTCAGGTGGCTGCAGTTGTATCCCTCTGTGTTCACGCAAGGAAAGGCGTAAAATTAGAGTTACATAATTTGTTTCAAACCAATAACATAGCAATTGTAGCATGCATACAGGAAACCTTGCGTACTGCAACGAATAGGGCAATAAATATTTTATTGGTCAAGGTTGAATGCGTAGGGTTCCCAACCCGTCGGAGGCAAACTTGCGCCTCTGGAAGTTTATTTATTTATTTATTTATTTATTTATTTTTATGTATGTATTTATTTATTTTTATTTATTTATTTATTTATTTATTTATTTATTTATTTATTTATTTATTTATTTATTTATTTGATGCCAGCTTGCCTTTTCATGCATTACAGAAGGGAGATACATAACACTAAGCATTAAATATGAGACAAAATAACAAAATATTTCTACAAAGCGCGCTGAAAATCGTCAATATAAAGAGTTAATGCAATCATACGTGGAAGATAATTACACTGCAGTATTGATGTAAAATAAAATGAATCGCGCAAGGCGTCACCTTTAAAGAAAAGTTAATAATTTGCTTTAAGATAGCGGTCCCACTTTGCGATATGTAGAATGGCGCTTGGACATACTTCTCCCCTTCTACTCCAGTTTTCGAATGATAGATATTACGAAAAAAGTTCCACCTGTGGTTTCGTCTGTGATCTTTCACGTCCTGCCATTTCAGTTTCCGTTTACTTTCTCTCATGCTAAGTTGAGCGTGCCAATTACCTAATACGAATCGCACTGACATATTCTGTATGTTTTCGAGCGTATCAACCAGCTCTTTGGTGTAGGGATCCACGAAAACACATGCGTACTCCAAGATTGAGCGCACATGAGTGAAATACGGTTGTTCTTTTCAGTTAGATGGAGGTTCACTGAAATTTCATCTCAGCCAAAAACATATGCAGCCGTAACTTTTATGGTGTGAACCTGCCTATTTAACCTCTAACCACTCCCTAAATAAACTCCTAGGTATTTATATTCCTCGGCCGTTGTCACAGCAGCATAATTTACGGTATACGTATTCAATTGGAATGAAGGTTTTCTTGTAAAGGTGCCGTTAACACACTGTTTAACATCCAAAAACTTTTCTGAATCAGCACACCAGGATGTTATTAAATTCGAATAGAGCTGCAGGTATACGGAATCACGTTCATTCGCTATAGTCCGGTAAACTACACAGTACTTTTGAACAAATCTATAGGGCCAATAGTAATACAATGCAAAAACCGATTAATTCAGTTCATAGGATAAAATGTAAAACGCAGAAGGGGATATGGAACACCATCATTTGCTTTTTTGCTGTCCAAGAATATACAGTCAATCACTTTAGGCTTATCTATTGCAAGAACCAAATCGTACGTGAACTCAACAATTGCGTTCAGCAAGAAAATCCTGACAAAATCCATGTTTCCTAGGATGCTGGCGATTATGTTTAATCAAATGAGTCATATCCCAAGAGTAGCTGAGCTCACCTTCAAACATCGGAACTAAATTAACAGCTAGGCTTCGTCAGTGACAAGGCTCTGTTGTTATCGCAAATTTAAAATATTTTTTTTCTAAATAGGCAGTCGTAAAATCCCATGAAGTAACATAGTGCAGGGCATGCAGTTGATCCTACCAATGCACGAGCGAGTCTCTTCTACGTTTATCACCAACAACATAGTGCAACATTGCTTGTCGTAGTTTAATTGTAAACAGAATAACTTGCGCTTTTGCTCGCACTTGCCTTTCTTTGGTGGGGAGTCCTTCACATGGTGGCGGTTTAGCTCCTGCGTGGTGGCTGCTTGCTCGACGCCCTTGACGGCCAGTTATTTTGGTGAACTATCTCCATCTCGCATCGGACATCTCTGCCGGGTCGATGTCTCCAATGCTCGCCATTTCTTGAGGGGGCGAATAGCCTTGAGCTGATGGGTCGACGAAGCCGGCGGCAGAGGCGTGGTAGCGGCGATGACTGGCGAGGCCTAGCTCACCCGTCGGTGTGGCACAGTCTTCTTGTGGCAATAAATGACATTTCGATGGCCTAAAAGGTTCCCTGCTAATGTCCAATGAGTCCTTGCACCTTGCCCGTTCACCGAGAACACTCATTACTGTTCTACAAACGATGTTCGTTCATTTAAAACGTAGAAACACGGAGCGGATGAAAAACGCGTCCCCGTCGTTCGGCTCCCTACGGCTTTTTCTCCCCCCGGAAAAATCCGGTCGGTCTCCTTCCAAACACGTCTGTGCATGAATTCTCGGCGCCCAGGCGCGTGCCGTTGTTCGGCTGTATGCCGTTTGCCGAAAAAATGACGTATAACCAGATACCTTACGTAGGCCGGTCTCCTCTTGAACACCGGTTGCCAAATATTCCGTGGCCATTCGCTTGCCGTAATTCGGCCGAGGACAGCTAACCGAATGAAAAACGTATATTCTGGGGCCGTACATCAGCCGGTATCCTTCATAACACTGGTTGCCGGAAGAAAACGAATTCTCTACCGCCGGACGCGCGGTTCACCTTTGAAACAACGAATGCACGGCAGCCGCGCTCCGGCCGGTTTCCTTTCGAACACCAACTGCCGCAAAAATACGCATATTCTGTGGCCGGTCGCTTGCCGTGCTTCGGCCGATTACCGCTTCCCGAAGAAAAAACGGATGCCCTTAAGGCCGTACTTCGGCCGTTCTCTTTCTCAACATCGGCAGCCGTAACAGAACTGAATATCTGGCAGCCGATTAGCTGCCGTTGTGCGTCCGGACACGGGCGGACGGAAAAATACCGAAGCGCTGGTTGCCGAATGTTGGCCGTTCAACGCATGATCAGTGGCTGCCAGAACCTGGATGCTGGCCGGACATGCCAGAAAGCGGCCATAGACGGGCCGGTCTTGGGGCACACTTTCTGTGCCGCCTGGGTCCAGGCAGTGGCGTCTGCTACTTTGCTAAGCCGAATAATGCGTCCTCTATACGGAAAAATAAAATTCCCGCGCCTTCCCGCGAGGGGAACACGAGTAAATGCACAGCATTGGGGGTCGTTAACGCCGCGTAAAGTCGCGTTAGGGTGGGCAGTTGGGTCGTAGTTGCGTTGGTGTTGGTTTGGGGTAGAGGAGGAGAGTAAAGTCGCGTTAGGGTGGAGCGAGCGTCAACCAAGGAAGGAAGGAGCAACGCAGTGACTGAAGCACGAGCGACCGCTAGCCGCTTTATATTTGCAGCGCGCGCAGCAGAGGGAGAGAAGTACGGGGGGGAGAGCACGCATGCGCAAGCAGCGCGCGCCCTTCCACGCCCCACCGCCCTGCTATCACGCACCTTTTACGCCGAGACCTCGACGGAGCGAACGGGCTGACTACGACGCATGCGCGCGTCAGCTGCTGTTGATGGAGAGGAGGGAAGGAGGAGAGGCGCACCTGCTGCGGACGCAGAGCTGTGGACGCCGTCCGACGCAGGAAGAGGCGAGGCTAAGAAATGCTCTGCTTTTAAAATAAATTCCCCCTCCGTTTTTGCGAAGAGTGATTTAGGTTACACGGTACACAAGATTACGGCACACGAACGAAGCGAACAGGGCGAGCGCCGTTATCAATTGATTTGTTACAAGTATGATATTTGCGGGTTGTCTAAACTCGTTGAAAGTGTTACCAGATTCAACTGGAAGGGAAGAGGGCAAGTTGGGGAACCCTTTTCTGTAATTTGCCCAAGTGACAGGCGGCAAAGCATCATAAGCTGATAAGAGGCACTTTTCTTTTGTTGGATGTTTGACTAGCAGTGTATTCTTTGCAAAAGGCTTTTCTTTCCTTTTGTCGACTCGCTATAAGCTTCCTTTTTATGATGTCAACATCGGGCAGGGTCACAATAACTGAGCGTGTGTTCACGCATGCGCTGTGCTTGCTTTATATCTGATAAGATTCCGAAATTTCGCGTCTCGTTGATCTATTGTTTTTTAAAACTGAAGTATTTGCATACGCTGCACTGCAGTCACAATTATGCAGTCCAGCGACAGATTGCCTAAGAGGGTCGTTTGCTGACATGTTTAGCGGTGTTCTTGAAGCTTTTTACTGAGGCAGGAGGATGGCAAGTTGGGCTAGTTGGTTCATAGTGAATATAACGAAATGCAGCGCAAAGAAGGACGGGATAAAAGAAGAATTAACGAAGACACTGCGCTGCCCCGCAACTTGCGAGTTGCGAGTCAGCGCCGTGTCGTCGTTAATTCTTCTTTTGACCCGTCCTTTTTAAATGCAGAGCATTTCTAAGCCTCGCCTCTTCCTGCATCGGACGGCGTCCACAGCTCCGCGTCCGCAGCAGGTGCGCCTCTCCTCCTTCCCTCCTCTCTCTCAACAGCAGCTGGCGCGCGCATGCGTCGTAGTCAGCCCGTTCGCTCTGTCGTGGTCTCGGCGTAACAGGTGCGTGATAGCAGGGCGGTGGGGCGTGGAAGGGCGCGCGCTGCTTGCGCATGCGTGCTCTCCCTCCCGTACTTCTCTCCCTCTACTGCGCGCGCTGCAAATATAAAGCGGCTAGCGGTCGCTCGTGCTTCAGTCACTGCGTTGCTCCTTCCTTCCTTGGTTAACGCTCGCTCCACCCTAACGCGACTTTACTCTCCTCCTCTACCCCAAACCAACACCGACGCAACTACGACCCAAGTACCCACCCTAACGCGACTTTACGCGGCGTTAACGACCCCCAATGCTGTGCATTTACTCGTGTTCCCCTCGCGGGAAGGCGCGGGAATTTTTTTTGCGCTCCGTTTCGTTATGGTTTTACTGAGGCATCTTCCATTATGAGCCACTAAGAGCCTTTATGGCCACTATGAGCAACAGCTCATAATGGTCCTGCAAATATTGTGCATGTAAGAAATAAGTTTATAGCTGCATTTCTTCTGTTCATTTGGTTCCAATGTTCTCTCTAATTCTGTGTACAGTGTAACCTGCAGCGCCGCCCACAATAATGCCAACCCAACTAGTCTTCTCCATGCTGCAAAAACTCAGGGCCTTTGCACAGAGGCAAGGCTAGGTCGTGCTAGTTCGATATATATATATATATATATATATATATATATATATATATATATATATATATATATATATATATATATATATATAGCGAGAGAGAGAGAGAAACTAGACACGGGACTTCAACCCCTGATTTGTTGCGAATTATGTTTAATGTTCTCGCTCCACCCACCCTTCGTGCGAAATACGTCCCGGGCAGCGTGGCGACGAAGGGAGGGATAATAAAAGGGGCAAGTTTTCGTCCCTCGGTGAACCGACGAGCACGGAATGAGAAAGTGGGAAGTACTTGGCTTGTGTAATTCCCACGTTCTAAACGGAATGTCTGTGAGCGTGTCGTGTGTTGGCGCTGAACAATCACCCTTCCCCACGTAGCGCATGCCGCACAGCAGCCATCAGAGAGTACATTTGAGCGCTGTAGCAGATGGTGTTGCGGAATGAGCGGCCTCATTTCCTTGTAATTTCATTTAGGGGGATGAAAACTGGCCTAATTCTATTCCTTCCGAATCCTGGGAAAACAAAACCTTCACGCCAATCCTAAACAGGCCGGCCCTATCAAATCCATTCCTGTAATACATCATCGTATGAAAGTCACCCTGATCGTTTTATTAGGTTACTGATAAACGCACCATAAGGCCGATGAATACGCACAGCATGTAAACAAGAGCGAGGAACAGTGGCTTGGTAACACATCTCTCACAGAAAAACCACCCTACTAATTCCCATACCGGCAGTTCTTTTAAGTGCGAATGCACTTCTTAAGCGAGCCTGAATCATCCGCCGCCGTCGTCCGCATAGCAACAGCTGCGGGTGCGCGCGCTCCTCGTCTTCCTCCTCGTCTTCCCTAGCAACGGGGGGAGATGGGCGCGCGCTACTCTCCTCCTCCTCTCTCCGCTCAGTGACTGCGGGTGGTGGGCGCCTCCTCTCCACTTCGGGCGGGAGAGCTCTCGCTCGCGTAGCGGGCGCTCCGCATTCCGACGCGTGAGGGCGCTCGTGTAGCCCTCGCCGTAACGGCGGGCGCTACTCTCCTCCTCCTTTCTCCGCTCAGTGACTGCGGGTGTTGGGCGCCTCCTCTCCACTCCAAGATCACGATATCCACCGTAATCGCGCAATCAACAACCGTGCATTCGCACTTACACACTCTCCCCCTCGGGGAAGTGCGAGGGAATTTTTTGTTATAGTATTTTGATGGTCAGCGTGTTTTAAAGGCCTGCAAAGTTTTCATAATGTTTAACTGTAAGTGTGGTAAAGACAACGTGACGACGTCGACCAATTTGTACTGCCATTAGTTCTGGTAATGAAGACTTATTCACTAACCAGTTCTATCACGCGTGTGGAGCAGTCTTGAGTATAGAGAAAACTAGGATTGAATTAATGGGGAACAGAACCTCCGGATCTCCGAGTATTAGATGTAAGAGTTAACCGCTCGATCCTCTCGTCCTGTCTTTGTTAACCAACATAATACGAAGCAATGCGCCGGACAGGTGTCAACACTCACGCACGTCAAGGGCCCCACGCAATAGCGGATTGGTCGAGAACATCCTGTGTTTACCGAGGTATACGTATGCAATGTCTTCCTTGTCAGAAATCTTATTTACCGGCGTCAGGAACTACACCACGCGCGAACTAAAGTTTTGGCGGTGCAGAAAGTATTCGCAACCTTTGTGTGAGGATCTCGATTACAACCAATGCACAAGCATAATTTGTGTCTCCCTTTAGTACCAACTGGGGTTATACTCTTGTTTGCACGCTACTTTGCGTCTCGCTTCTTGTTTTACAAATTCATAGAGCGCCTTATCCTTTGCACCACGCCAACCTTCGGCCCTAGCTGGACCTAGGGAATGCATTTCAGCCGTCGACTCAGCAAAACATACACTAAGGCCTGCATTAGGGCATGCTAATTACAGAAGTAGCAATTACGCCGCGACCACCAAAGTACGTTTCCCAGAAATGTCCGCTTTACATTGAAATTCGAACACGGGGATATTCCGAGTTGTATCAACCGAAACCATCTCTAAAGAAAAACAAATGGCTACAATCCACGCTGTGAAGCTGGTTGGAAAGGAAAGCTTTACACGACACCCACAACAAATGCCCATGCGGCGTCACTTCCATTCACACATGGGGCTCTACAAAGAGTGAAACCAAAGATTCTGCCAGCCGTTACCTGGAAGTGGCGGGGGGCGGCTTCCCGAACGCATCAGCAGCGTCGGCCACGGGTCAGGCTGGAACAGCTCACACCGCCGTCGTAGCGCGGCCGTGAGTCGGGAGAAAGAAAACGGAGACGAGCGTCTTTCGAAGGGTGAGACAGCGCTACCTAGCCATCCTGATGTGCTAGCTTGGGACTACACCACCGCGTTACACAAGCGCAGACACCGAAAGATTTCGGCACATGAGCTTAGTGATTCCAATTTATACAGATTTAAACTAGTTCTTTTAGTAAGTTTGAGAATTGCGAGAAAGCTGAGGAAACTTCAATAATCGCTATTTTTCAGAACCAGTTGCTTCTTTCGCCATTTGTTATACCTCTTAAAAGACAACCGAATTGGTAATCACCAATTTATAAAATGGCAGCATCTCCACTCCATGGATGATAACGAGGGTGCGGAGTACGGGGACTCGAAATGACATCCAAGTTGCACCCCCGAGTGGCATTCGATTTGCGCCCCGGCTGTCACTCGATTTGAGCCATGAGTTGCGCCTTGACTATTCCCTAAATAAAACTGCAACTCACGGCTCAAATCGAAATTCACTTCATTTTCGCTTGATGGTGGTGTGCGCATGGATGGACGCGAATGGACATTGGGAGGTCCTAAGGTACTCCGCACCGTTACAGGCGAGGGGCTAAGCCGTTTGACTCTAGGGTACTAACTCACGGTCATAGCCCAACGGGTAAATTAATGTCTGAAGTGGGGCCAGTTGGTTCATTATGAACCAACTCGTGTGTGTGTTCTCGTGTGTGTGTGTGTTCTCCCTCGTCCTTCGTTTTTTCGCACTGTTTTGCTTCAGTCCAACGGGTAAGACTGTTGACACTAACTCTGTCTTGTCTACCATACACTGGCTCGAATACGGCCGGTGCCTGTGTGATTTTCTTGCAATTGTAAATGCTTTGCGCACCGACGCAGACGGACATTGTGTTGTCCTAAGGTACTCCGCACGTTAGGCGGAGTACTCCCATTCATGCAAGCAATGCGCAAAAGGTAGCGTTCTTCTAGCGGTCAGATGTCTGTATGTGGTCTCTACATTTTGTTTTCCCGCCCTGCAGACCAATCCTTAACGTAATATGTTTCCCGTACGACCACTTAATGCCGTCGGGTGCGGGTTACCATAGAGGTGCTGTCGAACAAGTTAATCAAGCCCTGCGAAGGCACCGCGCTATGGACGCGAAGCTGCACAAAAACAGGCCCAAAACAGCCGTCTCTAACACAGACGATAAAGCCGCGCCTGCGACGCCGCCGCCCGCGAGGAGGCATGTCCCTGCGGGGATTGCAGTGCAAATTCGCTGAGCTATCTCTAGTGTGCTCCGTGAGTGAAACCCTCCGCTCTCGTTTCTTCCCCCCCCCCCCCCCGCCAACTCCAACGCGTTGTATAATTTCTTGTTTCGCACGCACGAAACTGGCTGGTAGAGCTAGAAAGTTTTGCTATAGAAAGGATAACGAACTAACCAAAGGACACGTTAGTTGGCTGGCCAATAGTGTTTTGCAATCACTAGGCCACAGCGTCAGGCGCTGCCCAGGTGGTGCTGCGCGACAGCAGGCAAAACCTACTTCCTGGTAGTACAAAGCTGCAGGGGTACCATAGTCTCCCATGTTGATAGAAGCGCCGTGAGCGCGGCACTCCCGATTGTTTTGCGACGTGGTCTCCAGGCCATCCCCGGCGTGTCCGATGCCTTCCGACGACCCAGAAAGAGGGTCCAGAAGGAGGAAAGGCGCAAGTGACGACAAGCTTTGCAGCGATAAATACGTTTACAGCCCCGAGAAGACTGCCCGGACGGTGACGACGGTCTGTTCACTAGCAGGTTCACCGATGGTCCTAGGAAGTGGAATTTGAAGTAATAGTTTCTTGATTTTAGTAATACATTTGTCGAGGTAGACTTACAAACTATCAACCATCGAAATTAAGCCTAAAACACAATAAACGACAATCGGGCGTAAAAGTCACCGATTCCGCAAGCGACCCGCAGGCTCGTCTGCTGCGGTGCGCTGCGCTTTCGCGAAACTGTGCCCTCTTGCGTGACGTTTCGCGAAACACTGGTGGTTTGCATCACCTGTACGAATAAGTGGCGCAGTGCTAGCTTGCCTTTTTGTGCGAAGCAGTATATGTTGAACCCCCTCATCCGCCGCGCTACCCCCCGTTTTTATTCCTGGGTAGCCGATTTACTCAGCGCCCCTACGACAGATTTTTAGGGGCGAAGCTCCTTAGGGCGTGGGTCTGTCCATCCTCGACGTATGTATGTAGCCACCTCTAGTTTAGTTCTTGGATTGTTTACTAGATGGCGTGGCTACCTCTAGTTTAGTTCTTGGATTGTTTACGAGAAGGCGGTACTTGTATATGATGAAAAGATGCGCTTGGATTGTTTACTAGATGGCGTGGCTACTTCTAGTTTAGTTCTTGGATTGTTTACTAGATGGCGGGGAGCGTTGTAATAAAATCCGTTGGCTGCTGGCGCGCGCTCGGAGTCGCCCGATGGATAAGGCTGCAGATGTGCGAGCCCGCGAGGCAGAAGCGCTCCGTGAAGCTGCGCGACGCCGCCGCCAAGATCCTGCCGTACGAGAGCGGGAGGCCGAAGCGTGTCGTCTGGCTGCGCGACGACGCTGCCAAGATCCCAGCGTTCGAGAACGAGAGGCCCAAGCGTCACGGCAACGGTGCGAGGACCCTGCCGTACGCGAAGCGGCACGGCTGCGGCGCGAAGAGGATCTCCAAAACGTGAGAGAACGGGAAGCGGCGAGAAAGCGCGCGTATCGGGAGGCAGACCCCGATGCAGTGAGAGCTCGTGAGGCGTCTGCAAAACGCATCAGGCGAGCTCAGCCCCAAGGTGCCGACGCGCGGTTTAAGCGAGACTTTCTAGACGTTACGTTCGGACACAGATGTAGTGGGCGAACTTTCACTGAAGAGTCACGGTTTTACCGATGATTTCCCCTCAGGAGCTTCGCCCACTCATCATCATTCACCCCGTGGATATGCTGTGAATTTTTTACAACTGTTATTACACTCGGCACCACCGATAGCTCTTTCACAAGCTGCGCAAACGGCTGATAACACAGTGGCACCATTATCAGGCGTTACCAGAGCAACTTGCCCGCTCTGAAAGCGGAAGTCAGCTCATCATAATTTTTCAGCATGAAAGGCTTTATTTTTTAGCATGAAAGGCTTTCCGCGCGATATTTTCGTCCGTGTATTTTACGCCTAAGCACGCCCCAATTACCTGTTGCCGGATTATGCCTGCACTGGTTGGGGTGGAATGAGGGGGGCGTGCAGGCACAGCCAGTCTTCATGTCGCTACCGATAACATCCGCATTTGGCTGGCGGGACATTTATAGGTGGACGTCTCCCGGTTCAATGCGACCTGTCATCAGTACTCAATGGTCTAACGGTTCGGGTTTGGGTTGGTGTGTTACACAGGCAGTGAGATGCCTACAACGCGGGAGCGAAACGGACAGCCACATGTTTGTCCACTAGAATAGAGCTCGAGTCCTTCCAAGTAATTTTACTCCATATGGACAGACGTGTCCCTTTCGCTTGGAGGAGGAAAGCAGTAATCGAAGGAGCGTCTGCCGGAACAGAAGCGGAAATGGGTGCAAAAACATCAAAGCCGGGGCCGCGTACGTTTCCACCGAACGTTCCACCACGCCAAATTGCTGGGAATCTTTCCCCGATGAACAGAAACGTCAACGTGAGCCAATATTTCTTGTTCAGCTTGAAGGGCTTTCAGAGCGACAGTTTTGGCGGGGCCTTTCAATTCTAAGCAAGTGCACATAATTGGTGGCCGGTTTATAGGGCACGAGGTGGGAGTGAAGAGAAGGAGGCGCACGCGTAGATATAGCTGATAACTTCTTGCTGGGCTAGTTGGTGAATAGGTGCCATGATTCGAAGCGCAACAAAAAAAAAAAAAACACGGATGAAGAACAGAGTGGACGAGACAGGCGCTAACTTCCAACTATTTTATTCGGCTACGCATGTGCTTATACACCCTAGGGAAAAAAAGGGCGAGGAAGAAGAGCTTACACATACACAGATGATACCAAAAACATATATGTTTACAGCACGTTTTTCGGAAAACCCGTTTTGCTACTGTACAGAGCAATCGAGATATCACTTATACAGTCATTCGCTCTATCCCTATTATAATACGCTTCGGCTAATTCTTTCGCCTCCCTGTTCTTGCTTTTGTTTACCATTCTCATCTCTTTGAACCGTAGCTCAGAACCCCTGGTGCGAGAGTGGTGGGTAAATGTGCTCCAGTATCTTTTCCAAGCGACAATTCATGTTCCCTGCTCTCTCGTTGACGCAACGGCCCGTTTCGCCAACGTAAGGCCTTCCGCAAGATAGCGGGATTTCGTATAGAACACCGACAGCACAGTCGATATAGCGATTTGGGTGTTTTTCCCCGCAGGCCTTCTTCCTGCGTTCACCGGATACGCACGAGCACATGTGCGCTAATTTACACGAGGCAGGGAATGCAATGGTGATCCCGTATCTTTCGGCGACCTTTTTTATGTTGTGGTGCACGCTGTGCATGTACGGCATGACATCAGTTTTCTGCGGATGGGAGATAAGTGTGGCTTTAATCTAACCTTTCACTTTTTTTGAGCAACATATTTGCCTCAGCGACGACGAAAGTGCCAGGGAAACAGACCGATTGAAGCCTGCCAATGTGATTGATAAAACTGTGCTGCACCTTGTGAGCACACGATTTTTGTAACGCAGATTCCACAGTCAGTGAAGCGATTGCCCTTTTCACTGTTTTTGAATGCGCCATTTGATAGGGTAGCAGTTCTTTCTGAGCGCGTGGATTGTACCACCAGCAAACATGGTATTCAGAAAACCTCATGGTAATGTCCGAAAACTGCAATTCATTCTCAACAATTACTTCGTGGGTAAGCGCTAGTCCTTGCCCAGGTCGATTAAAAAAGTTCTAAAATCTTCCCTACCATGGGAAGGTGCGTTTCCAGGGTTAGTTTCTTAGAAATACCTAAAAAGTCATCAACACATCTGAAAACGGAAAGAACAAAATTAAAGTCAAGGGCATCATTAATGGTTCGATCTAGACTGCTTTAAAAGATGTTTCACTGAAATGGTGCGATGCGGGACCCTATAGAAATGTCATGACGGGGTAGGTAACGCTTCACGTCAAATGAAATAAAAGTGGACTTCAGATAAAACTCGAGCAGTACCATAAAGTTTGCAACCAACATTCCAGTGGAATTTTGGAACTGCACCGCTCCACTCTCATCGATGCAGGACTGTACAGAATTCTATTCCCGGCCGTGCCGGCCACTTTTCGATGGAGGCGAACAGCAAGAACGCCCGTGTGTACGAGATTTCGACGCACGTTAAAGATCACCGGGTGGTCAAAATTAAGCCGGAGCCCTCCACTACGGCGTGCCTCATGGCCTGCGTTGCGTCGGCGCGTTAAACCCCACAATTATTCAATCAATCAAGGATGTACAGAAGCGAGCAAATGTTCATGCGGTATAGAGTAGGGCAGGTCTGTGACGTCAACAGAAAACATACTGCACATTTGCCCACGCACTCGCGTGCCTCCGGTTGTGAGCCCCGTTTCAAAGAGATAAGAATACTAAACAAAAGCTAGAACAGGGCGGTGAGGGATTTAGCGGAAGCGTTTTATGTCAGGGTGAGAGCAAATGGCTGTGTAAGTGACACCTCGATTGCTCTCTCTGTACAGTGGCGAAATGGGTTTTCTAAAAAATCTACTGGAAACATATATGTTTTTGTTATCATCTGTGTATGTGTACGCTCCTTCTTTCTCGCTGTCTCTTTTCCTGGGGAATATAAGCACATGCGTAGCCGAATAAAATCGTTGGAAGTTGGCGCCTGTCTCGCCTACTCGGCTCTTTTGCGCTTCAAATAATGGCAACGCGCAGATATAGGTTTCATGCCCTCACTGATGATGTGTACGTTGGGCTGGCGGGAGGGTTAAACGCGTACGTAAACCGCCCCAATCTGAGCTTTCCGGTGTGCTTAGTGATCGAACAAATTAGGTTGGTGTGTTACGCAGACACTATAATGCCTAGGACGCGGGAGGGAACAGGGAGCTCCATGTTTGTCTACTGGAATAAATTTCGAGTCCTGCCAAGTTTCAATGCGTTGAATGGTAATTGCTCGATCTGCAAATACAAACAAATGTGTTTCCTTTCATCATTTTGTGCACTGCGTACAGCTTCGCAACTCATCCTTTTTCACAGAGTGGCAGAGCACTAATTTTTATTCCATGATTGTTCAGTGATAAAATGCGGCGAGCTTCAGTAGCGTGAAATCTACTTTGTAATTCTGAAAGTTGGGGCCGTAGAACAAAGCGGTAGGGTGAACTTAGTGGCCGTTCTGTTTCCTTGTTTCCTCTTACTTTATATGTCCTCCTGACTCATCTATTCCCTGTTCGCACTTAACAGACGAGAACAAAATCGTTACCCTCTTGAGCTGGAGGCCGAGGTGCATAAAGCCGACGAGTCAAAGGGCCGGACAGAAAATTAAGTGGGCGGGGCAGGAGGATTGGAAGGACGAGAACATAGATTAGAATCTATAACAGAAAGGCTGGCTTCGGTGTCAATAAAGGTTGCACGCAAATCATTTGCACTTCAACCGTTAACACATTTGAGGGCCTCTCTGAAGGCGCCTAAATCATTGCGAACGACGGAGTTTCCTTCCGCAACTGCAGAGCCTAGTTTTCTGGTTGGAGGTCAGGGTCACGAGAGACAGTGTGAATAGGGGAAACAAAATGACGTGGAGGCGTAGAGAACGACGTCTCGAGTCACGGCCACTGCGCGATTGTGGTCTGAGGGGATGGAGAGCGCAGGTCTTTGAGGGGTGTAGTTGAAGCGGATTGATTGATTGTAGGGTTTAACGAGCTGACGCAACACAGATGATGAGGCGCGCCATAGTGGAGGGCTCCGGATTAATTTTGACCACCTGGGGATATTTAACGTGCGCCGAAATCTCGTACACATGGGCGTTTTTGCTTTTCGCCTCCATCAGAAAAGCGGCCGCCCCGGCAGGAAATCGAACCCGCGACCTCGTGTTCAGCACCGCAATGCCTTACCCACTGAGCCCCCGCGGCGGGTTATAGTTGAAGCGGTCGTCGTGTTCGTAAAGTGCGTTGCCTCGCCGTTCATGTTGCAGACGTCGTCGGCAGAAACGCGTGATGTCACCTCGCATGCAACAATAAAAGGAAACCGGGCTTCCGTTGCAACGAGCGTCTAGACGTGGCCGCGAGTTTGATTAAGCCCTCTCAACAGGACGTCGGGGTGAGGATGCTGCCGATGGGGGCAAATGGGTGACCGCTGCGAGATCTGCCAGTCATTGACTCCAACTACTCTTCTGGGATGACTTCTCGCAAGTCAGTTTCTGGCTGGAAGCACCAGTCACCGTGAGCGTAGAATCCTATGGAGCTTTGTTGCTGGAGCTCCTAGCGGATGATGCTGCATATTAAAGGGACCCAGAAGGGATTTGTAAACATTACGGGATGACTATGGCAAATTGTAGTCTGGAGTCTGTAGGCCATGTTTCGACCCCTCTAGCTGCGTTTACACGAATTTATTCGCTAGAAAAATTAATTCGGAAATGCTGCCTCCTCTCGGCACCCTCGCCCATTTTAGGAGCGATGCTCTTAAGCAAACCATAATTTTTCAAGTCTGCAGTTAGCAGTTACTAATACCAAGAAATTGCCCAGCGCGCGCGTGAGCGCCGTCCTCGCGTCGACCGCCCGGCAGGTAAAAAAACCAAGAAAATACCTAGCGCTCGTGTGTGCGTGCCTCGCGACGACCGCCCAGCGCCCCCAGCGCACGTTTGTCAAACCAAGCATACCCACTTAGGGAGATTGGCCAAGACTGCGATGACAGCGCGGCAGTTAAAAAGCCTAACAAATGCCGAGCGTTCGTGTGTTAATGCCATCGGCGGCCACCCAGCTTCATCGGCGCACATTTTCAAGCCTGGCATACCCACTTGAGAAGTTGGACATGATTGGTCGAAAAAATGAAACCCTCCGGCGTTCGCCTTTATCGCAGCAACTCTTGCTCGGAACGAGAAAGATAGGTCTTAGCGTACGATCCCCCCAGGTGATGTCCAATAATTGTCACTTCAACAAAAATTAGAAGAGGCACATACTTGTAGCAACAATGTTGGCGTAAAGGTCGTTGCAGCAGCGAAGAAGCAAAACGTCTGCAATCGTGGACTTAAACCGTCGTCATTGTCTAGAAGGTTGCGTACAGATTCGGCACCTTCAAGTAATGCGCATTAGTGCGAGCTTCCTTGAATTTTTTTCAGATTGCTGCGCACATTCCAAGGTACCTACAGTATTGCCGCGAACCATGTATGGGTTTAGCTCAAAGTGGGGCCGTTTGGGCTGTGCACGGCGCCAGCGACGTTTCAAAAAGTCATGGACACTGTGCTAGTTGGCCTGAAGTGGCACACCTGCCTCGTATACCTCGACCACGTTGTGATGCCTGCCCGGACATTCGACGAACACCTTGCAAGATTGAAGTCTGTACTCGAGGCCGTTCGTACGTCGGAGTTGACGCTGAAGCCTGGAAAGTGACACTTCGCGTACGAGGAGCACAAGTATTTGGCCCACGTCGTCAACACCGCAAGAGTACTCCCGGCAAAAACTTCAGTCATAGCAAACTTCCCAAGACCCAAAGACAAGAAGGGAGTGCGAAGATTTCTTGGACTGTGCACATACTAGCGGCGCTTCGTCGCAAACTTCGCATGCATTGCAGAGCCACTCACGCGCTTGACTAAAGATAGCACCCCTTTCATCTGCGAAAATGCCCAGGAAAAACCATTCTGCGAGCTGCAACAACGCCTGCACAACCCGCCCGTGCTCGCTCATTCCTACGAAAACGCCGAAACAGAAATGCACTCGGACAGTGATATAGCCTTGGATGCCATCCTCGTCTAAAAGCAAAGCGGTTGCGAGAATAAAATCGCCTTTGCCAGCCCTGGTCTGTCGAATGAGAAAAACTACTCAGCCTCTGAAAAAGAGTGCCTGGCTATTATAAGGGCGATTTCAAAATTTCGCCTATACGTGTATGGTCGACCATTCAAGGTTGTGACATACTACCGCTCGCTGTGTTTGCTTGCCACTTTGAAGGGCCCCTATGGCCATCTTGGGTGGTGGAGCTTGCGCCTGCAAAAGCCCGAAGAGCAGACGCCGCGGTATTAGACTCGCCGACGCGCGTTACCGCACATCACTTTGTCGTCTGCTGCTTCGCTGCCTGTGTATTGTTTGAGTTGTTAGGGGAGAGCAAGTTCGCTCTAAAAAACTTGTTTTCTTTTAAGAGAACTGCGTCGTGTTTGGCTTCGTGACAGTATATTTAAGCAGTTGGAGGTGCCTCCGAATAAGCTTCAAGCGCTCCGCGCATACGGCAGCAGCGTTTCCTCGCGGCCCTCAGTGCGGCCGGGTGCACGGCCAGGAGCGCTGCCATCCTCCCGCTTTCAGTAGTCGTTGATTACAGCGCCGCCGCTATTTTCTGCGCTAAAGGTGCACCTCCCAGGACGCCGGTCGGGCCACTCTAAAACTTACAGTACACTGTAGTATTCGTACTAAAGGGACACTGAAGACAAAACCGAAGTTGGCGTAATAGAAACGTTGGCGTCTCCAGAAAACACATATACCAGTCTCGTGAGCGGTACCTTCAAAATATTCTCGTAGATAATAAAAAACGAAGCTCTCAGTCGCCAAAAAGAAAAGAAGCCAGCAGCGGTTGAGCGGATGTGATGAACGTCACGTGACGAACAACAGAACGAGAAGCCCACGCACAACCAAAGAAACGCGTAAAATATTTGTCTATACATAAACGTTCATAACTCATAAACAAGTATAAAAGAAGAGGTATATTTTAAGTCGGGTAGACATTCGCAAGTTGCCAAAACGCGGCGCCGCTTCCGGTTGCGATAGTTGTTACAGCTTGGGAAAACACAGCGGCCGCAAAGCTCCACTTCGTAATTTTGAGTTTTCCTGGTAGAACAGAGCACTGCCTCGCTCCTTTCTGGTAGCTGTTCTTGTAACGCGAAACGTCATGAAATGGTGCAACCGGAATGAGTAAAGGGAAATGGCTATGTTCTCAATAAGTACCGCATATTTCCCCGCCGAATAAACGCTGACAGGGCTACGGTTTAGTTGAACTTAAGTATGAACTAAATTTGCTAGTTGTCTTCAATATTCCTTTAAGCTCGAATAAAAAAGGTTAAAAATTTCACACTAAGGTTTGCTCACCTTTAAAATGAATTCTGTGGCTATTTCTAAACACACTATTGAAATGCTTTGAGTGCGGAGGCATCTGAAACAACTGGAATGCATTCTCAGACGACAACGACCCAATAAGCAGCAGTGCATGATGTTATTTTGGGAATTTCACTTTTCGTGGACCGTACGAAACGTCACTTCATATTTTGCTCGTTCTGCACAACACGGGTGCCTTCACTTTTAACAGCAGAGCTTTGTTAAGCTTTAGTACCAGTTGATAGCGTTACCAAAAAATACAAAGAGAAAACACCGAGCCCGAGTGAGTGTGCGCCTCGTGAAGAGCACCTTCCATCGGCCATGCTTCCCCCACGTGAAGAGCTCGCTAAAAAGAAAACTCCAAAAAATGGCTCCGGCTTAACTCAGCTAACCTTTGATACGTAAAGCAAAAGCTCGGCTTAGTCTAGTTTATTCTTGGTTAGCTTAGTTAAACTTTGATTTAGCTGTACTGCCGATATTGTGTTAAAGCCGTTCGGGTGCGGGCAACGCTCACAGAAGGAGGCCGGGTGAACGCGGGGAACGCGGCCTTCATTCACAGCGAACGCACCATTCTTCGCGGGCGCGAGACCAGTCACATTGCTCGAGAGGACCCACCGCCGTATGCATAGGAGGGTACGGGTTTGTTCAACTGCCGATCAGCTGAATGCCCGCTCCCGTCGCTACTGGCGCCTCAGAACGACCTAAAACAGAGCATTGTGCGCAGCGCCGAGAGAGGGCCGGCGAATCACGCGATACGCTTTTAAGGGTGTGTCGCCAGGGTGTGTCTCCGGTCAAAATGTCATTTTGCGCATCCTATGCGAAATCGCTGGACGAAAGTAGTAAAGCTTAGCTATTAGACTCCAAACGCGCGAGAGCACCCGCATCGTGGAGAGCGCCCCGCGTCGGCCAGCTCGACCTAAGAGAACACTCTCCCTAGCGCCCGTGAATGATCTTTCGCGTCCTGTTGTACTTCTCAACTTTACGCCTTAAGGCGTAACGTTGAAGAATTCAGGATCGCGGTGTATAACCGATATTCAGCTAATACGAAGAAGCAGAGTGTACGATACAGAAAGGCAGCGACAATCTTACAGGCATTATCACGGAGTTGCAGTAGAAGTCGGGGGCTCCATGGCAAGACAGGATACTGGCAAACTTCCCAGGAGACGAAAGATCTAATTAAACAACGGCAAACAATGAAGATCTTATGGCCAGCTGACAGAATTGAACTTGCGGAGCGTTCAAAATTAATCAATAGGCGGAAGACAGCTTACATACAAAAGTGTAATTACGAGAGGATCGAATATGCTGTAAAGAACGAAGGCAGTCTGAAAACAGTGAAGAGACGTCTTGGTGTGGAGAAAAATCAGATGTATGCTCCTTAGGACAAGCGAGGCAATGTCATCACAAACATGGATAAAATAGTCAAAGCCGTGTAGCCGAGTATTAGTAGCCGACGAGTTCTATACAGATCTGTACAGTAGCCGGGACATCCAAGATAATGCCAACAGAGAAAGTAGTTCAGAGGAGATAGACATCCCACCAGTAACGACACAAGAAGTAAGGAAGGCTTTGAATGAAATGAAAGGGGGCAAACGACCTGGTGAAGATCAGATAACAGCAGACCTCTTGAAGGATGGTGGGCACATTGTACTTGTAAAACTGGCAAACCGGTAGACGCAATGCCTAATAACCGCGAGTGTACTGTGACCTTGGAAGAACGCGAACATCATACCAATCCATAAAAAGGTGACATGAAGGACTTGAAAACTTTCAGGCCGATCAGCTTGCTGTCAGTCGTCTACGAGGTAGTTACCATGGTAATTGCTAACAGAATTTCCACCAACTTAGATTCAGTCACGGTAAAGAGCAAGCAGTCTTTCGTAAATGCTATTTAACCATGGGCTATATTTACGCGATCAATCAGGTGATAGAAAAGCGCGGGGTGTAAACTGAAGCCCTGTATATAGCCTTCATAGACTATGAGAAATCATTTGACTCGGTCAAAACCTCATCAGTCATTCATGCATTACGGAACCAGGGTGTAGAAGAGCATTATGTAAAATACTAGGGGATAATTACAGTGCGTCCACAGCTACCATCAACCTCCATAAGGAGAGCAGTTAAATATCTATAAGAAAGGGCGTCACGCAAGGAGACACGATCTCTCCGATGTTATTCATAGCATGTTTACAAGTATTCAGAAAATTGGATTTGGAACAGATGGGAGTAAGAGTAATGGAGAATACCTTAGTAACCTTTGATATGCTGATGACGTTGCATTGTTAAGTAACTCGGGGGAGGAATTGCAAAGCATGCTTACAGCACGGGACAAACGGAGTAGAACCGTGGGTTTGAAAATTATTATGCAGGAAACTAAAGTAATGATCAATAACCTCAGGACAACACTGCTGTTTGAGATAGGTGCCGAGGCCGTGCAAGTGGTAAGTGAATGCATCTACGTAAGCCAAGTTGTAATCCCGGATTGTAAACATGAGGCAGAGATATTTCGAAGGATAAGAATGTCGTGAAGTGCATTCGGCAGGCATTCTCAGATAACCGATGGCAGTCTACCATTGTCCCTGAAGAAGAAAGTGTATGAAAGCTGCATCTTACCGGTACTCACCTACGGGGCAGAAACTTGGAGGCTCACTTAGAGGGTTGAGGACGACTCAGCGTGCAATGGAACGGAAGATGATAGCTGTAACATTAAGGGACAAGAAGAGAGCGGAAGGGTCTAGGGAACAAACGCGTGTTAAGTATATATTATTAGAAACGAAGAAGAAATGGGTGTGGGCAGGGCATGTTTTGCGAAGGCAAATAACCGTTGGTCATTGAGGGTAACAGAGTGGATCCCTAGAGAAGGCAAGCGTGGCAGGGTGCGGCAGAAAGTTAGATGGGCAGAGGAGATCAAGTAGTTTGCGGGGATAAAGTGGTTTCAGTTATCGCAGGACCGCGGTAATGGCAAATTAATGCGAGAGGCATTTGCTCTGCAGTGGGCGTCGATAGGTTTGTGGTGATGATGATTTACTCCTCAGTTCACGTGCGGTCGCGTCCGAAGTTCCGAGCAGAGACGCCGAATTCTCGCTACAAACGTCGCGTTCTCGAAGCGTGTAATCGCGGGTGCTAGCTTGGTGCTCGCCCGGCCCATTTGTGTAGAGACGTGAAAGGCATGTTGATGAGTCTCCGGGCCTGCTAGTAATGGAGAACTTTCTGCTGCAAGTTCGGAAATCTAGGTGAGCGGAAACAGCAGGGTCTCCAACGAAGAGAGACGGGCCGACAGCTCTGCTGATTCTCAAGACTTGCACCGCTTGGGCAAGCTGCGCCAATTTTTTTTTCAATATTTTCACATCTGTAGGCGAAGCAGGGCAAGTGTATGTAGCAATTTTTGTGATCATAACAGTAATAACTGAAACGTACAATCGCGTTACTTTATCTCCACAACCTTGCTTGTAGGGCGTATCTCATGATTTGGTCTTTGATAATTTTGCTGCCTTTTCTTATTGCCAACTTCTTCATTTAGGTTCTATGCCGAATTCCTTCGGGAATACAGTCTGCACAATTCGTCTAAAAACCATTCCGGATGCACAATGGCTCATATAGCATACCGCAGTGAAATATATTCTGGTTTACTGGTAATGGTCTCCCTGTGCCAACATGCAACTTGGTCTGAACGTTGGTCCCGGGCTTGTGTACACGGTTAAATCAAGGCTGGGGGATTACAGGGCAGCATTTTTGGGATATCGATACCCCCGCTGTGCCCATTAGGTAAGTGGCAGAATTATAAGATGCCTATAAGAGGCACCTGCATAGAAGCAATAAACTAATAATATTCGTAATTACAACCTCCTAAATGTTAAGGAATTTCTTGCCTGTAAGAAGGTATAAGTGTAAATATAAGTTTCGTATGTTAACCTGTGCTTACATTACCGTATAAATTGCACAATTATCTTCTATTTTTTGAAGCGGAGACAAAGCATTAAACTGGCGTTGTTTCTTCTTGGATTCTCGTGAAGAAAATTCAAGGAAGCTTGCTCTCACGCGCCAGACTGGAATGGCGAAGCTGTTATAGGGGAGAATTGCGGGACAAATAGGTAACTTTCAGTATCATTTATTTGCATAGCTGCGGATGATAGTAATCGTCATCATATGCACAGAAGAAGTCTTCGTCTTCTTCGCACGGAGCGGTGGATGCAAAGCCGTCCTCAGAATTTACTGTTACACCAGCTCAACTTACGAAGCTTCCACTTAGTCACGCAAGGCTTGAACCATAGTGAAGCTGCAGAAAATCTTTATACGTCAGCAATGAAGGACACAATATTACGTATTTGTGCAAGTTTGAAAATATTTATTTACATTTTCCGCCGTTACTTTGCGCTGTGCTAGTAGTACCGATAGTCATATGCCGCGATATCATGTTCCTCATGCCTTGCATTGCATGCGTGGCAGCGCTTGACGACAGCGCCTGAGTACTTTTTTTGCTAACGTCACTGTGCCAGCTGATGACTTGGTGATCGCCACGAGGAACACGCTCACGAATGCTCGTAAGTTTTTCGCTCCTCGACGTCAAAGGCACACCGCAAGGCTCCGTTATTTCCTCTTACTCTTTAACATCGCCCTCCCCCCGTCCCCAGGCTCCTGAATGCCATCCCCGGTATCCACCATGCGCTTTATGCCGATGACTTCACTATATGAACGACCAGTGGCTCCAGCGGCGCACAAGAAGACGCCCTCGAACAAGCCATTGACACCACTGTCCCCTACCTCCACCCCAGAGGCCAAACGGTCTAACCAAGCAAGTCTGCTCTCCTCGTTCTCCGAGCCCGCACCCGCGGCCGCCCCCCACAGCCCACCCCGAACCCACAAGTGACCATCCACGGCTCTCCCATTTGCCAAGTCACCACCCTTGAGGTACTCGGCGTTCCTTTTCACTACGACGGCTCCGGCGCAATTCTTCTCCCACAGCTCCACAAAACAATCACCCAACTTACGCACCTCATTCGGCGCATCCGCGGATCCACCTACGATCCAAAGAATCCGACACCTGCAAATTCGTTCAAACCCTCCTTAGAAGTCGCCTTTTGTCAACCCTCTTCAGACAGCTGCCCTTTCGTCAACATCAAGACACAGGAAGCTAACAAGCTGGACGCTCTGATCCGCAAGACCTACAAAGCAGCCTTAGGCCTCCCTACCTACGCTTCCAACACACGCCTCTAACAATTGGCCTCCACAATACCCTCACAGAAATCTTGGAAGCCCAACGCACTTCCCAACTTCACCGACTCTCCCTCACACCGGTTGGTCGACGCGTACTTCAGGTCATCGGACGCACGGCCCCTGCCACCCCACACGCGCCCCGACGTATTCCCCTCTCCATTCGTGAACGTATCCATGTCCCTCCCGTCCCCAAGCATATGCACCCCATCTACAACCAAGGCCGCCGCAACGCCCGCGTCCGATTCCTCGAAAAACGCTACGGCTCGGATCCCAACACCTGCTATACCGACATTGCGCAGTCCTCAACCCGCCACAGCACCACCATCGCAGTCCTCAACAACGAGGGCCGCCTCGCTACCGCGGCATCCTACCGCCACATTCGCACGCTCACCGCCGAGTCCCTCGCCATTGCCCACGTTGCCCTGACCCACTGCCACCAACCCTACCTGACCATAATAACCGACTCGCAGCAAGCCTGCCGCCTCTACCAAGCCGGCCTCGCCCCGCCAGCAGCCATTCACCTCCTTCAACGCCTCCATGAAGACATTGACCTCTCCATTGTATGGACCCCCGGCCACTCCGGCCTGGCAGGGAATGAGGCGGCCCACGCCGCAGCCCACGCACTCATTACCCGGGCACTTCCCTCGCCTAGCCTCGACCAAATAACTCCCCCACCCCCCGACCCAGCAGTCCTGACACCTCTCGACTCCACGTACAACTCCATCCCCTCCCACCACACTAACTCCCGACGGCGAAACCCGCCCCCCCCCACCCTTCCCTCACCGCCCAACAGGCCCACATCCTCCGCCGACTACAGACCGAAACCTACTTTAACCACATCATTCTATCTCACATTTCCCCTTCTCTCTTTCCACCCGACTGCCCACTTTGTCACATCCCTCTCAACACCTACCACCTCGTCTTCTCCTGCCCCCAACACCCACATCCCATCCCTTCCCTGCCTCTGAGCAGTGGGAGTCCGAGCTGACCAACTCCGCACCGGAGCGCCAGGTCGCCCTGGTGCGGCGCGCACTGGAGGCAGCCCGGACAAGAGGCCTCCTGGACTTAGGAGGCTAACCACGCCCTTATAACCCTTCCCTTTAAGCTCAATAAACGTTTTGCCACTACCACCACCTCGAGGTTTTTGCGTTTTTCTGTGTGCTAACGCCACTGCGCGTGACAGGTACGCTCTGCGGTCCCGGTTTGCAACGCGCTAACAAGCGCTCCGCATTTTCTTGGCATTGGTTCCTGCAACATCGAACTTACAGCTTGTACAACAGCTCCAGTGTTGAAGTAGTGTGGATGTGGTACATCCCCCAAACAACACTGCCTTTGCGAGAGCGCTGTACAGCCTGACCAACGGCCTTCATCTGAATTGAGCTTCATTTAACCCGATAAAGATGCATGCATGAGGGATATTGTGTTGTTTGGCTTTATCTTGTTCTTCAGAATCTGCATTGTCGCGACTTTTTCAATACCCTTTTTTTAAAGAAAATTTGTTTGCGTATAACAGCTCCGAACTATAGCATACCCCTTTTATGCGTAAGCAGTCTTTTGCGGCTCCGTTCAAAATCCGAGCGTCCGTCCGGGAATAACACGTGGCAGGATGTGCTGCATAAATACAGATGGGCTTGCGGGTTGCTTGTGTGAAGCACAGTTGTTTTTTAGATCATATTGTTTGACTACGCGAAAGTAAAATGCTATGGGCCGTGTACAAAGAGCACTTCTGTCGTGCAAACCCCCGATCCTGCTTGAATAATTTCAGGTTGGAGAGGAATCTGAAGTAAAGGGTTGACGTAGCCACTGGCCATGGTAAGTGTGAACGGCTCATCCGGATAAGCGAAACGGGGCAGCGAGAAGCGGAAGAACGTCCGAGCAACGTCAACATCCTCGGACTGCACGTAGGATCGCTGCTCATTCTTCTTCAAAGAATGGAAGGGCACTGAACATTTATTGGTATTTGTAAAAGCCATTTTCTTCTTGTCTTTGTGTTTTGTAAACTTAATATGTAGCACCTTTCTCATAAAAATTATTGTATACTACCGTAGGCTGTAGTTTCTTGTCTACAAAATAATTATTACAGGTATTGTGTAGAAATACCGTAGTCTCTATAGACCAAGATATGCATCTGCAGAAACGAGCCCGTGCAAAGAATACGTACACAATGACTGAAAGTTTACTCGAGTGTTTAAGCAGTTCTTTTTTGTCATTTTGCCTTCAAACTCATCATCACACCATAAACTATTACGTAGCGCATTGCGTAGCTTTTCAATGAAGACACTGCGGACA
Source organism: Haemaphysalis longicornis (assembly GCF_048455015.1). Taxonomy (NCBI): domain Eukaryota; kingdom Metazoa; phylum Arthropoda; class Arachnida; order Ixodida; family Ixodidae; genus Haemaphysalis; species Haemaphysalis longicornis. The sequence continues at coordinate 81,707,782 of NW_027526460.1, read as the reverse complement.
TTTTAAGACATACACCTGGGAGTTAGAGGTACACCTGCAGTGCCCACATGTCCTAAGGTGGGGCACCCAGATTAACCGGGATCACCCGACCGTAACTAAATACGAGAGCGGCTAGTGCCTGGTTGCCAAAGCTACCGATGTTTGAGGTTGCCGAAGTAACGGCGCTCTCGCTAGCGTTAGAAAACTCAGAACCGGAGTCGATCACGCTTTGCCAATGTTTCCACCACGAATCACCCCAACATTAACTGCTCACGTGATTAAAACACTGAGAAGGCTAGAAATTGGGGAAAGCGGCCGGAGTAGAACGAAAGTGCTTGATTGCAGCTTGGGGCTGATGCGTTTGGCATTGTAAAATACAGGAGGCGATGGTCTAACGCTTTCATGCTTCATACGTGTTGTAATGTTCCTTAAACGTAGAAAAAAAGTGCCCATTCGCTCTGTACAGATGGTTAACCAGCGAAGCTTGGACATGCGGCTGGTTTATTCCCATGTGTTACTCCTTGTGGACAAATAAAGTAGCCACCAGATGTAAATTCGCCGCAAGTATAGCAAAGATCTGCAGATCTAGTTGGAGAGCAGCGTTTTTCTTGTGCCTGCGCTGCAGCACCGGCATGCCGTAAAACAGCTGTTCACGTTCCTTCTGGAAACTTGGGTAATTGTCAGCTACCTGTTCGTAGGAAATATTTATTACGTCGGGCTTACCCATTTAAAATAATATACGGCCGGTGGTTGCTTTTGCAACGTTCACGCTGCTCCAGCCCAAGCTCCCCCTCCCGCCGTTACCGCTTGAACTGCGTGTCAGCAGTAGCTCGATGCGAGTGTTCTATGCTGCCAGATGAACCTCATCTCTACCTCCAATTTTCCGCCCCGACTTGCCGGTTGCGGTTGATTGGATGGCGTAGATATGTGTATTTCAAACCTAGCGATCCCTCTCGCCTTACTAAATCCTGTCCAACTAGTTTTTTTTCGCGCTTCCGGATAAAGTTTCGACGGAAGTCTTTTCTTTGTATTTTCCTTTCGCATACTAACATTTTTTTTGCTCTAAAAAGTCGGATAGGGATACACAAAATCCTCGGGACCCTTAAGTCTGCCTACGTAATTTAAAGTGGAAAGCCCGACAGTGCTTATTCACAGCTTGTTTTCTACTACGTCGTAATTTCACCACTCTTTTTGGTTTAGTTTCTTTGTTTTTTAGTGAGAATTACTTCTACTCTCTTTTATTCGGTTCTGTTATGTATGCGTCTTTTTTATACGTTGTGTCTTTTCTCCTTACGCTGGGAATTGCGCCAGCAGGCACACGCCACAGTTTCCCAAGAATGAGAGTTCAGCATAGCTTGTGTGCACCTGTTCTAGTCAAGTGAAATCCCCTTCGGGTGTCCCCCGGCAGCCCCGGAGTCTCCCCACTCATGGAAAAATTCCAGCGGCAAGTTCGGAAATCATACAAGGTGTAACTGCGTCTCCGAAGAAGGGAGAGATGGGGCTACAGACAAAAAATGGAAGCGGCTTAGCTCAGCACACCTTGGATATCCCACGCAAAAGCTTGGCTTAGCCTTGTTGAGTCTTGTCTTCGCTTGCTTAACCATTGATGTAGCTGCACAGCCGACCACGGCTGAAAGCAGTTCTGTCCTGTGGAACGCTCACAGAAGGAGGCGTGGCCTCGATTTCATTCTCGTCAATCTTGCCATAATTAACATTCCGAGATAAGTCGAACAGATCCTTAGCCTGAAATTTAGTGTATACGCGAAGTAGTAGTAGTAGTAGAAACTTTATTTTGAGCTCGATACGATGGTGTCTTCAGATGCCGGTCGGAGCGCTTCCCTTGTCTCGGCACCCGTGTGCAGCCCGCAACTCCTGTGGTCTGGCCGGCAGTGCAAGCTAGGTTGGCAGGGCGGGGCTGGACCGCAAGGTCTCCCATCGCTCGTGGAGTGGGGTTTGGGGGGGAGCGGAGGCGGGAGGTATGGGTGTCTTGAGTTTAGTGCACTCTGCGATAATGCGGAGGATATTACCTTCTGGGTGGCAGGCGGTAGTGATGCTCTCATTGAAGAAACCCTCCAACTTGGAGCCTAGACAGTCGCGGACGAAGCCAATCTTGCTGGACTGACCTGTTCACGTGCCAAATGGGAACTACTACTCATGTCAGCAAAACATGGTACTAAAACACCACCTAAAATTAGAATCTCAATTGATAATCTCCCTACCCAATGGTATACACTCTAAAGATACTCGGACTGCTCACACAACAAAACAGGGCAAACGTTCAATTCCTCACGCTGCTTACCGGCACGTCACACAAACTATCGGACTGATAAGACGTATAACTATTCGGCGTCAGGGCTTACGGGAAAATGAGATGATACGCTTGATGCAAGATTTCGTCGTGAGCGGAATCACATACTCTGCCGTACCTCCAGGTCAGCGCTACTGAACTTGAAACAATCAACTGTCTCTTTCGTAAAGCTTACAAAGTGGCGCTGCAACTGCCCTGCACACAGCCAGTGCCAGATTCCAACCTCTAGGGGTGCACAATACTGCAGAAGAGGTAATACAAGCGCACCTTCTGCTCAAATAGCCCTTCTAGTGACTACGCCTACAGGATTACATATTCTTGACAGAATGTGCATTGATATCCCGGCAGAATTTGACCGCAAAGTCGCCAATCCGCATACCACCCAGGCTCAACTCACAATTTGGGCACTACCCCGCAATATGCATCTAACATATAACGTGGGCCGAAGAACACAGGAGGCACGAGACCTGGAGAGGCGTCTTGCAATAAGCCAAGATATCCACTACTTGGACGCTGCTGAATACCGCCACCATGACGCATAAACGATAGCCGTGATAAACAGGCCAGGCACCCCTCCCATCAACTCCCTTACGGTGAGCACCCCTTATCCCGGAGAGGCGGAGAAGGCGGCAATAGCGCTAGCGCTGTCACAAAAGCTGACCCCCGCGATTATAATCTCAGATTGTTAAAGGGCCGTTCGAAATTTCGCTCGTGCCCTTATTTCTCCCCTCGCCCTCAGAATTCTGGCTCTAAATTCCCCAGCCTCCCCGGAAGAACTAATTGGGACCCCGGGTCATGCTGGCCTTGGTGGAAATTAGGTAGCCCACCTCGTCGCTCGAGGACTTACAATCCTAACCGGCCCCAGCCACGGTCCCTATAATGGGGCCAGATCCGCCAGGGACAGAATGACAAGCTGCCACGACATTTTCAGTCATTATCACCTCGCCCGATGCAAATACCCCCCCCCCCTGCCCATTCTCAGCTGACCGACGCACAGGAACGCACATGGCGACTACTCAAGACTGACACTCCCCCTTGCCGAGCGGTACTTCACCACATCCACCGCTCCCTTTAACCCCCCCCCCCCCAATTGTCCTGCCTGTGGAACACGCTCCACTTCACGCCAATCCATGTGGGGCATCCTTAAAGACCCTTCCCTCTAATTTCCTCCCACGAACAGTGGGAGGGGGCGCTGGGTAGCTCTGAACTAGGGACACAACTGTCCCTCGTGGAAAGGGCTACGCCAAATGGCTCTGGTCTGTGCTAGTTGGTACATCTTCGGTGGGAATCAGCTTGAATAAAACGAACACAAAAGGAAGAGGGGGTAACACGACACACTGCTACGCCAGTCGCCGCAAGGCTGGACCCTGCGGACACCGCGACCCGTCAAACCTACTGCAAATAATAAGGTTATCTCGCTATCTCTCTCTCTTTCGGCGAACGCGGCGTTTCTTTATCATGGCAAACGCGGCGCAATATGAGTCACATCATCCGGGACGCCCCGGCGGCTCATTCGTGGGAGGCTGCAAGTGTGGTCGGCTGTCGATCAGCGGAGGGGCCGCTTCGTCGCCGCCGCGATGCGATGGAAGCGGCCGCGATGTGAGGATGTGACTATTAAAACGGGGCCTTGTGCGCAGCGCCGACAGCTGACACTGTGAATCCTGCCATGCGATTCGAGGGGTGTGTCGCCGGGGGTGTGTCTCCGGTCAGAAGGTTAACTTCCGCATTCTTCGCGAAACGGTTCAACGAAAGCAGAAAAGCTTTCCTTTAAAAAGTGTGCCCCTCCCAAAAAAGGGAGAGCGACGCTAAAGGCGCCGCGCGACTAGAGAACGGATGCAGCGGCTTCAGTGCAATGTGGAATTTCGCGCTGGTGAACCGGCAGGGAAATGTCAGCGAGTAGCACAATATCCGACTTACGACCTCGCGTACATTGCACATACTTAATGACAGAGTGTTCATTGCTCTTTGGTGGGATAATGACGTCACCACGCTGAAAACGTCACCGACCCATAAAGCAAAACCACGCACAAGGCGTGCCCGAGCCTCCAAGCATAGTGACGCTAACTTAGCCGAACCAAGAATAAGCTTAGTAGGGCCGCAGCTCCGCTGTTTCTCCAGCTTTGCCCCACTAGCGCAACCTGCGCCATTTTCTGTTTATACTGAGGCGGCCATTTTCCTGCCCGGACAACCACAACAAGCGTGGCGCTTTTGCTCAGATTGATGCAGTTAGGCCTTTCCCCTTAATTTTATAATCGGTGCGCCAGGCCTGGTGGAGCATCACAAAGAGAAACCCCAGGCAGCACAGGACTGTTTGGCAAAATCAAGCCGGTGTACATTGGCCGGTGATTTTCTCTCCGGCCTTTTTCCTGCAGCCATGTTCGGCCCGTGTCCGAAAGTGGGCATTTTGGCCGTATACGGCCGTACTCCCGTGGCTGTCCAACGGCCAGTGTCCGTCGGCCAGTCAACCGGCTTACGTTCATACGGCCAGATTCCGGCCGCAGGGCTCCGGCAATTCCAAAGCCAACCCTGTACGGCCGAAGTACGGCCACCGCACGACAGCCGAGATGCGGTCCTCGGAATCCAGCCGGACTAAAGCTGCCGGAATTACGCCCGTGCTAGGGGCATTGGAGTTCAGCCGCACTACGTTAACTCTACTGAGGCCGGTCACTGCATGTTGCGCAAGCAGATGACTCAGTGGCGCTGTGCAGCAGCACGAACCCAGCATTTTTGGTCCAATGCATCCATATCAATATGAGCCCGCGGGAAACCACCAGCCGTCCAGCCTTCAGCGCAGCGTTGCTTAATTATTAGCGTCAGTTAACAACTAAATTCCTTTATTAAGCAGTGCTCACAAATCTTCGTTCCTTTAATCGCTGTGCCTCTTTTATGTCGAATACAGAATATATTCAGTTCTTTGTAGAGCTGGAATAGATGTATTGCCCATGTCCTGATATCTTCTGTGGGGCGACTTACCTGCAATAAACGGGGAAGGAGGGGAGGGGGCGAGAGGCTGTTGATTTTCACGAAGGTGAAAGTGCCGCTTTTACCCAATTTTATTTAGGACAATCTCCCTGAGCACTTTCATGCTCTGAATAAATCAACTATATTTACAACAGTTGCTTGACCAGCTTTATTGTATATAAAACCGGCGCGAATGCCTTTACGCAGCGTTTTGGTACTCCACAAGAACTGAGGAGCATTATTTATAATTTCCTTCACACAAAAAGTGTTCCCAGTATTTGCCCATTTTTCATGCAAAGAAATTTTCTATTCCATCATCTTTTCTGATCATCTTTCACAGGGATGATCCTAGGAGATATTGAACAAATGCTTTAATTTTCAATCTATTTTTTATGTTTTTTTATGAGTTACGTGCACACCACTAATAGCCAAAAATAACATAATTTTCCTTTAACGTTGTACTACGGTAAAAAAATTCTAGTCATTATAAACAGTTCGTAAAATAATACGTGGAAGATAATCACACTCTCGTATTGATCTAAGATAAAATTAATCGCGCAAGGCGTCACCTTTAAACAAAAGTTAATAATTTGCTTTAAGCTAGCGGTCCCAGTTTGGGATATGTAGAATGGCGCTTAGGTACACTTCCCCCCTTCTATTCCAGTTTCCGCATGATAGATATTACGAAAAAAATTCAACCTGAGGTTTTCTTTTCTGATCTTTCCCGTCTTACCATTTAGGTTACTTTTACTTTCCCTCATGCTAAGTTGACAGTGCCAATTACGTAATACAAGTCGCACTGCCCTCTTCTGTGTTTTTTCGAGCGTATCAACCGGCACCTCTTTGGTGTAGGGATCCCAGAAAACACCACCGTACTCCAACATTAACGGCACATGAGTAAAATACGGTTGATCTTTTAATGTAGATGGAGGTTCGCTGCAATTTTATCTTAGAAAGCCAAAAACACGTGCAGCCGTAATTTTTGTGTTGTGAACGTGCCTATTTACGGTATACGTATTTAATTGGAATGAATGTATTCTTGTAAATGTGGCGTTAACACACTTTTTAACATTCAACGACTTTTCTGAATCAACACACCAGGATGTCATTATATTTGAATCATGCTGCAGGTATACGGAATAACGTTTATCCGCTATAGCACGGTAAAATACAGCCTCATTCGCGAACATTTTGAACAAAGATATGATGCCAATAGTAATAACAATGCAATAACCGATTCATTCAGTTTATATACCGTAATGTACTAACCAGAAGGAAATATGGAACACCGGCAAATGCTTTTTTGCAGTCCAACAAAATACAGTGAACTACTTAAAGCTTATCTATTGCTAGAGCCAAATCGTGCGTGATCTCAACAATCTGCCTTGAGCAAAAAAAAAAAAAAACCTGTCAAAATCCGTGTTTGTAGGATAATGGCGATTATATTTAACCAATTGAGTCATATCCCAAGTGTAGCTAAGCTCACCTTCAAACACCGCAAATAAATTTCCATACGGGCTTCGTCATTGGCAAGGCTCTGTTTTTATCGCAAATTAAAAATAACATTTTTTTCTAAATAGGCAGTCATAGAATCCTATGAAGTAACATAGTGCCCGACACGGAGTTGAGCCTACCAATGCATGAGCTGAAGCTCTTCTACGGTTATCACCAACAAAATAGTGCAACATTATTTTTCGCAGTATTATTGTAAGAAGAATATCCGCAAACGTGCGCTTTTGCGCGCCCTTGCCTTTCTTTGGTGGGGAGTCCTTGACATGGCGCCGGTTGAGCTCCTGCGTGGCGGCCGCTTGCTCGACGCCCTTTAGGGCCACTTATTTTGGTTAACCACTGCCACCTCGGGTCGAACCTCTCTGCCGGGTCGATGTATCCAATGGTCTCCATTTCTTGAGGGGGCGAGTGCCTCTACCTGATGCATCGACGAACCCGGCGGGCGAAGCGTACTAGCGGCTATGACTGGTGAGGCTTAGTTCACCCGTCGGTGTAGCACAGTCTTCTTCTGGCAATAAATGGCATTGCGATAGCCTAAAAGGTTGGCTGGTAATGTTCAGCGAGTCCTTGCACCTTTCCCGTGTACCTAAAACACTCATTACTGTTTCACAAACGAAATTCCTTCAATTAAAACGTAGAAACACCGAGCGGATAAACAACGCGTCTGCGTCATTCGCCTCCCGAACGGCTCTTTCTTCACCCTGGGAAAAACTGGTCCTACACCGGCGGGTCTCCTTCAAAACACGTCTGTGCTCGAATTCTCGGCGCCCAGACCCATGCCGTTGTTTGGCTGTACGCCGCTTATCGAAAGAACGACGTATAACCTGAGACCTTAAGTAGGCTGGTCTCCTCTTGAACACCGGTTGCCGAAAATTCTGCGGCCGTTCGCTTGCCGTAATTCGGCCTAGGACCGCTAACCGAATGAAAGATCTACATTCCGGGGCCGTGCGTCGGGCGGTCTACTGTACAACACTGGCTGCCCGAAGAAAACGAATATTCTGCTGCCGCACGCGTGGTTCAACGTTGAAAGAGCGAATGTCAGGCAGCCGCGCTAGAGCCGGTCTTCTTCCGAACACCAACTGCCACAAGAATACGGATATTCTGTGGTTGGTCACTTGCCGTGCTCCGGCTGAACACCACTTCCCGAAGGAAAAACGGATGTCCTAAAGCCGTAGTTCAGCCGTTCTCTTTCTCAACATCGGCAGCCGAAAGTGAACTCGATATCTGGAAGCCGGGTAGCTGCCGTTGTGCGTCTGAACACGGGCGGCCGGAGAAATACCGAAGCGCTGTTTGCCGAATGTTGGCCGCTCACCGTATGATCAGTGGCTGCCAAAACCTGGATGCTGGCCGCACATGCCGGAAAGTGGCCATAGACGGGCTGGTCTTGGGACACACTTCTGTGTCGCCTGCAACAGTAGCACCGGAGGAGGTATTTAAGTAATGCTCTCAGAAAGCTAGGCGCAACTGTATAATTACCGCTTGCGCTCAAAGCTGCCTTCAACATTGCTACAGTCTACTACTAACCATACCGCACACGCCGATGGTGAAATCCGAGAGCTTACTACACTGCGACAGAATCTTCAACCGCTAGAAATTCAACCGCTAGAAATTCGGCCAGCGCTGCTCGCACGATGCGGCTAAGATCAGGCTGTTCGAACTAGAGGTGTGAACGGGCTCGGGCTTACCCGAAAGCCCCGGCCCGGCCCGGGGCCGGGCTCGGGCCACCCGACTTACTTATCACCCGTGCCCAGGCCGGACTCAAGCCGACATGTAAATGCTTCGGACGGGCCGGGCCATCATGACGGCCCAGCCCGGCCCCAACAGTCCGGGCCGTGTGTGCCGTGCTGGCACGGCATTTTTGAAGCAATACTTAGGTTTTGTATGATATCACAAAAACTACATGTGGCTGACGCGGTGAAAGCACGGCTCAGGTTTCTTTTTACATTCCACGGGACTTATCGTTAGGTCATGAGGCACATGTCGGCGTATGGCAAGCTGGTAAGTGTGAGAAATCTGCAACTGCGTGTCTTGGGATGATCTGAGCAACACATGCTGCTCAGCGACACACCGCCTAGGGAAGTACAACGAATGACAATTCAGCATGACTAGTTTGCACATCTAATTTAGGGCGAAAATAAATTTTCAAGATGGAACACTTTAAACTGCAAACACTGCCAGAGAAACCTGCGTCTCCATCTGTTTTCTGTAGAGTGTCCTATTCAGAGCTTAGTTTTCTTCTCTGAGAGGTATGTTGTAAGAGGTATGTTGTAATTCCGCACGTCTGCAACGTTTCTCGTTGATTGCAGAAAATGATTAGCACATAATGCGCGCATGAGAAGGGAGACTGAATCGAAATTGTTTCTGAGGTCTCTGTCTTGCAAAAAGTTTGCATATGACGCTTTGTTTAAAAGCAATCGCGCAAGGACCATCCGCAATATAAAACTCAATAATACAATAACCGTAGCTACATAAATAAAAAACAATAGGAATAGTGCAGCTACTGACACTGTGTTTAAATAACACACATGTACTGCAATTTTGTAGTCTTGGCTAAATACAAGCAAAGCTGCAGTACAGGGGCCCTTATAACAGGGGCCGTATTACAGGGTCCCTTTGAAAAAGAAATTACGTTGCCACTTACCATTAACATCTTCCCGTTACATTTTCATTCATGGGATAATTTTGCTTGAGGTATTCATCATATGTATTTTGGTGCATTTCTGTCTGAGCTAAAAAGTTACAAACTGAGCATTCGTGTCACTGATTGTTTCATTTTTTGTTTTCTGCAACTAAAGACAGTCTGACAAAGAGAAATGGAATGCCAGCGAGACGTAAACGTGCGTTTATGAAGAAATTTCGTAGGGTGTTTCTGGCTTTTACCATTAGTGCTTTACTGCACCTAACGCTTATGTGAGCAATGAACACTATCAAATCTCCCCTACATATCGTGTGGATTTTGAAGGTACTGCAATACAGCAGGTTTAACATTTTTCATAGGACACGTGGATAAAACGCCTTTGCTGGGGACGGTGCTTTTCAATTTGTTTTCCTGTTCATTAGGATGTTTTCATGTTACAGTTGTAATAACCAATTGCATGCTTGCTGTCCTCAATAGCAAGAGTTTATCTTGATTAGAAACTTCCACAGTGCTTATTATTGTGACAGGTTATTATCTCGTGTTTTTGCCAGCCTCTAGTCCACCCTTTCTTGGTGCCTTTTCAAGCAATGAATATGGTAGAGCTGCCAAGGAGGTGTCGCTGATCAACGTGTTCATGTGTAAGTGGGCCGAGCCGTGCTTGAGGAAGGTCGAGTAAAACGTTTCTCATTTACAGCAGTTAACCACTTTCTGTGTGTAGCTGATGTTGCAAGTGGCGCTTTCCTGGCAGACTCATGATATTTCAGTGTCACAAAACTCACAAAATACTTATGTATTTTTTTCTATTTTAGATGCACACAAGACAAGTGAAAGTAAAAGTGTTCAAGCACTCTTGCACTCTGCAGAGCAATGTGACGGCACATTGCCAGCAGCAAACAAACACGGGTCTCGGAAGAGAGAGATAAAAACGTTTATTTATCTTAAAGAGAAAGGAGTAAGAGCGAAAGCGCTCAGCCTCCCATGTCGAGGAGGCCACGAGCCCGCGCTAATTCCAGTGCCCGGTTGACGAGAGCTTGTTCTTGCTCCGGTGCCGAGCTGGGCAGCACAGACTCCCACTGCTCAGGTGATGAGTTGAGGAGGGGTTTAGGGCTGTCTGGGAGAGATTGCCCCACCCTGTAGGGCTGTCTGGGAGATCGCCCCACCCTGTAGCCTGCCTGGCAGGTCTGGAGAAGAACGTTGCGCTCCAAGAAGTACAAGAGTCTTCTGTTGATTCTCTTCTCGAGCACCTTGCACAGGCAGCTTGTGAAGGCGATGGGCCGATAGCTAGCGGGAGAGGAAGGGTCCTTCTCCCTCTCAAAGGTCACTACTATGGCTTCCATCCAAGAGCGTGGAATGTGTCCCGAAAGCCCTATTTTATTGTATAGATGCAGAAATGTTTCAAGGGTGTCTGAGTTTAGGTGTTGTATCATGGCGTATGTAATTGTGTCTGGACCTGGAGCTGCTTACATGCGGTCAGAGCGGCCTTGAGCTCATAAATTGAAAAAGGCGAATTGTAGGAAGTGTGCGAACTGCTGCTATCCCGCAGGGACTTCTTTTCAAGATGTTTTATGTTGCATGAAAGTGTTTGTGTAGTGTGCTGAAATAGACACGTATTCGAAGTGTTATGCAAGTGTGTTAGCCTTGTCTTCGAGTGTGTCCCCTGTTGTGCTAATCAGTACCACGCTGTGTGTATGTTGTCCTTTGAGCTTACGTATATGTGTTCAGACTCTGCGTGTGTCCGTGTATGAATTAACAGATGTCAACAAGGTGTGCCAACACTCTGGTTTTCCCTCACGGCACACACCTTTTCCTAACGCCTTTGCCTTTTAAAGAAATGGAGGTTACCCGACGTGGGGTACCGACGAAGGATACCCCACGGCTTGTTCTGGGCATCTCGCTTCACCTAAAGTCTTTATTCTACCACGGCTTCCACTGGCTGCGCATGGCACGAGAGGCGTGAGGAATGACTTTTTGGTGGCACCGAGGATGTGCGCCGCCAGGTGTTGGGTAGCGTCTTCAACGTGTAGGTGTCCAAGGGATGTGTGGTGTAGTTTGGATGTCTCTGTAAAGTTTTCCAGTTAGCCCTTGCTTCATTGAACCTCTTTTGGGAAGATGGACTACAATAAGGACTTTTACCTACATATGTTAGTGCGGTGACGAAGGGGTCACTGTCGTATGGTTTAGTGCCCACACCCCACTCGAGAAGAGGAAGGAGAATAGCATAGCCAATAGCCAAGTTTAGAAATGAGTGCGTGTTGTGTCCTACGTTACGATATGTAGGCAGTTTTTTGTGTAAGAGGCATGCTCCCGACAATGCTAAAACTTCTCTATCAGGTGACCTCGGGCATCCGTACGACATCCCGAAAAAGAATGGTGCGGATTAAGGTCGCCTGTGAGGATTTATGGTTCGGGTAGCTCGACAACCAGCGCCTCGAAGTCGGATCTCAAAAGTGCAAGATCAGAAGGAATGTACATGAAGCACACCGTTGTCAACCTATTAAATATAATTGTGCGGATTGCTACAGCGTGAAGGACGGTGTTCAAGGTGGCATGTTAAGGATTTCCGGGCTATTATTGCCACACCGCCAGAAGAGTGTGTGCAGCGATCCCTGTCCTTTCTGTGCACCTGAACACACATTACACTTGGATGATTAGCATGCAGTATTTCGTATACATCGTCAAGATTTTTGAGGCCTCTGCAGTTTTATTGTATTATGTTTTCTCTTCCCAGTATGAAGTGTTCGGAGGTACTGCACTATGTTGCTTGTGTTTCATCTTTCGGGGCTTAGACTCTCGGAGCAGGCTTTTTCGGCCTGTCTAGAGGTTTGGATGCAGACACCCGTTCCTTTCGCTGCGAGGCAAACAGGAACATTCCCACTACCCTCTCATGCTCGGATGTCTTTAGGGTTGCCCGAGGGACCAGGCCCCTTTGATTTGGCCCCCATTCGGGTGGCTTTCGTTTTCTGAGCCGCTACCGCCGAAGGTGTCGGGACCACCACAGGTGCCACGGACGGTCCGACAGAGGTGGGAGCTGATGCGTGACCCCCGTGTCCATCTCCTGCGCATGCTCCGGTGGACGCAGGGAGGGTGAGGAACCTGGGGCCGGTATGGCATTGGTTCCGACGGTGGCTGTTGCCACCACATCCGCTACTGGTTCAATGAGCAGTGCGGAGGAGGGTTAAGCTGCATGAGGCAACCCAGTGGGGGTGGGTGCGGGACCAAGTCCGACTCTCGGTACTGGATCCCTGCCGAAACCCGACGCCACTCCGCCCAACGGCGAGCTGCGTCGGCGTACTTCCCCATAGGAAAAAAGGGGAACCCCTTCCGCGCCTCTGGTAAAGAGACGTTTTCAGTTAATCCCACGTTGATTTTTTCTTTTCTTGCTGAAACTTCTCGCATATCCCGGAACAGGCCGCCTGTGGGCCCGTGTAGCTTGCAGAAGTGAGGTTATCAGAATTGCAATTGTCGTTGGGGTGGTTTTGCGCGGCACATTTCGCGAAGGTCGTTTTGCTGCGGCAAGAGGTTGTATTATGCGCGAACTGCTGGCACTTGAACCACCGGCGCGTGTTCGATATGTACGGGCGAAAGTAGCATCGGATGTAGCCTGTATTTATATATTGTGGAAGTGCCGATCGGTCAAATGTCAGGATAATGTGCTTGGTGGGGAATAATTTATCATCCATGCGCATTTTATTGCTACGCGCGGTTGTGACGCCCTGGTCCTTTAACCCTTCAAGAAGGTGGGAATCTGTTTCTGCAAGATCTGTCTCTGAAATCATGCCCTGGGAGCTGTTCAGGTTCCAGTGGGGCGTGACCTTGATGTCTAGATCAAGGATGCGAGTTTGGGCAAGAAGTGTTCGGGATTGTTGTTCAGTATTTAGTTCGACGAGGATTTCGCCCGTACTGAGCTTTTTAGGTTGATTCTTTTCATCTAATGTGCTTTGCAGAAATTTCAATACCAGGAATACCGACAGTGAAGCAACAGGTCTTATTGGTCAGCTGACTCAATCACAAGAAAATGAGTATAGTTTCACGGTTTTTGAAAAGACAGTTGTTGAAAGAGGTGCGAATAAAACTTCGGTGTGGCCCCTTTACTGGGACCGATGACGTTTGGGGGGGTGGTTAGAAAATACCATACAGCATACTATAAAAGCAACAAAACGGGGGTACTTTCTTCGTCAGCCTTATCCTGATAGCTGAGGATGTCCCGGGGTTCCCTTCCTGGTAAACAGGCAGGGAGCCCATCCTAGAGCGTGGCCTGGGCACCGACGGCCAACGTTTGTGGTTTCTGGCCTTCATATTAAAACTCCTAGCCAAAGTAGATTACAGCGTGAGTACGGGTGCTCGGGCTCCGCGGTGTCGCGAATACCGTCACCAAGATTGCTCAATGTGCCCCGTGCGGATAGATGGTACATTTGACTTCCTGCATCTTCCAATTTATTAAATATGTAGCGTGGACGTGCATGAACAACCCCTGCTTGCAAATTCACAAGTAGCGGCTGCTGAAGACGTTGAAGAAGTAGATTTCAGATGTGCATGGTGCGGGGGGGAGAGCAGCTTGGCATATTTACAACTCTTGTACAGCATAACTGCATTGGGAGGGCGCTACAAACGTTGCAAACAAGGGAAAATACTGGCTACTCCTCAGCAGGGTGTATTTTTTGAGACCTATCTTCAGCCTTCTGTGTGGTTACCATAACGTCCAGACAAACGAAGTTCCAGGTAACGTCAGCCGCAACATAAGAGAGTAGCCAAAATGGCGTCGGGTAAATGAGTTGGTCTCGATTCGTGGGGATCGATTCATGTCCAGGTAAAATTAAACGGACTTTTTTTCAATGGAACAACTTTACTTTCATCTTTTAAAACCCCACAAGCCATTTTAGGAGAATTTAGCTTCCTGAGATGCCAGATAATGGCTCTTCGGTTCTAAGTGGAATTTATTGCTATATCATTGGAACGGAGTTCTTTAGACCACTGCGGACCGAAACAGAATATAGTTGTCCCTAAAGCACAAAATTTAAACTATCGTGTCGAGGTATATGACGGAAATTTTTGTTTACTAGGTACTGAGTTGATGCCCTGTAATAACCCTGGGCTGTTTACTCTAGCTTCAACTGACCTTTACATAAAGGTACAGGCTTCGTTTCTGTGAGCGAAGTTCAATAAATAAGGTGCACTTATTTTAGCCTTTTTAGAGTATACTGTCCTCTATCAAATAGAAAATTCAGAACGTTCGGATTTTGCCCTTTGCTCTATTCGAAAGAGAAAGTTGGAGTGCCGATCAAGGCACGGCGCAAGATTTCTTTTGTTTTACATGTTTTCTCGGACTACGTCCTCCACCACCTTACTCTATTTCTTCCATTTCTGCGTGACTATTTTATTGTCAATTCTTACAATTCTGTCCAGATAAATTAATTTTGTCCTACACTATACTTTAATTGCTTTGTTAGGTTGTGTCATTAGCTCCGCGGCTGTTCTGTCCGCTGCTTTGGCTGCGCTCTTGCGCTGATTTCAAGTGCACAGTACCGTAATTGGACGAATTTTGTGCGAAGCACGTGCCGGTTCCCAGTGCTACGATTCGTAAAGAAATACACTATTTGGTTTGCAAACTTTTGACATTACCTTTTTCTGGACGGGCAACTGTAGAAACAATGCAGCAAGCAGTAAAACGAATGCATACTCGATCTTCCTGGCTCGCGCCCATCCACAGCGATGGAAGTTATACAAGAATATCGTACATTTGGAATCACAACGAGAAAGGGGTGTGACGTAAATACGTGAGGAAGAAAGTAACCACGTGGTGTAGCAATGCTACATTTTTTCCATTGGTGTCTTTATTCTATAAGCCCGTGTTTCAAATTTTAAGCATGTCAGGACAAGTTGATCTGAGTAGTAGTGTCTTCAAAGCCCCACTCATTATGTCTGTTGGTGAGTGCTGCAAAAACAACCCGCTGACGAAACAAAGCAAGAGGTATGTTGTAATTCCGCACGCCGCACGTCTGCAACGTTTCTCGCTGATTGCAGAAAATGATTAGCACAAAATACGCGCATGAGAAGGGTAAATACGCACATGACAAAATACGCGCATGACTGTGTGGTAAAGCGCACACAGTCACATATTAGGTGTTGGAGGTCTTCACGCACACCACACTGTGGGCACAGAAGCGAGGAAGACTGGTTGAGTTTGTAGCAGTAGTACCGCGTGTAGACGACGTTCAACCGCATGCGGTGCAGTACTGCTTCATGATGCTTGGATAGTCCAGGTTGCATCTTAAAATTGCAATGCGGGTCGATAGAGTAGAGGTGCGCATAATGGCAGGATGCGTCTGCCCAAAGCGATCGCTGCATGCTCCATGCACACAGCATGCTCCATGCTGTCTGGGCACGAGTGCACTAAGTTGCAGGTAGTGAGAGGGAGGTTGCAAGTGCGGCAGTCGTGTTGTAAGAGTGATGAAGAAATGTGGGAGAGCACCGTGTGGTTAAAGTAAATACCGGTCTGTAGCCAGCGCCCGATATGAGACTGTTGGTTGCTTAGAGTAGGGTGGGGCGAGTACCAAACTTGATGGTCTTCGGAGTATTTTCTGGCCAGATAACGAACGCGAGCTTCCCTGCGGCCCTTGTTGAAAATCGGGTGCAGGTGGCGGGTTATGGGGGCTACCCGGGTCTTGCATCGTATTTCGGCGAGATCGGCTGCGGGGTGTTTGGAATAGGGGGGTTCTCTCCCTATAACTTGGAGTACTCTCCTGCCTGCTGGTGTGAGGGACAGTCGGTTCATTTGCGCCGCGTGCTGGGCTTCTAGAAGTTCTGAGGGGGTGTTGTGTATGTTTGTCGTTGCTGGTGTACGCAGGGAGTCCCAGTGCCGCTTTATACGTCTTGCGTATGAGGCTATCCAATTTGGCTTGTTCTTGAGGCTTGAGGGCCAGGAACGGTGTGGCGTGCGTGAGCCTGCTGATGAGTCGCACTTGTACGACGCGGCATGTGTCCTGTACTCTCATTCCGAAATTTTCGTTGGTGATGCGACGAATGAGGTGGGTGAGTTGGGCTATAGCTTTGCAATTGAGGTAAAAGGGCCGCGCCGGATCCATCGTGGTGGAAAGGGGTCCCTAATATCCTTAGAGTCTTACTTGAGGTATGGGTTGACCGGAGATAGTTACTTGCGGGTCAGGCGTTGGGGGAAGTGAACGACCACGGCTGCGGGACTTTAACACAAGAAGGGCTGATTTGGAGGGTTCACAATTAAGATCTCTGGACTGGAGGTTGGAGATCGTGGTGTCGACTACTTTCTGTAGGGCATGTTGTTGGTGACCGCTCGAGCGTTCTGTGGTCCATAGGGTTATATCATCGGCATAAAATGAGTGCCCAAGGTGTGGTATAGACTCCAACAGTCAAGCGAGTGGAAAGAGGGCTATATTGAATAGTAGGGGTTAAATTACCGACCCCTGGGGTGTCCTCTTGGCTGGAGTGTTGAAGGTGGGTCACGTATCTGGGCCGACTCGGAGTGTTGCCGTCTGATTTGTGAGGAAGGGTCTGACGAAGTTGTAAGTTTTAGCTCCACAGTTGGTGTTCAGGTTTTCCAGAATGGCTGCATGGGTGACGTTGTCAAAGGCTCCCTTCATGTCTGGGGCCAGTACGGTTTTGTTTGTCGAGCGACTGAGATGATCAATGACTTGCTTTTTGAGTTGTATAAGAACATCCTGCGTTGAGAGATTTTGACGAAAGCCAAACATCGTGAGGGGGAAAAGTTGTTGCTCCTCTAGGAAGGCGGTCAAGCGTTGGTGCACTAGGTGCTCGAAAAGTTTTCTAATGCACGATGTGAGTGAGATGGGGCGAACCGATGTTTTGGAAATGGGTTTGTTGGGTTTTGGGATTAGGGTAATGTCAGAATGTTTCCACTCGGCCAGCAAGGTTCCCTGGTCCCAATGGTGATTGAACAGTTCTAGAAGCAAATCTTGAGCGTCATGGTCCAAGTTTTTGAGCAGTCGGTTGGTGATCCCCTCTCTACGCGGCGTTGTGTTTCGGGTGAGATGTGCTAGTGCTTGCTGGAATTCTGATTCTGTGAAAGGAGCATCCAATTCGCTATTGGGCTGCCCTGTGTATTCACTTGAGATAGGGGCCAGATGCGCTGTAGGGTGACCGAAGAGGTGAGTTTTAATAGCTTGGAGGAGTTCTGTGGGTTTAAGATCACTGTTTCTGATTAGTCGATGGATCTTGGTGTTGTCGATGAGGTGGCGCAGTATAAGCCACGTGCGTTTGGAACTGACAGTGCCCTTCAACTGTTCACAAAAAAGCGCCAGTTTTGCTGTTGGAGTGTTTTGGCACAGTCTTGAGCTTGTTGAGTGAGCTAGGCTATGCGCTGCCTCAATTTCTTGTTGTGGCGCTCACGTTGCCATCTCTTGATGAGGCCTCGGCGTACATCCCAGATGTGGAGGAGAAGCGGGTCTGTGTCAGGGTTGTTGTCCGTGAGGGCTAATTCCTGCGTGTGTTTGCGCACAAGTTTGTTGACTGCTTCTGTCCATGCCGTGATGTCTTCCCCGATGGGTGGAAGCGGAGTCAGGTCAGATCTGAATTCGGGCCAGTTGTGACTCAAGCCTTCCCCCTCTTGGTGGGAGAGTGGGCGACCGTAATTTTAATAGAGAATAAGTAGTGGTCACTGCCTAATCTGTCCGGCAGGCGAGTCCACTGTACGTTTGGAGTGTTGGCCGCAAAAATGAGGTCGGGTGTCGTGTCCCGTGCTCCACTTGTGCCCAGTCTGGTTGGTTGGGTCAAATTGTTGTATAGTACAAAACCATGGTGCTGGGTGGCTTGTAGGAAAGCCATGCCCTTCTTTGTGGCTTGTGCGTAGCCCCACCCGTGGGGTAGGGCGTTAAAATCTTCAACCAGGAGGAGGAGGTCCTGCTTGGAGATCTTGCGCGCTTCATGAAGGAGGGTGTCGATTTCCTTGAGAGGCGGATGGTGGGCTGTATATGTTAAGAATGTATATGCTTGGTTTAGAAGAGTGACTGGGGATAATTTCCACAAAGGTGTTGGCTACATCTTAAGGAAGATCGTGGGTCTGAACAGGACTATTTTCATTTGCCATGACGGCTCTACATTTTTGGGGGTCTTGCGATTATGAGACGTAGTTTCGGAGATGGGGGTTCGGGGTGTTTACATCTTGTAGGGCGACAATGCCAGGTGGGTTTTGGAGGATGTAGAGGTCCAATTGGTCTTTCTTGCTGTTGTACGATCTGCAGTTCCACTGGTAGATGTTGAGGGTCGGCGCTGGGGCAGAAGTCATTACGAAAGAATAGATAGGGGTCGCCGAAGAGGCATCCGTCGTCATATGGGTGGAACTTTGTTATTCGTGATGAGGCTAGTGATTGGATCGTGGCTGGTGAGAGGGCGGAGATTGCCTTTTCCAGTTTCAGCTGACGTGTTGTAAGTGCATCTACTGCGGAGCGTAGTGGGGAGGTTGCTTCGATATTCTTACGCCGTGCTTCGGACAGCGCTTCTGTAATGGTGTCCAGTAGAGTGTTGAAACATTGATCGAGCAGCTCGGGCTCCGGGGACGGGAGAACCGGGAGAGGGGAGGAGGTGAGTTTGTTTACTTGTTCTGTGAGGGCATCGAGGCGTGCTTGAAATTCTTTTTGTATCTGGGAGAATTTGTTTAGGAAAGCTGTTATGTAGGGGGGCAGGGGGGGTTGTTGTGGGACATATTTGATTTGAAGAGATTGGGAGGGAGCAGTGGGAGTGCCGCGTACGGCTGCTGACCAAGTCACCTGGGCCGTGATTAGTGGGGGATCCGGGACAACAGCAGGGAGTGCCTGGTACCGCTGCTGCTGTTGTACATGGGCCTAGAACCGGGCAGGTTGTTGCTTTAGGCCTCGTTGTGGTGGCGGAGTGGGAAGATGCTTTTTGGGGCACACTTTGCTACCAGTGGGGTGTGGTTGGTCACAGAGTTTGCACTTTGGGAGACAGGTGTGGTCTGGTGGGGGCTAGCAGCACCACACTTGAAACAGTTTGTGGACTCGGGGTGGGGGCACACGTCCCTGCAGTGGCCCATTTCCCCGCACTGTTGGCACTTGTGCCACCCGCCTGTATGGGTAGCCGCACATAAGTTCGCACCCCACTTTCACGTAGAAAGGTACTCTGGTTCCATTGAAGGTCAGGAGTGCGGAAGATGTCCGGCCCAGTAACCTTGCATGAATTAGGTAAGGCTTATTGGCAGCAGTCATTTCGAGTAGGGTCGATGTCTTCGGACAGGCCGTAGGTTGCACCTCGGGAAGTCCCAGGAGGGGGCTTCATGTCGGCAGTGATTTCGAAGCTGGTTTGGCCGAGACTGATTGCTGTTATTTGTGAGAGGACGGTGGCGATATCGGGGTCTGGGGTGCCGGCTACGACGGGATTCTGCGCCGGTTGGGCTTGGATAGTGACACGTTCCAGGAACAGGGGCCGTGGGAGACCGCATGAGGTGATGAAACCTTGTACGGCGTCTCGTGTGGCCCAAGCTCCAACAGGGCCGTTCTTGAGAGCATTTTCATATTGGCAAAATAGTGATCGCCCTAATGTGCTGTGTAAGCACTGTGAGCACTATTGTAGTTGTGTTTATTATTTGCATTCCTCCCCGAACACATTTTGTGTTCAGAGTGCACTGATCCCTTATGCTGAGCGCATCAGCTTTTGGCAGGACATAATATGCAGTTTGTCGGTACTAAATAAGAGAGAAGCTTTGCAATGTTTCCTTGCTGCCCTTGGTGTTACCACTTTGCATAGCTGCCCTTGTGCCTAGGTTATTGAAGATATTCTAGTTGAAGATATTCAAGTTGCACCTTGACATATGTAGGAACATGTTCATTAGTTTTAGGTTGTTTATGTATTTAGATGTCCTCGTTAAAGCGCAGTCAAACTGATCTTCAAGAAGGAGTTGCCAAATATTTATATTTTCAGCTTTATATCTGGGAAATTAGGTACTTTGATGATATCACTTGATAACCACTTTGCTAATAGTCGGCTGCAGGCAACTTGACAGGCTTGCAAAGCTTGGAGGTTTGTTACTATTAGCTTAGCAATGTGTACCACACATTTGTGCAAATGTTTATTATTTCTATGTACATACGTGTTCCCTCTCTTTTTTGCAACTTGTCCCTATCGCTTCAGTGGTTACAGAACGACCTATTAGTAGATTGCCTGTCAGTATAAATATTTATGCCCGGTGTTTTTTGCGTCATTTTCCACAGAACCTGCACCTAAGTACGTCAGTAAGACCACCTTCGTGATACAATTTTTTTGTTTTAGTGCTCCTACAGCATTTACCAACACTCATACATGGCAGCCGTGAAGGTAACAGGTAGCTCCAGGTACAGCGTGTTACTGTGAACCGGAACAAAACGCCCAGTGAAAAGGTTCATGTGTTGCTCAAAGTTTTTAATTGACCAATTTATGCGAAAGTTTTAAGGTGAAGTGAGTCTGTGCGTAGGAAGATTTTATGCACCTGTAGGCTAATGGCTGCATTTCAGAAGAATGTCATACTTTTCCTCACAGTGGCTAAAAGCTGTACCAAAAATCCGCATTCGTGCCGCAAGCAAAAGCAGCCCACAAATCTCCATCATTATGTTAAGCCTAAACCTGATTCATCTCAACGCTTTGAAACAACCCAACGGGTGCCCCACTTTGTACTGGTGCACGTGGTCAGGCCTTGCCCATACAGTAAACCATGACCGGCGCTCTTCTCGTAACGTTTTGCACGAAGCCCGGCATCAGCAGGCTCTTTGTTCTAATCTGCGTTGCATGTGCAACTAGTAAACTTTAGTAAAATATGTTACACAACACCTTTACTGTTCAAATTCCTGAGAGATGTCTCACGCACACGCAGGAAATTAACAGTTATCTCAGCTTGCACATTTGCTGCCAGTGCTTGTTTCAAGTTGCTCTTATTGCCATGCAGCCAAGAAAAATGCAGGGTTTTTCAAAGAAGCAAACTTTGAACATACTTTATTGGAGCGAATTTGTGCTCCACTACAAAATAAGGAGTAAAAAGAAGAGGCAAAGAAATGGTCAACAAAACGACACGCACAGTACAGCGTCGGTGGTCTACTGTTTTCAACTTGGCTTTTGTACCTTGCTGCACCATGTTGGGCTAGTTGGTGAGTCGGCACTCACATGTGTGCCGCGCAAATTTTGACAAAGGAGATGTGTGCACAACCCGGTTTGAAAACAGCGCTTGCACCGTTTTCATTTCTTCTTTCTGGTTAGTGTAAATCTGCGCTACTCACACTTCACTGTGTTGTTATCCAGAGCCCTAAGATAGCAACAAAAAGTGACCAATACCGCATGCTATGCAGGAAAATAGAAAGCATGTAGAAGTTGTGCGGCAAAGCCAACTTTTTGCATTGTCTCTGCGGAAATGAAGGTTAGGTTTGGTCGAAAGCTTTTTGTGCTGGATATGGGCTTGAAATTTTGAACGTGCGCTCCTTGTGTGACGTAATGAATCAAGACAGAAGCCTTGCGATTTTATAAATACGGTCGTAAAAAATGCACAAGCTGATGTAAAATTGCTCGAAGTGATTATTTAGATATAAATATTACTAGCCCGAATGCTTAAAAAGGGTATGAAGCTTTTTTTCTAATTAACCTCGAAAGGGCGGGACCATAGTTGGGGTAATCGCTGTTTCTTGGTGCCTAGTTCTAGAAGCTTGCTTTTGCTTGAGCGTGCATCCTTTTCTGTTACTTGGGTCCAAGTGAAATGATTGAATGTGTGCTTCGTTTGTGTATTTGGCTTTAATGAGTACAGGCCAAGCTCAGTGAAATTGGTGGTCAGCTGCAGGGCTACGACAGCAAGGGCTTGTGCACCTGCCTGGAACTGCTTTGGGACTTGCATTGCCGCAAGACACCGGTCGTGGCGGGGGCTGGACATCTTCTGCCTGCTACGGGTCCAAGCAGGAGGCCTCTCTACTGTTGTGCTCAGCCGTCCTGCACCTCGGGGCGGGGAGGGGGGGTGGGGGGGGGGGCGTGTGGACGGCCAAACGGAAACATAGGCTGGAGCTGCCGACAACCCCACCTGCCAGCACTGCCGATTGCCCGTGCTGTCCCCGCCACACCTGCTCTTCGAATGCCTTGAGTTTGCGACAGGGAAGCCTGAGCTGCTGGCCACTCAGTGGGACGTTCGGCCGCTGCAGCAGCTGCTGCGGCTACTGGCCTGTGCCAGCGAGTACAATAGAGTTCACTAGGGCCCTGGCTTGTACATGGACTCCTCGCGACACCTCCATGCGCTCCGCTTACTAACCTAGTAATTTGGGACTAGATTGAAGATTGTAAGCTCTTTGTTTGCTTTTAACTTCCCTTGTGTGCGTGTGTTAATCTCATTTTCATTGTTACACCTCGTTTCAATACCCTTTCACTTCGTCTCCCTTCTCTACGTGCTTGTCCTCCATTCCAGTCAGTTCGGTGTCAAGAAGCGACAGATAACATCTCCTGGTATTCTTTCATTTCAATTTTCCGCCAATCATTTCATTCAGTCATTAATTCTGGTAAAGAAAAAAAATTAATGGAGTTCTATTTTTTTACTGCCGGTACTTACTCTAACCACACGGTTCTATCCCACATTTCTCCATCACTCTTCCAACAGGACTGGCGCACTGGCAACGCCCCTCTCACTCCCTACCACTTGGTGCACTCATGCCCAACAGCCCTAAACCCCTCTTCAACCCATCACCTCAGCACTGCGAGTATCTGCTGACCAGCTCGGCTCCGCAGCAACAATAAGCTCTGGTCGACTGGGCGCTGGAATGTGCGCCGGCTGGGGGCTTCGTGGACTTTGGGGGCTGACCACTTCCGCTCTTACTCCTTTCCCTTGATGATAACCAACCGTTTATCTCTCTCTTTCTTTCTCTCTGGTAACTGTCTTTTGATCCAAAGCATATATTAAAATTGATATTTGCAGCTTAGCTAGCTGTGTCCTTAACTAGCCTTTCCTTAACTAGGTGTGTCCTAAACAAGCCTCGGTAATTCGCTCAACTCTATTATGGCCTCAATGGTCTTGTCTTCTCAAGAAGAAATGACAGACATCTAAAGACATCCCAATTTTCCTCTTCATAGCACGATCACTCACGTAAGAACGACATAATTTAGGCAGAATCGCCAGTGTGGTATGTCGCTGTTGGCATTCAATCTGTACAATGAAACGGTACAATAAATACATAACAATTAATCTCAGATTAATGTCTACCCTGGGTGGCCTTATGCAGTCCCTAGCAGGACTAAAGGTCCGGATTAAAAGGGGTAATGGTAATAAAAGGGGTAATGGTACGAAACGGGTATTCGGGCAAATCAAAATTGAAGAGGCTCATTTTGAAGCGTCTCTGTTCCATGATGCCTTTTGACATGGACAACCCGATGGCCCTGAAAAAACAAGGCCCTCTGGCCGAACGGGTCCGAGCTGGTCTCCGCAGTCTAGTTGTGTTCTAGGTTAGAGAAGGGGGTGGGTTAGGTGTTTTGAGTCTGGTGTATACTACGTGGAATGTGGTGAGCGGAATGTCGCAGCGTTGCCATTGGCGGGGGTACATAATGGGTGCGATCTGATGCAGGATGATGTGCTTGTAGTAGGTACCGATCTGAAGGCAACGATGGATGATGGCTTTCTGGTTGGTTAGGGTGTGGTGCGGATAATGGTAAACTGCGGTTAAGGGTGTAGTGAGACAGAAGGGCGTTGTACGTATTATCGAGAGGAATTCATAAAATCACTAGACCATCGGTGAAGAATGCCCGGGCGTGCACAGCTCAGAATTCTTTTTTGTTAAAATGTCGCCTAACTCTAACGCAGCAGCTGTTTAGCAAACGGTAATTTTTCCTGTCCGCATTTAAAATACAAAGAAATTGCCGAGACCTCACGGGAGGGCGGGCGTCGCGGCCACCGCCCGGCAGTTAAAAAAACCAAGCAAACGCATAGCGTTCTCGTGAGCGTGCTTTGAAGTTACCGCCCAGCATCCCTGGCGCACGTTTGTCAAGCCAAGAATAACCACGACTACACATTGGCCAAGATTGGCAAAAAACTCCGGCATTCGCCGTAATCGTGGCAACACTTGCTCAGACAAAGAAAGACACGTCGTAGCGCACGCCCCTCCAAGTTGATGTCCAATGATTAGCACTTACAAAAAATGAAGCAAGTTCACACTTATAGCAACAGTAATGTAGCAAACGTTGCGGCAGCGAAGAAGAAGCAGATCGGCTACAATCGTGAACTTGAACTGTCGTGATGGTCGTGAAGTTAGTGAACAACTTTGCTACCTTTAGGTCTTAGGTGTTATTGTAAGCTTCCTTGATTTTTTTTTCAATCTTGAATTTTATATTCCACCAGGCTCATTGAAAAAGCAGCATTTTGAATGAACAAACATTGAGTATGAGTTTTATTGTATATTTACACTGGAAAATGTTTTCCCAATTCACTAATAATTCAGCTTTGATTACGTTGGCGAAAAGATTCGGTGCAATATTTAGTTGAAATGGAACTGAACCGGAGCGGAATACATTTCCCTTAACGCGATTTCTAATAGAACCAGTACTTGTTCCGGTTCGACGCACTGGTTAAAACCGCTCAAAACGTTCTCAGTCGTCAGGCGAAGCCATAGATTTCTTGGCCTCACAGTAACCCCTGTACTTCTGCGGTGTACATGTGCGCACAGTTGCAGTGTAGCCGTACGTATGGCAAAGTGGTCATACGGGGTATTTGCGTGAACTACGCCTTGTCTTAGTTATTTTGTTGACAGGACCTCGACATGCTCGGTTGCGTTACCGGCAAGAAAAGCCGTAGCATCGGTTTCTGCCATCTGGCGTCGAGCCGTGTCCCGCTACCAAGTGTGTTAGGGAAAGTAAAATGCGCTCGTATTTAGCTGTCCCAGGAACCACCATTGTCTTGCATATCCCTATCTGCGGATCCAAAAAAAAACGGTTAGAACTACTACAACGTTTACAGGTTTTAAATGGCAGTATGAGGGTTAAAATATACTGTAACTGCTTTTAAAGCGAAGCTATATTTTACTTAGAAAACAATCTGTTATTAAGCATAAAATCTTGCAAAGCATGGAGTCGGCACGAGCGAAAGGCATCGAATGTGACGGCCGCCAAGCCACGAAGGGAAAGGGAACGTCAAGGTCTCTAGCGAAGACATACTTCATGACCACGTACATGAGATGTCTCAGGCGAGACACAAAAAGAAAGGGAGCCCTCTCGCAGCGGATCGACGTTGGTACAAGGAAGGACGCCGCGAGAAGCGGTGGGAATACCACCTACGCTGCAGCGTCGTCGAGGCGATAGTAAGAGAACGAGAGCGCATAAACGGCACCAAATGTAACCATCGTCGTGGGAAGCAGAACGGGGCCGCGACCCCTAGCGCAGGCCTTGGCGTTCCACCGACACATAAGCGCCAGAGGAATATTGGTCCTATGATTCCGTTCTACAGATGTGGCGTCTCGACGAGGAAGACGCTGCGGCCAGACAGAACTCGCCTAATCTGTGTGTCACTCCAGTCGTACTTTTATACCGGTGGTCACCCCTCGAGTTTCGCTGGGCAATGACTTTGCACAGTGGAATGCCCGATGAATTTTTCTTCTTTGAGGATTCAGCTCGGGTTACTAGACTCATGAGACTACCCTATTCAAAAAGAAATCGTAGAATGCATCCTATTCAAAATAGGGTTCCACTTACAGTGTCAATGGGTTCACTGACATGGTTGGGGAGAAACAAACTGTGCTCTACTATACCGGAGAGTTCGTGCAAAGTACAAAAACGAAAAGGTTCTTCTGGTCGTAGAATAGGTAACATGCCTCTTCAGGGTAGCTGGCCCCAAAACAGCAGCATACAAAAAGCTTCGCTTTGGTATGACTGGTATGAAAAGAAACTCTTTCTCGGGCTAGTTTTTAATCCCTCACAACCGCTTCCGCATTCTTGCAACAACACTCCATGAATAGAAGACCTTCGTCATTAAATAGGTCTAGTAAATACTTAATTTTTTACACCCTTTCAGTCAAAAAGGGTGTAGCATAAGTGGACAAAGTGTGTTGAAAGGCCTTTACCCCCTTTTTACTTATTTTCAACATCCTTTTTCTTGCTCTACACCCTTTTTGTGTGAAAATAGGGTGTTGATCAACTTCAACACCTTTGTTTTTCTTAGGGTGTTCAAAGGGTGTGGAAAAGGTGTTCAGCTATTCATTGAATACGGCCATGCTCGGATACATAGTAGCACTGTAGAGAATAAGACCACCTACGCTGCAGCGTCGTCGAGGCGATAGTAAGAGAACGAGAGCGCATAAATGCACCAAATGTAACCATCGTCGTGGGAAGCAGAACGGGGCCGCGACCCCTCATATACTTCTCTAATCGCAAAGATTTTTCAAACGCGAAAATCATAATTGCTCGTTTCCATATGCGGCGCACCTCATGCCCCAAGTTTAGCTTTGGCACGTGAAACACCACTTTGAACCTTCAAAATTAAAAAGACTATAGTCGTGTGGCGAAAAGAGAGTTTACCAACTGCAACACGCTTGGCTTTCTGTAGGTTGTTGAAACGGTGTGAAATAGGTGTTCAGTTGCAAAAAAAGAGCAGCCGAGCTGGGGTCGGCCTACAGTCTTCCGGTTTCTAAGTTTTTTTTATGTTTGCTAACCTTTACAATGTTCTTGCTATGCTAGGAGAACCGCTGCGGGGTGAGGCCAAGTTTAACCTGATTTTACAAGGCTGTTCCAGCGTGCCCCCCCACCACTGCCAGGGGATCCAAGGGGAAAACAAGCTAGGTCGACCACCAGCTATGCTGTTTCTGGAGGCTTGCACTACTATCGCAAGCTGCGATAAATGTTTTGGTTTTTGGAATAAAAAAAAACTGTACCTTTGAAATGATATAGTCAGAGGTGCGCATACGCATAAGCCGCTTGTGCTCGCACTGTTACAAACTCGAAAGCCGACTTTTCTGTTATAATACCCTAACTGCGGTGGTGCGCTGTTTACAGGTGCCCAAGTTCTTTTTCTTTGTATTTTTTGCTAACGCCAAAAAAACTAGCTCTAGCTTAAACAGCTTCAATGGTGATAAATTATTACAATTCATATTTCTTTAAACATCGTGAGGTACAAAACACCCCCGCCCCCGCTTGTAGAAAATGTTCAGTCCACCCCTGTAAACAGGTACAAAATGCCTCCAAAGTTGGAGGTCTCTTCACCATTTTTCTTTGTTGGCAGTCTTTTCTTACACCCTTTTTCTTACACCCCTTTTGACGCAGCCCTTTTTTTAAGTTTCGAACACCCTAATTTGTAACTCAACAGTCTTCTGGGAGAAAGGGTGTTGAAATAATGAAATCCCTTTTTGAAGGCTGTTGAGGTGGCGGGGAGATTTGTTTTCTATTTAATAAAATTGTTTGATTTAAGGAAAGTAAAACCTACCTCATGAATAAACGTTTTTGCAAATCCGCGTGTTCATTCGTTTCTGCTCATAGTAAAATCTATAGTTTTAAAATTAGCGCCAAAATATGTGTTTTCTACGACCATCCCACCAACTCGATAGGGGGGCTTTCCTATGCTGGATATAACAGCAAGAAGAGCACATGTATTACTAAGTATGAATGCACTCCCTGTACCTCTTGCATCCCGTTGCTTTTCTTGCTCAATTCATTGGTGTCCAAGAGTAACTTGTGCGTAATGGCTTTAATGCTGCGCGCTCAACCGATTCACCTTACAACACGTAGCTGCTGCCCTGGCCACACCCTTAATTTAGGGTGTTGAGAAATCTTACAACCTTTTAAGGGTGTTCGCACGAACACGCCTTTTTCATCCGTATACCCTTTTTTAGCCAAAACACCATTTAAATGTGTTCGGCGTGGGACAGGATTCTTACACCCTTTTCGGCCAAAAAAGGTGTAAAAATGTTTACTGTGTATATTACCAACCCGTCAACGCGTTCGCCATGCACCCCTCTGACCGTGCTGGAGTCGCAACAACCAACGTACGTGAACCGTAGTTCACGAATTACTCAGAAAACTTTCCAACGACGATACCACCCCAGGTGGCAGGCTAATCTAACTTTATTGGGCAAGGAAGGCTACGGCCGACGCCCCTGGTCTTTGTCGTCCGGTTATTGTGAAATTTATGGAAAGCATACCAACTCGTTCAGCATTCACCATCGGCAGCAGGGCTACTCCGGTGCCTTTCCAGGGACCACGATGGTATTGTCCCTGGTACTGTACTTGCGCTGCTTTGGACCTCAGCTTTGCTGCTGGTATGACACCGGACAAGCATCGTCTGAGTGGCCCTGTGACTTGTAGTCATAGGTTACATTGCCAGGCGAAGAAAGAACGTGGTGATCCGCCTCAACGGTCTGAGGCACGTTTCGTCATTCAGAACGGGCGGTCTACACATCATCCACCGGCCTCAGGTGGGCAATCGAGAGAGACATCCCCGAAGGTCGAGACGCAGGGCAATGGGCCGGCCGCAGAGGGATCGATCCCTGCGAGCACCCCAAAGTCCACAGCTGCAGGTTACACTCTAGTAACCCATCGGTCACACGGGTTTAAACAAGAAGCTTTGATTCTAAATTTCCGTTGACAGGTCCATGGGAATCCAGACCGACTTGCAAGGTTCACCCGTGGAACGCAGGGGGGCGCGGGCAGCACCGACGCCATCGTACTCGAGCAAAGGCGCCGTTGACTAACCCACCTACCCACTCGCAGAGGTCCAACCAGTCTCCTCTCAAGGTGTTACGGAAAGACAGAAAGGAAAACCGCCTGCCTCTCCTGGCAGGGGGGTGCACCTAACCGCGGTAAATGGCCCGGTCTGCTCAAATAATGGTACTCAGATTTCAACACCTGCGACTGCCATCCAAATGCACAGCAAGTGGGAGACCCCTATTACCCTAGCTTAACGCCCTTTCGGAAGTTCCGCCGTTTCCCAGTGGGAACCTCATGGAGGTTGCGGCCACCCCGGAGTGTCAGATCTACAACCCTCCATAACTCGACACTCGCGCTCCCCAGAAGCAGGGTTACAGGGGCATGCCAGCACCCCCAGTGAAATGGACACACACACTTTACGCCCCTGTGTTTTTTCAGAGGTGTGATATTGCCTCCGGCCCATGTCTCCATCATATTTGATAAACCGACGACACACAAGGTGTGTACCGTCGAGTGACGTAGTTACAGGCAACATTAACACTGCTGCCTCCTCCACGCTTGATTACAGGAGCGCGTTACTGCTCCTAGCCATTGGGTAATACTGAGTGTCCATGCTTCCTTTCGGATTAACAAGAGAGTCATAGCTACTCCCGCCTCAAAGTTCCTTCGTTTTGGCAGCCTCCCCTTCCCATAGGGGCAATTTCCCGTGCAAGCCGGGTGAACTTCCCAGGCGTTGTAGTCCCGCACAAGGGCCGAGCGCCAGGCCGGCAAGTCGCTTGTACCTGTTTTACCGGTAGGTGCCCCGCGCCACCAAAGCACAAGAAGGCGCTTGGTGCCTTCTACAGCCACGGTGGAAGCTCAACTCGCAACCGCGTGTGGCAAGACATGCCGCCAGACTCTTTCAACCCCGGCAATTGCGGAACGTGGCATGATGCCGGGAGCCTCACCATTTGTACAAGGGTCAGGGGCCCCTCGCAAGGGTAAAGGCAGCTTCCCAGTCGTTGCTAGCGATGTGGGTTGCTAGCTTTCAAGATCTCAGAATTATACACCAATTACTTCCCACGACCTAATAGATCAGTGCGCAGTCACTACCTGCAGTCGCTAGAGAAGCTTGCCTCCATCTCTACAAAAAGCACGTTTTGAGTATGCATTTAAAATGACTATACAACATTTCTTATAAATGCTTTCACTCTTGCCTTTTGCGTCATGAAGCATTTCTAAAGCTATAGTTATCAACAGTACGGGGCGGCATTGCATGATTTGCTCGCAGCAGCAGAAATCCTCGCCTATTATTTTTGGCTTCTTTAGTGACTTTTTATTATGTGCCTACCATTTATTGCTGAAAAAATGAATCTATGAAGAGCCGCTACGTTGCCGAAATGGCGTAATTAGATTTCTGAAACAACGACAAGACCCAGGAAAAAAAGCAACCTATTGGATGAGGTTTCTAAGTTTTGCTATCTGCATCGAGCAGTAATTTTTGGCATAGGTACTTTGAGCACCCCTTTTCTAAGTACTGAATGTGGTTGTTATCTTCTTTCCGAAATAATTTAGGATTTAGAAAAAAACTGAAAAAAGCCTTGCAGGGTGCCCTTAAGCGGATAACGAAGCTCTAGATTATGACGTCAGTAAACAATACGTTAGCTCACGTTTGCAAATAATGATTGTTGGCCGTAATTAAAACTTTTGTTTCGACCGGACCTGGCGTCCAAGTTTCATCTACACGGATTCCGCACTTGCCTTTGATAGAGTGGTCCGCTACTGCTCCTGTTTTTATGCGCTCAGAAAAAAAAAAGAGCGTGCTGGTTCGAACGGCTTCCAAATTTCATTTTGGAACACGGTGTATCGACTGGGAATTTTGAATGTGCACTGCCTACGTTTTTGTATGTCGAAAAACGATTTATTTCTATTGGTGCGGGCTGAGAAGGATGTGCTGATTTCTGTTTTACGGTCTCATTCAGCTCATTCCGAAGGCGAGTACGGATCATCACAGGCACATGTAGCTACTAAAAGGCTTCTTTTGGTGAAGGTGACAGTCGAGCTGCTCGCGGTGCTGTGGTGTACTTCCAAGGTATGCGTGCATGGCGTCGGTAGTTGCCTACAAATAACATTTACGGATTTTCATAATCCTTTCATTTGGGTGATAATGAAGTTTTGATTTCTGCTCGCAGGGCCACCTGTCCACTGTAAGCCGTGTTTGCTGCACCAGCTTACTGTGAGAGCGTTCAAGGAGATACATTTACCGCATTTTGTTGTGCAGTTATTAACCCGCATGGCCAGGCATCGGTAACCTGAAGACTCGGAGTATACAAGGGCGGAGTTCAGGGAGTAAAGGAATACAGTTATTTCTTTCACTGTGGGGCGCGGCAAATGGTTATCACTGCTGGGGTGACCTGAAAACGTAATTACGGCCTGAGTTGTGCGCGTTACGGCTGGAAAATATCCTCGCACACGCATCCGCTACACCAACGGCGTCCGCCTTTTGAGTTGTTTGATGGAGGAACATCCTGCCTCCATTAACGCATTCCGGATCCAAAAGTCGTGGGTGAAACGAAGGCAAGTTGGCGTCTTAATGGCTCTGCAACACGGTGCCTTTCAGGGCCACAAACGTTTTCCGGCATGCAACTGCTGTTTCGTAAAAGCATGTGCGATACTGCATTTACTGCAAAGCATTGGGAAGTACCTACTTTGCCTTGGTTGTTGCTTATTTTGGGGAGAAATATGTCAATGCAAGGTAACCCTTTTTGTGAGCTGAGCCTCCAACAACATACTGCTTATAATAAGATGCCCTTCCCAATGTCTTAGATGTGAATTCCAGGACTGGCGAGCTTATATCACGAATGCTTGTCCTGGATTACTTCTACCAGTGTGCATGTCCCTCTGTAGTCGCTGCGGACGCACTACAGAGGAGAGGACAAAGCTATGCGCCTCATAGGTTTGGCACAACCAAGATTGTTGTTCTGTGACCAGTTTCGTGCATTAGTAGGCTTTCGTCATATCAACGTGTTGACTGTTGGCCTTTTTTGCGTTTTAATAAAAAGTCTATGACTGACATTCAGTGCGCCCCGCACGGGGCAACTTGAGTATTCATGATGACGGTGCGCAGCGACACCAGGGACCCCCAGCTCCCATACATAAGCCGTGCCCAACCGTGGCGAGGTGTTGAAAGGTGAAGGGTAGAAGCCGCAAACGGTGCCCTATGGAACCTTCATCAAGCTCCGGCCGATGGGCTCCCTGCCTGTCTACCAGGCAGGGAGCTCCGGGACCTCTTTAACTACCAGGGTAAGGTCAAAGGAGAAAGTACCCCCGTCTCCCTGCTTTTATACTAATCCGTATGGTATTTTCAACCGCCCCCCAACCGTGCTCGGCCCCTAAAAGGGGCCGCACTGGAGTATCGTTTCCCCCATTGCCATCTTTGACATTTCCTGAACCAGATCATTACTCTCGATTTCTTGTCAAGGAGTCCTAATCGAACTCCTAATCAAAATAAATAACAAGCAGCAGTCTGCAAAGGTTCTAGCTCAGACTAGACTGGTTGATCTCGACATCAGGGTCACACCCCATCGGAGCCTCAACAGCTCGCAGGGTGTGATATCCGAGACAAATCTCCTGAACGAAACGGATGCGGATCTTCTTGCCGGCTTGAAAGATCAGGGCGTCACTGCAGTGAGACGCATCACTATCCGAAGAGACGACAAGGAGATTACCACCAAGCACATTATCTTGACTTTTGACCGCGCAGTTCTTCCACAACACATAAATGCAGGTTTTATCCGCTGCTCCATCCGTCCGTACATCCCGAACCCGCGGCGCTGTTTTAAGTGCCAGCGGTTCGGGCATGGTACAAACTCTTGCCATGGCCGAACGGCGTGTGCGAAACGGGCGGCGCATGATCATCCGAGCGACAATTGCCCATCCGATACCCTGTCTTGTGTCAACTGCGTCGGGCCGCATGCAGCGTACTCCCGCAAGTGTGAAAACTTCCAACTGAAAAAAAAGATAATCAACACCAAGGCAACTAAGAACATCCCCTTCCAGGAGGCGCGAAAGAGGTTTGCCTCTTTCCCCCTGGGGAAGTACGCTGGCGAAGATCGCCGGGGGGCGGAGCGGCTTCTTGTGTCCACAGGGACCCAGTTCAGCGAGTATGACCTGCTCCCGCCACCTCCCCCCGCTCGGTTGCCGCATGCAGCCCAACCCGGCACCACGCCGCTTGCTGAGGCAGCAGCGGTTGTGGTGCAAACCACTTCTGTTGGGACTGGTGCCGCTCCCGTCTCTGCCTCCCCGTCCTCCAGTGCGTTGGAGGGTGTCGAGGGGATGGACACCACGGGCCCCGCATCGGCTCCCACCGCCACCGCACCGCCCGTGCCACCTTTGGTGCCCCGGACGGCCTCGACGGTGGCGGCTCAAACGAAGGGCTCCAGTATGGGGGCCAAGTCCGGGGGGCCCGGTCCGTCGGGCACCCCTCGGACATCCGATGACGAGACGGATGTCGGGCCGTTCCTGCCTGCAACGTAGCGCAAGGAGCAGCCACCGACTTCCAAGCCTACAGAAAGGCCCAAAAAGCCCAATCCAAGAGTAACAGCCCCGAAAGACGACACATGAACACACACGAACGCACGCACTCCAGTCATTCTTAAATAAATAATGGGAACAGAAAATATCATCCAGTGGAACTGCAGAGGCCTCCTTAAAATCTTGACGATGTGTATGAGATTCTGCATGCCAGTCAGCCAAGTGTCATGTGTCTCCAGGAAACCCACCTCAATTGTAAACAAATTTCTAAATATGTACATGGTATTCAGAAAGGACAGGGTTGGCTGCACCCACTCTTCAGGAGGTGCGGCCATTATCGCCCGGAAATCATTAGCATGCCACACGCTCTTTTTAATCACTGTCCTCGAGAGTGTAGTGATCCGTACAATAATATTTAATAGGTTGATAACGGTATGCTCCATTTACATCTCTCCTGATTTTGCACTTCTGAGCTCTGATTTCGAGGCACTGGTTGACCAGCTGCCCGAACCATACATACTAACTGGCGACCTTAATGCGCACAACTTACTTTGGGGCTCCTCCGGAACGGATGCTCGAGGTCGCATGATAAAGAAGTTTATTACATCCTCCGGAGCATGCCTTTTCAACAAGAAACAGCCTACGTACTATAACTTAGGACAAAATACATACTCGTATCATGACTTGGCAATTGGTTGCGCATTTCTCTTTCCATGTCTTGAGTGGGATGTGGACACGGATCCATATGGTAGTGACCATTTCCCCACTTCATTAACGTATATAGGTACAGGCCCGAGCAGTCCATCTTCCCATAAAAGGTGTAATCAATCAAAAGCAAACTGGAGCACATTCACACAAATATCGAAACTACACCACACATCCATAAAACACCTACACGTGGAGGAAGCCGCCCAACTCATCACGGCGCACCTCATCGACGCCGCCGAGAGGTCCATTCTCGAGGCCTCCAGTGCGTCCCGCAACCCAAGGAGGCCCTGGAGGAACGAGGACTGTAGGTGGGCGCGAGAGGCCCAGAACAAGGCGTGGGGTGTCGTTCGCCGGTACCCTACGTCAGGTAACCTCAATTCTTTTGAACGGACAAAGGCTTTTGGGAAGGGAGTGCGCCGTGAGACGAAAAGGGAGAGTTGGCGCGCCTTCCACACTTCCATCAACTCATACACTGACACACAAAGTCTGGACACGAATACGCAAACTAAAAGGACAACAGACACACAGCCTGCGCCTCGTTAGTACAACAGGGGACACACTGGAAGACCAGGCTAACACACTCGCACAACACTTCCTACACGTGTCTAGCTCAGCACACTACACTAATACTTTCATGCAACACAAAACATCTGCAGAACAGAAGCCCTTACGAGACAAGAACAAGTCGAATTCTGCTTACAACTCTGAATTCACACTTCATGAGCTGAAGGTTGCTCTTGCCACTTGTAAGCCCTCAGCTCCAGGGGCTGACAGCATTACATACACCATGATACAACACCTACATGCGGCGCATGGGCCCGGCCTAATGTCACTAGAACTCTTAATAGTAAAACCAGTATCTTTACGGCAGAGGCTTATGGTGTTGTTCTTGTTGTTAATGATATCCTTCAAACCCACACCTCACAATCCATTATATATACAGATTCCCTCAGTGTTGTGCGGGCGTTGTCTTCAACAAAGTCTTGAAAAAATCATTTTTTAAATCTAATAGTCAAGGGTATTAGTCTGTGAATGTCCACAAATTTGAACTAGTCCTTTGCTGGGTCCCTGGCCACTGTGGCATAGCCGGGAACGAAGCAGCGGACCGAATGGCTGCTGCTGCTACAACCACATTACCCTACACCGACGTGAAACCACACATCATAACAACAACTTCGCAAAACATGGCAAACACACTGGAGTGAACAAACAGACAACAAGTTACACTTAATAAAACCACACACATTGGGACCATACACCAACGACAACCGCAATAGATACACTGAAGTCGCCTTGGCTAGATTACGGATAGGGCACACTCATGCAACACACTCGCACCTTTTCACTGGATCTCCAAAACCTCTGTGAAGGAGGTGCAGAGAGGCCCTATCCATGATCCACATCCTCATACAATGTAAGGCACTTGACATTACACGACGCAAACACTTCCCTCCCCTACACAAACGACATATTTCACCACACCCTTCATACTTCTTAGGAGACGATGCCATGTTTTCTGTTCAGCGAACGTTTAAGTTGCTATCAGAAGTTCCTTTCTTACAACTAATCTCAGACCACCCATAGTTTTACCCCATGTCCTATACACCAGCCACCTTAGTTATCTTTTAACCACTCATGTTCATCACCCTGGCCCTTTACACCAGCCATGCTCATAGTCATTAACTGATTTTATTCGTTTTGCCTCATAAAATAACTTTATGTTTGGTGCTGTTTGCCCATGTCGACCTTGCGCCATTAATCTTAAACCATCATCATCATCAGACATTGAGTGCGACTGAAAACATTTAACCCACTCAGCGACTACCACTATCTTAAAAAAAAGACAAGGCAGTAATATATTCCCCACGGGAAAAACTAAGCACACCTGCTTCCATGTAGCTTGCATTCTAAAGTATTCCGATAGGTATGGGTCCCCTTAACGTGTCCATGGAGTGTTATGACTCTACGTGTGCCTGGTTTTATGGTTAAAATTAGAACAACCTCCATTGCACCAGCTTTCCTTTCGTGCCTGGTTTGCGGGCCTTTTATTCAACGCACGTGTGTAACTACAGCTGTGCATGG
Source organism: Haemaphysalis longicornis (assembly GCF_048455015.1). NCBI lineage: Eukaryota > Metazoa > Arthropoda > Arachnida > Ixodida > Ixodidae > Haemaphysalis > Haemaphysalis longicornis. The sequence continues at coordinate 81,671,468 of NW_027526460.1, read as the reverse complement.
ACCGCTTTGTTTTTGTTTCTGATCATACGAAATCTGAATTTGCGTACAGAGCAAAGACTTTTGCTCTAATACGGGAGCTGAGGTCGAAGTTCAAATAAAAAAAGATGAGAACAAAAAATTTCACGCTGTGGAGGAAACTTCAAGCTGCAAGTTGTGTTGCTTCGGTCAGTTCTATAGCTCTAGGAAGCTTGTTTACAAAACACCTGATATTGTACGTGAGAGTGTATCTTTTTCACAATTTTATACACAGATGCAATTTCAGAGCTTTTCTAAGCGATTACGCAGCTACTCGTCTCTAAAGTTGTTTGTTTATTAGGCATTCTTAGAACCTATCATTTGTTTTCTTTTTATCAAGTGTAATCTGGAGCACTACTTATGGTGTCAGCAAAAGAAGTAACGGCTATTAAAACTTGGGAGTGTAAATGTAAGTTTAGTTTGAATGAAACGATGCACAGTTTCTTCATTTGGCGGGGTTAGCAAAAAATGAAGATTTTTAGAACAAGGGAATAAAAGAGAGACTTCTCTGCGTATATCTCGTGTACGTTTTATGGTCCGCGTTCTGGTTCAGTTTGCGGACATCCAAGCAGCGGCGCATGTTCTGCACATTGTAGAATTCTTCGAACGGATTTGGTCATTGCGCTTTTAAACTTTATTACGTCGGCTCAGACGCCCACCGTCCACAAGTATATTAACGGCAGTAGCTAGTAGCTCCAACGGTAAAGTATCTTGCCACGTGGGAATGGGAATAGAAAATACTCAGCCAATTTTTCATATCTTGCGTAGGGGTAATAAATTTCAAGAACACCACTATTCCTATAAACCCTTTTGTACGTGGGCGTACACAGGGAAATGGGGGGAGGGGAAGTGGGGTAGGGAAGGTTCAGTTTAGAAATTTTCTGAGCATCGCATCCTTCTCTCCCTCTTCCTTCTCCTCATTTCCGCCTATGCTCTTTGCACACTGTGTCGTAGTAAAATGGGGACGCTCTGTTAAAACCGGAAAATTTCTAAAAACATCCTGTGGCACATGATCACTTTTTTGTTTTTGTTTTTACCAGAGGCGCAGTACACCACCACAAAAACATTTCTGGCGATGCAACTGCTCCCCTACAACGTAATGCTGCTCCCGAAATTGCAGTATTAGGAGCTTTCGCCAGTGTCCTAATAGGTAAAACCATCCATTGTCCCCTTTACCACTAGTGAATTACAAATTAATCGCTCACGTTCAAGCTGAGCTTGAAAGCTAGCAAGTAAAACCTAATTTGTAGGGTACCGCAGTTAAATCGCGATTTTTATATATTTGTTTTTAGTAGAAGGAAGCGATTTCTACGTGTGTGACGAATTGGAGGACGCGTTTACGATGGTTTACGTGGTAGAGTACGTATTCCTGGGAATCGTGATTGTTGCAAACTTCTCTCTGGGTCTCTACTTCTGCTTTCGTAAAGCTCGTCCTGGTATTGCTACCAGGCCAACGACAGCAGAAGTGTTTCTGGGCAACCGAGCACCTCGCACGCTCCCATTGGCAGTTTTAACGGTTGGCTCGGCGTTGTCTTAGACGTGCCTAATCGCATTTCTAGCCCACTTCTACGCCTATGAAATGCACATTTTGTGGGGCAACTTGACCTACTTTTGTACCTACGCATGGCGACAGAAGTGGTGGTGCCGGTGATATACACACTCGGCGTCACTACAATATTTGAGGTGAGTCCATGTAACAATTTCGGCCTTATTTTCCTGTACACAAGAACCTCTTCTTGAAACGACACAAAGAGTTTGCAATGACTGAATTTTCGGCCAAAAGAAACACGTCATAGCGCAGCGAAACGACTTCCACAGACAAAGTGGTATTTTGTTTAAATTTTTGAAATATTTATTTAGGAAGCACGGCCTTTGTTGTTGCGTGAATCGAATCCGAAAACACATGCTTTGCGCCTTGAACACCGCCGGTACTCAGGTACTTTTGAAGAGGAAATTCCCAGAGTAAATGGGCGTCCTTAAAAATTTTTCTTGAGCGAACAGGATTCTTTTTTTGCCTTCTAATTTACTTCAAAAATCGTACTCTTTCTGTTTGTTGTTTAAAACCCCGAAAGAAAATGCCAGTTTCCTACCTAGTCGCAAATTATAAAAAACGCATTTTCACCAATACAGGACCAGGTGGCCATCTTAAAAGCGATGAACAGATTGGAATTCCGGCGCCATCGGGGGCATCGAGCACATAACAGGTGAATTCCTGAAAGCATATATTTCGAGACAAACCATCGCAAAATCACAGAATTAAGAACTTTTTTTGACATTTCTGGTGAGGGCGGCCCTTCTCACTTTCCAAAAACAAATTTTCATTGGCGTTGTGTGTGTTTTGCCTCCATCACATTACGTAATAGAGACTGGTATACCATTAGGGAAAAAAACGACAATTATATATGTACTAACGTTTTGTTCTTTGCATACCACTATTTTATTACAGTTTCAGTTATCCACATTTTCTTAAGCGTACGTAAATTTTGCGATACAACATCCCCATCTGATTCCTGCGTTTCATAATACAAAAGCTGCCGTTCTCGTCGGACTTCTTTTCTGCTCACAAGTACTCTGTATAGGAAAAGAAGTAGTCTTTCCAAAAGCAAGAAATGTTAGTACAACTGTTAGTGTAAGAGCGGGGGAGAATTTCCCACATATCATAAGTCCTGCTGTTTTATCAGATTTGGTCATTCTGTTGTGATGTTTCGTTTTTCGTGTGTGGGCGACGCGATATAAAGTGTTTCGCAGTTGTTTTGGACAACTTACACATGAATAAATTCCGTGTCTTTGTCGTCGGTGTCACTTTCACTTTAAGAAAACACATAACAGGCGTTAATTTATATATTGTTATCACGCGAACTGGTCGCAAACTGAATACCTTCAATAGAAATGCGGAGCAGTTTTCTATTCAGCTCATCAGTGTTAACTCCGTGAGAATTGTGGACACCATTCAATACAGGCAATAAAACTGAAGACCTCAAAACGGTTATTCACGAACGCTTTTTGCGATACTAAAGTTATTTTCCTTCACTTTTTTGTACAACAAAGAATTGGGCCCATTTCGATATTTGCAGCATCACTGACACTTGTCACAGGTAGGAAATATCAAATACCAGCGCGGCGTTGCGGGAATTACCGTACAAAACGGACTAGTGCGTGATAATATAGCCCCTCATGGCCAGTGACAACTAACTTAATCATGAACCACTGGTAGGATCTTAAACCAGTTATTCTTAAAGCAATTCTGCATTACGTTTTTCCCCTTTTTTTAAATTTCACACGGTTTGAGAACGTAGCCAACATACACATTCAGCACTTAGAATAGGATGCATAATATACCTATGCAAAAAATACTGCTTTATATTATGCCTATCAGATAGCTTAGAAACTTTCTAAAAACAGTTTCTCTTTTTCCGTGTCTTGGCGTTACTCGGGCTCCTGAATTACATTATTACAGCGGTGTAGCTGCTTTTGGCTGGCTTTCTCTCAGTTTCAGCAGTAACTGGACTCAATACCCGCTTAAAAACAACCGCAAAAGCAAAGCAGGAACGGAAGGCAGATCTGCCTCGACGAGCAACTCACGCAGTGCTGCACAGTGCTGGAGGTGACAATAGCTTCGGGAGTGCTTCCGGACGTGAAGGAAGTATTGCAACGCTTTGTCAGGAGTGCTTCGAGCACCTTTAAATTTACCAAAATAAATATCGTGATCCTAAGTGAAATTTCGTGCAAACGTTGTTTCTCTAGCTTAGGTAAATTAACGCAATTTTTAAAACACCAAACCGCAATAGCACTGGCTTGTAAGACCGTGCGACAAAAAATTATTCATGACAGAAAATTATCAGCAAGGGAAAAATAAATCTGCTACAGAACGAAGGAAGGGTTGTCGTACCGTTTTGTCTAACCCTCTGGCAATAGGAGGCGGCAAATGTATAGAGGAAATGAAAATAAGGATGCAGAGGGCTGAAGGTGCGTACAACTCAGAAACACCTTCAATGTTATGCCCTAAAACGATATTTTAGATGTTGCAGCGAGTGTTGTATCCCATCCGATGTACTAAGTCGTCATAATATTCTAAGGTATATGATTTTTCTTTTTGTGGTAAATGGTTTCCTGGCATTCGTATGGTTCATTTTGTATTTGTTGCAATTTTTGGGGTGCCTCTTGTTGTGTGTAACGTACCGTATTGGACTATGTAGGACCTTGTACACAGCATTGATGTGTATCTCTGTGCTGATCTTTTGGCACAGTGAACGAATTTGAACTTACAAGAACAAATGTTTTCTCAGAGTTTTGCCACAAGCTTCGGGATTTAAAGGGGCCATGAATGTAAAATGCAAGTTTCGTTCATTCAAGATTGCCTCATTAGGATCGTGCTGACCCCACTTTTAGCGTTAACTTCGCATAAATAAGCTATATAATCATGAAAAAAGGGATGAACATGCGACCCATTAGCTCCGTTCCCGCAACAGAAGCTACGATGCCATACAACCAGCTCTGTGATAAGCGGAGGCCAGAAGAACCAAACGCAAATTAGGCAGAGCTATAAGCTTGGCGAACGATATATTTACGCTGAAATTTAGGGCACTATATTTTTATAACAGTAAGATTTGTGGGAAAAAAGTTGAAGTCATGAAAGCATACGCACACACAGAAGCACGGATGCGTACTGCTGTTGGTATTGCGCGCACCATAGTTTTTTAGATGCACAGCACGGCGGGGCTTTGGGGTTGTCTCAGACGACACTGGCCGATTGACGCAAGCGACTGTGTCGAACGCGACCATATTTATCGAGGGACCCCTATGTTTCACGAAACGAATATTTTCGACTGGAACAAAAGCAAGCCGGGTTTTAATACGGCCGAAAACAAACCAAAGCAGAAAACGGCGCCATCTAGGTTCACTAATGATAAACAAGGCTTCCTAATCGGCGGCGGCGCGGTCGGTTCCTCTTGAAACCTCTTCTCGTGGCTCTAGTTCCTGTGATGTCATTGCAGACCAATAAAACGCAGGATTTAGCGGGAAAATCGAAATTTCAACTGATATCAATTATTTCTCAGTGAATAAAGCATCGTTTGCATTTGGACAAGCGCTGCGGGCACTAAAAACACGAAATCCTTCGAATAACACAAACTTGTATTTTGTCTTCATGGCTCTTTAAAGGGGGGTATGCCGACAAATTCAGGTTTGTTTTGTTCAAGATATTTAGTGTTTTATAGTACGCTCAGCTTTGCCCGGCCGGAAACAAAGCTTTATTTACTTAGCAATTCCAGCAAGATGTTTGCATGCACCTGGGCGTTTCGCCAATTCGTTTTTTTGGATTAGCTTCTGATAAGAACTTCTAGTAAGGTGAAAAAATTTTAATGATCGGTTCGGGTTCGTACTAATGGGAGTTAGTGAATTATTTATGAACTGCCTCGAATACTGGCAGTATAAGTTATTCTAATCGGACCAACAAAACTTTGTGCACAGGAACATCATGGCTGGGACTTGGACTGCTTTCTTGGATTGCTTTCCTATTCAAAGAACTTACAGGGGCAATGGATTTCAGCCTCATCGTATAGTTCCGTGGCTGTGATCCTGGGTTACTGGGCGTCATTAAGAGTATCGATCAAGTAAATTCTACGCTACATCGAAGTCAGGCCTACAAGCAACCTTTTCAAATTTTTCTGCTGGGTATCTGCGATATCCTGGCAAAGAAAACCACCTTTCGCTACTCCTGCGGAAGCGCTTCGATGCCACTGACACTTCTCAAAGAGGCGAAACCTACTGTGTGCAAGGTGACCTGGCCTGTTGGTGGGTGTTTCCGTCTGGGTGAGGCGGATACATGGTGTTTTGTCGTTGCGAGAAAGAGAGAAAGAAGGTTCGCTTAAAATGGAATATACGAGGTTACCACCGGTGTTGGCAAACACATCTACGCGGGTTCGTGCCATCTTTCTTGTTTCGCTCAACAATAAGTATACCTGATGTTAGATATCCCTACGTTTTATCAGAACAACCTTGAAAGCAACGTTAAAACGTTAAACTTATGATGCTTCAGGTTACGGGCCCCTTTGTGTGCTTAGACATGAAAGTCTAAATTATAAATTAAGTCGCGAAATTCACCGTACGCATCGGCCAATACACACGAGCGGGTAGGGGCTTGGTGTAAATATAGGCTACTCCATGGCTGTGTGTTGCGCATATACATGAGTGCGTGTTCCACGTCTTCCGCTTCCTTCCGTCTTACCTCACGAATATTCAAAGGGGAATATGGAGGGGGGGGGGGGGGGGCAGCGGTAGCATAGAGGTAGAGCATCCGCCTCGCGTGCAGAAGGACCATGGCTAGAATTCCGGTGCCGGACAATTCCAAACGGATTGCAAAAATATTCGCGTATTCATGGAATTGCAGAAGGGGGCTTGGGGTGTGGTCTGATCCCGACGACCAATGCCAGTAACGCACTCCCTCACCAGAGCAGGATGGGCTACCCTGGTGTAGTAACGGCCACAGCCACCCACGAATACGCCAATTAACCAACGGCCATCAGTCCCCAGTGGCTGCGAAGCAACAGACCACGGCCGCGGTCAGACCTGTGACGCAGCAGAGAGTGCTAAGAATGCCTGGAACCGGACAGGCCGCCATTGGAATCTGAACCTGGCAACGTTGAACACGAGAACTTTATCTAGTGAAGCGAGTCTAGAGGTGTTGTTCGAAAAACTAGAGGGCAATACAGTGAAATCTCAATATAACGAACTCCAGGGGACCACAGAAAATTGCTCGTTATTCTGAAAGGTCGTTGTAGCGAAAATTGCAAAATGTAAGACAACAAATAACATTTCAATGCCTAAAGAGACCTACCTGTAGATCTGAGCATCCTTAAAGTCATTTTTTTTAAAGTGCACAAGTGATCATGAAACTCCAACCTTAACGTCAACTTTATTGATCATTTCGTACATAGACACGCGAGGACTACACAAAAAGCTGCAAAACTGCAGCTTTTTGTGTAGTCCAAACTGCAGCTTTGCGAGGTGTTTGCCTTTTACGGTTTGCATGGCAGAGTAGGAACAGGAGTTTAAAGTATACGCACAGAACGGAAAGTAGGTTTATTTAAAGTAGTTTTCAAGCTTCTTCTGGTGCGTGCAGCAAGAGATTTCTAGCACGAAGGACTCAGACTCTTCCATATCCCTGTGGACTGACTCCGTCTTCACACGCTTTTCCCCAGAAACATTCCATTTAAGTACACTGTCCAGCCCATCCGTAGTCGTCACGTGCTGGTCGCAGTCTTCAAGTGCCACCGCGGCACCCTCAGAGGCGTCGTCGTTCATGCCGTCCTCGCTGGCTTCTTCATCCTGAACGCCGATGCTCTGAAGATTGTCCTTCGTGGTCAGCTCCGCTGATGTCCGCGAAGATCCAACAAGCAACCCGAGCAGCGGCGGAACGTATAAAAACTAGAGATGGGGCGCGAATACCGCGTACGCGGCGTTTTGGACGGAGGAGGCGACCCGTGCTTAATTTTTTTTCTTCTCCTCGCCTTATTTTTTCTCTCTCTCGCATCGGCTCCCGCATTCCACGGAGCAAGTTGCGAGACGTCCTCTTCTGCGCCGCGCTTTGCCGTGTCGTCTGCTAGCATACGCCTCCGGTTGCCGCGAGTGTTCAACGGAAATCTAGGAATCTCCGGCCTTGAAAATATGAGTTCCTAGTACTGAGGCGTTGTTAACATGGCACGGAACAAAATAAAACGATCATTATTTTCAAACGCCCGCTAATATGAAGTACGTAGCAGTGAAATAATTTTACATTATTTATAAAAGCAGTGGGCGTGGGATTTCTAAATGCTCGTTAATCTGAAGAGTTCGTTAATATGGTGTTCGTTGTACCGAGATTTCGCTGTATATAGGATGTCATAGGGCTTAGGGAGGTTAGGAGGACAGGTGAAGCCTTTACAGTGCTGCAAAATGGACACGTCCTAAAGTACCGTGGTCTAGTCGACAGAAGAGAACTGGGAGTGGGATTTCTGGTCAATAAAAACATAGCTGGCAACATAGAAGAATACCATAGGCTTAGCGAATTGGCAGCAGGTCTTGTAATTAGGCTTAATTAGAGGTACAAACTCAAATTGGTACAAGGCTACGGGCCCACATCCAGCCACGACGGACCAGGTAGTGGAACGCTTCTATGAACATGTAGAATCGCAATGGGTAAACTTAAAACGCAGTATACCGTAGTAATGGGGCACTTCAATGCAAAGGCAGGCAAGAATCAGGCTGGTGACAAAACAGTTGGGAACTATGGTCTGGGCTGTAGAAATAGAAGGGGGGACCTACTAGTCGAGCTCGCAGAACAAAATAACCTACGCATAATGAATACCTTCTTCTGCAAAAGGGAGAGCCGGAAGTGGACGTGGAAGCGCCGGATTGGGGAGCATAAAAATGACGCGGACTTCATATTATGCGATAACCCAGGCGTCGTGAAAGATGTGGAACTGCTCGGAAAAGTAAGATGTAGTGACCACCGTATAGTAAGATCTCGAATCAGCCTAGATTTGAGTTGGGACCGCAACAAACTAGAACGAAAGAAGCCGAATAATGAGCTAACAGTAACACCTAAAGTAGAAGAATTCAGTATCGCGCTGGAGAACCGAAATTCAGCTCGTACCGAGGAAGCGGAGTTTATGACACAGGAAGCCAGCGACAACCTTACACGCATTCTCACGAAGTGTGCAGTAGAAGGCGGAAGTCGGGGGGACGATGGCTAAACAGGATATTGGTAAACGTTCCCAGGAGACAAAAGATGTAATTAGGACACGGAAAAGCATGACAATCTCCACCTGAACTGACAGAAAAGAACTAGCGGAGCTTTCCAAGTTAATCAATACGTGTAAGACAGCTGATATACGGAAGTACAATATGGAGATGTTTGAATACGCTGTAAAGAACGGAGGTATCCTGAAAGCAGTGAAGAGGCGTCTTGGCGTGGGGAAAAAATCAGATGTATGCACTTAAAGACAAGCAAGGCAATGTCATCAGATATAGGGATAAAATAGTCACAGTAGACGAGGAGTTCTATAGGGATCTGTACAGTAGCCGGGACATCCAGGATAAGGCCGAACGAGAAAGTGGTTCAGAGGAGATAGATATACCACCAGTAACGACCAAAGAAGTAAGGAATGATTTAAAAGAAGTGAAAGGGGGCAAAGGACCTGGTAAGGATCAGATAACAGCATACCTCTGGAAGGATGGCGAAGAAATTGTAGTTGAAAAACTGGCAAAGCTGTATACGCAAGGCCTAATGACCGCAAGTGTTCCGGAATCTTGGAAGAACGCGAACATCATCCTAAGCCATAAGAAAGGTGACATGAGGGACTTGAAAAATAACAGGCCACTCAGCCTAGTGTCAGTCGTCTACAAGGTACTTGCCAACGTAATCGCTAAAAGAAATTATGCAACCTTATATTTCAGTTAACCTAAAGGACAAGCAGAGTTCCGTAGAGGCTATTCAACAATGGACTATATTCACACGATCAATCGGGTAATCGAGAAATGCGCTGAGTATACTAAACCCGTATATGAAGCCTTTATAGTTTATGAGAAAGCATTTGTCTCGGTCGAAACATCAGCAGTCATTCAGGCAATGTAGAACCAGGGGGTAGATGAGCATTATGTAAAAATACTAGAGGATATCTACAATGCGTCCACAGCTTCCATAATCCTGCATAAGGAGAGCAGTAAGACCCCTATACAGAAGGGCGTCAGACAAGGAGACACAATCTCTCCAATGTTATTCACAGCATGTTTACAAGAAGTATTCGGAACGTTGGATTGGGAACAGGTTGGAGTAATGGTTAATGGAGAATACCTCAGCAATGTCAGATTTGCTGATGACGTTGCTTTCTAAGTAACTCGGAGGACAAATTGCAAAGCATGCTTTCCCAGAGTAGAACCGTGGGTCCGAAAAGTGTTATGCAAAAAACCAAAGTAATGATCAATAACCTCGGGACAGTACAGCGGTTTTAGATAGGTGGCGAGGCAGTGGAAGTGGTAAGCGAATATATCTACTTCGGCCAAGTTGTGACCCCGTATCCAAACCATGAGGTAGAGATAATTAGAAGGATAAGAATGGGGTGGAGTGCATACGGCAGACATTCTGAGACAATGAAGGGCAGCCTGCCATTGTCTTTGAAAAAGAAAATGTATGACAGCTGTATCTTGCCCGTACTCACCTACGGGGCAGAAAAGTGGGGACTCACTAAAAGCGTACAACTTAAATTGAGAACGACTCAGTGGGCAATAAAGCGGGAGATAATAGGTGTAACAATAGGGGACAAGATGAGAGCAGAGTGGGTCAGGGTCAGCCTTCATAGATTATGAGAAAGCATTTGACTCGGTCGAAACCCTAACAGTCATTCAGGCATTACGGAACCAGAGGGTAGATGAGCATTATGTAAGAATACAAGAGGATATCTATAATGGGTCTACAGCTACCATCATCCTCCATAGGGAGAGCAGTAAGATACCTATAAGGAAGGGTGTCAGACAAGGAGACACAATCTGTCCTATGTTATTCACAGCATGCTTACAAGAAGTATTCAGAACGTTGGATTGGGAACAGGTGGGAGTAAGGGTTAATGGAGAATACCTCAGTAACCTCAGATTTGCTGATGACGTGGCCTTGCTAAGTAACTCGGGGGACGACTTGCAAAGCATGCTTTCCGCACTGGGCGAACAGAGTACAACCGTGGGCCTGAAAATTAATATGCAGAAAACTAAAGTAATGATCAATAACCTGGGGACAGCACAACAGTTTCAGATAGATGGCGAGGCAGTGGAAGTGGTAAGCGAATATATATACTTAGGCCAAGTTGTGACCCTAGATCCCAACCATGAGGCGGAGATAATTATAAGGATCAGAATGGGGTGGGGTGCATATGGCAGATATTCTCAGATAATGAATAGCAGCGTACCATTGTCGCTGAAGAAGAAAGTGTATGACAGCTGCATCTTACCGGTACTCACCTACGGGGCAGAAACTTGGAGCTTACTAAGAGAATTCAACTTAAATTGAGACCGACTCAGCGGGCAATGGAGCGAAAAATGATAGGTGGAACATTAAGGGACAAGAAGAGAGCGGAGTGGGTCAGGGAGTAAACTGGTGTTAAAGACATATTAGTAGAAATTAAGAAGAAGAAATGGACGTGGGCAGGGCATGTAATGCGAAGACAAGATAACCGCTGGTCATTAAGGGTAACAGAGTGGATCCCTAGAGAAGGCAAGCGCTGCAGGGGGCGGCAGTAAGTTGGATGTACAGATGAGATCAAGAAGTTTGCGGGGATAAATTGGTCACAGTTGGCACAGGACCGAGGTAATTGGAAAATAATGGGAGAGGCCTTTGCCCTGTAGTGGGCGTAGATAGGCTGGTGATGATGATGATGATGATGATCACAGGATCAGGGTAAATCGAGAATAATGGGAGAGGCCTTTGCCCTGCAGTGGGCGTAGATAGGCTGGTGGGGATGATGATTATGATAATGATGATGCAGGAAAGATAAGCATGCTAGGGGCACTACACGGGGTAAAGTGATGTTCATACCCGGTCAAGCTGCAGAGACAAACGATTTGTTCAAGGCGGAGAAATGCGGTAGCAAATAAAGAATGGCAGGACTCCGCATCAATGCTTTGTGTTTGATTGTACCATAAGATATGGAAGTAAGAACAAAGCTGTTCATTTGAACAGGATCACCAATAAAGCACCATATAGTCTTGACCATGATAGGCAAGTTTGATTTCAGTTTAGCTGAAGATGTAATAGTCGTTGTATTACTCTAAAATCAACGCAAAAATAATCAACACGGAACCCACACAACACAGCCATACAAGACACCAACACATATCCATGTGCTACTGGCAAATCTTTCATTTAAATTTCTCATTCGGTACAAGTTCATGATTTCATTGGCACAATGGCCATGGCTTCAACCCTCAATTGTTATCTTGGAGAATAATAGATTGTATCTCGCTACCAATGTTTGGAGTGGTACAATTTATCGTTGGTGTTCTTTGCTCCAGGAATGTTCGCAAAGTTAAGGCCACATTTTTTCGCCAGATGCGGAGAGAAGGCAAGCCAAAAAACCATGTTGTATTACACGCGTACAACACAGGTAGATTGCCCTACCAAATTCTGCTGTCATCTTATAAAACGTACATAGAAGCGAAACTACAAGGTGCGTACAAAGGGGGCAATACCTTTAACTAAAAACAGTATTGCGTAACTTGGCTCTCTAATGGCTCAGTACTGTTATCAAGCCACAAATCCATGACTGCTCTCCACAAATCTGGGAGATGATGATTGTTGTAAAAGCAGTAGTTCGTTACCAGATCAAAGCACCTAGGCGTACGTTTTGAGAAACTAATGTGAGAAGTGTGTCAGCGGCAACTCAACGCTTGATTGGCAAGCAACGCAGCAAGGTCTGTATCAGTGAGGTTTATTCCCGTCTCTTCTTTATGCGTCCTGTGTAGGCTGTTTAGAGGCTCAATATTGAACTGACATAAGGCAACACGGCTAATGGCAAGTATCATTAGTATTGTCGTTATAAGTCAACTGCCTAGGACCTCCTCAGTGATCCTTGTACCTGTGGCTGTAATTATTTACAAGATGAAAAGCAATCTAATAGTCATGCGGTGGACTTGACTATGTTATCGCATTATTTTGGCACTCGTCGCTCAAGGGGCCTCTTATAAGCGGGTAGTGAAGGTGGCTTTGTTGTTTTGAATCGCCACAAATCACGTTCTCCTCTCGCTTTGTGTGACCATCACTTGAAAAAAGGAAGCTATCAGTACAGTGTTTTCAATGTCCCCGCTCATGTGCTTCCGAAAAACTCATACCCATTATAAGTGAACCCAAAGTTTACAACATCCATAAAGTATATTTTGTGAAAAAGCGTAGACGAAGACAAAGTTTAGCACCATTCAGGGCATCTTCTTGTATTACTGAAAACACGTATTCGGAATGCTTGTTGCAGCAGTTTAGTTTTACACTGTGGATCTTAACCATCACCCCGCAGCATTCAACGACTGCTGCGTAAATGCAACCCCAAACTGATACCTTGGTGTGCTCATATCTCATGTCAAGAAACTTAATTTCGCACTATAAAAATCTTCATTCCTCATCTATATATCTGTTGCGCTGAGTCCCGTCCTGCTTTCTCTGTCTCAGTAAATTTTGTAGCTCTCCTGTTCTTCAATTTTGCCTAGAGCACCCTTGTGTAATGATTGTGCCGGTATCACACGGTGGAACTCAATGCTTGTTGTGTAGGCAAGGAGATATTTTACTTAGACAATGTTACACAACACAGATTTGGATACAGAGCGAAAGTCGCACACCACGGATGTTATAAAATGCTTGAGTGAATGGAAGAATCCAAGTGGTCCGTGTTACATAAAGAGAAAGAAGCGCGCCACGAGGCAGGCAGCGGGGGCTCGCTCCACGAGCGCGGCTCTCGCGGCAGTCGGTCGTAGCCATCTTGGATAGCCGGACGTCTGGTCTCCTCGTTCCCTTTCGCTACACAATTCTCTGGTGCCGAAAACCCCCAGCCGTCCGGTCCCGCCGACTCGCGCCATGGAATCGCTTCGTCGCCGCCGGGGAGTTCTTCGCACCACCGTCACGAAGAAGATGACGGAACTCGACGCGCTCCTGAAGAACCCCGCGGCACCGACTCTCGAATTTCTGACACTGCTGGACATGATTCTCGACAAGCAGCGAGCCTTGCACAAGCTGGACAGCCAGATTCAGGCGGCTCTCACAGAAGAGGAATTTGACGCGGACGTGTTGGATGCCATTGACTACGACGAGCGCATCTGCGCCCTTCGCACGCGCGTGCGCTCGGTCACGAGCCCGGCCCCTTCAGCCAGCGCAGCCACAGCCGAGTCTGGTGAGTCTTGGGGGAGCGCACCTTCTCAGCCTCGACCGGGCACCCCTCAGACAAGGCAGGGAACCCGCTTCGCCGCACTCCCGAAGCTCTAGATACCGAACTTCTCGGGCGACCGAGGCGACTGGCAAGGTTTCTGGGACCAGTTCGAGTCCAGCATCCACTCGAACACGACTTTGCCACGCGTCGAGAAGTTTAAGTACTTGCTCTCGTACTTGACCGGTCCCGCCAAGGACGCGATCGAGGGCATCAGTCTGGCCGAAAACAATTACGGCATCGCTGTTAAAATCATTACCAACAGATATGGGCGGAAAGACCTACTAGTGGACGACCACATGGACAAATTGCTCGCCTTGGAGCCGGTGCAGAATTCGGACGACACCGACAAATTGCGGGTCCTCTACGACACAGTCACGTTTTGTATAAACGAGATGGAGGGCCTGGGCGTTTCCCCGGACCAGTACTCCGTCGTGCTCCATCGCGTACTGCTGCGGACCTTGCCGCACGACCTGGGCCTCCTGTACCGGCAAAAGCTGAAGGAGGCGCAGCAGGACGCATCCGAGGTGCCCGCGTCCCCTTCCGCCAGATCCAAGGAAATCAAGATGATCCTGGACTTTCTCCGCGTCCAGGTGGACATTCGAGAGGAGAGCGCCTCCGATCGTTCTGTGCCGTCACCGCACCGCGACCAGAAGAGGGCTCAGTCGTCGCCACCACGTGTCGTTCTTCCAACGGCAATGACTCTGAGCGCCCAATGTCCCTCGGGGCGGCCCAGGTGCCAACTTTTCAACGCTCAGGACCACGTCCTCGCCCACTGCACATCGGCGGTATCACCCGAGGAGAAGCGAAAACGACTGCAGGCAAACAGGTGCTGTTTCAGGTGCGGAAAGCACAACCATTTCGCCAGACACTGCAGAACAGCCAACAGTCTTGTCTGCAGCCACTGTTCCCGTCGCCACCTCACGTCACTGTGCGACATCCAGCTCCCTGCGGAAGGATTTGGGCCCACCAGTCCAGAGTCGGAGCAAAGTCGCAGCAAAGGGGCAGCAATCAATAATGCCAGCGCGGTGACATCCGCGTCAACCAGCGGTGCAGGACCCATGTCGGTGCTTCTCCAGACAGGCCGTGCATGGGCCCT
This sequence comes from Haemaphysalis longicornis, assembly GCF_048455015.1. Lineage (NCBI taxonomy): Eukaryota > Metazoa > Arthropoda > Arachnida > Ixodida > Ixodidae > Haemaphysalis > Haemaphysalis longicornis. The sequence goes on along the minus strand of NW_027526460.1, from coordinate 81,656,420 downwards.
CGGCAAGAGTCACCAGCTGCTCGTTCGCTTTTTGTTGGACACCGGGAGCCATCGAACGTTCATTCGACGCGACGTGTCCCAAGAACTTTGTTGTCCGGTCAACGGTGTCGAACGTCTAACGCTTTCTACGTTCGGAGACACTCGCCCGAGAGCACCTGTTACGTGCAACAGAGTCTTTTTGACACTTAAAAATCAGCACGATGGCCAGAACATCACAGTCGAGGCCCTGGAAGTTCCCAGCATCTGCACCATCACAAGCCCGCCCGTCAGCAAAGAAATCGTTCATGCGATGGCCGATCAGGGTCAAGTTGTTGCGGATGCCCGACTTGCGCCCACGTTTCGAGAAAACCAGGTCAGCGTGTTGATCGGTTCAGACGAGTATTGGAAGGTGGCAACAGTAAACGTTTCGAGAATTTCCCCTACTCTGATGGCCGTGGAGAGGGTTCTGGGCTGGACCGTTCAAGGTACTCAACTCGACAGCTCAAGCCTTTCGACCGCTCACTCGAGCGCACTCTTTCTGTCCCTTGGAGAATCGTCCACGGAAGACGCCGCCGTGGACAATGATCGATCGTTCATGTGCCGCATGGAAGTCAGCGAAACTCGGGGCACTACGGAAAACTCCACGTTCAACGACCCCGCCGTCCAACCGTTCGAACTGCAGGATCGCAAAGAAAACCACCGGGATCAGGTGTTGCTCCGCAACGAAGAGCCAAGAAGCGACGTCGCCAACCATCCGTCCTTCCAAAAGGTGAAACTTGATTTTAAAACGAAGAGAGGTGACCACTGCATCATGAAACTGCTCGGCAGGCAGTGGAAGGGCTCAGACAGCCTTGTTCTGAGGGAGGACAATATCACCACGTTTGTGTCGGAAAAGCCTTTAGTAAAGAGCGAAGTCATGCCCGCTGTTCCAAGCGCACTCCTGGCTGCGCAAAGGGAACAGGTGCCTCCAGCAGAAACTCTGCCTTCTAAACCTCTTGTTGAAATGCAGCGAGCTGCGCATACTGTGACAGCACCGTCAAGCCGCCAAGGGGTATCGTATGTGGCAAAGTCCAATATGGGAATACCTCCTGCTGCTTTGATTCACTCCCGAGGTGACAGAACAGCCACCAGCCAAGCTCGAAGTAGACGACGTGGTGTTTCTAGAAGACAAGCCGATGCCTGCCGTCTAACAACTCGACCACCATCGTCACGGGTTTTTCGGTCGCGACGGAGTTGTGCGACCATGCTGCTTCCGCCAGTGGATTTCTGTCCGCCTGTCATCGGGCCTTAAGAGACGGTGACAGGGTCCGGAGATGTTATGGTGCAACAAGTCCCTGCTCAACTTGGGGGCCGCGGGAGTGTGTTAAATAAAGAGGACGAAGTGCGCCACGAGCGCAGCCAGCGAGAGCCGCGCTCGTGGAGCGAGCTCCCGCTGGCTGCGCTCATGGCGCACTTCGTCCTCTTTATTTAACACACTCCCGCGGCCCCCAAGTTGAGCAGGGACTTGTTGCACCATAACATCTGCGGACCCTGTCACCGTATCTTAAGTCCCGATGACAGGCGGACGGAAATCCACTGGTGGAAGGAGCATGGTCGCACAACTCCGTCGCGTCCGCTCAATGCCGAAGACTAGAAGGTCTGAGAACGTCCCGTGAACGTCCCCCCCAAAAAAAGAGCGAGCTCACAGTGAAGGCAGGAGGGTACAAGGGTCGTTGACGTTCCCGTCGTAGCGATGCTCATGCAATCAGCACCGACGCGTCCGCGGGGTTGCACACTCTCGAGAAGAGCTCAGTCGGGTCGGCCGAAGGGTTCGGCTCCGCACCTCACCCCAGCCACGCGTCTTTAGGAACGCAGGAGACTGGCACCCGCTAGAAGAGGCTGACTCAGTGCTGCCAACAACGCCCAGAGCCTTGGCGACGACGCCCAGAGCCGTAGCGGTAACTTGCGACGCCCTTGCTCTGGTGTGATACGTAGACCATGTGTCTACGCAGTTTCATCACACTGTCACGCCCGGTTTCGTCCTCCTTTCGTCTTGTTCTAAGCTCTCTCTCACTCTCTCTGTCAGACCGAATACCGTAACCCTTCTTTCTCTTCCCCAGCCGCAGCCGCTTGGTGTTTCGTGCTTCTTCTTTGCAGCATAGAATACACGGCTATTCCCTTTTTCTGGTTTCCATCACACGTTGTGAACTAGCTGTTGCAAACAGTTCTTTTGTTCTTTCTACGAACTCGGTATGAATGATGCGGCCCGTTGTTCTTAGGATTTCCCTGCCGTTTCTTGTTGTCAGTTGTCTCCCTCTTTGTGCCTAGAGGGTGGCTTCTCGGACTTTTTCGGAGGTACTGCACATGCGCAGGCTCTAAAACTTCTCGTTGGTGGTGCAGATGGGTAACCCGAATGCGATCTTGTTAGCCGTTCGGATGATAGCCTTTACTCCTCGTTTTATCTGTTCCAGATGGTGAAACACCGACTGTATGCGATCCTGTTGATTAAGAGGGATTAGTTGAGTTTGATTGCGTTTTCTTCTCTCATACCTTTTCTGATTCCTGTAAGGTGTCTGAATACTCTCACCAGTTGTTGCTTTGTGTCAGGTGCGGAGTACCTCAGCACCGCACAATATCCGTCCGCATCCGTGCGCCTAGTATTTACAATCGCAAAAAATCACACAGGAACCGGCGGGATTCGATCTTATGTTTGGTAGACCAGACAGAGTCAGTGTCAGTCGTCTTACCTATTGGGCTACGACCGTGATAGGGTGCGGAGTCCCTGTACTCCGCACCCTCCTTATCATCCGCGGAGTAGAGATGCTGCCATTTTTTCTTAGGTGGCTCAGCGTGGTGGTTGCTATTTTGTCTTCTTGTATGTAAATTCCCAGTATTCAGACCATCGGTTCGGATTGGATAGGTTTGCTCTATATTTGTGTGCTTCTTGTGGGAATGGGATCTTTTCATGCGCTAATTCTAATTATTTCTGTATTGTTGGAGCGATATTAAGCAATTTTCTTGCATTGAACCCTTTCTGGTGGGTATAGCTCATTGTAGCGTTAAACTGCCTTCTTTGGTCCAGATTGTTATGTCGTCTGTGGAGGCGGACTTCGCTATCTACGTGCTCTTTTCTCGCCTTCTTCCTGTTTCTAGCTAGTCAGGTTGAAGAGTAATCGGGAAATAACTGGCCCCTGTGGTGTTCCTCGGTTAGGTATCTCGAACGGTTCCGGTCTATTATTCTGTCCCGTTCCAAACGGAGTTGACAATGTAGCCATGGATTGCCTTGCCGCATCCTGTTTTCTCCACCGCCTGAAGTATCACCTCGTCTGACACGTTGCAAAAGGCTCCTTTCAGGTTGACTGCTAGGATGATTTGAGTTTTTGAGTTAGCATTCCCTAGTGTGTCGTGTTTTAGCTGCAGGTAGGTTTCTTGTGTGGAGTGTCCGCTTCTGAAGCCTATCACAGAGTCTGGGATCGTGTTTTGTTCTAGGTGCCTCGTTTGTCTAGTCATGATAATTCTCTCATATACCTTTCCTAGGTAGAATGTGAGAGATATTGGCCTTAGAAACCATACGCCAAGGGGACTTTCGTGGTTGGGTATTGTTGTTATTATGGAGCATTTTCACTGCACTGGTGGGTTGTTGGGTTTCCACATCTTTCATTATTCTTCTTCTACGTTTCGTTGGAACATGTTGCTGATGCCGTCTTCTCTTGTTGTGGTTTTCATTGTTCACTCTAGTATAGCTTTGTATACTTCTTCTTTTTAGATGTCTCGGTCTATTTTTTTGTTTTGTGTCCCCTCATTGATCTTGTGATGGATGAATGTTTTTGTTTAGCGTGAATCCTTCTTTCAGTACTTCTATGAGTTCTTAGTTTTACCCCTCAAAGCCGTGGTCTAATCTGTTTAGGGAGAGCCTAATTTTTCCCCTGGTGTTTTCTGGGCCAAGGATGCCTTCGATTATGACCCATCATGCCGATGTGCTCAAAGTGTTCTTCAGTGTGTCGCAGAAGTCTTGCCAGTTTTCTTTAGCTAATTCGTTAGCATATTGTGTGGCTTGTACCATTAGTTTTTCATTCAAAATTTTAGGGTTTTATAGCGTCTGTCCTTTTTCCACCTTTTAGTGAGTCTCTCCTTTTTGTTTCATGGACTTATAAGGAAGTTGTAAACGCAAAAGGTTTTCTGTTTCTTGTCTAAATTCTCGGGTGGCTGATTTGAGCCTTTAACTTTCTGGCACCAGGAGTCTATATTCTCTGTCATTGTTGTTGTACATAAATTTTCGTGAAGAGATCCCTGTGCGTGATCTTTCATTTTTTTTGTTTCGCCTGAAGTTGTCTGCGTGTTAATTTCTATAATATTGTGTTCGCTGCCGAAATTGTCTCTGCTGTTCTTCTCCTAATAAAACGCTTTTACACAAAAAAGTGAGAAAGACCATGGCCTAACCCCCTCACATGTTAGACGCCGAAGAAGCAAGAGACCTAGGAAAACTATAAACCCCCCGCACGGGGCCCCTTGAGTATTCATGGTGACGGTGAGCAGCGACACCGCGGACCCCGAGCTCCCATACATAAGCCGTATCCAGCCATGGCGAGGTGTTTAAAGGTGAAGGGTAGAAGCCGTAAACGGTGGCCGTCGGAGCCTTGGTCAAGCTCCGGCCGATAGGCTCCCTGCCTGTCTACCAGGCAGGCAGCTCCGGGACCTCTTTGACTACCAGGGTAAGATCAAAGGAGAAAGTACCCCTGTCTCCCTGCTTATATACTATGCCGTATGGTATTTTCAAAAACCCCCCCAACCATGATCGGCCCCCTAAAAAGGGCCGCACAAAAGTATCGTTTCCCCTATTGCCATCTTAGACATTTCCTGAACCACATCATTACTTTCGATTTCTTGTCATGCAGTCCCTCAATCCAACCTACCCTCTTGCATCTCAGTCAGTCTTATTGATCGCCAAGTATCTTGAAGCCATAATAGGAAAATCGTATAGGTGCAAAAAACAAAGGTCTGGTGAACTCCTAATCGAAATAAATGACAAGCAGCAGTCTGCAAAGCTTCTAGCTCAGGCTAGACTGGCTGATGTAGACATTAGGGTCACACCACATCGCAGCCTCAACAGCTCGCAGGGTGTGATATCCGAGACAGATCTCCTTGCCGGCTTGAAGGATCAGGGCGTCACTGCCGAGAGACGCATCACTATCCGCAGAGACGGCAGGGAGATTCCCACCAAGCACATTATCTTGACTTTTGACCGCGCAGTTGTTCCACAACACATAAATGCAGGTTTTATCCGTTGCTCCATCCGTGTCGTACATCCCGAACCCGCGGCACTATTTTAAGTGCCAGTGGTTCGGGCATGGTAGAAACTCTTGCCGTGGCCGAACGACGTGTGCGAAATGCGCGGCCCATGATCATCCGAGCGACAATTGTCCATCCGATACCCTGTCTTGTGTGAACTGTGGCGGGCCGCATGCAGCGTACTCCCGCAAGTGTGAAAAATTCCAACTGGAAAAAAAGATAATCAACATCAAGGTAACTGAGAACATCACCTTCCCGGAGGCGCAAAAGTGGTTTGCCTCTTTCCCCCTGGGGAGGTACGCTAACCCGGCTCGCCGGGGTGCGGAGTGGCATCTAGTGTCCACAGGGACCTAGTTCAGCGAATCTGCCCTGGTCCCGCCTCCACCCCCGCCCCTCGCTGGGTTGCCTCACGCACCCCAACCCAGCACCACGCCGCTTGCTGAGGCAGCAGCGGTTGTGGTGCAAACCCCTTCTGTTCGGACCGGTGCCGCTCCCAACTCTACCTCCACGTCCTCCAGTGCGTTGGAGGCTGCCGAGGGGGTGGACATCACGGGCCCCGCATCGGCTCCCACCACCACCGCACCACCCGTGCCCCCTCTGGCGCCCCCGACGGTGGCGGCTAAAACAAGGGGCTCCCGAAAGGGGGCCAAGTCTGAGACGACATCTGCGACGACATCTGACATCTGAGGACGAGATGGACGCCGCGCTGTTCTTGCCTGCAACGCACCGCAAGGAGTGGCCTCCGACAGCCAAGCCAGTAAAAAGGCCTAAAAAGCCCAATCCAAGAGTAACAGCCCCGAAAGACGACACATGAACACACACGAACTCACACACTCCAGTCATTCTGAAATTTAAATAATGGGAACAGAAAACATCATCCAATGAAACTGCAGAGACCTTCTTAAAATTCTTGACGATGTGTATGAGATTCTGCATGCCAGTAAGCCAAGTATCATGTGTCTCCAGGAAATCCACCTCAATTCTAAACAATCAAATTTCTTAAATAGGTACATGATATTCAGGAAGGACAGGGTTGGCTGCAGCCACTCTTCAGGAGGTGTGGCCATTGTTGCCCGAAAGTCATTAGCATGCCACACTGTCTCTTTAAACACTGTCCTCGAGGCTGTAGCAATCCGTACAATATTATTTAATTGGTTGATGACGGTATGCTCCATTTAAACTCTCCTGATTTTCCACTTCTGAGCTCTGATATCGAGGCACTGGTTCACCAGCTGCCCCAACCATACACACTAATAGGCGACCTTAATGCGCACAACTCACTTTGGGGCTCCTCCAGAACAGATGCCCGGGGTCGCCGGATGGAGAAGTTTCTTACATCCTCCGGAGCATGCCTTTTCAACAAAAAACAGCCTGCATAACATAACTAAGGACACAGTACATACTCGCATCTTGACTTGGCTATTGGTTCCGCAGTTCTCTTTCCACGTCTTGAATGGGGTGTGGGCACAGACCCATATGGTAGTGACCATTTCCCCACTTCATTAACGTGTGTAGGTACTGCCCTAGCAGTCCATCTTCCCATAAAAGGTTTATTGAATCAAAAGCAAACTGGAACACATTCACACAAACATTTCAACTACACCACACATCCATAAAACACCCACACGTGGAGGAAGCCGCCCAACTCATCACGGCGAAAATCCTCGACGCCACCGAAAAGTCCATTCCCAAGGCCTCCAGTGCGTCCCGCACTCCAAGGGGGCCCTGGTGGAACGAGGACTGCAGGCGGGTGCGAGAGGCCCAGAACAAGGCGTGGGGCGTCCTTCGCCGGTACTCCACGTCAGATAACCTCATTTCTTTTAAACGGGCAAAGGCTTTTGGGAAGCGAGTGCGTCGTGAGGCGAAAAGGGAGAGTTGGTGCACCTTCCTCGCTTCCATCAACTCATACACTGACGCACACAAAGTCTGGACACGAATACGAAAACTAAAAGGACAACAGACACACAGCCTGCCCCTGGTTAGTACAACAGGGGACACACTGGAAGACCAGGCTAACCCACTTGCACAACCCTTCGAACACGTGTCCAGTTCAGCGCACTACACAAACACTTTCATGAAACACAAACCATCTGTAGAAAACAAGTCCCTGCGTGATAAAAACAAGTCGCACACTTCTTACAATTCTCTTTTTTTAGTCCATGAGCTAAAGGCAGCGCTGACCACATGTAAGCCTTCAGCTCCAGGTGCAGACAAAATCACATACACCATGATTCAACACCTACACTCAGACACCCTTGAAACACTTCTACATCTATACAATAACATATGGCTTTCGGGGCACATTCCTCGCTCTTGGAGGGAGGCCACAGTAGTGGTTTTCCTTGATGAAGGGAGGGACCCTTCCTCTCCCGCCAGCTATCGGCCCATCGCAATTACAAGCTGCCTGTGCAAGCTCATCGAGAAGATGATGAACAGGAGACTTGTGTACTTTCTTGAGTACAACGGTCTTCTCGAGGGCTGCCAGGCAGGCTTAAGGGCGGGGCGATCTAGAAATGATTGTCGCCCTTGAATCATACATAAAGGACGCTTTCATTCACAAGCAGTTTTCCACAACGGTGTTTTTTGACCTTGGCCTATGACACCGCCTGGCGCTATTGGATCCTCAGTGACCTGAAGTCTTTCGGTGTTTCGGGCCATCTGCTCAAAACCCTTGCTAGTTATTTGTCCGAAAGAACGTTTCGCGTGAGAGTAGGTAACGCACTCTCAAGAGTTCAAGGGCAAGAAAACGGTGTTCCGCAAGGTGGAGTTCTAAGCTGCACTCTGTTCATAGTTAAGATGAACTCCCTTGGGAAGGCATTGCCACCTACAATATTGTAAGGGCCTTGGTTACTCGGTGAGGTAAGGCGTTTATTGTACGACTAAGCCGTCTCGGAACACCGGACCAGCCACTAACGATGATGATGATCAGTCTCGTAGAAGACGAAGCGTTCCTCGATGTGTTTGGTGATGCGGATAATGGAGCAGTGAAATAAATGATTTCCTACGCTTCGGAGTCTCGCGCTCACACTTATCCCCCCCCCGCCCGTTAAGGCGGCCTCCCGGCCGCAATCACACGGAAGGACCACGATGGAACGGCTTGAGCCGAGACACGTGCACAATCTCGGTGCCACGGCATCGGCGGTCGGCAGGTGGAGTTACGGGGGTTTTGCGGAAGTTGACCGGTGAGGTTTTCTCTAGGACGGTGTACGGTCCAAGGAAACGGTGAAGGAATTTTTCGCAAAGTCCAGGAACCCGGAAAGGGGTCCAAAGCAAAACTTCATCGCCAGGTCGGAAATCAACAGTCCGGTGAGATGCGTTGTAGCGCTCTGTCCTGTCCTGCTGACACTCAGTAGTGCGGTCACGGGCAAGCTGGCGGCAATACTTCACGCGAGAGATGAACTGTTCAGTGCTTGGAGCAGAACGTGATACAGGGGCGGTAAAGAAACATGTGTCTAGTGGCGAGGACGGTTGGCGGCCGTATACGAGGAAGAATGGGGAATAACCGGTGGTGCGTTGGGTAGCCGTATTGTAAGCGAAAGTTACGAAAGGGAGTATTTGGTCCCAATTGCTGTGATCAGGTGCAATGTACATTGAAAGCATGTCAGAAAGCGTGCGATGAAATCTTTCAGTAAGTCCATTAGTTTGAGGGTGATATCCGGTGGTCAATTTGTGAACAGTTCGTGAAGCATGCAAGACTTCTGCAACGATGTTCGAGAGGAACGTTCTCCCCCGGTCACTTAGCAGGACACGAGGGGCGCCATGCCGCAAGACGATGCGGTGCAAAAAGAAGCTAGCGACCTCTTCGGCACATCCAGTACGCAAGGGAGCCGTTTCAGAATAGCGTGTCAGATGGTCCACAGCTGTGACGATCCAGCGGTAACCGGTAGGAGTTCTAGGTAGCGGCCCGTACAAATCAATCCCCACAACCTCAAAAGGCTCAGCGGGGCACGAGATAGGTTGTAGCTGTCCAGCCGGAGGTGATGTAGGGCGCTTGCGACGCTGGCAGGAGGTACAGGACGCGACGTACTTGGATACGCTGGTGGACATGCCAGGCCAAAAGAAACGGGCTCGGATGCGGTCATACGTTTTCTGATATCCGAGGTGGCCAGCGGTCGCATCGTCATGAAAGGCCTCCAAAATTTTCTGCTGCAGTGCCCGGGGTACAACGGGAACCCACTTTTCTCCAGTAGGATGGTAATTTTGACGGTGTAACACGCCATCAACAACCCGAAATTTTGTTTGCTGGCGGCGCAAGCGACTGTTTGGAGGCTGTGTTCTACCACTCAGTCTGTCGACAATGCTTTGACAATAGTGGTCTTTTTGTTGGAGCTTTTTAAGCTCAAAGCGTTCACCGACCGCAACGGAGCTGACAGGCGCAAGCGGCAACGCTTTTGCCGGCGGCGTTACGCAAGCAGTATGTGAAGACGATAGCGGGCAGCGCGATAGCGCGTCTGCATCGAGGTGTTTCTTGCCCGACTTGTATGTGACAGAGAAGTCGTATTCTTGTAAACGAAGAATCCACCGTCCAAGGCGTCCAGTAAGGTTCTTTAAAGTCGATAACCAGCAGAGTGCGTGATGATCGGTTACGATGGTGAAATGGCGGCCGTATAAATATGGCCGAAATTTCTGGACAGCCCAAACGACGGCAAGGCATTCTTGTTCTGTGATGCTGTAGTTTTTTTCGGCGGGCGTGAGAGAGCGACTGGCATAAGCAACAGGCCGCTCTCTTGATTGGTCATCCCGTTGGAGGAGAACGGCGCCAATGCCGGTCCCACTGGCGTCGGTATCGAGAAGTGCGGGTCTTGTCTCATCGAAGTGGCACAACACTGGGCGACAAGTAAGCGCACCTTTAAGAGCATGAAAAGCTTTTTCACAGTCGTCCGACCAGGTGAAGGGAACGTCGGATTGCAGAAGCCTGTTGAGAGGTGAAGCAAGGGTGGCAAAACCGGAAAAAAAACGGCGAAAGTAAGAGGCAAGGCCGAGGAAACTGCGGAGGGCTTTTTGTTGTAGCGGTCGAGGAAAATTGAGCACAGCTGTTATTTTGTCAGGGTCTGGTTGGATGCCTTCTTTGCTGACGACATGACCGAGGACTTTGATTGTTTTGCTGGCAAAACGGCATTTTTTTGTGTTGAGCTGAAGTCCAGCATTTGCTAAGCATGTAAGTACTTCGTTCAAGCGCTCAAGATGTTGAGGAAAAGTCGATGAGAAGATCACAACATCATCCAAATAACATAAACATGTCCTCCATTTGAGTCCACGCAGGACTGTATCCATGAGACGCTCAAAAGTAGCTGGGGCATTGCATAATCCAAAAGGCATAACATTGAATTCATAAAGTCCGTCCGGGGTAGAAAACGCGGTTTTTTCTTTGTCAGATTCATGCATCGGAATTTGCCAATAGCCGGATCGGAGGTCAATGCTCGAGAAATATTCCGCACCTTGTAAACAGTCCAGAGCGTCATCTATCCGGGGCATGGGGTATACATCTTTTCGGGTAATTTTGTTTAGTGCACGATAATCAACGCAGAAACGCACTGATCCGTCTTTTTTACGAACCAAAACGACGGGCGACGACCACGGACTAACAGAAGGGCGAATGATGTTGCGTTCAAGCATGTCTGAAACGTGGTCCTCGATGATCTTTCGTTCAGACGAAGATACACGATACGGACGGCAACGGATGATACGAGAGCCATCCGTGTCAATGCGGTGTGCTGTTGCGGAAGTCTGCCCCAGCTTCGACGAAGAGAAGTCAAAACAAGCTGCGTGTCTTTCAAGCAAAGCAAGGAGGGACTCTGCCTCTTTAGGGCTGAGGTCAGAGCTAATGGTTGCGACAAGAGCAGCCGATGACGATGCAGGATCCGAAAGGCGCTGGCCTGCTGACGACGAGCAAATCGGCATAACAGACATGACCTGGCTGTCAGCAGCAGCAGTAGCAATAAAAGCACCTTTGGGCAGCAAGATCGGCTCTGAACTGACGTTCGTTGCAGCAAGTACCGCCGACCCATTCGAAAACCGAACGAGGCAGGTGGGAATGACGACTCCTTTAGGAAGGAAGGACCCTGCATGAACAGCTAAAATGTCACCATCTTGAATCCTATCTGAGCACATTGTCATTAGTGTCTCTTGCCCAGGAAGCAAAACTTGATCAGCTTGTGCCACCAACCGAGGCGGCTCCTCATCATCAACGCTGGAGAAGTGGGTAGCCGTGAGTTCGACAGCCGGTAAATTGCAGGAAATGACAGCGGACGCCGAAGATAGAAAGTCCCACCCCAGAATCAATTGGTGTGCACACGGAGTAATCACTGCACAGGGAACGTGATGACGGCTTCCATCTATGAATACTCGAACTGTACACTGCGCGGAGGGTTGCAGTACGACTCCGTTAGCATTGCACAGTGAAGGACCTGTGTAGGGAGTTTTAACCTTACGGAGACACGAACACAAATCTTACGGAGACGCGAACACACAAGTTTTAACCTTACGGAGACGCGAACACAAATCTGCATGAATAACCGAAACGCTTGCACCAGTATCCACAAGAGCATTAACAAAAATTCCTTCCACTAGCACAGATAAAAAGTTTGATGGTCGTTGAGGAGGACTTGAGCATTTTCCGAGCGACGCAGTTTCACCTCCGAAAACTGCAGGCGCTAGTTTTCCGAGTGGTTGTCGGGAACGTGGGAAGCCGGGTGACGAGGAGACACGGACCGTCGATACGGTGAGGGAGATCGGCGGCGGGAGGGACGATTGGTCTGAGGCGGTTCAAACGAGGGAGAGGGTGGCGATGAGCGTCGCGGGGTTGAATCATAGACACGACGGTGTGAACCGTAAGGATAACCGAAATCTCGTTCAAACGGTGCGTACCCTCTTCGTTCATCTTGCATACGGCGTCGGCAGAAGCGGGATATGTGTCCCCGGATCCCGCAGTAATAGCAGACGGGTCGGTCGCTCGGGAAAGCCTGGCGAGGGGTTCGCACGTTGGTGTAGTACCCCCGTGGAACGGTCGCTGCAGAGATCGCTGTTACATGTGCGGGTGCGAACGGGGCATCTTGAGGCAGGGGCGGTCGCGATACCATCGCCGAGTAGGACGGGGTGGGAGTTGTAGTAATGGGGGGTGGCGTCGGCATCCCACCCGTCATGGATGCCAGCTCCTCCTTCACGAGGTCGCGCAACTGGAGCGCTTCCGAGCGAAAGGAATCACGTGGAGGAGATGGCGGGTCATTGAACTGGAGCTCTTCGCGGATGATTTGACGTATGAGGGCGCGTAGGTCCACGTCCCCCTGTGGTTGCATAGCAAGACCATTTGCTGGCAGACGGACGGCTTGCAGTTCGTCCAGGCGCTGACAGGTTGTCCGGATACCGCTGATGGTCGAAGGACTTTGTATTACAAGGGCGTTGAAGGCAAAAGGTGCTATGCCCTTCAGGACATGGCGAACCTTGTCGGCTTCCGGCATGCTTGCATCCACACGGCGACATAGAGCGAGAACGTCCTCTATGTAAGACGCATACGTCTCCTCAGGGCCTTGAAGGCGACTGGTCAGCTTCCTTTTCGCCATGTCTGACCGCGCGGTTGGTCTACCGAATATCTGGCGCAGCTCCTGACAAAAGGTGGCCCAGTCGTCGAGCCGGTGGTTGTTGTTAAGAAACCACGTTTGTGCCACCTTGTCCAAGGAAAACCCAACGTTCTGTAGCTTCGCCACGTCATCCCAACGGTTAAACGCACTGACTCGAGTAAACTGATCCAGCCAGTCTTCAACGTCTTCATGGTAGAGCCCGGCGAAATGAGGGGGATCGCGCTGGCAGCTGGTGATAGCAAATGCCAGAGGCGCAGCAGGGGAGGTGCCAGCGGGACTGCTTCCGGCCTCACGCTGCATCGCTGCTACAGGCAATCGCCTACCTGAACGGAGCTCCAGGGGTCTGCTTGGAAGGCGTTGAGGACGGGATCGAGCGCAACCTCCACCACTTGTAAGGGCCTTGGTTACTCGGTGAGGTAAGGCGTTTATTGTACGACTAAGCCGTCTCGGAACACCGGACCAGCCACTAACGATGATGATGATCAGTCTTGTAGAAGACGAAGCGTTCCTCGATGTGTTTGGTGATGCGGATAATGGAGCAGTGAAATAAATGATTTCCTACGCTTCGGAGTCTCGCGCTCACAATATCTTATTCAATGTATGTAGACGACGTCCAGGTATCTTTTAAATCATGCAATATGTCCATCTGTGAGCGTCAAATCCAGCTCGCTGTCGAAAAACTTGCCATCTGGGCAGACAAGAATGGTTTTAAGCTTAACCCAGAAAAAAGCACCTGTGTTGTCTTCTCTAGGAAGCGTGGGATCCATCCGGACCCAGACATCACCCTTATTGGCGTATCGATTCCTGTGAGGAAGGAACACAAGTTTTCCGGTGGGGTGTTGGATGAAAAACTTACCTTCATCCCTCACATTAAACAATTGAAACATAAATGTCTAAAGGCTCTCAACGTTCTTAAAATCTTGTCCCACCAGTCCTATGGAACGGACAAGCAACTCCTGTTACGTATTTACACAAGCCTAGTGGGGTCTAGATTCGACTATGGGAGTATTGTGTATGGGTCAGCCACGAAAACAACACTTAATATGCTCGACCCATTGCTTCACTAGGGGCTTCGCCTCTCTTGTGGTGCATTCCGTACGAGCCCTGTACAGAGTCTTTACGCAGAGTGTGACAGATTGTGCTAATCACACCAGTGAACCTATGTTGACTTGTTATATGCCTCTAGGATTTCATCAATGGACAACCATCCCTTTAAACCGGTTTTTAATACATCCACAGCACAGCTCTTTTTAAATCGCCCATCCATTCCTGTTCCCTTCTCGCAAAGGGTGAGGGACGAGGTCACTATTCATGAGGTCTGCTTTTTAGACACATTCAGATCATCTCACACTGATCTTGTAGCATCACGGCATCTTCGTCCTGTCGCATGTGACTTGTCTTTCTTAAAATACAATAAGAACAGGACACAAAGAAGTGGGATTTTGCAGCATTTCATGTATGTACAGGATAAATACAAGGCTGCAGAGTTTTTCAGTGATGCATCCAAAACGTTCACTGCAGTGTCTTGTGCTGCGGATGGTCCCAATTTTGAAGCATATAGAACAATGAATGTAAATTCAAGTATATTTACGGCAGAAGCATATGGCATTTTTATGGTTGTAAGTAACATAGTTGAACATCATATTCGTAAATCCATCATTAATACAGATTCGCTGAGTGTCGTCCGTACATTGTCATCCGGAAAGTCCTCCAAGAACCATGTAGTTAACCTTGTCTTGAAATCAATTTTGCAGGCGTATTCTTCATATCTTGAGGTGACTGTGTGTGTTGGGTGTCAGCCCACTCTGGCATCAGCGGAAATGAACTGGCGGATGAAATTGCCGTCAATGCTGCACTCCGAAACACAGTAAACATAACAACGCTACCTTAGACAGACCTCAAGCCACACATAAGACAGCCACTCCGTAAAACTTGGCAAGCAGACTGGAGCGAACAGACTGACAACAAACCACACGTAATAAAAGCACACTTGGGACAATACACTACTGACTCACACAACAGGCACATTGAGGTTACCTTAGCTAGACTACGGATAGGCCATGCACATGTAACGCACTCGTACGTGCTAACGGGATCTCCAAGACCCCTGTGTAGCATGTGTGGGGAGAGCCTATCCGTGGTCCACATACTCATACAATGCAAGGCGCTTGACACAACACGACACAAACACTTCAGACAACTCTACAGACAACATATTCCCCTACACCCATCGTTGTTTCTGGGTGACGATGCCATGGTTTCTTTGAAACGCGTGTTTAAGTATTTGTCAGACGTTAAGTTTTTAAACCTCATTTTCTATAATGCATAATCAAATCTGGACCTATACACCAGCCATCACCATTATCTTTGATTGATTTTACTATGTCTGGTATATAAGTTTTATACCTAGCGTTTGTGATAATCATTCTTCTTCATTAAATAACTCCTTCTCTGGCGCTCTTTGCCCTCGCTGGCCTTGCGCCATTAAACTCCAACCATCATCATCATCATCATCAAAACTATAAACCAACATTTTATCGCAAAAATCTATGGTGCACCTCATGTTCCCCGAGAGATATAATGAAGAACGCCACAACTAAAAATGTAGAGGAGGCTTATTCCCACAGTACGGAACTGCACTATAATTTGTCAACAGAACACCTACCAAAGCTCTAGAGAATGTTGGGATGTCGCAGTGGTCAATTTGGACCTTTCGGCAGAGCATAGCTGCTAGAGATAGCCAAGCTGGGAGCCTTTGCTACTGCTGCTCTAAATAGAGAACTTCACCAATACCCTTTCCACATTTCCTTCTTCCTGTTTTCCCATAAAGGTTACTCGCTTTCTTTCGCTCTCTCTCCCTCTCGTTGTTTTTGCGTTTTGCTAGGTATTTCCATCACACTGGCATCAATCTTTTCGTAGAGGTTTTAGCTGGTATTAGCACCTCAATTTTCTTTTTAAACCTAGTCTCCTGAGGCGAGGTACGAACGAGGTACCAATGGAGAGTTTATCCTGCAGTAGCAAATGCGTCTCATGGTTGAAAAGATTGATCGCATGGTTAATGCGCCGATGCAACGCAGCCAATCCAGCATGCAATATTAGAGGTCTCCGTATTACTTTGCCCACGCTGGGATCTAGAACGTGCGCCAAAGTCTCGCAAAAACAGGTGTTTTTGCTTTTCGCCTCCATCAGAAATGCGGGTTCCGCGGCTGGGAATCGAGCCTGCGCATCGTGCTTGTTTGAGCCAGTTTTCCCAACGCAAACAAAAACATAAGCTGACAAATTCACTTTATTGGCATTGTAAGATCTAATTTAGCCAGCGGTCGCAGGATTGAAGCTGAAGAAGCCTTTACGAATCTATACTGCGAGAATAAGGAGAGAGTGCGACTACTTTGCACATGATCTTGGTGTGCCGCGTATCATTGCGCGCCACATGCAAGGTCCAAACACCCTAGAACTCCGGAAGCACACTCAAACAATCTTCGACCCTTATTCGAAATTGCTGGTATCAGTACAAGAAGAAACCACGGAGACACCCCCGCGTTTTTTTCTTGTATTCCATCGCTCCAAGGCGCTGAGGGAAAAAGCAGTTTTGGGACGAGCTGTTTCAGTCAGTTAACAAAAGAATACTGCCAGTAAAATAACTGCGACTGTAAACCTGACCTTAGCGTCGGCTGTGGATGAACACACATTTCAATGAAAACCCGACGGATATCCTGTTATTCACTGAGCGGGTCAATTCCAGCATCAGTGATGGTCTCCAGATGCCATTCATACTTCCGCAACGACGAGTTCTTCCGGTCGGTCGTTCCTTCACGTAGTTTGGCGTGTCAAATCGTGGCCTCATTTCACAATGCTTGACAATCGTCTGTAAGGAAGAGGCATGCTTTGGCTGCACTAAAAATGAATAAAACTGGGCCAAAGAGCCTTCACATAAACAATCACTAGCGCACAGTGCTTTTACAGATGAGTGACTGCAAAAATGAACTGGCATAAAGAGTATAACACTTTTCGCAACCTTGCTTCCCAACAACATGCAACATTGGATCGTTAGATGGTTCGGCCCTAGAAAAATATTTAGAAAACCTGTACCTTCACTCGGTCTGTGTAATAGACCGTTATTTCGATGTAACAGAGTCAGTCTCAATCTGACGTATGAGCTTTAATAAAAACTGAAACTTATACCCGTATTAACAGAAAATAGCTTTCCTAATTTTTGTAAGTGATTTCTTGAAGACGTGGAATTTCCCTCATATTTTTTGAACCCCTTCCCCTCTCCTCCTTATCCTAATATGATTCAAAGCGTTTGCCCCTCTCAAAACACAATTGTGCCGACGCCCATGGTCAGATGAACTTTGTCTATTGGCGTGGTTTGCGCATTGATGAAACTGTGCATCTCTGGCAGCCAGTATTACATAAATGATGTAACCTACCCATCAATAATTGTAATGATTGCAGCGCCGATGAACCCCGTCTTGACGATGACCCCCCTCCCTTCTCGTGGCCTTGTTGGGTCTCCCCATCCGGTGGCGGAATGTTGGGGCGGCCAACACCGACGCCAGCCAGTCGCAACCCCTTCTATGGGCCTCGCCGGCGGCTTTTACGCGGCGCCGGGGGAGGCTTTCCTTTCATCCTGACCTTCGGGGACGGCCAGGGGGTGAGCGGAGGTCAAAATCCTTATTGGCATGTGCGCTGCTGTGGGGGAGGCGGCATTGCTCGCACCCTGCTCGCGCATGCTTCGACGAGTTTGTTCGGAGCTGCGGCCCAGAGTGGTCGCACCAAGACTTGCTCCCGTGGCGGTTTCTGCGCGCCAGAGCCCCACGAATTTCTCGCCAACCGTGCGGCGGTTCGGCACTTTTTTTGGCCTCCAGGCCCCCATCAGGGATCGCGCCGCGATACCCCCTTTTGTGCGCTGCGGCGCCTTTTAATTGTAATTCAGTTTTCGTTTTGTCTTGTGCTATGTTTCGTCGTCTCCTGCAAGTATGTGTAAATAGACTTTTTCTTCATCATCTACCTCCTGCGTCAGCGTCATCAGCTACTTTCACCCATACACGGCGACACCAACCACCTTCTTCTACGAACCAAACTTTACTATAATCATTATGTAGTAATGGTCCCAAAAAATAAATAGACCAGGAAGCAATATTATTGACCACAGGGAGTAAAAAAATGACCGCCATCTAACCCTGCTAAAGTGAATGTCCGCCGAAGCTGTTGCAAAACACTAGACATGCCATAAACTCCAGGGTATGAAGTGTTCCTTGTTTTCTCGGCTGCCTGCCGCTTGCGCTCAGCTTCTGTGGCGGCAGTCTGACGCATGCGCTTATAAACGAATTTCGTCCACACGCCTTCGCGGGAGCAGGATCATTGGGGGGGGGGGAAGGACGATTGGGGGGGGTCCCGGTGTTTCCAGGCGCGTTACTATTCATCAAGTGGTTTCGATGCTTGTTTTTGTGGTTTTTGAAACGAATATTGGCCACTGTTCTGTATGCATGATTGAAAAGGAAAATTGCGGTAGCCTTTTCAGACGGCAGATGGTGGGTCCTGCCTAACCTGTCGCACACACTCGGCGTATTGGGCCGGAACCACTGAGTCTGGCCTGGGTTTCTTGCTCACAACTACACGCAATTTTCCGACGGAAGAGAGGCTATCAGCTTCGCTGTAAAACAGAAGTTGCTTCGTTGTAGCTTTTACTGAAATTAGACCTGCAAGAGGGTATTTCTTCGGTAAATGCGGCTACGGAGTCATGTGACGCTACCTGCGCCTTGTTTCATGGCACAAAAGTAGAACAGTTGCCAGTCCACAAGATTTCATCCCGTGCCTGGTGTACGGGCGAACTTTCCAACACACTCGTGCAGTTGGAACCGTGAATACTTGCTTGTTTTTAATTTCTGAAATATTTAGTCTGAATACGTGCGTAAGCCAACCAAACTCGCTCTAAATTATGAGCGGAAGAGGAAGCAGGAAGAAGGGAGAAAGTACGAAAAGAAACATTATATGGGGTACGGACCACTACCAGCTGCGGGTTCTTTTATTCACGTCAGCCTCATTGCGCTGGGTTACTTGTTTACGGTAACCCCTGATATTACTCGTTAGACCCCGCACGGGGCACCTTGAGCAATCTTGGTGACGGTACTGGCGATACCGCGGACCCCGAGCCCCCAAACATAAGCTGGATCCAACCGTGGCGATGTGTTTATAGGTGGAGGGTTAGAAACCACGAACGGGGGCCGTCGGAGCCCAGGTCAAGCTCCGGCGGATGGGTGCCCTGTCTGTTCACCAGGCAGGGAGCTCCGGGACCTCTTTGGCTACTAGGGTAAGGTCAAAGAAGAAAGTTCCCCCGTCTCCCTGCTTTTATACTATGCTATATGGCATTTTCAACCCCCCCCCCAACCGTGATCGGTCCCTGAAAAGGGGCCGCACCGAAGTATTTTTTCCTTCATTGCCATCTTTGACATTTCCTGAACCAGAGCATTACTCTCGATTTCTTGTCATGGAGTCCCTCAATCCAACCCACCCTCTTGCATCTCAGTCAGTCTTCTTGATCGCAAAATATCTTGAAGCCATAATAGGAAAATCATGTAAGTGCAAAAAACAAAGGTCTGGTGAACTACTAATCGAGGTAAATGACAAGCAGCAGTCCACGAAGCTTCTAGCTCAGACTAGACTGGCTGATCTAGACATCAGGGTCACACCCCATCGGAGCCTCAACAGCTCGCAAGGTGTGATATCCGAGATGGATCTCTTGAACGAAACGGATGCGGATCTCCTTGCCGGCTTGAAGGATCAGGGCGTCACTGCCGTGAGACGCATCACTATCCGCAGTGACGACAAGGAGATTCCCACCAAACACATTATCTTGACTTTCGACCGCGCAGTTCTTCCACAATACATAAATGCAGGTTTTATCCGTTGCTCCATCCGTCCCTACATCCCGAACCCTCGGCGCTGTTTTAAGTGCCAGCGGTTCGGGCATGGTACAAACTCTTCTCGTGGCCGAACGACGTGTGCGAAATGCGCGGCGCATGATCATCCAAGTGACAATTGTCCATCTGATACCCTGTCTTGTGTGAACTGCGGCGGGCCGCATGCAGCGTACTCCCGCAAGTGTGAAAAGTTTCAACTAGAGAAAAGGATAATCAACATCATGGTAACTGAGAACCTTACCTTCCCAGAGGCGCGAAAGAGGTTCGCCTCTTTCCCCCTGGGGAGGTACGCCGACGCAGCTCGCCGGGGGGCGGAGCGGCGTCTCGTTTCCACAGGGACCCAGTTCAGCGAGTCTGACCTGGTCCCTCCGTCACCCCCCCTGGGTAGCCTATGGCAGCCCAAGCCACCACCACGCCGCTTGCTGAGGCAGCAGCGGTTGTGGTGGCAACCTCTTCCGTCGGGACCGGTGCCGCTCCCGCCTCTCTCTCCCCGTCCTCCAGTGCGTTGGAGGGC
The DNA here is from genome assembly GCF_048455015.1 of Haemaphysalis longicornis. Taxonomy (NCBI): domain Eukaryota; kingdom Metazoa; phylum Arthropoda; class Arachnida; order Ixodida; family Ixodidae; genus Haemaphysalis; species Haemaphysalis longicornis. Next base: position 81,636,159 of record NW_027526460.1, on the reverse strand, counting down.
ACCGAGGTGATGGACACCACGGGCCCCGCACCGGTTCCCACCGCCACCGCACCGCCCGTGCCACCTCTGGCGCCCCGGACGCCCTCGGCGGTGGCGGCTCAAACGATGGGCTCCCGAGGCGGGGCCAAGTCCGGGGGGCCCGGTCCGGCGGGCACCCCTCGGACATCCGACGAAGAGATCGATGTCGGGCCGTTCCTGCCTGCAGCGCAAGTAACGCGTTCCGACGCCAAAGCCTCCCGACAAGCCAAAAAAGGCGAGAGTCACAGCCCCGAAAGACGACACATAAACAAACACACACACTCCAGTAGCTCTCACACTAAATAATGGGAAGAGAAAACATACTTCAATGGAACTGTAGAGGCCTTCTTAAAAATCTTGACGATGTATACGAAATACTACATGCTAATCAGCCAAGTGTAACGTGTGTTCAGGAAACACATTTGAATTCCAAGCACACAAATTTCTTGAATAGTTACATGGTCTTCAGAAAGGACAGGGATGGCTGCACACACTCTTCTGGCGGTGTGGCCATAATTGCCCGGAAATCCTTAGCCTGCCACCCTGTCACTCTGAACACTGTCCTTGAGGCTGTAGCAATTCGAACAATATTATTTAATAGGTTGATAACGGTATGCTCAATATATATTCCTCCTGATCTTGCACTTTCGAGCTCTGACTTCGAGGCGTTGATTGACCAGCTGCCTGAACCATACATATTAACAGGCGACCTTAATGCTCACAACTCTCTTTGGGGCTCTTCTCGCACGGATGCCCGAGGTCGCCTGATAGAGAAGTTTCTTACATCCTCCGGAGCATGCCTTTTCATCAACAAAAAACAGCCTACATACCATAACTTAGGACACAATACATACTCGCATCTTGACTTGGCTATTGGTTCCGCAGTTCTCTTTCCATGTCTTGAATGCGGTGTGGGCACAGACCCATATGGTAGTGACCATTTCCCCACTTCCCTAACGTACATAGGTAAAGGCCCATGCAGTCCACATTCCCATAACAGGTTTAATGAATCAAAAACAAACTGGAGTACATTCACAGAAACATCTAAACTACACCACACATCCACAAAACACCTACACGTGGAGGAAGCCGCCCAACTCGTCACGGCGCACATCCTCGACGCTCCCGAAAAGTCCATTCCCCAGGCCTCCACTGGGTCGCGCACCCCAAGGAGGCCCTGGTGGAACGAGGACTGCAGGCGGGCGCGAGAGGCCCAAAACAAGGCGTGGGGTGTCCTTCGCCGGTACCCCACGTCAGATAACCTCATTTCTTTTAACGAGCAAAGGCTTTTGGGAAGCGAGTGCGTCGTGAGGCGAAAAGGGAGAGTTGGCGCACCTTCCTCACTTCCATCAACTCATACACTGACGCACACAAAGTCTGGACACGAATACGAAAACTAAAAGGACAACAGACACACAGCCTGCCCCTGGTTAGTACAAAAGGGGACACACTGGAAGACCAGGCTAACACACTTGCACAACCCTTCGAACACGTGTCCAGTTCAGCACAATACACAAACACTTTCATGAAACACAAAACATCTGTAGAAAAGAAGTCCCTGCATGATAACAACAAGTCGCACACTTCTTACAATTCTCCTTTTTCTATTCATGAGCTGAAGGTTGCTCTGAGCACATGTAAGCCTTCAGCTCCAGGTGGAGACAAAACCACATACACCATGATACAACACCTACACCCAGACACTCTACACTCCTACATCTATATAACATATGGCTTTCGGGGCACATTCCTCGCTTTTGGAGGGAAGCCATAGTAGTGGCTTTCCTGAAGGAAGGAAAGGACCCTTCCTCTCCTGCTAGCTATCGGCCCATCGCCCTCACAAGCTGCCTGTGCAAGCTCCTCGAGAAGATGATAAATAGGAGACTCGTGTACTTTCTTGAGTACAATGGTCTTCTCGAGGGCTGCCAGGCAGGCTTCAGGGCGGGGCGGTCCACGAACGACCAACTCGTCGCGCTCGAGTATTATATAAAGGATGCTTTCCTCCACAAACAATATTGTATGACGGTATTCTTTGATCTGGAAAAAGCGTACGATACCGCGTGGCGGTATCGCATCCTAAGCGACCTCAAATCCTTCGGCATGTCAGGTAACATGATAAACACACTTGCCAGCTACTTGTCTCAAAGAACCTTTCATGTGCGAGTTGGAACTGCACTCTCTAGGGTTCATGTGCAGGAAAATGGAGTGCCACAAGGTGGAGTTTTAAGTTGCACCCTTTTTATTGTGAAAATGAATTCCCTTAGGAAGGCGCTGCCACCATCGATTTTCTGTTCAGTCTATGTAGACGACATTCAACTCTCCTTTAAATCCTGTAACCTGTCTGTCTGTGAGCGCCAGGTGCAGCTTGGTGTTAACAAGCTAGCTGGCTGGGCAGATGGCAATGGTTTTAAATTTAATCCCGGGAAGTGCACTTGTATTTTGTTTTCCAAGAGGCGTGGCATCCTGCCGGATCCAGACATTCAACTCCACGGTGTCTCTATTCCTGTAAAAAAGGAACAAAAGTTCTTGGGTACTATCTTTGACGAAAAGCTGACATTCATCCCACACATAAAACAACTAAAACATAAATGCTTAAAAATAATGAATATCCTGAAGGTTCGGTCGCACATCTCTTTTGGTGCTGACAAACAACTTCTCTTACTTGTTTTTACCAGCTTGATAGGTTCACGATTGGACTATGGTAGCATTGTTTATGGGTCAGCAAGTAAAACATCCCCCAAAATGCTGGACCCAGTGCTCCATCTCGGGCTCCGCCTGGTGTGTGGCGCCTTCCGCACTAGCCCGGTCGAAAGCCTCTATGTGGAGTGCAACAAATGGAACCTACAACGTCAGCGAGCTTACACAGATCTCCTTTATGCTTTTAAAATTTCATCCATGCCTCACCATCCTTTAAATCAGTTTCTCATGATACGTCCATGACTGAACTCCTTTTAAATCGACCATCTATCTCTGCGCCCTTCTCTTACAGAGTTAGAGAGGAGGCGTCAGAGCTTGCTGTCTCCTTTTTAGATACAATCCAAAGTTCTCTAACGGATTTTATAGCACCATGGCATCTCCGCCCTCTATCATGCGACACATCTTTCACACATCTAGATAAAAAGCGAGCTCCCACATGTGCAATTCTGCAGCATTTCTTGTATTTGCAGCAGAAGTATGAGTGCTCTGAATTTTATACGGACGCTTCTAGAGCTGCCACCTTAGTGTCCTGCGCGGCGCATGGGCCCGGCCTTAGTGTCACTCGAACTCTGAATAGTCATACTAGTATCTTTACGGCAGAGGCTTACGGTGTACTTCTTGTTGTCAATCATATACTTCAAAACCACATCCCGCAATCCATTATCTATACAGATTCCCTCAGTGTTGTGCGGGCACTGTCATCAACAGTGCCTTCGAAAAACCACGTTGTCAATTTGATTGTCAAGGGTATTATGTCTGTGTATGTACGCAAATGTGAACTGGTTCTTTGCTGGGTCCCTGGCCACTGTGGTATTGCCAGGAACGAAGCAGCGGACCAAATGGCTGCTTCTGCTACACTCTCGAATACAGTAGACATAACCACATTACCCTACACCGACGTGAAACCACACATCAGACAACTTCGCAAAACATGGCAAACACACTTGAGTGAACAAACAGACAACAAGTTACACGTAATAAAACCTCAATTGGGACCATACACCACCGACACACGCAATAGATACTCTGAAGTCGCCTTGGCCAGATTACAGATAGGACACACCCATGCAACGCACTCGTATCTGCTGACGGGATCTTCTAGACCCCAGTGCAGCAGGTGCGGAGAGGCCCTATCCGTAGTGCACATACTACTCACATGCAAGGCACTTCACACAACACGATACAAACACTTCAGAGAACTCTACAGACAACATATCCCACTACATCCATCGCCGTTTCTAGGTGACGAAGCCATTGTTTCTGTTAAACGTGTGTTTGAGTATTTGTCAGACGTCAAGTTTTTAAACCTCATTTCCTATCACGCATAATCAAATGTGGCCCTATACACCAGCCATCACCATTATCTGTAACTGATTTTACTATGTTCGTTTGACATTTTTTTTGCAACCACTTCACTTCATTAAATAAACTTCCCTCTGGCGCTCTTTGCCCTTAGTCGGCCTTGCGCCATAAAAACCCAACCATCATTATCATTACTCGTTAGAGCTTAATGTTCTTATGCTTGGTTTGCAAAAGTACAATGTGAGGGGCTTCTTTAGCGAACGCGTAATAGCTCACCCCTAATTTTGCCGTGTAAGGGATTGGATATTACTAAAAATAATTAGGTTGTTGTTGCTTAGTTAAACCTAAAAAACAACCATACTTATTGTGCCAGAATAAAATTAACGTCTATAGAAATTCTAAATTTCAAGACAAGGTGCAATTTTGTAGTTTTGGCAGGAATTTCAAAAAAATGTAGATTCTTTAAAACTGGGTGATTATAAGCGAAATTTGTGTACGTATTTATACGCTTTATTCTCCGGGTTCGGGTGCAATTAGCCGCCATCGAAGCAGCGCCGTATTTTAGAAGGAATAACAAGCAAGTCAACCCGACCTTGGCGTCAGGTATGTTTTCCACATTATAGAAATTTTATCTGTACTGAAATTCTGAACTAAGTACGGCATTCTGGTTTTAAACGTTCTTACATTGATCCGAACCACAACAGTCGACAGCTATGTTCCCGGATTATGTTCTTCCTTGGTGGTATTTTCATATCCCGCTATTTTCATACGTTCCTATAAAACTTGGAGATCTCCTAACATTTCTCACAATTCGGAAGTGCATAGTATGCATAAATCTGCTAGAACATTGTCCCCTTCACCAGCGGTTTTTTACCCAGAAATCACTTATAATAAAAACTGCTGCCAGTTGAGTTCTCACGTGAACTGGCAAAAACAATTTCATTTTAATCGGTGCTGCAGCTCAGTCAGGATGTTTTATGTCATTTTTTTTTCAGAGGAAGGGACCGACTTCCACGTGAGTAACGAGCAGGAAGGAAAGTTCACTATGGTTCGCTTTGAGGTGACACCAGGTATGTCGGTGTCACCTCAAAGCGAACCATGACTCCCTCAATTCTGCCTCCTTCAACTCGTGCTCGCCCACATCAGTGGCTGTTATCCGCATACAGCCCACATTTTTACGGACGGTTGATCTACACCTCACAGTAGTGCATCGGGCGTCTACGTTTCGTCTACCGGTCAAGCGCTGTCCTACCGCCTTGAACGTGCAACGTCATCCACGTCGGCCGAGCTTCATGCAATTAAGCAAGCCCTCCGCTACATTCTTCGTCAGCCATCAGCAGAATGGGCTATATTCACGGATACTAAGACAGCGCTGCAAACCCTACGGCATGCCAGTTGCTTCAGCCTCCACGACCACGTATCCCGCGACATCATCTACCTGCACCATCTAGCCTACGTCGCTGGGCATCGTGTGACCTTGCAATGGATACCCGCACATTGTGGCGTTCTCGGCAACGAGAAAGCTGATGAGGCGGCTCGCAGAGGGCTACAACTGCGCAATGTAAGGAAAATTTTCTTTACAAAGCACGAGGCTGCAGCGCTAGCGAAGCAGCTTGCCTTAGAGGAACGAAACCGTCTCTGGTCTTTTCCCGAAACTCACCACTCTTTTCTGTATGACATAGACTCTGACCTGAGAATGAGGCTCACAGAGCGAATCCCACGTCGACTTGAGACGCTCTACCATCGGCTGCGCCTCAACGCAGCACTTACGAACTCCTACCGACATCGCCTCGGTCAAACCACAAACCCTTACTGTGATAACTGTGGTTTGCCAGAAACTACTGAACACGTTTTATTAGAGTGTCCGGCGTACAAACAGGAAAGGAACGACCTCGCCAAGAAGATCGAGTGCCTCAACAATGGACTTTTATCATTGAAAGCTCTTCTTGGACCATGGTCATCTCCATCATCCCAGCGAAAAGTGTTAGATGCACTGTTTGATTATTTACACGACATCGGCGTCGCAGAGGCACTGTAGAACTCCACATCGTCATCCTGTGAGAACACCTGGACTTTTACGTGACCCACGGAACACTCCATGTAGCCTTCTTTTTTACCTCTTCTTTTTCCCCTCTCTTTCGCCCTACTTTCTTTAGGGCCTTTACCTCCTCCACCCCATCCCCGCAGAGTAGCATGTAGGCGAATACATGCCTGCAGACCTCTCTGCTTTCTTCTAATAAAGAGCTTTCTCTCTCTCTTTCTCTCACCATGGTTCAAGTGGCAGAGTACGTAATCTTCGGAATCGTGACTGTTGCGAACTTCGCTCTGGGTCTGTACTTCTCCTTCCGTAAAGCTCGTCCGGGCATTGCTACCAGGCCAACGAGAGCAGAAGTGTTTCTGGGCAACCGAGTGCTGCGCATGCTCCCATTGGCCGCTTCGTCGGTTGCGTCGGTGTTGTCTTCGACTGGTCTCGTGGCATTTCCAGCCCACTTCTATGCTTATGGACTGCATATTATGTGGGGAAACGTGGCCTATGTGTTGTACCTACCTTAGGTGACGCAAGTTGTGGTGCCCGTCATATACAAGCTGGGTGTCACGTCAATATTTGAGATGAGTCAGTCGCACAATTTCACGCTTGTTTGTGCATGCGATGTTGTCTCATCTCGGGCCAAAATACAAACTTTCTAGTCGCTTTCTGGCGAAATAGCCAGGGGGTGAAACGGGGCCGTGAAGCGACAACCGAAGACATAGGGACATAATTTAGGAAATGGTAGGATATTTGGAATAGGGATAACAGCGTTTCTCGCTGTGTCAGTCTGCTCCAACAGCACAGATTTGACAGCATGGCTACCTCCAAAGTTTAGATTTTTATGGACGCCTTTTTACAAGAAAAAATATTCATGTTTCAAAAATATTTTCCGAGCGGACAGCTTCTCTGTAGCCGTTGAATATCTATCCGAAGTTTTCATTTTAGGCCTATTTGTTTACACCAAGAATGTCTACAGCATATGAATGCGGATCCAGAAAACCAACTAACGTTTTTTTGCCACATAGAACTTCGGTGGTCTGTTTGGAGACGATGACTAGATTTGAAATTATTGTGTAGAGCTTTCCTAAGGGCGTAAGAGTTGCTGTTCCGTCCGAAGTTTTAAGTAGTAAGCCATGCGGTGATAGCCACCCCTCGCGCATGTAGGAGCCCCGAGCTGGTTGCATAGGCGTGGCGGCGTAGCAGCCCTTGATCTGCGCACACAAGGAAAAAGAGTTCGGTGCGCCGCACTGAAAGCAGGCATTCCTGTTATGATGGAAACGGCACAGCGGCTGCTCGTACAAGTGAGACACGAAAATCTGGCGAAAAGTATAGACGCGCTACCTACATTAAAAATTAAGCGCAACCTGGGATGCAGGAAAAAAATTCCGCGATGTCCAGCGAGCCATTCAAAAAATTGTTTCATGTCACGCCAGTGGAGAGGGACCTTTCGTTCCTCGCGGAAACAACATTTTTTTGTGTTCAGTGTTTTTTGGGGGTTGCAGACATTTCATCGAACGCCGTTACATCGAACGCCGTTTGGTAGAAGGGGGACATTGAGGACAGTTCTTCGAATTCAGTTGTGCACAATGAAGCAGTGCTTTGAGAGCGCATGGACAGAAATAAATGATATTGTTCTTTTGTCCCGGGCTACTATCTTTATCCTTTTAGTTTTGACTCTGTAAACTGCGTGCTATTATGGCGGCAGAAACTGATTTGTTTGTTCAAGCATGGGACCAAGAGCACTGGCACGCGGACAGGCTTTGATGAGTTCGCAACATACTGGCATCTATATAAGCGTCTCGGCTAAAGTTATTTCATACCGGCCTCAAAAATGGAATTGACAACTACCGTATGTGGGAAGGGAAAGCTCTCTCTTGACGGCTACGCATACATTGTCGACAAATAGGTGTACTGCTGAGTGTATTAAGAGTGTGAGCACAACGTCCAGTGCAGAAACCGCGTGTTAACCATTCAAAAACGGCAAGCCGATCAACAAATACGCAGAATGCAAGAGCATAACCACGCTCCGGACAGCACAAGCGTGGAGGTCTTGCGTGCGAATGAAGCTTTAAAACGGATGACTTATCACACTACTAGCGCTGCCGTTCAGATCGTCCAGGTAACTACAGGTTTCCTGTTCCCTGATCGCTGAAGGACGCCAAGCCAATATCTGTCATAACATGCTGAGAACGGTTATTAACAGGCCACGAACGTCATAATTCGTAAGCCGCATGGCAGCTGTTATACTGGTTCGAAAAAAATTACTTCTTCGAAAAGCAATGCCAGCTTCCCGGATGACTGATGATCCGCGCGACACCCCGGTTTCCCCCTGCCTTCTGGTCGGTGTAGCCCTTAGCGGGACAAGGGTTACCCCGTGGAAACGACTCCGTAGAGAGCTGGCACAGCAGATCCTCAAAAGGTGTTGGAGTCTCCCATACTGGTGTTTGGTGGTTCATCAGCCGCCTACAACAGGAGAAAAAAGCTACATACGACCGACTGGAAGCACTGCAGCGTAGCCAGCAGCCGCCGAAGAAGAGGAAGGCTGTGCTGGCCAAAGCGGCTGCCCTCGAGCGCATCTCGAACAACTTGAGGGACATGCCTATAAAGGACTTCTTTACGGAAATTGCTCAGAATTTAAAACCGTGACTGCGTTTTTGGACACTACACCTATGGTACAATGTAGCTGCATATAAAGCTCGTATCGTCATTGCAAAAAAAATTGTTTGTTCCAGTAAATTCATGATTTTTAGTGTGTCCTAAAAATGTATGGCTTCTGGCAATTGCTGCCATCATAGGCAACCCCTAAGGGACGTGGCAGTGACAACGATTTCTGCTAGAAAATGCTTGAAAACGCTAACACAAAAGGCAGCACCACCTGTAGCAACTTCAATGCATTGCAGTTTTCAGCTAATGTCCATGGGAAGTGGCAGTGGCAAGGACTTGTGCTTGAAAGATGAACGATTTTCTTACGGTACCCTAAATTATAAAGCCTTGAGTCCTTCGTGCATCTCTTTATGACAAGAAAGCATTTCTAACACCAATACTCATCGCGACCGCAGCTTCCGAACATCATTCGATAAAACGGGCGACGTCACTTCGATGAAACGGCGTTCCAGGAAACGGTTTCAATGAATTGGGCATGCCTTCGATGAAACGGCGTTCGATGAAATGGCGTTCGATGAATTGTCACGTACCCGCTTTATGGGTCCTGCCTCCATTACGTACCTAATCCCATAAGGTATCTGCTGACAAAAATGAAGGGACACTTTCATATATGTGTAACATTCTTTTTTGCTGCTTTTTGTTCATTCTCAGTACCTACGGCAGCGCTTCAACACCACTATTTCGTTGACAGCTTGTGTTATCTACATTTTTTGAGTGTAAGTAAATCAGACACTATAATAGGCATATCAGGTTTTAGCATTTAAGAATAGAACAACAGCTGTTGCCGCCGAGGTTCTTCTATGCTTCCAAACACGCTGAAGGTGAATAAGTGAACACGCTCTTCCAAAAAAGAGGAATTATTGAGACAACTCTTATTGTTGCAGACTGAAAACATAGGTCATATATCACCACTTCCGGTTGTTAATTTACACTTTGTATTGATGCTAAGTCCAATTTTTTGGTGCGTGGTTGCCGTGGCTAGCTAACCATAGTATTTCCCAGTTTTCTTATGCCAAACGAAAGCTATATATTTTCAGCTTGTATGTCGTCTGTGTCAGCTTCATAGGCACAAACCCACAAGACAGGTATCAATTTATACGTTCTGATTACGCGAAATGCTCGCAAGTCGTCGAATACCTTTAATGGTTTTGGAAATCAGCATTATATTTAACCAGAAAGTTTGTATCTTGCAAAAGCTGAGGAGTTCATTCGGTCCAGGTACAAAAACTTTAAACTACAGCAAGCCTATTTTCGAACCCCACACCCTTTTGGAATACTAAAGCTATGTTCTTTCAATCTCTTTTACAGCAAAGCATTGGGGCTATGTCAATATTTGCAGCATGACTGACACTCGGCAAAGGTAGGAACTGTAAGAATATGAGCATTTCGTTGCGTGACTTGCTGTAGCAATGGACGTGTAGGGGATGATACCTGGCTATCAAGGCCACAGCTAACAATGTTTTTCATCAACTACTGGTATACTCTTGAGCAAGTTATTAAAAATTCACCAACTAAACATTGTGATTTTGAGAGGAAATTATGTTTAAACTTTATTTTGCTAGTTAAACTAATGATTTTTGAGAAATCCCTGAGTGAATAGCACTCGCTTGTTCTACACAGCGTGATAATAGATTCTTTACGTCACTGGAAATGGATGTGTCAGATGAAATCAAAATTTCTTGATTTAATTTGGGGCACCCACCGCGGTGGCTCAGTGGCTAAGGCGTTGTGCTGCTGAGCACGAAGTCGCGTTTTCGATTCCCGGCAGCGGTGGCCGCTTTTCTGATGGAGGCGAAAAGCAAAAACACCCGTCTGTACAAGATTTTGGCGCACGTTAAAGATCCCCAGGTGGTCAAAATTAAACCGGAACCCTCCACTACACCACACCTCATCGCCTGCGTAGCGTCGGTGCGTCAAACCCTACAATCAAACAATTAATTTAATTTGGGGCCTAAGGGGCCATAACTACACAGGTTATGAGGGGCGCTGTAGTGGATGTCTTCGGATTGGTTTTGACCACCTGGCAATCTTCAACGTGCTCCGAAATCTCGGACCCAAGGACATGTTCAGCTTTTCGCATCCATCAGAAAAAACGGGCGCTGTGGCTGGTAATCGAACCGGCGTCGTTCGGCTCGACAGCACAACGCCTTATGCACTGAGCCACCATGGTGTTGTTATGACCGGACTGCGTACCCGGCGCACCGAAGTATGGCCCCGGATCCCCCAAGCACGGACCTCGGCGCTAATTAGCGCGTTCGTCGGTATCGGCACGCGCCACAGGTCCATCCGCATTGGATGCAGCGATTCATCAACCATGCGTGAAGCATGCCCCTTCACCTTCAAGTGACTTTCGCGGAAACGAGCAGGCGTGTGCGGGCACGTGACTTTCTGGGCCATCCCCGCCTTGTCGATTCCGCTGAAACAGCTGAGACATCTTCAGAGAAGCGGACCATGAAATCTGTAATCGTTCAGCATCGTTGGTCAAGCCCCCGAGGCACGCCTCGTACGAATAAAAGGGTTTTGCGTACATGCGGCACCATAGCATCCTATTCATCGTGGTCGTGTGCCCTCTCCCTCGCAGGTCGCGTGAGCAAGAAACCAGAACGGCTTCGCGCAACGTCAGTGCGAGTGTATGAGATTGTGGGTCTGTGATTGGACCAGCCATTTGGGAGTTGAATTCCCTTGGAGGACTATACGTTTTTTTCTTTGAACAAAAAGGCGGTGTTGCGAGCCGTCGAGTGTTGCTTGTGTCGCTCTTGCGGTTGCTGTTAGAGTTGCTTCAGTAGCTGATTGATTGATTGATTGTAGGGTTTAACGCGCCGACGCAACGCAGGCGATGAGGCGCGCCGTAGTGGAGGGCTCCGGATTAATTTTGACCACCTGGGGATCTTTAACGTGCGCCGAAATCTCGTACACACGGGCGTTTTTGCTTTTCGCCTTCACCAGGAAAGCGGCCGCCGCGGCCGGGAAACGAACCCGCGACCTCGTGTTCAGCAGCGCAACGCCTTAGCCACTGAGCCACCGCGGCGGGTAGCTTCAGTAGCTGTGGTTATTGCAAGCACAGCATCCTAACTTGTACTCGTCATGTAAATACGTGTATAAAGTTTTTCTCCTTCATCAGCAAACATCAGTCTCTTCATGAACGTCTCCGGTACCAGTCAAGCTATCAAGATGAATTGCCGAACCCTGGAGTCCCAACACCTGGTGAACACGGTTGTAGCTGACCACGGAAGTGACGTCAACTGGCGTCAGCAGTGGGATTAGACCACACAATTCCCAACAACTGGTGGAAGCGGTGGGATTAGACCACCCGACATCCAAGAGCGTGAAGGAAATGAAATCTCCTACAAAAAGGAGGCAGCCTTATCATACCGCTTTTGTCACTTCCTCTTGCAGTGGGAGGTTACGAATGTAGACAGAAAATGGAAATAATCTGGGAGAGTGCGAAAGGGCAGAAAAGTCGGGGAAAGATTAAGCCGAAGGAAATAACACTTAACGACAGATACGTGTGGCGTGTCCCAACCACGAAAACGATAAGTTGGAACAAGATAAAACATCTGTTCCATTGTGCCCTTCGCGGCTGCCTTTCGAGACGGCCCGTGTCGTCTGCTCCACGATAGATAGTTGTGCCAGCACAGGCATTTTAAGAGCGAATGCTCTTTATAAGCAACCCCAAACCATCCACCGCCGGCGGCGGCGGCGGCGTCGGCGGCGTCCGCAGTGCTCCTCTACATTTAAAAAAGAAACAGCATCCGGCGCCAGGTGTCGATCCGAGGACTTTGCGGCCGCAGCGCGACGCGCTACCGATTAAGCCACGGAAGCCACGCTGATATAAGTGTGAGTAAGGCGCCTTATATCTTTAACGCATTCAAACTACGTCGTCAGCGGCGTGCGTTGGCGACTCAGCGGCGTTATAGCGGCTTGATAACTGCGTGGTGTACACGTGATACTACAAACCCGATGGAAGAGATGGAAGATAAGGCGGCGAGGCGGTGGGCTGCGGGGGCCGAGCGCAAGCGCCGCAAGCGGGCCGACAACCGTGAATTCGCACTTTCACATTCTCCCCCTTGGGGAAATGCGGGGGAATTTTTTTTCTCGGATTTCGATTATCTAGAAATGAGTTTTAAGTACGCGCAACTTTGGTCGCAACTGCCTTTTAAGGTTAGCAAAAAAGGTTAGCAACTGCCTCCTAAGGCTTAGCTAGCAGATGTGCTTCAGATATTACAATGCCAATTTATAGTCACATTTTCCGATTACTTCACACAAAACAATGGGCCTTGATGCGAGAAACGCTTGCAGATGAGGTGGATCGCAGAAAATCCGTTCGTGAAAATATCTCAGCAGGGCAGCAGACGAAACATGTCCATTCGCTACAGCAGTGCAGGCACTGCCGAACACATGTTTTATCTCGTCAAAGGTTTCCGTTCTGGCGGCTTGGCCGTGCCAACAATGTCTGTTGTCTGCTGTTATTTTGTTTCAGCTTAGGCTGTCCATGACTACGCAAATACGGAATACCCTCATTACCAGGCTCTAAAATGGTTTCGTCCTAAAAGTGGCAGCTAGTGTTTTTCCTATCTGGTGTAGTGCGTCGTTTTAAAAGTGCCCTAAATAGGGTGATGAAGGCTCTAACGCTCTAAGGCCTGGGGCTTTTGCTCGTTAGTCGCGCACAAAGCGCTGCGGAAGCTACGAGATGGTAATACCGGGCATGGCAATCTAAAAACTCTTTTCAGGCCGCTTGCGCTCCGCGGTACGCGGAGCCTTTGTCTTTGCTTGGTGGTACTTCACACTTCCTTTTTAGCAGCAGACGCGCATACTCCGCCTACAACTGACTGCGCGGCACTCCTTTTCCCGTCTAACGCGTTAGCGTCGGCACATTTTAGAAAAGGGGAAACGAGCTGTTCAATGCCAGATAGTGGCCCCAAACAAGCCATGCCCACTCACGACAATAATTGAACATTTCTACCAACGACTAGTGGCCCGCTTGCGTTTCTTGCACGCTACGCTGTCGCGGCGAACAGGTCCGCCCGAGACCGGGTGTCCGAGAAAAGCCTTATCATAGCCGCGTTATTTGGTCCCCGCTTTATAAATCAGCGCCGGAAAAGCTTCCCCTATCCATCTTCCACCGCACTATTAGCCCCTTTTACGACTTTTCAGCTGATTTTCATCAATAGTCCTGCTCTGCTGGGCAGCGACAAGGTTTAGCTGCTGTGGGGTGTGCCGATTCGTGGGCGCTCCTGCCCCCCCCCCCCCTCCCCCCCCCCTGCACGAAATTTCGTACCGAGGTCCAACGCGTAGCGTTCCCACCTGTAGGAAACGCTCAGTGTTTTTTTCTGGATTCACACCTTGTAAACGGCGGACTGTATCTTTGTAGATACGCCGTGATACGCCGTGCCGGATACGCCGTGCCGGAGTATCGCCGCAAATAGACACCTCACGAACAGCCGAAACCAACGGGGTGTTCCCCCAGAGCGGAAACACTGATTAGCTGCAGCATTTGATGGAACGCGTTAATAGCGCCCCTGTATTTCTCAGCGCGAGCTGCGTCTGAGAGGTTATTTTAATGCTGCCTTGAATGGCGATGAGAAGTCACGTGTAAACAAGTAAAGAAAAAAACACATCATATAACAATAGCGTGCTTAAAATCGCAAGAAGTGAAGCGCTTCTGTAACATATTTCCGAGCGTCCCATTTTTTCGTATTCCGGTTGATGGTTTGCTTAAATTTATATGCTTTTTTGGTACTTTTTGCAGTTTTAAGGCGCCTCTTGTTTGGTGTAACATATGTATTGGACTTTGTGGGACCTTATACACAGCATTGGTGCGTATCTCAGCTTTGACCCTTTGGCCCAGTAAATGAATTGAGACAGAATAAATATTCTCCGGACCTTTGCCACAGACTGTGTAATTTTAAGTACTATAGCATAGTTGTTCTTACAATATTTGAAATATTTCCTACTCGATGTTACAGCTAAGCTAACCGGTATTATTTCTGTTAAACTAACACTTAGGTTCATCTGGCAAGAAATTCATAAAGTAAGTAAATTTGCTCACATCATTTACTGAGCCGCTGTGCTCTACCCTCACTATTTAAACAATGTTTAGAGTTAAACGTTCCTGCTATGCGAGCTAACGAGCTCCTTCCCTATTTCCTAGTCAATATTCATTTTTCTGAAAATGTCCAGGGCATTCATTCAGTTGACGGAATAACCGTCGTGTGGACTTCAGAAATAAGGCCCTCTCTATGGCCACATGGAGTAGTGTAAGTTTTTCTGTCAATTCGTGCCCATTTTGACGTGATGGGGGGAGGGGGGCACCACAATATTGTCTTCGCGCACAAGATTTGGCAGCTGGTTTAGAAATTTGGCGTAGTCTGTGGAATTCTCTCAGTACTACGGTGTGTATCGTTGATGTGCTTTTGCTTTATCGCTTTCTAACCACCAAATATATTTTGGGTCTGAGCGAATAACTTTAAACCAACTTTTGTTTTGCTTATCACAAAGAATATCTTCTTTCTAGAGAACAAAATTTCTGATGGTTTCGACGTATCCCTAAATAACGTCGGTGTTAGCATTTGTCCAGCATCAGTGGTGTGTACTTTCACCTTAACCTTTGTAAAATATAAATTGCGTCTGTTAAAACAAAGTTTTTACTGCACTTACGGTAATCATTTGGATATCAGTCAGGCAAAACAAATTCACTGCCGCCACTGCAACAGTAAATATGCCGCGGGGGCAGGGTTGTGCCTTTCAAATTGTGCCACAGAAGTATCATGGGTATCGCTATGCTGATTAGTTATGAAGTGAATCATAGTTCAGCCAGCTTCACAAAAATTAGTTGTGGTCTTTGTTCCTGTTTAGATGTTGCAAAATGGCCTGCCACCAATAGACATGGTGCGAGTTGCTTGTGTATTCCTGGGACAGAATGAACCTAGAGATAATTTACATTTTACTTCCACGTTTCAAAACCGTCAATAATAACAAGAATGATTAACTACTCTCTTGGCGAGCGACATTTCCTGCAGGTTTCTATACAACTCTTATTGCATGCTTGCAAAGAAAATAAAGAGAATGTTTTTGCAATCTTCCCTCGCTTCAGTGTTGTTCAGGTACACCAGCAGAAAACGTCTTAGCGTTTTTACACAAACTGTTCGCAGCTTGTGGCAAAGGCGTATCATAAGGGAGTCACCAAGTTTTACTGTATTATAAAAAATCCCTTCAGCGTATTTAAAAATTACCATTTAGTGTTCTATCAGGGAGGACTGCGAGGTGTTGTCTGGACGGATTGCATGCAGCTGGTTGTTATGATTATTGCCCCAATTACGGTTATTGCTAAAATTGACATTGAGTCTTCATACGGAACGTCAGCAATTCAGCCATTAAAAGACCTCAATCTCACGGACTATATTGCAAAGTAAGTGTTCTGTTTCACTCAGCTGCTTTATATAAAACTGCTAATAGGTAGGGCCAACACGGCGCTCAGTCCGGTTAAGTAGTGGAGCCTTCAAATAACGCAATATAAATTGTTCAAAGAAGTGTGAGAAATGCTCTAAATTGGCGTAAATGTTACATCGCCCAAAACTGTTGAAGTGAATTACGGTAATAAGAGTCATGCATACAGACGAACTGATGACGATCTGATAAAAATAAAGTATAGCTTCCTCGTTTGTGCTCTAATGTATCGATGCTGTGATGATACTCATAGAGGTCACTGCGTCTGCGTATGTATGCCACGGTTGGAAAAATATGTAACCCGAACGCAAGTTTCTCATGCGAACTTGTTGGTCATGCGGTAATAAAATAATAATGCGAAGTGTGGGTGAGTAGGCTATCTGTAGAAAACACGCATTATATTAGGCAAATAATTTCCACCGCGAACTATCTTCAAATGCTATCAATTGTAACAGTACAGCTAGGTCACCCTATTTGTTACTGATGGACTGTTCGGGCTATAAATTTACGATCGAAAAATTCAAAGGATAAAACATTCGCTGGGTGTTTTGTGCATACTAATATAAACGAATGTGTGATAATATTGGATAAATACCCTACGAGGCAGACTGAATTCAACGGCGTGGCCACAAACACTGCACTGTTAGGTGAGAACACCAATTCTGAACCAATTTTATCTCAACACTGCCATGAAGCAGTTCAAAAACTCGCTGCCCTGTATCAGGGTACTCCACCGCGGATTCATGGAGCGTGTGAGAAATGTTTCCTTCACTCGAGCATGCATCACATTGTTCCTTACAATTAAAAGAATAAAAATTTAATAAACGCTACATAGAATATTTGTGTGCAAAATTACATTTATAATATTAAAAACGACAAAAACGTTTTCCAAGATATGCTTCTGAAAGTGAAGGTATATCATCTTTGCCACTGAGTTGAGGGTTGCTCTCAACATTTTTGCTACTTTGGATCAGTGTGAGTAATACTTTTGCACTTGTCTGAGGGTTCCAGTACAGAACGTTCATTCATTAAAACTTTACCTGTAAAATGTCAGCCAAAATGGTAAAGATTCACTAAATTATCTGTGTATTTATGTGCCGCACACGCGGATGCGAGCTTGCCGACTATTACAAACGGTAAGCCGCAGTGACAGCCTCCTACCTAAAAAATAAAACAGAAAAATGAATTTATAACATGGTTGATAGCTTCTTGAAGTTGTCCTTTGGCATCTAGCATGTTCTAGGGAGTGTTGGTTTTTTATGTACAAGTGGAGACGTCATTTTATGCTGAAGACACCAGTCCAAACCGCGAGCTTTTGCAGTAGAATTGGGAGCTGTGCCAGGTAGTCACATTTCACTACAAAAAATAGCCGGAGACAACCTATACATATTAAAAATGAACCACAAAACGCAAGGAGCTGACCTGTTTGTCTGTAACTTCTTCTGCGTCATTTTAAGTTGTTTTTATCGGGTATTTGTATTTCTTGCATACTTGTTCATCCAACAGCTTCAGCTTGGACCTAACCATTGATGAAACTATTTGGTCCTGCTTCATCGGTAGTTCAGCAATAGCACTGTACCGAATTTGCTTCAAACAAGTTGTCGTTCAAAAGCACTTGGCTTGCAGGACGCTGAAAAAAGCGAAAAGGTATGCATAGGAAAGCCACAGTTAGAACAATAAAAGTGCTGCGATTTTATGTAGGTGAAAGCCCTAATTGCACAACTCGTGAAAAACCGCTGTAGTTGTAGGCTTTCAGAATATTCTGCCCCTGTTCATGGTTACTAAACGACCGGTACTTTTCGAAGCTGTGAAACGTGCTGAAACAGCGGAGATATCCACTATGTGGCCTCGGCAGTGAAAGCGACACAAAGTGCAGATTTGGAGTTTGATGTGTGATTTCTTATTTAGTTCGTATGTAGCAATGGTACAGCGCCATCTCGGGACGACGCACCGGTGGACGCCAAAGAGTACGCCTTAGCTGTAGAGCTCGGCCGGATGAAGAAGGCGTGGTGAGTGGAGAGGGAATGCCAAAGCTCGGAAGCGCGCGCGGGACACAGCCCAAATGGCGTAGCGCGGGGGTACGCAGTAGCTGTGAAGCCAGCCCCGAAAAAATGCAGGGGTTAGTGGAGAAGGTGCGGCTTATCTATCAATCAGTTTAAATGCTGCGATGATTTCGTTCTACGTGCTCTGTCTACGCACACATTGGCATCCTTAAAACTAGTGTATCACAGCTTTGGTTTCAAAATTGCAAGGACACATACGCTCGTTTGATGATGTAGCAACTGCGAAAGAGGGCTTGTCCAATTGCAGAATGCCCTCATGACCTGTAAATATTTCTATAACATTTTACATTTTGTGTCTTTTCCTGTTTTCGGCAACTATGATTGAGCTAGGACTCGCATACCAATCGCCAAACACAGGTGACAATCTGGGGAGCCCTACTTTAGTACTCGTCTAATGTTACTACGTATTTAGCATGGTGGTGCGCCACGTTGAAGGTCGAACACCTTGTGCTTATCATCCTGCAAGTCTGGTTGAGAATTTAGCTGAGCGCACGACGCCTGCTCGTGCGTGCACGCCATCCCCTCTGCCCGCCCTCTAGGCTGTTTTACCTAGTCAGATCGCGCCCAGAGTGGGGTAATAAAAAAACAGGCCATCACTAAACATTTTAACTGAAGCCTGTGTAGCCTCGAGTGTAGCAGTAAGTTCACCGATTCAAATTGCAAATGTAGATGTTGCTTATTTGCCTGCCTGTATCAACCTGTAATAATACGTTAGGAGACATGCCACTAAACCCTTGCCCAAATCTTCTTTGCACACATGGGTGGCGTGTCTGTAAAAAACCGACGGAATGAAACTTGCCGGAAAAAGAACGCTGTTTCAGAAAATTAAAAGCCAAGTACTGAACACGCATTACGACCCGTCATCTCAAGCCCCATGCAACTTGAACCCGAACACGGAAGGCCGGCAGGCTTGCGCAGGAGAAACCAAACGCAAACTTTAAGCAGTAAGTGTGGTTAACGTTTGAAGTACGAAGACCTCCCACAAACAGGGCCGCGCCTTTCCGGCAACCTCTGCAGGGGGGAGAAACGCTTCAACCCGGTTGCCCGGTGCAGCCACCCCGTCGCCGATACGCCGTGAGAACTCATCGCAATACCGCCGGAAAGAGAGGGGTAACCACCCAAGTCAAAAACGACCTCTTCAATGCTGACCAGGTGCTTCGCTTCGGCGAAAGGCTATACGTCCATCCTGACGCAAAGACCAAACACACCTCAAAATCTACACGCCCTTCCAAGAACACCACCAGAATCCATCCGCCTGATTTAGCGTCTACCGACGTAGCGTTGAAACGTCGGTGTGAAAACCACTCACGACGTAGATTTAGTTGTAGGTGGAAAGGGCGTGGCTGCCTTTGTGAATACAGGCACTTGTTACTGAGGTTTTAGCTCCTGCTTGGTTGTAAAATTCAAGAACATTACACCAACCATGTACAGCCTACGACTCCACCCCCTGCGTTTGATGAGGGGCTAACACTATGTGCCGCTGAACCTGATTAAGGAGGCTAAATTGGAACTGCTGCGGTCATTTGATCATAGGTAAAAACGCTGGTGCATCTGAATTTCTTCACAGGCATAAATCCTCATAGGTCTTATAATATTTTGCAGCCACAGCGCTATACAGACCAGGTGTATCTTCAGTGCAGAATGCCCTAATATTTAAAAATTTATTACTCCAGAAATATTATCGGCAGGATGCCAACACCAAACGTAGAGCGCAGGGACATGTTTTGCGTTAAAAGAACACGGAAGGTATTTGGTTGTACTCACTGTTTTAATGCGTGGTCATCAGTCCTAGGTTACTTAGCTCACTGGTGTAAAAAAGCCAACGTATTAGACACCTGAACTTTTCAGCAAAATGTCTACTGGTTGCATGTATACCGAATGCCCCTTATCAAATTTCTATTTTGTGCAATGGCTTCGCGAATACCCCATGAGTTAGATCTGGCCATGACGATGACAGCAGCCGTCATGAGCTCACCATCCATGTTGTCATGAAAAAGGCGTCGTTGTAGGGGCAGAGAAGCCGGTAGTGGCTAGCAAGGCACAACCTTGTGGTTGTTCTTTTGAGTAGGTCCCATACGCTATATAGGGATGGG
The DNA here is from genome assembly GCF_048455015.1 of Haemaphysalis longicornis. Lineage (NCBI taxonomy): Eukaryota > Metazoa > Arthropoda > Arachnida > Ixodida > Ixodidae > Haemaphysalis > Haemaphysalis longicornis. The sequence goes on along the minus strand of NW_027526460.1, from coordinate 81,615,847 downwards.
TGAATAGCACTAGATGATGAAAAGAAAAACCTTCTTTCATAGTAACGGGGCGCTGCATAAATATATTTTGTAGAAGATGGAAAGCAATTGGAATTTGTAAACAACAACACAAAACGAAATACCAGAAACTCGAAGCTAGAGTACACAATGCCAGTTATAATGAGAATCCTTCTCAGTTCTTTGTTCTCTTTGTTTTTTCAGTCACTTTTCTCAAGATAACATCTGAACGCTTCACAAGTTCCTTTTTAACTACACCTTCCCGCTCATGAGATGTCTCGATGATGATTCAAGTTGCGCTGATGAGGTTGGTTTGCAGCCAATGAACCACTAGCAGTTCGTGTATGAGGTCAGCATGCTAACCAATTTTTTTACATAATCACTCCGCGGTTTGCGAATGAATACTTTAGCAGCCCTCAGAAAACTGTGGCCGAATCACGACCTCTTGAGAGGACGATCACGCAACCACCCATATTTATGCTTTCATAAATGCATTAAAATGATGTTTACTTATCCAAGCTTCCTTAGGGAGCTTAGGGAACTTCATATATCTTTTGCCTTTTATGGGAACTGCCGCTACTATACTACCAGGCAGTCACATTCGCTGAGTGTTGTTACCCTAGGAGCTGATCGGGAACACAAATAATGCGCCCATTTTAGATCATATCAAATTGGCAATGTGTGCGGATTTTTAGTATGGCGTTACAGCCGCAGATATCGGAATGACCGGCGCATTGTACTCCTATATTAGAGTTCTATTACACATCACCTACGCATTTTCAAGTATTGTGGTGTTATAGTGTACACTGCGACATACACTAGGTGTTTTGCGTCATAAATGATTCCATTTGTTCTTAGAATCTAAGCAGTGGTGTCAAAGTATGGCGTCCTATTGCTTAGAATCAATCATTATTTTACCAAAATCCCTATAAATAAATGTAGCTTTATTGGTAATCGTCTACCGTTCGAACAGCAGTGCACAGTAAACGAATCCTCACACTTCACACAAAAGACCACTTACAATAAAAGCTATTTCCTGCCCACAAACTCCGTTACAATGAGGGTTTAGTTATAACGACAAAGCAGAAAACATTTACTACGCCGCACTTGTAACACCGGTTCATTTATTGGTGAAAGTGGGCCCCCTAGGGAAAACCCGGCGCTCGGGTGACGCGGCGGACAGGAAGATACCGTACAGGTCAGGTAATTAATGTTGCCTGTATTGTATTCGCGACCAAGACGTTGTGGCGCTGAGGCAAAGGACTCAGGTGTGATCCCCACAGCGCTGGCTGTTTGTATGATGGAGACGAAAAAACAAACGGTCTTGAATCCAGATTTTGTCCTGGGCTGAAGATCCCCAAGAGGTCAAATTTAATACTGAACCCTGTGCTACAGCGAATCTCAAAGACCAGATGTAGATTCGGCATGCTAAACTCACAATCAATCAATGAATCAGACATCATCAATGTTGCAACAAAAGACGCGTGTCAATGTGTAAATTGTAGGATAATGTGATGAAACAAGAAGAGATCGACATTCCCGAATGCTGTGTGCATGAATGAAGCCCCAAAGAATGTTTCAAATTTATGAGAATGATACAACGGGCTATATTTCTTCCTTCATGCCCACTTTTTTCAAAAAAGAAACGTATTTTTTCTGCAGAATATAAGCACGAACCACTAGTTGCGCATTTGGGTAAAGTATAAATGATGCCGCAAATATGGTAATTGATTATTAGTAAACTACTAAAATGTAGACGAAACTGCGCTGAGAAATTTCCTCTCAACAGCTGCAATTATAAAAAAGCGAGGCACATGCATTGTCTATTCCATTGGTGGCCTTCCAAGTTTCGCCACTGAGCTAAATAACCAGCCTAATTGCTTGTAGCAAATCTTGGTTTAAACGATAGCACGTAAATTATTCTACAGACAAAAAACAAGTACCTAGAGCCCAGAAAAAGGTTTATAATCACTCAACTAAACTTTTCCTTGAAGTATCATCTCGTTGTAATTATGTTTATGAAGGAGTCACATAGTACATAAAAAATGTTTTAGAAAGATTACGTGTGGTACACTCTTAATACATAACCGTATGTTGGCACTAGTAAAAAGTCCGAACAGGCCTGGAAATAAACGGGTCATGTGAAATAAATATTATTCAGGAAAACCCGAAGCTTCGAATATATCTTGGGTGGTGTTGTCTGTGGCGGATTATCTGCAATGTTTTATTGCATGCGCGGCAACGCTTGCTCGGGAAGAAGGACACGTCATCGCGGCCGCCCGCTAAAGTTATGTCAAATGATAATCACTTCCAAAAAGGGAAAGAAGCTCACACATATAACAAAACTAATGGAGTAAAGGTCGTTGCAGCAACGAAGAAAGAGCAAATCAGGTGCAATCTGTGACTTAAACCTTCGTTGATGGTCGCGAAGGTTGCGTTCAGCTTCGTTACCTCCAAGTCTTACGCGTTAGAGTGAGCTTTTTTTTCTAACGTCGGGGTCCAATAGCCCCGGAACCACTCAGATGGACGTTCAATCGCTCAATAGCCACGGAACACCTGTGGACGTGTCGCAGACGATGGTCACACCCCGAAACAGTACATAATCAAGCTTGAGTGTGGTAGGTGCTCCACGTAGACGCGAGAGCTCGTTGTCGTTGGCTTGCATCGTAGCCAGTTCGTGTACGTCCAGCGAGTCGGTAGGTGCTTCCTGCTTTCTCGCTGAAATGGCATTAACATCGTCCATGCAGCTCAGAGTGCCTGCGGGGGAATTGGTACACCACTGACGTGGTGGATGTCGGACGTGAACTCCGAGAGGTATGCTAGTTCACGCACCTCTCGTGGAGTGTAGAGGGTGTCAGGGCGGTTCAAGGCGAACGAGAGCGGCTTGTGATCGGTGAAGATCGTGAACTTGCGTCCTTCGAGGTGGTGTTTGAAGTGACGAACAGCCTTGTACAAGGGTAGCAGTTCGCGGCCGAAAGCGCTATATCGTGTCTGAGCCGGAGTCATGCGCTTGGAGAAAAACGCTAGCGGTTGCCATGCACCTTTCACTCGCTACTGAAGGACAGCTCCGACGGCAGAACTTGACGCGTCGGCAATGAGTGCCAAAAAAATTGGATTCGGATGAGCCAGCAGTGCAGCGTCGGCGAGAGCGCGTTTGATGGGCCGAAATGCACTGCAGCTGCAGCGTCCCAATCAAGTGAAGTGGATGAGCGTTTGGTGAAAAGCAGCCTGTCGAGAGGTTCGAGCAGCGAGGCACAGTTCCTAATAAAGCGGCGGTAGAAATTTACCAGTCCTAGGAAGTGCCGGACCTTTGTCGCCGACACTGGCTTAGGAAAGTCGATGATTGCCTGAGTCTTGGTGGGGAGTGGAAATATGCCAGTGGCGTCCAAACGATGACCAAGGAAATCCAGAGCAGTGGCACCCAACTTGCTCTTGGAGACGTTCATGATGATGCCGTGAGCAGCGCAACGCTCGAACAGAAGGCGAAGATGCTTCAGGTGCTCTTCAAGAGATGTGCTGGCCACCAGAATGTCGTCAACGAAGGCGTAGACGAACGGTAGCCCCCGTGTTACGGCATCAATGAAACGCTGGAATGTTTGTGCAGCATTGCAGAGTCCAAATGGCATGCGCAGAAATTCGAACAGGCCGAATGGGGTTGTGATGGCAGTTTTAGGGATGTCTTCTTTTGCCACGGGGATCTGGTGGTAAGCACGAACGAAGTCTATCTTAGAGAATATTGTGGCACCGTTGAGAGTGGCGGTGAAGTCTTGGAGGTTGGGTAACGGATACCGGTCAGGAACGGTCTTGGTGTTCAAGGACCGGTAATCTCCGCAGGGGCGCCAGTCACCAGTTTTCTTGGGCACCATGTGCAGTGGTGACCCGTACTTTCCGGCTTCCTTTCCTACAAGTGGTGACCCGGAATTTCCGCGCCTGTCACCCGGCCAGCGGCGCACCGACATGGCGACGTGGGGGAACCCGCCGATACCGGTGTTCGACGCACGCCACGTCAGAAAATGGTTCTTTAAGTTCGAGGCTACCCTCTGGCTCAACCCCGTCAGTGTACAGCCTGTGAAGCACTCCATCCTCTGGGAGACGCTTCCCCTCGAGCTCTCCTCCGTCCTCGTCCTACGACGGCCCAGCGAAACACCCTACGACGACCTTCGCGCTGCCTTGCTCACGCACTACGGCTTCAAGGACGACTGCTTTCGGCCGCCAGCAGATAAGGTACCCGCGCGGTCCGCGCACGCTACGCCGCCGCACATCGTACCTTCTGCACCATCGGCGTCGTTTCCTTCCACGAGTGTCGCCATCGTAGACTCCACCTCCAGCGCGGCAGCCCCACATAAACCGACGAGGCTCACAGCCGACGTCATCACGGACGCCAACCGGCCGCAGCCCTCCTCCCCTTCTACCACCCCATGCAAGGGATCCGGTAAGTGCTCCGTGAGCGTTCCATCCTTCCCAACCTGGTCGCCCGCTACACAGCCGTTGCACGTCAAGTCCACCACGACAGTGACACAGAGCCCGGCTCCACTCCTCTCGCAGCATAACTCGGGTGCAGCGCATGTCGTGGCAGCTTCCGAGGACCCCGACAACATAGCCGCGACCCTGACTCTACATTAAAGGCCCCGCGCCCACCACGTCACCCGCACGTGCACGATTACTAGGAAAATCCCGACCCACTGGCGACATACGTCCAGCCTCATAACTCACCGATGTCGCCACCAGAGGAGCGTGTTCCCGAAGCTCGACGCCGACGTCGCCAACGACTTCGTAAGCACCAGTACAAACAGCGAGTTTCGTCACTGCCACTGCTTCGGCGCACATCAACGAGGCTTCAGTGCCGTCTTGCCAAACAACGTCTTGCAAGCCGGCTACGACCAGCATTGTGGGCTCATATCCGTGGGCGTTCCGGGACGTGGGGGCCTCGCTGTAACCGCTGTCACCCTAGAAGTGGTACGGCGGTTACGCTTAGGCATGCGCAACGATGTCGCACCAGACACCGTGCTCAAACCATCACCGCCGAGAGTATAAGCCTCCTCGTACTGGCACACGAACGCCAGTGTACACACTTCACAAGAGTCTGGACATGGAGCGACCGTTCTACCGGCACCGCCAAGTCTGCACTGTGGCCGCGGTTTATGCCGCTTTCACTTCGGGACTACTCCACCGTACACCGAGTTTGTCTCACCTTACACTCCCAGCGAAGGCAACATGAGGCCAATCAATGCTGCGGAGGCCCACAACGGACTGACCAGGACTGCTCTCATAGTTTACCCGCGATTTGACCTGGACCGTCTAAGGACCTTTACCATGGATAGGCCTAGGTAATTATCAGCACATAGCTTGTACTTCGGCTTCTTTCTTAACGCGCTACACGCTAGGGGGAACCCTTTTGTGGCGGCAGCTTCACCCGCTAACAGCGCCGCTATCATAATCACCCCTGCATCACACAATCATCATCAGCAGCGGTGCTGGCCCGGCTTCATCAGCAGTGACATCCGTCAACGAGATCGAACACGACCGAGCGCCTGGGTGGCTGTATGTCTTCAGCGCTCCAACTCCACCCGGGGCCTACGCTCTCTCCAAATAAATGTAGGAGGCCACCGCACACCAGCCGAGTCTGCTTCCTACAACGTAATTCAAGCTCACAAAGAACGTCAACCCTACGAGGAAGAAGAGAGAAAGACAGATAGCTCTTATTTGGCAGGAATATTCTAGTTGAAGTGGAGCAAATGGCAGTAGAAGGGGTGGTGTTTTCGTTCTTGAACATCTTGAAGGCAACCATTCAAACAGAAACGGTTGGACTACTTGAGAAGGCCAAAGAGGCTGCGGGGGGAGGGGAGCAGGCTCACGGCTCTAAACTTCTACCGCTGGACGCTTTTCTGGGGAATAGTGTGAAATTAAAATCAGCGTGGAGGAAGAGAGAGCGAACAGTCTCTTGCGCAAGCTTTTGAGTTGTTTGATGGGCATACATCAGTGATTTGTCGATGAGGTACACTGTAACGCCTTAGTCTAAGCATTAAAAAGTGCACTCCAATTTGGTGACTACGCTCTGAAAGCCTTTACGACGTAAAAAAGCCGAAAAGAGTGTTCCAGCGTCCTTTTAATTCCGTGAATTCGCCGAAGTTTAAAAATTCGAATAATCTTTTACGTGAAGGCTATGATGAGGAAAATTATTTAGACGGCTAGCAGTACCTTGTTGACAAGTTGCTCCTCGTCCCGCAGGAATTCTCCCTGTATGTCTTTCTTGCTCGAATTTGTTACATTACCTTAGTCCTAATACTGAACAGTTTAGAGGCTCGTTAATATAGAAAAGTGTGTTTAGGTGACCACAAAAACTAACAGTAGATTTCGCTTCGTGGAGAACGCTATCCATACCTGTTACTTCTATCTTTTTTGATATTCACTATAACATTTATTATTGTCATCATGAAATGTTACATGTACATTTTGCAAGAAAATACTAACATGGCGTTTCATCCGTACAAAATCCGATGTGTAACGACCAAATTCATATGTTGTTTATTAATTATCCTCTCAGTGCTCAGTAAATACTCGAATGTTCGTAAAATTTGGCAACACGGCCTGAAGGGACATCTTCTACTATGCCGGCTCTGGGGAACATCATAAACACACTGTGACAGCGAAGAGGATTTCATTATAGACAAATATAAATATGCATTCCGGCCCTTTACACCGGGATGGAAAGCACTTCTCAGTCGCGCCAACACTTTTCTTTCCCAATAGACTTCCTCCTGCAGAATGTTATCAAAAGGCAGAATTCGACCAGAAAGTACATGTGACCATTGTCATCATAAAGCTTTGTGATAAATTAAGACAACGTCCTTGTCATTATGGCAGAAGTGCACCTCACCTTAAGAATTCCAGAAAATTGCTGGCCAGCTCCTTTGCCTACACGTACTGGCCACAAACAAGATGTGAACGACAATGAATGAGCGCATGTCATTTGACCCTTAAATCTTTCCCCTTAACGCACTGCACCAGGAACTAAAGAATACCATTCGGGGGGTCAACATGACTCAACGGGAAAAGTAGCGCCAGCATCCAAAACAAAGAAGAGGCGAGCAGCAAGGAAAGTATTGCCCTGCCCGTTTTAGGATTCAAGTGAGAAAGAAATGAGTCATCACCACGTATGTGTCAACATAGTCCTTTGCCTTGGACGCGTTCCAACAACAGAGACTCAAATATTTATAAAGTCCGATTTGTACAGTCTCTGGCGGCTATCCTTTTAAGAACGTGCGTCCGCACTGGTGGTGCATACGAGGCACTTCCTCGACAAACGTATTCCCTTTGGTGTTTGTTTTGGTATTCCCTCTTTGTGGTACAAATATGCCTCGCAACCGCAATCCGCAATCGGGCATCTGTGTAGCTTGGCCACGCCACTAGAAGCACTTTGTGGCTCGCACCAATTTTTCCGCGGTACGCTCTCCATTACACCCTATAAGTCTGAAGACGTTGAGGGAGCGAAGGTGAACGTGAAGAACCATTCCTAACGGATACTGCCTGTCTATTGCAGTATCTCGTTGCCTCCAAACTTAAATGGCTTACTGTCCAGGTAGTAGCCATAATAGAGACAGGAAAATTCCCTGCTTTCGTAAAATATCGCCCTGTATTTTGCTCAAGAACTAGCGTGGCTTAGCTCGGCTATGCCAGGATATACGTAGCGTGAGCTAATATTCAGCTGGTAATTATTATCTTTCGTGGTTCTTTAGGATTAGCTTGGTTATCATGCTTACTGCTCCTTCAATGACACACACACGGTATACGCACTATGTGACACATGTATATTTATTAAGCATCTCCGGCGCAGCGTAACCAACCGCCCCAGAGCTAAGTTGGTTCCACAGGCGCACGCCGGTGTTGCTGTGACGCACGAGCCATCGCTTCCACACCCGGCAAGACATCGCATGGTCAAGTGGACCGGGCCGCCACGTGCGGAACCGAGGTCGACGAAGACGCTGGGCGCGTGGGGTGGCTGAGAGACGCCGGGCAGCGTGCGACGTTCTGTGCGCCATCTGACGTCACTCTTCGTCGCAAATGCGCTGCACGGCGCTCCACGAGCCCCGCGAAACTGCTCAACCTCGGCCAGTGTAGCTCACGCTACAGAACGTATCTTTCACACCTTGCAAACAATTACCACGACAACTGACTCTCATTTATTTTAAAAAGAAACCGAATGGTGTTTTCTTTTTTTCTTCGGCTCACTTAAAATATCAAACTCTTTATTCCGCCATGTATGAAGTGCATACCCCCAAAAGAAAGTGCAGCGGAACCCCGCTGGTACGTTCCCCGGACGTACGACGACCCGCTTCTTACAACGGATCACCGCAGTCCCAGCAAACTTTCAATTGAAACAATACATTAAAACCCCCGATGATATGATGCTCGGATGCACGCGGTCCGCTACATACGGCGGACCCTGGAGAGAATAAACCGGCGTTTTTCGCACATATTACATTGATTCGAAGCCACATCCCGACCTTTATTCTTAAACCCTATTTGCTACTGCTTGACGTGCAAAGGTCCGCATGCAGGCGAGACCACTGGGTGAACAGACGCAAGCAAGCAGGCGGGTACTCGTGAGCGTTAGTTAACCTTCGACGGCCCCACGCGGCACCAGTACGCCAACGCGACGACCTCGAAAAGTCATACTTCCAAATTCGGGTGGCCGGCTGACCGGCAATTTGAAGTTTCCGTAGTGCCGCCGACGAATTTGAAAATACCGAAGCGCAACGTTACGGCGGTGACTAAACCCCCGCAATCCTGGCCCGCTCGATCCAAGCTTTTTCCTTTCATGACGATCTCTCCCCTGTCTGTACTCTCTGCTTATCAGTGTCTTTCAAGGCGGCGTTGTCTCTCCGCTTCTTTTAAAGGCGATAGTCTTTCTTGGGCCACTTAAACCCAAAAATTTGGTCTCTCTGTATGTTAACACCCTCCCCCTGTATTATTAACCCCCTCCCTTAAGCATGCGGCCTCGAGCCATCCCACATAAAAACATTTGTCTTTCTGTCTGTCTGTATGTCTGTCTGTCTGTAACTCGATTCAGCTACCCGGCCAAAGTAAACTTGATATTGCGCAATAGCCTTATATACTCAAAGCGAAATGTAAACGTCTAAGCCCGGTTTATATGTTCATACCTGTCAACTTTTTTGAACAAGAACAAGACATTACGCAAATATAAGACAAGAAATTACTACACAAGGGATATTTACAGTAGATGTTTGGTTTTAGATGCGACGCTGAGAGCATCTCTTGCTCTCGGCTCTGTCCCTCCTGCTTCGCGGCGTCCGTTGTCCGCGCTATTACGCCTCTCCTCCGCCCTCCGCGATAGCGCACACTCTCACCCAAACATCTGAGGCGCGCGGCGTAGCGGCGCGACGGTTCGCGGCGCTGGACTCGGCGGAGCGCGCGCTGTGCGCATGTGCAACGCCCTCTCTTTCCGCGGTCTCCTGTCCTTCGGCGCTGCTAATATAACCGGTGTGCCGCGCTCCGGCGGCCTTTCGGTCGACGGTCGCTCTCCGCTTGCGCTTGTACTCTGGAACCCCCTCAGCGTCGCATCACACCAGGATCCCCGCGAGGGGAGGTGGGCGTAATTTTTCAATAACAAATGATATTCTACATCTATTGTAGCAAACCGCCGCCTCCTGGCGGCATATGAAAAATCATGTGGCAACAGCAACAAAAGGTTCCACTAACTAGGTTCCACGTTCTGATTGGAACGCACGTGGAGCACGGCCACGCGGTTCTATAAAACTTGTAGTCGGCCGCCTCCATTCACACGCGTCTCCGCCGTGCTGCAGAGCTGGCATCGAGGAACCCGGCCTGTACCAGTGGAACGCGGTAAATTCAAATCGCCTTGCGCAAACCTTTAGTGTGTTTACCTTGGGATGAGCGCGACGGTACAGGAACAGCATGAGATGTGAGCGTGAAAGGAAAGGGGGAATTTCCTTGGCAAATGTCTACAAAGACTATCGTCTTTTGACGACATTTGCAACGAAAAGAGCAGATACGCGGCCAATTTTTTTTCCAGGGTGCCTACAATAACGCGCGTCCACGCTAGTGTGGAGACATGTATAGGTTGGCACCGCCATTTTTGGTCACTCGTTGGCCAAAGGAGCAAGTCACTGTAGCAAGACCGCGCTATAATTTTCGCCGCAGCAGGGTTACTCGCGAAGTTTCACTGTAGTAAGAACGTACTATAATTTTCGCCGGAACACGGTTACTGGCGAATTTTCAATCATCTTATCTATTTCGCGTTGCTGGGTCTTGTGGAAAAGGAAAACACCTATGTGTTGAGCACTTTGGCCATATAGAGGCGGCACGGGACCGTTGAAAACTTGTCTCCACTATGCACTGGAAAACCGTTATTTTTTTCATCTCCGCCTATTACTATCGTTCGTTTTGCTCAGCGTTGCAAGTTTCACATTCTCTTTTCGTTTCTCAATTTGCTCAACCAAGTCGGCTTTATCTCACGCGTGGGTCTGGGTCAGCGCCAAATGGCACGGGTGTCGCGTAGCGGGGGGTTTTGGATTTCCTGGTTAGCTGGGGCGCCTTGAAGGGTGGGGGACACGGGGACACAAAATAGACATTTCGTTGTATTAAAAGCCAAGCTTTTTTACTTTCGTCCCGCGGTTTCGCGGCAGATGCGGAAGTTTACCTTTTTACTCGAGACACTCCCCGGGCGACACACCCCTCGAAGTGCATCACGTGATTCGCCGGACCCGCTTTCGGAGCTGCGCACAAGGCCCCGTTTTCGGCACGAGCTGCTGCCGATAAGCTGATCGGCGGCCTACCACCCCCGCAGCCTCCCACGCATGCGACGATTTGTTCTCGGGTACCTGAGTAGTCTCGCGGCTGGCGAAGAGGATCAGTGCGTTCACATTGAATGAACGCCGGGTTCGCCGGGCCTCCTTCCGTGAGTGTTCCACGCGACCGAACAGCCTTAAGACATTGTCGGCAATGAAGCTATAGTAAAGGTTAACGAAGCACAATTAAGACTCAACCAGACTTAGTCAAGCTTTTGGTTTGCATATTTAAGGTTAGCTGAGCTAAGCTGCAGACATTTTTTAAAACTTGGGGTTTCAGATAAAGGTTCCCAAATCATGCTAAATATAGTAGTTTAAATAAGTTGTTAGTAAACCCGTGTCGCGTTAGACCGTGTACTAGGCCTTTATTCACCCGCACCTCGGTCGTGCGACACGCTGGTAATACGACGCTTTCTCCTGGTTCCTAGGAAGTCATAATATTGGGTTCCACTGTAGCTGATCAAATGATACAAACTCAAATATACAAAAAAAAACACTTCCCACACGTTTTCAAACTGTAAACTCAACAATGAAAAATGCAGCCTTTACTCATCTTTTGATCTCTTATTTTATCTTCTGTTCCAAAGGATACAAAACCACAATTTGTAGTTATGTTCTATATAAACGAAACAACCGTGACGTTCTTGTTACAACCTCTCCCGGCCTGTGTAGTATAACCTAAAGGAGTACGTTCATGAATAGTAGGTAATATAATCACAGCGGTTTTTCTTAATACATGTCGCTGTTCTTGCGATTGTATTGAATTTTCTCATAAAAACTGTGTTTTTCTTGTCAGTTAGTCTCGTCATTTATAGGGCTAATTTCTTCATTGTTTTTGGCTACGTAGGGCACCACTTCCGACTATACTAAAAAGAAACCTTTCACCAAACCATTTTTATTAGCCGCCTTTGGACTAGTCTGCGGCTGCAGAAAAATTGAAAAGGAATGCATCCGCAGGTGGTTTGTCGATTTGCAGGTTTTTGCTAAAAGCGTCAACCACCTTCGCGTATTCTCTGCTGTAGAATACGACAAGCATTTGTTGGGCACTGTACTTTTGTCGTGAATCAGCCAGGCGCCTTTCCTTTATTTTGAGCTTCGTTCCTCTCCGACCCCCCCCCCCCAATACTTTGCAACGTTTAACCCTTTGTGATCTATGCACCCTACCTATTTCCTTATGGGTCCGTCCGAGAAAGCCTCCCCACCCATTGCATACCTTATTGTATACTTTTCCCTTCCTTTTGAAACCGCGATTGTCCAGTCTTCCGCACTGTCTGAACTTGCAGCCACCGGGCCACGTGCGTTGCCCCGTCGTGGTGAAACCTTGAGAACTGCCTTGCTAATACGACCCCTTTCTGTGTCTCTCCCTCTCTTTTCTATTTTTTTTTTGTTTTTGTTGTAACATAGGCATAGCCCGACTGCATGCATACTCTCCGTTTCCAGAACATCTTCCGCTCCTTCTCATAATTTTCTGCAAACCTATATAAGAAATATGTTCCAAACGTTTGTGACAGCAAAATCATGTAACTGTACTCAGATGAAGGCAAGTCCCGTTGCCTCTACGTGAGTAAACTTTCTGCGTTATTGTTCTTGGTGTGTATCCAATCCAACTCATTACTTCTACTACTAGTTCTGCACTCTTTGTGAGTTTTTTTTGTCTTTTGGTTTATATATATATATATATATATATATATATATATATATATAGTAAAAAATGGGTATAGCTTCTAACAAAACTGTTAGAAGCTATACCCATTTTTTACTATTTGCTACGGCAACCAAAGACAGCCCTTCTCGCAATCAAAGTATATATATATATATATATATATATATATATATATATATATATATATTGTACCGAAGAGTATGAGCGGACGCCTCAGAGCAAATAGAACTAACGCAGTGCTATCCGCCTATGCGGGTATGCGGTGCATCGGTGTAAGAAGACGAAGAAGCAGAAGAACGCTCGGCGCCTGGTCTCGCGGAACCCTGATCTCGGCGCTTGCGTGTGCACGCCTCGACCGTGAATAAACCCCTCTCTAAGCGACTACCCAGGCGTCGGCTATCTCCTTTACAAGTGGTGGAGGAGCCGGGGTATCGATCCAGTCCTGGAACTCCGGAGCCGCAAACTCCCCGCAGCCATGAACACCGGAGGCAGCCAGAGCGCTACGCCCTCGCCGCCGACTGTGATGTGCTCCGGTGGCATACGTGAGCGAGATCCACCGGGCTTCAACGGCGCCGATGAAAATGACGCAGAAGATTGGCTGGCATCATTCGAGCGAGTGAGTACGCATAATCAATGGAACGAAGCTATGAAACTAAGCAAAGTGAGCTTCTGCCTGCACGCCGTCGCTGAACTTTGGTTCGGGAACAACGCGCATCGCTTCAAGACGTGGGCTGATTTCAAGGCTGATTTTTTGTTTACTTTTGGCCGCCCAGCAGTCCGAAAGCTTCACTCAGAACAGCGCTTGCGCGAACGTGCACAGCGCGCGGGTGAAACTTTCACAAGTTATATTGAAGATGTTGTCGACCTCTGCAAACGGAGAAACAGCAATATGACTGAACACGACAAAGTCAAGCACATACTGAAAGGCATTGACGACGACGCTTTTCAGATGTTGCTGGCTAAAACGCCGCAAACGGTTAGCGACATCATCAGTAATTGCTGGTCTTACGATGAGCAGCGCAAAGAGCGGGCACTCACGAGGCGCAAAGTCATGCATGAGCCCTTGGCAAGCCTAGCCACTAATGCCCATGAGAATCCCGCCATGCTCCAGCACATCCAGCAATTGGTGCGAGAAGAGGTCGCTCGCCAGCTGTCCCTGCTGCCGTACACGGAACCGCCGCGCTCCCCACTTGCAGCTACTGTTCGTCACGTCATCCAAGAGCAGGCTGCTGAAGGACTCCCTTGTGTAAGCCCGCACCCTCCTGTGGCCGCTCCTTTGACCTACGCCGATAACACCGCTAGACCATTTGCCGACGTCGCTGCGCCCAGGATTTTCCACGACGCCACGCCGACACCATATGCTGAGGTCGCAGCGAGGCCCAGGGTATGCTTTCCCATGGCCGCCCCTCCCATCACCACTGTGAGGCCATCGCCGCGTTCAGGATATCAAGCTGGCAATCCCTGGCGCACGGCCGACAACCGTCCCATCTGTTTTTCGTGTTGCGTTCCGGGACACGTGGCCCGGTACTGCCGTCGCAACATGGTACCCTCGCGAGGAATTCCCCCGAATAGTTACCGTTTGTCGCCGCCTTTCAATGTGCCGCCCACTCGTCCCCTGCTCGAGTCTGACCCGTCTGACCACCGCGACTTCAACAATCGTCGTTCCATGTCCCCACGGCGACGCTCTCTGTCGCCGCGGAAAACTAGATGCCGCAGTTCCGGAGGCAAGAACTGCGTCGTCATCAAACAGCCGAAGACCTAACTTTTGCCCATCTAATGTAATTGATGTAGCTGTCGAAGGTGTCGCTACGGTCACACTCATCGACACTGGAGCCGCCGTTTCGGTTATAGACGCAAAATTATGCCGCCGTTTAAAGAAGGTGACGACGCCACATTCGGGACTATCATTACGCACCGCTAGCGCAGAACACATTTATCCCTTGGGTATATGCACCGCACGAGTCGTCATTCAGGACATTCTGTACGTCATCGAGTACATTGTTCTCTCATCGTGCTCACATCAAGTAATCTTGGGTTGGGATTTCCTGTCACGGAACAGAGCTGATATCAATTGCGGCCGCGCTAAAGTTGAATTCTCTCCCTTCCTGGACCTTCCTGCTACCAGTTCCCCTTTTCAAAAACTTGTCGTTGCCGAGGATACCACCATTCCACCATCTGCTGCCGTCCTCGTGAGTTTATCCTGCAGCGCTGTCTCTGAGGGAAACGTTCTCTTTACGCCGTCCTCCCTGTTCGTTTATAGGCGGTCTATTCCGTTGCCCTTCGGCATGTTGACTGTTACGGACGGCCGCACCAGAATTGTTGTCGCTAATCCCGACTCCTGCCACCGTTCCCTGCTCCGCGGTGAATGTCTCGGCACCATTGATCCGACAGGATCTGCCGTTGTCGTAGATGTGTCCGACGATTTGCCGCATGTTGAGATCGACGCGCTCTCTTCTCCATGTCCAACGTCGCCGCCTCTCTCGGAAGTTTTCCGTCATGCTATCGACGCAAATCTCACTCCACAAGAACGAGACCAACTTCTGCAGTTAATACATCGATTTCAGTAATCCTTTGATTCTGCAACGACATCACTCGGCCCAACGTCAACTGTAACACACCACATCGACACCGGATCCCACGCACCTGTACGGCAGCGACCCTACCGCGTGTCCACCACTGAACGCCACATTATTGACCATCAGGTAGACGACATGCTGCAGCGCAGTGTTATTCGCCCACCAAACAGTCCATGGGCCTCCCCTGTTGTCCTTGTGAAGAAGGAAGATGGCTCCATCCGCTTTTGTGTTGACTACCGTAGTCTAAACAAGATTACTCGCAAGGATGTCTACCCTCTGCCACGAAAAGATGATGCCCTCGACTGCTTGCAGGGCGCTGAATTTTTCTCCTCCCTCGACTTACGCTCAGGTTATTGGCAAGTCCCCATGGCAGACGCAGATCGACCTAAAACGGCGTTCGTTACTCCCGACGGCTTGTACGAATTTAACGTCATGCCGTTCGGTCTATGTAACGCGCCCGCAACATTCGAAAGAATGATGGACAACATTCTTCGTTGCCTGAAGTGGAAGACTTGTTTGTGCTACCTTGACGACGTCGTGGTATTTTCTCGGGATTTCTCGACGCATCTCGTTCGCCTAGACCAAATACTGACGTGCATGTCGGCAGCAGGACTCCAACTGAATTTAAAAAAAATGTCACTTTGGTGCTCGGCAGCTGATGATCCTCGGCCACATCGTTAGCAAGAATGGAATCCTTCCCGATCCAGCCAAGCTCCGTGCGGTGGCGGAATTCCCGAAACCTACCACGCAGAAGGCTCTTCGCAGCTTCCTCGGCCTGTGCTCTTATTTCCGCCGCTGCATACGCAACTTTGCATCCATCAGCGCTCCGCTAACTCAGCTCCTCGGTGGCGACAATGGCCTCTCAGGGTGGTCACCGGCTTGCGACCACGCGTTTGCCACACTACGCCGTCTGTTGACATCTCCGCCCATCTTGAGGCATTTCGACCCCACGGCCACGACGGAAATCGACACTGACGCCAGTGGCATCGGGTTGGGAGCACTCCTAGCCCAGAGGAAGCGCGGATTCGATGAATACGTAGTCGCCTACGCCAGTCGCACCCTCACAAAAGCAGAGACAAACTATTCAGTCACTGAGAAAGAATGTCTAGCCATCGTTTGGGCCCTTACAAAGTTCAGACACTACCTATATGGCCGCCCCTTCGACGTTGTAACCGATCACCACGCGCTTTGCTGGTTGTCCTCGCTAAAAGACCCAGCAGGTCGTCTTGCGCGGTGGGCTCTCCGTCTGCAGGACTACAATATTCGTGTTGTATATCGCTCAGGACGCAAGCACAACGACGCTGATGCCCTTTCGCGTTCTCCTTTGACATCTGATGCTCACAGCGTTTCCAGCGCAAGCTGCTATGTAGCTCCCCTGGACGCTGACTCCATGCCAACCGAGCAACGCAAAGACCCGTGGATCGCTGCCCTTTACGACCATCTGTCGAGTGCCACCCCAACTGCAGCGTCTCGGGCACTTAGGCGCCAAGCATCTCACTTTGCCATTGATAACAACGTGTTGTATCGACGCAACTATCACTCCGACGGGCGCAAGTGGCTTCTCGTCATCCCCCGCCACTTGCGCTCAGAAATATGTGGTTCCTTTCACAGTGAGCCTCATTGTGCCCACGCCAGTGTCCTGAAGACCTACCGACGTCTTCGGCTCCGCTACTACTGGCGGGGCATGTACAGCTTTGTGCACCAGTACGTTCGCTCGTGCACACACTGTCAGCGCCGTAAATCCCCGCCTCAGCGTTCGTCCGGCCCCATGCAACGGTTACCCTGTCCAATGAGACCATTCTACCGCATAGGAATTGATCTGTATGGCCCTCTCCCTTGCACCGCGGCTGGCAACCGCTGGGTCATCATAGCTGTTGACCATCTTACCCGGTACGCCGACACTACTGCGTTACCTGCTGCTACGGCCCACGACGTTGCGTCCTTCCTTCTTCCCCATTTTATTCTGCGTCATGGAGCGCCCCGCGAACTCCTTAGTGACCGCGGTAAGGTTTTCCTATCGGAAGTCATCGAGGCGCTTTTGACAGCATGCCGTATCATCCATCGCACCACTACGGCCTACCATCCGCAGTGCAATGTCCTAACCGAGCGCTTCAACCGTACACTGGGCGACATGCTGGCTATGTATGTGGCGTCGGATAACTCTGACTGGGATGTCCTGCTTCCGTTCGTCACATACGCTTATAATACCGCCACACAGTGCACAACCGGCTTTTCTCCCTTTTTTCTTTTGTATGGGCGTCATCCCTCCTGACCCATCGACACGATTCTTCCATACCACGCCGATGCTTCCGAAACCAGGCCGATTTCTGACGTTGTGAAACACGCCGAAAAGTGCCGTCAGCTAGCGCGATCCTTCACGACCGAAGAACAAGCTCGCCAGAAGACTGGCAATGATGAGTCCACACCTGCCTGCAGCTTTTCGCCCGGCTCTCTCGTCTGGCTGTGGGTCCCGAATAAGTCACCTGGGCTATCCACTAAACTGCTTTCGAGATACCACGGCCCCTACCGCGTTGTTGAACGCACGTCTCCAGTAAATTACGTTGTCGAGCCCGTCACCCCTTCTGCCGACCAGCGCTGTCGCGGCCGTGAGCTCGTTCACACCCAGCGCCTCAAAGCTTACGTCGAACCACTCATCGTATCGTCTCCGTGAGACGCCAGGATGGCTCCTCTTTGACGGGGGGTGATTGTAACGAAGAGTATGAGCGGACGCCTAAGAGCAAGTAGAACTAACGCAGCGCTATCCGCCTATGCGGGTATGCGGTGCATCGGTGTAAGAAGATGAAGTAGAAGAACGCTCGGCGCCTGGTCTCGCGGAACCCTGCTCTCAGCTCTTGCGTGTGCACGCCTCGACCGTGAATAAACCCCTCTCTAAGCGACTACCCAGGCGTCGGCTATCTCCTTTACAATATATATATATATATATATATATATATATATATATATATATATATATATATATATATATATATATATATATTGTAACGGTCAACCAATTCTACAACATTAGCTTGGCCAAGTGGATTGGATTAGCTGAAGAGGAGAAAGAGGATGCGGGAGCTGGGCTCTCTCTTGACTAGAGGAAGAAGAAGCCGGACCGCTGCTCGCGTCGTGCTCAACGGTGCTCGACTGTCCCCTGCCTTCGGAGCCTGCGCTCTTGCCTTAATAAATCCCTCCCGGACGTAACAGTTTGGTGGACGGTGCGGGGTACGTAGCGACGACGGAACTCCCAGACTTGCGCCGAAGCCGACGCGTTGCGGGCCTACCACCAGCGCCAGATACCATGCCACCGGCTGCGGACAGCCGTCTTCCCAACTCTCCGCCAATGGCCAGCTGGTATCCGCCACGAGAACCACGAAAATTCTGTGGGTACGCCGAGGAAGACGTTGAGGAATGGCTCACCCATTACAGGCGGGTGAGCCGATACAATCGCTGGGATACACCTGCTCAGCTCGCTAACGTCGTGTTTTCCCTGGATGAAACAGCGCTCACTTGGTTCGAGAACAACGAAAGCAAGTTCACAACTTGGGACCGCTTCGTCGAAGAAATCACCGGACGCTTCGGCGACCCCGCCGCAAAAAAGAAAAAGGCCGAACAGACGCTGCTTCAGCGGGCACAAATTCCTGGAGAGACTTGTACCACCTACATCGAGGAAATATTGAAGCTCTGCCGAGTTGTCAACCCGCAAATGTCGGAGGAAGACAAGGTAGGCCACCTCTTGAAAGGAATCGCAGAAGACGTCTATCATTTTCTGATCGGAAGAGAGAAACTGGAGTCAGCAGCGGACGTCATTCAGCAATGCCGCACATTCGAGGCATTGAAGCTGCGTCGCATTACGCCAAAATTTGGTCGCTTAACTAACGTGACTACCGTCGCCAGTGTTGACGACTGCCCACCGTCTGACTTGGCCGACACCATTCGCCACATCGTGCGCGAAGAACTGTTGCGACATCAAGAATATCGGGAAAGTTCCGACCGCGGCCGTAAGCGCGAAGACTCGTTGACAGAACAGGTGCAAACGAACGCTCTTCAGCCCTACAGCGCTGTTCTCAACGACCAAAACTTTGCCTCCCGGATTGATAGTCCTAGGCGGGGTGGTAGCCGCGAGTCCGCGGGATGTAGTCCTCCGGAGAACTTCCTTCGCCGTTCCCAACGCCACCATTATGACCCACGTTTCTGCGGCACAAATGATGAATACCTCACTGACCGCATCCGCGAGGGTCCCGTTTGCTACTTCTGTGGCATTACCGGCCACATCTCCCGCTACTGCCGCCGCCGACGCCAGGCGACAGGGTACGAACCACCACGCACGTTCTACCGCTCGGAGGCTGACGATTCACACTACAATGGTCACTGGCCGAGAGGTTCTATTCCTAGAGGACAGCCGCCCGCACGTCGTCATTCGCCCGCTTCGGACCGGAGTGTTACACCTCCCACATTCCGCCAGCGACGTTCGCCTTCGCCTCGGCGCAGGTCACCGCCGCCGGAAAACTAGATGGCGCGACCAATGGAGGTGAGGTCGCTAAGGAAACTGCGTCTAACATTCCTCTCGCCGGACTGCCTTCAACGGATTTACCTTCGCCTGTCCTCATGCTAAAAAACAAAGTTGAAATTGTGGTTGATAATGTTCGAACAATGGCCTTAGTAGATACGGGAGCAACAGTGTCTGTGATGAGCGTTGATTTCAAAAACAGGCTTGGACGTAAGGTGATGTTTACGTGGGACAAGGTGGTTACATTTCGTGGTGTGGGTGGTGAGTGGCTGCACCCTCTTGGAGTATGTTCAGTGAATATCTCCTTCGGCGGCCACTTATTCAGAGCAGAGTTTACTGTGCTCCCGCGGACTACACATGATGTCATCTTGGGGATCGACTTTTTGAAGCAGTGTGGTGCTACGGTTGACTGTAGAAGTGGAGAAATTTTTATAGACGGCACTGCCTTATCTGCGCTTGTTGAAAACCCTGCTGGCCACAAGACCGCTGCGTTGGACACATTTTGCGTGTTGGAGGACACCATCATGCCAGCACGATGTGCCCTATTTGTCCCAGTATGGTCCTCCGGAGCCCCAAATCGTGAAATTGACGCTTTAGTGGAGCCCATTTCCGAGAATTGTGCCAAGAAAAACATCGTCGTTCCTCGCGCGGTTGTTACCGTTGTCCATGGTCACTCTACGTTGTGGACTGTCAACTACTCCAGTGAGTCCGTCGTGTTGCCAAGAGGTCTCAAACTTGCCCACGAGATTCCGTATGCGCCCCCTTTAATAGCAGTTCTGAACGACGAGTTGAACGCATCCGTTAATACTTGCCCAGTGGACCCCTCCAAGTTCCTACACATGATTAGCGAGTCACTTCAACCAGATGAACGCCGTTCTCTAGCCGATCTTCTGTCCAAGCATGCAAGTGTTTTCGACTTCTGTCACAACCAACGGCATTTTCCAATTCCGCCAAATCGCACTCAGCATTCAATCCATACTGGGGGAGCAAGACCGATTCGTCAGAAGCCTTACCGTGTTTCCGCGCCAGAGCGACGCCTAATCAACGACCAAGTCCAGGAAATGCTAAGGAATGGCGTAATTCGAGAATCATGCAGTCCTTGGGCAGCACCTGTCATACTCGTCAAGAAGAAGGACGGCTCATGGAGATTTTGCGTCGACTATCGACGCCTCAATGCTGTAACTAAGAAAGATGTCTACCCGTTACCCCGAATCGACGACGCCATTGATTGCCTTCATTCAGCTTCCTATTTTTCCTCCGTTGACTTGAGATCAGGATATTGGCAAATTCCCATGGACCCCAGTGATAAGGAAAAAACTGCTTTCGTAACGCCTGACGGATTGTTTGAATTCAATGTAATGCCCTTTGGACTTTGCAATGCTCCGGCCACCTTCGAGCGTTTTATGGACAGCGTTTTGCGCGGCCTCAAGTGGGAAATCTGCATGTGCTACCTCGACGATGTTGTAATTTTTGGTCGAACGTTCAGTGAGCACAACAGTCGCTTGGTTACTGTCTTGGACTGCTTGAAAAAGGCTGGTTTAGTCCTAAATTCGAAGAAGTGCCGATTTGGAGATCGCCAAACGCTTGTGCTGGGCCTCTTGGTCGATAAGGACGGTGTCAGACCAGACCCACGCAAAATCCAAGCAGTCAGTGATTTCAAAGAGCCGCATTCTGTCAAGGAGCTACGAAGTTTTCTTGGCCTGTGCTCCTATTTTCGCCGGTTCATACCTCGATTTGCAGACACAGCCTATCCCTTGACATCACTCCTGCAGAAAAATGTTCCATTCACGTGGACTTCTGAATGTGACGCCGCGTTTCGCCAGCTCAAGCTCCTTTTGACGTCGGGGCCTATACTTCAACACTTTGACCCCTCGGCTCCTACAGAGGTTCATACCGACGCCAGCGGTATAGGAATAGGGGCCGTGCTAATTCAACGCCATGGTCCTAATGAACATGTTATTGCCTACGCCAGTCGGGCACTGAGTAAGTCAGAAAGGAACTACACGGTTACAGAACAGGAGTGTCTCGCTGTCGTCTTCGCCACACAGAGATTCCGCTCCTACCTCTATGGACACCCGTTTACCGTCGTAACTGATCACCATTCGCTATGCTGGCTCGTCAACCTTAGGGATCCTTGCGGCCGCCTTGCACGCTGGGCCCTGCGTCTGCAAGAGTATACCTTCACGGTGTCGTACAAGAGCGGCCGCAAGCATGCGGACGCGGACTGCCTTTCTCGCCTGCCACTGGAAACCACGAGCTGTGATGACGACGGTTTCGACGACTGTCTTGCTTCTTTGTCAACACCATTCCCCGATATCTCCACTTTCAAGATAGAACAGCGCCGGGACAAGAGTCTGCAGCCCTTCTTCAATTGCGCCCGTGCCGACAAGCGTGATACCCGCTTCTGCGTTCGCGACGGCCTACTATACAAAAAGAACTACTCTGCAATTGGTTCCAGCCTTTTGCTTGTGGTACCGCAAAGCCTGCGCAACAGCATTCTAAATTTCATGCACGACAATCTTACGTCTGGACATATGGGATTCGCCCGTACACTTCACCGCGCCAAACAACGTTTTTACTGGCCAAATATGCGCAAAACCACAGAAAAGTATGTTGCCACTTGTATACAATGCCAGCGGCACAAGCTACCTACTGCCGCTCCGGCAGGAAGGCTTCACCCTCTGAATCCACCCACTGCCCCTTTCGAAAAGGTCGGCATCGATTTACTGGGCCCATTTCCGCGATCATCGAAGGGTAATCGTTGGATTATCGTGTGTGTGGACTACCTTTCACGTTACTCTGAGACCGCCGCGCTACCATCTGCTACTGCTGCGGAAGTGTCTCTGTTCCTGCTCCGCAATATACTTCTTCGTCATGGACCTCCCCGCGTCATCATAAGTGACCGTGGCCGTCAGTTTACAGCGGACGTCGTTGAAGAGCTCCTTCGCGTCTCTCAAGTTGAGTTCCGGCACTCTACCCCATACCATCCTCAAACGAATGGTCTCACCGAGCGAACGAATCGAACACTGTCCAATATGCTAGCAATGTACGTAGCCTCCGACCACAAAAACTGGGACGACATCTTGCCTTTTCTTACGTATGCCTACAACACCGCCAAGCATGAAACCACCGGATACAGCCCTTTCTTTCTTCTCTATGCACGCCAGCCTCGCTGCTGCCTGGACACCATCTTCCCTTTTGCTGAACACGACGAGCCTTCAGTGGCTAAGACGCTTTCCCTTGCCGAAGAGGCCCGTAGGCTTGCGCGCCTACGCACGTTAGCCTCCCAAGACCGCTATAAACAGCGATATGACCGTCGTCACAGGGACCTCTCTTACGCCCCAGGTGATCTAGTCTGGCTCTGGACCCCACAGCGCCGACGCGGCCTCTGCGAAAAACTTCTCGCCCATTACACTGGTCCCTTTCTTGTTGTGAAACGTATTGGCGAAGTTAATTACGTGCTGTCACGCCTAACCACCACTGGTCGACCGTCGAAGACGACCCAAGTTGTACATGTGGCGCGTCTTAAACGCTACAACTCCCGTTCCACACTGTGACTCGCCCGGAGGGCTTCGTCTGCGACGGGGGAAGTGTAACGGTCAACCAATTCTACAACATTAGCTTGGCCAAGTGGATTGGATTAGCTGAAGAGGAGAAAGAGGATGCGGGAGCTGGGCTCTCTTGACTAGAGGAAGAAGAAGCCGGACCGCTGCTCGCGTCGTGCTCAACGGTGCTCGACTGTCCCCTGCCTTCGGAGCCTGCGCTCTTGCCTTAATAAATCCCTCCCGGACGTAACAATATATATATATATATATATATATATATATATATATATATGTATATACATATATATATATATGTATATATATATATATATGTATATATATATATATATATATATATATATATATATATATATATATATATATATATATTGAGCTGGAGTAAATACCCTTTGGGCGCAGTGCTTCCTTCAAGGCTTTCGGTCAATGTATTCGCCATAAGTGCGTCTTATTTTTCTTCTTACCTCCCGTGTTCATCACCAGATCACCATTGTTCGGACGCGCGGCGCTTGGTCATCATTATCTCAGTTCGTAGTCCCTTATCGCAGTTCGTTATCGCAGTTCATAGTCTCTGCCCGCTGCTCGTCGAATGAAGGGCCTCCTCGTCTGCATTTCTCATAATATATATACATACATTTATATATAAGATATATATGAATAAAGAAAGAAGTAAAGTAACGAGGGTCTCGTTGAAGAAATATAGAAAAGTCTCACAGAAGTCCCGCATTAAGCAATTCAACTTAATGTACTAAAGAAATTGAGAAAACACGCATGTAGAGTTGGTACCGAACCCAGGCTTTCTGAATAAATCTCAGATGCCTCACAATTGAAATTTCCTGGAGACTGTGCTCTCCGTCAGCTACGGGTGTATTTAAATTTATCGCAACGGTATCAGACCCGTGCGGGCAGTAACCTAAGCCAGACTGACAGCAGGGTTCGAAGAGCACGTTTTGAAACCCCCTGCCCGCAACTATGAGAATATATATGTAAACAATCTATTTTAATATCTTTCTAAGAATTTGAAAGGTACATAGCTGCTAGAAAAAATCTGTGCGTCATGCTGAAGCGAAACAATTTTACTCTCCAAGAATTTATTCTTTGGGTTGCTTCGAGTTGGAATGGCCCTAGATATTCAAACATATATTCCTACTAATAATTATTTCTTTCCGGACGAAAACATCCCTTAAAATTATTATTACATAATGGACCAGGCTGCTACTAAAGTGGATATTAAAGCTTCCTTCTGAGATAGCAGGTGTTTACAAATTGACTTTGTTCGCCGTAGTATTGACATGAAATGACAAAATAAATAGTTTCAGCTTTGCGGGCTACGGGTCTTTTTTTGTTATTGCCGAAATAAATAAAAAGGATGCAGTGTGCATGCACATTTTTCATGCCTTCATGGTTGGAGACCATATATAAAGGATCATTCACGCCAGAAAATCTTGCACACAGATTGTTCTGAACACTGCAAATAGGTTGGTTCTTTATACGTGGAAAAATGTGTATACAAACTGTTTCAAAATTGTTATCGTGCGCATGTTATGATGCAATTTTCTTTTAAATTAGGAAGAAAAATCATTTTAAAGCTCGAAAACTTTTACTGTGCCCCACCGTGATCCCTCAAAAACTGAATAAACTCATTTTCAGTTTAAAGGAACCAAACGAATGAATACCCCTCTTTTGCCTAAACGAGAACTTCTATGTTGATGGAAGTACTTTCGTTTGTCGTATCGGTGGGCTCTTCTTCCATGTTAGTTACACATAAAGCTGCCATTTATCCCTCCCGTTTCCATTTATCATTTTTTGTGGCTTCAAGGAGTATGTCACAGCGCTTCCAGCCCGGTACTGAACACTGTTCCTGACATCCCTCAATCGACGCCATTATCCTAGGAACCTGTGATGAATATCTCATGTGCATTTCTAAAACAATGGAGACAAAAAAATAGCAGCATCTACCCTCCATGAATAATGGCGAGGGTGCCGAGCACGGGGACTCGAAATGACATCCAAGTTGCGCCCCGACCGTCATTCGATTTGTGCCGTGAGTTTCACCTTGATTAGTCTCTAATCAAAACAGCAACTCATAGCTCAAATCGAATTTCGGTTAATTTTCGCTTGATGGTGGTGTCGCACGGATGGACGTGGACGGACATTGAGAGGTCCTAAGGTACTCCGCACCGTTACAGGAGAGGGAGTAGGCCGTTTGACCCTCGGGTAGTTGCTCACGGTCGTAGCCCAATGGGTAAGACGACTGACACTAACTATGTCTGGTCTACTATACAGAGGCTCGAATCCTATCGCAGCCTGTGTGATTTTTTGCCATTGTAAACGCTATCCGCACGATCGCGAACGGACACTGTGCGGTCCTAAGGTACTTCGCACCTAATACAAGTAAAACGTTACACCAAAAGTCTAAAGAAAAACCAATGATACAAGTATAAAGAGTGATAACAAGCTCCAAGTGTCTACTAAACGTAGGGCAGAGGAAGAAAGAGGAAGAAGACACTTTTAGTACCCGGAAAGAGGAAGAAGACACTTTTGATCGCTTCATTAAAAATCCCAGTTTTTCCGGCGTTTACAATTGTCTTTCACTCTGGACTGCAGCCTGCCGGTTAGGGAGTAAAGGAAGCGTAGTCGATCGCCGCTGCAAAGCTCGTTTTTCAGCGTCAGGCTTGCTTTGGTGAAAGGGTGCGCTGACCTCCCCCATTCTTCTCCCCAAGCCGAGGAGGAGGCGCGCGCCCTACCTTTACGTTTGTGCTTGTTGTTAGCGCATGGAAAGCCTGCTGACACGCCGGTAAAATGGGCTGGCATGCGTTCCATCTTTAGCGTCACCAGTTTGGGGGAGACCTGTTGTGGTGGAAGGGGGGGGGGTAGTTCTGGATGCAATGTAGCCCCAAAATTGCCAGACAGCCAAAAGAAAATTTTCGACGCCAACTCAAACAAAAAGTAGCGCAAATTGGTGATTTGCAGCCGGAGCGGGTAACCTTGTTGTGTGGCCGACGCCGTTGCCTAGCGCGTCAGCTGAAAATGATGAAACAGCCACTTTCCTGCTCTTTCGCACTTACTAGCCTGTCCGCGTGCTGCAGCCTTACTACTGTGCGCTGTGCGGCGTTGCTTCGAAGAAATTATAAGCTGTACTCACTCAGAACTCTAGTAGTCCCTGGCTTGGTCCGCATGCGGGCAACCATGAGCGTGCGCCGCCAAACTATTTTAGGCAGTGCAGCCAAATGTCTGTGTTTCTTACGCGACAAGGCCAGACCAGGTGTCACTGGTTATATCGGGCTTCTCAAGATGGCGGTACTTGTCCGTGGCGGCACGCGATGAAGCGCAGTACATGACAACCGCAAGGGCTGCACGATGTCCTAAACAGTGACGCACAGAACGGTACGTAATACATCGATGCCAAATATTATTTTGTGCAGCACTTTATATATTCATATCGCCGGACGCGGATGACATCGTCGCGCGGCTATAGAAAGAGCGCTGTAAACGTCGGAGGGTACGTACGCATGCGACGGCAATTATGATGGACGGCCCTTAAGAAAATGCCATATATGGCCCATATGTAAGTTATATGTGGCCTTATATGGCTATACATGTGATCATATACGGCTATCACTTGCCATATCTTGCTTGCTATCACTTGCCATCACCATATACGGCGTGCTCAGCCCATATAAGGCGTCAAATATGGCCATATATGGCCCACGTGGAGCCTTATATGGGTCGTCAAACACATATATGGCTCCAATTGCAGCCGTATATGGCACAGCGAACCTATATATTGCGCGAAAAACAGCCGTATATGGCCCGGCCAATCCATATATGACGCCTTGTCCAGGCATATAAGGCGCTAGATTCTTTGTGATGTGGCCTGACCACCACCTATATGACACAATTAGATTTATGTGTTACACCAAATACAGCCAGATGAGCGATCAGTTACTGATAAATACAATTGATTCACGCAGTTTCATGGCAATATATATACAAATACTCTAAATATTTAAATAACAATCACAGGAATATGAATTCCCTTTTGATATAAATTCCCCGAAAACACTTTCTGTTGAATTGTCCAGTTAGGGTGCTGATAGTTTTTCTTACTACGCAGAGATCTTTCCTTAAGTACTTCAAAACTGTAATTAGTTCTAATGCAGATTCCTTATTTCTTTACTTGTCATATATAAATTAGCACAACAAACTGTTTTTAATCTTTCTTTTTCAGCACAGCATTTTCAAATCAGTGTAAGAAGTGTGTGGAAGGGGGTTGGGGTAGATAGTAAGTGGCTTTGAGGAAGGAAAGCAGGTTGGACCATCGGTTCGGATCCGCCACTGTACAATAGCACCTTCGATAAACCGCGCCGGTGCACATCGGTGCGCACGATGCGCCTTTTTTCCCTCGACAAACGTACCGCACCAGTGTGCACCATCTGTCCTCGATAAACTGGGGCGCACCGCCGCGGGGCAACTTTCAGTTGCCCGCCGCGCGCCGAGAGAGTCGATGGAACGCTGGGGTGAAATCATAGTGTAATTCCGAGATACATCGCGAAATGTGCGGGGTCAGTGGCTTCCTCCGCCGTCCGCTGTAGCGACGGCGCATTGACGAACTTGTGTCAAGGCGGATGAGTTGCTTGCGGATTTATCGGAATACAATGCGGCGGGCTCACAGTGGCGGCTAATACCGCCCAGCGATAGTAAATGAGGACGTGAGGATTCGAAGGAAGGCTGCATGCATGGCCAACCAGTTGGGGCTTTGAATTCGTTTCGTTCCATTGAATTACGCGTACACTTACTGAATAGTCTAGACCCTGAAGACCTACATGCTTTGCTGTAGCGGAGGGTCGAGCACAACAGGAACTCGTGTTGTGGCTCTCAGAACGACGAGAAACTTGTAGGCAGCTGTTTACTGGAAACGTCGGAAGTACGCTGTCCCGCATCAGTGACGGATATGGGTTTCTATACAAACAATCATTGCCTTGCAATAAATATGTCTTTGTAGTAGGGCTGTGTCATATCACGCTACTTTATTGCCAGTATGAAGGTACTGATGAATTGCTTTCATAGCTAACGAGATGGCGTTTGGGTAGAGCCACCCAGTGTGTCCTCCAATAACGCTTCGTGCCGGTGCGCACCGACGCGGGGCACTGTGCTTCACGGCAGTTTTGGGGGCAATCCCGGTGCATGTTTATCGAGGACGCTATACAGTGAAGTAACTCGATCGGTTAGCGATACAGCACGGCGCCGAAGCGACACCGGCTGCTGCCTACCCAATGTCACTGTCTCTACAGCCCGACGTCTGTGGTGGGGGATTCAAATAATTCAAACAGCCCTAGAGTGCATGACATCTTGAAAGATAATGAACACTTTTTCAGTAGTGATCTGCGCATAGGCGGGCTGCAGGTCCGTCTTTATTGGCAGGGGTCTCCCACAAAATAAACAAAGGGGCACCCCTCAGCATTCCGGTTGGGGAGCGGCTATACTGTCTAGCCTTGCAAGTTTTTTTTTTCTCTTTCGGCAGCTCGTGGTGGGCTCGTACGTGCACACAAAAAGGCTTTCTGAGGAAAGGGCAAAAGGCAAGGGGCCAAGGCGTTTGAGGCTGATCACGCTGCGAGCACATGGGTGCCGGTGAGGGAGTTACCAAAATGAAAAAAGTAAGAAAAAATGTACTCTTCGACCACTGCAGATTAGTCGTGGGAACTAGCGACTGCTACAGTGACATTCATATGAAAGGAATGGATGACGGGTGGGTGTGGCAGGGTCTGCAGGACCAGAATATTATGTGCACCAGTTCTCGAAAAGCCCAAATTTTTGGGGGGACGCTGCGGTACTGCGCAGTACTGCGCCGGTACTGCGAAAATACCCATTGGGCAGGGTACGGACAATTCTGCTCGCCAAATAGGCAATATGCGAAATTTCTCCGTGCTCTGGCAACACTGTGCGCTTTGACCATACCTCCATTTTAATGTGGGCGAGCGGTCGACGGAAACGCGTTCGCTATTACGGCCGTACAACTGGTTCAATCACTTCAGTTTGATTATATATTGTGATGGCGACAGCGAGACGTTTGATGTGGTGTGCACGAACCGTCTAGAAAACGTGCTGCTTATATTGGACGACACGGTAGCGCACCTAATCAAACAGGTGCTGTCGTCGTCCAAGCAGCCAACCAAGATTTATGCCTTCGCCGTGGAGGCGTGTACCCTGCTGTCTTCGGTTTTGACCAACGCCTGTGACACGATGTACGTAAGCGACGTATTGTTATGTAACCTTCTGAAAGCATGCAGGGCTTTTCCTTTTGAAGCAATACACAAATAGTGTCGCCGACGTCAACGTCGTGCGGGCGTTCTCAGCGACGTCGGTCATGTCAGTGCGTGTTTCTTTCACTACGCGCTCACGTGGTTAGAGAACTTGTCGTTCTGGTTTATGTTTGGCACGTTTATGTTTAGCACGTCCGATCAGCAGGCATAGTCTCGCAGGAACTTCGCAGTTGTTCGGGTGGTGCTATGTGCATGGCTCGAAGGATATCGCTCGTACTATGAAAATAGTTTGCGCAAACAAATTCCGCGTCGGCACGTATACATTACTGGTCTAATTTAATGTATTGGCTTCACGAGTGCGCATGCTGTTTTGTATAAAACATGACGTACGCTAGTGTGCTCACTAAACATTTTAACTAAAGCGATCTACAAGGATAACTAGAAAGAACAGAACTGATCAGATGGCTACCGCAAGTGCCACGTAAGTTAACAGTAGGACTTTTTATAAACCTGATTCATGCAGCGCATATTTGTTTAGAGATTTTTCAGCAGCATTGACATATGGTTTTCCTATCTTTTAACTCATCAATCAAAAGCAGTGTGTTTGATGTTACACTAGACGTTGTTTACATCGAAGCACTTCATGCACGTTTTGTAATATTGCACTGTAACGTGAGCTGCACAAGGGTTTTCTACGAATGACATATTCAGTATTTTGTGGAGAGTAGGTTTCATAACCTTGTTGCTTTGTATAAAGCTGTCGTGGCACTGTAGCTGCACCTTGTTTTATTCGTACTTGTGAAATGGAACATGGTAAAAAGATGAGAAACTTGACTGTGTGCAGCTTACAAAGTTTTTGTTTGTTGTTGTGGCTCTTACAGCCTTGGGATTGTTTATGCACGTGCCACGTGCTACCGAAGCCAGAAAAAGAGAGGCCGGCAGTTCAAAGTGAGCCTGGTTTTCAAGAACGACAGTGGAGCAGTGGCAGACTCTACATGTGAGTGCCCTGCTGGGGCTGCTGGTGCGTGCAACCCCATTCTTGCGGCTCTGCGGCGCTTTTTTCCGCTGAAGCAGAAGGGCTTCAAAGTGGCACCACCAGATCGTACATGTACCGAGTTGCCGCAGCAGTGGAGGCGACCCCGACGACAAGGCATAAGGCCCATGGCCGCGCAGAATGTGGACTGGAGCAGTTCGCGTGAGGGTGGCATGGTCATGCCAATGCAGATGTGACTTTTTGATGCCCGGGCTAAACAGAACCACCGCCGTGTACAACTTCAGCTGTTGCCAACGACCTTTGGCGGCCGCTAAACCAATTTATCGATGTCGCAGAAGCTTCTGCCACCAGTTCCTGGCTCGGACACACGGCCCAAACCGCAGCCCATCACGACCGAAGCCAGTCATAAAACGACAGGTCATTTACCTTTTTTTGTTTTTTTTACAGGAACATTATATTGGCATCAAAGTGTCAAGTAATCTTGTTCAACAATAGCACAAACAACAACATAAGGAGCAGCAACAACTTGACGCGATTCTTAGCCTGGGAGGGGACCTCCAGAGCCTTGGGACCTTGCTGCCGTTTTCCTTGCCGCCGGGCGGCCGTCAGTGGACACGAAGCTTGAGCCTGCGCCTGCTGGATCTCTACTGTCGTGCCAGCATGCAAAACTCCCTGAAGACTTCACTACGCGGATGTCACCCAGCATTTCACAAGGGGCAGCCACCGTGACACCAGACCATTGCATCTTTTGGAAACCAGTGGAAGGATACCTACAAGATATAAGCAAGCGAACGTTCAGTGCGACGTCATGAGCCAGGTTTGTTTTAGCTGTTTGGTTGTTCAGTTGAGTGTACTAACACAGGCACTATCACAAATTCATCTCACAAAGAATAGAGGTCGCCCTAATATGTGCATTGCAAGAATAATGAAGCACTAGGATACGGCTTATATTCCTTGGAGGTTCCAGTTCGCGTCTAATATGGAACTTGTAATGTAACCCCCCATTTTTTTCTGGGCCCACTTTCCTTTTCTAGAAGCCTTTCCTGTATATGGCCCTTTACAGCAAACCGTAAGAAGTATAAATCACTTGTGGGGACTCGGGGACATTTAAATCAGTTTATGCTTAATCTCCAGGTAGCTTCAAGGGTTTCCAGGAGCTGCGAGCATGAGGCAGCCAAAAAGCAGAGTCCCGTACAACCAAGTGCTGTCTGCCTCCACAGCTCTATGTTTGATAATGAAACCTGAAACATAAATACAGGTGAGGTGAGTTGCAACACAACAAAACAGCTGCAACAAAACTGAACAGAATAGACTTATATGCAGAGAGTTAATCCTGTCTCATGGTTAAATGGGACTGCCGAGCTCTCAACTCTGTCATGAGCAGGAGTTATGAATTTACATAATTTCCACTGGGCACTGCTACATCATGCAGACTGTCATCTAGTCAAGCCATGGCGATACTATATGGTGCCAGTTTTCCAAACCTCCAGCAGTGCATACTGCTATCTGGGTCTTCCCGATTTTATTTCATTGGTAAAGTAATGCAAAATCAGTGAGTGAGCAACGAATGGAAAAGTTGCGTCCGCGCACGTTGGGGGAAATGAAGTTAAGCGCCTGAGCAGACACTTTTCTGTTCGCGAGGGGTCATAGCCCTCCTCCTCCAAATGACCCAGTTTTATTGCTGCGCGGTGAGCGTGCCTCGATCTTTATTGCGTACAAACGCAGCTTGAACGACGACAAGCGGACGAGCAGCCTTTCTAGAAAGCGTGTACGGCATGTTACACGGAGTAGCGGAAGCTCTCAACGTCGCTGTGCGCAATCACCTTCAAAACTACCATGTCTACGTCGTCTACCTACATGGCGCAATTTCGTTACAAAATAGCCCTGTCCGAACTATTCAGTTTTATCACACTAGTTACCGCCACGGCAATGGCGGACTCTCCACTCTACTGCGGGGAATCACTGTCGTGGAGAGGCCCGATGTAGTGAAAACACGTAGCCGCAAAGCTGACAAACCTATAAAAACACAGCCTGTAGGCGTAACACAGAAAATGGTTATTCCCGCTTTCCTCTCGTGCGGCCCGTGCACCGCGGGGATTCATGCAACCCAGAATCCGCTCATAAAGCTTTTGCACGCTATACCATGTTTTCCGTTTAAATGATCGCTGCGAAAACGTGTTTCATGCCACACACCTTGCTCCCATCGTTGTCTGTGACTCCAAGCTGCTTGCACAGCGGTACACAGCAGTGTACAGGCATTTCGCCAGCAAAAAAATGTGACGGTGATAGTCGAACGGCTACGCTCACATGCGGGACGCCCGCGCGTAGTGGTGGCGTCGTCGCGTTACGCCAGCATCAAAATGGCGGATAGGGTACCTGCTGCATTCACTAGATGGCGCTGTCAATTTTGCATATTTAAGGTCCCTAAAATTACTAAGATAGCGCGGTAGCGCCAACTGCTCCCTCCTTCTACGCTGCCCTCCTCTTTTTTCTTTCCCCTCACCCGCGACGCCGCGGTCCCTTTAACTTCAATTTACTTTAACTCCGTGTCGGTGCTGCCATTTTTGTTGGCTGCTTTAGAACAGACGCCCTGGCAACGCTTCGGGCAGCTCGCTGAAGTTTTTTGTGCAGTTTGCTCTTGTCTTCGCGACGCAATCGCTATTTGGTAGCATTTATAAGATTTCTAGAGCCCCGTTTTGTTTTATATTTGATTGTTTTATATGTTTAGAGGGTGTTTTGTTATATATTTTTTGTCTACAAGGGGATATTTGCGGGGTGGATGCCGCTGGCGCGTACGCACAGCGCGGTTTTTGTTTATGTGTGTGGCATGCTGTAACATCTCAGGATAGCTGGTGAATGCGAAAGGATCGAGCGTGTACATTTCAAACTGCTCTGTTACGGTAGTTCGTTCTTGCATTCGCGTGACTGTGTTCGTGCAATCATTGCACAGAGGGCTTGCGCACGGTTCGTGGAAGTATACAGAGCGCTTCATTCGCAAATGCCGTCGTTCGAGCGCTGCGCTAGCGTCCTTGCATTCGCCTTTGTTGCGATGGTTGTGAATCATTAGCGGCGTTCACTCTGTGCCAGCTTTTTCTAACGACCTACATCCTACCTTAATTCCGCTCAGTTTAAAGTGCTTTGCCGTTTTTGTAGAAATGTTTCTTTTCCCATCATGTCATTATAGGCTTCTCTGAATAGCTTAAAAAATATACACATGCTGTTCCCTGCTTCCCTGGCTTCGCAGCCGGATACACTAAACTGCGCTTGCGGCGGCGACGTGAAAAGTCCATGCTTCCCCGACTTCGCAGCCAGATACACTAAACTGCACTTTCGGCCGTACGTTCATGTGCGAGCCGAGTGAAAAACGCAGGCCTGAAATTCTGGGAATAGGCGCAAGAGAAGGCTGCGATCAATCGATCGGGTAAACGGAAATTACAGATTTGTGGCCTCTTATTTTTCATGCGAACCAGAGATAGAGTCCCTCTAGCTACAAATTATGTAAGCAATTCCTTCAGTTGATGATGATGATTTTTTTGTTTTCTGACGCAAGGGAAACGAACGCCAAAGAGCGCAATCACAATGGTTTTTCTCGTTTCTGGTGTAGGTTAGGTAAAATAGTTAAAAATGTGATAGTTTACGGTGGGGTGTATAGAGCCCCTAAATTAAAATAAAAACTTTGGAGTGAGCCAAATGATCGTGAAGGTAATGTAAAGAATGAATGTTCAATCAAAGCTACCCTCACTGAGGGGCTTCGTTATTATGTGTGGTAGGAGATGCCTTTTAAAAATCCAATGTCTCCAAGGTAAGCAAAGAGACGTTTAGTTGGAATAAAGGATTGATCACCTAAAACAATGATGAATGTAGTAGAATCATGCGAGTTTACAGTTCCCGGAAATGCTTTTCTCTCGCACTGTGGAAGTGCGGACATTCAATGAGACAATGCATTACTGACAGACGATGTCCACAACTGTTGCATCGTCGAGGTGGGGCTCCATTTAAAAGATGGGAAGGAGTGGTATATGTATGGCCTATACGTAGTCTGCACATGTACACTTCTGTTGTTCTGTGATGTTTTTCTGTGTAGTAGCTGCCAATTTGGGGTTCTTTAGTGCGTAGTTTGTATTCTGTCTGTGTGTCCCTGTGTTGCTGCCAGCGTTTTCGTAGTTCCTTATGAATGAGCGGTTTTGCGTCAGGATACGACAGCTGAGGAACATCGATTTCGCAGCGGAGATCTGCTGCAGCGGCGCCCTGGTCAGCGAGATCATTGCCAGAAATTTCGCAGTGCCCACGCACCCAGCAAACTACTATGGCCTATTTTAAAGCATACGCTAACATGATTTCTTTAATGACCTTATTCAATATCGCATTTCTACTTGTTTTTCCAGGACGTAACAATGTTACAACGCTTAAAGGGACACTGAAGTGAATTTGTCAAGCTCCCGTTTTTGCTTGCACTGTTTAGACTGGCTAAAATTAGCACACTTTTCATCGTTTATCCGGTTGACAAATCGCTAATTATTTTACAAAGCGCGAAAGAAGAAAAACTACCATGCGCGGTTTGCGGCGGCCGCACAAACTAAGCTGTGACGTTGGGAGGAGGGGGCGCCGTGATAGGACGATGCCCAAGGTCAGCAATCAAACAAGTTTCGGTTTTGGTTTCGGTCTGTAAAACAACATGTTTGACATTCGATGGCGTCGTTGGATGGGCATTCTCAATATCCCAGTTATCGTAGTACCGCGCTTCTGCCATGTTGTCGGCTGTAAAATGCATAAGATAAGCCTCCCAGACGGCTTGGAATCGTAGCATTCACTATCTGGGGCGTACGCAGTGCATGAACGCCCTCCGCGTCCCCGCAGACGCTCAAATGCATGCGCTTTTCCCCCATATTTGGAGCTTGCCTCGCTCATGCCTGTATCGTAAAAAGCGTGTTCGCACCAGGCCAAGGGTCTGTTGATTGTGGCCTGTGCCCACTACCCGCAAGCAGTCGTTGTTTATGGCAACAGCACGCCAACGAGAACTCGCTAGCGCGGCAGTGCCAGCCTGCGCGAGTTCTGTGGACTAGTTCGTGGAGCAATGAACGTTGCGGCCCCAAAAAACGTGAACTCAGTATAGAAAACATCGGCGAAAAACAAAAAAGTTAACTTATAAAAAAAGCATGTACACGCGGCGATTCGAACTTGTGACTGGCAAAACTTGCGATGACACACCTAGCACCCCAGAAGACTAGGCCATAGGGGGCCGCTGGCGGCGCTGGAAAATATAAGGTATATAATGTATAATTAGTTTACACTTTTATTTAGTTTTAGTATTTCAACCAACTTAGGTGACTATTTGTTGTATTGCGCTCATGCAGTAAGCGTCCCCCGAGTTTCCACAATAGCTCACGTCTAGAAATTGCATTTCGTAGACGGGAAAGCGTTCGCAGATGCGTAGACGTGCTGCTGACCGCTCTGCTTGTTCGCCCAGCGCAAAAAAGTGCTTCCCGCACCCTAGTTTTACGCTGTACGGTAAAAATATCAGTTGATTTTATTTCCTTAGTACCTATATTGACTTCGCTCACTCTTCTCCTCCTTCAAGAGGCCTTATATTTTCCTACTGGCGTACCAGTCAGCGAAGCGTCGCATGTGCGCTTGTGCAGCGCTTGTGTGAAGCGACCTTGACTTGGAGCTAGATACAGGGTACAAACTAACGAAGTAAATAAAGGCGCATTCTTCCATTCCCAAACGTGTTGTGGCTTATTTTAAACTGATCGAGCGAATTGCGACGACCCGTTGACGGCCGGCGGACTAAACGGTGGGCCGACTGACTCGGTCGCGGAAGGTCGGCGAGCCATGCAGTAGCGCAGCCAATTGTCAGCTTCTCTCCTGCTGACGTCACACGAAAACGCCACAGAAAATGGGCGAGCGTAAAGAGAGGAGGACAGCATTTTCGAATTGATTTTTCTACTAAATAAATTCGCGTAAACGCGCACAGAGTGGTCGAAACAGGGCCCAGGGACTCCGGACTACAGTTTGCGCTCGTAATCCCACATTGTTTACAAATCACTTCAGTGTCCCTTTAAGGAGTCTGTGAATACAATGAATTGTTGTGTTTTGTCCGTGTTATGTGTTCCGTGGTTATCAAAATAGCGTGGGCTTCGGCCGTAAATATACTTGTGTTCCTGTTTAACGTTCTTGTGCTGGAAATGTGGGGACCATGTGCTCACATGCCACTGCAGCGGCAGTCTTTGACGCATCCGTATAAAAAGCAGTGTATGGGTACTTGTATTGTAAGTGTAGAAAGTGTTGCAGAATGAGTTCCTTGGGAGCGTGTATTTTGTTAATTTCCTTGAAAGACACGTCGCAGATGACAGGGAGCAGATTCCAAGGTGCAATAAACTCGGTGATGTTTGTTTTGTAGGTGTCGGTCAGGGTGACACGAAGGTCCTCTGCCTCTGCTCTCACTCAGAGAGAAAAAGGCAGAGGGAGTGACGGACGGCTGAAAAATACCCTTTCAGATGATGTGTTTTGAATATTAGCGTTGAACAGATAATTACTCATCGACGTCGCTCTCACGCAGTACAAAAGCGCCATGTACGTGCGTTGGTGCTCTAAGCACCACTGGTCGGTTTCAACATACAGGCTTTCTATTGGGCTAGTCCGGAAAGCCCCAGACGCAAGGCGGAGCCCTAAATGCAACATTGGGTCCAACATTTTTCAAGCTGTTTTCGAAGCAGAACCATACACCAATCTGTCGTAGTCTATGCGTGATCGCACTAAACTATTGAAAAGATGGAGCAAGCATGTCTTACCTGCACCATATGATTGGTTGGATAGTGTTTTAATAACGTTCGTAGTTTTAGAGCCCTTAATTTCGAGCTGTTTAATTTGGGCGATAAATGTGACCCCTTCGTCAAGCAGAATACCCAGAAATGTGTGTTTACTTTTAACGGGAATCACTACAATAATTATTCGAACTTCAGGGTCAGGCCGGACTCCACGCTGCCCAGAAAACAATACACATGTGCTCTTTTCAGAATTAATCTTAAAACCATTTTCATCGGCCCACTTTCCAAGTTTATTAGCACGAAGTTGTAACTGCCGCTCGCAGACTGAGGGATTACAAGACTCATAGCTGATTCGAATAAGGTCAACGTAGACTGAGGTGAAAACGGCGGGTGGCAGTGTGTTTTGGTGTGAGTTCATTTTGACAATGAAAAGTGTACAACTCAGTACTTCACCTTGCGGGACCCGGTTTTCTTGAATGAGTATTCTAGTAAGTGATGCTCCGACTTTTACCAGAAAAGTTTGCTCAGACAGGTAGCTTTCTATTGTGTTGAGCATGTTTTCAAATACACCGTAAGATTTCAGGTCGCGCAGGATGCCATAGCGCCATGCAGTATTGTAGGCCTTCTCCAAGTCGAAGAAAATAGACATACAGTAGGCTTGTGGACAAACATATCTTAAACATACTTTTCCAAGGCCACAAGCTGGTCAATTGTAGATCTTCCCAAGCGGAACCCTGCCTTGCCATTATCTAGAGTACCGTGGTTTTGTAAAAAGTACATGAGCCTTCTATTAACCATCTTCACGAACAGTTTTTTTCAAACAACTGGTAAGTGCTATTGGCCGATAGCTAGAAGGAGAAGAGGCATCTTTCCCTTGTGTTAGCAATGGTACCACATTTGCCTCTTTCCAAGCCCTTGGAATATAACCTGCGCTCCATTTCTTGTTAAAAAAATAAACGAGTGTTTCGAGGGTGTCTGCATGGAGGTGTTGAATCATTGTGTATGTGATTTGGTTTGCACCTGGTGCCCATGTCTTACAAGTCGCCAAGGCAACCTTAAGCTCCTGCATGGAAAATGGACAGTTGTAAGAGTCTTGTGACGATTTCTTGATGTCCTTAATGGATTTGCGCTCGGCAGATGTTTTGTGCCTCATTAATCTGTCTGTGTAATGTAAAGAGCTTAATATAAGTTCAAAGTGTTTGGTGAATGGGTTTGACTGGTCTTCTAATGTGTTTCCAGTGGTGCAAACAAGGGGTAAGGTTGTTTTGTGCGCTTTCAACTTTCCTAATCGGTTTCACACCTTGATTGTGTGCGTGTAAGAGTTAATCGGACCCACAAAAGCTCTCCAGCTTTTGGTTTTGGCTTCTCGGCGAAGTCGCCTTCCAACTGCCATGGCACGCTTGAAAGCAACAAGATTGTGCGGCGTTGAATACCTTCGAAGGTTACCCCAGGCCTTGTTTTGTTCTTTGCGTGCGTTTCGACACTCCTCGTTCCACCAGGGTCCTCTGGAATTTTGAGGAGTACCGGAGGTTTGAGGGATGGAACTCTTGGCAGCTTCTATAATGTGGGCGGTAACAATACTGCAAGCTTCATCGATGTGTATGTGTTTTATGAATGTGTAGGAAAGCTGTGACCTTTGTTTAAAAGCCACCCAGTCTGCACGGGTTTCTTTAAACCATTTATGGTAGATGGAACTGTCAGAGAGTGTATCTAGGCACTTAAGAGTGACAGGAAAATGATTACTCCCGTAAGGGATGGAGTCCACATTCCACTCGAACAAAGGGAAGGCAATGAACGAACCAATTGCTAAATCGATGTGTGAGTAGGTGTTGTGTGTTGTGCTGTAGTATGTTCGTTTCTTTTGATTAAATATACAGGCACCAGATGACAGTAAGAATCTTTTAATTAAACGGCCACGGCCATCTTCGCGTCCAGATCCCCAGAGTTTACTGCGGGCATTAAAGTCACCCACCAGTTGGAATGGGTGGAGTAGTTGATTAATTAGGGATTCAAATTCTGAACTACAAAGCCGAAAGTCAGGGGGAATATATATTGAAGCTATTGTTATTAACCTGTTGGCGATTATTACACGTGCAGCAACCACTTCGAGGGTTGTGGTCAAAGGAATAAATTGACAGGGAATAGAATGTTGTATAACTATCGCAGCGCCACCAGAGGAGTGAGAACACTCGTCCCTATCTTTCCTAAATACTGTATAGCGCTTCAGAAAGTTTGTTTGTTTTGATTTTAGGTGTGTTTCCTGAAGACTTAACATGATTGATTGATTTTTGTGGACAATTTCGTATATATCATCCAAGTTTTTGATTAAGCCCCTGCAGTTCTATTGTGTAATGCATTGTACTACCATAAATGTTTAAAGAGAGAGTGCAGCGTGTATATGCGAGTTGCAGACGGGTGGTGTTACCTATGTTACTGAGCCTGCGTTAGGGTCAGTTATGCGCAGAGCTGGTTTTTTCCCGCAGCCGATGTTGCTACGCTGCTCGTTTGGTTGAACAGCTGACCGAGCTGGTGTGGGTGTTACGTCCATCACTTCATCTGGCAGCAAAGGAGTTAATGCAGAATCTCCCTCTTTTTGCCGTGGACCCCGGGGAGGCCCAATCGTGTTTACCCCGTGCGCCAAAGGTGGCTGTAGCGGCGTTGTGCGCGTCGATGTGAATGCAAGGCTCCCCACCTCACTGCGTACTGTGCCCACGGGCGACAGCGCAGCAGAAGCGGAAGGTAAGCCGTCTCTACCTACGGTGTTCGTTGCCACTTCAGCCGCAGTGGAACCCACAGGCTGTGGTACAACATTTTGGGCAGCCGAAGCCAGCCCAGTGGGGGGCGGGGGTAAGACCAGTTCAGCATTGCTGCACTACGTCGCCACCGAAACCTGACGGGCACCCACCCACCGGTGAGCAGCGTCAGCGTAACTTCCTGGGGGAAGCATCGAGTGCCTTTTCCGTGCTTCTGGGTAAGGCAGGTTGTGGGTCACTTTGAGGTTTATGATTTCTTTCTCATTTTTGAATTTTTTGCAGGAACCGGAGTACGCGGAGTGGGATCCTTCACAGTTAACACAGTGAAATTGTGTTGCATTACAGTCATCTGTCTGGTGATCGTGCTTCGCGCATTTTGCACATGTGTTTTTCCCTCGACAGTTCTTGCTACTTTGCCCGTACCTTTGACATTTGAAGCAACATCGCGGGTTTGGGATGTACGCCCTTATCTGACAGTGGAGAAACCCAGCTTTGGCAGACTCGGGGAGCGTACTACGATCGAAAGTCAAGATGATATGTTTGGTTTTGATCTTATTTCCATCACGCCTCATGTGATACGTCTAACATTAGTCACTCCTTGCTCACGCAAGCCCTCAAGAATATCTGCATCAGTTTCATTTATGAGTTCAGTTTCCGAGAGGATGCCTTGGCAGCTGTTGAGGGTTCGGTGAGGTGTTACAGTGATCTGTAAGTCACCTACGCTTGTTTGTTTTAAAAGGTTTGCAGATTGCTCCTTAGTTCTAACCTCAATAAGCATGTCACCAGATGCAAGTTTCTTTGCGTCATAGTTTTTTCCAACTATATCTTCAATGAACTTGGCAATCAGGAACACAGATTTCGAAGTTATTGGGGTGGCTTTGTCAGCAGCCTGCATGACTAGGAAGCGAGGAAAGCTGTCAGGGCTGTTCAAAACGAGGTTGGGTAGGGGTTAAAGATTGCTTCAGTACGGGCTTTTTTCGGGGCCCGATCATTTGAAAGAAGGGGTTTAAATAATACCATGCGCCTTAGTATGAAGCAGGGGACGGTAGCACCTTAGCTGGTAGCACCTTACTTCCTTCTTTGACTTTACCCTGATGGTCAAAAAGGTCTCGGAGCTCCCTGCCTGGTAGACAGAGAGGGAGCCCATCCGCCGAAGCTTGACAACGGCTCCGTCGGCCACCGTTTGTGGTTTCTACCCTTCACTTTACAACTCATTACCACGGTTGGTTACAGCGTGCGTATGCGGGCTCGGGGTCCGCGGTGTTACCAATACCGTCACCAAGATTATTCAAGGTGCCCCGTGTGGGGAATTTCTTCAGGTAATATACAATGCAATTTTTTAGCTGGCGCGATCGTTTACAGCTGTTAATAGTGGAGGCGCCTGTACAGAATTGTTTTATGCTGGGATATATTCTGACATATTTGTACATTACACTAACACAGGATTACACCCGAAAGAAATTCGAAAGAGAACCAAAGTCACGATGATGGCCCTGAAATGTGACCTCCATAGTGCTGCACGTATCTTGTGGAATGAACTATAGGCTGATATGTATAGGGTGCATGCACTGGCCATTAGGCCCGTGGCAGAGTTAGCTGTGCCACGGTTTTTACTGATTGTAGCATTTAACGCGCCGTCGCAACGCATGCAATGAGGCGCGCCGTAGTGGAGGGCTCCCGATTAATTTTGACCACCTGGGAATCTTTAACGTGTGCCGAAATCTCGTACACACGGGCGTTTTTGCTTTTCGCCTACATCAGAAAAGCAGGCGCCGCGGCCGCGAAAAGAACCCACGACCTCGTGCTCAGCAGCACAACGCAATAGCTAGCTGTGCCACGGTGACTCTATTAGTACGGTTGCATGCAGGCGCGCCGATTATGGCGTGGATACCACAACCCCCTCGCGCTTGCTCGCTACCATCTCTGTGTGCTAATTTTCCCTATTTTTCACATAGCCCTACACGACGTGACTGGATTTACAAAAA
The DNA here is from genome assembly GCF_048455015.1 of Haemaphysalis longicornis. Classification (NCBI taxonomy): domain Eukaryota; kingdom Metazoa; phylum Arthropoda; class Arachnida; order Ixodida; family Ixodidae; genus Haemaphysalis; species Haemaphysalis longicornis. Next base: position 81,573,947 of record NW_027526460.1, on the reverse strand, counting down.
TTTATCCACCCAGGCCTGTGGGCATTTTAATGTGGTAATGGTGGATGAAACGAGGGGCTGTTGTGGTCATGTCATCCAGACCTTTCGTGCGCTTTCAAGTGGAGTATGAGACGGTGACATGCTCTGGCAACAGTGTTCTGATGCATTGAACTCATGATCATCCTCACTAGAGCTCCCAACGAAGTTCTGCGATTATGCAAAATGTCTAGTATATACAAGTTTAAAATTAGGTACCGCAGTGACGGCCGGCTTACTTAGGGCGAGAAAGATTCCACGAATGAATTTCCAGCGTTTCTTTTTTTCCTGTGTGTGTGCCTGTAGACGAAGCAGAAAAAAATGAAACAGAAGGAGGTTGAGAAACACAGTTGGTTTTTAGAGAACAGTCGAAGGCTAAGAAGTCAATGGAAGCCCCGCAGTTACCTAACGAGTGGCCTTGTTTAACTGCTCTCCTCAGAGGATTTAAAGTATTAGAGATTGAGGCTTTTTGCCCAGTCGGGTTTGTCTCTAATGCAAAGTGTGCTGGCTGGCCTGAATAGTGAAAATTTCAGGTTCTACATAACGCTTCGAGCATGTGATGGGGAATTAGATGGAAGCTTCAGTGCTGAATCCTGGTCACCTTCAATAAGTTGTATGCACTGGCCACTTGTCCGCCAGGCGGCACCGACTTCATTTGAATATTTGGACGAGTGCGGACAGCGGCACGAATAACGCGGTCCAATTTTTCCAGTATCGGTGTCATACCCATGCTGTCATTTCCTTATTTCATGTGTTGCTTATTACACCATGGCTCGAGTAAGGAAAATTTCCTCATCCAGGGCTACGACAATATTTTATGTGCTAGTGTTCTACGAGACGAGGTGCGTGTTTTATTTACTGTGCCACCCAGGCCTGCCATGCGCTTCTCATGGAGTATGGGAGAAGGCACAGTGCTCTGGCGAGAATGGTCTGATGCGTTGAATGTATAATCGTCCTGCACCTGAGGTCCCAATTAAGTTGAGCAATCACATAAAGAGTCAGGGCTGGAACGATCGCAAGGTATGTACGTGATGAAACTACGTGCAGTGATGACGACACAGATCTCACGTAGGGCAACAAAAATTCCACCAGTGATTTTCAAGTGTTTTTTGTAGTTGTTGTTTTTATTGTAGACGAAGAAGGAATTGTAAGCAGAACAAGATCACGGAACATTTTTTGACTAAATCGAGAACAGCGCAGAGACAATTGTCAAACAAAAGCACTCAACATTGTCACTCGCTACATCTTCGCATCTCTGTGCTGTTTTTTATAGTAGTCAAATTGTGTACCCAACTAGCCCAACGTCAAGCTTTAGTATGTTATGCGGATGAGGTTAGTTGCCGCAGCAAAACAATTGCTGCGGCGCTGTTGTGACTGGTCTAGGTGTCTTGGTAGATCCACTCGCTGCTTTCATCGGGCGATGTTTGAGGAAACACCTCTGTGGTTAACAATTTCTTTGTGAAGGTTGTATGAAGTGTGTACATAACATACCTTGCCGAGAATGGCACGAAGGCCGCCAACCAGCCTCTTGATGCGTGGCACCCATTCACTGATCATGCACTGGTGCAATTTTGATGCTTCCGTGTGATTTAGGTCTTCCCACGTAACAAAGCTGGTAGCATATCATGAGATCATTATTCACGTCGCACACTGTGAAAAAGCCACACCTTACAAAATTTGTTCACGACATAGCTGTGTGTCAAACATTTTTCTGCTTTCTGCTGTAAGTGTAATTAGTCAGGTTTTTAATGTAATTAGTGGAATGGTTACTCACTCGACACAATTTTAAGGTCAGTCCAAGCTCCAGAGGCTATGTTTTGCAATGACTGGTTCTACAAACCTATTTTTTCAGGAATGTGCCTGTTTCGTGCGTTTGTTTCAACCCACAAAGGATACCTGTGTAATCCCTCTGTAGCAAGGCAGTGCTGAACTTACCTTTATGCTTTGAAGCAACAGTCGGTATGTAACTTGAAGATAACTCTTGTTTTAAACACTGGCTCCTTTAACCAGTTACGTGGGGACACTGGTAGAAAGTTCAGGCTAAGATGTCTAGCAACACGGTGACACAGCGGCTGGCATGTGGCTTCCTGCTGTCATGTGGTTATTTGTTTCCTGTAGACGCTTCTGCGTGCCATTGTTGCAGGTTCTGCACCTATGCGACCAGTCAGACCAGCAGTGCACTTTAGGGAACAGTACGGGCCATCTTCGACAAGTTTCAGCCCGAACAGGGAACCAGCTCAGACTACTGGATCAACCACAGAACTGCCTTTTACGTGAAGCAACCGTGATGTAAATCCTTTCATTTCCTGTTCTTACAGCGGCAGGGCAATGTTGAGACAAAATTTCAAGGATGTATGATGAAGTCACTGAAGGACAATTTATAACAGATGAAGCCCGTGCTCAGGTTAAGAATGCACTGCATGCTGTGTATTAATTAATGCAGATTGTTTCTCTAGAAAAGGTGAGGTATAACAGAACCACGCTGAAGCAAAATGTGAAATGTACGGCAGATGATGCCAGGCTGTGCAAGCAGGTAAGGTAAGATTGCAAAGCATGGGCTTAGGAAAACAAAGGGGACGATGAGTGCAAACGTTTCACAAAGTTTATTTGGAAGAGCGGGAAAGTATATACCACTGAACAGTGAAAAAACACAAAAATTTATTTACAGGCAACACGCTCTACGCAGGAACACTTTACAGGTTGTATTCAACGGCGTGGCTCGCATGCAGGCAACCCTGCGTGTGCATTGCCAAGTATGTGTCCATAGCGTCTGTGTTACGTTGGGCTCCGCGAGAGGGGGGTACTTGTCCGTGCATTCTACACCTGTCAAAGCACAGCACATGACAACAAGAGCTGTTTGATGTTACAAACTCTGCCCCGCCAAACGCAAACTAACACATCAACGCCAATTACGGTTCTGTGGAGCGCCTAAAATTATTTATCGCCTGATGCGGTGTAAATTGTCGCATGACTAGGTAGAGCGGTAAACAATTTAGAGCCTACATATGCGTGCAAGTGCGTCGTGATGGACCAAGTCGCGTGCGTATGCTAGTGAAAGCGGATCGCCCCTTCGAGGTCCGTCACGTGTTCAAGGACAACAACAGCATTGTTGTTGCCGACAATTTCGCCATGCGGAAGCCAAACTGAAGTCAATTGTTCACAGGGAAATTGTGATTCGCGAGCCCTTGTGCCAACTGGTGAGTGTGCGAGGACATCACGCCTCAGTAGACGGGCTCGCATGCGCAAGCTGCTACGCTACCATCGTATCGAAATCGGTGTATAAATGAAACATTTAAAAACCATTATTTGGTCTTTGTACTCAGCCACATATTACAGGAAACTTGTGTCGACATCTATGGCCGCAGGCAAGTGCTGCGTCGGCGTACCGTGGACGCACCGTACGGCAGTGCGTCGTATCGCTTTTTGTTCGACATGGCGGTTTCCTATGTTGCCAAGCGAAGAAATCGTCCGCTAAACTTTTCAGTCAATACCATCGGCACCCTCAAGAAGGTTAAATTCTTTTCACAGAGCCCCATGGAGGGGTGGTAAAACACTCAGGTACCAACCTGCAAACTTTCTCCACCCTGCTGATTTCGTTTGTTCCTACTTTTGCCTTTTTCTATCGTGAAGCACTTATGAAAAAGCAGCTTGCAGCCACATATGCTGCAATACAGGGTCAAAACACCTCCATTACCAATTTTGGTGTTACAGGCATGTTCCTAGAGCTCATCATGAATACTACAGCTAGTTCGCCCGGTACACTGCTTACCACACGAAAGAGGCATCTAATAGACGACATTTTGTGCACCAAAAAGAGATTTTTGTGCTTCTTAACCAGCCGCAATGTGCATTTGTGTCAGAAACTTGAACGTTTTGCAGGTTGGCCAATTTTTTTAGGGAAGAAAAACTATAACAGTGGCACCCCCTGTGACTTTCTCTAATTCTGGGGTAAGCCATGAATCTACAAATCCTAGGCAAGCTTACGCGGGCGTAATGACGAATCTTGTGAAAGGACTTGCTATCACTTACAAAGTTTCTTGGCCAAGGTTTTCTTTACTGAACGCTGTTGAGAAGAGTGAAACCGGAATTTGAGAGCCGCTCTGATGGCTCATTAAGACTAATGACTACAGACCGGAACTTTAGGCACAAAAAGTACGGTTTTAGGCACATATAATAGGCACTGAAAAGTGCCATTTAGGCATTTATAGGTCGCAAATACTGTTGTTTAGGGCACGTATAGGCTGAATTCTTATTTACTTCAGCAACATAATTTACAACAAATTTATGGCTTGCAGTAAAAACAGCGGACAATTTAGGCCTTGTATTGAGGGAAAGTAATTTTAGTTTATTTGTGAAAATCTGCTACACAAGAGTTGCTATTTCAACAGATTTACGTGAAACGCAGGGTGATTCGACCTAGAAAAGAAAAACCTAAAAGTAATAGAAAGGCACACCCATCTCAATTATTTGCGGCCTGAAGTTGTACCTCAATTCGGTCGATAATTGCGTGCGAAGAAACAACACTCAACGTTCACTGAAGTCGGAGGAGCGTGCTTGCTCTTCGGGACGCTTCATGATTCCATCTGGAATATAATTATGCTTGATGCTCAGAGCCTTCGGCAGCTCTTTTAGCACAGGGAATCCAGGAATTTTATGTCAGACGGAATTGCAGATTGTCAGAGAGGAATGGCGCTATCGGAAATCGGTCCTTTGGGGATTGTGGCGGGTAATTCCTGACCTTCTAAATGAGCTCAGCATTCTTAGACAGAGTGGCGCAAAAGCTCTCAGCCGCGAGAATATGCTTTTTGCTAAGAGTGTGAAACAAGTACACAAATGTGGCAAGTCTCGTTCAAGTGTAGTGTGGTGTAGATAATTTCGGCTGCAACACTTTTGCCGTATGAAATGGTGTTAGTAGTACCGGTGAATGTATTTGTAGTAAATGTCCGCCCTTAGCCAAATTTTTAAGTGGTAGCAATAGGGCATGTGGTGCAAGACGCACAATCTGTAACTGCTGCTTGAAGACACAACTGCAAACAGAAGAAAGATCTTAACTGCACGTATTTATTCGTTGACAAAACCGAACGACCTGCTCAGCTCTTCACAGCACCGTTGAATCCTATAAATTCATCCGGGGCGTGGTTTTTATTGCGTTAGCAATGGAGGGGGCACATTGGCAAAAGTGCTCGCCGTTTGTTCGCGGACACAGCGCGTGAGAAGGATATACAACAAAACAGCTCGTGTGGGCAAGGGGGACGTCGGGGTAAGGTTGGCGGTGGTTCACAGCGTACAGACCTCGGGCAGCGCGGCCTATGTGGCGATGTCTAGGTGGCGGTGGCTTGTCTCGTTTTTACCAGTGTTGAATGAGCAGTATGCAATGGAAAAAGAGGTATGTTGCTTCTTGCCTGCTGTGCCCAGCATGTCCGATTACGGTGAAGTGTAAAAGCTATGTCTGATAAAACCGAAAATGTCACGAGCATGTGAGCCTAGTTCCTGCAGTCAACATGCTATTGACATCCTCAATTTTATCAGATGTTTTAAACCCCTCTCACTAATGCGTGATGCGCCAACTTACGATACCCGGAGACTTTTAGACAACTTTTGTGCTTCAGCGTAATCAGACATGCTGCACATAGCAGCCAAGGAGGAACAAACCTTTTCTTTCATTCTGTTCTGTCATTCAAAACTCTTGGAAGGAGGCAAGGCTAACCTATGCTCCTATAACGCCCTAATAAAGTTGTGCCCCAATTTAATGCCCGCTGCTTATAATGAGCCATCCCAAGTTCTTGTTTCACTCTTCCCATACAGGGTTCAGAAGCGAAACCTTTGGTCAAGAAACTTTGTACGCGAGAGCAAGTCCTTCCACAAAATTCGTCATCACATCCGCCTAAGCTTGCTTGATGTTGTATATTCATGGCTTTCCCCACAGCTTCAAAAACATCGGTGTGCGTGTCAGTGTTTGAATAGTTTTTGCTGCCCCGAAAAAAGCGCCAAGATGCAAAAAATGAAAGTTTCAGGCACGAATGCAAGTTGCAGCTGCTTTGGGAAGCATAAAAATTCGTTCTTCTTGTAAGCAGCAAGCAGGGCAGGCTGACCACTGCTTTATTTGTAGGCTCCGGGAACACGCCTGCATTGCCAAAAATGGCCCTGACAGTTTCTTGGCCGTACATTGCAGCACGTGTGGCTGCAACTCGCTTTCTCAAAAAAAAGTCTCATAATAGGACAAGGGGGAGGTTGGTTAACACGTGAAATTTTCAAGGTGGACAACATTCGCAGATTGGGACCTGAATGCATGCATTACACCCCCTCCGGTGGGCTTCGTGAAAAGGAGTTAACATTTATGAGATTGTAGAGTGTTCTGCATTAAGGGCGTGTTGTCTTTAACTGATTGCTTTGCGCGCGCGCGCGCGCGTGTGTGTGTGTGTGTGTGTGTGTGTTTGTGTGTGTGTGTGTGTGTGTGTGTGTGTGTGTGTGTGTGTGTGTGTGTGTGTGTGTGTGTGTGTGTGTGTGTGTGTGTGTGTGTGTGTGTGTGTGTGTGTGTGTGTGTGTGTGTGTGTGTGTGTGTGTGTGTGTGTGTGTGTGTGTGTGTGTGTGTGTGTGTGTGTGTGTGTGTGTGTGTGTGTGTGTGTGCGCGCGCGCGTGTGTGCGCGCGCGTGTGTGTGTGCGCGTGTGTGTGTGTGTGTGTGTGTGTGTGTGTGTGTGTGTGTGTGTGTGTGTGTGTGTGTGTGTGTGTGTGTGTGTGTGTGTGTGTGTGTGTGTGTGTGTGTGTGTGTGTGTGTGTGTGTGTGTGTGTGTGTGTGTGTGTGTGTGTGTGTGTGTGTGTGTGTGTGTGTGTGTGTGTGTGTGCGCGCGCATGCGCGCGCGTGATATGCGTGTTTTGCACTGTGCTTTGGGATTTATATTTGCATGATTTCTGATAAAAGGCCTTAGTCTTCCTTTTCTTCTTGACATGGGTTCATTTCTCGGGCTATGTTTACAAGGAAGCTTAACCAATGAGCCCAGCTTCACACTCTCGCAAAAATATCCCATTATTTCAGGGAAAAACACTTGCCAGAGAAGTGGGATGCAGATAATATTGAAGCAACCATTTTTTGTGCTGGACTACTTGCCAGAACCCTGGCCCTAAGTCAAGCAATCTTCAATCGCACTTCTCTGTCTCAACGAATACGAAATACTCTGGCAGTGGCTGGCTTAGAAATGCTAAGCATAAGTAGTTAACTTTTGAAAGTGAATGCAAAAAAGTTGTGGCTGTAAGTTGTGTTGAAAGTAATCATGCTGTAAACTACATATTGGTAAAATATTACATTCAAACCTTATAATAACGACGTAAGTTAAACTTCGATGTAACGAAGTTGACAGAAATTTGCATTTTTTGTTACATGCAGGTTTTCGTTGCTTGCAGGTTCGGAGTAAAGCTCGCGGGAATGAAGGAAAAACGGAACGAATTTGCAAGGCATAAGTAATGCTGACTCACCATTCTTCAAGGACATATTTTACATGAAAATGTACCTGATTTGCGCTTTCTGGTACTACATGGCCCTAGAATTTTAAAAGGTGACCAAGTATCACTTTTGCTTTTTGATACTTTTCAGTGCCTTGACACAGTTCAAGAAACAAACTTATGCTGAAAGGGCGCTTTTTCGCAAACTTCTTTTCGGAAAGTCAAATTTGTTCAAGCAATACTAGCTGGGAGACTGTACCGGACGATGACGTTCTTTTTTCTGGCCGGCGGAGAAGGGAATTAAATTTTGAAGGTTATCTTCAAAAGACAATTTTAAATGCAGAGCATTTCAGTAACTCACGATGTCATCCGCGTTGACGACCGTAGTCCGCATCGCTCCCCCTACGCTATTAAAAAAATAATACTTAGGTTTCGATCCCACGACTCTCCGGGCGGAACGCAAGGTACATGGTGCTCTGACCACTGCGCCACAAAGCCAACACAGAAGGGAAGGTGCCGAATGCGCCTTATATCCTTGACTCATTCAACCGTCGGCCACAGGTGCGCCCTCTCCCGCGCGTCCTCCTCGCCTTCTCTCCGCTCGCAACACCCTCTCTCGCCGCGTTCGGTTCGAGCGCACAACCGGTGGGGACGTGCGCTTAAACAACATACGTCGTTCGCGCGCGCTCCGGTCGCTAACATCTGTGGCTTGATCGTGAGGTCAACATCACGCGTTCGTGTTTTGACGCGATTTCGGCGCTATAACACTCTCTGGAGAGGGGCATTGGATTAGATTCCATTGTATTGCCTTGGATTGGCTTGGCTTGGCTTGGATTCGTTTAGATTTGGATTGGATTGGATTAACGTGGATTGTGTTGCGTCATAGCCGCGCCACGTTGCGTCATAGCCGCTCCACGTTGCGTCATAGCCGCGGCAGGGGGTTCACGGCACGTTTCACCATCGACTTCATCGACAATGTCTACGCTGGAAGACAACAATTACAACAACAACAACCAATACGTAATCCATACGACGTGCAGGCGATCCCCCCGCGGAAATGCTCTGCATTTGATCGTGCCCCTCACGAGGGGGATGTTTTATGTGTTTGCTTTTTTTTGTATTCAGGCAGTAGGAATCATTCACGAATCCATAATACAGATAAGAAGAGACACACGGGACTACACGCCCACAGGCAGGCCTAGCACATAACCGTCACTGCTTCCACACGTGGAAACGCACTAGACTGCTGTGCGGGCAAAATTCGCTAAATTTGTGTTTTTGGCCAGCTGATTTTCCCAAAAAAGGTCAAGAAACCTTGATTCCTCAGCATAGCGAATTCGTTATATCCAGGTTAACTGTCACAAGTCCTTCGTTGCATAGAGGTCGCAAACACATAGGCTTTTTAAAGGTAAAAATGAAGACTTGAGAGACTCCGTTTATTCCAGGAATTCGTTCCAGATTGGTTCGTTCCATCCAGGTTTACCCGTAGTAACGAGGCAGTCAATTAGTTCGTTGGGTCCGATGTTGCATGTAACACTAGAGGTAAAAATTGGCTCTAAACAATTGGCGATATGGCTGGCACAAAAGTCCTGAATACAAAAATGCATTATTCTATTTCTATACTTCGAACGACTTTAAGTGAAGTAATTTTTACTTGTTTCCTTGTGTCATTCCAAACTGAATTTACCAGAACATGAGAACATGAAAGAAAAACAGGGCATCGCTTGTTTAGCAAAACAGGTTTGCGTTCTTATTTATTTGAAGGGTTCGGTCTTCATCTGGTGGTTTTGACAGCTCAGATTAGGATGAATGTTTTCACAGTGTCCACGCACGAAAGGGCGTTTTCAACTTGCGCTGTTTTGGGTGTTTTCTATGTTTCTTCAAAATATTTTATTATCTTTAAATTTTTTTATTTTGCTTTTGCATGCTAGCTTCCGAGTTTTGAGCCCCGTGCTAGCCAAATATTTCTTCATAACAGCCGATGTAGCGCATGGCTTGCTGTTTTAGTTTTGTTATAAAAAAAGTGCGCCACTGAATTGAAGCGTCACCAATTAAAGCCGTATTCAGTTCGCTGCAGCTGATAATTCGCTACATTGGTGTTCCTTATAACGACGTGCATCTGTATCCGCCTGGACATTTATATATAGCTTCCACATCCTAATAAATTTATGTCCATGGGGATTTCGCCTAAAAGAAAGTCGGTGAATATAAATGCATACTAATGAAATCTTAGTAGCACTACCGCCCTGTCAAATCTGTCCAAAAAATGTGCCCCTCCTCCTGTTGAATTTTGCGCTAATGTTGAAATTTGTTAATGAATTTTCTGTCATTTGTGTTTGTCGTTTTCAGTGTTAGCACTACAGTGGCGTTGAATAAGGAGGTGCTTATTTGCCTCGTTACATTCTCCAGAAAGGGTTAAAAAGCCAAATGTTTGCACATTCCAGTCATCCAGCAGACACCTCTCCTTGCAGGAAGTGATCCTATTTTGGGCCGTTTTTTTCTTCTTATATACATAAGCACAAGAAATGTTCTGTGGTCTGCAATGTGTAGTTACATTTGACGAAGTGATTAGCTGAAGTGAATTTGTTTAAACCTTACGCTGAATAGTCCGAATGAGGAGTTCTTGATTTAAACAAATAAAATTTATTTTATAAAAGTTGCATGAATGTTTTAACATGAACTATGGTGGCAAAATTTCAAGGAATTACCATTCAGCATCACCAATCCCATTTTTGCTCCGTATCCTGTTGCATAGAATGTCAAGCAGAATAAAAGTATTACCAAGGGGACGAAATTGGTTCAGTTTCTGTAATATATTTGAGGACGTGACATTATTTTTGCCGTATTATTGTCTTGAATAATAAGAAAAGAGCCTAGACATTAAATACTGATAATTCTATTTGTTTCATTTCATTTGCAGGGTTTAGGAAAGCCACAGCTGAATACAAGAGGTAAATATAAATACATGCAGTGAGAAAGTTGTGCTTCTATCAAAAGGGGCCAAGCTGGCCAAGACGAATACAGCCACTGATCGGTCGCCACAACAAAGCAACTGGCCACCACCGTAATTCGCCTGCACGCGCAGCAGTTTTTGTAATAAAATGTCGAACGTATGCGATAAAGTGTGTGGGGTCGCCTACGTAAGGCTAGCCTGTGAAGCGAACTTCACCTGCTAGCGTTTACGCAATCGTCCCGCCGTATAATTTGGCGGCTCTCACGTGACTCCCAACACGCCGTGCGCAAGGTCGCGCGTGGCTCAGGGTTCGGGCGAAAATGGACACCACGGACTCACAACAAACCATAAAAAGGTTTATTATAGCTAATATCGTTGCGCGTGCAAACAGACCAGCAGCCACAGCAGGGAGGATAGTCCTGTCCTACTGCAGCGTTCTCGCAAGGGAAGACAAAGGGTTTGGCTTACTCAGTGAAGGTCGTGGGGCGGGTGGATTTCGGGGTCGGGGCAGGGAAGGCCCTTACGCCAGGAGGTCGATGCGGTGAAAGAGCCCAGGCCCTCGCTCACAAACTCCGACCTCGGCTCTTGGCGAGGACCGGTTTTTTCTCAACCTCCTCCCGGAGCTACAAGCGCGCCCTCCGAGGCGTCGCGGTGGAAACGGGAACCGAGACCCGAAACGGGTTGTTACCGGGGTGGTTGGCAATGTACAGCACAGCGCATTGCTGCGAGAAGGTTGCCCCCGTGCCTGCCGCGTCAGCCGGCTTGGCCATAGGGACCGGGCGGCCGTTGCATGGCACCACCGTCGTTTCAGCGAACAGCGCCGCCCGTGGCGAACCGCTCGTCAGTGGAATTCCGTTGGCGGTCAGCGCAGCGTAGTTGTGCACGGCTTTCTGTCGTTTTTCTGCGGTTCGGCTCGCAAAGTGAACGTAACCCCACGTGCATTTTTCAGATCGGTAAATCTTGAGTGTAGATGTGACGTTTACGAGTCATGCCATGTGTGTTATTTACGCCCATACTCAGTATATACAAATAGCAGACGACGCTCAATGCGCCAAGCTGGAAGTCAAGCTGGAAGTGAAAGTTTATTGCTTCATGCAATTTTTTCATGCCTGCATGCAGTTTCGCGAATCGAGGAGTATATTGCCGCTAAATGCTCCCACAAAGCCGGTGTGTGCGGCCGATCTAGGAATGCTGCGGCGCTGGGCTTTGCAGTTGATGACGAAACGGCGCCGACGTCGTGCACAAGCGAAGACAAAGTTGGGGGGTGTCTTCGAAGATTTACCTCAAAACAGAAATTGTGACGGACGACGCTTCCATATTTTCATTACCTACGGCTGAAACGTGTTTAATTTCATAGAAATGCTCTTACTACAGTCATCGGGAATCGTTGATAGAATAAATACCGCATGATAGTAGAATGTCATTATTTGTCGTGGAGAAGCATTGCTTTACAAGAATTGCAATGGTTGCTGACTAGTTGGTAAATTGTTTTTCAAAAACCAGTTCCTGCGTGGCTGAAGGAAGCAAGACAGGAGGGTGTCCGAAACCTGTACTCAGCTTCACAACTGAATGCTGCGGTCGGTTTACAAGCTGCCACCTACGCTTGAAAAATCATGCACACCTCCGTCTAACGACGATGATAGTTTATCGCAAAGCTCTATCGTATGGGTTTCCTTGGTTGCCTTCTGGATTTAATCTTTGACTAGTTGAGCGTCGAATTTGACCAGCACGCAGTTTGGTCTTTTCATCGCAGCGTCTTTGACTTTGACCATTTCCAATTCGATTTCGCACGAAGAAAGCTTTGTGTTCAACCATCATAATCATTAAACGGAGGGCTAGATGATTTTGCTGTTTAATTTTGAACTTCCATACCCCCTCTCCAAATCTAAACTTTTTCCAGCTTGTCGGAAATGTGTCTGTGGTGGAAGACTCGGGCTCATGCACCCATATTTGAGGCAACTAATCGCGCGTTTTTGGTGTCTTCACCAGGCATTACACGATTTTTTAGGTACTCTGTAAAGAAGAATTAAGCATTAAAAAACGCCGGCTGACGTTTACGCTGCCACATTTTTTAACTATCGGTGCCAGCCTTTATTCTACGCAGGTGGTAAAACGGGAAGGGAAGGAGGGATGGTTTGTAGCTTGGGCTGTTGAGTTAGTGAAGAACTTTGGCTCTTGATAAAATGACCACCACAAACGTGGGATTTCCAATTCGGCTTTCAGGCTCCCTTGCTGTCACAGTGTCGCTCACCATAACCGAAGGTACAAAGCTCACAGTTACAGAAAGTGTAAACTACCGCAACATTTGTACGGCTACACGGTAATCCATCTCCTATGCAGGTGCCTTTTTATTTAAAGCACACGTATCGAGATATTCCAGCGCTAAGGCTGGCGTGGAAACCGTAGTCATTGAAACCAGTGAAGATAACTTAAAGTGGTAGAAATTAATTCTAATATTGCTAATAGTTTTATTCCTACTCAGATAGCGTGGAGCCAGGCGCAGAGCGCTGCAAAAAGCGCTCGTGTCAATGTAGCCCTTCCCCAACCTTGCAAGCACCCAATAAGTTTGCATAGCCGTGATTGCATTTAAGAAGAAAATAATACTAATAATAGTAGTTTTATTCGTACTCAGAACGGGTAGAGCCAAGCGCAGATCGCTGCAAAAAGCGCTCATGCTATTGCAGCCGATACCTAACTTTAGACGCGTCCGACAAGTTTACGCAGTCATTACTGTATCTAAGAACCCAACAAATCAGCTTAGACTTCGTTTCATCTCACATGTCTGCTCACAACGCGACCAAAACATGCAAAGCACCGAAGCAAACACGACAAAAACAACGGGAGGCTGTGTAGTCCAATGCACCGGCTCATTCCACTGAAGAGGGGAGCGCCGAGTGGTGGCGCCACCCGTCCAGCTGCCCGGTCCCTATAGCCGCCGGCGTGCGCTCGAAGTGGGAGAGGGGGCAGGACGTGAGTGCGCTCCCCACATTTCCCCTCCTTAAGAATCCTCTCCACCCGTGGCGACTCCGCAGGAACCTTTATTAACATTAAAAAAAAACGAATCTCTGCTACTTTTTTTAGCTAGTTATCCAACATGGCCTCCAGCATGTCGACCTCGCTTGCCGACAGCCCGTCAATCAGGCCGGCGACTGCCGGCCGCCCGGGGCCCGGGGGCACCTGGTCCAGGGCCCCAGCAGGCCCGACCTCGGCGGCCTCCACGGGGGGCAACTCTGGGGCTGGGTCTTGCGGCTGCAGGCTCGCAGCCGGCGGGTCCGGGAGCCCGTTCGGGGTAGCGGCAGCGGGTGGCAGGACGGGGGCGGCGGCCCCGGGCGGTACATCCGGGGCGGCGGCCACGGGCGGTAGGGCCGGGGCGCGGGCGAGAGGCCGCGGGCCCGTAGCCGGGGCCGGCGGGGGGCCCTAGGCGGAGGCGTGTACGGTTGCCGCCCTCCGAACCATCAGTTGAGCTGCGGCCCCGCCGGGCCCCGGGGGTGGTGGTGGTGGTGCTGGTGCGGCGGCCGAAGAAGAGGCGCCCGCCGCCTGCGTCCGGGCGCGGTGAAGGGCCCCGCACGGTGGCACGGGTGCAGCATCACCGCGCCGCATCCGCACAGCCGGGTGCCCGGTGGAAGGGGCAAGGAAGCTCCCTTAGCAGCCCGGTCAGCGTCCGCCACCGTCCGCCCCTGGAACGGCCGGAACAGGCGCTCCGGCGCCATCCCGACCCGGGCCCGCTCCTGGCGCCACCACGGCCTCCAAGAGGCGTACGCTACCGGCGCCTCAGTGCCGGCCTGATGCCTCCAGGTCGCAACGTCGGACGACGAGGGCCGCTGAGGCGGCTGAGGCGCCGGGCCAGCCGATCGCGGCGAGCCGCGCTGCCGGGCCGGAGAGCGAGCGGGCTGGCGGGGAGAATTTGCTTGCCGGCGACGGGGAGAAGGGGGCGGCCGCTGAGGGGAGTTGCTGGGGGCCATTATTCCAAACTGCAAACACCCGCCCCCCCCAAAAAAAAGAAACATACATGACGCTGCTCTGGCAGCACGTGCTGCCTCGCCGTGCATGTATCCCGAGCGAAATCGATCGGGGATCAACGCAAGAAGTCCTACGTACACATATACGCCGACGTACGAGCAAAGTATTCGCATGCGCGTGCCCAGAAGACATTCAGTAAGGCGTGCACTCGCGCAAGAACGGTTAGTGTTTCCGCCTTTTGCGCACGTCGTAGCGCTCTAACGGGCTCGTTCGTCGGCCCCCGTTTCGGCGCTGAGCTGGCGGTTGGCGGAGGAGCGCATTCTTCCCCCACTCGCTTCCCCGCGCTGAGTAGCGCTTAAGGTCGCACACATGCATGGGCCCGCCTGTAGGTTTTTCATTCATGTCCACCAGCCCGTACACAAGTGAAGAAACCTTTTCTCGCACTCGGTATGGCCCTGGCCACTTTTTTGCCAGCGAAGCAGCAAATTGCTTGCGCGCGTCACTGAGCACTTGATTGCGCCGAAGCACCAAGTCACCCACTTCGTAGCGAACATCGCGGTGCTAACGGTCGTACTGCGCTTTCTGCTGCGCTCTAGCGGTGGAGAGATTGTGACGGGCGTTGAGCTGGTCCTCCGTCAACCTGGCGCCCTTCGGAGGAACCGAACGGGGAAACGAAGAACGCAGCGTAACAAATAGCTCTTCCCCACACGCTAGTTTCGTTATTCGAAACGCGTTCTCTTTCCGCGGTCATAAACAAGCCTGGCCCGGCTTACGCCCGTAATGTCGCGCGGAGCTGACTTCAAGTAAGGTCCCTAAAATTACTAAGGTAGCGCCATCTTTAGATCTCGCCGCCTTTCGCCCTCGCCCGCGCTCCTCTCTTACTTCGTTTTTTGCCATTTTCTTTTTCGCTGGCGAACGCCGCGCGCCATTGGCCAAGGGAAAAGTCACGTGGTTTTGTTTTTTTTGCTCCGCCGCCGGGTCGCCTCGCCGATGCCTCGCCGGCTGGGACATTGCGCAACGCCGCCGCTGCGACGCCATTGCTGGCTTCCGAGCCACCGTCGCCACCGTGCTTCAGTACCGGAATTAGCTGCTCGCTTCGAAAAAATGTCGCACCGGTGTCGTTTTAGGTTGCTTCTCGGTGTCGATGTGTTGTGCCTTAGGCAGCGCGAATATCGTCAGGCAGGGCACAAGACTTCGTTATTCCGTCCGGGAAACGCGACGCAGAAAGGAGAAAAGTTTGGTTGCATAGATTTGAACGGGCATACTTCAGGCCGACGCTACCATCACTCTTTTGCGAGGTAAGTTTCTGAATGCTTGTTCTTGCTCTGTTAAATTCTGCGCGAGCTTGAGCGGTCACTTACGAAGAAATGCGTATTCCCTTCGCGACCGTCGTCCACGCTTTGTTCTGAGTAGGCATTGCGCGCAGCGCCGAGTTCGTCCCGTCGTAAGCTTTGGTTTGGATAAGAGGCCGTGTATTTGTCATGTGCGCACTTAACTTCCAGCATCAATATCAGCGGCGTAGCATGTTCAGTCAGTTGTCGTAAGGGTTTCGTGACGCGAGAATTGTTCACCTGAATTCATGCTTGTTTTGGCCGACGGCAGCTTGCGTCTGACCATGTATCGTGTGCGTTCCGAGTGCGTGTACGCTCTTTTTGGCGTGAAGTCATGTTTTGTGTGTTAGCTACCCGGGTGGTATTATAATCCCGTTGTTATGACATCGGAGGGATTTGCTGCGTAATATGGGCTTGGTCGGTGCGGCGCAAATTGAGGCTGTTGCGAGAAAAAAAAATTGCGGCTAGGTAAAACAATTTAAAGGAGCCATGAAGAGAAAACACAAGTTTGGTTCATTCGAAAGATTGCCTCGTTAGAACCATAACGACACCACTTATAACGCAAACTTCGCTCAAATAAGCTACATAATTAGGAAAAACGGGAATGGTCATGCGACCCACCAGCTCATTTCCCGCAACAGAACCTATGCCGTCACATGGGCTAAGCTCTGCGATTGGCGGAGGCCGGCAAAAGCAAACGCATGTTAGGCAGGGCTTACAGTTTGCATAGCGAGCTAAATGCCCGTGAAACATACTGCACATTCTTTTTATGACAAAGAACGGTGGAGTAAACGGTTGAAGTTCCGAACGAACACGCAAGCGTGTGCGCCAATGCGTACGAAACAACCGCCTGGCCGAGCTCGACATCTCGCCGTCGCGCAGACGAATTTTCGGGTTCGAGGCGCTCTGACCTTGGAGGAAAAATGCCGTAAACACCGCGCATTGACGCTCGTATCTTTCTGGTCGAAGCAGAGAGCTCGCGCGAACGGCTTTCCATACACGACACCGGCCAACTGGCATAAGCGATACTGCTACTGAAGTTGAACTATTATTAACCGTAATAAAAATACGGCACATACGTACCAGTCTGTATTCGTCCGTGGCGACGGCGCTGACGAGGCAGCGGTGCCGACGGCAGGGCGTTCGTCTGTTGTGGCTATCGCGGAATGGTCGCTTTTCCGTCCACAGCGTATCCCACAACTCTTGCCGCTCGTGCACTTAGAAGAGTTGAGCGTTCAAGTGGTGTGAGGTTGTTAAATGCAAGCCCGAGCTCCTCGGCGAGAGTTTTGTTCTCCAGATCAGGTGATTCCATGACTAGGGCTGCGGGTGCACTAGGTTTTACTAGCATTTTTAAAATGGCCGCCGTCTCGGTCGACTCCCGCGTGTGGGTGCTATATGGAGTCGACATACTAAGTATCTGTTTCATGGACCGGCCCGTGTGACACCATTGCTCACGTCACCAAATGTGCAATTTTAGCGGGAGATTTAAAATTTTGGCTTAAATTGCCTTATTTCTCAGTGAATAAAGCATCATTTGCTTCCGGGAAAGCGCTTGGGGTACTATGAAACACCTAATCTTTCGAATAAAACAAACTTTTGTTTTCTCTTCATGGCTCCTTTAAGGTCAGCTAATATAGTGACCGCGCCGTTGACGTACGTTTGATGCGCAATTTCTGTTATCGCTTTATTAAATTCTCGCACGTTTGAATGAGCACTTCAAATGCATATTCGCACCGTAACGGCTGTACGCCCTTTCTTCCGTGTATGCACAGAGGAACGTTAATTACGACTTACGTTTGCATTACACGTGATGCCGTACATTTGCAGTGTGCGCGCTTACTTCATCTTAGTAGTCAATGGCGCAGCGTATCCAGTCATTGCGATTTGAACCAAAACACACTGGTCGACTATAATATTTTCAGCAGACGTATTTTTGTCCAGCAAAGCGCTTGCTAAACGGGTTTAGTGTAGCGAGTTGAGCGGACGCGGCACTGAGCAGATGCGCGAACACGAATTTGACCATGCTACGGTAGAACAGTCACTAACTCCCTTCTGCAATGCATTATTGCCTATATTTGCGGAGTGTTTGTGGCGCATCTCAAACTCGGTGGCGACATTTCTTTTCCCTTCTCAATAGGATTATTTCACGGATCAATTTGAGCAACGGATATTGGAGAAGCTTGGCGTTAAAAAAACTAAACCCAAATGCCACTCCCAACATTTTTTCTCACGGGAAGCCACGTCAGCAGCACAAGCCACCTGCACGACGTCATTACGGACGTTTGTTCCAATAAAATATCTATTTGCTGGCACCAATTCATTTTTGTGATTTATTGTTTTCTCTTGATAATCATCGTGACATTGGTCCTCTTTCGAATTTCTTTCGGGTGTATCCCTGTGTTAGTGCAATGTACAAATCTGCCAGAATATATCCCAGCACAAAACAATTCTGTCCAGGCGCCTCCATTAATAACGGCTGTAAACGACCGCGCCCGGTGAAAAAACGTATTGCATGATTAATTAACTGCAGTAACTAGTGACATAATTTGTACCTAGAGGGACTGTAATTTCAGTTTACCCGATCGATTGATCGCAGTCTTGTCTGGCGCGTATTCCCAGAATTACAAGTCTGCGTTTTTCACTAGGTTCGCACATGAACGTACGGCCGCGAGTGTAGTTTAGTGTATCCGGCTGCGAAGTCGGGGAAGCAGGGGCTTTTCACGTCGCTGTACGTGCACACACGCACAACAGCATGTGTATGTTTTTAGTCTACTCACAGCAGCCTATAACGACATTAAGGTGAAGGAAACATTTC
This sequence comes from Haemaphysalis longicornis, assembly GCF_048455015.1. NCBI lineage: Eukaryota > Metazoa > Arthropoda > Arachnida > Ixodida > Ixodidae > Haemaphysalis > Haemaphysalis longicornis. Next base: position 81,555,435 of record NW_027526460.1, on the reverse strand, counting down.
TACAAAAACGGCAAAGCACTCTAAACTGCGCGTAATTAAGGTAGGCTGTAGGTCGTTAGTAAAAGCGGGCGCAGAGTGAACGCCGCTGAGGATACACAATTATCGCAAGAAAGGCGAGTGCAAGGACGCCAGCGCAGCGCTCGAACTACGGCATTTGCGAATGAAGCGCACTGTATACTGCCGCGAACCGTGCGCAAGACCTCTGTGCAGTGATTGCACGACCACAGTCACGCGAATGCAAGAACGGAACTACCGTAACAGAGCAGTTTGAAATGTCCACGCTCGATCCTTTCGCATTCACAAGCTATCCTGAGGTGTTACAGAATGCCGCACAGGTGAACAAAAACCGCGCTGTGCGTATGCGCCAGCGGCATCCGCCCCGCAAATATCCCCTTGTAGACAAAAATATAAAACAAAACACTATCACTCAGTGCCTGTTGGTAAAACGGGGCTCTAGAAATCCTATAAATGCTACCAAAGAGCGATTTCGGCGCGAAAACAAGAGCAAACTGCAGCGAGCGCCCTGAAGCGTAGCGAGGGCGTCTGCTCTCAAGTGGCCAACAAATATGGCGGCCCCGCCGCGGAGTTAAAGGGACGGCGGCGCCGCGGGTGAGGGGAGAGAAAAAAGAGGAGGGCAGCGGAGAAGGAGGGAGCAGTTGGCGCTACCTTAGTTCTTTCAGGGACCTTAACTTCAAGGCTAACACAGCGGCAGGCACGCACGCCTCCCAATCGCGGTTTCGCTCAAAGCAGAGGGCTTTAAACTTGCGCTTTCGCACTGTGCGCCTTCGATCCACTGGCTTGAAATGCGTATGAAAGTGCCCCACCCTGCTTTCAAGCAAATCATCGCGAACTGAGGACAACATCGAGTTCGCCTCGCAACGCGCGGCCACCTGGATTTTCCCGCCAATGGGGATGACGTAACGCGCTTCCGTCGGCGGCTCCACTAAGCTACTGCCAGAACTTTCGGTCCGCTCGCCGCTCGGCCTTCGCTGCTCGCTTGTCTCTCGCGTCCCGTTCGCAGGCTTTGCCACAACATCGCCCGAGTTAGAGCTCGCACCCGAAGGAACACCTGTTTCCGGGGGCTCTAGCGGCTTCGTCTGGCTAGCCTCGCTGTCCACACTTTCCCGCGAAACTTCGCTATCTCGCGCACTGTGCGCGATCCTGCTGGAAGCCATCTCTGAGGCCTCCCCTTATTCTGACCGATCTGCCGAGATCATTCAAGCCGAGACCGATACATGAACGCGATAAGAGGACCCGCACGGCCCTCTGTCGGACGTCTCAGCAAGTGCGTTATCTACTTCAGGTTCGTCATTTCTCTCTGAGACGGCGGTACGGTCTCTGTCAACGTCATGCGCTACGAGCTCACCGGATTTCTCTCTCGGAAGCGCTTGGACCTTGAACTCGTTTTCGCGCAACAGCTGATCGGTGACCGGTCACAACGTACTTTTCCTGTCGCCCGGCTGCGTTTCTCCACCGAAGGGTTTCACGCAACCCCGTTCTGCTGCTGGCGGTTCCACTAGCCTACAGCGACAGTTTTCGGTGGTCTCGTAGTTTGGGCTAAGCTGCTCGGCGTCCTTTCGCGTCTCGCTCGCTGGGGAAGACTCAAGTGTCTGCGAGAGCTTCCCCGCTTGCGAACTCGTAAGTGCCATGCACTGGCCACTGGTCGCGGACTGTGCGCGCGTTTCCAAATTTTTATGTCGAAGCGGCTTATCTGCCTCTGCGCCGTTCTCGCCTTCCTGGCTCGTTTCTCTGTCCAAGAATACGAGTGCGGTCGCTTCACGTTTGGCCTTCGACGTACCGTCTTCCGGCCCTGACCTTTCCGCAATGAACGGCGGCCGTTGGTCCCGACTTCTCGGACCGCTCGCGTGAACCGTTGAAGAAGTCGCGCTAGTCCACGCATCATGAATAATCCACGCATAATCCACGCATCACGAATACTTTCGTCTGCAAACGGGAGAGAGGGAAACGGGACTTGGAGGAGCCGGAAGTAGGAGAATAAAAATGACATAAACTTCATATTATGCGATAACCTGGCGTCGTGCAGGATGTGGAAGTGCTTAGATGTGTATAGTGTAGCGACTACCGTATGGTAAGATCTGGAATTAGGCTAGATTTTAGGAGGGACCGTAACAAGCTTGTGCGAAATAGGCCGATTAATACTCTAATGGTAAGACGTGAATTTGAAGCATTCAGGATTGCGAACCAGAACCGATATTCAGCTCTTACCGAGGGAGCAACGTTTACGATACAATAAGCCAGCAACAATCTTAGACGCATTATCACGGAGTGCGCAGTAGAAGTCGGGGGGCCGATGGCTTAACAGGATACCGGTAAACTTTCCCAGGAGAAGAAATATATAATTAGGAAACGGCAAAGCATGATAATCTCCACCGCAGCTGAGAGAATAGAACTAGCGGAGTGTCATGTGGTAAGACGACCCCACACCCAAAGGGGGATTGGCCCCAGATGAAGATGTCGGAAGAAGAGATGAAGAGAAAGAAGAATCAGCATACGGGATGGCGAGAAGGATTTTGAAGTGACCAATGAAGAAGAAACACAGGGTAATCGAAGAGGAGGAGGAGGCAGCTTGTCCAACAAATGGGAGCCTCTCACGGTAGAATTCGAGGTGAAGAGGAGGACGAAGTGGAGTGGAGAGAGTGGAACGAGGTTAGGGAGGAACGGTGGCAAGTTCGGGCCGTGCCCCACAACGCACCAGCGGCATCGCACCGTTTGGCAGCGGGCAGCGCGGAACCACCTATCACCAGCGGCTTAGCTCTGCTGGCCTCCTGCTGAGCCGCGCTGCTCAGCGAAGCCGTGGCATCGCACCACGGTCATCCGGACCACTGACGACCAGCACGGGTCATCGCGAAGTGCTTCGACGTTCGGCAACGCGGAAGCCTGTCCACCGGGACACGTCATCGGAATAGCAGTGGCTTCGACGTTCTACAGGGTGGGATTTGTTTTACTTTTCCATAGACAGTCAATGTATTATAGTGACTTTTTGAGTAGGTGTTTGATAGTTTACGTTGTGCGTGTTTTTTTGGGTATACTTAGATATGCGTGTTAAATTTCTATGATGCCGTTTGTTTGCGGTTTTGATTTATAAATATATTGTGTTGGCATCGAATGAATCAACCCGAGCTTCATTTCTCTGCCGCGTGAGACGCGTGACAACATTTGCCGAGCCTGCCAGGATCTATCCTTGGCCCAACCACACGTCTCACCCGGTGGAGAGATGGATCTCGAGAAGATTTTAAGCTTGGCAGGTACATTAGGTATGACCAAGGAGGAGGCACTCAGCTTGTACGAGCGGGAAAATACGAGTTTACAAGAGATAGAACAAGAAGATGAGAGGAAAGCCGCTCGGGATAAGGAGATTTTGGAACTTAAGATACGCCTAACAGAGACTGAGCGAAACAGTGTGGTAGAACACGATTGGTCGTCTAGCTGAGGGGAACCGTCACGGTCACCAAAAATCTGTCCTCGCAAACTATTGGCGCCATTTGATGAAAAAAAAGGGATGATTTAGACGCATACCTACAGCGCTGTCAACGGATAGCGACGGGTCAAGGTTGGGACAGGAGTGAGTAGGCCACAGTCCTTAGCATTTGCTTAGTTGGAGAAGCGCTGATTGTTTTCGGGCGGATGCCAGCTTCCGACTCAATGGACTACAAGAATGTGAAGATGAAGGCAATGATCAACCAACTTGATGGAATACACGGAGCTGACCTGGACAGAAAGAGGACTCATAAAGATGACGAATAGGTTGGGTAATAAGATAAGGCATAAATATGGTATGGTGGAAACACAAGGGTGTTGTAAGCGTATGAAGCATACATGGAAGTGATGTACGTGAGAAGTGTAGAGTGATTAAAAGTGTTTGCAATCTTGAGATTTGTTGTGTTTGATTTAGGTGATGTTGGAGCAGATTGCACGAGGAGATTAGTTTAAGATGATTAGGAAGAATTGTGTGTTATTGTTACGTGTTGTAATTGAGTGTAAGATTTGTAGTTAGTTTTGGTGAAGAGTGAAATTTGTGTGTAATGAATATTAGTAGTTTAGTAGGACTGATGTAGTAGCTCAATAGGACTGATGTGACGTGCAGACTGCGGTATTTGTTTCCACAACCGGCGTGGTGTGTAGCAGTTTTATTAAAAAAAACTCTTCATTTTCGTGGGTAATGTCATGTGGTAAGACGAGCCCATACCCAAAGGGGGATTGGCCCCGAAAGAAGTTGTTGGAAGAAAAGATGACGAGGAACATCCCCCTCGCAAGTGGCACGATCAAATGCAGAGCATTTCAACGGGGGGCGCGCCTGCAAGTCGTATAGATTACGTATTGGTTGTTGTTGTTGTAATTGTCTTCCAGGGTAGACATTGTCGATGAAGTCGATGGTGAAACGTGAAACGTGCCGTGAACCCCCTGCCGCGGCTATGACGCAACGTGGAGCGGCTATGGCGCAACGTGGCGCGGCTATGACGCAACACAATCCAACACAATCCACTTTAATCCAATTCAATCCAAACCAATCCAATCCAAGACAAGCCAAGCCAAGCCAATCCAATCTCATCCAATCGAATCCAATTCAATGCCCCTCGCGAGAGAGTGTTATAGCACCGAAATCGCGCCACCACACGAACGCGTGATATTGATGTCACGATCACGCCACAGATGTTAGCGACCGGAACACGCGTGAACGACATATGTGGTTTAAGCGCGAACCGACCGTGGCGAGAGAGCGCGATGCGAGCGCCCCCACCTGTTCTTGCGGGCGAACCGACTTGCTCAGCGCGAACCCAACGCGGCGAGAGAGGGTGTTGCGCACGTCCCCACCTGTTGTGCGCCCGAACCGAACGCGGCGAGAGAGGGTGTTGCGAGCGGAGAGAAGGCGAGGAGGACGCGGGGGAGAGGGCGCACCTGTTGCCTATGGTTGAATTAGTCAAGGAGATAAGGCGCATTCGTAACGTAACATTCTGTGTCAGCTTTGTGGCGCAGTGGGTACAGCACCATGTACCTTGCGTTCCGCCCACAGAGTTGTGAGATCGAGACCTGCCGCCGGTAAGTATTATTTTTTTATATAGTGTAGGGGGAGCGATGCGGACTACGGACGTCAACGCGGGTGACATCGTGAGTTACTGAAATGCTCTGCATTTAACAGAAGCAGCATGCGGGATGGCGAGAAGGATTTTGAAGAGACCAATGAAGAAGAAACAAAGGGTAATCGAAGAGGAGGAGAAGGTAGCTTGTCCAGCAAATGGGAGCCTCACATGGTAGAATGCGAGGTGAAAAGGAGTTGGACGAAGTGGAGTGGACAGAGTGGAACGAGGTCTTGGGAGGAACGGTGGCAAGTTCAGGCCGTGCCCCACAACGCACCAGCGGCATCGCACCGTTTGGCAGCGGGCAGTGCGGAACCACATATTACCTGCGGCTTCGCTCTGCTGTCCTCCTGCTGACCGGCGGCATCGCACCGTCTGGCAGCGGACAGGTCGGGACAATCCATTACCAGCAGCTTCGCACTCCGGGCCGCCTGCTGAACCGCGCTGCTCAGCGAAGCCGTGGCATCGCACCACGGTCATCCGGACCACTCACGACCAGCACGGGCCATTGCGACGTGCTGCGACGCTCGGCAACGCGGAAGACTGCCCACCGGGACACGTCATCGGAATAGCAGCGGCTTCGACGTGCTACAGGGTGGGACTTGTTTTACTTTGTCATAGACAGTCAATGTATTATAGAGACTTTGTAAGTAGGTGTTTGATAGTGTGAGTTCTGCGTGTTTTTTGGTATACTGAGATATGCTTCTTACTTTTCTATGATGCCTTTTGTTTGTGGTTTTGTTTTATAAATATATTGTGTTGGCATCGAATGAATCAACCCGAGCCTCATTTTTCTGCCGCGTGAGACGCGTGACACGGAGCTTTCGAAGTTAATCAATAAGCGTAAGACACCTGACTTGCGGAAGTATAATATTGAGAGGATCGAATATGCTGTAAAGAACGGAAGCAGACTGAAAGCAGTGAAGAGGCGTCGAGGTGTAGGGAGACAGATGCATGCACTTAAAGACAACCGAGGTAATGCCATAACAAATAGGGGTAGTATAATTGTAGTACCCGAGGAGTTCTTTAAAGATCTGTAAAGTTGCCGGGATATCCAGGATAATGCCGAAAGAGAATGTAGTTCAGAAGACATACACATCCCACCTGTAACGACACAAGAAGTAAGGAAGGCTTTGAAAGAAATGAAACGGGGCAAAGCCCCTGATGAAGATAACAGACCTCTTGAAGGATGGCGGGCAAACTGTGATAAGCAGGCAAACCTGTACACGCAATGCCTAATGACCGCGAGGGTACCGGAATTTTGGAAGAACGCCAACATTATCGTAATCCATTAGAAAGGTGACATGAGTGACTGAAAAATTACTGGCCGATCGGCTTACTGTCAGTCGTCTGCAAAGTACTTACGAAGGTAATCGCGAACAGAGTTTTTACCACCTTAGATTTTAGGCAATCTAAAGAAGAAGCAGGGTTTCATAAAGGGATCCGACAATGGACCATATACGATCAACCAGGTTGTAGAGAAGTGCGGGGAGATTACTGAAACCCCATATATAGTCTTCATACCCGGCTGTTGGCGGCACATTTACTTGCGATCTCGCCACTGAAAGTTCTCCATGACGGCAGGCCCGATTAGATTTGTCCGCAGGCTTTCATATGTCTTACAAAGTGGACTGCGGTATCACGCGTTAGAACTGGCGGCAATTGGATTAACAATCTCAGCGTCTTTAGTGCGACATTTTGTGTGCTTGCCACTTCATGCTCAAACGCATGTAAGCTGGCGAGGGGAAGAGCACGCGAGAGATCACGCCACGAACGCTGGGCAGTGTTCTCTCGAGGGTTGAGCTGGCCAACACTGGGCGCTCCCCACTAGCCCACGCACACCATGGCTCCGAGAGATAGAAGCGGAGAACACGCAAATCGAGGACTCTGCCCTACCCGCGTGGGGTGCCAGCTGGTTACTGGGATCGGTCCTATTGTAGACGGTTGCTAGGCAATGCGAGGAGGTGCAAATCTCGGCTGGGAGTTCTGGTAACGGTCCATGGCGAAAGCAAAGATTAAACATCTCCGCTGTTATTAACGGAATGGAATATTATTATTGCTCGTGTACGCGCGTGCATGGCGCCACAATGACACGAACAAGCTGGACAGTTGTCAAACGAGTGGTCAATTGAGCAATATATAAACCAACATCGGTTTCGAACGCAGATCCGTGCTGACTTTAAGACATTTTCATACGATTCTTTAGTGATTTGTTCATTGATTTTAGGCTCCAGTACGTATCAACAGATGTCGTTGCTGCGTCCGCTTGGTCACCCTGTCAAGGTCGTGCTGTTTTTTTCCGCATCCTTTTGGAGTGTTGTGCAAGCGCAACATATCCTCCCATTCTCTCCTTCAGTTTCACCAGCTTCTAGTGGAGTGATGAATTTTTATGCATAATTATACAAAAATGGATGCAAATCCCCCTGTCAAGGTTTTTGGAATGCGTGTCTGTGAACGACACCCCATACGCTGATGCCTATGCAGCTTTACTTGAATTCACACGTCGCTCTACCAAGAGGGTAACCAGAGACAAGTAAAATGCATTACCACACCCTTTCTTACTTTAAATTGAGATTCATTGCTTAGGGTAAATCGACGCATGTTTCATGAATGGTGGTTGGCTAAGTTGTATTGCTGAGGCCGCAGGAGTTGTAACTTGTTTTTTATATAAAATAAAGGAAGCTCAAAGTCGGTGTTAGAAGGCCTCACTTTTCGCCCATCTCGGCCGCTGCTTGCGGAGGCGACGAGACCGGCGGCAAAGGCGGGAAGTAATTTCCCGCCTTTGCAAAATTACAGGAAGAAACTTCCTGTAGTTTTGCAACTCCTAGTGCATGCGCAAGGCGTGCACAAGGCCGCTATACGCGCCGTGGTGGAGCGCACAGTGGCGCGAGAGGTCACGTGACGCTATCACGTGGCATTGAGCGAGAACGCAAGGGTTAACCGCATATGTGCTCTGTGAGTGCACAGTCTTTCTCCCCGTCTCGGCGTGGGCTCGTAGCTCAATCGGTAAGACAAGGGGCTGTTGCCCCGTTACTCTCTTCTTTCCAAGTTCGATTCCTGGTGGTGCCATTAGTTCTTTTATTTGTTCGCGGGAGTTTTCTCTATGGTTTAAGGCGATATATATACATAAATAGAGAACCCGGTATTTATACATACAGACGTTTACTTTTATACATTTATATATAAACCAGTTCTGTATTTATACGTATATAAATACACAGCTGTGTATTGGGCGTACTACTTAAAACTGTGCGGATTATTATGGTTGTGTACGTTTTATAAACCGTAGAAGTACTTCAAAACATTATTCCCTGAAAATTTTAACAGAGCTAGAATAATCACTTGAGGACCCTCCAGTTGCACAGATACCACTTGGCGCCTCTTTTACGACTGTGTGAGTGTGGTGAGCGTTGCGCTTATATTGTCGTGGCGCTGTATTTTACTTTCTTGATTTGTATGTTATGTGATGGCAGCGGTATCACGAATCTGTTGCCATGATACTACGTTACTGTTACTACTGCGGCGCTAGAGGAGCGTCATCACACAATCTGTAAGGGTTTGCTCGTGTTGCTACTTACAAACGAACCTCTTTTCAGGGAGCATATCAGCCACCAATTGTCCAGGATGCAGCCGCCACAATACAAAAATGGCATTTCATATCTGGCGTGCTCATCTCCGCATATGTAGCAAGAGTGCCCTGCCTGTAGCCCTAGCGGCGGTACGTAGCGCACAAAAATACAGAAACCTCCCACCAAAACTCCTTTAAAAATTCTCATGGTCCTAGCAAATGTACATGTAGGGGCAATCATTTCGTCTTTCTTTGTACGAGTAGCAATAAACCTTGCGGTATGCACATTGTAAGCCTGACATCCTACATGATATTAGGCTGTTTGATTCACGAAGCTCGCCATTGATTACTGCTGTCTTTTTTTCATTCTCACAACTTTCCTACGGTGTTGTGACAAAACAAATGAGATTTGCTGAGTTTCGCACGAATGCAGTATATATGTCTGTAACAACTAATGCAATGCAGCTGAAGTGCAACAAACGTTAAAAAAACTGGTCGGCATTTTACGCTTCTAAGCTTCGTCTTCGCAGCTTTTTATCTTCCAAATCAGACAATGTAAAAAGGCGTTGAGGGTAGTTGACGTGAACGGATTCAACAGCCTTGAAAATTATTTCTGGGAGATGTATTCATTTTTTTCTTGAGACTTTACACTGCACATAAACCTGAAATACTGTTTGAAGACTTGAAGCATGACTCAAAGGAGAACAAGCAGAAAACATTCACGCACGGGCAGATGATGTCACAATTCAGGTGTTTCCGCACTTTATTCACCAGTAATCGTTTCCGAAAGGGTGACAAACAGGATGCTTCCGTCGCGACCAGAATTATAGTGGTCGTGTGCGAAAGGACTGTAGCGCGCGGCTGTGAAGTCAGTATTTCCAGTCCTTTTTGCATGACCGCTCCTCGTATACTCGGTGTGTAAAGGCGCCACAATATTGTATGTAGTGCAGTTTACACGTCTGTAAATCGTGGCTATGTTGCAAATATTTGTCCTTGACGTGTAACCTACAAACGGTTGGACCTAAAAAGTGCGAAAAGACAAAATACAATGTACGAGAAAGCCAAGCCAATTAGAGGATGCACAAAGCAGAAGGTGTCGTAAGCGTAGGTGTCCGGAAAACAAGACAGAATTTGCCCTCTTCAGCAGGCACGCTGTACCGGGTGTCGATAAATTATCTGTTTAGTAAAGGACATCACAGAGTGCACAGAAACACCTTAGCACTGAACGGGAATTGTTTCATCGAAGGGTTGCTTGAGATGAAGCATTTCGTTAAACTACGAATTGTACCTTTTTTTATGTATACTCCAGGACTGCAACATCTCGCCCTAAGCGGAAATATTGCCCACACTATGTGGCAGGTGTCCACGATGCCCCAATTATTACGATCTGCTGCACAATGACCCAAAATAAGCGTTTGCCCAAAACATGAGCCCATAAATGTGTTCGCACAAACACCAACCTCTTTTAGCCAGACAAAAATTTGCAAAGGTTGAAACAATACATTTAGTGAATATTTTAATGCCGTACTGCGACTGCGCCAGCGCAAAAATTATAGCCTCCTTAAAAAAGGACGAAGAATAATGTACAAAGAGAGAATGCATCGGTAACCTTACACATCACTTTTTAGCAGTGTATCAGTAGAAATTTGTTACATAGCTGGCGCTATAGCTTCCAGCACTAATATATATATATATATGTATATATATATATATATATATATATATATATATATATAGACAGACAGAAGGGTTGGCAGTAAAGAATACCGCGGAAAGCAAAGGAAAGAAAGCATTTTTTCACCACTTTCTTTCTGATTCAAAAAAAAAATTCTTCATCTGTTTCTATGACCTACCGCATTCCCCCCTTTGTTTCCGGTGTTTTATTGACTGCCAACCCCTATTCTGTCTTAATTCACCGAGCCCCTCATTACCCATTTCTGGTTAGCTACATGTATAGCGAGGGCCTCTATTTTGGCAGTCTTGGTGCCAAAGGTAGCCTAAGAGGGTTCAACGCTGGTCGACCACTCTCGACTTGTCGTAGACACTCGAGTCACTGCCCGGTGCCCGGGGGTTAAAAAGAAGGTCCCCTTCATCCCGAGTAGTCCGAGTGGCGCCCCTACCACCCTCAAGTGCAGGAAACAAAACATACCTTAACATAAATACCCATGAATGTGGTGGCGAAACAGTCCCGCCGGTAGCGTAGTGAAGATTGCACCAGACCAGTATTCTGGAGGTCGTGTGTTCCGAACCTAACCGGCGGGCATTTTTTCACCACTTTCTTTCTGACTAAAAAAATTTTTCATCTATTTGTATGACCTACCGCAGCCCCCCCCCCCCCCCCCCCCCCACGGTCTTAATTCACGGAGCTCCACATTTCCCATTTCTGATTAGCTACACACATATATATATATATATATAGCTAATAGTGTATATATAGTGGGTTTGGATCCCACCCGGCGGGCATTTTTTCACCACTTTCTTTTCGACTGAAAAAATTTTTCATCTCTTCCTATGACCCACCACAACCTCCCCTTTGCTTTCCGAGGTTTTCTTGACTGCCAAGCCTTATTTTCTGTCTTATTTCATGGAGCCCCTCATTTCCCATTTTCTGATTCGCTATATATATATATAGGTATAAATTAATATATATATATATATATATATATATATATATATATATGTTTTGGAAAATGAGGGGCTCGTTAGGAAATACAGAAAAAAGTGCCGGCAGTCTACAAGGCCAAAGAAGGCATAGGGGAATGGTTAGACAATTTTTTACCGTTAGTGACGTTACATTATTTTTTATTAATACGTGAGAAAGAAAGAAAAGTGGTTTTTCTGTCTTTCTTTCTGACGTATTAATAAAAAAATATTGTAACGTCACTAACGGTAAAAAAATTGTCTAACCATTCCCCTATGCCTTCTTTGGCCTTGTAGACTGCCGGACTGCCGGAATTTCTTTCTGTATATATATATATATATATATATATATATATATATATATATATATATATAAAGTCGTGAAGTGCAGTCCTTAGTTGCTGCAGGAATACGCACAAAGTAGAAGTACGCTCTTCGGAGACTTTATTTCCAACGTTTCGACCTGAGACAGGTCTTCCTCAGGAATGAAGGTAAAATCGTACGGACTCAGAGTGGGGGCGGCGCCCCGAAACACAAGCCGCCCCCACTCTGAGTCCGTACGATTTTACCTTCATTCCTGAGGAAGACCTGTCTCAGGTCGAAACGTTGGAAATAAAGTCTCCGAAGAGCGTACTTCTACTTTGTGTATATATATATATATATATATATATATATATATATATATATATATATATATATATTTATTTATTTATATATGTATATATGTATATACAGAAAGATAGGTCGGCAATCTACAACGCCAAAGGAGGCATAGGGGTGTGGTGAGGTTCTTTTTTCTTTTGGTCATGAAGTTAACATTTTTTTAAATATACGGAAGAAAGAAAGAAAGAAAAACACGCGCCCAGAGTGGGGCCCGAGCCCACGCCTTTCGATTAGATCTCGAATGCCTTACCAAATCGGCTATCTAGGCGACTGTGTTCTCCTTCACATTATGGGTTATTTATATGTAATAGAAGTATATCTGACGCTTGAGGGTGGTAGCCAGCGCCACTCTCACTACACGGGGAGAAGGGGACCTTCTTTTCAACCCCCGGGGCGTGACTGTACGTCTACAACCTGTCATGAGCGGGTAACTTGCGGGAAGCCCTCTTATGCTACCTAGGCATCAAGGCTGCCATAACCGAGACCCTCGCTGGGCTTTCGCAGAATAATATAGTAAGGAAATGAGGGTCTCGTTGAGGAAAATACAGAAAGATAGGTCGGCAGTCTACAACGCCAAAGAAGGCAAAGGGAAATGGTTGGACTATTTTTTACCGTGAGTGACGTCACATTATTTTTTTTATTAATTACGTAATAAAGAAAGAAGATAAGGTAGGTAATACGGTAGGAAAGATAAGGAAGATAACGTAGGAAACAAAGGTAGGAAAGGTAGGAAGATAAGGTACGAAAGAGAGGATAAGGTAGGTCATTGAAACAGATAAAGAATTTGAAAAGAAAAAAAGTGGAGAAAAAATGCCCACCCGTTGGGATCCGAACCCACGACCTCCCGAATACCGGTCTGGTGCAATAACCACTACGCTACTGACGGGGCTATTTTTCCACTCCACTTCCTGGGGTATTTATCCCAATGTAACTTTTTTCCTGGGCTTGGGGGTGGTAGCCAGCGCCACTCCGACTTCTCGGGGTGAAGGGGACCTTCTTTTTAACGCCGGGGCCGTGACTGGATGGTCCACGACATGTCGAGATTGGTCGACCAGCGTTGAACCCTCTTAAGCTCCCGATGGCCCCAAGACTGCCAGAACAGAGGCCCTCGCTATGCATAGATATATATATATATATACAGAAAGAAATTCCGGCAGTCTACAACGCCAAAGAAGGCATATGGGAATGGTTAGACCTTTTTTTAGCATTAGTGCCGTTACATTATTTTTTTATTAATTACGTGAGAAAGAAAGAAAGAAAAACGCGCGCCCAGAGTGGGGACCGAACCCACGGCTTTCGAGTAGATCTCGAATGCCTTACCAATTCGGCTATCTGGGCGACTGTGTTCTGCTTCACTTCCTGGGGTATTTATATTTACTACAACTGTATCTGCCGGTTTGAGGGTGGTAGCCAGCGCCACTTAGACTGCACGGGGAGAAGTGGCGTTGGCGCTGGCTACCAACCTCAAAGCGGCAGATACAGTTGTAGTAAATATAAATACCCCAGAAAGTGAAGCAGAACACAGTCGCCCAGATAGCCGAATTGGTAAGGCATCCGAGATCTAATCGAAAGGCGTGGGTTCGGTCCCCACTCTGGGCGCGCGTTTTTCTTTCTTTCTTTCTCACGTAATTAATAAAAAAATAATGTAACGTCACTAATGGTAAAAAAAAGGTCTAACCATTCCCATATGCTTTCTTTGGCGTTGTAGAGTGCCGGCATTTCTTTCTGTATTTCCATACGAGCCCCTCATTTCCAAACCTATATATATATATATATATATATATATATATATATATATATATATATATATATATATATATATATATATATATATATATATATATATATATATATTTATATATATATTTATATATATATATATATTCAGTAGAGGTAATTAATTAAGTCTCAAGAACGAAAACATTCATACTTACCAGAGTTTGTTGTAACTTCGAAAACGGCACATCCAGGAGTTGTGTTCATGTATTGTAACGTATACGTCAGCTGTGGTTGACCTGTGTAACAACCGTACATTAAGCATTGATTTTGTTGTTCATATGCTTTGCATCACGATAAAAAAATGTTTCAGCACAATAGTTGAAAATAAGTGGTAACCCAAAAAATGGAACAACCAAACTTTTTGCAGCGAAGCTGTTACCCTCTGGTTGGAACATTTTGCGTCGTAAACAAACCAAATACAGGCAGGACCCACCAGTTCTCGCCCAAGACGGCGGGCGCATGCGTCAGGCAAATCCAGCATACAGCATAGAGGTCACAATTCGTTTAGGCAAAGCACAAAACCAGCATTAAAACCACATTATGGATGAAAAGGATTCTGTGAACAAGGGGACCGCCCCATGTGTTCCTGGTAAAAATTGTTTGCAAATTATCTTCAAAGGCTAGGCAGGAATAGTGTCACGGAATAGAGTTCTTTCCCAAGATATGGAGCGCGTGCGTCAGGCTAGGCAGCGCACACCATTAGCCGCTAGAGAAGCCTAGCGCAAGCGACAAGCCCACCGAGACGACGAGAAACATTTCATACCCGGCCCTGTCCTGCCCCATCAGCGTTTGTAGTGGTTTACAACAGCTTCGCAGGACGTCCACTTTCGCAGGGCTGGATGGCGACCATTTTTTTACACTCCATATTTTGGCTCAAACTTACATAGGTGTCCCTTGCACTACGTTGGCTAGTGAAAACATTGCGCTGGTAGGGAAAGGAATGCAGAAAGGAGCATGAGTGCACAGGGGAATGGCATTTTCGCTTTATATGAGTCTGTTTCATTTAGCGCGTTATTTACCCTGAAAGACCGATTTTGATTCCAAATGAAAGACATACCTCAAAGGTAAAAAAAAAGTTATTAAAATACAATGTGGTTGTAAGGCTGCATCAACGAAGGAAGTTGTATAACGATCAGGAGTGTTTAAAGGACCAAAAATTGTAATCTTAGCACACATGCGCACTAGTCGTGATATTACCTAACATTCGTAATACACCTATTATTTATGGCACAGCCAATCTTTTGCAAAAACGCTTTGGGAAATAAATTTTGTAAAAAGAAAAGTTCACATACCGGAGTTTCAACTAGGGGTGAGCCGAAAGAGGACTCACAGGGGCCCCAAATGTTGCGGTATTGCGCACCTGAGAACATGCTTGTGAAAAAAGCTACTAAATATTTAAACTCTACTAAAGACCGGGCAGTTTAGACTTGTAGAAAATGTATTACCGCCAAAGCCTGACCTGTGTTATCAAGTGTTTTAAGTGACAGTAGTAGTCGTTGGCGTCAACCCTAACGGCGGGAATTGCGATGGCCGGAGATGCAAGCGACAACAACATAAAACAGATTTGCGTTTGTGTACGTTTTGAAGCCTGGTCGGCAGAGCAGCAGTCACGCGTTCTAAATACTGAGGTTTCCCGGCACTATTCCCGAATTAAACAATAATTAAGCCAATGCGTTGGGAACATGACAGCAGGTGCACGTGCGCGGGAGTAGGACAGCCAGATATGCAGAAGACATTTTATTGGGGGCCAATGCCGCGTGAATCGCTGCCAATCTGAATGTCGAAATATTTCTCTTCGAAACACGAATAAGCGAAATCCAACAAAAAGGGAAGGGCGTTGCCGCAATAGGGGAGGGATGATGCGTGTTCTCCATCTTTAATATCTTTCAGGAGACTTAAGGACAAGGAATTAGATTTACTTCGAGGCTGCTAACGGTTAGTATTGGAACGTTATTCTTTCGCATGGGAGACGACACAAACCATCTCTTCTGCAATTTCAGTGAAGCGGTGGCACGTGCTTGAGCTAAATCGCACCAGTTGTATTAGAGCTCACATTCAAACCTGGCGTGTTCTCTTTGTCTCACGACGGGTTCGAAAGTGTGGAGGTCCATTAGCAAGATTCCAGTAGATTATCATCAACAACAGGGCTATGCGGGCAAGAATCGCTCCCAAGAGTAGCGGCATGTTGCGGCTCCGCCTCAAATTACCATATCATTAAAGTTACGCCACACCTTCAGCGCATTGAAAAAATCGCCAAAAAATGGCTTCAAGCCACGCTTGAAGGTGGTTTGACGGTGAAGCTGTAAACGAAATTCTCAACGATTACCCATTCGCCGTCACTTGAATTGACACCGGTGGCTCTACAACGAGTGAAACCAGACACTCTGCAAGCCGTTACCTGGGATTCTAGGGGCCGGCGTCCGGAATGCAGGCGCATCGGCACATATAAACGGAAATGAGCGTGTTTCCAATGGTGAGCAGGAGAGAGGAACACGTGGCTGGGGTGTCACCTGTCTATCGGCCTCCCCCTTACTCTTGTTTCATGTGTCGCCTCCAGAAAGTGCCATCCCGTCCCGTCGACGCTCAATCGAAACCACCGTCTGTCTCCCCGTTTCCACGTGTGGGCGTAGTTTAGTGGGAAAAACGGTGAGCTTTCGCTCCTCTTCTCTCCGCGCCCAGGTTCGATTCCTGGCAGTGCCAGTATGTCTTTGTGTAGCCTGGATGTAGCCAGTAGCCAGTAGTAGCGTCGGGTGTTTTTATTGTGTAGCCAACAGTAGCCTGGGAGTTCTTTGCTGACCCGGACATAAACATTTCCTTGGCTAGTTAGAATTATACTTCTTCACAGCAAGAGGTACGGAATTTATATTTTATATAAGACGGCAGGAATATCATGCCCCGGAGGATGCCTTACTAGCCATAAATTGTTGTTTAGATGTGAAACCAGCTTTAGGGGTTTGGCATAAGCTTGGCCAGGTTACACAAACCTGGCTTTTCTACACTGTGTTTTGTGAAGCGAAGCACAGCTATATGCACAGGGGTTATGATTAGAGAAAACTGCTTTAATTGCTGTGTTTTTAAAATTATCCCCAAATAGATTGTACTAAGATTAGGCTTTAAGATGACCCTCCCATTATTATGTCAAATTTCATTTACTTGCCGTAAGTAGTTAGGTTATGGTGAACATAAAACCGTTAGAAAATTAGGCGGCAGTCAATACATGGTCATCTCCGAAGAGAGTATGGTTAAAAAAACGGCTCAATTTTTTGCTTTATCGAAACTATTGTTAGACAAATTACATGGCAGTTTGCTGCTACGAAGACTTTATCATTTGGAACCATAGCTTTATTGTTCATTCTTCTTCAGAGTGGGGTATAGCACCGAAGTTTCTTGTTCCCTTGCCGGCTTTCAACGCTCTTGAAACACGAATGTAGAAAAGAAAAAATTCCCCCGCATTTCCCCGAGGGGGAGAATGTGAAAGTGCGAATGCACGGTTGTCGGCCCGCTTGCGGCGCTTGCGCTCGGCCCCCGCAGCCCACCGCCTCGCCGCCTTCTCTTCCATCTCTTCCATCGGTTTTGTAGTATCACGTGTACACCACGCAGTTATCAAGCCGCTATAACGCCGGTGAGTCGCCAACGCACGCCGCTGACGACGTAGTTTGAATGCGTTAAAGATATAAGGCGCGTCACTAACACTGATATCAGCGTCGCGTCCGTGGCTTGGTCGGTAGAGCGTCGCGCTGCGGCCGCAAAGTCCTCGGATCGAAACCTGGCGCCGGATGCTGTTTCTTTTTTAAATATAGAGGAGCACTGCGGACGCCGACGCCGCCGCCGCCGCCGCCGGTGGTGGATGGTTTGGGGTCGCTTATAAAGTGCATTCGCACTTAAAAAGACAGAATGTACGCTACTCTACATCTTTAAAATCTAAAAACGCGAAAAACAGACAAATACCAAAACCTAATAAGTCACAGCTCAAGACTGAACCAGCCAAAAAATATTCTCTATGTCGTAGAGAGCAAAAACAAAAAAATGCATTTAAACCAAGGCACAGTCAATATTTCATAAATAATGAGCTACTAAATGTATCACAGACAAAAACACCTTTCATGAAAAACGACAATAATTACCAGGCGGTCAGGCGCGCCTGCTGTTCTTCTCCAGCCTTTACTAATTGTCGTCGTTCTCAAAAGTTCTTAATCTGTGTTAGAGTCGGCAATTGTTTTATGTGCTCTTGCTTTTATGCAGTTTTGGAGAGAAAGTTCTAAGTTCATCTTCCGAGGTGATACATCACGTCGCAATTACATTCAGCCGCTGGAGCTCCAGCTGCGCCTTTTTATTACTTTGCTTGCTGGGAGCTTCGCCGCTGTGGTATCACATCATTTAGAAAGATTGTGAGGTGGTAAAATTTTATCGTTTAAGATCAGCGCAAAAGAACACGGAACAAAAAAACCCAGAAACGGAAAGGACCGCGCTGCACTGCAAATTATTTATTTTGGGAAGAAACGCAACTTATATACATATATCAGTCTCCTAGATGGCATTAAAATCATAGCACCAAACAACATACCGATACACAATCACTGGTACGTTTGCGCGAGCATAATGTATATCCTGACCTGGCTACACCACGGTGCCATTTAGATCAGTGAATTCAAGGTCATGGAGAACTCATTTATATGAGCGAATTCTCAGTCACGGAGGGCATACTATTCTAGCAGATAGCAGATGATATGATTTGCTATGCGTGAATCGGTTGTTCTTATATCTCTGTTTTGACAACACCCTGGTATCTTCAAGAACGGGTAGAGATTCGTGTGTAATCCCTGTTTTGCAAAATAACTATGACAGTTCCCACTCAGTGATCTCTGGTGGTCTGAAACATGGGGCCTAGGCACCTCTCCGTTTGACCCACGTATATGTGTCCACAACCAAGTTCGAACATACACACAACACCCGCTGCACATTTTACGAATGCGTGGGGACGCTTCACCGAGCACGTATTTTCTCTCCTTTTATCTTGTAGAGCTAATCTTGTGTTGACCGGACCCACAATTTTTATAATTTATTAGGGGCCCGAGAAGCACCTTTGTAGAGTACCATTTTTCCACGTTTGTAAAGCTATCAGAGAGTGGCTGCCTATATTGTATACAACAGGGTATTGTTTTCTATACAGTGGTGATTGCGCCACTGAACCTGTCAAATATTTATTTTTACCCATCTGGCTAACTTCTTCACATTCATAAAGATAACACGGAGGGGATAACATACCGTCCCCTGTTTTATTATCGCATTAGGAAAGCTGCCCTTCAGCTGAAGGTCACGAGAGTTTGAAGGAGCTGTGCTTAAAGATGAAAAGGCTATTCCATTTTTACTTACAGTGGATTCCTCGACCGAAGCTTCGAACAGCTTTCTGTAATCTGGGATCATAACACCAGTAAACATGCCCCATATAAAAATTAATTCCATTTCAGAAGTTGCACTTTTTTCATTTCTGGCAGCCAAGACGTCAATCAGTCCAAAACCACACTCCTTCAAAAGGTTTATCACGCTGTTTTCTTCATTTCGCTTTTCTCAACAATAATAAGACAATCATTCACATATCCGAACATGTCTTTTTCTTAGCCGCATATAGTTTTTTAATAGTTCTTTGAACTCTACTGAGGAATATATTACTAAGCACAAGAGCTACCTTTTACCTAATACACACTCCTCGTTTTTGAACGTGGAATTCACTTTTTTCACTTGATACATGTTGACTTCAGGCAGAATTCTGAGATTTTCATCCAACATTCCACTGTTGGTGTTCTTTATTTCATTTTTTATTGGGTGGTTTTAGTAGGTCCAGTTTGTGGAAAAGTTCACAGCACAACCTAGATTCCGCAGGTGTTGCACCCATAGTGCTGTGGATTGTCGTGTGCTGCTTAAACAACCAGCTGCAAATGCGGCATTGTATTCTGTCTGTTCTGTTTTGAAGCAGTCCTTAGTTGAACTAAGCAACATAGCGCTCCACTTTCCCGATCGTAGCCGGATGGTACGCTATGCATGTTATCGCTTGTACTTCATTCACAGTGTAGCATTTCTTGACTTGGGTTGAGATAAAAGCAGTTACCCTGTCGGACATGACCTTTTTGGTAAATGGGGCAAACAAGCTTCGTAGCAATGTTAATAATAGATTTAGATGGTATCTTTGTCACGTCACGATATTAAATCATTTCGTATAGGCGCCCACTACAACGATGGCGTGGGCAGGCGATGCAATGCAAAGGCAAGCTAACCGTTGGTCATTAAGGAAAACCGAGTGAATCCGTAGTAAAGGCAAGCCTGGCAGCGTGTTCTCTGTGTCTGTGGGCGTTCCAAATTGAAATTGGGTCCTTTGGTGGGTATTGCACGTTGCTTGGCATTCTAGTTACAGTTGTACGGTCTTCTCTACCTCTCTGTAAATTTCTGGTTACCATACGCAAATGCGTTCGCGTTTCTTTATTGCGAGAACACCATTGTGTCTTGCGCAATGTAGCTCCTAGATATGGGGCCATGAGGGGTTTAATGACACGTGATTCGTATGCAAGGCGCTCCGCATAGTTCGCGAGTCCAGCAGAATCTCATCTATACGACGAGAATTCGTCTCCTGTTGGTTTTTCCACTGTGTCGTCTTGAACAGCGTGGTGCACACGAGGTAGAATGCGTTGTTTACGCGTGAAAATAGCAGTCCCTGTAGGAGTAAATATTGGTCATCACACAGCCTCAAACACCAAGATGTCACACCAGGGGGCCATAGTTTGTCCTCACTGTAAGGCAAAGGCAGATGATTTACATATCGTCGTTTTCGTGGCTCTTTCCGTGCTTTAGACCCGGTCGTAATCATACGCAATAAGCCTGGGCGTCCTCAGGTCGTTTTTGTAGACAGCTGTTAAGCTATGGACTTCGTAGGACGAAGTATGCCAAGAAGTTGATGATTGGGGATAAACGGGACTTTTGTAACAGCAATGTTCCCGTGGAGGTTTTCTTCAGTAACAAGTATTGCAAGTGCCTCTCGGTAAAGCTATCGTAATTCCGCTGTGGGGATCCTAGCATCCGTAAAGCAAATGTGATGGGGCCTCTCTTCCGTCGTCGTCATGCTAAGAAAGAACAGCTCCCTCACCGTAAGGTGAAGCGTCGCAAAAGATTAGAAACTGTCTTCTCTTATCGTAAGGGCCAATGTAGTGTGTCTGATGAGCACGTTCATCAATTTCTCAAATGCTTCCTGATGCTTGCTTTCCCATTTGGACATGATGTTCTTCTGAAGCAGCTCATATAGGCAATGGGCGATACTGGCCCGGTCTTCCAGAAATCGTTCGTAGAATGCAAGCATTACGAGTAACGACGGCGGAGCTTGCTTAAACGTTGGTGCTGGAGCATTTACGAAAGCCTTACTTTTCTCCGGGTTTTTGCGAACTTCCAATTCATCGATACGGCGAACCGGAATGATGACATCGCGCACACCAAAACAGCGCTTATCTTTCCCGAAACGAACGTTGCGCTTGTCCAACCTCTACAGCACTTGTTCCAGCCGGTAGTTGTATTCGGCTCCAGCTTTCCCACTGACAATAATGTAACCCAGCAACGTAGAACTACCTGTGATGTCGGTTAGCACAGAGTCCTTAACGCGCTGAAAAATGCCCGGAGCTGCAGAGGTGCCACCTGGATGCCGCTGACCTCTTAGAGCCCTTTCGGCGTGTTGAGAGTCGATAACTTGCCGTTTTCTGGCATCCCGAGAAGCTTTTGCTGTCCTTGAGCCATATTTAAGGTACTGAATGTTTTGTTTCGCTGAACGTTCTGTGGATTTCGCCTGTTATTAAAAGTGGGTAGGCTGCCTTCTTTATTGCCAGTTTGACCGTGAAATGGTAGTTGCAACAGATGCACACTTTTCCGTCTTTAGCCCTCTTGCGAGAGGCATTGCCCACTTCGAGTGCGGGGACGGCTCGATGATGCGTTGTTTGTGACGTTTTTCAGTCTCTGCATCCACAGGGACCTGTAATGGGAAGGGCAGTGGCCGTGCTTTGATGAACTTCGGGGTCGGTCATTCGGTGAGTTGAATGTCCACTTCGGGTTAAGGCATTCGTGGATGTCTCCATTTAACAAAGACTGGTAATTGTATAGTAGTTGCTGCCCGCGTTAGTCGTCCCAGGCATTGTTGATTCGGGTAAGCTGTATGCCGTAATAGTGAAACCAGTTTCTTTAAGCAAGTAGCTCCCTGCTCCATCGGCGACTAGAAGTACCACGCATGCCCTGGACGTCTGTGTGAGAGCATTGCATTTTATTTTGATTGATAAAATTTATCAATCAAGAGCATTTTATTGATTGATTGATCTTATCAGTACTGCCAGCGTACTTTTGGCTGTCAGGCAGAAGGTACAGTGCAGCGAAATAATTCATGTTGCAAACTGCGAGCACACAGGAGTAGCTAGCGAAAAATTAGACAAATAACACAAATATACCGTGTGCTTAGGGAACGGTGGCGAAAAAGGAAACAAACATTACTGAATTCCGTACTGCGTGAGGTATAAGTTCGTAACAGTATGATTCGGCATGTAAGAGAGAAAGTACACCACATATCATAAGAGAATGTACCGCTTCCTGTCCTCACGCAAGAAATCTTAAAAATATTTAATGTTTAAAGGTCAGTGATTGGTGATCAGTACACTGCACCAATAAAGAATTTCAGGTTTGCACACTTGAAAAAAATTCAAACCAATTCAACGTTGCTGTTACGGTTGCCTACTGCATATTTGAAGCCCTTTTCTACAACAAATGCAACCATGCTCCCTCTTGAATACCCGTCGTGACGAATTATTTCGTGGCAATGGGGTATGATGGTTTGGTCTAAGTTTTTGAAGCCAAGTTTTCATAACGCTTATTACGTCAAGAGCATGTGGGAAAACAAAAAATTTCTATGCCACCAGTTCGGTTCACGATGCTCCTGGAACCTATGTTTAGTAGGATAAACGGCTTTGAAGGGTAGCCTAAGACTTTCACAGATAAAACTCTCTGTCGCCCTACAGAGCCTGCACAGTCAGATGTTGGGAGAGAGCGTTATTGCGGACTCATGCGGACCATTTTGCGAAGGGCTTCATCCCAACGAAATAGCTTGCTGTTGATCTTGACTTTATTGGCTGAGAAACTATATTGTCGCCCTTATTGCAATGCTGCTTGGTAGCATTCCTTAGCCTTCTCCGCATATACCTATAGCGGGGCAAAAATATCCAGATATGCTGAGCCAAGTTCCCTTCCTTTTGTAGCAGTTTTTAAAAATATTACATGTGTCCCTTGCATCAAGAGTTCTGGAAGTACTGGCCTGCACTTGTTATCGACTCGTTGGCCTATTGCCTGGATCTTTTCAATAGCAATATCTGCAATGTTTAACATGTCATCGAGAATGGTTTTTGAAACGACATCCTGGAGGGATCGCGCTTCCATCTCATCTGCCACCGTAACGCCGAAGATGATGAAATTGTTTGGTTTGCTCCAGTTCTCTAGGTCTGCCACTTTGCTAAGTAACCCATCATCAGTTCCTTCCAAGTTTTCCGCGTTCCACATGTAGTGATTCGTTGCAGATGACAGGCCGGTAAGTTCCCTTCGGTAGATGTCAGCCTGTTGTCTGTTTTACTCAATTTCTTCGCAAAATATTTTACGCCTTCCTTTATATCGGGCATATCCTTTTTTAGAGCTTTCAACATTTCTTCTACGGATGGCATGGGGTTTAGTTCAGCATCGCCGCAACCAGTGAAAAGGGTTGTTGAATGGGAGGTCTCGTTCAGAGAACAGATATGTTTGTGCATTTTTATTCCTTAGGCCGCAAACAAAATGGTCTGTGATCATTACGTCCGATAGCGGGAGTGTAGCGAATGTTGGCTGTTCTGAGCTCAACCCAAAATTGCAGTTTGCTGCAAGTTGTACCGTTTTCCGGAGGCGCTCACGATTGCTTTCTGTTCTTAAACCCGGCGGTCCAACCGGGCTCAACAGTATAGCTACGATCACTGTGTATCAAAGTGAGCTTCCAGGGCGTGAACAATATTTTAAAAACGGGCCTCATTGGGCTACGTGGACTATAAACTTACACAAAATCTACCTCCAAATCTGTCCTTCATGAGGCGTGCTTTTTTCTTGGAAGCGTCTGTAACGTCCTTGGCCTGGAAACAAAGTTCAGGTGGCCGTACCACTATGTCTAGGAAAACGGCCTCTCTGCTGTACAATGGTCAAATGCAAGCGAAGGCAGGGGTCATGGTGTGCGTGGCGTAGGCTGCGTTACTGTTCGGTGATGCAGCCGCCCGCTTCAAAAGCGCCACGAGTCTGGGATCGACCTTCTCGCCAATTGTCATGTTCCCATAGGCGTAATAGGAGCCGGCAGTTTGTACAAGCAGCGTACAAAAGAATACATTTACACTCAATGCTTCTTGAGTTCAGAAGGTGCAACGAAGAGCGTCGCTGAACATATTCTCTTATATTGACGAAATGTTTTTTATTTCCGGTTTCTACATACCCGCAGCAGCAACGTTACAATTCAGGACAAACCGACACACGCGCAGCTCCACCATCCGGATATGTTGGAAGACTGTCGTATCCCCAAAAGCAACAACTCTGAGCAGTGCACCATAAAAAAGTGTACAGCACCATCATCCCGGTTCCGCGGCTGGCTTTGTATAAGATTGTTTGATCACTGTGAATGGTTCTACACGTGCCGCCCAATCAGGTACGGAGACATGAATTTTAATTCCCTCAATAAACATTATAACACTCTCTTGGAACATCTGACTCGTCCGCCTAGCTTCCATGTCACCGTAGAGCCACGCCATGTGTGCTCTCCACATACAATGGAGGCCCACGAGCATCAGTACATTGTACGGTGTTTCATTCTCATTTCGATAGGGAGGTGACGAATTTCGTGTTGTTCTAATGGAAAGTCATTATGCAGAGTTAGGTGTAACACATCCCACAAGTGGACCGGCATCCAGCACTGCATGAACACAGGATCAATGGTTTCTGGTTGCCTACATAATGTGCAATCCGTGCCTCACTGTACCTCTAACCCCTTGTTGTGTAGCCATATTTTAACTGTAAGTTTATCGATATGCAGCTTAAAAAAGAAAGATTTTGCCCCTGCTGGAACAGGCATTCTTTTTACTCCCCGCCGGAAGACGCCACCGGGAGCTCGCCTGACTGCCGACGCGAAAGCGCTCGCGGCGAAATGTTGAACATATCACCTCCCAGGTGTGTGGCTATCGGCAGTGGTATATGTCAAGATTTATTGTCGTTCAGGTATATAGGCGCGGTGATTGATGCTAGCTTGTATTGCCGCGCGTGGCGAGCGAAACCTTGTTGCAAGGGAAAGCAGGTTGATTGGTCATCCCGCAGGGGTAACCAAGAGGCTCTCACCAACCGCGGAATGCGCAGTTTGCGTGCGTGTCCCTGCATGTTGTGTGCCCCTATGTATTCCAGGCCACTTTTAATGCCACTGTAAACCAGTAGTTTTACCGTAGCTTGAAACTCAAGGGGCAGCAAGGTGGTCAGTACAGGCCTTCTGGAATTATGAATATCTGTTTTGGAGTCAGTGAGGACACGAATTCGCGAGGGTAGCGGAGTGAGGACGTTGTAGGCAGCATGGAAACCTAAATGGTGTATGTTACGGAACTCGGCTTCATTTGGAGGCGGGAAGAATATAGGATTTGCAACGGAGCTGTCAAGGTGGGCTCGTGCTTGCCAAGACGATCATATTTCCTACTTCAACCCAAACATTTTGGTATCTCTAACCGCATGCCCACCTGTCTGTATGCCCATCGATTCAGACACGCCGCCGAAACTTAAAAAAAAGTATTGCAGGGGAAGTTTATTTAGACAACACCTTTCCGAACTACCCATTACGAGAACACACCTTATAGATGTTATATGACAAGGAAAAGAAGACCGTCACGCGTACGTTCGGCGCAACATTATTGCACAAGTGGTACTTGCAGTGTTCTAGCAAATGAAAATAATGTATGCTTGATATTTCAGAGGCGAACACAAAATACGCGTTTCAAAGAAAATGTAGACGCCAAACAACAAGAAGAGCTTTCGTGATTCCTCACCTCGTGGCATTGTTACAACAGAAACAATAACAAAAGCTTTCAGCAGACGGCGGGAACACTGGAGCGGGGAAATATGAAAAGACTTTACCGATCCTCCTTCTTTTTGATCTTTGAACCATCTTAAGAGAGGGGAACAACATGAGAGGTTTGAGTAGGAGGTAAAATAGGCATATTCAAGGCACAAGCGGTTGGGGACTACGGTCTTTTCACTAAATTGTTAGCGCAGTGAGCATGGGAAATATTTATGTGGGAAATATTTTTGATGCACGCCTTGAGGAACGCATCACAAGCAAATGGCAATTGACCACGCACTGACTGCTTCTTTTTAATTCCTATTTTTCTGATGCACTATATGAAACAGCGCGCCACAAGTGCTTCTTTGCGTTTACATTGTCACGTGAGTATTTATCAAGCAGCGATCCCCTGATTGTGATGTGCGTGATCGCCGTGCAGTGTTCAATCACCAGCGATTGTTACGTTCCCTCTTCCTGGCCAGCCAGGTGTTAGAAGACGACGACGCAAGTGTGTCGGTCCACCGCTCGCGGGCCAGAACAATTCAGCCATCTTCGCTGAGACTCGCCGTGCTCCCTGTACTCTTCGGTGTACTGCTACGCCTAATAAATAGGTACATCGCCATCCTGCAGCTCTACACCTCCGTCTACTAAGACGCAACACTGGTGGAGGAGCCGGGTATTCTGATGCCTGGATCCCTGTCCGGCGCCAGCCCAGAAATGCCGTGTCTTATCGAAACCACGTTCCATCGGAGCAGTCGGCGCCAGCTCGACCTCTCTCCTGAATTACCGGGCCTTTCCAACGTCCGAACTCGTCGGGTCCCGCAAGCTCCCGTTATGGCCGCACCCCAGGTGGTAATTCCGCAGCCTCGCGAACCCAATAAATTCCACGGGGATGTCTTCGAGGACGTGGAAGACTGGGCTGCTAACTTCGAGCGTGTTCCCACTTTTAATCAGTGGAACGATGCGCTGAAACTGCGGCACGTCTACCACTCGTTGAAAGACGGCGCTCGTACTTAGTACGAGAACTATGAGGCTACATTTACGTCCTGGACAGACTTCCGCCAGGAGCTTCAGGAAGCCTTTTCCGACCCAGATCATCGTGTGCATCCGCTGCGCCTGCTGACCTTGAGAATCGAGAATGCAAACGAGAGTGTCACCATGTTTGCAGAGGATATGGAACGCCTTTTTCGCCGCGCTCATACTACCATGTCGGACGCGAAGCAACTTCGCTACCTTTTGCACGGCGTCAAAGAGCAGCTTTTTGCCGGCCTTGTCCAAAACCCGCCACGCGCTGTGCAAGAGTTCGTGAGGGAGGTGATGGCTATCGAGCGGGCTGTGCAGGCGCGAAGTCGGCAGTATTCTCGGAGGTCCGCCAACGCTCCCGGAACCACTGGTAGCCTCACGAGCAACGCCAGCTATTTGCGGGAACTGATCACGTCGGTCTTGCGCGAAGAGCAAGGCAAGCTTAGAATTGAGATTCAACAGCCGACACCCTCCGTGGTCAGGATTGTGCGTGAGGAGCTGCGCCAAGCATTCTCGCCTCCGGACCCGCCCGTGCAAGAGAGCCCCGCAAGCTACGCAGCAGCCATGCGTCAGCAGCCACCAAACTTGCCGACTGTCCCTTTCCGTCAGCCACCCCCGCCTGTGCAGTCGTGGCCCACTTCGCAGGCGAAATTCCCACCGACGCGGGTTCTCAAAACAGATTTGTGGCGCACAGCTGACTGGCAACCCCTGTGCTATCCTTGCGGTGAGCCTGGCCACGTCTACAGATGGTGCCCCTACCGCGAGGTCGGACTCCGTGGCTTCTCTCTGGCTGCTCCTCCTCCCCATCTTGGCCAGTGGGCGACCGAAATCGCCGACTACCTCTCCGCACGCAACACCACGTCGCCTACTCGACGATCCCCCTCACCTTCTCCGGCACCGCACCTCCAGCCGACCTGTCGCGCCCCTCGAGACGGCCCCGACATGCGGTTTTCCAGCCCACGGCGGGGAAACTAGACGAAGCGAAATCGGGAGGTAACGTTGCTGATTGCAGAAGCTCGGAAGACCTTCCACCGCCGCCGACGTCAGCCAACGGTTTTGCCGCGACCACTCGACAAGACCAAAGCGCCCATAGAGTATTTCCGCTGTGTAAGCACACGACGACGACGACCCTTAACGCCGACGAAGGCGCTAATGCTGAGCTCAGCGTTACTATCGACGGGCATGATGTGACCGCTTTGCTGGACACCGGAGCAGACTATTCTATTATGGTCCCTAGAAAGATTTGCTAGTATGCCGTCCCCCTGCCGCGAAGGGGGATCCTCTATGATGCATGCAGCGGCGACGCTGCACGCAGTCGGAGCGCGGCCGGCCAGTGTAGGCGTGGGGAGCAGTGCAGCGGACGGTGCTTCGCTGTGCTGCATTCGTAGGTCTGCGCGCTTTAAGCCTATTTTAACTCCGCGCTTTCGTCCTCTCTTCGTTTCTGCCTACAAAACAGAGTAGTCAAATAAATTGGTTCCTACGAATATGAAGGGTTTGTTACCGAAGCATGAGTTGATGCTAATACGTTTTCGCGAATTAAGAACGATCGAGCCAAACCATGGAACCGTGTCACTGCGCTCTATCCTCTATATCCTCTTCCAGGGCAAATATTTAGACAGATTCTCGGGGACATCGGAAACACTCTCGGCACGGCATCTTTTGCTATCTGGAGCACATCACGTGAATTTCAAATACGTTACCTAAAAAAGAAGCGTTTTTGTGTATATCCCCCCGTACACTGCTGTGGATATATAATTGATTGATTGTAGGGTTTACGCGCCGACGCAACGCAGGCGATGAGGTGCGCTGTAGAGGAGGGCTCAGGAGTAATTTTGACCACCTGGGGATCTTTAATATGCGCCGAAATCTCGTACACACGGGCATTTTTGCTTTTCGCCTTCATCAGAAAAGCGTTCGCCGCGGTCGGAAATCGAACACGCGATCACGTGGATATATAAGCCCGTGAAAATGTTTGTATGGTGTTCGGGCGCTTCATAATTTTTTTGTAGCGCTTTAGAACCATCCTTACTTCTGTTTAGTTGGGAGTCAACTATATGCTTTGAAGCTTGAACGGGATCTGACCATTTCGCATCGTTTATTAATTAGGCCCCTTCGCACGTCGAACGCTGCCTCCTCAGTTGGGAATATCAGTTAAATGTAAATGACGAATGAAATATAATACGAGTGTACGCACGCAAACGATTTTGTGGCACTTTCAATCAACAGGCAGAAACTGTGGTACTATAGCTTTTATTTTGCGCCCCTGTAATTTTTGTGAATTCCACGATTTGGAAAACTCGCTAACTTGAGGGTGCGCGAAACTTATGTTTACTAGAATCAGGCTGCCAAACAGCAATTGCGCTTGCATTCTTTATTTCACAAGGCTTTTAATTTTTTATTTTTTGTCGCCCGCATACTCGGAGGGAATCGCGAGATGCACGCAGGGAAAGCAACAAGGGACAATATTTTTGTCATGGCCACTCATTTTATTTGCGCTGTTTGAAATTAGGAAGATAAGTTCTTAAGGCTTATTTATTCCAATGACCGTATGCCTTGCTTTACTCTCCCCCCCCTTCCCAAGGGGAAGTGGGAGGGCTCAGCCCGAAGTATTTAGGAATTGTTTTTTTTGTTCATTTTGGTAAAGCATTTTACTACAGCTTTTTTTCTTTTTTCTCGAGTCAGTCAGGCCGGGTACATGCCGACAACCTTCAATACATGACGTTCGGAGATAACGCAGTAGTTTTCACAATTAGAACAAACACTGCGTCTGGCGCCCCCGGGCTCTCTTTGAACGTGATCTCACTGTTTCAACAATGCGGGAAATAATGGTTCCAGCGGCGGTAGCGAAACGGCTACTCTCATTGCTGAGGTTTCACCTTTTGGTGTCACTCGAAATGATGAGCGGCCGCAAAGAGCCTCCGTAGACCGATTCGCGAAAAATTCGGGCCACGAAATTCAAAGGGGCACAGAGACTATGTAGCGCTACAGAGACTGTGTAGCGAAAGAGGACCAGTAAACCAGACGTCCGGTTATCAGCGATGCCTACGAACGACTGCCGCGAGAGCCGCGCTCGTGGAGCGAGCCCCCGCTACCTGCCTCGTGGCGCGCTTCTTTCTCTTTATTCAACATACTCCCGCGGCCGTGTAACGAAAGAAGACCAGCGTCTGGCTTCCGATGTGGTGCTCGAGTCGATTAGCGAGACAGTGAGCGCCCCACGATCCTCCTCTTCCTCCTCTTCTACTCCCCCTACTGTCGCCCCCTGCCTGCGCTTTTTTATTTCTCAACACACTCCCGCCGCCGCCAAGTTCGTTAGGAGCTAGCTGGCAGCGGCACGGGCAACGAGCGCTTGCTGGGTTGCTGGACCAAAGTGACGTAGGGCTAAAAGACTGCGACTGTTCATACGGTCCTCCGGGGCATGCTCTAGGTTTTCGGCCAGAAGGCGGCCGCCGGGATCGAATGGGAACCGCTGATTCGGACGGTCAAATTTGCAAAGATCATGCGGCGAGCGGAATGTCATCGCCGTTGTGTCAATGTCTGATTCGCCTTCCGTGAAGGAATGGTTGTGTTCCAGCGGCGTGTCCGTTATCTCTGGGAACCATAGGACTTCGCTCTCGCCGTGCCCAACAAGGTACAAAGGCTCGTCCCGAATCGAGGTGCGCTTGCTGAAGGGGTAGTCACCATAGAAGCATCCGTTCTGCTTCGCCACGAGGATACCTCCCCACCGGGCCGGCACGAGTGCGGCCGAAGCTCGCTTCCGGCGTCGAAGGTCGCTAACGGAGCGTCGGAGGAGCATGCGCTTCCTTATTCCCTGAAGCGAGTCTATTTTCTGCACGAACCGCGTCTTTGTTGCTGAACCCGATGAAAACATATTTGACTCGAAGCCGGATTGCTGCACTGCTGGCGAAACGAGAGCTACCTCACCGACGTAAATGTCGCAACAGGGAAGGTCGGAGGTTTCCAAAAGAAGAGATGCATCGTCAACTCTAGGGCTGTGGCAGAACTGGTCCGACGTCTCCAGAGCGGTAGTCAAGTCGTCGAAGCGAGGGTTGCGGAAGGGCTGTACTGATGTCTCCGAAGTGAGAATCGCGTCTGTGATACCAGCGCTGCGGCAAGGCTGGTCAGACGTCTCGGAAACGGTAGACGTCTCGGTCAGACGTCAGACGTCCCGGTCAGACGTCTCGGAAACATCAGCATCAAATTCTTCATCCTTCAGGTTCTCGTGAACTTGAGCGTCGAGTTTGTGAAGGCTCACCTGGTCATGCAAGATAAGGCCGAGGACATTTTGCCTATCTAGGGCCGTTGCTGCCTGGCTCCGCAGCAAGGCGTCGAGGACTGTCATGGTCCCGGAGACGGTCGCTCGCAGGACATCTCGGCGAATACGAAGAGCGTCCATGGCACCAGTCGATGAAGCAAGACGCTGGGGTTGCGAATACAAAGGGACAATGGACGAGCAGAAAGGGGCGGCGGCCGAGGGCAAGGCTTCAAAGATAAAGCAGTACGAAGGTATCCAAGCCTCGCGTGCCTCGGAGCCGCTGCGCCGTCGAACGTAGATTCGCTTGTGAACCGGTTCTCGGGTTTCGGCACCAGAAAATGTGTAACGAAAGAAGACCAGCGTCTGGCTTCCGATGTGGCGCTCGAGTCGATTAGCGAGACAGTGAGCTCCCCACGATCCTCCTCTTCCTCCTCTTCTACTCCCCCTACTGTCATCCCCTGCCTGCGCTTCTTTATTTCTCAACAGGTGTCATAGTAGTTCTATCGTAGCTTCAATTCTGAGCTGATGTACCTCGCGCCGTTGGATTTCACCGCTCTAACCGGCTGACAAACCCCCGGCGTGCCCACTCTCCGCGGCAATAGCGCACGGCACAGGCCGGCCGGCGGCCGCTCTCGCTCCGGCCGCACGGGCGCTCAGGTTGCTCGCAGCGCCCTCTGCGCAGCACTGTGCGTGCATCAGCGGCGCGGTCACGCCTCTCCATGGAGAAGGCGCGCGGACGGCAGACTAGAAAATATTTCCAGGATCATAATTCTATCTTGAGCCAGCAATTTGCCGAGCAGTTGCGCAAGGTAAAGACTCCGTGGGACGAGCCTCAGTTTCGGTCCGCCGGAGGCCACCTGATGACACCAGTCGGTACATGTACGGCTAGGAGTCGTCTAGGCGGCACTGACTTTGTTGATACTTTTGTCATTCTACCGCGGTGCTGCAAAGACGTAACCTTCGGCATGGATTTCTTGCGGGAATACGACGCGGTTATAGTCTTAGGCGAGGTCAGGGTGAGCCTATCGACGAACCTGCCTCCAGTACAGCCTACCGAGAACCGATGTCGACTGCTGCGTATCCCCGCTGACGACTAAGTGTGCCCCCATGATCCTGCGCGTTTGTGGCAGTAGAGTGCGCCGATCCGTGCGCTGCCGATGGCGTTGCCGAGCTGCACACATCGGTCTTCCTCGACCACGTCTATGCCATCGCGAGAGGCCTGGTGCACCTGTCCTGTGGCCGCGGAAATCTTTTGCTCACCAATTTCGCCAATGGACGCCAGTACATCCTGAAAGGGATAACTGTAGCCTTCTTCGAAGCTGTCGAATACACAGAGGGCTGTTTTGTGCTTCAAACTAGTGCCACCTTAACAGCCATCACTAAACTCGCAATAGACGTCAGCACCAACTTGTCATCAGAAAAACGCCGAGTGCTCCTTGATCTACTGAAACAATATGCGGACTGTTTTTCCTCCACTTCAGGTGTCCGTCAGACGCATCTGATAATCACAGAATCATTACCGAAGAAACGACGAGGACCATCTGTCAGAACCCGTACCGTGTGGCCCCCAAGGAGCGCGATGCAATACAGCGGCAAGTACAGCAAATGCTGGAAGACGACGTGATCGCACCGTCGAATAGCCCCTGGGCGTCTCCCGTCGTTTTAGTGAAAAAGAAAGATGGGACATTACGGTTTTGTGTGGGCTACCGCAAATTAAACGGGGTCACTAAAAACGATGTCTACCCTTTGCTTTGCATTGACGACTCCCTCGACAGACTACGACACGCCCGCTATTTTTCGTCTATGGACCTAAAAAGCGGGTATTGGCAGATCGAGGTCGATGAACGGGACCGCGAGAAAACCGCTTTTGTGACACCCGATGGACTGTATGAATTTAAAGTGTTGCCGTTTGGGTTGTGTTCCGCTCCAGCCACTTATGAAAGACTGATGGACACCGTGCTTTCGGGCCTGAAGTGGCAAACTTGCTTGGTGTATCTAGACGACGTTATCGTGTTTTCCACCACGTTTGAAGAACACCTCGAACGCCTCACGTCCGTACTCGAGGCAATACGATCCGCCGGATTTGCGCTGAAGCCTGAGAAGTGTCATTTTGTGTACGAGGAACTCCTGTTCCTCGGCCATGTAGTTAGCAGTGCCGGACTTCGACCTGATCCTACTAAGACTGAAGCGGTATCCCACTTCCCCATGCGAACCAACAAAAAAGCCGTGAGGCGCTTTTTGGGGCTATACTCCTATTACAGAAGATTTATACAGAACTTCGCCCACATCGCAGCTCCGCTGACCAATCTTACACGGGATAATGTCGCATTCCTTTGGAATGACGAGCAACAGAGGGCATTCGACCAGCTGCGCCAACGGTTGCAAACACCTCCGGTCTTGGCCCATTTCGACGAAGACGCCACTAACATTCTCCATACCGACGCCAGTAACGTTGGACTCGGAGTGGTTCTTCTGCAATTTCAAGGCGGCCTCGAAAGGGTCATAGCGTACGCCAGCCGAACGTTGTCTCTTCGGAAGACAGCTACTCGGGCACCGAAAAGGAGTGCCTCGCCGTCGTTTGGGCAGTACTTAAATTTCGACCCTACCTTTATCGCCATCCATTTGCAGTGGTCAGTGACCATCACTCACTCTGTTGGTTGATGAGCTCAAAAGACCCGTCTGGTCGATTAGCTCGGTGGAGCCTTCGGCTTCAAGAATTCGACGTCAAAGTCCTTTACAAGTCCGGCCAAGAGCATGCCGACACCCGTCGTCTCTCGCGAGCACCAGCTTGTCCTGCGTCGGCAAATGACTATACCGATGACGACGCTTTTCTTGGAGTGCTGGACACATCCTCCGTGTCAGAGCAGCAACGGGGGGACTCCGAGCTACGGCCGCTAATTGATTTCTTCGAGGGACGTTCACCCACTGTGCCGTGGATGTTTTGAAGAGCGCTGTTATCGTTCAGTCGCCGCGGTGGTGTCCTGTATTAAGAGAACATTTCTCCGCGTGGCCGAAGGTACCTTCTTTTCGTACCTGCAATACTTTGTAACGAGGTTCTGCAGGCTTGCTACGATGAGACGATAGTGGTCACCTCGGCTTCACCCGTACCCTGACTAGGATCCAGCAGTCATCTATTGGCCAAAGCTTTCTGCATCCGCGCGGCATTACGTGCGCACATGCCGTGAATGTCAACAACGGAAAAAGCCAGCACACCGGCCAGCGCGCCTCCTGCACCCTGTCGAAATCCCCGAGGAGCCGTTTAAACAGGTCGGGATTGACCTGCTAATACCATTTCCGATGTCTTTCGTTAGGAACAAGTAGATTGTAGTCACCACCGACAACCTCACTCGACATGCAGCAACAAAAGCTCTCCAAAAGAGGAACTGCATTCGATGTTTCCAAGTTTTTTATTGGCAACATTGTTCTCCGGCTTTGCCCCAGCTATTGCTATTACGGACAGAGGCAAAGCGTTTACTGCTGGGCTTGTCGACGCTGTATGCGACTCAGCGGCACTTCACATCGGACCTTAACAGCGTGCCACCCGCAAACAAATGGGTTGACTGAACGTATCAACAAGACAATAGCGGATATGCTGAGAATGTACACCGACGCCTAGCACAAGACCTGGGAAGCCGTATTGCCATACGTCACATTCGCTTACAATCCGGCTAAGCAAGACACGACCCGGATGACGCCGTTCTTCCCTCACTATGGCCGACCCGTGACGACTATGTTAGACGCAATGCTGCCTGATGACTCCAGCAACGACAACATGCAGCTAAAGGAGTTTACGCTACGAGCACAAGAGGTGCGTCAACTCGCGCGCTTACGAACAACGCAGCAAAAGCGCTACGACACGCATCGTTACAACTTCCGTCACAGGACGGTCGTTTTCAACCCCTGCGAACGAGTCTGGGTATGGGCACCTGTTCGACGTCGAGGACTCTCTGAAGAGCTCCTCAAACGCTGCTTTGGTCCCTATAGAGTTTTGCGCCAACTAAGCGACGTAATCTATGAGGTTGTGGACGACGGAATCATTTCTCAACGCCAGCGTAACCACCGCCCTAACGTTGTTCATGTCGTGCCTATGAAGCCCGACCTGACACGTTGAGGGGCAATGCCTCGAGCGCATTTCTTTTTTCCCCAGAGCTTTGCACGCATCGGGACAATGCTCTCTCGAAGGGGAGGGGGGGGGGAATGTCACATGAATATTTATAAGCATCGATCCCCTGCTTGCAGTGTGCGTGATCGCCGTGCAGTGTTCAGTCCCCAGCGAGTGTTACACTCCCTCTTCCAGTGGCCAGGCCCCACGGGTCTTGCCCGGACGCATTAGCAGAGACGCCCGGTCGCTCTTTCTTCACCTGCAGCTCAATTTCTGCAACGTGGGAGCGCGCTTGCACCACCAAGGCCGCCGAGCATCACCCATCTGCGCCGACTGCCCAGAGCCTGAGACGCTAGAGCACTTGCTGTGCTCTTGCCCGCAGCACGACACCGCAAGGGCACTACTCCGGGCCGAACTCCAGAGACTCGGTTCCCCAAGCCACAAGATAGAAGACTTCCTGTTCCCCACGGGACCGGACGCCATCCGACGAGAGATCTTCCAGCACCTAGCGAACTTCCTGGTTACAACAGGACTAGCACTGCGTTTGTAGCCATCGAGTCATGGACTAAACGAACGCGATATAGACTATCTCCCACTCTCCTACCGCTCTTCTCTTCGCCCTTCTCTCTTCCTATCTATTGAAGCCCCATTCCCCTTCCCTGGACTGGGTCGTATGAGGGCGAACTCCCCGTTGAGTTCAACAATATCCCCAGGCCTTTTCTCTCCCTCCCTTGTTAAAAAATCACCACCAACCACCCCTGGCCAGCCAGGTGTTCCAATTCAATCTAATCGAAGGCGACGACGCAAGGGTGTGGGTCCACCGCTCGCGGGCCAGAACGATTCCCCCAAAAATCTACTCCGTTTCTTGGCCAATCCCCCACGTGGATTCAACAACAACAAAATGATCAACAACAACAACAACAAAAGATTCAGCCATCTTGGCTGAGACTCGCCGTGCTGCCTATACTCTTCGGTGTACCGCTACGCTTAATAAATAGGTACATCACCATCCTGCAGCTGTCTACACCTCCGTCTACTAAGACGCAACAATATTTTCTGAGCAAAGTGCGATGAACGGTTCTGTGCATTTTAGTGTTTCAGACGTACCCTAGGCGCTGAAACGTGTAAAATGCTATGAAAGGCATCACAGAATGGGTAATTTCTGTGGACGCTTTTTGTATACGTCAAGGTTTGTATTATCACGGCGCTCCCAGTTGTGTGCTTTGGCCAAGCTAGGCAAGGAATGTTTTCACCTTTCAAAAGCTATTTATTTAAACACACCGTCGAGCCCGCGGAAGGTTCTTCCAACAGTGTGAATCGGCAAATAATAAGGGCAACATGCTGGAAACAATATAAATAAAATTTCTGGAATACTAGACAAATCACACATGACGCATGCTTAAAGGGGGTCAAAAGCAGCGAAAGAAGGCGTAGTCGCGTGGTAAAGAAGCAAAAAAAAACAAACAGCAAACCTTGGGCGCGTATCTTCTTGTTTCGTTACGAATGTCGGTTGGAGACAATAGCCGTCCACCCATGCGTACGAAACTGTGTGTTATCTGTCCCAGGCCCAACTCAGACGCAGTTACCCTCCTGTCTCTGTCCAGTCATGATAATGGCCACAGACGTTTGTTGAATCCAATGGAATTTGCCAACGTTCGCACTGCTGGTGCTTCGTTTGTTTGGACCTTGAGTATTTCAACAGTTTATCTTGCCTTCAAAGCCAGGAGCTGGAGGTTGACGCGCGACCCCTATTCGTATTTTGGTTAGAAATTGTTTACAACTCGTTTTCCTACTTTAAAATGCGAACATACGGCCAAGGTATTTGGAATAAAAGTAGCAGTGGTAGTGCTGGATACGTATTAATGAACTGTTACACATATTTATATTGTTTCTTACTGAACATGGTTAACAAGTATGAACATTGACCCCAAACTTAGACTATAAATATTTTGCATATAAAACGTCTCGTTAAAGAAGTCTATTGACAGTTGGCCCGGTTGCAAAGTAAACGGCCCGATAGACAATCGGACGGACAGACATACAGACGGACACAAAGGCATACAGACAAATGGACAGACAGACAGACAGACAGACAGACAGACAGACAGACAGACAGACAGACAGACAGGCAGACAGGCAAAATCATCGCGATAAAGGAAGGTGAGAACGACCATTTTACCGCGATATTACTATCTCTTGCCATCTCTCCAATCGGAACTACCCTCAGGCAGATAAATTGTTCGCAATACAACAACGTCGCGTTTCGCGCTATCTCCGGACGAGACTCTTCCTTAATCGGGCAATTACGGCCCATGTTCACCCAAGCCTTTGCTCAACCCTGGTGCGTTCCTTACGTGCGGTCTATGCCAATATGGCCCACATCATCATGGCATTCTCCGTGGACCCTTTCCCCGAAGCGCCTTCTGACTCTGAGGAGATGTGGGAAGCCTCGCACCGCCACCCCTCACCGTACCTGTAGCTACGATTCGCAAGAATGAAGAGCGGCAAACAGAGGCACGCCCCAAGGTTCGATAATTTTGCCGCTACTATTCAACATAGTGAAGATGGACCTTCCAAAACTCTCTGTAGCATAGAATGTATGAAATATGCGATGTACGCGGATGACATCGCGGTACAGATGAAGAGAGGCTCACCGGTATATATCGAACAACATTTGCAATAATCAGCGCATGCAATCCAGGGCTATCATTCAAACGGAGGAATGACCTGTTCATCTGAAAAATCAGAGCTCCTGGTCACCATCAAACATAAAAAACAGGCTCAAGAATAACTGTAAGTCTACATAAACGGCATTCTTGTTCCCCAAAGTCGTAACCTTAAGGTTCTTGGATGACCATTACGACAACAGCAAAACTAACCTTGCAATTGGCAACATCGTGAAAAAGTGCAGCCAAGTGATTCAAATGCTGACTAGAATGACCACCAGACACAGGGGTCTTAGAGAAGAGGAAGCTTGGCGATTCAAAGATGCGCTTATCTATTCCAGAATATTGTACCATCTACCGTATCAAAGCCCAGGTAAAACAGAACAAAAAACTAAAAATCGTTCAACGGAAAGCACGCAAAGTAGCGCTAGGTGTTCCGCCTACACGTCAACGCAAGCGTTCGAAGACATTGGCCCCACGAATACGCTCGACGAATTGATGACTGCGCACAAGATCGGCCAGCTTCAGCAACTCAGGCATTCCGAACAGGGCATCCAAATTCAGAGAAGCCTGGGGTATAAAGTGACCGACGAAGCATGTTAGCGCAAGACACAGGTCACTCCTAAGATCATAGATATGGTTAAAATCTCCCCCTACCAACTAACATGAGCACAAAAGCTACAAGGACCGCAAAGCAGTGAACGCAAAGGCGTTCCAGCAAATTATTGAAAAAACAGATCTGGATGCTGGCACACTGTACACGGACGTCCGTTTCGCCAACGGAACAGGTGTGATAACAGTTGTCAAGCGCGAATTATAGCTTGCCACAGCGGCTACAGAAAATGAACTGCGAAAATCAGCCGGCCTTGAACCAAGAGCCATAGCAAGAGCCATTCAAAGTTGCACACAGAAAGACTGTGCAAGAATCATCAGCGGCTCGCAAGCTGAATGTTACCAGCTCATTCAGAGCCAGCTGAACCAAAATACGGCACACATAAGAAAAAATCAATACAGAGCAGCTCAACTCGATTCAGGCTGCTCCGGTTCCCTGAGCATGAGTGCTTCCCTGGAAATGAGCGTCCTTATGCTCTTGCCCGCGAACGCAATACCTGGGCGCCAGCGGATTGTCATCTGAGGGCTATTCCCTTCTCAGGCAGCATCTATATTGACACAAGAGATCTCTTCGGGAGGCACTCCTTTCCAGACAGCTGTTTCCGGCACCTCACATCATACTAACACGGAGGTACTGAGCTATACTTCGGCAAATACAGATTCAGTCGTTTCCAACTACTTACATAATAGACGAAACCCCGAAACTGGAGAGTAGAGCACAATCTCCACAATGTGGAGAATACCAGGCAGTATCACACCCTTTGCACTTGCACCCAGAATCTCGTTCTCCCTCGCATACCTTACGCCACCTTCGCCAAGTGGGAGGACTGGCTTGGCCGCCTCAACTGCCCGAGGCCAGCGACAGGTGACGGAACAGCTGGCCCTCAGCTCCTTACCAGAAGCTTCGGACTAAGCGCACCTTTTCCTAAATGAGCCATGAAGAGAAAACACAAGTTTGGTTCATTAAAATGATTGCCTCGTTAGAATCATACTGACACCACTTTTAACGTAACCTTCGCTTAGATAAGCTGTATATTTAGGAAAAAAGGGAATGGCCATGCGACGCACTAGCTCATTTCCTGCAACAGAACCTATGGTGCCATACCAGACAGCTCTGCGATTGCTGAAGCCGGCAAAAGAAAACGCAAAATAGGCAGAGCTTAAGCTTGCCGAACGAGGTATTTGCGCTTAAATTTAGGGCACATTCTTTTTAAAGCAGTAAGGATCATCATCATCATCATCACCATCATCATCAGCCTGTCTACGCCCACTGCAGGGCAAAGGCCTCTCCCATTATTCTCCAATTACCTCGGTCCTGTGCCAACTGTGACCAATTTATCCCCGCAAACTTCTTGATCTCATCTGCCCATCTACCTTTCTGCCGCCCCCTGCAACGCTTGCCTTCTCTAGGGATCCACTCTGTTACCCTTAATGACCAGCGGTTATCTTGCCTTCGCATTCCATGCCCTGCCCACGTCCAGTTCTTCTTAATTTCTACTAATATGTCTTTAACACCAGTTTGCTCCCTGACCCACTCCGCTCTATTCTTGCCCCTTAATGTTACACCTATCATTTTCCGCT
Organism: Haemaphysalis longicornis; assembly: GCF_048455015.1. Classification (NCBI taxonomy): domain Eukaryota; kingdom Metazoa; phylum Arthropoda; class Arachnida; order Ixodida; family Ixodidae; genus Haemaphysalis; species Haemaphysalis longicornis. The sequence continues at coordinate 81,515,341 of NW_027526460.1, read as the reverse complement.
CCATTGCCCGCTGAGCCGTTCTCAATTTAATTTGAACCCTCTTAGTGAGCCTCCAAGTTTCTGCCCCGTAGGTGAGTACCGGTAAGATGCAGCTGTCATACACTTTCCTGTTCAGCGACAATGGTAGGCTGCTATTCATTACTCAGAATGTCTGCCATATGCACCCCACCCCATTCTGATCCTTCTAATTATCTCTGCCTCATGGTTGGGATCTGGGGTCACAACTTGGCCTAAGTAGATATATTCGCTTACCACGTCGACTGCCTCGCCACCTATCTCAAACTGCTGTGCTGTCCCGAGGTTATTGATCATTACTTTAGTTTTCTGCATATTAATTTTCAGGCCCACGGTTCTACTCTGTTCGCCCAGTGCGGAAAGCATGCTTTGCAATTCGTCCTCCGAGTTACTTAGCAAGGCAACGTCATCAGCAAATCTGAGGTTACTGAGGTATTCTCCATTAACCCTTACTCCCACCTGTTCCCAATCCAACGTTCTGAATACTTCTTGTAAGCATGCTGTGAATAACATTGGAGAGATTGTGTCTCCTTGTCTGACACCCTTTTTTTTGGATATTTTACTGCTTTCCTTATGGAGGAAGATAGTAGCTGTAGACCCATTGTAGATATCCTCTAGTATTCTTACATAGTGCTCATCTACCCCCTGGTTCCGTAATGCCTCAATGACTGCTAGGGTTTCGACCGAGTCAAATGCTTTCTCATAATCTATGAAGGCTATATATAGGGGTTCTGTATACTCAGCGCACTTCTCTATCACCTGATTGATCGTGTGAATATTGTCCATTCTTGAATAACCTTTACGGAACCCTACCTGTTCTTTAGGTTGACTAAAATCTAAGGTTGCAGAGATTCGGTTGGCGATTACCTTGGTAAATACCTTGTAGACGACTGACAGTAAGCTAATCGGCCTGTAATTTTTCAAGTCCTTCATGTCGCCTTTCTTATGGATTAGGATGATGTTCGCGTTATTACAAGATTGCGGTCATTAGGCATTGCGTATACAGGTTTGCCAGTTTTTCAAGTACAATTTCTCCGCCATAATTCAAGAGGTCTGCTGTTATCTGATCCTCACCAGGTGCTTTGCCCCCTTTCATTTCTTTCAAAACCTTCCTTACTTCTTCGGTCGTTACTGGTGGGATGTCTATCTCCTCTGAACTACTGTCTCGTTCGGCATTATCCTGTATGTCCCGGCTACTGTACAGATCCCTATAGAACTCCTCGGCCACTGTGACTATGTTATCCCTATTTGTGATGACATTGCCTTGCTCATCCTTAAGTGCATACATCTGATTTTTTTCCCACGCCAAGACGTCTCTTCACTGCTTTCAGGCTACCTCCGTTCTTTACAGCGTATTCGATCCTCTTCATATTATACTTCCGCATGTCAGCTGTCTTGCGCTTATTGAATAACTTCGAGAGCTCGGCTAGTTCTATTCTGTCAGCTGCGGTAGAGATTCTCATGGTTTGCCGTTTCCTGATTAGGTCTTTCGTCTCCTGTGAAAGTTTACCAGTATCCTGTCTAGCCATAGTGTCCCCAACTTCTACTGCACACTCCGTGATAATGCGTGTAAGGTTGTCGCTGGCTTCCTGTGTCGTAGACTCGGCTTCCTTGTTAAGGGCGGAATATCGGTTCTGCAGCGCGATCCTGAATTCTTCTACTTTACGTCTTACTGTTAGCTCATTTATCAGGTTCTTTCGTACTAGCTTGTGGCGGTCTCTCCTAAAATCTAGCCTAATTCGAGATCTTACCATACCGTGGTCACTACACCTTACCCTTCCGAGCACTTCCACATCCTGCATGACGCCAGGGTTATCGCATAATATGAAGTCTATTTCATTTTTGTGCTCCACATTCGGGCTCCTCCATGTCCACTTCCGACTCTCCCGTTTAGAGAAGAAGGTATTCATTATGCGTAGGTTATTCCGTTCTGCAAACTCAACTAGTAGGTCCCCCCTGCTATTCCTACAGCCCAGACCATAGTTCCCAACTGCCTTGTCTCCAGCCTGATTCTTGCCTACTTTAGCATTGAAGTCCCCCATAACTACGGTATACAGTCGAACGCTTGTATAACGAAGCGTGCGGGACCGTCGTAATTGTTTGTTATACACGTCACTTCGCTATATGCGTCGCGCACTAAATTGACAGCCTATAAAGCAGATAAGCATATATAAGAAGCAGAATTTTATTCAATCTTACAAGAAGATGAAGGTTACAAAGCAAACTTATACAGACGAGGGTCCCATAGTCGAGACTGCACCAGGACCCTCGGTTAAATATTACATAGAAGAATAAAACACAGTGAAAGCTGCTAGAATGATATTATACAGTGGCATATTATTGAGCTATATGCATTGCAGAGTAGTAATATAAATTATAAAAAATATTGACAATATAGCAATACAAAATAAGGGCGGACTCGAAGGGGGAGAAAAAAAAGGGAAAATAGAATAACAGGAACCGCAATATTATACATGTAAAACTATAGTAATATTCAAAAGAACACTAAGGAATTTTTACGAGATAGAAAACATTAAACCGCGCATCTAGGTGAAATTTCTAAACACCCTATGCCGCAAGAAACAAAAGCAGGCCTAATTACATTCACTCAGTATGAGAAAACACGATGAAGCAAAAAGGAAAAGAAGGAATTAAAGTGAAATGTAACATAAAATAGTAAAAACCCACTGCAGCACTACAAACACACATTCAGCGAGAAAAAACAATACGCAAAAGTTCAACGAATAATACTCAAAAATACACAAAAAAATTCCACTATGACTGCTATGTACCATTCAGCACTCTAGAAGAAACTTTCTAAGAAGCCTCTTAAATGATGATAAAGATGATAGAGCTTCAATTTCATCGGGCAGGCTGTTGTAGTTTGCAATAACTGAAAAATGCGAATGCATTTTACCGTAGTTAGTGAAATAAAGTAAGCAAATCATTAGAATTAGCAGCGAACCTATATGTTTATATTTACATCAGATTGAAACTCCAATAGGCGAAAAAAAGACAACAATTTTCTTCTACACAGTAGTATGACGTACTGAATGCGCAACCACCTCCGACCTGATGCTATCGAGGTTCACGGCATGCTGCGGCGCGAGATCAGGGAGTGACGAGATATATATGGAGTGACAAGATATATATGGAGTGACCAGATATATATCTGTAGCGCTTCAAATGCCGCTATCGCTTCGCGGGTAGTCATAACGCTTGGCTCCTCTGCAAGCTCTTCATCGCTACTCGCCTGGTCATTTGTGGCATCCCTTTTCTCTATGATGGCCTCCACGATGTCGTCAGTTGTAAGGTCAGGGCAAATTAGGACCTGGTCGTCCACCGAGACGTAATCGTCGGCCGTCACAACCAATGCGGCGTCCCAACACGCATTGTACGTGTTTATGGACTCCTGCAGCTCCGTGGCCGAAAAGGGGACTCACGATCGTCGGCACAACTATCGGCTGTGTCGTCAGCTTCAGTGAAGCCAGCACTGCGCCAGCCGGCGGGCACCTTCCACCATGCGCCGGTAACCATTTCAATGTCCTGGCGGACATTGATGCTACTTTGGCCTTCAATGTTGTGTTCTAGTTTGAGCAGAATTCGCTGCAGCATCATCGAGCGATAGCGGGCTTTAACGGACCGTATGATCCCTTGGTCCAATGTCTGCAGCACCGACGTGCAATTCGGCGGCAGAAAAATCACTTCCACGTGATTTAGCACTGGGATCTTGTTGTGTGCGGTGCAGTTGTCGATGAGAAGAGCAATCTTGCGATTCTGAAGGCGCATTGTTTTCTCCAGTTGCAAAAACCAGGTTTGGAAAATGTGCGCCGTCATCCAGGCCTTTTTGTTCGCAACATAATCTTCAGGAAGGCTACGTACGCCCTTAAAGCATCGTGGCTTTGCCGACCTCCCAGTCACTAGCGGCTTCAGCTTTTCCGTCCCTGCTGCATTGCAGCAGAGCAGCACAGTCAGACGTTGCTTGGGCTTGTTTCCCCCTTTGCAGCGATCTGATTTCTCGCACAGGGTCTTCTGAGGTAGCAACTCATAAAAAAGAGCAGTTTCGTCGGCATTAAATGTGTCTTCCGGCCTGTACCCATGCAGCACTCTCAGCAGTTCGGACTCACGCCAATTGTCGGCGATATCGTGCGGTGCGTCGGCCTCTTCGCCAGCCACAGTCTTGAAAACAATGCCATGTCGTTGTTTAAAGCTTCTCAGCCAACCGCTCGTCGCTTTGAAGTGCGCTTCATCCACGCCGAGGGCGAAGGCAAACTGTTTGGCCTTCTCACACAGCAACGGCCCCGCTGACAGGAATCTTCCTTGCACGTCGGCAAACCACGTGTAGACGGCGGCGTCATCATCCTGAAATGTGGCTGCACGGATCCGCTTCCTTGACGGGTCAGTTTTATGTTGTGCCACTTGCTCCTGTATCTTTTCTTTGTCTTTAAGGAACGTCGACAAGGTCGATGCGCTGATACCGTACTCCTCGGCTACGTCCTTTTTTCTTCGGCCGCTCTGCACGGCCCTGATGATGTTCACCTTCTCATCGAGGCTGAAGTGTCGTCGCTTTTTAGTCCCTGCACCTTTACCTGCACTCATCGCGATTCCAAGACGTTGCAACACGAACACGGCGCAATCGAACAACCACGCTACCGACCAGACTCGCTTCTCTCCGCAGTCAGGCAGTTCCCGCATGCGCACACTTAGCTGACTCTTCTTACGCCGTTTTTCTGCTGCCGCCTCCGAAAACTCTACTCCAAATCGTTATTGCCCTTTGTCCCTTCCTTCTCGCAGCCGCCCTGTCATTCTAAAAAAAATCTCAAATACACGTCTCATCCCAAATTTGCACACCAATCGCCCTTTTCCTTCTTTCTTCTCGCTAAAAAGTGCAAGTGCTCCGGAACAGCAGAACAGCCAGTCAGCACTTGGGACCACGCCGACGTACCGTGCCTGTTTTGTGCCATTTCCCTTTTATTTCTTACACTGTAGACCCTGCTGCGACGACGAAACTCGGTCCAGACTGCTTTGAAGGGAGCAAACAGTGAAGGGAGCGGAAGAAAAGGAAGGCCACCAAACCTAGAACTTAAGAGGCGACATGGAAATTGTTTGTCGCTGTCTTCCGCGCTCCTATTTTGTCTATTCGGCGTCTGTCGACACAAGAAAGGCCGAAGGTACAGCTGGTTCAACTCCAGGCCAACGCCTTAAAAAGAGCGAGTAACCGCAGTCGGGCCACTCCCGCAGTGATTGTGTTCTTCGCCCCGAGGGCCAAAGGCGCAATTAGGCGAACCGTCCCCTCTCTGGCTGCGTAAAAGGAAACGTGGGCTTCCCGGGGAGGAGTTTTGTGGGAGGAAACACAAGCCCTCGCTTACGCGCGCTGCCTGGAATATAGTTCGGAAGGAGAGGAAAGGGGGGTCGAAATCCGTCCTCCCGCTGGCTACATCCCTGAGCATCAGTGCAACGGCATTATCGCCCTTTTTATTTTTGTAGCTCTTTAAAGGATAGCCCGGGGTGACCTTGGTCCGGCCGTTTGCATTAGCGAGTGCCATCGGCGGCAGCAGCGGGCCGCGGCGACGCAGCCCCTTCGTATAGTGTACTAGTACACTATACCCTTCGGTTTGCTGCTGCGCGTTACCACGTGTTAGGCTAGCCGTATTCGTTATCAAACAACAATTCAGCGATTGGGAGCGCATGATTTTCTTCGTTAAACAGGCAAATTCGTTCTAGTGGTATTCGCTTTAGTGGCGTTAACAATACATAGGAAACACCGGAAACTGGCCAGACGATATGGCATGCTTCGTTGTACAGACCATTTCGTAGTAGAAGCGTTCGTTGTAGCGGCGTTTGACTGTACGGTGTTTTTACTTTAGCCATTGCCGATTCCACATCTTCATAGAGGCGTTCCACTACTTGGTCGTCGTGGCTGGATGTGGGCGCGTAGCCCTGCACCACCTTGAGCTTGTACCTCTTATTGAGCCTAATTCCAAGACCTGCTGCCCTTTCGTTAATGCTATAGTATTCGTCTATGTTGCCAGCTATGCTTTTATTGACTAGAAATCCCACTCCCAGTTCTCTTCTGTCCTCTAGACCACGGTAACGTAGGACGTGTCCATTTTTCAGCACCTCAAAGGCTTCGCCTGCCCTCCTAACCTCGCTAAGCCCTATTACATCCCATTTAATGCCCTCTAATTCCTCGAACAACACTTGCTTTGCTAGATAAGGCTCGCGCGTTAAACATTGCCAGGTTCAGATTCCATTGGCGGCCTGTCCGGATCCAGGGATTCTTAGCACTCTCTGCTGCGTCACAGGTCTGACCGCCGCCGTGGCCAGTTGCTTCGCAGCCGGTGGGGACTGAGGCCCGAGGGTTAATTGGCGTATTCATGGGAGGTTGTGGCCGTTACTACACCACGGTGGCCAATCCTGCTCTGGTGAGGGAGTGCATTACCGGCAATGGTCGCCGGGGTCAGGCCGCACCCCAAGCCCCTTGGTGCAATTCCATCAATACGCGGGTTTTTTTTCATCCGGTGGGAATTGTCCGGTACCGGGATTCGAACCACGGTCCTTCTGCACGCGATTCGGGTGTTCTACCTCTACGCCATCGCAGAGCGGCAGCGATGGCGTAGAGGTAGAACACCCGCCTCACGTGCAGGAGGACTGTGGTTTATCTCTTTTTAAGAATGTTTGTTCTGCAATTAAAATCAATGTGGCCTCTGCAGTATGTCGGTATGTTGAAAAAGCAAGGACGGCCTGCCGTAGCTGCTCCCAATTTCGGTGTATATATTTTAGCACACCTAAAAGAGTATATACTGCTACTATCCTTACGTTTGCCATGGAGATTTTGTGTATGTGTGTGTGTGTGTGTGTGTGTGTGTGTGTGTGTGTGTTTGTGTGTGTGTGTGTGTGTGTGTGTGTGTGTGTGTGTGTGTGTGTGTGTGTGCGTGTGTGTGTGTAACTTGTAAAAGCTTCATGTAATAAATTTGGTCTGCCTTAAGCATAGTCTACTGCATAAAATACTGTACCCGTTCTGAAGACGGCATAGTGTCTATGAAAATTGGCAAATAGACGCAGAAACCGTCTTTGTAATACGATCCGCCGTTTGTAATTTGTTCCTTTTGTGGTTCCCTCCGATAATATTCCCAAACAAAGCCAAAAATAAACGAGAGCGTTATGAAGCTTTAATAAAACGGTGGTATTTTTAACCAAAGCGTATTGAACCTCTTAATCTGTAGAGAACGCTAATATTATTTTGAAATTTTATTGCCTAGGTGTTCTATATGAGGATGCTAAGATAATTCTTGATAAAACCATTCTCCTAAGAACTTCTGTTCTTTGATTTGGCTGATCATATCGCCGCGTTATTCAATATCAATTCCTTCATCTATCTTATTAATTGGTCTAAAAATGATATAGTCAGTCTTAGATGCGTTTAGCTGTAAGTTATTTTCGTGCGACCACTTTTACAGCATACCTAAATATCTATTTACTTCATACTGTAGTTACTTCCTACTGCTACCGGAGAAAATATGTTGGTGTCATCTGCATACATAGCTATCTGGCGTGTGCAAGATATGTTTGGAATTTCATTCACATATATTAAGAATAACAATGGTCCCAGCTTTGATCCTCGTGGAACACCCTTTTATATTCCTATGACTCAAATGAAACACCATTATAGTCAAGAAATTGCTCCCTATTACCTAAATAGCTCCTTAATGGCTTAGCCGCTACTCCGCGTATTCCTACCTTTTTTAGTTTTCTTAGGAATGTTTCATGATTGATAGAGCCAAATGTTTTTGTAGGTCCAAGAATAGCCTGAATGTAATTTTGTTTTCTCTATATTTTCTATTATACTGTCCTTAGTATTAAGAAGAGCTTGCTGTGTTAGCTTGTTTTTTAAGCCCTACTGATGTGGTTAAATGACCTTGTGTGTGTTGAAGATGTCTGTTAGTCTATTACGTATTACATCGCCAAATATTTTTGAAAAGACAGTCAACACAGACCTGGTAATTGGGGACTGGTTATTGCCACCTCCTTTTTGATTGGCCTAACTCGCGCTACTTTCAATTTCTGAGAAAAAACACCATAAGGTAACGTAAAATAATTAATAAAGGCTAAAACTTCACTAATATTAGGGGCGATGTGGTGCAATACCATCAGTTCCAGCTTTGACGTTTTTTTTTTAATTTATTAATTAAAGTTTGCAAAAGGAAGATTTGGTGGTAGTGACAACTTTAGTCGATATAGTAGCGTCAATGGAGATACTTTCTCCGACAGAAGTTAGAAAAATAGGAAAAGACAAAAAAAATCAGTGAAAATAGTGGACTTAGCTTACTCAAACGCCAACCGAGAGGTCAAAGCACAAGTCAGGTGGCTCTCAGTGGCGCCTTTTGCCTTGGCACAAACACAAACCACTCTTAAGCATTGTTTTGTCAACAAAAAAAAAACAAATGCAGATCTGCTGGAGATGACGGCTGTTATTGGTACAATAGCGAGAACCGAAATATTTTTGTTGTACAAAAATTGGAAATATAAAGAACATTCAGCTGTGTAAATCTCAATCCAGACAAGCGGCGTAGGGATGCTACACATTACTGGAACATTTTCTGAATTTCTGCACATTTTGTCTTGGGCCGCACAGTCCCCGCATTTGTTCGTATGCTCTTTGTCTTGTCCCCAATATGCCAAATGCATTTGACTAGAATTTTTGCTAATCTCCACTTTATTATGCCGAGTTTTGATGAAGCTTTGGCGATATGAAGCGCAAACAACTTCGCTATAAAAAGAAATTTTGTACGTGGAATCGACGAGCATGGGCAGGTCCCTTTCAATAAAACAGGCGGTCGTGCTTCAGTGATACAGGCTAGTTTCTCATTTGAGGTCAGTGGTGCGACCTCCTACTCTCATCAGAGTTCACTCAATTTTTCGTGAACAAGATGTTTAAAGAGCCTCCCTGAGTAATAATACCTAATGAGGGCATTTTTCGGCATGTGTTCTTAGCGCTGCCCGGAATCCTTTGCGTCATCCGTCAACCATGCTCGCAATCTCTCATCCAGATAACTCCGAATTTTCAACCTTCCCCGTTAACTAATGCCTTTAAATTATTTCAGGTAGCAGGTTGCGGGTACTTCCTGGAAATCGAAGTACATTACTGGAGGTGCTTATATGCATCAAGGTAGGGCCCATGTTATCTTTATAAAGCGGGGATGTAACGAACGGGATATCAGTGATATCCTCAAATTAACAGGTCATTGGAACTGTGGGCGAAAGACATACTCAAATGCGCGCAGTTTCATGATTTGTAGCGATAAAAGTACCATACGCGACGAAAACTATGGCGGGGCAAATTAAGGTATTGGATTGCAAGGGTCGGAAATAAAAAAAATTCTTACCTTCTTGTGTGACAACGATCTTTGGCCGCGAAGAATCTTGCAAAGTTCCAGTGAGCTGCTTCGAGAGCCTGTAAACAGGTTTTTCTTAATATCTTATCAAAATACACCGTAGCGTAAATTTCGATTGCTTTTCTGAAAGCTGCCCAGAAAAAACTAAAAGCCTATTATGATGAGCAGACATGTAAGCCACAAAGACTTCATACGATGGCACAGAAGAAATACGGGACGGGACGGCTGCAGTTACACCTTACATTTTTGTGGGCATAATGCATAATAATCAGAGTATTTTTGGTGTCACACTCAAGCGTGTTCTCAGGTAGGTGTTTTGGGCTTTTGCTTTCTCGGGAATGTTATAGAAGTAACGACCACTATGTAGGTTGAAAATAAGAGCTATGAGAGCTAGTCGAGGTAACATACCCATGCAGGCCCATCACGCTAGAGGAGTCCAAAGTAATATATATATATATATATACATATATACGGAGTAATAAAAGTTGGAAGATGGTAGAAAACATGAGAAAAGAAAACATCGAACTAGATAGAAACCGCGATTGTTGGCAACGTTTCAGCAAGGAGACTTGCTGCCGTTAGGGCACAGCCCTGACACAGGCCTTTGCCTTTGCCCTGACGAAGGCAAGGTTCTTTGTTGAAACGGTGGCAACAATCGTAGTTTAAACATTGTTCGACGTTTTCACACACACATATATATATATAGAGAGAGATATATGTATATTGTGACCTGAGTTTGTGTCTTGCTGCCTGCTAGGAGATATTTGTCCCCATCGGTATTTATCATCATCAGCAGTAGCTTGCAGCTACCGCATCATCTGCTGTACATACTCATCATCACCGGCACAACCTCGTCTTCGGCTAATCATCATCAGCAGGGACGCTGAGTCACCATCTTGGTTTCTTCCCCGCCTGACGCTTTGGAATAAAGGAGCTGCGAAAGCAACGGTCCCGTCACCTTCTATTCACGGCCTCACAAGTGGTGGAGCTGCAACTCGATCCCGAGCTGTACCTCTCCTTCGCACCCCTGGAGCTCCGTTCCGGTCGCCGCTTGCCCTCAAGACCACTGTCCATGTCGCAAGACACTCCGAGTGGCACAGTCCCCGCGCCTCCGCAATGCATCGTCACCACTCCCCAGCGCGACCCGCCCGAGTTCGCTGGTTTTCGGGGCGAAAACGTGGAGGAGTGACTGGACAGCTACACACGCGTTAGCCAGTTCAATAGGTAGGATGACTGCCTCAAATTGTTCAACGTTGGCTTCTCCCAAGCAGATTGCCGAGACGTGGTATTTAAAGCACAAACATGAATTTACCGACTGGGCTGCATTTTGCAAAAGATTTTTGGCTCCCCTAAAGCGTGGAGTGACAACGCGAGGAGGAAACTGGAGGTTCGCGTGCAGCAATCTAATCAGACATACACCTCATACATCGAGGATATTCTAGCGCTGTGTCGCCACGTCGATAAAGATATGCCGGAGTCTGACCGGGTTCGCCACATTCGCAAAGGGATCGGCGAGTTCGCTTTCAACGCACTTGTCCTGCAGAACCTTTCAACCGTAGCAGACGTAACATCCACCTGTCAGCGTATCGACTAACTTCAATCGATCCGCCTCCCACGGGACACGGCGTCTACCCCCCGTCTTGGGAACGAAGACCTTCGTGCGATGATTCGAGCTATAGTTCGCGAAGAAGTGTACGGCAACATCTCTCATTTTGCGCACGGGGTTCGCCAAGCCGCTACGAGTTATGGCCTTCACGAGATGGTTAAAGAGGAGCTCGCGGCTATGCCAGTGCTAGTGCCGCTTCTCCATCCAGTTGCCCCATCAACACCGTCCTACTCGGATGTCGCTGGCCGGACACCTCTGCCGTTGTCCCCGATCATGAACCACTCTTCGTCTGGGTATATTACTGCCATGCCGCACGCGCCGAGCCGAAAGGCCTACTTTCCACCAAGTCAGGATGCCTTCTCGAACCGGCCCGTGTGCTATTATTGCGGCATTCGAGCTCACATCTCCCGCTTTTATCGACGCCGCCAACGGGATAAACGACGCAGCTATGCGGCCTATTAAAGTGAGAGCGTACCCCCGAACTAGTACGGCTAGCGACGGCGTGCATACCCGTCGCCTCCATGCCGCACCCCGTCTCCGCCTAAGATTGACGACGTTCCTTTCAGCTCCCGTGCTCCACGACCCCGCTCGCCATCACCAGGTCGCCATTCAGTTTCCCCTCTTCGCCCTGCGTCTTACGTCGCCGACCACCGCAAGGAAAACTAGTTAATGCAGTTTTTGGAGGGAAAACTGCATCTCCGGCGAAGCTTACAAGTCCTCCAGAGCGTCCGTCGAACTTGCGGTCTGTTTTGGTTGAAAGCGTTTTCGTCGATGCCCTTATTGACACTGGTGCGAGCGTTTCAGTTATAAGTGCGGAATTGTGTGCTCGTCTACGCACGGTACGAACACCCTAGATGAGACCTTTTTACATGGAGCGAATAGCAGCGTGATTAAGCCATCCGGACAATGCACAGTGCGGATTGTTGTTGGTTCTCTTCGGCATCATGTTCAGTGTGCGGTGTTGTCCTCCTGTGCTCATCATCTTATTTTGGGTTGGGATTTTCTCTCATCCGCATCCGCCGTCATTTCATGTGATCACCCGGAAATTCAACTCGCGCATACAAAGCAGGTCAGTGGCATTTCTGAAGTACCGCAGCTACAGCTCACAGCAAGTGCAGATTGTGTTTTAAATCCCCGCCGCGAGACGCTGTTTTCTGTCTGCTCAAACCGAATCAGTGACGCAGACGAGGTTATAGTTCCCTCTTCACGTTTTCTGCCCAAAGGTGTCATCATCCCGACCAGCCTCGTCCACTTCGCACATGGATCAGCAAAGCTTCTGGCTACCAACACCACTTCTGAATCCATATTGCTCCCCGCGGGCGCTACTATGGCTTCTGTTATGCCTGACGATACGCTCTCATCAGTTCCCCTGTGCTCCGTCTCGTTAGTCCCGACGCCTGCAACATTTGAGCCAAATACCATCAGCGAAGATTTCTCAGAAAGCGAAACAAACCAGCTACTTCAGCTCCTGGAAAAACACAGGGACACATTTGGCTGCTTTTCTAGCAAGCTGGGGCAGACGTCTGTGACCGCGCATCGGATTGAGACGGATAGGACCCACATCATCCGCCGTAGCCCATACCGTGTGTCATCGTCCGAACGAAAAGTCATTGAGGAAAATGTAGTGGACATGCTGGAAGGAAACATCATTCGGCCGTCTTCTAGCCCTTGGTCTTCTCCCGTAGTTTTGGTCCGCAAGAAGGAAGGTTCTGTTAGGTTTTCCGCGGACTATCGAGCCTTTAATAAGATCACCAAGAAGGATGTTTATCCCATGCCGCGTATAGATGATGCACTCGACTGTCTACAGGAGGCGGAATTTTTCTCCAGCTTAGACCTGCGATCTGGTTATTGGCAGATACCCATGCACGAGCCTGACAAGGAAAAGACAGCGCTTGCTACTCCAGACGGCTTATACGAGTTTAACGTAATGGCGTTTGGTTTATGCAACGCCCCATCCATTTGAGCTTATGATAGACACAGTCCTTCGCGGCCTTAAATGGAAGACGTGCTTGTGTTACCTGGATGACTGTTATTTTCTCGTAGAATTTTCCTGAACATCTCCGGCGTCTCGACGAAGTTCTGACTAATCTGGCCAAAGCCGGCCTGACTCTGAACACCAAGAAATGCCACTTCGCCAGCAAATCCATCAAAGTTCTCGGTCACATTCTCAGCAAAGAGGGTATACGGCCCGACCCAGACAAAACTTCCGCTGTGGCCAATTTCCCTCGACCTCAAGAGCAAAAATCCCTTCAGTTTCCTTGGTTTGGCATCATATTTCCGTCGTTTTATTCGCAATTTCACCACCCTGGCCTCGCGCCTCAATCAGCTGCTGCATTCCGGTAACCCCTTTGTCTGGACTGACGACTGCGAGAAGACTTTTCAATACCTAAAGCAAGCACTTTTTTCTGGGCCTGTACTTTGCCATTTCGATGACACCCACCCAGTCCTTCTTCATACTGATGCTAGCGGGCATGGAATTGACGCCGTCTTGCTACAGCGCGAATCCCACTCGCGTGAACGAGTGGTTGCCTACGCAAGCCGCTCTCTGACGTCCACAGAAAAAAATTACCCCATCACAGAGCAAGAATGTCTGGCTGTTGTGTGGTCTGTACAAAAGTTCCGTCCCTACCTTTACGGCCGACATTTCAGAGTGGTTACAGATCACCATGCCCTGTGTTGGCTGTCTTCTTTGAAAAGTCTGTCAGGACGACTTGGGCGCTCGATTCTCGGCTTGCAAGAGTATGCCTTCACGGTGATCTATGAGTCTGGTCGCAAGCATCTCGACGCGGACGCGCTTTCCCGGTGTCCGCTGGTGAAGTCTTCAGATGACGTTGCCCGACATTCTAATGTGCCACCTTTGCCCATTGCAGCCATCGATATTCCTATCAACGATACCCCCCACTTGGTTGCCTTTCAACACGCAGACAGTTATTGTCGGACAATAATCGATCGGCTCACCGGTTCCACACGAGCACCGAATAGCCGCCTACGTCGTCAGCTGCGCCAGTTCCAGCTTCTGGATGGCGCACTGTACCGCACCACCCATCACACCGATGGAGCTAGATGGGTTCTGGTTGTGCCCCGTTCCCTCCGTCCGCGCATTTTAGAAACGTTGCACCATGACCCGACTGCAGACCAACGCGGATTCCAGAAGACCTTCGACCGTGTCCGAGGGCGCTTCTTTTGGCCAGGGCTTTCTACGAGTTTCGCCAGATACGTCGCCTCATGTGCGCCTTGTCTGCACCAGAAACGCTTCACGTCACCCCCTACCGGTCTGCTCCAGCCCCTTGCGTGTCCAGCAAGCCCGTTTGAAGTGGTCGGTATTGACCTTTACGGTCCATTGCCTCCGACAGCGGCCGGTCATCGCTGGATAGTTAAGGCCATGCATCACCTGACTCGCTACGCCGAAACCACCCCACTGCCTTCAGCTAGCGCCACCGAGATCGCTAACTTCTTAAAGAACATTTTGCTACGCCATGGAGTGCCCCGCGTTGTGCTAAGCGATCGAGGCAAGACATTTCTCTCTCAAATTCTCGCCGACTAGCTTTGAGCGTCCAACACCTGTCACAAGATGACGTCCAGCTATAATCTCCAAACAAACGGCCAAACAGAACGCTTCCATCGAACTCTCTCTGATATGGTCTCTATGTATATTCAACCTGATCATCGCAACTGGGACGCCATCTTACCTCCTGTTACCTATTCTTACAATACCGCAATTCAGACCACAACCGGATACTCCTCATACTACCTTGTATACGGCCGTCACCCTTTGCACACTCTAGATACCTGCATCTTCACCGCTTCCATGTCACCTTCTGCGACGTCTCCCAAACAATTTGTTGCTCGCGTTGAAAACTGCCGTCAACTTGCCCGCATGCGCACTGAAGCGAGCCAACAGGATCGAAAGCAACGCTACGACGCTGTGCATCGCTCTCCTCAATTCTGAACGGGTGACGAAATCTTGGTGTGGACGCCTATTCGTGTTTCTGGCCTCCGCGAGAAGTTCCTTCACCGTTTCCTTGGTTCGTACAAGGTTCTGGAGGCGACCTCTCCTGTAAACGTTCGCGTTACACCGGTTTGCCCAAGTTCCGACCACCGCCATCGTGACACCAAGGTAGTTCACGTTTCCCGGCTCAAGGCCTCTAACCGCCGCGACGAACTCTAAAACGCGGCCAGGTGGCGGCTTCTTTCAACGAGGGGGACAATAGTGAGAGCTGAGTTTGTGTCTTGCTGCCTGCTAGGAGATATTTGTCCCCATTGGTATTTATCCTCATTACCAGTAGCTTGCAGCTACCGCATCATCAACTGTACATACTCATGATCCCCGGCACAACCTAGTCTTCGGTGATCATCAGCAGCAGGGACGCTGAGCCGCCATCTTGGTTTCTTCTCCACCAGACGCGTCGGAATAAAGGAGTTGCAAATGCAATGGTCCCGACACCTTCTATCTACGGCCTCACAATATATATATATATATATATATATATATATATATATATATATATATATATATATATATATATATATATATATATATATATATATATATATATATATATATATATATATACATATTGTAGCCGCATTAGCGCTTGTCGATACTGGTGCCGCTGTGTCCGTCTTAAGTGAACGCCTCTGCCGCTCATTGCGAAAAGTGACGACGCCACTCTCCGACCTTACTCTCCGAACCGCAAGCGCGCAAGAGGTGAAACCGTTGGCCATGTGCACCGCTCGTGTAGCTATCCAAAACATCACGTACATCATCGAGTTCATTGTCCTTCCCTCGTGTTCTCACGACATCATCCTCGGATGGGACTTCTTATCCCGTCATCACGCCATCATTGATTGTGCTCGTGCTCAGGTCGAACTATTTCCGTCATGCGAACCGCCATCGAATGACCTGCCCGTCAGGTTAATCGTGACGGACGACACGTCCCTTCCGCCCAATTCCTCCGTGCTTGTGCCTGTTTCTTGTGACGTCAAGCCTGATTCAACTGTTGTTTTCACGCCATCGAGTGTTTTTTCGTCTCGGAAATGCCTGCCTTTGCCCGCTGCTGTCCTCGACGTCCAATGTGGGTCCAGTGTGATGCTTGTCGGCAACCCGTCGTCTTGCCCTTCAACATTATATCGTGGGGAATGTCTCGGGTACGTGGAAGCCCTCGACCCCATTCTGGTCATGGCCGTCCCGGAGGAATCATCCGCGTTTTCGGTGAATGTCCTGAGCCCTCATCCCAGCAAGGCAACTCCCGATGTTTTTCAACGATCCATCGATGGAGATCTCACCCCAGCACAACGCGACCAACTTCTTGCCGTTCTCGATTGCTTCCGTGAATCTTTCGACAGTCATCAGACCGCCTTGGGCCGCACGTCGACTGTTGCCCACGAAATAGATACCGGATCCCACGCCCCTCTGCGGCAGCGACCTTATCGAGTGTCACCTTCCGAACGACGCGTGATTGACGAACACGTCGCTGACATTCTCACGCGCAACGTAATTAGACCCTGTTCAAGCCCCTGGGCTTCGCCCGTTGTGCTTGTAACAAAGAAAGATGGGTCCATCGGGTTCTGCGTCGATTACAGGCGTCTGAACAAAATCACCCGCAAAGACGTCTACCCACTACCTCGTATCGATGACGCTCTTGATTGCTTGCGAGGCGCTGAATTTTTCTCTTCTCTCGATCTACGCTCAGGTTACTGGCAAGTCCCCATGGCCGAATCTGATCGCTCAAAAACTGCCTTCGTGACACCTGATGGACTTTACGAATTTAACGTCATGCCTTTCGGACTTTGCAACGCGCCCGCAACATTTGAGAGAATGATGGACGGTGTTCTACGAGGCCTCAAGTGGAAAACATGCCTTTGTTACTTAGACGACATTGTCGTGTTTTCGCCCGATTTCACCACTCACCTGGAGCGCCTAGAACAGGTCTTGACATGTCTCACGTCTGCTGGGTTACAGCTCAACTTGAAAAAGTGCCGCTTTGCTGCTCGCAAACTGACCATTTTGGGTCATGTCGTATCAAAAGATGGCATCCTTCCCGACTCGGAGAAGCTTCGCGCAGTCGCCCAATTTCCGAAACCAACCACGATTAAAGACCTCCGAAGTTTCGTCGGATTATGTTCCTATTTCCGGCGTTTCGTACGGAACTTTGCCACCATAATCGAACCTTTGACGAAACTCCTCAGTGGATCCAGTAAAGAACCTGTCGACTGGTCGCCTGCCTGTGAAGAAGCTTTCGTATCTTTACGGCGTTTGCTTACGTCGCCCCCAATACTGCGACATTTCGACCCCCTCCTGCCAACTGAAGTACACACTGATGCCAGTGGTGTCGGTCTCGGCGCTGTGCTCGCACAACGCAGAGAAGGCGCCCAGGAGTCCGTAATTGCTTATGCCAGCCGTACTCTCACAAAGGCGGAGAGAAATTACTCAGTGACGGAAAAAGAATGTTTGGCGATCATTTGGGCGATTCACAAATTCCGCCCCTACCTTTATGGACGCCCGTTTAATGTTGTCACGGACCATCACGCGCTGTGTTGGCTTTCGTCACTGAAAGACCCGTCCGGCAGACTTGGTCGTTGGGCTCTTCGCATCCAAGAGTACGACATTCGCGTTGTGTATCGGTCCGGCCGCAGACACACGGACGCTGATGCCCTTTCTCGGTGTCCCGTCCAGTCGGAAAATGACTGCATTTCCTCGACGGACTGCGCCCTGGCGTCACTTGACATACACGACATGGCCGCAGAGCAGCGAAAAGACCCCTGGATCGCGTCCATACTGCACTACCTGTCGAGTCCGTCCACCGTTTCGGCGTCCCGTGCACTGCGTCGCCAGGCCTCACACTGTGTTGTTCGTGACGACCTTCTGTATCGGCGCAACTATATCGCCGAGGGCCGCAAATGGCTGCTAGTTATTCCCCGTCATTTGCGTTCTGCCATCTGTTCGTCCTACCACGCTGATGCGCAATGCGCCCATGCTGGCGTCCTAAAAACATATCAGCGGCTGCGCATCCGTTACTATTGGCGCGGGATGTACACGTTTGTTACGAAGTACATCCGCTCGTGTCCCGAATGCCAGCGCCGCAAGTCTCCGCCGCAACATCCTACAGGACCTCTGCAGCCACTACCAAGCCCCGCGCGCCCTTTCGATCGCGTTGGATTCGACATCTATGGGCCCCTCCCCACCACAACGGCAGGCAACCGTTGGATTATTGTTGCAGTGGATCACCTGACTAGGTATGCGGAAACAGCCGCACTCCCCACCGTTACAGCCCACGACGTGTCACAATTCCTCCTTCAGAGGTTTGTTTTACGCCACGGTGCGCCCAGGGAGCTTTTGAGCGACAGAGGACGCGTCTTTTTGTCGGACGTAATACAAGCCCTGCTGACCCAGTGCCAAGTTGTTCACAGAAAAACTACAGCGTATCACCCGCAAACCAATGGGTTGACTGAAAGATTTAACCGCACGCTTGGCGACATGCTTTCAATGTATGTTACTTCGGATCATTCCAACTGGGACTTAGTTCTGCCATTTGTCACGTATGCGTATAATACGGCGACACAGACGACGACGCGCTTCTCGCTCTTCTTTCTACTTTATGGGCGTGAGCCTTCCGGCACCCTAGACACCATACTGCCCTACCGACCCGACGCCTCCGAGTGCAGGCCCATTTCCGAGATAGCTAAGCATGCCGAAGAGTGCCGTAAACTGGCTCGATCCTTTACCGCTGCGGATCAAGGGCGCCAAAAATCTCGTCATGACGCTTCAGCCACCTCGCCTACCTATGCCACCGGAACTCTCGTGTGGCTGTGGATACCGTCCAAGACGCCCGGTCTTTCGCCGAAACTCCAAGCTAACTACCATGGACCCTACAGAGTTCTTGAGAAAACGTCTCCCGTCAATTACGTAGTTGAGCCGATCGCTGCCACGACCGATCTTCGTCGCCGAGGGCGCGAAACAGTGCACGTCCAGCGTATGAAGCCCTACTATGACCCCCTCGTCGTCGCATCCCCTTGAGTCGCCAGGATGGCTCCTCTCTTTGCCGGGGGGTGATTGTAATGAAGATATCATGGCCACTTCCTTAAATGGGTGTGTGCCGTGCACGTCTCGCGTCAGACGATGTATGTACTTGGATATGGGAGAATCCACCACAAGTGGGTATGTGCTTGAATCTAGGCTAGACAGCCCCATCGAGAGCGCTGTGCGCGAGACTGGTGCCCCGACCCGAGAGCTCGCTTGGACGCGTTTGGACTCCGCGATAGTCAGGCCTTGCTTTGCCTTCCTTCCAATAAACCCCACTATAATATATATATATATATATATATATATATATATATATATATATATATATATATATAAGACAGAAACAACGGTTGGCATTCAAGAAAACCTCGGAAAACAAAGGGGAGGATATGGTAGGTCATTGAAACAGATAAAGAATTTGGAAAGAAAGAAAGTGAAGAAAAAATGCCCGCGAGGTGGGATCTGAACC
This sequence comes from Haemaphysalis longicornis, assembly GCF_048455015.1. NCBI lineage: Eukaryota > Metazoa > Arthropoda > Arachnida > Ixodida > Ixodidae > Haemaphysalis > Haemaphysalis longicornis. Next base: position 81,495,833 of record NW_027526460.1, on the reverse strand, counting down.
CACGACCTCCAGAATACCGGTCTGGTGCGATAACCACTACGCTACCGGCGGGGCTATTTTTCCCCTTCACTTTGTGGGGTATTTATGTCAATGTAATTTTTTACTCTGCTTGGGGGTGGTAGCCAGCGCCACTCCGACTTCTCGGGGTGAAGGGGACCTTCTTTTTTTAACCCCGGGTCGTGACTAGAGTGTCTGCGACGTGTCGAGAGTGGTCGACTAGCGTTGAACCCTCTTAAGCTCCCTATGGCACCAAGACTGCCAGAACAGAGGCCCTCGCTATGCATGTAGCGAATCAGAATAGGAAATGTGGGGCTTGTTGAAAATAAGACAGAAATAAGGGTTGGCAGTCAAGAAAACCTCGGAAAACAAAGGGGAGGATATGGTAGGTCATTGAAACAGATAAACAATTTGGAAAGAAAGTGAAGAAAAAATGCCTGCCAGGTGGGATCCGAACCCACCACCTACGGAATACCGGTCTGGTGCGATAACCACTACGCTACCGGCGGGGCTATTTTTCCCCTTCACTTTCTGGGGTATTTATGTCAATGTAATTTTTTCCTCTGCTTGGGGGTGGTAGCCAGCGCCACTCCGACTTCTCGGGGTTTAGAAGACCTTTTTGTAACTCCCGGGTCGTGACTAGAGTGTCTGCGACATGTCGAGAGTGGTCGACTAGCGTTCAACCCTCTTAAGCTCCCTATGGCACCAAGACTGCCAGAACATAGGCCCTCGGTATGCATGTAGCGAATCAGAATGGGAAATGAGGGGCTCCTTGAAAATAAGACAGAAATAAGGATTGGCAATCATAAAACCTCGGAAAACAAAGGGGAGGATATGGTAGGTCGTTGAAACAGATAAAGAGATTGGAAAGAATGTGAAGAAAAAATGCCCGCCCGGTGGGATCCGAACCCACGACCTTCAGAATACCTGAAGACCTGTCGACCTAAGACAGGTCTTCCTCAGGAGGAAGACCTGTTCTCCGGTCGAAATGTTAGAAATAAAGTCTCCGAAGAACGTACTTCTACTTTGTGCGTATCCCTGCAGCAACTAAGAACTCTACTTCACGACTATATATATATATATATATATAGAATTATATTTATTCCTGCATAAAAAAGGCAATCATACCTCATTCGGCACTATAAAACACTGTTAAAACGCCAAACAGCACTGGTAATAAGGACTGCAACTTTGATACGTGTCCTTGCGGAATCCCTCGTCCCGTACGTCTCTGTTCTAAAAATGCATTACGAGGATTCTGGCTTCAGCAGTCTGAAATGCCTTTGGCTATCCCCGACTTCCGACCACGTCTTACGTGCGGCCGATGGGAAAAGACGTTCTACGTCTTCCCGCGGTGGTCGAGGGGCGGCGCTAGTTGACCGGGCTCTGAGCAGTCGTAAATACAAAAACCCCGAGGTATAGTCGAGAGAGGAGTCACTGCGGAACTAGCTCAATGGTAGAGCACCGCACGCGTTATGCGGACGTTGTGGGTTCGATTTCCGCTTCCGGAAAAAACGGCGCATTTTTTCTCGACTTGAATTTTCAATTTTCAATTATGTTTATTCCTGCATAAAAAAAAGGCAATCATACCTCATTCGGCACTATAAAACACTGTTAAAACGCCAAACAGCACTGGTAATAAGGACTGCAACTTTGATATGTGTCCTTACGGAATCCCTCAGCCCGTACGTCTCTGTTCTAAAAATGCATTACGAGGGTTCTGGCTTCAGCAGTCTGAAATGCCTTTGGCTATCCCCGACTTCCGACCACGTCTTACTTGCGGCCGCTGGGAAAAGACGTTCTACGTCTTCCCGCGGTGGTCGAGGGGCGGCGCTAGTTGACCGGGCTCTGAGCAGTCGTAAATACAAAAACCCCGAGGTATAGTAGAGAGAGGAGTCGCCGCAGAACTAGCTCAATGGTAGAGCACCGCACGCGTTATGCGGAGGTTGTGGGGTCGATGTCCGCTTCTGGAAAAAACGGCGAATTTTTTCTCGACTTGAACTTTTCATTATATTTATTCCTGCATAAAAAAAGGCAATCATACCTCATTCGGCACTATAAAACACTGTTAAAACGCCAAACAGCACTGGTAATAAGGACTGCAACTTTGATATGTGTCCTTACGGAATCCCTCGTCCCGTACGTCTCTGTTCTAAAAATGCATTACGAGGGTTCTGGCTTCAGCAGTCTGAAATGCCTTTGGCTATCCCCGACTTCCGACCACGTCTTACGTGCGGCCGCTGGGAAAAGACGTTCTACGTCTTCCCGCGGTGGTCGAGGGGCGGCGCTAGTTGACCGGACTCTGAGCAGTTGTATATACAAAAACCCCGAGGTATAGTCGAGAGAGGAGTCGCCTCGGAACTAGCTCAATAGTAGAGCACCACACGCGTTAAGCGGAGGTGGTGGGTTCGATTCCCGCTTCCGGAAAAAACGGCGAATTTTTTCTCGACTTGAATTTTCAATTATATTTATTCCTGCATAAAAAAAGGCAATCATACCTCATTCGGCACTATAAAACACTGTTAAACCGCCAAACAGCACTGGTAATAAGGACTGAAAACTTTGATATGTGTCCTTACGGAATCCCTCGTCCCGTACGTCTCTGTTCTAAAAATGCATTATGAGGGTTCCGGCTTCAGCAGTCTGAAATGCCTTTGGCTATCCCCGACTTCCGACCACGTCTTACGTGCGGCCGCTGGGAAAAGACGTTCTACGTTTTCCCGCGGTGGTCGAGGGGCGGCGCTAGTTGACCGGGCTCTGAGCAGTCGTAAATACAAAAACCCCGAGGTATAGTCGAGAGAGGAGTCGCCGCGGAACTAGCTCAATGGTAGAGCACCGCACGCGTTATGCGGAGGTTATGGGTTCGATTCCCGCTTCCGGAAAAAACGGCGCATTTTTTCGCGATTTGAATTTTCAATTATATTTATTCCTGCATAAAAAAAGGCAATCATACCTCATTCGGCACTATAAAACACTGTTAAAACGCCAAACAGCACTGGTAATAAGGACTGAAAACTTTGATATGTGTCCTTACGAAATCCCTCGTCCCGTACGTCTCTGTTCTAAAAATGCATTACGAGGGTTCTGGCTTCAGCAGTCTGAAATGCCTTTGGCTATCCCCGACTTCCGACCACGTCTTACGTGCGGCCGCTGGGAAAAGACGTTCTACGTCTTCCCGCGGTGGTCGAGGGGCGGCGCTAGTTGACTGGGCTCTGAGCAGTCGTAAATACAAAAACCCCGAGGTATAGTCGAGAGAGGAGTCGCCGCGGAACTAGCTCAATGATAGAGCACCGCACGCGTTATGCGGAGGTTGTGGGTTCGATTCCCGCTTCCGAAAAAACGGCGCATTTTTTCTCCACTTGAATTTTCAATTATATTTATTCCTGCATAAAAAAAGGCAATCATACCTCATTCGGCACTAGAAAACGCTGTTAAAACGCCAAAGAGCACTGGTAATAAGGACTGCAACTTTGATATGTGTCCTTACGGAATCCCTCGTCCCGTACGTCTCTGTTCTAAAAATGCATTACGAGGGTTCTGGCTTCAGCAGTCTGAAATGCTTTTGGCTATCCCCGACTCCCGACTTCGTCTTACGTGCGGCCGCTGGGAAAAGACGTTCTACGTCTTCCCGCGGTGGTCGAGGGGCGGCGCTAGTTGACCAGGCTCTGAGCAGTCGTAAATACAAAAACCCCGCCGTATAGTCGAGAAGGGAGTCGCCGCGGAACTAGCTCAATGGTAGAGCACCGCACGCGTTATGCGGAGGTTGTGGGTTCGATTCCCGCTTCCGGAAAAAATGGCGCTTTTTTTCTCGACTTGAATTTTCAGATATATTTATTCCTGCATAAAAAAAGGCAATCATACCTCATTCGGCAATATAAAACACTGTTAAAACGCCAAACAGCACTGGTAATAAAGACTGCAACTTTGATATGTATATATATATATATATATATATATATATATATATATATATATATATATATATATATATATATATATATATATATATATATATATATGTATACATATACAAGAAAAAAACACTTCGAACAAGGGAGAAACCAAGACTGTTGCCAACGTTGGCCAGCATTTCAGCAAACAGGCTTGCAGTGAGGGCCCTGACGAAGGCAAGTTTCATTTGCTGAAACGTTGGCAACAATCGTGGTTTCTACATTGTTAGAAGTTTTCTTTTCTTTTGTTTTCTACCATCTTCAAACTTTTACTGCTCCCTATATATATCTATATATATAGATATATGTATATGTGAATATATATATATATATATATATATATATATATATATATATATATATATATATATATGTCCGGTTTCTTCTTCGGTGGGCCCGTTCAGCATAGAGCACCGTAGAGCTTATGGAGGGAGACGATAGCGCGTTGTCCCGTTTGTTACATTATTTAATTCCCGACAGTTCCGAAAGTGGAACCTCCTCCATCAGAACCCCTGATATTCATTAGGAATTATTAAATTTTAATTATTCGCCGTTACCGCGGTGTATACTGCGACACGGACCACCGCCCTCGAAGTCCTTGCCAATAGGCTAACGCTTCACATCCACCTAGACATCACAGTGCGCATGTTTCTGTTGTTTCATCAGCAGCAACCAGTTACCTTGAGCATAAACGATCCTTCTGACGTAGACATGTCCATCTAGGCCGACACACATCCTGCGCGACGACTTCGTGTCCATTACGAGCGTCTCACCAGAACGAAAACAAAACCCAGGCTGCACTTCCCCCTTTGCACGCCTTCACAGGCGGGTGGCATCAAGAGCAGCCTTTGTCATTTTTAGCGGGACAGATCACGTGTATGCGGTGAGGTGGTTCCGCCTGGCGTGTCTGACCGCGTCATTTGATGTCGAGGCGATTGCCATGCAACAAATCGTACTGTTTCTCTTGAACGAGAGACCTTCTTTCCCCGTTAGTATTTACTCCGAAAGCCTCTTGCTTTTATTGGCTCTTAATAGCCCGCTTAATCAGCCCGCTACCATTGATCGTCTAAAAGAGACTTTCCATACTTTCACGTCCACTACCTGTATCTATATACCACGTGCCAGCTCACTCTGGTGTGTGGGGGAATGAGCTTGCGGATACTGTCACCCGCAGTGCTGCTACAACAGGATAGGAGGTTCGTGGAAGGTGGTCGAAAACCAGGATGCTCTCTTTGCTGATGAAGGTCGGCCGCTTGGTATAGCATGATAAGTGGAATATCAACAACTGACACTGAATTAGATCGATGGACCCCCAGTGTATTCGAGCTTGCTTCCTATTTCCCGCCTTACAAGAAGCTGGCTCACCTGATAACCGGATACCCACGGTTTTCTCATTATTTCATCGTCTACAACTCGCGCCAAACTGTCAGTGCTTCTGTGATGCGCCTGCACTCTAAGAAAAAAGGGTAGAAAAGGGGAGGTAATCGAGGGTTTTCTCCCCAGGACCAGCGAGATTCTCCATTTAGCTCGTTACACGTAGTGCCCTCTGTACGGCCTCTACGAAACACCGAAACGGGGGAGGAAATATTCTCCCCTGCCGTCTGCAATCTGCTGTCGGCGCCGACGCCGAAAACGAATCCGTTGATAGTTGCACTGTGGGTTTCGCCGATCGGGCGCATACGCGACGACTACGAGCAACACCGCCCCTGCGGAGTGCTGCTTGCTTGTTTTCTCGCCGTCTTTTTGCTATTATTACCATCTGCTCACCACGCTAACGCACGGCTCGCCAGCCGTGTGTTTGAAGCACATTCTGTGGGCACCGCCGCATGCTTTGCTGTGTGCGACTCGCCTGCGCCCTGTTCAACGTTACCACTGCTTTGTGGACGTTTTATACTGACGCCCAAGGTTAACAGAGGTCAGCGGTGATAGTAAACTGCGCCTTTTTTTCGTCAACGAGCACGGACCGCAGCATATTGACGAATCAGTTACCAACAATAAAAGGCCCCCATTCGGTAACATTTTTGCCTGAATGGTTGCCAGACCAGCGGTGTGATTTACGCTAAATGAGCGAAGGCGAGGCAATGAGTGTCATTACCCAAACATACCGGCCGTACTGTTTCGTGAAACGTTTTTTCTTCTTTGAGCTATTTTACTGCTTCTTACAAAACCTAAAATAATAAAAGTTTGCAATTTCACGCGTTTCATTTGATGAAATAACAAAACCCACCTAAGGCTTACGCACTGCCGTGGGTTATCGAAACAAGCAACGATCTCACTGTTCCTACCTGCATTCTCGGCGATCAGGGTTATAGATACTTTGTGGCCGTTTCAATATTTAGTTGTCGCTTGTGATCATGCGCACATGTTAGAAGTGTACTATGTGTGGTGGTATATACGTGTATTATGCTTGCGATGTTGTATGTTGCGTGTGTTGTGCGTTGTCAGTGCCTTTAATGAAGCGTATGTCGCTGTGTTGTGCTATGTTTCTTCCCAATATGTGCCCGCCCACATTCGGCATCCGTGATGTTGGCTATAATAATATACGTTATCCATAAAGGAAACCAAGGAAGCGCCTTGATGTAAGTGCCCACTGATGGTGATGCTTAGTAGTTGCCCCTCCCCACCACTACTTTTTTTGCGTCATCTATCGGTCATTTTAAAACGTTTACGATTGCATTACTTCGAGCACGCTAGAGGGCGAGCGTTGTCAAGGATGAGACAGCGACGGATACGTTTTTCGTGTTGCCTGCACCGCCTTTCCGCTGAGGTGCACGATTGCAGACGGTCCGCGTTTTGATGCGCTCCGTTGTAGCAAGGTAAGGCCACTAACAACAACTGGTTGTTCTCAAACGGCCGCAGTGGATGCTTGTGACCTCGTGTGCGGTGAACGGCGGGGTTACGAGCCTTTCGGAAATAAAGGCGGCATTTTGAAAGCAATCGGTACGACTTCTGCTGTGTTTACGGCGGCGCGTTCGCTCTGAACGCGTAGGCGGGTCGCGCAGCGAGACGAATGCAGGAAGTCGCGTATATACGATTGGCGACATCGCTTGCTAACCGCAGTTCTGGTGCTCGGTAGATAATTTCTTGGTTATTTTAGCGCATTTTAAGCGCACACAACCACAGTAACCTACGTATTTGTACTTCCTCGATCCTCAAACCGATCAGCTCGCTAGGCGTTTCTCGCATGACAAGCCTTGCTTGCATGACGCTGCCAGGGGAGGAACGCTCCTCCATTACCTCACGAAAGGGGGGAATCTTCCTCCACTCCTAGGGGTAGAAACGCGCTCGCTCCTCTTAAAGGGAGAATCTTTCTACCGTTTAGGGGGCAATATATGATACATTCCTTTTTCACCCATAAGGGAAAAACTACCACATCCTTTTTTCTTAAAGTGTGCCTCTTCGGTTTCACTTTATTTAATGGAAATTCCCAAAACGGACAGCTATGTTCAGAGACTTCGTAGGCTGTCGAGATCACCGTTACAGGCGCTACAGCCTCGCCATCTTTTGGACAGTTCAACAGCTGCGAAGATTATCATGGAGCTTCTCGATTCCATTTCTCGGTCAATGCTTGAGGTGTGACGTCTACGAGTGTTCAAACATTTGCATCCGAGCCGCGTCGCAAACGCCGTGCTGGCGCTTGTCTTCCAGCTCACCGTAATGTCGGCGTTGTGGAGTTATAGTCCTTTATTCTATATCTTTTTCCCCCCACTTTTCGTCTCATTTTGTGTTGAACGGAACACCTAGATACGGGCCACGCATGAACTGCACCTCTGTGATATTTTGCTCCTAAGGTCCCAGGCTACAACGTGTGACCTGGGGTCTGGGAGACGTGGATAATGCCATCTTAGTACTGACTCGGGCTTGCTTTGAGAGTGCTACACACACTTGGGGTGTGTGTAGCACTCGGACCGCACTTTTCCGCTGGTACTGTGTTTGCAAATAGTGTACATACTATATTCATAGTTTGCCTTCACGATGCGCAGTGTAAGGTTTTGCTAAGTTTGTATGTAAATATTTTATTTTTACTGCTTAATTCTCTATCTGGGTAGGTAGTGTAACGTTTTGTGATTGCCTTGCTTACTTTGTTGCGCGAATGTTTTGTTTTTCTCTTTCCGTGTTTATGGGTTCTCGGGATTACATGTTCACACGTGGCCTTCAATTAAATTTTAAATTCTGCGCATGCAGCGAGCGGTGTATAGCGACATGGGTTTTCTCAGAATGTAACTGCTGCGTTGTGTGATCTTTTGTACTGAATTGACTTTAGAACTTTCTTCTGCTTCGTTTTATGTTCGTTTGCGCTTAGATTTCCTTTTGAACTTTGCTTCGACGTCCTGCTGTTACGTACGCCTAGGACTTTGTTTTTTTAATAATCAAATTGGATTTTTAATAAAAAAGATTAGTTAGATTTTCGCTCTCGTGTTACACTCGTTCCCCACATTTTTTTTGCTTTTTTTCTTCAGGAGGAGAAGGGGGAACGAAGAATTTAAATTGGAGTTGGTTATGCTTGGAGACTCGGACAGGTTTTCAGCGTAGTGTCATTGCCAGCATACCCTCCCCTCAAGAGCAATGAACGCTCATTCTTTAAAGTATGTACAATGTACGGGAGCTCGCAACTCCCAATGTTCTGCAACTCACTGACGTTTCGTGACCGCTTCCCCTGCGTGAAATTCGGGATTGGACCGAAGTCGTCGGATCCGTTCTCAAGAATTGTGAAAGACCCAGCGCTGCGCTACCACTTCTTCGGGTGCGGCTCTCTTGTTCTCCGGCCTATCGCTTCCTTCGTAGGAGACCGGGCTGTTGCAACACATGTGGAGTTGCGGAGACTCGGAACGTTTCGTCCGCTTGCTTTCCCATCTCTCCTAATGCGGACCCCATTAGCACGGGCTAGAACCGGTTTCTTCCACTCGCCATCTGTATCGTGAGCTTTCATGTGCTTCCCATATGAAGCGCGAACGCACTAGAGCTGGTGAGAAGGAGAGCACGCCAGAAATAATGCCAGGAAAGATGGGCAGAGTGTTCTCGAAGGTCGAGTGGTGCAGGCGTGCGATGATGTCATATGTCAACCAGGGTTGGCTCCCTCTACGCAGGTTGCCGTTGTTCGTGCGGGTCCCGTCGCGTGTGAGGAGGTTTTATTGTGCGGAGCCTATTAGTGCCGGGTTGTGTGGTTTGAAGGCGCCGCCGTGCCTAGTCGTGACCCATCGAAAAAAAGGGACACCTGAGACAAACGATACGCCGTGAGCAGGAAAGCGGGGAAGAAAGCAGGGCGAAACTGTAAAGGGAAGGGTGGTATGCGGAGACGACGCGAGAGATTTTGCCCGAGGGGATGAGCTACTGGACAACCGGGAGAACAAAGACGCCACGGAAGCGTGCATGAAAGCCGACGATGAAGGTATTGTGGAAGGCAAAAATATGGCGAAATTGTGATGGGAGGGCGGTATGCTGAGCAAGCACAGGGCATACTCGGCAGGGGCGACCCTGTGCAAGATAAAGCCATACCAGTGGGTGGCGTAATGAGCTCAGTGATGACGCCTTCACCTTCTGAGATGCCGTTCCCGGTACCTTCCTGAGGCGCAGTTTATTCTGTGCACACCAATTTTGCACGAGCGAGTGCCGTAAACCCCAGCAACTTTTGCGGGTATTTTTTGCCAACTCCTTCGGGCGAAGCTTAAACATAAACAGCTTTGGTAATAAAAGGGTTCGATTTAGGAAATTCTCTGCATTGTGAGCAATTCTTGCATTTTGGTGGAAATGGAAAATTATTAACACGACATTTTATTTTGTTAGGAAGTTTCCCTAATCGAAGCCAGGGTTTATCTTTATCGCATTCCTCAAAATTACGTTACGTTTTTTGTGAACTTTCGCAGCTACAGAGAACACATTTGTCCTTGCTGGCAGTGTTGCTGTGACATGCTAGATTGATTTGCAACCAAAATCTGATGTCAATTTTATGAAAGATGTATCCAGTACAACAATTTTCGTTTATGCTTTCTGATAACTAACTATAATAACAAGCACCCCGGAACTTCTATTCTCCACAGTATAGACAAGTTTGGTTACATGAAAAGCTGGAAAGAGCATAGAGTTATCGGTAACTCGGGGTCACTGCCATTATCTGCCGTTTTATCGGCCGCGGCTATGTTTTCCGCGCCTAACCCTCTGTCTTCTTCGGCTAACATCCTGTGACCAATAAAAATGGTCTTCTGTCCAGTCTAACTGCTTCCTCCGTCTAGTAAAGAACAGAACAGTCGCGACGAAGATTGGATTGCCGTGACCCCGGAGACAGCTTGGGGGAATATAGCGATATGGCTTTGCTTGGCAAGTTCGAACGATTTCACTACGACGCAGACTTTGAATCGTACGTGGAGTGGCTTCAACACTATGTGCGAGCCGTTATGGTAACCGATGGCTTGAATGTTTTGACAGTTGTTACTGCCGTGGGCAAGAATACATATTGCACGCTAAACAGCCTGCTCGCAAGGCGTAGCTCGAAAAAGTGGGGTCACCTGGTCACGGTTGCTAAGGAGCACTACGCCCAGAAGCGGAGTACGAGGGGGGAAGGCGGGGCGGTGCGCTTCGGTGTAAACGCCGGTCCCAGCAAGAATGCCAGAGTGTCGCTGAATTCGTCGTGTCAAAAAATTATTCCCTTTCCACTCTGCGAGGAAAGGTGACCTGCGAAACTGGATGCATTCCAGGGAGTGCACGAAAGAAATCACGTTTGTTCATAACTTGAGATTAAGCATACTTCCTAACCAATTACTAATTGAAGTTTGGAGGGACCCGATCTTCATTCTTGCGGACGAACAAGAAGCGGTCTGTTTTACTTTCGCGCCGTAGGTATGTTACGGTTTGCGTAACCAACCAACCCAATGCATTCTACCACTGAGAGGACACCCGAGAAGTCGCATTGGGCCTTTTCACGTCCACGTTTACACTTCCCGCCCGCACAATGGGCATGCCATCAGTAAGGGCATGAAACATATAGCTTCGCGTGCACTCCCCCTCTTCAAACCCGTGTACGCCGGCAACCCGTTATGTGCGCAGGCCTAGAAGTGAAAGAAATCATCAAAAATGTTGTACTAAAAACCCTTTAAGCTGAACCAGTAATATTACCCAATGACGGCGTTCTAAGCGGGCATGTTGACGAACATCCGGTAGACATCCGCAGCTAACTAATGAGCTCGAACTAGAGGACGCAAAGGCGGTGGCAGTGGCTTTCTAATGTTCTACCGCCAATTAGAGCTCGTGTTCAGGCCGCCACTCTTGCCCCAAGCGAACGACTTGCGTCCGTCCCATAGCAAGCTGAAGATTGCAGGTCTCGAGCTTCATTCTAGAGTTCAAACATGTGACTGTCCGTTTCTTCCTCCGTAGTACGGATCTTACTGTCTGTGATGATGATGATGGTTGAAGTTTTTGGCGCAAGGCCAGCGAGGGCAAAGAGCGCCAAACAAAAGTACTTAGAAGAAAATAGTGGCTACAAAAGCCAGAATAACAATAAAATCAATTAACGGCAATGGTGATGGCTGGTGTATAGGGCCAGTTTTGATTACGTATGACAGGAAATGAGGTTTAAAAAGTTAACATCAAACAAATATTTAAAATCGCGTTGCACAGTGACAATGGCATTGTCACCGAAAACAAGGAAGGGTGTAGCGGAATGTGTTGTCTGTATAGTTCCTTGAAGTGTCTGTGTCTTGTTGTGTCGAGTGCCTTGCATGTGATTAGGATGTGGACTACGGATAGGCCCTCCCGATACATGCTACACATGGGTCTTGGAGAGCCAGTGAGCAGGTGTGAGTGTGTTACATGTGTGTGGCCTATCCGCAACCTAGCTAAGGTAACTTCAATGTGTCTGTTTTGCCAGCCAGTTGTGTAACGTCCCAAGTGTGGTTTTATTACGTGTAGTTTCTTGTCTGTCTGTTCGCTCCAGTCTGCTTGCCAAGTTTTACGGAGTTGCTGTCTTACGTGTGGCTTGAGGTCTGTGTAAGGTAGTGTTGTTTTGTTTACTGTGTTTCGTAGTGCAGCATTGGAGGGGATTTCATACGCCAGTTCATTTCCGCCGATGCCAGAGTGGCCTGGCACCCAACACACAGTCACCTGAAGCTTTGAAGAATACGCCTGCAAAATTGATATCAAAACAAGGTTAACTACATGGTTCTTCGAGGACTTTCCGGATGACAATGTACGGACGACACTCAGCGAATCTGTATAAATGATGGATTTTTAAATATGATGTTCAACTATGTGACTTACAACCAGAAAAATGCCGTATGCTTCTGCCATATAATTAGTTGCCTTTGCATTCATTGTTCTTTATGCTTCAAAATTGGGACCATACGCAGCACAAGACACTGCAGTGAACGTTTTAGATGCATCACTAAAAAACTCTGCAGCCCTGTATTTATCATGCACATACATGAAATGCTGCAAAATCCCACTTCTTGGTGTCTTGTTCGTATTGTATTTTAAGAAAGACAAGTCACATGCAACAGGACGAAGTTGCCATAGTGCTACAATATCAGTGTTAGAGGATTAGAATGTGTCTAAAAAGGAGAATTCATGAAGAGTGATCTCGTCTCTCACTCTGTGTGAGAAGGGAACAGGAATGGATTGGCGATTTAAAAAGAGCTGTGATGTGGATGTATCATTAAAAACCGGTTTAAAAGGATGGTTGTCCATTGATGAAATTTTAGAGGCATATAACAAGTCAACATAGGTTCGCTGGTGTGATAAGCACAATTTGTCACACTCTGCGTAAAGACTGTACAGGGCTCGTACGGAATGCACCACAACAGAGGCGAAGCCCCAAGTGAATCACTGGGACGAGCATTTTAAAAGGTGTTTTCGTGGCTAACCCATACACAACACTCCCATAGTCCAATCTAGACCCCACTAGGCTTGTGAAAATACGTAACAGGAGTTGCTTGCCCGTTCCATAGGACTGATGGGACAAGATTTTAAGAATGTTGAGAGCCTTTAGGCATTTATGTTTCAATTCTTGAATGTGAGGAATGAACGTAACTTTTTCATCCAACACCACACCTACAAACGTGTGTTCCTTCCTCACAGGGATCGATACGCCATTAAGGGTAATGTCTGGGTCCGGGTGGATCCCACGCTTTCTGGAGAAGACCACACAGGTGCTTTTTTCTGGGTAAAGTTTAAAACGGTTATTGTCTGCCAAGCTGGCAAGTTTTTTGACAGCGAGCTGGACTTGACGCTCACAGATGACATATTGCATGATTTAAAAGATACGTGGATGTCGTTTACATACATTGAATAATAAATTGTAGGTGGCAATGCCTTCCCAAGGGAGTTCATCTTAAGTATGAACAGAGTGCAGCGTAGAACTCCACCTAGCGGAACGCCGTTTTTTTGCACATGAACTCTTGAGAGTGCGCTACCTACTCTCACGGGAAACGTTCTTTCGGACAAATAACTAGCAAGGGTGTTGAGCATATGGCCCGAAACACCAAAAGACTTCAGGTCACTCAGGATCCCGTAGCGCCAGGCGGTGTCATAGGCCTTCTCAAGATCAAAAAACATCATTGTGCAAAACTGTTTGTAAATGAAAGCGTCGTTTATGTATAATTCAAGGGCGACAAGTTGGTCATTTGTAGATCGCCCCTGCCTGAAGCCTGCCTGGTAGCCCTCGAGAAGACCGTCGTACTCAAGAACGTACACAAGTCTCCTGTTTATCATCTTCTCGAGGAGCTTGCACAGGCAGCTTGTAAGGGTGATGGGCCGATAGCTGGCGGGAGAGGAAGAGTCGTTCCCTTCCTTCAGGAAAGCCACTACTATGGCCTCCCTCCAAGAGCGAGGGATGTGCCCCGAAAGCAATATGTTATTGTATAGATGTTGAAGTGTTTGAAGGGTGTCTGAGTGTAGGAGTTGAATCATGGTGTAAGTGATTTTGTCTGCACCTGGAGCTGAAGGCTTACATGTGGTCAGAGCTGGCTTTAGCTCATGAATTGAAAAAGGAGAATTGTAAGAAGTGTGCTACTTGTTATCACGCAGGGACTTTTTTCTACAGATGTTTTGTTTCATGAAAGTGTTTGTGTAGTGCGCAGAACTGGACACGTGGTGGAAGTGTTGTGCGAGTGTGTTAGCCTGGTCTTCTAGTGTGTCGCCTGTTATAATAACCAGGGGCAGGCTGTGTCTGTTGTCGTTTTAGTTTGCGTATTCGTGTCCAGACTTTGTGTGTGTCAGTGTTTGAGTTGATGGAAGTGAGGAAGGTGCGCCAACTCTCCTTTTTCGCTCAAGACGCACCCGCTTCCCAAAAGCATTTGCCCGTTTAAAAGAAATGAGGTTATCTGACGAGGGGTACCGGTGAAGGACACCCCGCGCCTTGTTCTGGGCCTCTCGCGCCCGCCTACAGTCCTCGTTCTACCAGGGACTCCTTGGGGTGTGGTATGCACTGAAGGCCCGGGGAATGGACTTTTCGGTGGCGTCGAGGATGTGCGCCGTGATGAGTTGGGTGGCTTTCTCCACGTGTAGGTGTTTTATGGATGTGTGGGGTAGTTGAGATGTTTGTGTGAATGTGCTCCAGTTTGCTTTTGATTCATTAAACCTTTTCTGGGAAGATGGACTGCTCGGGCCTGTACGTATATATGTTAATGAAGTGGGGAAATGGTCACTACCATATGGGTCTGTGCCCATACCCCACTCAAGATATAGAAAGAGAACTGCGGAGCCATAGCCAAGTCAAGATGCGAGTATGTATTGTGTCCTACGTTATGGTATCTAGGCAGTGTTTTGTTGAAAAGGCATGCTCCGGAGGATCTAAGAAACGTCACTATCAGGCGACCTCGGGCATCCATTCTGGAGGAGCCCCAAAGTGAGTTGTGCGCATTAAGGTCGCCTGTTAGTATGTATGGTTCGGGCAGCTGGTCAACCAGTGCCTCGAAATCAGAGCTCAGAAGTGCAAAATCAGGAGAGATGTAAATGGAGCATACCGTTATCAACCTATTAAATATTATTGTACGTATCGCTACAGCCTCGAGGAAAGTGTTGAAAGAGAGAGTGTGGCATGCTCACGATTTCCGGACGATAATAACCACTCTTCCTGAAGAGTGGGTGCAGCCAACCCTGCCCATTCTGAATACCTAGTACCTATTTAAAAAATTTGTTTGTTTAGAATTGGGGTGGGTTTCCTAGAGAAACATGATACTTGGCTGACTGGCATGCAGAATCTCATACACATCGTCAAGATATTTAAGGAGGCCTCTGCAGTTCCATTGGATGATGTTTTCTGTTCACATTTAAATATAAGAACGACTGGAGTGTGTGTGTTCAAGTGTCGTCTTTCGGGGCTGTTACTCTTGGATTGGGCTTTTTAGGCCTTTCTGCTGGCTTGGCCGTCGGAGGCCGCTCCTTGCGGTGCGTTGCAGGCAAGAACGGCGTGACGTCCATCTCGTCCTCAGATGTCCGGGGGGTACACGTAGAACCGGGAATCCCGGACTTGGCCCCCTTCCGGGGGCCCTTCGTTTGAGCCGCCACCGTCGGGGGCGCCAGAGGTGGCACGGGCGGTGCGGTGGCGGTGGGAGCCGATGCGGAGCCCGTGGTGTCCATCCCCTCGGCACCTTCCAACGCACTGGAGGACGGGAGGTAGAGGGGGGAGCGGCACCGGTCCCAACAGAAGTGGTTCGCACCACAACCGCTGCTGCCTCAGCAAGCGGCGTGGTGCTGGGTTGGGCTGCGTGAGGCAACCCAGCAAGGGGCGGGGGCGGGACCAGTTCAGACTCGCTGAACAAGGGTCCCTGTGGACACCAGACGCCGCTCCACCCCCCGGCGAGCTGCGTCAGCGTACCTCCCCAGGGGGAAAGAGGCGAACCTCTTTCGCGCCTCTGGGAAGGTGATGTTCTCAGTTACCTTGCTGTTGATTATCTTTTTTTCCAGTTGGAATTTTTCACACTTGCGGGAGTACGCTGCATGCGACCCGCCGCAGTTCACACAAGACAGGGTATCGGCTGGACAATTGTCGCTCGGATGATCATGCGCCGGGCATTTCGCACACGTCGTTCGGCCACGACAAGAGTTTGTGCTATGCCCGAACCGCTGGCACTTAAAACAGCACCGCGGGTTCGGGATGTGCGGATGGATGGAGCAACGGATAAAACCTGCATTTGTGTGTTGTGGAAGAACTGCGCGGTCAAAAGTCAAGATAATGTGCTTGGTGGGAATCTCCTTGTCGTCTCTGCGGATAGGGATGCGTCTCACGGCAGTGACGCCCTGCTCCTTCAAGCCGGCAAGGAAATCCGCTTTTGTTTTGTTCAGGAGATCTGTCTCGGATATCACAGCCTGCGAGCAGTTGAGGTTCCGATGGGGTGTGACCCTGATGTCGAGATCAGCCAGTCTAGTCTGAGCTCGAAGCTTTGCATACTGCTGCTTGTCATTTATTTCGATTAGAAGTTCACCAGACCTTTGTTTTTTGCACTTATACTAGTTTCTTATTATCGCTTCAACATACTTGGTGATCAAGAAGACCGACTGAGATGCAAAAGTGTGGGTTCGAATGAGGCACTGCATGACAAGAAATCGAGAGTAATGATCTGGTTCAGGAAATGCCAAAGATGGCAATGGGGGAAACGATGCTTCGCTGTGGCCCCTTTTAGGGGGCCCATCACGGTTGGGGGTGTTTGAAAATACCTAACGGCATAGTATAAACGTAGTGTCTAGAGTGCCGTCCGACGGCACTCTAGCTGATTGTTGCAGGCATGGCTAGAGTGCCGTCCGACGACATTATAATATTTGACACTAAGCTATTCCCACCGAAATAGTCTGTCGTTGTAGTGTAGAGGATCCGACTTAGCTCATTGATCCTTGAGTCGGTGGTTCGACACCGGCTCTTGCCTCGGTTTTTTTTTTCATCACTTATTTGAAGTGTGATTTTTGTGCCTTAAGTTAGTTTTGGTGTTTTAAATGATTTCTTTGTGTGCGTTAGGTTATGTTTATGTTATGTTATGTTTATGTTATGTTATGTTATGCTTATGTTATGTTTAGGTTAGGTTGCCTAGCTTTATGTTATCTAGGGCGATGTACTGCCAAACGCGGCAATTTTGCCTAAAACGCCGGTGGACGTCGATATAGCGGAGTGCTTATAAAACCGTCGGACGGCACTGTAGACACAGCCTAGTATAGAAGCAGGGAGACGGGGATACTTTCCACATTTCACCCTACCCTGGTAGGCAAAGAGGTCCCGAAGCTCCCTGCCTGGTAGACAGGCAGGGAGCCCATCGGCCGAAGCTTGACCAGGGCTCCGACGGCCACCGTTTACGGATTCTACCCTTCACATTTAAACACCTCGCCACGGTTGGACACGGCTTATGTATAGAAGCTCGGGGTCCGCGGTGTCGCTGCTCACCGCCAACATGAATACTCAAGGTGCCCCGTGCGGGGTCTTACTGTCTGTGTAAAACACCAACCCACACCAAAACCGCTCGATTACGGATAACAACTGAAAGATGCATTGGGCCATGCGACATCCACGTTTAAATTTGAAACCAGCAGAACGGACATTATCGGTAGCGGCATGGAGCCCAGCTGTGTTAGTACAGTCGGAATCAATTTGAAGGTTATTGCGGAAGCACCGACCGATCGCGACGACAGCGCCTTAGCGTGACACTTTTTAGCATCACCCACAACGAGATTATGCTAGGTTTGCTTCTCCCATGGCTGTTCCAGGCACTGCGCGCACTGCCGTCAAAAACGATAAAGGCCACGCTGGTTTCTTTTTTTTATTCTTTTCTCTTGCCATCGACATACTTCACACTGATACGCAACCTTCTCAGGGTAACTATGCCGTCATGCCGGGGCATTGTTGCGTAAAAAAATTGTAATTTGCTTCTGCAATGCCGCAACGCCGAGGTATCGTCGGTGTTATCAGGTTGCCGAGGAACAAAATGCGCACACCTCACTGAAAAAGGAATGAAGAAAAAAACTGCGGCAGTTGGCCTTTGAAGAAGGGGGTGAGCGAATTCTATGCAACAGCCAAGGGGTGAAGGAGGGTAGCATAATCTCATCTTCGCGAATGAAAAAAGTGCCAAGGAACGGAGCTCTGGTCTTGCTTGCTCGGTGCTCCCGCGATAACCTTCAAATTGAGCCTGACTGTACGGTCCACATTACACGCCCCCGTGCGCGCATAAGCCTGTAACCGGTGATGGGCGCACACTGGGGTGTAAAATGCGTCGGCAAAATTGCACCATATTCCCACGTGGGAACCCTGAGGAGATACAAAGCCGTGGAAACTCGTCCAAACTCGAGATGCTCTGCATCTCCTCAGGGTTCCCACGTAGGAATATGGTGTAATTTTTTTCCTTTTCGCCTCTATCAGACAGGGGGCCTCCGTGGCCGGGAATCGAACCCGCGACCTCGTGCTCAGCAGCGCAACGCCTTAGCCACTCAGCCACCGCGGTGGGTAACTGCCAGAATCGTTGGCGTCCATTGTCGGCTAATCGCACGGCGCTGCCCGAAGCAGCAACTGAAGCAGCAACTGAAGGGAGCAGCGGCGCGGACTTGGTTTATCTGAAGTGTGAGGAGGAGGGGAGAGGAGGAGCAGCGCACACAGCTGTTTGGGAGAGGAGGGAGTGACGTTATCACATTGGCGTGGAGAGGGGGAGTGGCGGAGCAGCGCACACAGGTGGTGTGGAAAGAAGGAGGGGAGAGAGTAACGTTATCACAGCTGGCGTGGAGGGGAAGGGAGGTGCGGACGGATGCCGGAAGGACAATGGACATTGCCCCGAGCAAGAGATGCTTTGCATCTAAAAATGTGGCTCGGAAAGGTTTTCAAGTGGTAGAACACGCCGGCGTTCGAACTGGACGGGTGCCATTTCAATTCACATCTACTCGGGAAGGTGGAATTGGAGGCCGCCACGACAGCGGAGGCTTTCGGTAATTTTTACGCCGATTCACTTTTCTGTGTGCTCTCTGCAATCACCTCATAACGCCGCTACCGCCGTTTTTATTCGATAGTGTAACATGTGAAAGAGGCAGCTGTGGTGGCCATGGAATCAGCAGTTGTGATAGAGCAGTCGACGGTGGCGAGGAGGAGCGCCGGAGCGCGCTGAGCCAATCGGATTCACCGGAATCCAACCTTGCCGGCATAGACATATGCTGCTTTGCAATAAATGTAGCGTCATCGTTCGCATTTCGGTTATTTCTGGATGAATCGTTGTAGGACCGCTTTGCGGACGGCGTAAGAGGCTAATTGACCCAACCTGAACTTCTCAAGAAAAGCACATTGACCTTTTCCGCGGCATGCGAAATTGCCCAAATTATTGAACTGTGTCGGACCGAGAGGAATAAATTTCAACCAGCTCCTATGCAACTGGATGAAATGACTATTGTTGCACATTAAATGTTCCGGCTAAAGGCCGCAGCCAGAATTCCAGCCAAGCCAGCAGCAGCGGCCCAAAGAGCGGAAAACTGCACTGAAGCACCAGACTATTTAAGCGGGGGTTCATCTGACGTCTGGAGAGCATTCATGGCGAGGTTATACAAGTTCCATCTATGCAAGCGGGTGGAAAATCTGGCGAAGGTCTTCAAGACGGCATCGCCGCGTGCGGTGCGGGCCTTGAGACGAAGTATATGACAACCCAGAGACGATTATTGATGAGAACAGAAACATTTGCTTCATATTACATTTTCCTTTGCCAGTAGCCACTCTAGCTTTATGTTGAACGTTAAACAAGCAGGTATAAATGTATAAAAGTCGACACGGAGGCATCTTTTTCAACTTTACCCGAAAGTGTGTTTTGGAGGCGAGACTTCTTACTAGAATGTTGTCGTAGGACGCTAAGAACGTACATGGGCGTTCCTTCGCAGACCGTAGGGGGTGTGAAGGTTCACCGTGCCGGAAAATAACAGGGGCATGCGACTGCGTGGCAAATTGCACTGCCATGCCACCTAACGTTGCACGCCTGGTATCGACACGCCGATGTGCGCGTGCCCGTCCAACCCCTGTATATTATACCCGGTCTTTTCCTTCGCTTTAAGCGGCAAAGCTGATACCATTGAGCACTCGGTGTTAGGGACCACATTTATTGCTCAACACGTAGCACACGCTTGGGCGGCGGGCGGCGAGGGTGACGCTTGCTTTCCTGGCTCTGACAAAGGACGCGTTGCAACGACATCTTGATGTCTTAGTTTCTAAGGCGGGGGAGGGGGTTTCTATGACCGTCTAAACGCGCAAAATTTTGGTCTGTGTTTGTGTCAGTCTATTGAACCCGATCGGGAACTTTTTATTTTTTTTAATTTTTGTCCAACCCACTACCGCGCTGTTCTCTGCTCGCGTTTTTTTTTTCCTATCAACACTTGTTTTAGTGCGTGTGCAAGGTGACCTGTCCCCGGAATTTAGTCGATTAAATCATTTTTGCATAGGTTTCGTTTTTGTTTTTGTTTGCCCAATTTTATTTCCCAACCCACTCCATGTTTTGGGCAAAAAAAGCAACGACGCAATTGAATATATGTGCCACGAGTTCGTCAACGAGACAGGCAAGAGACGTAACCGTGAGATAGGGCAAAACGAGCAACGCACACCCAATTCTCGCTTTTGCCCCCAAAGTGTGTCCGAGGGAGGTATGTCGGCGAAGAAAGCTACCCCTACAACCAAAAACAGAGTACAGCTTTAGGCACAAAATATCAAAGTTTTAGGCACCTTTAGTGGTCACTAAAATGTGCCATTTATGAATAAAAATGCGTCGAATAGTATTTTTTAGGCAAATATAAGCTCAATTTCAATTTACTTCTGCAGCGTATATCAGGAGAAATTTTTTACTTAAATAAAACCAGCGGCAAAACCTCGTGCTGAAAGTGATTTTTTTCCTCTAAATGGGACCGGCAAGTTTCGCCATTACACAATATTTACGCAAAACATACCATGATTCTACACAAAGAGAAATGCTCTAAAAGACATGACAAACACACACCATATTAAATTTCTGCGGTTTGACCATGTGCCTTCTTTAAGGTGATATGACCACGCAACAGCAACGATCAGCGGTCACTTAATTTGTCGGAGCGTGGTTGTACTTCAAATGTTCGATGACCGAATTCACTCTGCTGTTATCATAAAACCTTTACCAAGGTGTATGCATCTTATCCATAATTCGGCACGATGCCAAGAGCCCTGTCTCTCGCCAGGAAGTTCAGAAATATTTTGGAAGTAGTATACTCTGACGCAGCGGAGTACAGGCATCACGGGGATACACTATTGCGATAATGGGTCAAACAAGCACTGCTCCACTGAACACCCTCACAGTCAGCCGTTTCCCCTACGGTGGCGGAAGAGACGGCAGTTGCCTTAGCCCTCAGATGTAGGCTACATCCCGTAATTACAATGACAGCTGCAAAAACGTCCATTCAAAAATTTGCCTGCAGACATATCTCACCTAGTTAGCTCAAAATCCATCAGAGGCCTCAGTGGAGCTCATATGGACATGAGCCCACAACGGCATGGAAGGAAATGAAACCGCACACGCTATGGCTCGCGACCCCAAACACCGACCCAGTGTGATTATCGTTCCTCACTATGGGGCGCGCTCCGCCAGAGACCGACCAATAACATTTAATGGCTAACAGAGCACTACCGCCTCTCTCGTCGACAATTCCACCCCCGCCCTCATCGATTCCTTCCGATAGGCGAGGCACTTATTTAATGGCTCTTGCAAACGGACGCCTTCACAAGCAAGCCCGCCTCGACCACATCCATCCAACAAAATTCCCGTCATCAGCACGCCCCCTGTGTGGGTAGGACGCCTCACTAAGTAATTCTATATGGAAGTGCTTCCAAGACCCCTTCCATCTCGACATTTTCAGCCAGAATGGTGCCCAATATATCAGCACTGAATGATAACTGCTAAAAATGTGAACAAAGCTCTCGATTGGGCTAAGTCACTTTCACGTGTACGTTATGTAGACAATATAGGCTGCGACACCCTTGTAGGGCCAAAGCTGTTACAGACACGCAAGTGTTTCTTGTATTAGTAGTTTTCCGCCGTTAGTAGAGTTCCCCAAGGGGTAACAACAGGCTCGTAAGGAAGATGAAGAATCACCAACTGCTGTTTAAAACCCAAACACTCCTCGAAGAAAGTTTTTTGGACTCCATCTATATTTATTCTTTACCGAACAGAGCGACCTTTTCACCTGTTTCACAACATCCATAGATCCCATGGATTGCATACGACAGAGCAATAATTCCTGATAAAAACTTAAGGTATCGTGTCCTGCAGAAATGGACGACCAGCGAATCTGCAGGGTATAACATTCTTCTGTAAACCGTTTAACAACATTACACAGAGCAGTAATCTTTACAACTAGCCTTCACACCTAGGTGGTAAGCGTTTTTGATTGCCTTTCCGGCACGACAGACGACGCTTATTGCCACCAGACATCTCAAAAACAGTTGGGTTGCTCAATCAATAGCATGCGCCGCTTTTCCTCCTACGTCTTGAAGGGAGGTGGTGTCCCAGTTATCGGCGGCTGCTTGTGCATGTCTTCGCAGAGTCACTTCGAAACTTTCACGCGGCAGATATACAGTGGTTTTCCCCTGGAGGTGTGTTTTCTTTGAGCAGCACATAAGTTGTTGGGTCGCGTTTATTATCTTTTTGCTTGTTTTTCATTGGGTTAGCAATGACGAGGAATTTCAGCAAAAGTTTTTGCCGCCAGCCTTCGGATACAGCGAAGCAGAATACATACAACAAAGCGCTCTTGCGGACACTCGGCGGTGACGTTGGCGGCAGTGTCGCAGCATTCGGGCTTGTGACGGCCTAGAATGATTGCTTGTGGGTACCCTCAAGACGAAGCGGCAGCGGTTGGAGCATGGGTTTCTGCTTCTCGGCGTGTGCGGCGTTACGCGCGGAATCTGCTCGTTAATGCGTGCGAAAAACGCTTGAGTTGTAGGTTTTTTAGCAAGAACAGTATTGGCTCAACATGAACACGATAAAACAAAAACGGCACATATTACCAAAAAAAGGGCATTTGTAGGCGCTAAAATGTCCATAGAGGCGCAAACCTCCACATAGGCACTTATAGGCACAATTAGGTATTGCGTAACATGATTCCTTTCCTTTAGTTCATGCTTACGTGTTGCGGAGATTTGAGAAATATCTGTTTGCTCGATCCTCAAGCATATGCTTTCCTCACCATCTAATGCAGGGCCTGTTCGCGCATGATCAGCCAGTTCTCATCGCTTTAGCAGCGTGTCTTCCATTTGTGTTGAATTTGCGATTGAACATAGTTCCTTGCTTAATAACTGAATCAACTTTTGACGAACTAGAGTTTTGTTCCCGTGGACAAACATGGGGCTGATCGTTTCCCTCCCCCAGAATTCCATATATATTGACAGCGGACGAGAATTCCACAATATTTGCAACTTCACTGTGAAACATTTATTTTGAAAACTATATAAAAACTGCCGTTCTGTTAGAGTCGTCTTAGGAGCTAATTTTCTTATAATTTGTTTCGGTATAGCTTCAATGAGTCCCTCCGAAGGTTGACGTGATTCACTGTGCAGCACTCGATGTATGAAAGCCAACTTACAAAGATCAAGCTTACAACGATTCCCTTAAAGCCTGCTTCACCTCCTACCACAAACGAATTGCTAGGAAGACATTTCAGGGCACAACCCTTTAGCTCCCGTCTCTGGGCTCAGCCGCGTCGGCGTCGTCGTGACCGAGCGAACGATGGGAAGACCGACGAGTGAAAGAAAGCAAAGGAGGAGAATGTCGCGAAATTGGGAGGGGAGGGCGCTTCGCCTTGGCGGCCCGAGCCAGCGCTCTCGGAAAGTGTGCGGCTGGGGAAGGGAACGGGCAGTATGCTCTGCCCGCACGAGGCGCTCGACGCTTGGTGAAAAGGTGAGAGGGGCGTTCGCCTGACAATGATGTGTATTCGCTTAATGCTGTGTTCAGACTACCGACCTAACAGTCATAGCGTGCGCTATGGATCTAAAAAACGGCGATTCACGCAGTTCGGTTGGATGAGACGTCAAATGACGTCATTACGTAAAGATACTACAACAGTTGCGACAACAGTCTGAACCCGGCCTAAGACGCAGTTCGCGGTCCCTTGAGACGGCCACCAGGGGGCCAGACGAGTCGATCGGACCTCGCATGGGCTCTCCAACAAACCCGCCGTGTATGCGTGACAAGCCAAGTCTATCCTCCCTGTTCGGTATCACCGTGATCAGCAAGACAAGCGGCATCGACTGATACTATTTTCATCGCCGTTGGGTCACCCGAACTCTCAAAATCAGCGATAGAAGATCTCCGCAAGTGGGTCGCCTGGCTAAGCCTAACGAGCCTCGCCTCGCCATCGGCCCAAGCCGGCGTAGCTACGGACGCCGCTGCAGCCGCCACAGACGCGCAGCGGCGGACGCCGCCGCCGCCGCAATGCTCGTCGACCCGACCACTGACGCCGCGCAGAATGTTGCTGGTTCTACAATTCCCGCGATGTCTACCCAACAAACTACGAGTGACACTGCCTTAACCATGCCGAACGCCCCAACGTCAAATACCATACCGGAGCCCTCCATGGACGAAATGCACGTCGTCGTCGATGAAGACGAAGATTATTCCACTGAGTCACTTCCTAATTCCAACCGCTGGATCGTAGTGCGCCGTAGACACCACGCCTTCGCGTCTGCGGTACCACCGAATCACCGGCCCGCAACCGGCAATATCCGAAAAAGCCCGAGCCCACCAGGCCGGCAGTTTGTTCCCACCCCAATCGCTCCTTCCGCCCTCTGACATCAGTCCTGAGGCCACGAAGCGGCCTGAATCTCTCCCATATTTCTCCCCTGGAATTAGCAGCTCTCCTGCAGCTACAAGCGCAGCTACCACCCCACCGTGAAGACCAACTTCGCTTGCATTACCAGTCTAATTTCGTCGTAGTGAGTTCTCCTCATGAGGACCGCGCCCTGCGAAACGCTTCACTCACTACGTTCAGCATCGAAGGGAAGACCTATGCCCTGCCCACACATGTGCAAGCAGCGACAAACACCTGCGCAGGAATCATCTCAGGGCTGCCACTAGACCTTCCACCAGAAGACATCACCAACACGCTCATTGAGCACAAACCGCATTTACAAATCATCGACGCAAGAAGAATGGGATCTACTCGTCTATTCCAAATTACATTTAACGGAACAAGAGTGCCCTAGTGGATCCGTTATCAGATGGTTAGATTTCGCTGTCGCCCCGCCAAGCGCAAGACTGAGGCATGCCATCTCTGCTGGACCACCGGGCACAGACCGGATGTCTGCCCCTACCCCAATGCTCCTCCACGCTACCCAACATGTGGCCTCAGCTCCTCACCAGATCAGCATATTTGTCACCCCCTCTGCATCATCTGCTCCGGCCCACACCCCACGGGATCCCCTGCCTGTCCCCAACGCTACCAACAAAGACCGCCCCCAAGAAAGGACACGCGAGCTTTTGGGGAAGACGTCCAGAACTTCAACCAACTCCAATCAGTCTCACGTAACACAACCGGCCCCAGCAAGACCACCAACAACGCATCCCAGAAGGACTTTACTCCCCTCTCGACTGAAGAGCATCAACCTTTGAACAACCCCAAGCAACAACACCACCAGTCTCTGCAAAACGTATGCGGTGGAAGCGACGCCAACAGGCCGCACGCAGGACCTCCCAAGGGGCGAAAAGCAACCTACGCCCAGGTGAGCTCCCATCACCTACCAGCCACTCCTCCCTCCCACAAACCTTCCTTCCCTGGCAACCCTCCCGATCCCATCCTCCACGAGTTACAACTACTGAGAAAAGAAGTTGCCCGCCTGAGAGCCGAAAATGCGCAACTGCGAGCTCATCCTGTGCAACATACACAACCACTACAACTGTCTCAAAGTCCGCTCAACCAGAACACAAAGCGAGCTTCCGAATCCCCCATCCAATCCCCCGAAGACCGCGTTACCCATTTGGAAGAACAACTCAAAGAACAAACTTCGAATATAACTGTCCTCCTCGACACAGTCCGCGCCCTCACCGAGCAAACATCCCGCATGCAATCCCAACTTGAAGCACTAACCCGTCTCCTCTCTGCCTCCGCCCCTGATCAACCCATTCCAAATGGCCCACCCAACCACCTGCTCTAATACTCTGCGCGTATGGCAATGGAATTGTCGAGGATTCCGCTGTAAACGCGCAGGGCTGCAAGCCCTTATCGACGGAACACCCGAACCCCCAGACGTTATATCCCTCCACCAACCAGAACCAGAATGCCAATATATTCACTTCCGCACAATTCAAAAGGACTCTTACATCGCCATACTACTCAGTAAAAACCTCACAGCACAATACCTAAAACTGCAATCCGACCTCTCCCCTCACACATTCATACGCCTCATACCCAAGACCCACACCACCCAGCCCACCTACATACTGAACGTGTACAGCTTTCCTCGACTGCAACACACCTTTCACGAACTGTTCAAACTAGCTATAAGACAGGCGAACAACACCCCCTTAATAATTACCGGAGATTTCAATGCCCCTCACCCAGCTTGGGGTTATTCAACTCAGAACAAAAAAGGCAGACTCTTATGGGAAACCATACAGCATCACCGCCTCACCATTGAAAACGAAACATACATTACCACCCGGAACGGCACCAGCACACAGCGAGACCCATCTCCAGACCTCTCCATTACCAAAAATACCCACCGCACCACGTGGCAACGTTTGGACCATACTCACGGCAGTGACCATTACATTCTTAAAATCACCACTACTACAGCACCCCTTACAGCAAAAAGTCCCCGACCCCACACAATAATCAATTGGCACCAATTCCGAACTACCCGCATGAAAGCACTTCCCATCAACCGAACACCTGAATCATTTAACCTAACGGAGTGGATACGCGGAATACACACCGATGTGCAGAAACATAGCTCTAATATTACAGCCTCAACGCCATCCGTAACTCTAGACCCCAGACTCGCACACCTCCTTCAGGCGCACCAGGGCCTCAAAAAGAGGTGGAAAACGCAACGCCAGCAAAAATCTGTACCTTGTTACTGTGTGTATATCATCTCGCACTTCAGCTTCTCATTACCGTAATCACCACGATGTCATACCTCATCTGCTTCTGCTAACCATCTACAGCGTTACCATCTACGGTGCTTTTTATAAACGTTTTCGGGGCATCCAGCAGTGCAAGAGCTTTGCGCAGGACAGCGCATGCATTCACCAGTTATTCACACAGAATTCACATTAACCAGTTATATTATAGATGTTTTCCACTTCACCAAGAGCGGAAACAAAAGCATGACTGCAAAGGTGAGAATCAAGCACATGTTCAAGGGGATGAATAGCAACGCTTTTCAGAGGTTGCTGGCAAAACTTTTCAAACAGTTGGTGACAATATCAGCATTCTCCAGTCAGTCGTAAGACGACCTTCGCAAAGAATGGGTACTCATGCAGCGCACAGCCTGCATGAGCCTTTGGAAAATTTAGCAAATTATGTACACTAGAATCCCTCTCTAATCTGTTGATTCTCAACAACGAAACTGATTTTACGCTGGCGTAACCATTCAAGGCGGATTTTATAAATGTTTTTGGGCATTTGGCAGTGCAAGATTTTCGTGCAGGACAGCGCTTGCGCGAATGTACACAGCATGCGGGTGAAACTTTCACCAGTTATATTGAAGATGTTGTCTACCTCAGCAACAGCGGAAACACCGGGATGACGGAAAGGTAGAAACTACAGCACATGCTGAAGGGCATTAATGACGACACTTTTCAGACGTTGCTGGCAAGAATCTTCAAACAGTTGGCGATATTATCAGCTTTTGGCAGTTGTAAGACGAGCTAGCGCACGGAACGAATGCTCATGCTGTGCACAGCCTGCATGACCCTTTGGAAAGCCTTGCCATTTATGTACACGAGAACCCCTCCCTATTCCAGCAAATTCAACAATTTCATGGAGAGGAGGTTAATCACGAGGTGTCTCTTCAATAGTACACAGAGCAACAACGCTCACTCGTTGCCGCTACTGTTCAGAGCGCCATTCAAGAGCAGGTTACCAAAGGACTGCCTTGTGGTCGTCAGTTTCCCTCAATGGCCGCTCCTTCGAGGTAAGCTGACACCGCGACCAGATCATTGGCTGACGTCACTGCAGCCAGCGCTTTTCACAGTGCTGCGCCAACACCATCCCAGGCAGCACAGGACTGTTCGGCCTAAAACAGGCCGGTGTACTTTGGCCGGTGATTTTCTGTCCGGCCGTTTTCCGGCAGCCATGTTCGGCCCATGTCCAAATGTGGGCCTTTTGGCCGTATACGGCCGTACTCCCATGGCTGTCCAACGGCCAGTGGCCGTCGGCCAGTCGACCGGCTTACGGTCATACGGCCAGATTCCAGCTGTAGGGCTCCGGCCATTCCAAAGCCACCCGTGTACGGCCGAAGTACGTCCGCCGGAGGACAGCCGAGATGCGGTCGTCGGACTCCAGCCGGACTACAGCTACCGGAAATACGGCCGTGCTACGGGCATTGGAGTTCAGCCACAGCTGTACTGAGGCCGGTCACTGCATGTCGCGCCAGCAGATGACTCATTCGCGCAGTGCAGAAGCAGCACAAACCCAGCATTTTGGGTCCAATGCAGCCACATCAAAGTGAGTTCGCGCGCAAGCACCAGCCGTCAAGCTTTCAGCGCAGCTTTGCTTAATTACCAGCCTCAGTTGACAGCAAAATTCATTTATTAAACAGTGCTCACAAATTGTCGGTCCTTTAAGTGCTGTGCCTCTTTTACTGCCGAACACAGAAAATATTCAGTTCTTTGTAGAGCTTGAATAGATGTATTGTCCAGATCCTGATATCCTCTGTGGAGCGGCTTACCTGTAATAAACGGGGAAAGAGGAGGGGGGGGGGCGGAGGGCGCATACTTTAGTGGGTTGAGTTTCAGAGAGATAAATTGCGCCGCTTTTAGCCAATTTCTTTTAGGGCAATATTCCGGAACACTTTCATGCTATGACTACATAAACTATTTTTATAACAGTTGCTTGACCAATTTTGATGTATATAAAACCGGCGTGAATGCCTTTACGAAGCGTTTTGGTTCTCAACAAAACACTCAGGAGCATTTAATATAACACCTTCACAAAAAAGTATGTCCAGTTTTTGCCCATTTTTCTTGCAAAGGCATTTTCTACTCGATCAACTTTTCTGATGATCTTGCGCAGGGCTGATCTTAAGAAGGAGCGAACAGGTACTTTAATTTTCAATCTATTTTAATGTTGTTTTCATGAGTATACGTCCACACCACTTAATAGTCCAAAAGAGCTTAATTTTCTTCTAATGTCATACTACGTTCAAAAAATTCTAGACGCGTCGCGAATGACGCCCTGCTTCAGGTGGCTGCAGTTGTATCCCTTTGTGTTCACGCAAGGAAAGGCGTAAAATTAGAGTTACATAATTTGTTTCAAACCAATAACATAGCAATGGTAGCATGTATACAGGAAACCTTGCATACTGCAACGAATAGGGCAATAAATATTTTATTGGTCCAGGTTGAATGCGTAGGGTTCTCAACCCGCAGGAGGCAAACTTGCGCCTCTGGAAGTTTATTTATTTATTTATTTATTTATTTCTTTATTTATTTATTTTTATTCATTTATTTATTCATTGTTTTATTTATTTATTTGTTTGTTTATTTGTTTATTTTTATTTATTTATTTATTTATTTATTTATTTATTTATTTATTTATTTGATGCCTCCTTTCCTTTGCATGCATTACAGAAGGGAGATACATTAAATATGAGACAAAATAACAAAATAATTCTACAAAGTGCGCTGAAAATCGTCATTATAAACAGTTAACGCAATCATACGTCGAAGATAATTACACTGCAGTATTGATGTAAAATAAAATGAATCGCGCAAGGCGTCACCTTTAAAGGAAAGTTAATAATTTGCTTTAAGCTAGCGGTCCCACTTTGCGATATGTAGAATGGCGCTTGGACATACTTCTCCCCTTCTACAACAGTTTTCGAATGATAGATATTACGAAAAAAGTTAAACCTGTGGTTTCATCTGTGATCTTTCACGTCCTGCCATTTCAGTTTACTTTTACTTTCTCTCATTCTAAGTTGAGCGTGCCAATTACCTAATACGAATTGCACTGACATATTCTGTATGTTTTCGAGCGTATCAACGAGCTCTTTGGTGTAGGGATCCACGAAAACACATGCGTACTCCAAGATTGAGCGCACATGAGTGAAATACGGTTGTTCTTTTCAGTTAGATGGAGGTTCACTGAAATTTCTTCTCAGAAAGCCAAAAACCTATGCAGCCGTAACTTTTATGGTGTGAACCTGCCTATTTAGCCTCTAACCACTCCCTATATAAACTCCTAGGTATTTATATTCCTCGGCCGTTGTCACAGCAGCATAATTTACGGTATACGTATCCAATTGGAATGAAGGTTTTCTTGTAAAGGTGCCGTTAACACACTGTTTAACATCCAAAAACTTTTCTGAATCAGCACACCAGGATGTTATTAAATGCGAATAAAGCTGCAGGTATACGGAATCACGTTCATTCGCTATAGTCCGGTTAACTACACAGTACTTTTGAACAAAGCTATAGGGCCAATAGTAATAACAATGCAAAAACCGATTCATTCAGTTCATAGGATGAAATGTACTACGCAGAAGGTGATATTCAACACCATCATTTGCTTTTCTGCAGTCCAAGAATATACAGTCAACCACTTTAAGCTTATCTATTTCAAGAGCCAAATCGTGCGTGAACTCAACAATCTGCGTTGAGCAAGAAAATCCTGACAAAATCCGTGTTTGCTAGGATGCTGGCGATTATGTTTACCCAAATGAGTCATATCCCAAGAGTATGAGTCATATCCCAAGAGTAGCTAAGCTCACCTTCAAACATCGGAACTAAATTAACAGCTAGGCTTCGTCAGCGACAAGGCTCTGTTGTTATCGCAAATTTAAAATATTTTTTTTTCTAAATAGGCAGTCGTAAAATCCCCTGAAGTAACATAGTGCAGGGCATGAAGTTGATCCTACCAATGCACGAGCGAGTCTCTTCTACGTTTATCACCAACAACATAGTGCAACATTGCTTGTCGCAGTTTAATTGTAAGCAGAATAACTTGCGCTTTTGCTCGCACTTGCCTTTCTTTGGTGGGGAGTCCTTGACATGGTGGCGGTTTAGCTCCTGCGTGGTTGCCGCTTGCTCGACGCCCTTGAAGGCCAGTTATTTTGGTGAACCATCTCCATCTCGGATCGGACATCTCTGGCGGATCGATGTCTCCAATGCTCTCCATTTCTTGAGCGGGCGAATAGCCTCGAGATGATGCGTCGACGAAGCCGGAGGCACAAGCGTGGTAGCGGCGATGACTGGCGAGGCTTAGCTCACCCGTCGGTGTGGCACAGTCTTCTTGTGGCAATAAATGACATTTATTGGCCTAAATGGCCTAAAAGGTTCCCTGCTAATGTCCAGTGAGTCCTTGCACCTTGCCCGTTCACCGAGAACACTCATTACTGTTTGACAAACGATGTTCGTTCATTTAAAACGTAGAAACACGGAGCGGATGAAAAACGCGTCCCCGTTGTTCGGCTCCCTAACGGCTTTTTGTCCCCCCAGGGAAAAACCGGTCGGTCTCCTTCCAAACACGTCTGTGCATGAATTCTCGGCGCCCAGGCGCGAGCCGTTGTTCGGCTGGATGCCGTTTGCCGAAAAAAGGACGTATAACCAGATACCTTACGTAGGCCGGTATCCTCTTGAACACCGGTTGCCAAATATTCTGTGGCCATTCGCTGGCCGTAATTCGGCCGAAGACAGCTAACCGAATGCAAAACGTATATTCTGAGGCCGTACGTCCGCCGGACGCGCGGTTCACCGTTGAAACAACGAATGCACGGCAGCCACGCTCCGGCCGGTCTCCTTTCGAACACCAACTGCCGCAAGAATACGCAGATTCTGTGGCCGGTCGCTTGCCGTGCTTCGGCCGATTACCGCTTCCCGAAGAAAAAACGGATGCCCTAAGGCCGTACTTCGGCCGTTCTCTTTCTCAACATCGGCAGCCGTAACAGAACTGAATATCTGGCAGCCGGTTAGCTGCCGTTGTGCGTCCGGACACGGGCGGACGGAAAAATGCCGAAGCGCTGGTTGCCGAATGTTGGCCGCTCATTGCACGATCAGTGGCTGCCAGAACCTGGATGCTGGCCGGACATGCCAGAAAGCGGCCATAGACGGGCCGGTCTTGGGGCACACTTTCTGTGCCGCCTGGGCATTTGCTGAGGTCGCAGCAAGGCCGAGAGTCAGCTTTTTCATGGTGCCGCCTACAATCACAACTGTGAGACCGCCGTCGCGTGCCGTGAGACCACCGTCGCGTGCCGTATATCACACGCGCAGCTTGCTGGGCGTGGCGCAACCCCGAGAACTGTAGTATATGGGTTTCGTAAGGCATTCCTGGCCACCTTGCTCCTTACTGCCGTCGTAATGTTTTGGCTACGCGAGGACGTTTTGTGTATGATTACCGTTGAGCGCAGCCTTTCCCTCAGCAGCCGACTCGTCTGCTCGAGTGTGTGCCTTCTCACTTCTACAGGCGTCCCCCGCCGTTCCCACAGCGCGCTCCCTTGCCCTATGCACCACGGACGTGCGTCCAGCCACGTGGAAAACTATAGATGTCGTAGCTACGGAGGCAAGAATGGCGCCGTGGTCAAACTCTTCAACATCTAACTTTTTCCATCCTATGTCACCGGAGGTAGTGTCAAAGAGGTCGCTACTTTCACACTCATCGACACTGGAGCCACCGTTTCTGCTATAGACGCAAACGTATGCCGCCGTTTAAAGAATGTGACGACGGAACATTCGGGAATTTCAGTACGTACCGCAACTGTAGAAGACATTTATCCCTTAGGCGCATGCACCGTTCGAATAACCAGAAGAACATTCTGTACATAATCGAGATTATTCTTCTATGATCGTGCTTTAATCAAATCATCTTGGGATAGGCTTTGCTGTCACGACACAGCGCTGGTATTAATTATGCCTGTACTACAATACCATCGTTTCAGTTCTTGGGACTCCCAGCTAGCAATTTTGTCTTTCAAAAACTTCTCGTCGCCGAGGATACGACCATTGTGACACCCCTTGCCATCGTCCAACATTTATCCTGCAGTGCTGTCTCTGAAATAAATGTAGTGTGTACGCCCCCCATCGTGTTGAATGTTCGGTTGTCTGCAACATTCATCCGCCATTGTGAATGCTCTAGCTAACCCAGCCACAATAACTATTGCTAATGCCAATTCCAGCCCCGGTGCCTTCCTCGGCGGTAAATGCCTCGCCGCTGTCGAGCGGACAGGCTATGCTGTCATCGTAATGTGCTGACGATTCACTGCATGTTTATATCGATGCACTCTGTTTACCACCTTTCCCGAAGTCACCGCCTTCCTCGGACGTTTTAAGTCGAGCTATTGACGCAAACCTCGCTCTTTACAAAAACAAGACCAACTTCTGCGTTTACTACACCACTTTCAGTCTTCCTTCGACTAAGAACACGGATCACTGGGTCGCACATGAACAGAAACTGACTATATTGTCCCCAGATCCCCCGCACTTACAAGACAGCGACCCTATCGCGTATCCGCCTCTTAACGTCACGTCATTGCCAATCAGGTTGACTACATGCTGCGGTGCGGTGTTATCCGAAGATCTAACAGTCGACGCACTTCTCTCGGTTGTCAATGCGACGAAGAAAGACGGTTCAGTGCACTTTCATGTTGACTACTAACGTCTAAAGAGGGTGACTTGCAGATGTCTGTACCTTGCCACGAATAGATGATGCCTTCAACTGCTCGCATAAAGCTGACTTTTCTCTTTCTTGGACTTACAGTCACGCGACTGGCACGTCCGCATGGCTGAAGCAGATCGACCCAAACCGGCGTTCGTTACACCGACGGCTTGTAGGAATATAACATCACACTGTGCGGACTATGGAGGGACTCGCAGCATTGAAAATAATGATGGACAGAATTTTGTGTGGCTTGAAGAAGTAGAACGCCTGCTTTGTGCTATCTTGATGACGTCGTGGTATTTTCTAAGGATTTCCCGACGCACCTGGTTCACCATGCCCAAATACTGAAGTGCCTGTATGCAGAAGAATATCTACTCAATTTAAAAAAAATGCCACATCGGGGGTCAGCAGCCGAGGATCCTTGGAGAGGTCGTCAGCAAAGATGGAGTCCTTGCCCACCCTGCTAAACTCTGTGCGGTAGCGGAATTTCCAAATACTACCACGCAAAACCTTTTTGCTGCTTCAGACGCCTGTGTTCCTATTACATTCGCTTTATCCGTAACTTGGAAATATCAGCTCACCATTAACTGAGCTTGTTAGTGATGAGAATGGCCCCTCAGTGCGGTAACCGGCTTGCGACTGCTCATTTACCTAATTACACCATCTACTGTAGTCTGCGCAAATCGTTAGACATTTGGACCACATGGCACAGATAGAAATCCATACTGCCGCCAGCGGCATCATTTGACAGCCATCGTAGGCCAGAAAAAGCCTAGATTTGATTATTACATAGTCGCTTGCGCCAGTGCAACGCTCACAAAAGTGGGCACCTACTACACCGGCAATAATAATGAATATCTAACCACCGCTTCGGCACTTACGGTGTCCACACTGTACCTATGTGGTCACCTGTTCCATATTGTAACGGGCCACTGCATGCTGGCGGGTTGCCCTCACTAAGAGTCCAAGCGGGTAGTCTAGCGCGGTGGGGACTTCGTCTGTAGGACAATGATATACGCGTGGACCCAAGAACATTGAACCTGACGCTCTTTTACGCTGTCCTTTAACGTCTGACGCTGACTGCGTATCCAGTGCAATCTGCTATTTAGACCCTTGTACGCTTACCCGACGCGAGGCGAGCACCTCAGACACCCATGGATGGCTTCTTATAAAATATTATTTTTAAATTATAAATTTATATATTATTATTTTTTTATTATATTATATTATATTTATTAAATTATTTATATTATTAAATATTTCGGGAAAAACCGAATAGCACTGGCAATAACGACTGCAACCTTGATATGTATCCTTACGGTGTCCCTCGTCCCGTATCTTTCTGTTCTGCTACATGCATTACGAGGCACTGGCTCCAGCAGTTCGGATATGCCAATTGCTAACCCCGACCTCCCACCACGGTATACGTGGCGGCCGCTGGGAAAGAAGACGTTCTACGTCTCCCGCGGTGGTCGAGGGGCGGCGCTAGTTGACCGGCCTCAGAGCACTTGTAAATATAAACCCCCGCGGTAAAGTCTAGAGAGAAGCCGCTAGGGGATAGCGTAATGGCGAACGCCCCGCACCGGTTATGCGGAGATGTTGGCTCGATTCCCGCTCCCGGAAAAAACGGCGGATATTTTCTCGACTTATATTTTCGCTTATTTATCAATGTATCAAAGAAACGTGACAAACAGACGTCATTCGGCTCTAATAAATATTTCAGAAAAAGCCGAATAGCACTGGCAATGACGACTGAAACCTTGATTTGTATCCTTACGGTGTCCCTCGTCCCGTATCTTTCTGTTCTGCTACATGCATTACGAGGCACTGGTTCCAGCAGTTCGGATATGCCAATTGCTAACCCCGACCTCCGACCACGGTATACGTGGCGGCCGGTGGGACAGAAGACGGTCTACGTCTCCCGCGGTGGTCGAGGGGCGGCGCTAGTTGACCGGCCTCAGAGCAATTGTAAATATAAACCCCCGCGGTAAAGTCGAGAGAGAAGCCGCTACGGGATAGCGTAATGGCGAACGCACCGCACCGGTTATGCGGAGATGTGGGCTCGAGTCCCGCTCCCGGAAAAAACGGCGGATTTTTTCTCGACTTATATTTTCGCTTATTTATCAATGTATCAAAGAAACGTGAAAAACACACGTCATTCGGCCTTATTAAATATTTCGGAAAAAAACGAATAGCGCTGGCAATGACGACTGCAACCTTGATATATATAATGTTACGTGGTGGCAGGACAAAGGACGTGAACCATGAGATGGGCGAACGATGTATTATCACTATTTACAAGATGTCGGCCATGACACAGAACCGGCGCTGGCTGCGCGCCTGCCCCGCTTCGTCTTCGCACGTTGCACCACGTTTCGTTGTTCGCATCCTCGTCGTCGTCTTGTAACATAACCCCGCCGTCGAGAGAGACCGTCCCGGTCAAGGCCTCAGTAGGTGAGCGAGTGTAGTGACTACGAACGATGAAATGATAATACACAGTGAAGACGTCGTTGCCACCACGGATGGGGATGAAGAGCTTGGTGAAGACTGGCCCCGGAACAGCCATGCCCGCCGACGTCATGAAGCAAGTCCAAAGCCCTTGAGAAGACGCGCCGGCGAACGGGGCAGGGGGACGGCATCGTCGTCTTGTCTGGTCGCGGCTTCTCACGTCTCGGCTGATTTCGGCTCGTCATAGGCTGGGGGCACGGGCTGGGGAACAGATGTCGTGATGGCTCACCGGGGCTGGGGCATGCCGACGCGGTCCAAGAGCCTGGAGAAGATCGCTTCAGGAGCCAAGACGGCGTGATGCTGGGGGCCAGGATGAAGATGATCGTCCCGCACACTCCACCAAATGTTAAGTGGTGGCAGGACAAAGGACGTGAACCATGAGATGGGCGAACGATGTATTATCACTATTTACAAGATGTCGGCCATGACACAGAACCGGCGCTGGATGCGCGCCTGCCCCGCTTCGTCTTCGCACGTTGCACCACGTTTCGTTGTTCGCATCCTCGTCGTCGTCTTGTAACAATATATATATACAGGGTGTCCCAGCTATCATGCACCAAATTTAAAAAAACAGAAATTGCGTAACTAGAAGAAAACCTAGTGCATAATGTTTGCTGTACTGTGAAGAAGCGGAGAGTAATTTTTTCGTTAATGAGACTTAAATTAATTAATTGTAACTAATTATCTAACTCGAGAAATACTGTCCTAATCACTAAAGTGTCAATGAGGCACTTGTAGGTAACCACGAGGGGCATCTAACTGCGCTATTTTCAGTGACGAACTAATTGCGTACTCATTTATTTTGACTGATAAAGGAAACCGCGAAATCTGAAAAATACCACGTGACGACGCTTACGCGCGCATTGTAAAGCAGCGTCCCCAAACAAAGCTGATTGAAAGCAAATGCTTCGCGTGTTACCCGCCCGAACAGACAGCGCAGCACCTTGATAATACCATGCATGGAAGGAGCAGCAGCAGCAAGATTCGCGGGACGCGTGTGCAGATAAGGAACAAACTCGGTCGCGATTTCTTCTTTCTTTCTTTTGTCTATTTTATTCTGGCTAACTCAGAGGCAGCCTGTTTGAGGGCGTTGCTTTACGGTGCGTGCGGAGGCGCCGTCACGTGGTATTTTTCATATTTCGCGGGTTTCCTTTATCAGTAAGAATAAATGTGTACGCAATTAGTTCGTCACTGAAAATAGCGCAGTTAGATGCCCCTCGTGGTTACCTTCAAGTGCCTCATTGAGGCTTTAGTGATTAGGAGAGTATTTCCCGAGTTAGATAAATAATTACAATTAGTTAATTAAGTCTTATTAAAGAAAAAAATACTGTCCGCTTCTTCACAGTACTGCAAACATTAGGCACCTGGTTTTTTTCGAGTTACGCCTTTACTGTTTTTTAAAATCTTGGTGCATGATAGCTAGGACACCCTGTATATTATATTTATATATATTATACATATATATATATATATATATATATATATATATATATACAAGAGAAGAAAAACTTCGAACAAGGTAAAAGCGCGATTGTGGCCTACGTTTCAGCAAAGAGAACTTGCTTTCCCCAGGGGAAGCAAGTTATATATATATATATATATATATATATATATATATATATATATATATATATATATAGCAACTGCGAGCGGGAAATGTGTTGTTCATAAAATTGATGCAGAAATAAGGGTAGGCAGCCAAGAAATACAGGCACGAATTTTTGGGAAAACGAAAGAAAGTTGATAAAACCATGCCCCCGAGGTTGTATCCGAAGCCACGACTTAAACAATATGCGTCTGGTACGATGACCGCTACGCTCGCGGCGGGGCTGTGCTCCCCTTCACTTTCTCGAATATTTAGGTTTAAGGTAATCGTTTCGTGCGTTAGGAGGTAATACCAGCGCCACTCTGACTACTCGAGGTTAAGGGGACCATCCGTCTAATATCCCGGTTCAGTGACCGTTGTGCCTACAGCATGTCGAGAGGTTTCGACTAGCGTTGAATCCTCTTAACTGCGTGACGACAGAAAATGGCCGATTTTGAGCCCGTCTAGAAACTCTTTTTTTCTCTTGACCTCTTGGACACATTTTGCATTATTATGCACTAAATTGTATGCTGTAGCTATTTCTTTC
This sequence comes from Haemaphysalis longicornis, assembly GCF_048455015.1. Lineage (NCBI taxonomy): Eukaryota > Metazoa > Arthropoda > Arachnida > Ixodida > Ixodidae > Haemaphysalis > Haemaphysalis longicornis. The sequence continues at coordinate 81,457,483 of NW_027526460.1, read as the reverse complement.
AAAGACATTACAGCACTTTTATGAAAGGTGTAATTGTTGACAGTTTATTATTCAACTAAACAAAAAAGTGCACGGAAATATACACAAAACACAAATAGGCGATTTTACTGAGCATAAAAATTATTTTAGGAATTATAAGATATGCAAAATGTTCATACGCTCCTAAGATATGATGCAATAGGTACATCAATGCTGTACACTAAGTTCTGGATTTTTGTGGGCCCCCCAGCCTAACAACGCTGATGGCTGTGCCACTCCGCGAAGCCATTCGAGAGTCAAACGGCCCCTCTAAAATATCACATATTAGGCTCGTTTCATTTATAAATACAGTTCGAAGTAAAAAACGAACCTTCACTGGCAGCACCTGTCGCAGTCTGAGGCCGTTGAATGGGAAAGTCTTCATCAGAACTAAAATGTCAAGAATCCACATCGTTGCTAAAGTAATCACTGCTGCTGTGGTAAAAAATCAGCCGCAGCCGTTCCCGACGTCTCTCAAAACGCTGTCGGCCTTTTTATAGCGCGCAGTGAACCCGGCCGGTATTTTCACCAAACTCGCTGCTACATTGGGTTCTAAATTCCCTCGCGACGCCGTCTACCCACACTGATTATACACAAACGGCTACAAAACTGAAAAGGCGGTTTCCAATGACACGCCAGATGTCGAGAGTAGTCCTTATTAAACTTACCGTTTTTACTTTTTTAAGGGAGGTTTCAAAATCATCGTTCACCAATCAACCATGGCCTATGGCGTGGTCACAAAAGAGTTAAGCTACCTATGGCACCAACGCTGCCGGATCCGAGACCTCCACCATGCATTTGGTGAATCAGGAAGGAAAATGAGGTGTTCGTTGAATTAATACAGAAATAAGGGCAGGCAGTCAAGGAGGAGGGGCGATAACTATTTCACACTGGGTAGGAAACGTTGTCGTTTGCTTGAAAATGGCACGTGCCCTTATTCCAGTGCCCGTGTAGCTCTGGCTGCCCGCGTGGACCATCGTACCAGCTGTCGGTGACCTTCCGCGTCCGAGCTGAGACACACAGCCTTCCACTGCTGAAGAGTTGGGTTGGGTATTCGGGGAATGTTTAGAATGTCGGGGCAGGCCCACGTAATGTAGAAAAGGGAGGCATACTGAGTTATGCGAGAAGGTCATTTGTTTGAAGTTTGAATTGTAGGATACATGAAGTGGAGACTTCCTAGGTGTGGCAAGGTGTTTGTGGTTGACGCCAGAATGTCGCCTCTTCCCTTTTTAATAATTCGTGCCGACGAGAAAAGGCTTGCCGGGTGAGCCGCTGGTGCGATAGAATTGCGTGGTATTGTAGCATGATGTGCTCGGGTAGTATTCTTCCAGTGGCGCAGCAAGGCATGGGCTTGGGCGACAGCGTTAGCTCATAGCTCATTTCCACAAAGAGTCGTATCCGGAAGTCCATATTATTGTAGCATTTGGGAGGAGTTCTGACGCCTTGCCAGCGAGAATGCGGTGCGTTATAGAAGAGAGGCTGCCCCTTTCCTAGCTCCGGAAGGCGGCCTCGGAGTCGGTGATGACGGGTACGTGTTTTTGGCGTGACGCGCTGGATACGGTGGCAATGGGTACATCTAACTCTGGTCCCTCTGTTCGGCTGCTTGTGTTGACGGAGGCTGAAACTATCTCCTGCAGGTCTGGGCCGATGAAGGAAATTGCCAAAGCTGGACGATGTAGATGCTTGGGTGCGTCCGTGAACCTCGGGTATGGGCGACGGCGAATTTTGACTGAATATACTTGGCTATCGCCGATCTTCTCGCTGTATGGTGCTGATGGTGCATGTTCCGAGGTATTGGTACCACGTTGAGGTTCTCTCTCAGCTGTCTGCGTAAATTATCGTTTTTTCGGTGCGTCCTCCAGCGTTGGTTTATTGTCCCAGACGTGGGAGTCAGTAGGAGTCTGCTGGTAGGAGTGAGCGTGAAACGTTCCCTCTCGCTTATAAGGTGTGCTTCGATACGCTCGTCCACCGTTTTGTACGTTTTGTAGACACCTAAAGAGAGCCGCTTGCCAGTTGCTGTAGTGCGTGTTAGGCAGTCAAGAAATACATAGAAAGCAAAGGGCAGATTGTGGTACTTCATTTATTATCGTTGAAACAGGTACATACTCGTGACAGAAAGAAAGAAAGGGGGAAAAACATGCCTAGCAGGTGGGATCCGAACCTTACGCGCTCCAGAATACGCGTCTGGAAACTTCCCGACGCGTATTTGGAAAGCTTCCAGAGCTATCAAATAAGTAACACTGTTGCACCCCTCTTGTTTTTGGGCCTGTGCACTGAGCAGTGGCCAGGGCCATCTCGCTGTGCCCCGAAGATATTCGTTCTACCTATTTGTAGGGAAAACTATGAAGGGGAATTTGCTATACCGAAAATCATAAATTGAAAGCAGCGCGCTTCCATCAGCGGCAACATTCTTGTAAAGTGAACAAGCGTGTATTAGGGCAAGGTTTATCGTTGTAATATTTTAATGGGAGAGTTGTACCCACGTTTGTCGTTATTCATGTTTCGGTACATATATGTGTGACTGTCATTCAAACCTTTAGCACTGAAAGTTGCTGCGAGTGTTTTGAATTGTTTATGTTCAACTATTATTGCACTTATATTTTGGGATATTTAAAACAGAAGGGAACAAAATCCGCCATTTCGATAATTGGGTTTAACAGCACATAAATGCCAAAAACCCCAACGGTTGCTACTAAATCTACTAAATATTCTCCCAATTTTACCAGACCTAAACTCCGAAAACGCGGAGCTTCGAATATATTGTAACAACGCATTTTAAAAACATTGAAAGATGAATGTTTGGAGTAAGTCGCATGTGAGTTATTCGTCGAGCTAGAAGCGTGATGTTACCCGCCACGGTGGCTCAATGGCTAAGGCGTTGTGCTGCTGAGCACGACGACGAGGGTTCGATTCCCGGTCACGATGGCCGCTTTTCTAAGGTAGGCAAAAAGCAGAAAACGCCTGTGTGTATGAGATTTCGCAGCACGTGGCCAAAATTAAACCGAAGCTCTCTACTACGCACGCCACATCGCCTGCGTTTCGTCGGAGCATTAAAACCTAGAATAAAAAATACAAGCGTGATCTTCGTAAGAGCCAGTTCAAAATCAAAAAGTCACAGTTTCGTACCAGGAGATTATGTGGTCACAGCTACATCTGATCTATTTAAAAGGGACTGCGAAGGCAAATAGCAAGTTGGGCTCAAACAATAAGCCCTCTCAATCACTGTTCTTCATGCGAAAGCTGTTTTAATTGCCAAGAACACGCGAAATGAAAGCGCAACTAATTCTTTCCACCATCTTATGACGTTTCTCATTACGTAAACGGAGCCAAGAAGCGACTGAGACACCTCCGTGGTCTAGCAAGGAAGTTAAAACCTACCCTGCCAGCACTGCAGCCACAGGAGCCACTGCTCGCGCAGTCGGCGCTCGCGTCAAAACATCTCGCCCGCCCTACAATATTGTTACCTACTTTCCTTGTTCTCGTCACCCACTCCGGGCCTCCCGGGGACGATAACCTGCAAGCCTCTCGTCGCTTAATGGAAATTACCCTTCATTACCCCCTCCTCTATCGTACTCACCCACCACCACACTCACACCTATCCACCTGGGATGTCCACAGGCAGCGGATACAAGCACACACGCTTACTCATCGTGCACAACTAATAACTACGCATCCACATCAATTTCACAAACCCTCAGCTCCAAGTGCGGCCAGCTGAATTCCGTATAACACACCCCGTGCGAGTATGCTTCTTACGTATACTTCAGATCCGTCCTAATGCCAGTGGGAGCAGGCTCTGAGTAGCTCCGAAACGTCCAGTCATGTCATGGTCACCACCCGAGTTTCGGCAGTCGCGATGGAGCTCTGGTCTTCCGTTACTCCAGCCTTGCTGAACAAGTTTTCTAAATAAATTTTTGTTCTCTTTATCAATTTTGGTGTCGCACAGGACGTGTGATTGTGGTTAAACAATGGGAATGTACCGCGCTGCCGTTTACGTTACCCACACAATGTAAAACGGATGTTGCAACCGCGGCTAGGGCGACAACAGCTACGCTCTTTTGATTTTCCAGCATGTCCGCAGTTGTCGGACTTTAGTCACTTGGGCTACACCCGGATTGACAACGTGCTGCCATCTGTAACTGAAAATTGTAACAGCTACCCGCACGGGTTTAAAGGACGGTATTGGCGACACCGCGTACCCCGAGCCCCCATACGCACGCTGGAACCAATCGGGGTAATGCGTTTTAGGGTGGAGTGTAGAACCCTTTAACGGTGGTCGGCGGAGGCATGGTAAAGCTCCGGTCGATGGGCTCCCAGTCTGTGTACCAGTTAGGGAGCTGCAGTACCTCTCTCCGAATTAAAGTCAACCGAGCAAAGTAAAAACCCCGTTACTTGCGTTTTAACATTTCATGTGGTATACTAAAAACTCCATTCTAGTCCTGATTCGACCCTAAAAATGGTCCACACCGAAGTATTATGTTCAACCCTTTCAGCAATCACTGTTCCAAAACTGGACAACTATCCCTGTTTCTTGGTAATTGAATCTGTCGACAACTCAAAGCGTGTTTCTTCGCCATCGGTATTCCTAATTACTAAGTTTCTAGAAGGAATCTTAGGCAAGTCATTCGACGCTAGGAAATTCAGAACAGGTGAAGCAGTCTGTGTACGTCCGCACCAAGCAACAGGCCACAACGTCCTTACCCAAACCCGCTTGGCAGACCGAGACATCGGGGTCACATTTCACGGCAGGCTCAACAGCTCGCAGTTTGTGATATCTGAGCCAGATCTCGTAAGCGAAAGTAAGGCCGACGACCTTTTGGAAGGCTTGAAGGATCAAGGCGTTACAGCCATGAGAAGAATCACCATCCGCCGTGTCAATGCCAAAATACCAACGAAACACATAATAATCGCCTTTGGGAGAGTAAAACTTTATGAACACATAAATGCTCGTTTTATTTGGTGTGGTGTCCCTCCCTAGGAACCTAACCCTCTGGTGCTGCTGCAAGTACCAGCGGTTGGTCACGGTACAAACTCTTGCCATGGCAAAACATCATGTGCGAAATGCGACACACAAGACCACCCCACTGAGAACGGCCACTCCAGCACCCTCACTAGTGCTAACAGCAATGGGCAGCACGGAGCACACTCCCAGTCCTTTGAGAAATTTCAAGTAGAGAAGAAAATATTCGAATTCCAAATCACAGAGTACATCTTCCCAGAAGCGCGAAAGAGGTTTACCTTTTTCGCTCTGGAGAGGTACTCCGACGCAGCTCGCTGAGGGGCGCAGCGCGGTCTCGTTTCCGCTGGGACTCAGTACCGCGAGTCACACATAGTCCCTCGTCCCTCGCCGCACTCCCATGGGCAGCCCAATCAGTCACTTCCCCGCTTGCTGAGACAGCAGCAGTTGTGGTGGCCATGAACATCATCAGGAGCGATGCTGCTCTTTTCGTCTTTCCTGACCTGGCACACAGTACACCTGAGGGCGCTGTGGAGATGGACGTGGAAGGACTCGCAGCGGTATCCAACCCTCTGCATCACCCATGCCACCCATGGCGATCTCGACGCCCTCGGTGGCGACAGTTGCAGCAAGGCGCACCAACAAGGGTGTGTGGTTCAAAAAGTCCCATCCATCGGGTGAGAACTCTGAGTATGTTCGCGAGAACACGGACGTTGATACTTGCTGTTGGCATCGCTGCCAAAGGAACAGGTTACATCCTCCAAGCCTCCTGATAAGCCCAAAAAGACACGAGTCACTGCCCGAAAACCATGCATAAACACAAACAAACATTTCGTGGGCACGTGTGTAAATGGACGTCGTTTCGGGAGAAGTTCAGCGGCGAAGTCGACACCAACCAGGCTCCTATCACCACTTACAAGTTGCACAACCTCTGCAACTATCTGGAAGGTGAGGTAGCAGCTGCCATCGCCGAGCTGCTAACGATGGAGGCGCGCTATGACAGGTCTATCCAGCTGCTCAAGGATAGGTTCGGCGGCAACAACCGTACTATACAGCGGTATTTTAGAAGCCTCCGGAAGCTCCAGCACGTGACGTCTCGCTCGGAGGAAAATGAGTTGCGCAGGCTTTACGACGGCGTCCAGCTGAATGTCCGCTGCCTCAACGTTCTGGACGCCCCAATGAGCAACTTCTCGGCAATGCTGTATGACGTATTGCTGGAGGCATTGGCAAAAAAAAATCGTCATGGTGTTCCACCACCACGGACGTCTTCAAGGTTATAAAGAAGGAGAGGCGCCTTCTTCTTCAGTGCAGGCAACCACAACTTCTTGCCAACAACTCCAACAGCTTTTGCGATGCATAGGGATAAAGCTCGAAGCAAGGAAGCATTGCATTGCAGTGACGTCCTTGTCCAACGACCGCGGTACCGCAACGAGCACGGACTGCGTCATCAGTCCTACAGGCATCGCAAGAAACGAAGAACCCCATCGAGTATTTCTTCTGCAAGTCTAAAAACATTCGACTGAGGCATTCATTGCTACAAATAGCAGATTTTGATTTGGTTTTGATTTCAGGGCTTAACGCGCCGGCGCAACGCAGGCGATGAGGCGCCCCGTAGTGGAGGGCTCTGGATAGATTTTGACCACCTGGGGATCTTTACGTGCGGCGAAATCTCGTACACACGGGCGTTTTTGCTTTTCGCTTCCATCAGAAATGCGGCCGCCGCGGCCGGCAATCGCACTTGCCACCTCGTGCTCGGCTCCACAACGCCATAGCCACTGAGACACCGCGGCGGGTACGCTACAAATAGCAAAGAAGAAATGGCTAGACTTCGCTAGGAGATGCTGGAGAGGCACAATGACGGGCCACCATGCAATTGAGTACCGGTGGAAGTTGGTATGCGAGACATGAAGAGGCAGGCATGCTGCAACGATGTGCGATCTGCACTTTCAAGCGAGGCGGCACGAGACTTTCGACACTAAAGTATCTGATGCTACAAAAACAATCGCGGAAAACCGTGCGGAGTCGACTGGCATTACAAGCTGCCAACGACGAGGCCGTGAATTTGCAGAGCTTACGTTGCTGGATTGTCGGGACCAATGACACGTCCCATGTCACAGGTATTTTCGACGGAAGCAGTCAACGAACGTTCAAGAAAGAAAATCTCGTAGCCAAGTTTGGACTGAACATCATCAGAGAGACGCCCTTCTTTGTGAACACTTCCGCGTGCGATGCTCCTTCTCGTGTGCGGAATTTAAATGTCGTGGAGGTACATATACGTAGCCATTTTTATGTGAATCAGCGCGTAATGTAGGTGATAGCCATGCCAAGAATCTGCCACTACATCCATGCTACCGACGTGGGATGAGTTTTCTGAAACAAATTTCGGGGGTAAAGCTACGGACTGGCAGACAATCTGAGTGTCCCTGAGGAAGTGGACAGAAAAGCATCAGCCTACTCATAGGATCGGACAGCGGATGTGCGAAGATTTGTTGCGGTCAAGACCACTGTCGGATGGATGCTGCAGGGTCCAGCCCTGAAACAGAGCATGAGTTCTATGCCGGCAAGTGCGATCGGCGTTCTTCAGTCGAAAGTGCTTTAAAGAGCGGACACTAAGGCTGACATTCACAACGCCTGTCTCACGAATAAGAACATAGACACGATCCATGACGAAACCCTGTGTGTGCATTTTGAACCACACTCTACGAGGCCCGATCAAGAAGATCGTCGTTGCAAAACGAGAAACATATTGCTACGGACGTAAGAAATGGATGAAGGCTTTATTTACAAGTCCTGCGGAGCCACAGGCAAGACGTGGTACCACAGACGCCGGTCAGCAGCGAGCCGGGGAAAACTCTTCTTCGCCCTCGTCTTCTACGTGCCAGCATACCCCCTGGATCCCGTTCCACTGGGACATACCCTACACAGGCGATTGACTGCCGACTAACGTAACAGACAACCTAGTGATTGTCCTGTACCTAATACTGTAACAATTTCCCCCCGTGGAGACGAAGCGCACCGAGCTAGTTAAGGAGAGCGGCTATGACAACGCTTCAGCCGAGCTACATGCACGACCTGGGTCTTGCGGGAGCGACGGTCCCGAGCAGTAACTTTTGCGATAACATAGTTCACGGCACTCAGCTGAGATAGCACTACAAAGGGGCCAGAGTACGTAGGCAAAAACTTTTGGTAGCGGCCTCGTTGGCGAACTGGAGTCCACAACCAAACGAGTTCGCCAGGGTAGTAGGAGACTGGTGGGTGGCGCTGATCGTAGCGTGCTTTGGTTCGCCCCTTGGAGCTGAGGGTGCGCAGTCGAGCCAGTCGCCGGGCTTCTTCAGCGAGGCACAAAGTCTCAGCCAGCGACATATCTTTAGGCGAGGAGAATAGAAGGATGGTGTCTAGGAAGCTTTGAGGAAGGCGGACGTACAGAAGGAAGAACGGAGAATAGCCTGTGACCTCGTGTTTGGCGGTATTGTACGCGTAGGTTATGAATGGAAGAACAGTGTCCCAATTGTTTTGTTCTGAATCGATGTACATAGACAGCATGTTAGTTAGCGTGCGGTTTGTGCGTTCAGTGAGTCCGTTCGTCTGCGGGTGGTATGGTGTGGAATGTCGATATTCGGAGCCACAAAGCCGAAGAAGCGCTTCCACGACGTCCGCCGTAAACTGGCGGCCACGGTCACTGATTACAACGCGAGGAGCTCCATGGCGTAGAATGACACGATTCAAGAGGAAAGATGCGACATCCCCGGCCGTTGCAGTGCAAAGAGGAGCAGTCTCAACGTAGCGGGTCAAAAAATCCACACAGACGATGATCCAACGGTGACCTCCTTGGACTTCGGTAGGGGCCCCACCAGATCAATACCCACTTTGTCAAAGGGCGAGATGGGAGGATTCACCGGTTGCAAAGGGCCCGGAGACGGAGACGTAGGACGCTTGTAACGCTGGCATTGAGGGCAGCTGGCAATGTATTTCTGCGCTGCTTTCTGCATACGAAGCCAGTAGAAGCGTTCCCGAAGCCGATGTAGGGTGCGGGAAAGGCCAAAGTTACCTGATGTTACGTCGTCGTGCATTGCGCGGAGAACCAGATGTCGGAGCGTAGTGGGGACGACAAGAAGCAAACGTGCGCCATCAGCAGAGTAATTCTTCTTTAACAGGATTCCGGTGCGGACAATAAAGGGTGTCTACATTGTGTCCTCCGCGGTTGCAAAAAGCCTGCGTAGCGTTGGATCTTTCCGTTGTTCGGCCCGAAAAAGTGGGGCGTCTGGGAATTCTGGTGACACGGAAGCCAGACAGTCCTCGAAGGTGTCGTCGTCGGTCGATGTGCCCGATTGAGGTAAGCGGGACAAACAGTCCACATCGGTATGACGGCGCCCACTCTTGTAAGAGACTGTGAAGTCGTATTCTTGTAAGCGTAAGGCCCACCGAGCTAAGCGACCGGAGGGGTCGCGCAGTCCGACAAGCCAGCATAACGAGTGGTGGTCCGTGACCAAAGTGAAGTGGCGTCCATACAGATAGCAGCGAAACTTTTGTACAGCGAACACAACGGCGAGGCATTCCAATTCCGTGATGGTGTAGTTGCGCTCGGCTCTGGACAGGGTACGGCTGGCGTAAGCGACGACGTGTTCTGCCCCTTCGTGTAACTGGACGAGAACAGCTCCAACGCCCACGCCACACGCATCAGAGTGGAGCTCGGTGGGTGCCGTGGGATCAAAGTGGCGCAAAATTGGGCCAGAAGTTAACAAAAATTTAGGCTGCTGAAAAGAGGACTCACAGTCGGACGTCCAAGAAAAAGGGCTGTCTTTACAGAGTAAGGACGTCAGGGGATTGGCTATTTGCGCGAAGCCTTGAATGAATCGTCGGAAATAGGAACACAGACCCAAGAAGCTCCTCAGCTCTTTCAGGGATCGTGGGGCTTGGAAATCGCGCACGGCGGAGATCTTCTTGGGATCCGGCCTGATGCCTTCCTTATCTACGACGAATCCTAGTACGAGGGCTTGGCGCTCCCCGAAATGACATTTTTTTGAGTTCAGCACCAATCCCGCTTCCTCGATGCAGTCCAGGACAATGGCAAGCCTGCTATTGTGCTCTTAAAATGACCTCCCGAAAATAATGACATCGTCGAGATAGCACATGCAGATGTCCCATTTTAAGCCATGCAGAATGGTGTCCATAAAGCGCTCAAATGTAGCGGGCGCATTACATAATCCAAAAGGCATCACATTGAACTCAAAGAGCCCATCAGGCGTCACGAAGGCCGTCTTCTCTTTGTCGGATGGGTGCACTGGAATTTGCCAGTAGCCCGACCGGAGGTCGACCGAAGAAAAGTACGACGCTCAATGTAAGCAGTCGACTGCGTCATCAATGCGCGGAAGCGGATACACATCTTTTTTTTTGTCACAGCATTGAGTCGACGATAATCCACACAAAAGCGCCAAGAGTTATCTTTCTTCTTTACAAGAATCACAGGAGCTGCCCACGGACTTGAAGACTCCCGGATGAGCCCTTTTTTCACCATATCCTGCGTCTGTTCAGTTATTACTTTGCGCTCAGAAGGGGACACACGGTATGGCTTTTGACGAATCGGTGCCGTATTCTCAGTGATAAACCGATGTTGCATGCGTGACGCTGGCAGTGAAGTTCCGTGGTCATCCCGAGCAAAATCAAATACCGCAGCATGTCGGGTAAGCACCTCAAGTAACACCTGCTGCTTATGAGAAGGAAGCGAGGTATTTATCATGCGCTTGAGCTGGGTGGTGTAGTCTGTGTTGTTGGTAGTCGCGTCTTGCGTCCTATTCACCGCATGAATGGTTACGGCAACGTCTTCGTCGGAACGAGTGAGTTTAAGTCCACGGGGCAAAAGTACGGGTTCACTGGAAGCGTTCACCGTCCAAACGCAGCTGCATCCATCAACGACATCAACCAAAGCATGGGGTATCAGCACATTCTTCTTAACTGCGTTTGTTGCATCCGCCTCCACCAGAACTTCGTAGCTCCCTCGAAGAAATGTTTCGGACTTTACAGGGACAAACATAGCCGTCATGGGAGGTAGCAGGACGTCATCGGTGACAGAAAACAGGCCTTTAGTGTCATTAAACTCTTCTTCAACATAAATAGGTAGAGTTTCGTTTCGGAACAAAATTTCGCCAGTTCCGCAGTCCAACATCGTACCGCAATCACGTAAAAAGTCGATCCCCAATATAACGTCATGAGTTGCCTGGGCTAAAACAATAAACTCCGTTTGAAAGCTGTCTTCACCAAGAAAAACCGTCGCTGAACAGATTCCCACTGGAAACAAACGCTCGCCTCCGACTCCACGATACTGAATCTTTCGGTCACAGAAAAACATAACTTTTGGTCCAAGACGGGTTTTGAAAGCGAAACTCATGACTGAAACCGCAGCTCCAGTGTCTACTAAAGCTTCCGTGTTCACACCATCTACAGAAACAGTCACTTTGTTTTTTTACATAACGACGGGCAGGGGAATTGGCGAAAATGACCGGCCCGCGACCTCACCCCCGTCGGCCGCAGCATCTAGTTTCCCTCGGGTGGTGGGCTCATTCGGCGGCGTGGCGTTGGAGATCGCGGCCGTCGAGTGGTCGGAGGAGGAGTGAAGCTCCTGTCGGAACCCGGTGAATTATTGCGCATTGTAGTTGGCTGGAACGACCGCCGGAAGGGTGCGTTGGTCTGGTTATCTGTGTATGGCCGTCGAGGTGGCGGTTCGTAATGCTGGGGAGGCCCACGGCAAAAGCGGGAAATGTGGCCGCGGATACCACAGTTGTAGCAGGTGCGCTGTTCACGGAATGCGACCGGTTGACCTAAGGAACGGCGTGGTCGGGAGTAGCTGACAGGTGCGCGGATTGGCTCCTCGAAGTAATTTTCATACTCCCGAGGTGGAGGACTGAAAGCTGTACGCCTGGTATGGTCTTCATTGTAAGCGGTGCGCTCATTCCTATTCCCTGCTCGAACCCAAGGCACCTGAGAGTGACTCTGGACGGCTTGCACTGTGCATTGGCGAAATACTGGGTCAGGAAGAGCGCAGTGGGGAAAGCTGTTGTCATGGCACAAACCTTGCTGCGCGAGTTCTTCTCTAATGATGCGACGCACCACAGAAGCTAGGTCCTCGGAAGGGGTCGAGCCGACATCCACGCTGGCAACAGTAGTCACGTTTGCCAGGCGTCCAAACTTGGGGTTGATACGTCGCATTTTCAGGGTTTTGAACGCGCGGCAATGACGAATTACATCCAGAGCTGACGCCAGGTTTTCCTTAGTTATGAGGTAGTTATAAACATCCTCGGCGATACCTTTAAGCAGGTGACCTACTTTGTCCTCGTCTGGCATCGAAGGATTAACAAGGCTGCACAGTTTGAGGACTTCTTCAATATATGTGGTGCAAGTTTCGCCCGGAACTTAAGCTCTCTGCGCAAGAGTCTGCTCTGCCTTCTTCTTTCGGGCAGCCGTGTCGCCAAAGCTCGCCCGAAATTCATTGACGAAACTGTCCCACGTATCAAATCTGTGCTCATGATTGTCATACCACACTAATGCAGTAAGGTCCAAGGAGAAGACCACGTTCTTGAGCTGTTCGCGAGCGTCCCACCTGTTATACTTGCTGACTCGCTGGTAGTGCTTGAGCCAGTCCTCGGCGTCTTCCTCGATAGTTCCGTTAAACTTGCGTGGTTCTCTCTGATGCGGCCAGACACCGACCCTTCCAGACGAGGTGGCACTCGTCGGCCCCGCTGGCATTGTCGCTTCTTCCAGAGGTATCCCGGCAACACGCCTGCTGCGTAGAAAATAGGGTGGTTCCGCCTCGTCCAGGACGACGAATTACCCAGCACCTCCACCAGATGCTACGGACGTAAGAAATGGATGAAGGCTTTATTTACAAGTCCTGCGGAGCCACAGGCAAGACGTGGTACCACAGACACCGGTCAGCAGCGAGCCGGGGAAAACTCTTCTTCGCCCTCGTCTTCTACGTGCCAGCATACCCCCTGGATCCCGTTCCACTGGGACATACCCTACACAGGCGATTGACTGCCGACTAACGTAACAGACAACCTAGTGATTGTCCTGTACCTAATACTGTAACAATATTGCCACGATAACATGGCACTCGGGGGCTCACAGTTTTAGCAAGCGGCTGCACGGCGTTATGAGCGAGAGGTTCGACCTGGCTGTGTTCTTCTCTCCTGGCTTTTGCTGCTAGCCGTTCTAATAGCCGCTCTTCACTCATTAAAGCGCCTATGTCATCGTGGCAATATTCAGGGAACCGTCACAAAACATCAGACGGATGTTCGGCGACTGTGTATTCTTTGACGGAACCATCACACACCTCGACAGCCCTGATCAAGAGAACCAGCAATCAGGCTTGACAAATCGTTGAAAGATGAGACTCAAAGTAGCACGACCAACAATTGGAAGCAATGTGCAGGAGGGCCGAAAAGATAATATACTCTGAAACGACCTCTACGTCGTGTTTTTGCCTAGAACTGCCCTGTTCTGGTCTCGCCAGGATGCTTTTGCCAGATATTACCTTTTTCCCAAATATGTTTTGTGACCAGAAGTATGTTGTACAGTAAGATGTGGCTCCTGGCCGATAGGGCACCACTATCATTGTCGTTGTATATCAGTCTTCCATCGCCGTTAAAGCATTTTATCAGGGTGTCTCACGGCTCGCTTCAATTGTGGCTCTACCGCAACGAGGTGGTCGCTCCGTGAAAGACGTTTCATCTTATCAGAAAACTAATATATCTATGTTTTATACTCTTCCGTTCATACTAGCGATGCTCTTAGCGCATTCACAAAATACTTTTTCTGTTAGAGGTGGTAGATGTCCTATGCAATCTTCTCCTCTCGACAGGCTACAAGTTAACTCATTCTGGGCTACCATTAAATCTTATGGCCCTGGAATCCGAAACTTTGCCATATGTTGATTTCAATGAATACACTAACATTCCAGCACTATGAACCGCGTGGATTCTGTTCCTTTTTCGCATACCACGCGTATCCAATGACTTTGTCTATACTTCTCAAGCAACACGCTCAAGCCTCAAAAGGCAAAGGACGGCCATTCGAATTGTCCTAGAAATTTTCCTTTCTGATGTACAATGGCTCTGCCCTGTACATCTCTTGCGATGTTTTAGCTCCCATTTTTTCTCTCCGTTTATTTGTTTTTTAACTGCCTTGCTTAATTTTTGCTTACATTCACTGTCTTTGATTCTTCACAACTTTTTCCGTACTTCATCGTCTTCCGTAGCTACTGCGTGTCCACGCTTTTCAAGTATAGGTGCCTAAAACCTTCGCTTCGCTGTCCCTCTGTGTTGATCCCTGTCTCTCACCCTGCCCTCAAAGCATATTTTACTCTGAGCTTCAACTTAGAACAACGCCCAGCTAAATAACGTTGCTCATATCTGCTTGTACTGCTGCATCAGTTGTTTAACCATTCGCCCCTAGGGCCAAACGGCCTACCGTAGTCTGGGTAATTTCAAGGCATGCTTGAACGTCTGATTTTGAACAGAGTACTGCATTCGCCAATGTGAGGCCCCGGAACCATTGCTCCGTTCCACGTTTCTCTCACTACTTCATATTTGTTACACCCCACGGAGCTGCATGCGTTATTTGAGCTGCATTTTGCTTTCCTTTGCTCTTAAGCTGATCCTGGTGAGTTTTCAAGTAATTGCCCCTGTCGTTGATCCACACTCCAAAATATTTATATGCCTTCACGCTGTGTAGTTCGTCATGCTGGAGTGACGCTGCTTCAGTGCTAGTGTCATTGGAAACCAATGTTACCGATTCATCATTGTCAAAATTTCACCCCAGGTCTTTGGATTCCTGGCGACTAATATTTATGACCCGTTGCCTAATGATAAGATTATCAGCTGAAACAATTTCTTCTGCCTATAACATTTTCAAAATACACTGTTGTGTCACTTTGCGTTGGGATGTATGCGTTAGGTTTAACCATAATTGACTTTCTTCTAGCTTCTTTTCTAAAACTGCCATGTAAAGCAAAAACAGTGTTCGGCTCAAACAGCATCCCTACTGCAGCGCTCAATGGTTGTTGGCCACTGTGCACCTCTGCCCTTTCCATGTTAGATGCACTCTATTATTTTTACATAGTGCTATAGGGAACTTTATTACCTCACCATCTAATCCCTTACGGCTTCGTACTATCCTAAGGAGTTCTCTGTTTACGTTGTCATATGCCCCTTCATTGTCCAAGAACGTAATTCATAATGGTCTATTTTGAGCTTTTGCAATACCATTTCACTGTGTTTTCACGAATAAAATATCATCCAAGCTCCTGTCTTGTTTAAATCCATTCTGGAATTCCGAAAAATTTCTTTTCTTGTATCCATGGTTGAATTTGTGCTTTTATCGCCTGCAATACCAATCTGTACACCTCGGACGTTACTGTGAGTGGTCTTTACTGGCCTTGTTGCCTCCGCCTTTTACTGAAAAGCAGTATATGTCTAACCCCCCCCCTCCCCCTCCCAGTTCTCATTCCGGTATCATCAATTTACTAGGCGCCGCTCCGGGGCTCCTCATCATCACCGTTCACACCTTTCTCACAACTATTTTTTCCCTTGGGCTCCACTGATGCCACTTTGGCAAGATCCGCAGACGCCAGCTAGCGGCGGTAGTGCGGTTATGAGATCATTGCGAAAAATAAACACAAGCACGGATGTGCATAAAAAATGCAATAACGATTACTACACTGCCTAATATGAAACTTGTGTGCAGCGCGAGCTGTAGTCTTATCGGTCATGGCGCGTTTCTGCTGCGTCTCAGGAAGTGCTCGCGTGATCAGCGAGCGTACGGCGGCGTGCACTACTCTGCTGCTGCCTCGCAGTGCGCCGCCGCCACTGGCCAGCATGTTGCAAATCATGTTTCAACCTCCCGCGCAAATGTCACGTGGTACGATTTAGTGCCGCAAAAGGGAGCAGCGAGCATGTTGTTGCATATCGTGTGTGAACCTACCGCGCAAACGTCACGTGGATTGGATTAGCGGAGAATTGAACAGCGTCTGTGGGAGGGTCAGGGGGAGGACGTTCTTTGGTGGCGACGCATGAAACGTGTGAGGGAAAGGCAGCGAGAGAGATGACGCCGTAGCGGCACGTGTCGTACGCCACTTCACCCTTCGCTAGACGCTCCTCCGTTTTCTTTCGTCGCTGCCGCATTCGCACACTCGGCCACGCGGATATAAACAGACGGCGCTCCCGCGAAGCCCAGGGAACGGCTGCCAAAGGGCTGCCCCTAAACCGACCGATACCCGCTGTCACCGTTTCCACTCAAACTCACTTCACCAGGTAGCTTCGAATCCCTCCCGGTTGAAGAGAAACTTGCCCAGTTGGACGCCGGCTTGAGCCAATATTTCTTTTGTTTCTGCCGCAATAAGTGCGTTTCAGCCACCCCCAGTGACCTACGAGTTCCACCATCGTGCCTGTAAAGTGTTCCGCTACACCACGGCGGAAGTCCCAACTCGAACAGCCCCCCCGAGAACCTTCTGTGAGTCACGAAGATTCCTTGGTGAGCTAAGCCTACCGAGCGACACGTCATCGCTGCC
This sequence comes from Haemaphysalis longicornis, assembly GCF_048455015.1. NCBI lineage: Eukaryota > Metazoa > Arthropoda > Arachnida > Ixodida > Ixodidae > Haemaphysalis > Haemaphysalis longicornis. The sequence continues at coordinate 81,440,948 of NW_027526460.1, read as the reverse complement.
ACCGCCGCTGCTGCGGCCCGCGATGCTGGGCCGCCAGCAGGGACCTCAAAAAGGCCCCGATGCCACGACGTCGTGTCAGAAGAAGAAACTTTCGGCTGAACAGCGCATCGCAGAGGTGCAAACTGGATCGTCATCACGACCACTAGACTTGACCGGACGGCCGCCAGTCCCTCCCGACCAAGACATCCAGATGGACCATGATCAGCGCGTTGAAGACAGCGGGCACAGTGATCCCGGACCTGTCTGGCAACGCAACCAGACGACTGCCACCGCAACTATAACCAAGACAGACCGGGTAAGTCGGCCCCGTTTACGATAAGGAACACGCCCAGCGTATCGTTCAGACGACAAGTATACAAAGTCGTCACAATGGCAAAATCATCGCTATCCCCGTCGAGGTAAAGGAATCGTATCACCACCCGAACACGACACGCGGAGTCATTGAAGTCGAACCGAATGAGTCTAATGAAGACATCCTGAGGTGGCTTCGAGGTGAGCAAGCTAAGGTGCTTAGCGCACAAAGAATAGGCAAGACCAACAGAGCAGTCGTCACTTTTGACTCTCCAACCCTCTCTAACGTTGCGAAGTACTATATGGCAATTGTCAAGGCAACAGCCTTATCCCCGTAGCGTATGGTATCTTACAATTGCCACCAGATCGGGCACATGGCGAAAAACTGCCCCCACCCTAGCGTGTGCCGTACATGTGGCAGGGATCATGATGGAGACCAGGAATGTGCCCCCACCGTTTACTGCGCTGCATGCAAAGACGTCGGTCACATAGCAGTCAGCCCGAAATGCCCAAGCCGTATCCCAACTCCTTCGAACACACCAGGTAACGACGCAGCCCGTGGTATTTCATGGGCTAACAGAGTGGCACAGTCCAGCAGCACTACGGCCTCTGATAGAGAGCTCCCCGTATCCTCGAAACAAGATCACCAATCCTCGTCTTTATCAGCGTCAGTCAGCACAGAAATCCTTGCTCAACTTGCCTCTTTACGCAATGAACTCCAACAACTCAGGAAAAAGAATCAAGAACTCAAAAAGGCCCTTGCCGAAAAGATAAAACCAGCACCTCCACCCCAGCCACAGTCCACACCTCCCAAAATTTCTTCAAAACGTAGCCGGAGTCCCACCTTTAAGCGCATGCCCACATCTACGTCCGAAATTGAACCTGAACTCAAAGAATTGCTCAACATTATCCGATCGGACGTTCAGAAAGAACGGGCCGCTCGACAAGAAGACATTAGCAAAGTTTGTAGCCTTCTAGTATCTCATGTAACGAAAACAACGGCAATGATACAGACCATGACAATTCAGATAACGCAACAAGACCCCAAAGAGGAACCACCTCGCAAACTTCTGCCGTGTACAAGTGCGCAAGGTCAGTAGTGGCTGCACCCATAGTATTACAATGGAACTGTCGAAGTTTTTTGCATATTTCACCAATATTACTGCAGAAGATTCAACAACTTAAACCGCTGTTTATTCTCCTTCAAGAACCCCGACGCATTCCTAAGCTCAAAGGATATGTTACGTATTCGGACCCTGTAATAACATGCAAGCTAACAAGCCCCCGAAACTCTGCCCCTCAAGCACCAGGGTACTCCCTGATACTGGTTCGACAAGAAATTGCATGTCATCAGATCAAACTCCCTGGATATACATTGCAACAGCACGAAACAGTAGTAATCCGTGGCAGACTTCCTAATGGCAAAACAGTTCTTGTCGCCTCGTCTTACTACAAGCCAATCACTGGATCTGCTCGACACACCTCTTTTCAATGGGTCACAGAACTCATGCACCGATATCCTGCCACGCAGACAATAATTGGTGGAGATTTTTACGCCAAACACACAACGTGGGGCTACGCAGCTACGGATGTTAGAGGAAAACGTTTGGAAGAAACGATGGAGATGAACAATCTTATGCTGTTAAACGACCCCTTCGAAGCAACGAGAATAGGATTGCATGCTTCCTAGAAAGACACCTCTCCAGACCTCACCTTTGCGTCACTGGGGCTTGTAACTACGTGGAAAACATTCGACACCACTTGGGGCAGTGATCACTTTCCAGTATCAATTTTCCTTCGTGGTAAGCGAATCCGGACGGCAAAAAACTTTGGAACTGACGAACTAGACCTCATTTCGTGAAATTTTCAACGAATCATCAGACCCAGCAACAGACTTTCATACTTTCATACAGCGTATTCAGAATGCTGCCCAAACCTCTAAAGAGTCCATAACATGCTGTGAAGATGCACCTGCCATGGACGGCCACCTAGCAAACTTGTGGAACCGAGCTAAACACCTAACTCATAAATACAGACGACTAGGGAAACGCCACGTCGACCTAGTGAAACTAAGGCGCCAATACAAACTGATTCAAGAATATCAGAAACAATTGGCTCATGAGCACTAGAAAGACCTATGCTCAACTTTAGGCAAAGAGCGCAAACTCTCGAAGCTTTGGAGAATCTACAGAGGCATGGCAGGAAAGGGCAAACAACGTCTCCCCTCTTCGCGACGCTCACGCTCCACAACACCCCGGAGGTAGTCGAGCGGGAGATTATAGCAACGCTTTCCCCTTCAGCAAGTACGCAACCCCGCACGTCCATACCTATCATCGAACTAGACTCGGACGACTCAGCTTTAGACACCCCTTTTACGATGGCAGAACTCTCGCACCCCTATCCGACAAAGCAAGGTGAAATCATCCCCAGGACATGATGGAGTCATGTGGCAACACATCCGTAACCTCGACGGGCCTCAGCTAGAACTACTTCTTGGCCTAATAAATCATTCCTGGAACACAGGAGAAATTCCTGATACCCTGAAGCTTTCCCTAGTTAACCTCATTCCAAAGCCTGGAAAAGACCCTTCTGTCATCTCCAACCTTAGACGCATATCTCTTACACGCACGTTATGCAAACTGATCGAACGCCTGATTAACAACCGGCTACAATACCATTTGGAATATGTGAACCCATGGTTTAACCCGTCCCAAACTGGCTTTCGTCCGTACCTAGAGATAAACGATTGCCTCTGGCTCTTATGACGGGTAATCAACAGATCCCCGTACGACCGCGGACTTCCCGACTACGTCTCTACTGTAGACCTTCGGAAAGCATTCGACAGAGTAGATCAAACGACGATTTTGACGGAACTGGCCCAAACCTTCCCCAGCAAAAAAGCACAAGTTTGGGTTCGTAACTTTCTCCACAACCGGCCTATTCAACTCAGCAGCGCGCTCTCTGGATGGACACCCAATACCTACTACAACGACAAAGGTGTTCCACAGGGATCTATACTCGGACCAGTACTCTTCAACATCGTCATGGCAAAGTTAGCCAAAACTCTAGAACAAGAAACGTCAGCCCGTTTCGCAATCTACGCTGACGATATTACGATATGGACGGATGGTAGAGACTACTCGTCAACATCTGACATGCTGGTTGAGCTGCAGGCGGCGGTGAACAGCTTCGAAGCATGCATACCGAAACTTGGCCTAGAACTCGCCCCAGAAAAGTCAGAACTTCTAACGGTATCAAGCGAGCCTAAAACGCACCGCGTGTACCCTGCTCTGCTGTACATTGGAGACACAACTATCCAAGCAAGACGTGGCCACGTAAGCCTCCGCGGTCTCCCACTTGGCAGTAACAATAGTACTAAAATATGGTTAAAACAATTACGACACAAATGGAAACCCATGCTCAAATTAATCACGAGGCTGTTTAACAAATATGGTGGCGCAAGTCAACAGGCATGCCTCTCCATGGCCAGGACAGTTGCAATCGGCACTCTCGCATATGGAGCGCCAGTATACAACCTGAACAAAATGAACACAAAACACCTTCGGGTGCTCCATAGAGCCACATTGCGTACTATAACAAGCTTCCCAAAACATACAAAAACAGAAGCTCTTGAGCGAGCGGTTGCGCTCCATCCTATAGACGTAATCATGAAAGAAACTCGTGAACAGGCAGACACCAAGCGTGGGCTCACCCGACAAGGGTTCCTTCTCACAGCATGGGACGAGCAGAAGCCTATCCCAGTCATCGACCTTCCCATCCCTTTAGCACCCTGGACAATCTCGGAAACATCACCAGCAATCTCACCAAACCTATCCCCCGTTCAAGAACGGCAAAAAGATCTAAACGTAGCCTTCACTTGGAGAAGTCCAAACTTCCCAATGAAATCGACATCTATACCGACGCCAGTGTGGCAACATCGCATATTGGCGTAGCATGGACCTGTCCTGAAAACCCATCCCTTGGACGGCAACTCTCCCTCAGACACGATGGTGCAACTGCACTGGAAGGCGAACTCCATGCAATCAATGGTGCCCTTAATCATATTTGCTATGATCTCAATACCGACCACCAGCTAAAATACGGATTCTAACTGACTCGTTCGAAGCAATTCAATAACTTCGCAAGCCACTCTCCCTCAACCCGCTTGGCAACTCTATAATCTTGCACAAAGAACTCCTCAAAAGCCACAACGTGCACATCAGAATTGACTGGATTCAAGGCCACTAGGAGACCGGCCCAGGGAACCAGTCCGCCCACGAGGCGGCACAGGAGTGTTTGAACTTTACGCCTCCACTGGTTCCCCTTTCAGCCTCCACACCCACTCCTCCAGCCCTCCTACTTCTCCGACTAAAGAAACGTAAAAGACAATGTTACCAACAGGTTACACGCCCTGGGTATCTTGCCAACATCGTCTCCTGCAGCAGATCCCAGGAAGTATTCATTAACAAGCTGTGCGCGGATGCCGCCTACACTCCTCACATTACCCAGAAATGGACAAGATGCCCCAACACGCACCCACGAGGCCCCTACTGAAACACTGACGTCAAATCAGATCTCCGCCACCTAGTGTGGACGTGCCCACACTTTGCCAAACATCGCCCAGAGAGTTTAAGAAACATTAATCCCGACACCCTACCACATGAAGCACATACTGGATTACACGCATCTTTATTACGAACAATTTCCGCTTTTGAAGCTAAGAGTGGTCTGGCGCAAGTAGTCTAACTGGGGCCGACCCCGGTGAAGACTTCCAGGCCCCCATAACACGAGCCCCCTCTTTGAATACGCACCTTGATTAGTAATCACCTTCCTTCCATCCCTCTCCCCACTCTACGGCAAACGCCCTCCTTGCTCCAATAAAAAGACTCAATCAATCAATCAATCAGCTTGGAACCCCTTCCGAGCGACATTTCCTCCGGTGTCTTTCATGCCTAAGTATGCGGCATCACCGGTTGCCGGTTTATGTGTGCACGGTTAACGGGTACAAAAGGGGGGCGTGCACGCACAGCTAGGCTTCATACCGCTACCGATAAAATGCTGGTTGTGCTGGTGAGAGATTTAGATGTGAGAAAATAAATGGCTTAATGCGGTTAGTCGGCTCTCCTCTTCCATGGAGTGGTTCGGGGGTTGCTTTATGAGTCACACAGACATCTTACACACATAGTAAGATGCATACGGGGAGGAAGAAAAGGAACAGCCACATATGTGATAGTGAGAATAGGGCTGAATCGCTTCCAGGTTTTATATCTTGTTGGGACGGATGCGTGCAGTTCGTTTGGCGGAAGAAGAGCAAGAATTCGGGCGTTGGCCCGAACATAAGCGCGAATTGGTGCAAAAGCAACGGAAAGCTGCTGGCACCGCCCTTACCGCCTCATGTTCAGCTCGACGACTAGCGGCGAATCCCTTCCGGCTGAACAGCAAATTGCCCGCTTGGAACGCAGGCGTGACCCAATATCACTTCAGAGGGCTTTCAGGGGATATTTTCGACGGCGTCTGTCACTTATATGCACGCGCGCCTAAACCGGTTGCCGGATTATGCGTTTGCAGGTTTGTAGTGGAGAATGGTGGGAGGGAGGTGGGGATGCCTGCATGTGCAGCTATAGCTGTCATGCCCGTACTGATGGATGGCATGTCCGCTTTGCTGGTGCCAGGTTTATACGCGGATGTTAAACGGCCCAATACGACCTCTTCGGAGTCCTTTTTGGTAGAGCGGATTGGGTTTGTGTTAGGCTAAGATCAGAATACCGACGCAAAACATGTATCGTGATTTATGGACGTAAAAAAATACCATGTCACGGAGTTCGGTTGGCTGAGACGTGAAATGAGGTAATTTTTTAAAGTTATTACCACAGTTGCCGCAACAGTCAAAACCTGGCCTTACACAAACAGTGAGATGCCTACGACGTGAGAAGGACACCGGAAAGTTTCATGTTCATCTGCAAGAACAAAGCGTGGATTCGTCGGAGGTTCATTCAGCTAATTGGCTAGGAAATCTGCTCCATTGAAAATTACTATAAACATGTTTTTTTTTTCTTGCTCTCCGTGGACTGCGTCCAGCTTTACAGGCCATCTTTCTTCACAGAGTGGAAGGGCACTAAATTTTTATATATAAATGCCTCCCACTGCCTAGCCTAGTTTCCGGTATTTTCTTGCTTTGCATTGCCTTACCTATTGCCTTTATAAACTATGCCTTACGCTCTGGTCCACGCAGGTTGATCAGCTGCATTGGTATACCGTCCGGAGCCACTGCTCTTTGTAAGAAAACCTGTTCTGGGTTTTTCGTGCAAAGTTGGTGAAATAAATTTGTTTCCGCAGTTTTCCGTGGCACTGTTATTATCGGTGCAGTCTTCACTTCCTTTTTCCCTCCCCACTAATGACTCGAAGAATATGCACCAACGGATGCTTTGCGTCGGAATGTTTGATTTCTTATCAATCAAAAATTTTTGTTGGTTATGGTATTTGAGCTGAGTGATTTATATAGGTTCGCAAACTTCTTGGATGCACTTTTGCCTTTTTACCGTAATTCTGCCATTCACTGTTCACTTTTTTGCTTGATTTTTACGTGCACTATTTTCTGCACCACGAGTTTTTTCTCCAGATAGCTACACTACTTTTCCTTTACTACGCCCGGTTTTACACAAGTTGAATTTGCCTCGTTAAGTTCTAACGACGCCTTTTTCCGCTTGTCAACAGCCTCTTTTATTTCAATAGCTTCTCGGTTTCACTAACTTACCTTTTCGTAAGCTTCGTTGCTTGGCTTCATCCATCTTATCATTTCGTCGTAATCCGTCATCATTTCGTCATAATCCGTCATCATTTCGTCGTAATCAGCTTATCATTTCGCCGCAACCCTAATTTTTTGTCTGGGTACGTAATAATTTCGTTTTCCATCATATCAGCGACTATCGTTAACTGTTCATTGTCCAAATTAGTCCCTTCGGTTGTACCAACTGTACGCGCTAATATAGGTCTGTTGTTTTGAAATAGGATGAGTATGTCAGAAAGGTGCCTTTCGGTTTTTTTAGTTTTATTTTGGTTGTGGGTGTGCACTGTTTGCAATTATGTTTTTAATTTGAGGACCCGTCATAAAGACGCATGCGTTAGGGATTGTGTATTCTATTGTAATTATTCTAGTTCCTTTGAGCGTCGACCTGTCACTACCTAGTGGGAGACCGGAGCTTTGTCAAGCCGTAAACAATCGGTTTTTTTCCCGCCCACACCCGTTTTTCACTGAATGCTGTACTGGGAAAAATAAAAACATTTTGATTTATTCATTGATTGATTGATTGATTGATTGATTGATTGATTGATTGATTGATTGATTGATTGATTGATTGATTGATTGATTGATTGATTGATTGATTGATTGATTGATTCCTAAATTTGTGCTGGTTGGGCCTGGAAATTGTAAGGTAAGCCGCCTGTGGACGCTTCTTGAGCGGTGTGTTCCGTTTCATCTAGCCTCGATTACCGCAAAATGTTCGTATACTGTCTTAGAGACGAGACTATAGTCTTTGTCGGACAGTCTGTTACTGCTTTCCCACTAGTATTAGTTCGTAACACTTGTTTTCTGTCTTTGCTATTACTATCCGATGGTTTTCCTCAAATAAACCTACCACCAGAAAACCGTTGTGATCTGGGTATGTACTAAAATCTTCTATGTGGCCGTACATATCTCCTACTGAGGTTCCTTTACCCGAATCCTTTAAGACGTTTATATCTCATCTAGGACAGTTTACTATTTCCCCATTTTCCTCCACTACTCCGCAGCAGGTCCACAGATACACACCGGCAAATGATATATATTTCCCCCGCAATTCTGTCTTTATTCCGTAGTTCTTTTTACAGCTTCCATGCTCTCTCTGCAGACGGCCCCTTGTTTAATAAGCATGCCAACGACTACCCCTCTCATCATTCCGGCGGCTCCATTGTATTCTTCCCCGGCATCATTGTCTAGACAGGTGAGCCTTCTAGGTCCCGCAGGTGAGAATCGGCTAAGGCTTACATGTTTATTTCTTCCCGTTCTAGTTGGTTTTCGATTTCCGCCCACTTATCAGGTTTCCTACCGCCGTGCATATTTATGTAGCTGGTTACACATTTATTACACTTTTTTTTATTTCTGCATTTTTCTAAATTGCTTCCTGTGCTGTTTCCTTTAAATTGCCTTTGTCTGCTTTCTCAGCTATCAATAAACCCTTTCTGCTTTCTGGTGTCGCTTGTGCCTACGTCTCTCTGTTGTTATTTGGCACCTAGATTGCCTTCCTTAGCTTTGCGGGGCCCCCTAAAAAATAACCGTTCTCATTTACAAGCGCCACAATAATGTCCCTCCTAGCCTAGGGCTGAAGTGAATGTCATACCACTGAAAAGCTTGCCTTTGTGCAATGCTGCCCACCACCTTGTTAATGTGTATCGCTCTAACCCAAATTCCCTGCCGTGGCTCTCGATCTCGCTGTTAGCAGCGAGTACTGCTAGTTCAATGAGCATGCCCTGCTTTGTCACCTTCGGCCAGTTGCAGGCAACAAACAGTGCATTTTTTGCCCTTGACAGCAGGTCGTTTACCCCACTTGCTACCTCCTGACAAAGCTTTCTCTCCTCCCTCAATCCCCGTGGCAATGACCACGAGGCTTCTAGCTTTACTGGACAAGGTCAACTACACCTTCGCTTTTACCATCACCGTCTGCATTGTCAGACCGGGAAAACAACCGACCTTAACACGCATATCACCATCTAACCTTTCCAATAAGACCGTGCTCTTCCTCTTCATGTCTGAGTCTCCCGCAAGTGATTACCACGGTACCTCTTACGTGCTCTTCTTTTGTCTAACCATGCTTTCCGTCTGGTTTGGCGAGCCTATCATTCAGCCCGTTGGAGTAGCTGTTGCCTTTTCTACAGTTTATCCCGTGTGTCGCCTCGGTGCATGCCTCCGCTCCGCTACGTTGCATAAACTCTGAGCGAACGTGAGCCTGCGCCTGGTGAAGAGTGCCCGGCGTCGGCCGGCTCGACCTTCGAGAACACTCTGTCCGGAGTTTGTGGCTTAAACTCTTCCTTGCTTTTCTCCTCGCCTGTGCACGTACGTTCGAGCCTCAAGTGGGGAGCACAGTCTCCGAGTTCGCGCTTTATACCCCCAGTTCGCGACGGCAGTTGCCGGGAAATCTTGGGTGTGCTAATGCGATCTGCTTCAGGAGAGGTAGGAAAGACTGCGGATAAAACGATCCGGGCCTGCCAGTGAAAGAGAATTTTCAGCAGCAAGTTCTAAAGCCCATGAAAGATTCAACAGCCGGATCTCTGACAAAGCGAGACGAGCAGCCAGCTTTGCTGTTTCTCAAGTCTTGTGCTACTAGAGTTAGCTTTGCCATTTTTAGTTTGCAAAGCTTGATTTTCTTTCAGGGGTTGGCGACATTGATAGTGTTTGAAAACTATATCTGGATTTATTCGTTTTCTAAAAAAATGTTAGAAAAGCAGGTTTTAATACTCACATTGATTGTCCATTTTTGAAAGATTGAACGAAACGATAACTGTTGCCTTCGACTTCGTTTTTATTATACTCCAAGCATTTCAATGATTGATTCGTTTCCGGGGATACGTATTTATCTTGAAAGTAAACCCATATTGATTCTTCGGTCTTTAAAAACTGCACAAAAAATGAAGCTTTTTACCATCATGTGAAAAAGGTTTTGGAATTTAGATAATGTGCTCGATGGCTCGCTATAAATAATAACAGTTTAAAAATAACAAAATGAATGAGCCGTCTATGGCAATATTACAGAACATATTTTCGGCGAAGTAGAAAACGCTGTTAAAAAATCTCCACGAAACTGTGAATTCAAGTTTTGAAATCGGTCTAGTAAAAAGTCTATTGTCTCACAAATGTTATCTCGCACAAATTTTTCAATCATATTCAGTATCATCGGTGATATAAGCCACTGCTTTGTTTTTTGTGGTAGATGCAGCGCCTTTTCGTGCTCTGTGCCGTAGGTACAACAGTAGAAAATGCCCCGCTGTTACATACACCGCCTAGCAACTAGGCGGTCGCAAACGTTTATTGGCTTAGAGTGCACTTTTGTGACCACAATCGGTATCACAGTGTCTGACATAGCCCCAGAAGTGGTTTCACTGGTCAAAGAAAACCAAACAGAAGCGGATTTATTTTTTCTTCTGTAAACAGGTCAACGTGCTGCCGCTCCCGCCATTGTACGCGGTTAGGTACTGAAACGTTAAATTTTCTGGTGCGTTGAAACAGCTCCTTCTTCCGTGTAGCTCTCTATAGAAAGATTCTAAAAACATCAAACTTTCCGGTGACCCCTGGAAACAGGCGTGGTATCTGGAGCTGGAAACAGGTGCTTCAATAAAGAACGATGCAACCAGCGGATATGGGTAGCAGCGAAGTAGGATAATCTACAAGTCACCGTAATTGGGGCACTGTCGGCGTTGCTAGTCCCGTTCACAAGAATGCCTAAATTGCTTGGATACAATGTTCACCCAGCTTGTTGCATTACGTGCTTTATTTGTGTGAGAAAATATAAATTTCAGAGACAGGCGAACATGGCAGATTTCTGCAGAGGCACCCGCTTCTCCTGCTCCTGCATCAGTTTCTTAAACGCGCACGATTTGCTTTGCGCAGGGCCGCACTCATTAGTGTTCAATCAATCACCTTTGGTATAGCAGCCCTCAATCGAAGAAGCGAGGTAAGGGGCTGAAAAAGCTTTCGATCCGGTTCATCTTTGGTTCGATGAAGTCAGAACCCGAACTGGTCCGCTAACTGGTTCAGTGGCTTGACCCGTTTCGTGAACAGGTTCCATGGGTAAATATTAGTGAATGGCGATAAAATTTTTATATACAAAAACTGAGCAGAATTCTAATGCATTTAAAATGCTGCTTTTTTTCTTTAAAAAATTGTGGAATTTTAAAGGCAATGGTAAGTAAGTATGCCATCTATTAATGAAAACACATGAAGTAGTGACGATATGGGAGGTATTTCCGCCTAGCCCTGGTGTGGTTTCGGGCACTACTTGGAACCAGAACCTTAAAGAGTCATGGCTGTCGGCGAGATATACATTTTCCCGCTTCCTTTTTTGTTGTTGTTAAAATTAAAAATTTCTATACTCAGTCTGGAATCACCCATCACCTTCAACAATAAATTCCTTGAGTTATTTCTGCGTACCACGTACCGGCGTGTCACCACTGCACATTAGCCGAAGACGTGTGTAAATACCAATTATGTGTTTTCATCATCAGCTGTAGCACAAGAAAATGCGAGCCAATTTACCCTGCGAAAGTGGTTGGAAAGCGAAGCTGTAAATGACCCCCACAGCGATTACCCATGCGACCTCACTTGAACTCACACATATGGCTTTACAAAAATGTACATTAACAAATAGAGAAACGCATTGAACCACACCCTTTATTACTTCAGAGACATTTATTATAAGGTTAAATCGTTGCATGATCCACGAATGGTGGTTGGTTGAGTTATATTGATGAAGAACATGAGTGGAAAGTCTATATTTATAAACTTAAAGAAAGTTCAAACCCGGTGAATGATGATCTCACTTCTCCGTCTCTGCCACCGCCGACGGAGGTGACGAGATCGGCGACATGTCATGCATTGGTGTGAGCATTCTCCAATTTTTACTAACTCCAGGCGCATGCGCAAGGCGCACACACGGGCGCTACAGGTGCCATCGGCGGAGCGCACAGCTCGCATGAGGTCGCATGGCGCTATCACGTGTCACTCAGCGCGAACGCAAGGGGTAATCCCGCAGGTGTTCTCGGTGCGTGAAACGTCTGTCGCTCCCGTCTCCGCGTGGGCTCGTAGCTCAATCGGTAAGACAACGGATTCTCGCTTCCAATCTCTGTTCGTTACGTGTGCGATTGGTGGCGGTCCTGGTAACTTCTTTAATTGGTTCGCTTGATATGATCGTGACAGAAACCTTTGTGGGTAGAGGTAAAAATCTTTGTTTTAAAATTCCTACATCAGCCACGCAAAAACTACACATAAATTCAATTGTTGCGCCACCCAAAATAATTTGTTTGCAGTCACCTTCTCGAGGGTGTGAGCCACAATTCTGCTAACAAAGAGTTCTTCATAGCGCCCGATGAATCGATCCTGCTCTGATCACTAGCATGTTGTTTTAAATGGTTATTAGACATGTGTGCATTACCACGAATGCCTGTCTGTCGTGCCTGACCACCGTCCTTGTGCTATCCGCTACGTAGCTTAGTCTCGTACCGGCTTAGGCGATTACAAGATATGAGGGTGGTTGGGCGCTTGTAGCTGTACGTGGGACTCTTTTGTGAGGGCGCTCTTTAATTTGTCGACGGCACTACTTCTCCTCGAAGAAACAGTCGCAATAGCAGCAGAGTAGCGAGTTAGACTAGATAGTCAGTCAGTAAAGGACATCTCCGAAAACACCGTGCCGCACGGAAAGAGACAAAACAGCATACCCCGCGCATAGTATGAGCGCCGGGAAAATAAGAGACGGTTGGACTGTCCTTCCTTTCTGCATTCTTACTTTAATACTTCTTTTGTGCAGCTATTTGTCCAAGACATCATATACGCAACGCTTGCAAATTCTGGGATACAGTTTTCAGCAATATAACAAAGTTAGGGCTTCACGCTAACAGTTTTTTCTCTGATATTTATTTCAATATTTGTATATGTTAAAAAAACGCGAAGTTGTCCACTCGGCACGTCCTCAAAAACACTATTATACCAGTCACCACGGCGTCCGCTGCTCTTGCCGTAATGACACGTTTGGATATGTTAAATAAAGGTTGGACAAAGGAAGGGATGTCTACAGCAAAATCTACCTTTCGGTTTTTGCTTATTCGCTGGCTTAATGCAGAAAAAAAGGCCTCAATTTTTCCTTAATGACCTCAGCCTGGAATAATTTCAAACCACGTGGTGGGCCTCTTCTCTTTTTTTTTTTTCCGGTGGAAAAACACAGGTAAAAAATATTGGCGCATTTGATTCCCTGAAGGTACTTCTGGGTTGTGGGGCTGACGGTATGTTTCAACACATCAAAGCAATTTATACCATGAGGCAATCTTCCCGTGCGTCCACAAATCGACACATAGAAGTTTTTTGATTATTTACATCATCAGAAAGAGCCCACTGGTGTGTTATCAAACAATCATCCTTGTGGTCAGTAGCCGACGGCCCAGCCACCGAGCCGCATAACGCTTCTCAAGCAGTTAAGCTTTCCAGGTATACCACCTTTTTTAAGCATATTATGAAATGCAACAAGTATGCACAATTCGGGAGTGGGCCTCGGTTGCTGCGCAGTGCAGAAATCTTGCTGCAATCTGCGCAATCTGCAGTAATCTGCGACTTTACAGAGTCGCAGGAAGGGAAGAGCACAGGACATGTTTTATCTCGCCGGCAGGCTGCCAAGAATGGTTATTTTGCAAATACCTTTCCCTTTGTAGCGAGCAAGAGAGCGTTGGTAGTGTTTTCACTAATCTGATTAGAAAAATGCTGGAAAAATTGGGAAGTCGGTGGTAAGTAAAAGAGAAAAGCCCCGAATGTCGTTGACCGCGCACGATCAGGAGCGGATGGTAGAACAACTCCGTCGTTAACCGGTAACCGTTATTTTTTTTTTAGTTCAGTTCTGGTTTGGGTTCACCGGGCTTAAAAAAGGGCGGCTCGAGTTCAGTTCCGGCCGAAATACCGGTTCGGTTCCACCTTTTGGGTTCGGCTCGATTCCGGTTCCACACGCTGATTATAATAAAACCACATCAGCTCGCGCGATTTTATTATTTACAAGCACGCGCTTGTTCTAAGAAAACTAGGAGGAATAAATGATGTGAACGGAATCTACGCGAAATGAGAGGGCGAAAGAAAACAGGTGAATGCAATACAAGAACGCACAACCGGCACCGAGTTGGCATCACCTGCACGTACCCGCGATCCCACTCTCTGGGCCTGCCGTGCTTCGCCACCACAAGCGAGCTGCTGCTTCGCACTTAGTCACACAGAGCGGAAGTGAGTACTGCTGCTATATGACGTTTTACTTTCGGTTTGCTCGTGACGCCTAAAATTATGATTGATTTATTATTGGGCTTAAATCGCCGACGCAACACGGGCGATAAGGCTCGCCGTAGTTGATGCCTGGGGAATAATTTTGACCGCTTGGGGATCTCTAACGCGCTCCCAAGTCTCGAATACACGGACATTTTCGCTTTTCGCCTCCACCAGAAAAGCGACCGCCGCGGGCGGGAAACGAAGCCGTGTCCGTGGAAGGAGCAGCAAAACGCCATAGCCTCTGAGCCACAGCTGCGAACCCTACCAAGAACGACCGAAATCAGATAGCGCTCAGCCTGCGCTGCAACGCAGCGTTCTTGAGCGCTGCAAGGAACCCCTGCGGCACGAATTGTAAACTATACAATTACTGCACTCACTTCACGTTTCTTCTGAGTGACAATAATTATATATTAAGGTTATTATATTAAGCAGAAAGTGCTAGGTTCAAGTTGTAGTTCGATCACATGACCATCGGTGCACTTGCGAGTGGGACAGCTCCGTCACTGAAGCTGACATTTCCGCTATGTTTTGGGTAAGTTGTGTGCCAAGAGTATATATTTGTGCCAAATGGAATTCCCATGAATGTATTTGGCCGTGTTTGGTAACCGAAGCCAGTGCCGCTAGGATATCGAAATTTCATTAGCTTTATTCAATGAAAACGTACGGGAAACGCGGAGGCATGGACTGCCCAAGGCAGCTTTCCCTCTTTCGCATCCTGAGCGCAGGAGCCTATACGAAACAAATGCAGGGATTTTAGTAAAATAAATAAATTGTGGGGAGGCTTCCTCTTCCTGATGTTCGTGCATAATCATGGCGCTAGTACTCTCTCAGGGAAGATACTCTTATCGCCGATGCGTGGGCTAAATAACATGCTATTCCAATTCTCACGGGAAGTGCTTATAGTGAAGGGAAGACAGGGCTTTTGGTCTCATCCCCCAAGCGGTGCAGTATAGTGTGCATAAATAACGGAAGAACATGCATTGCGTGGAGTTTTCTGTAAAGAGGAGGTGATTTAGTCGTGCGGTGTTTGGGGAAGTGTTATTGTGAATTATGAGAAAAGAAAATGTGGCTTCTTATTATGCGGCATTACTCATTTGCTCAATACATCCACACCCCGATGAATCCTGCAGCTATCAAGCGAGTAGCTGCTGTAGGAGGACCGACAGCTAGTCTCCGCAGCTGGTGGCCTGAAACATGGCTAGGTCCCGGCATTTCGTTTTTTGTTTTGAACCAGTATTTCTGTACTTCCGGTTGGTGCTTCTTGGAATGGCCCGAAGCATTTCATGTTGACTTGACAATGTTGTCTCTTGTGTTAGCTGTGCCCAAATTAGAGAATCGTGCAATCATGTGCGTTTTGTCACAGAGTGGATCATCAATAAAATACAGCATTATTGATAACTGTTTAATTTGGCTTCAACCTCAAAGCACAAGGGCGTCCCTACAAATTGCCGTCAAATCGGCCAACCACAATGTACTATCGGGATATATTCAAATAAGAACGAAGAAGCACATGGCTTTCAGTGCATGCCCTGCGTGCTGGCGACGGGCCGCGTATGCGCGGTAGGAGTGAGTTACGAGAGTTCATGACCAACTTTGATATGGGAAGATCCTCGCCTTGCCAGTGGTCTCTTGGGCGCTCAGAATGCAATAACCAAATAAAGAAATATATCTGCGTCTGCCGTTTTCAGTCAGCGCAGCGACGGAATTAGATAAGGCTCGTGGGAGCTGGCGCCGAAATGCTCACAAACCAAAATGATCACTAGCTGAACGATGGAGTTGCCATAACAAGGCTGGACACGAACTCTGGTAACTTGTTCGTACTGCGCATACGTGGCTCGTCTCGAGAATGCGCGGCATGTACTGGAAGACACGCGCTTCATTGTTCGTAATTCAGGGTATCCCAATAATACATTACTGTCACGCGTGCAAGGTGACAACAATGGTGTCTCGCCCGCTAGTACAGTAGAACATAAAAAATGCGAGGTACGAACTTAACCCTTTCAGGGTCATGGACGTACATATACGTCCTCTGCAAACACCTCCAAAATGGTCAATAACGTATATGTACGTCATCGCTTGTATGTTTTAAAAAATTCCCCCGCATTTCCCCGAGGGGGAGAATGTGAAAGTGCGAATGCACGGTTGTCGGCCCGCTTGCGGCGCTTGCGCTCGGCCCCCGCAGCCCACCGCCTCGCCGCCTTCTCTTCCATCTCTTCCATCGGGTTTGTAGTATCACGTGTACACCACGCAGTTATCAAGCCGCTATAACGCCGCTGAGTCGCCAACGCACGCCGCTGACGACGTAGTTTGAATGCGTTAAAGATATAAGGCGCGTCACTAACACTGATATCACCGTCGCGTCCGTGGCTTGGTCGGTAGAGCGTCGCGCTGCGGCCGCAAAGTCCTCGGATCGAAACCTGGCGCCGGATGCTGTTTCTTTTTTAAATATAGAGGAGCACTGCGGACGCCGACGCCGACGCCGCCGCCGCCGCCGCCGCCGCCGGCGGCGGCGGTGGATGGTTTGGGGTCGCTTATAAAGTGCATTCGCACTTAAAAGCGCGCCTTTTTCGCCTACTTCTCATCCTTGGAAATACGTTAAACTGTTTTCTTCCACTGATGGCCCTTCTTTTTATTTTTTTTGTGTATACTTCAGCGGCGCGCCGGCTATCGCTTGCGAATCCGGTAACGAGGGGGCGCACTGGGTATCGCCCGACGACCACCCGGCGCCTCAGGCTTCTTGCGCCTACCACAGACCAATGGCGCATGCGAAACTGATGAGGCTCTGTTCACCTTTTTGGTTTTTTATAGGAGCGGTACACCGTCTATCGCTCACGCATCCGCCGGCGTGCGCACAACGGCTGGTTTCCGTATCATCCTCCGGGCGGTTCCCCTTTTTGCGCCCGCGAAACTGATGTCTATCTGATTTCGATTGACTGAAAAGGTGCCGGCTTGGTACTCTCTCGTTTTTATTACGACTTTTTCTTGTGTTGCTCATGAACAAACCACATGTATGTAACTCCGACGATTTTTTGTCACTTTATACTCACCCCCCCAAAAAAGTTACGATAATTTGTTCTCGAAATAGATTTATCTGAAGAATTTAAATCAGAAATAGCACAAATGGACCCTGGGGGGTCGGACTCAGGGAAAAAAATTTGGACCCTCAAATAATTAATAACCGCGAATAGGTATGATCCGCCGCATTGAAAAAGCAAAGGAATCGAGAGAAGAACATTGGAATTTGGCGGTCTTTCCAAAGTTAGGTGTCTGTTAACGTCTGTTGCCGGATGCTGCGGCCCTTGAGATCGAGCGCTCATTTTGAAAACATTCCAGACTTTTGTCCGCACTAGTATTGTCCTTCGCGGGAAAGTAACTCTTCACCGCTTTCAAGCCGACTACGCCCTATGCATACGTGGGCGCCGGAGATGCCACATCTTCCTTAGCGCCGTCTCCGTCATCTTTCTCAGAGGCTTCGTCCCGCATCGGCGCTGCTTCATTGCGTGTTTTCCCCACGATTTCCTCCAAGGATAGTATTTTGCGCGTTGGGACGGCGTTATATAGCGACGTTGGCTAAAAGCAGGCGGGTTACTAAGTGGCTGCGGCAAGCCCAGCACTGCCTGAAAGCCGCCATTGTGACCAAGGCGGCCCGGCCGCCACTAGGCGCCTGCCTATTGCACCGCGCGCGCTGAAGCTATAGCTCCGGACGCACGTCGGAGCGTTTATTATTCACCGTAAAACGTATCATCCGGTAGTAGTTCAATAAAATTTTAAAAGTTTTGAACGTCAGTACCGAGAAACCGTGTTATACAGGCACATACTAACCGGGGACAAACACCGTAACCCTATGGGGCATTTTGAGTGTTGATAATTAAGAGCGTATTAACCGGAAAATTGTATGAACCGGAAACGTGTCATCGAGGCTCTACTTGATTAGTAGATAGCCAAACCCGAAGCATTCATTCGAGCATATATATACATTTGAGTTTGAGGCTGGCATCATGACACCTTGCGGGTATACCAACTTTCTTTTTGAAGAAGGAACCGGCGTTAAGACGCTATACACAGGGAGAAGACAGACACGGACCAGTTCCGTCCGTGTTTGTCTTCTCCCCTTGTGCAGCGTTTAACGCTCGGTCCCACTTCAAAAACTGTAAACCAACTGGCCCAGCTTTCCACCTTACCCACCTTTTTTTACGTGCCTTCTTAATGCGACACAATTTCTAATATGTCTAACAAAACCCCCCTTTTCATTAGGGGGAAGCCGCTTTACGCGGCGCCGCTGCGGGGCTTCTCCTCGCCACCGCTGGCCCCTCTCTCACAAGTGTTATTCCCCTCGCCACCACCGATTCTTTTTTTCACAAGTTCCGCGTTCGGCTGATAACGGGAGTAGCGCCGTTATCGGACGTTTGTGGCGACACAAGGAAGCGCAAATGGGCGTAAAAACGTCCGAAAGCCACCGCTGTTGACACCCGAAGTTCCCCCTCGCACATTTGTAGCTTGCCCCGTTGGAACGCCGGGATGAACCTTTCATTCTTCAGCTTGATAGGCTTCCGAGCGACAATTTCGCCAGTGTATTTCCTGCCATGTATGCGCCCATTGCCGATTGCCGGTTTACGCGAGCAGGCACTGGGGGTAGAAAGATCATGCCGCTACCGATAACATGCCCGTTGTGCTGGTGGAAATAAAAACGTGGAAGTTCCGTGGCTTAATCCGCCCTGTAAGTTATTCTTCACAATCGAGTAGTTTGGGTTTTCGTTGATGTGTTGCATTGGATTGGGAACACACCCGCCGCGGTGGCTCAGTGGCTAAGGCGTTGCGCTGCTGAGCACAAGGTCGCGGGTTCGATTCCCGGCCGCGGTGGCCGCTTTTCTGATGGAGGCGAAAAGCAAAAACGCCCGTGTGTACGAGATTTCGGCGCACGATAAAGATCCCCAAGTGGTCAAAATTAATCCGGAGCCCTCCACTACGGCGCGCCTCATCGCCTGCGTTGCGTCGGCGCGTTAAACCCTACAATCAATCAATCAATTGGGAACACGTTGGCGTAGGGATTAATGGAAAATACCTCCATAACCTCATATTTTCTGGTGGCGTTGCCTTGCTAATTAACTCCGGGGACGAATGGCAATGCATGATTACCGCACTGGACAAGCAGAGTAAAATCGTGGGCCTGAAAATTAATATGGAGAAAACTAAAGCGATGCTCAATACCCTCGGGAGACCACTGTGGTTTGAAATTGGTGGCGATGTAGTGGAAGTGATCAATCTACTTAGGCTACGTAGAGATTCCGGATCCCAACCATGAGGCAGAGATAATTGACGGATAAGAATGGAGTGAATTGCATTCGGCAGACATTTTTAGATAATGAATGCAGCGTACCATTTCCACTGAAGAGGGAAGTGTATAACTGATGCATCTTACAGGTACTCACTACGGGGTGGAAACTTGGAGGTTCGCTACAAAGGTGCAACTTATGTTGAGGACGACTCAAGGAGCAATGGAGCGGAAGATGATAGGTGTGACGTCAAGGAACAAGAAGAGAGCAGGAGAGGTTCAGGGAATAAACGCGTGTTAAGGACATATTGCTAGAAATAAGGAAGAAGGAATTTGCGTGGGCAGGGCATGTGACGCGAAGATAAGGTAACCGTTGTTCGTTAAGGGTAACATAGTAGATCCCCCAAGAAGGCAAGCGTGGCGGGGGTGGGCGGCAGAAAGTTAGGTGGGAGATCAATAAGTTTGAGCGAATAAATTGGTCGTACTAAGCAAAGCACCGGGATAATTGAAGATCTATGGGAGAGGCCTTCTCCCTGCAGCGGGCTTAAATAAGATGATGATGATGATGGTGGTGGTGGTTGTAATAGTGGGTTGCACAGACAGGAAGATACCTACGACTAGGGAGGGAAGATGCACAGACACATATCTGTCCGCTAGAATAAAGCTGGAAGCGTTGCACTTCTAACTCGCTATGGTATGGCCGCATGTCGTCCGCTCGGAGGAAGAAACGCGGGATTGCAGAAGTGTAGGCCGGAACAGAAGCGCGCATGGGCGCGAAAGCAGCGGAAATCCGCTGCTACCGCCGTTGCGGCCTCACGTTCCAGCTCTTTGACTAGCTGCGAATACCTCCCGCATGAACAGCAACTTGCCGGCTTGGATTGCCAACGTGGGTAAATAATAATTGTTCAGGTTAACGTCTTTTGAACAGTAATTTTGTACGGTTTCTTTCACTTCTAAGGGCACGCACAGGACAGGATGTTGGCGTGCACGAGCTGCGAGGGGGTGTGTGCAGCCGCAGGTATAGGTTTCATGTCATATCCCTTGTGCTGGCGAAGTGCTTAAAATTGGACTTTAAGCGGCCAAATGTGACATGTCCGCTGTCCTCTCAGTGATCGAGCGCATTGGGTTGGTGTGTTACACAAGCATTGCGATGCCTACGGCGCGGGAGTAAAACAGGTAGCGCCATGTTTGTCCACGAGACTAAACTAGGGTCGTTTCATGTTTCTTTCACCTTATTGGCTAGGACGTCTGCTCAATCGCAAGTTTTTTGGATTGGATTGAAAAACGTTTGGTGAGCATAAAAGTGGGTGGCTTTCAAAGTCCTGATAGCAGCGAGCCAGCGGAGCAGCTGGGGCGCGAGCGATGAGGCGTTTTCGATCCTCGCACCGTGAGCTGGCCAGTTCGCACTCCATCAGCGGGTTTTAAAGAACTCACTCGAAATTTCGAAGCTGAGATGACGATGAAAAAGGCTTTCCTTGTATATGGAAATATCTCCCGGGGTGTTTCAACAGCACCCATTATAATGTACATTAAATTCATTTTAATCCTTGCCCACAGGAGAAAGCTCAGAACGGATACCCTGTCGTTATTGGCATCAGCATGACACCATCGTCTCCTCCTGCCCCTAACTGCCGATTTAAGGGCCCCCGTGAATGGAAGACCATTCAAGGTTGTGATAGACCACCACGCGCTGTGTTGGCTCGCCAATTTGAAGGACCCCTCTGGCCTTCTTGGGCGGTGGAGCTTGCGCCTGCAGGAGTTCGACGTTACAGTCGTCTATAAATCCGGCAGGAAACAATCCGACGCCGACTGCCTGTCCCGCACCCCCGTCGACCCAGCAGCACAAGACCCTGATGAAGACAGCGCGTTCTTCGGAATCGTGAGGGAGAGCGGCCTAGCCGCTCAGCAGCGTGCCGACCCCGACTTACGCGTCATAATCGACTACCTCGAGGGACGCAACGTCACCGTACCTAGGACCTTCAAACGCAGCTTAACAGCATTCAGCCTGAGAACCTCCGTCCTCATGAAGAAGAATTTCAGCCCCGGAACGAGAACGAATTACCTTCTTGTCATCACAGCAGACCTTCGTGACGAAATTTTGGAAGCGTGCCACGACGACCCGTCTTCCGGACATCTCGGCACAGCCCTCACAATTGGAAAAATCAAGGCAAAGTACTACTGGCCCCGCCTTACATCTGACGTCACCCACTACGTCCGGAGCTGACGTCACTGTCAGCGACGAAAAACGCCACCTACGAGACCCGCCGGACTTCTGCAGCCGATCGCCGTCCCATCGAGGCCCTTCCAAAAGATTGGAATGGACCTTCTCGGGCCGTTCCCTACGTCACAATCCTAGAAAAAGTGGTTTGTCGTAGCGACAGACCACATGACGCGCTACGCAGAGACCGCCGCTCTTCCGAGGGGCACTGCACCAGAAGTCGCCAAGTTCTTTATTAACCAAGTTGTGCTGCGACATGGAGCCCCTGAAGTCCTAATGACGGACCGCGGAACTGCCTTCACTGTGGAGCTTATGCAAGGAATCCTACGCTACAGCAACACGGATCACAGAACGACGGCGTACCACCCCCAAACAAACGGACTTACGGAACGTCTGAACGAGACGATCGCGGATATCCTGTCTATGTACGTCGACGTTGAACATAAGACTTGGGATGAAGTCCTGCCGTATGTCACGTTTGCGTACAACACAGCGACCCAGGAAAGTACGCAGATGACACCGTTCGAGCTTGTCTACGAAAGAAGGCCGACTACGATGCTCGACGCCAAGCTTCCGCACGTAGAAGACGACGACCTCAACGCCGACGTCCAAGGATATCTTCAACGTGCGGAGGAGGCCCGCTAGCTCGCTCGAGTTCGTATAACGGACCAGGAGCTGGTGGATGCCGGACGCTACAATCCCCGTCGCCGAGATGCCGAGTACCATCCTGGGGATCGTGTGTAGGTCTGGACTGCCATCCGACGACGCGGGCTGAGCGAGAAACTGCTGCGACGGTATTTCGGACCATACCAGATTCTACGACGTGTTGGCCAACTTACCTACGAAGTGATCCCCGATGGTGACTCCGGCACATCACGACGACGTACGCGGCCCGAAGTCGTCCACGTGGTTCGCTTAAAACCTTTCTACGAACGATGACGAACTTTTATTTTTATTTTCCGACTGTCGCTTATGTTAGTATCGGGTCGATGCACTCTTAGAGGGGGGGGGGGGTAATGCAGCGAACCATGCATGGGGTTTGTTTATTTGTGTTTTGCTTTTACCGCCCGGCTGCGCCGGTCTGTGTTATCTCTGTGCCAAGGGAAGCGCGTGTGCCATTCTTTCTTTCTGTGCCGCATGTGTTATCTGTTTTGATAGGGAGAGCATTCCGATCTAACGTGAACAGCCCGGAATAATCTTCTTGGTTCTACAATGTTCTCGATGCGAATCGACAGTTCGAGAACCACGCGCGCCGAAAGATAAATAGCCTGCAGAGCAGACGCCGGGGTATTCGATTCTGCTACGCTCGCCGACGCACGTCACTTTGTCGACCGCTCCCTCACCGCCTCTGTATTTTTTTAGTTGTTAGGGGAGCACAAGTTCGCTCCAATAAACTTCTTTCTTTTCCAAAACAAATGTGTCGTACTTGGTTTCGTGATAATATACATTAAATTCACTTTAATGCTTGCCCACAGGAGAAAGCTCAGAACGGATACCCTGTCGCTATTGGCATCAGCATGACGCCATCGACTCCTCCTGCCCCTAATTGCCAATTTAAGGGCCCCAGTGAAATGGCCAACGCACTGGTTGTGGTTGGCGCGCGCTGATGCGGCGTGTACAACACGTCACGGATTTTAGTACAGACGTAATGATTCCCGGGCGCGCGGTGATAATGGAGACCTCGGCTGGTCTGGCATATATAAACGGGGCTATAAATAGTTATCTGCGTTCCGACAAATTATCTTTTGTGCCCTTCTGAAATAAGTGGGCTTGTAGGAACCCATAACAACAATAAATAACGTAACACGAAAATTCCGTGTCTCCTGCGTTCTTGACGGCACCCCAGCGAATTCTCGGTAACGGGTCGCAAAATCTCTGGTTTCGCTCTTTGTAGAGCCGCGCGTATGAATTGAAGTTATGTCGCATGAGAAAATATTGCGAGTGTCGTTTAAAGTTTTGCTTTCAAACCACCTTCACACCATGGATTAGAGCCAATTGTGAGATCTATCGATGTTGTGTTGCCCCAGACGCTGTTTCTCTTTATAATTCCCCAATACTCAATGGTAAAGCACAAAGCCATTATTGCCTTTAAGATTTGTTTTCATAAAGGGGCCGTGATGACTTAATACAAGTTTGTATTATTTAAAAAATTGGTATATTATAGTGCCCCCGCGCTTGTCCGGAAGCAAACGATGCTCTCCTCAATATGAGATTATTGATTTTAATAGAAAATTTTGATTCTCACGCAAATCGTGGTTTCGGGATGACTACAATTACGGAGCAAAGGTCGGCCTTGAAGCGAACGTTAGTGCGCTTGGTTAGTGCGCTCTGCAGCGCACTAGGGAACACTTTTGTTTTCATTACTTTTCCTAAGTGGCGCCATCACACTGCGAAAGGCCGCTGTCTGCCCTTGCTTTACTTCTGACCGTATTTCCACCTGGGTTATTTTTGTTACATTAGGTATTAATCGTTTCGTTACCATAGTGTATGCGCGACAAACAGGGCTACGTAAGACAAGGTCGCTTACGCCAATTGGCCTGTGCCCTGTGAGACAACCCCAAAGCGGCAGACTGCTGTTCTCCCATGACAATAATAGTGCGCGCTGTACCAACATTACGGGCTGATGCTTTCATGTTTTCATGTCCTTTCGTAACTTCCATTGTCTACCCCACCATTCTTGCTGCTATAAAATGAATATGTATTACATTTAGGCGAAAATAGTCGTTGTACATGCTTACAAGCCCTGCCTTACTTGCGTTTACTTTTGCCGGCCTAAGAAAATCGCACAGCTGTGATAACACGTTGTAAGCCCTAGTGCAGAAAATCAGCTAGTGAGTCGCATCGCAATTTCATTTTATCCTAAATCCATAGATTATTTGAGCGAAGTTTGCGTTAAAGTGTTATCAGTATTTTTCAAGCGAGGCAATTTTCAGAACAAACCAATCTTTTGCTCGGTCTGCATGGTCTCTTTAAGGGAGAAATACATCAGCGTCCATGTGCTTGTCTGCGGCTCCGGGAACCGGTTTGGGTGGCGGAGGACCCAAGGATCAGTCGCAGCACGCGCATGTTTCGCTTGTCCAACCTGCCAGATTTTTTTTCCGGGCTCGCGAATCGCCCGCATGAACAATTAGCGTGCTCGTGGTCGTATCCAACGGTGCGCGGTAACGTCATTGATGGGAAACCTGACAGAAATGTCTGACGCATCGATTGGGGCATCTATTTTCCCAAAGACGCACCGCAGGCACACCCGCAGCATGTGTCTTTAACTCTTTAAAAAGGCAGCGCCGCACCGCCACTAGGCCGTTTAGCCACGTCGGAAACTGGGGCGTGGGGCGCACACGTGTATCCATAGCAATGGCTCAGCAGCCGCACCGCAGCCAATGCTGCCGCCGCTCTGTTCACTCCCTATGTGAGTGTCCGAGCAACTGCTTCCACCATTACTCTCCTCTCACATCCTGTGGGAGCTCGGACCTGGCCACGAAGAGTCCGTAACAGCCACACTCCTGGACGTCGTGGGGGCCTCTTGTGCGTCCGCCACCTCCCTGCCCTGCTCCTGACTTTAAATAACGTGGCACTAATACGACTGCTGTGTTACGCGTTTCGTCACTCCGCGCTCTTCTGTGGCTCTTCGCCTAGAATTAGACGGCGAAACATCAGCAGATATTCCCCCTAACAAAATCACTTACAGAAGGAAAGGTTCGCGGCAGCCTGAAGGAACGCATTGTTGACTCTCTTTCTCTTATGAGTGCAACACCATATTACATATTTGATACGGCTTACAGAAAATGTCAGCAAGGACGAAGCAACGATAACACGTGTGCAGTTTTTTTTAATCGGTCAGTACGTGCGCTGAGAGAAAAATGCGAGAAACTGAATCCTGTAAGGTATCATCTTTAAGACAATAATGGCTTTGTGCTTTAACATTGAATATGGGACAATTATATACAGAAACGGCGTCTGGGGCAACACAAAATCGATAGTTCTCACAATTGGCTCCAATGCACGCTGTGAAGGTGGTTGGAAAGCAAAGCTTTAAATGACACACACAATAATTGCCCATGCGACGTCACTTGAATTCACACACGCGGCTCTACAAAGAGCGAAGCCAGAGATTTTGTCAGCCGTTACCTTGAATTCGCTGGGATGCCGTCCTGAACGCAGGAGCGTCGTCCACGGCAGGGCTAGAGCGTCGGACGCCGCAGCCGCTGTAGCCCGGCCGTGAGTCGGAAGTGAGAAAAAACGGAGAGGAGCGTATTTCGAAGGGTGGTGGGTGGTTGTGGTTTGTGGGAGATGACAAGGAAAGGAAATGCACTGGGAATATTTAGAGTTCCGCAGGGAGCTCAATTGCATACAACCCAGAGCAGGGGAAGGGAAGTAGAGGGGAAGTGATATGATAAAGTAGAAAGAGAGAGAAAAACCTATAAAGAGAGCTGTCAGTCCTATAAAGCTGTCAATCCGGGCACAACCTGTACTGGTCAATCACTGCCCTCAGGGCTAAAGCCGTTGCGTGAGGCCGGTCCTCTCGAGGTAATGGAACAGATGGGCGAAGACTTCCCGTTTGGTTGCCACAGGCCCCTTCGGGAATAGAAGGTTTCTCCATGCCGGCGCTCGGAATGCCTCGACGCGAGAGCGCTCGGTGGACCTCTGCTCTCGGCGCCGCGTGGTGGCGGCAGAAGCAGAGTAGGTGTTCTAGAGTCTCCGGTTCTGAAAAGTCCGCAGATGTAGGGAGTCCTTGTGCCCGTGTCGGTGCAGGCGCTAGCAGTCGAGCCGCATGGGGAGCAGAAGGCTGAGGGCGTCCCTGCTGATGCCTGTGTGCAACGGTCGGGGTGCCAGGCCACTCCCGGCTGGTGGGTCGGGGTGCATCGCCTGCACCATGCGGGGTAAGGCGGTGCGCGCCTCCTCGAACGCCGTGACGTCTTGGGCACTGGGGTGCCCTCGTGGTGGGCCCCCCTGGCTCAAGCGTTCGCGTCCTCGTTGCCCCGGAAGCCACTGTGGCCCGGCAGCCAGTGGAGCAGCAGGTCGCAGCCTCGGCAGGCCACAGTGCGCAGCTTGGTTGAAAGAGAGCTCTCCGGGTAGCCGCTGCTGTTGGTTTATTGGTCAGCCACGTGCAGTTACAGAACCTAACCATCCAGATGTGCTTGTTTAAGGCGACACCACCGCGTGACACAAGCGCCGACACCGAACCAATTCGGCATGTGAGCTTAGTGATTCCCATTTATTCCCAGTTACACTAGTTAATTTAGTAAGTTTGAGAATTTCGACAAAGCTGAGAAAACTTTTATAATCGCTATTTATCAGAATAAGTTGCTTATTTCTCCTTTTGTAATAAATGTTAAAACTAACCGAATTGGTATTTACTAATTTAGAAAACGGAGTCCCATTCGTGGCAAGCAGTGCGCAAAATGTAGCGTTTCTCTAGCTGCCAGATGTCTGTCTGTGGTCTCTACATTTTGTTTTGCCGCCCTGCAAGCCAATCCTTAACGTATATTTGCCGTACGACCGCCTAATTCAGTCGGATCCGGGTTACCCTGGAGGTGCTGTCGAACAAGTTAATCAAGCCGTGCGAATGAAGCGCGCAATGGACGCGAAGCACGACAGCAAAGGACAAAAAGGATCATTGCTAACGTATACGACAAAGCCGCCTCTCCGACGCGCCCGCCGGTGCGAGCAGCAGCTGCGGGTGGGGAACGCTGGGTAATAGCGCCCTATCGCCCCGCCATCTACACTGTGCTCTGTCAGTGAAAACCGCCCTCCCCCCTTCCCTTCCCCGTTGGGGCTTTCTTGTCCCGCACGCCACGAATCAATCGTTGGCTGGTAGAGGTCGAAAGCTTTGCTTTAAAAACAATGATCGGCCGGTAAGACGAAAATAGGATGCAAAAAAAGAAGTTAGCCAAACATATTTTCCAGATCAACACCACGAGATCATGCCGAAGAAGAAGGTTCTTGCGGCGTTTTTGATATCATATGGGCCTTTGCACCAGCGAAGTAAATACTGCTATAATAGCTTCAAAAATGGCCCAGGCGCATCTTATGAGTCATGACCTTTAATTCAACAAATGGAAACATTGAACTTCACCAAAGACAAGCTGTGCGAATTTCCACTACTAGCAAAATACCAAAACCCGCTCTTGAGACATACACTAATTATCTCCGATAAACAATGACTCCCGCTGTTCTGATTCAGCTGCCCCAGGATCCTGGAATACCTAATTGCTTCCGCATTGCACGCTCGATGAAAAACTTTAGAGAGTCAAACCCCACGAGCCCACAAAACTCCGCTTCATTTTTCGTTGTTGATGCCATCCCCTTAAGAACTATGACCTGGAAGATGTTCTCCTGGTTATATAACCAAAGGAGTGCAAGGTCTTCCTCCTAGGCTTTGACTTTCACTTTCGGGTTTGCGAAACAAAACATCCGAGAAATCGCATTTCGCTAGCATGCACATGCTTTACACCTTGGTTGATTGTAGAAAAAGAAGTGATGTTGACAAGCTTGTCAAGGAGGCGTTTGCACATTATTAGAACTATCAAGCTTGCTTTACGCTCTTAATCTGGTCGCATAGCTGAGAAATCTTCCTTTAACGCGTATAATTTTTCCCCAAGCTGTTTTCAGCTATGCAAGGGCCGAGCTGTGTTGGCGTCACTTTTGCCATAATATTCGAGTCAACGCACATTCTATACGTTGTTATTTAGGCTTACTGAGGTTGCCGTTGCCAGCTTTGCAACACAATAAACAAAATATTGTTCTTCCGCCGCCGATCATTAGACAATACTGTATATTTAAAATATTACAAATATTTACAATGTCAGAAAAATAAAAATATATAAACGCCGGAAAAAATATTCGGACACGACATTTCAACATTAGGAAGCAAGAATTAGCCTCACGCCTGTTATTAGAGCAGGTGCAACAAAAGGAGGCATCAGCAAAAGCTGGGATCTGTGAGCATATATTGATATGCTCACAGATCCCAGCTTTTCACTGCGGGATTTTTAACGTGGAATCTCAGCAAACAGAAAATATATCGGCAAGCTAGACGTTCTGTGTTGCCAAACTTTGTTAGTGTTCCGGGGAGATAGCGATCAAGGGAAGTAATTACGCATATGTAAAAACAAATATATTTTTTGTTTGTTGTTCCACGGGCGAGGATAATTTGCTATTGCATATATATTGGATACTAAAGTAGCCGAATGAGTGTGATTACCTGATACATGTTATATGTAACAAAAATGAACCACAAAGTTTGTTGTCTTTAGTAGCGTAGGGAAAGGGTGATGTGGAAGAACATTGTCATGCAATAAACGCCAAGCCGTATCAGTCCACAAGAATAAGGCTGTACGAACCATGCACTCTTTCCTGGATAATTCATACCGCACTGACGTATCGTAATAATGAATGTGAAAATGAAAGAACTTAGCTAAGTACAAACTGCAATAAAAACAACGGTGCCAGGAAGCAGGTTGGCAAATAAAAATACACACGCTTGATTAAGGAGTAGCCGTAGGCTGAAAACAGAAAAGAAGGTGAGATGTGAGGCAAGAAGCGTAGGCAGGCCTGACGAAGGCATTCTGATAGATACAGAATATGTCTGTCTGAAGTGTGGTATAGTGGCCAAGTCTACCACAAGTTTCTATACATCGGGGAGATCTCAAGCAAAGTACGTGGCGGACGCGCTGAGTAAACTGAAATGAAGATACCCTCGCCTGGAAGTGTTCAGAAATACCTGAACAATGATAACATCAGAGGGCTCTTATTTCCATCCGTGACTAGTCTATGCAACTCGTGGTTGTCTTGGAATGCGTAACAATTAAATATTTAAAGCAGGGTTTGGAAAGACCCTTATTCTTTGATTCACAAACGTTTGGTATTTTGTTATCGTTTCGTAAGAACGAGTAGCGCGAATAATGTTGATGTAAAAAGTGCCCGTGGCGAAGTGGTAGTTCTACGTTGTAAATCGTACGGTCTCTAGAGCATGACAGCATTTTAGGCCCGTTTGATTATTTTCTTGTTGGACTTAGACTAAGGCCCGTATGATAATTTTCTTGTTGGACTTAGACTAGCACATGTATTATTCAGTAGAGGAATCAGGCCGCCGACTATAAAATACTAGGTCACAAAAATTGAACATTATTAATAAATGTAAATACTCCTTACTTCAACAAGGTCATCCTTAGTCAATTTGCCGCGTTTACTACTCACTACAGCCGCACCAATAAGCACTGCAAGCATGGAAGACCACATAACGCAAACCTGTTGTGGTTGGAATGGCAGGAACTGCAAGAAGAGTTACTCTCAATATGCACGCATATTTTCTTTTATACAGTAGGGAGCGATGAACAAACTTTTTAGTTTTGTTGCTGGGGTACTCGTATTTTTGTTCATTGCGGTAAATTTGTTTAAAGACTCAGAGCAAAAACCTATTAATGTGCACTCATAAGCTGGTGACGAATAGCTTTGAAGTTCGAATGACGTTCGTGTTCATTTTGTGTCTGAAATGTGGCCTTTAGAGGTCAGGTGTCATGACTGCAATGACTTATTATCAACATTGGTTAAATTATCATTGTATCAGAATAACAGAAAGGGTTGTCAGCACAGCTTAGGAAAAACACTGGCGTCTCTCGAAATACCGCAAAGACATCTGTCAACGAACTCAGCTAAGCGAATATATATTTGTAAAATCGCAGTCCCCAAAATAGAAGTTTAGTGATTTTCTTGAGCGCAGAACTTCAGGGAATGGAATCCAGCACAGCTATCTGGGGAAAATGTGACTAACCGAGCTGCATTCCACATTTAAAGGTAGAAAACAAGTGAGTGTTCGGAGATATCTTAAAATAAACAAACGAGCAGATGCTACATTCCGAAGCTAATAACGCAATAGCGTTAGTAAGCTTATGAGCGATTTTATGAGCTTATGAGCGGAATCCACCGGAGCCGCGCTCATCAAGAGTCCGTGGATATGCGTCACCAGAGGGACTTAAGCTGGAGTGACATTTAAGTAATTGAACTAAAACTCAAATAGGCTACAACTAAGAAGAGGCGATACTAACCCTCCCCATAGCTTTCGAAAGGCAAAGGGAATAATTAGCGGGTAACAATTAGCAATCTTAAGCGTCTCAGGAGAATATATCTCAAGAACTGGATAAAATATCACTGGAGACGTAAAGCGATACTCCAAAACTAAAACCACAATTTATGTGGTCTGCTGCGCACTCCTGAATGCCCGGCAAGGACGTTGCACATGAGACTGAGCGAGATCTAGACTGCCTCACCCCCCAATTCCTTGCTGACATAGTTTCAGAAGGAATGTCTGGTGACAGAGGCCCACTCAACACATATAAAGAATTCTTATACTAATTCAGATTGTGGTAATCCTGCAATAGTGGCGGGGGACAATCCCACGGGGTGGACATGTGCCGGCTGAGGATGAGGAGGTGGCGCGGGAGGAGCGAGGATAGGACATGGCGGACTCGGCTGGGCGACGTGTGTGCAGCCAGATCGGCTGAGCGGTGGACCAAGTAAAGGTGTGTTTGAGGGGGCTCAGTGTCCTTTCTTGGGAACCGCGACCGGGTGCAAGAACCCCGGTACCACATTTGGCGCCCTGAACGTGGGGCCGGCCGTGGTTCCTAGGAAGGGCATTGTGGTCTTCTTCCTCGTTTTGGTGTTCCGCGGCAAATGTGACCGACAGCTCGCTGAAGATGTGGTCAGACACGATCGACCTGGCGGACCAGTCTCTGGTGGTGGACACCTCGGATGCCTTCAGCGAGAGGGACAAGTTCAAGTTCACTGTCCACACCAAGACGACGCTGTCGGACTTCCAGAAGCCGGAGTTCTCTGTGCTTCGGCAGCACGAGGAGTTCATCTGGCTCCATGACGCCCTGGAGGTGAGCGAGGACTACGCCGGGATGATCATTCCCCCGGCCCCTCCGCGGCCGGACTTCGACGCCTCGCGGGAGAAGATCCAGAAGCTCGGCGAGGGCGATGGCTCCATGACCGAGGAGGAGTTCGCCAAGATGAAGCAGGAGCTCGAGGCGGACAGCTGCTGACGACTGCGCCGGGCACCACCCCCGCGGAGCAAGGCCCGCGGACAGGACATTGCCACGTTTGGACCTTCTGCAAGGACCCCCGGGTCTTAGGAGGCCACCTGTGGCACCGGTCTACTGCCATCCGGGCTGAGCCGTGGGAGTCGTTCGAGAGTGCCGACGCGACCCGCGGAGCAAGGCCCGCGGACAGGACCTTGCCACGTTTGGACCTTCTGCAAGGACCCCCGGGTCTTAGGAGGCCACCTGTGGCACCGGTCTACTGCCATCCGGGCTGAGCCGTGGGAGTCCCTCGAGAGTGCCGACGACTGCAGCCGAGGGCAGCCAGCGTCGGCCTTTTCTTCGGAGGGGGGGAGAGTGTGGTAATCCGGCAATAGTGGCGGAGGACAATCCCACGGGATTGACATGTGCCGGCTGAGGATGAGGAGGTGGCGCGAGAGGAGCGAGGTTGGAACATGGCGGACTCGGCTGGGCGACGTGTGTGCAGCCGGATCGGCTGAGCGGTGTACCTTGGCGTAGCGGGACTCCAAGTAAAGGTGTGATCGAGGGGGCTCAGTGTCCTTCTGGGGAACCGCGGCCGGGTGCAAGAACCCCGGTACCACAAGATGTAGCGGAAGAAAGTATCCAGAGGCACACGAAAACCTAAATAGATCCCAGGCCATCGCTGGGCGACAAATAAAAACAGTTACTTTCCGTAAACGACCCCTGTATAGGTACTCCAGTAAAATTGCCACTACAACAAACACCTCTACTACAAAATAGCATGTACAACAAAGCATGTCATATGGCCTATTTAACAAAACAATTGATGTGTTCCCATCGCTGAATTGTTGTTTAATAACGATTGCGCCTAGCCGCACACCTCGTCACGCGCAGCAGCAACCGAAAACAAAGAAAGCGTGCTTCTCGGTATCATAGCCTCACCGGTGCCTCGCCGCACCCCACTTTGTCGCTGATGGCACTCACTAAAGCAAACGGCCAGATCAAGGTCACGCCGCGCTATATCATTTAAACAACTACAAAAATTGAAAAAAACGCGGAAATGCCGCGGGCTATATGGGCACTGCTGGTCCACTGCCTTGCCCAGACCTACTTAGCCAGCAAGCGCGGGGGCATGCCACCAGACGCAAGCACGTTTGTGCTTCCACGCACCCCGACTTCGCGTCAAGCCACGGGAGGTTTCAAGAAGGAAGAGAGAAAGTACCATAACGAAGTGTAGGAAGGTTTCGGGCTAGTCTCGACAGCATCGGGTCGTTCACCACGCATTTAGTACGTCGTACGCGTTCAGTATACGCATTCAGAACGCATTCAGTACGTATTGCGCATTCAGCACGCCGTATTACTGTGCAAAAGAAAATTGTTACACTTTTTAACCACGGGGCTGTTTTACTAGCCGTAAGTACGCCATTGCAAGAAGAAATACTATAAAATGTCGTCCGCTCGTGAGTGCGTGCTCCGCACGTGCAGTGGCATTAAAAAAACGCAAAATCTCCGAGAAGCGAGAAAATGACAAGTGCTCATGAAAGGGGGTCTCGCAACTACCTTGAGTGTCCGACTAGAGCAGTGGCTCTAGAAATTCAAAACAAAAAAAAATCCACCACTTTTGTCAAGCGCTATCGCGCATGTACAAAAAACTCAAGCGCTAAGGCTAAAGTTGAAAAGACACCAAGGTTGGGAGAGGCCACCTCGGCCGCCGCCTTGTATAGGAGCCATTATGGATCATTGGAGACATGGCTACGAGTGCGCCAATCCTCCCCGAGACGACTTGCAGATTCCGCCACTGCTGCCTCGAGTAGATTAGGAAGGGCTGGTGGAAGACCACAATCGCGGAAAATAAAAAAAGACAAGCAGAATTGCCGTCTTTGTCGAGAAGCAATTGGAGACGGCGCTGCTCAGCTACTGCAACCAGGGTGTCGAACCGGAACCGGAACCGAAGCAAAAACCGGAACCGAACCCGAATTTTTGCCCGGAACCGGAGGTGAACCGGAACCGTATTTTTCCGCCATTTTGGAACTGAACCCGAACCGGAACGAATTGAAGGAACCGTTCCGAACCGGTTCCGGGGCCTCAAAACTGTGATTTCTAGTTTTCCATCCCGGTACCATACCTTGCATCCGAATATATTTTTACGATTCGCCAGACGGCACCACGCAATATTTTGCATAGTCTGCAGCTCCCAAGGCCCATAAGGTTCTCATCTTATTATTACCTTAAATTTAATGTAAAGTCCGTATACACTACTAGTTTGCTTTAGGTATCCATCTCCCCAAATTATCTTTTTGCATTTACAATAGCTTAGGTTAGAACGCATATTCCGTGGCAACATATCATGGCGTATTTTTTATGGTTTCTATCTGCAGTGTGTTTAAAATCGTGTGAAGTTTTCATGTTGTTAATGCGAATTCATCTGTGTCCGCTCGTGAAGGCCTTCAGGGACACCATCAACAATAAATCCGTATCTTCCACTTATTTTAGTTTGAGTGGGCACTTATATAAAAACAGCACTGAGACACAAACACTCACAGTTCTCACGTCACCATCACTTTTTCTTGTACAGTGCCGTTGTGTCCTTTGGTTACTGCCCTAGGAGAACATGAGAATTGAAAAAAAATGGGGCCTTCTCATTTTCACTTTTAAAGTAAATGCGATAGCGTTTCGATGCATGGATTTAAGTCGATTAACGCGGATTAGCGGGTACACTAGGGTGGTTTAGTGAGATGAGTGAATGAACTAATGTGAATTAGTGGTACTGCGGTGCTGATTAATATGGATTAGAGGAAATAGCGGGTCTGTTAAGGCGGATTAGAGGGTTGGAACAAACATGATAGATTTGGGGTCCTTGGCATTTGTAAATTTTGCAGCGTTCTCTTTCTCGACCAATCAGGAAATTTAGTTACGCACAAAATAGCCGGAAAGTTATGTGCCGACCACCTGAACGCTATAAAAGGCCTTTTTTATGCACGTATTACACTCTAATGTTATTTTTCGCGTAAGATTTACATCTCGCAATGAAGTTAAAAACTAATTGCCTAATGCATGTCTTATATTCACTAAAAGGTTCTCAAAATGTGTATATATATATGAGGTAAGACTAGGAAGCAAAAAAACTGAAAGAAAAAAAGCAACGATCAACTTATTTGATGCGAAAGACACCCGATAGCATTCTCCGATACCTTCTCTTTCTTCGTGCTATTGTTCTGCAGCCTTCCACAGGTGTAGCATCTCAACCCCCGAACACAGCCCCTTCCAAGCTGAGGAAGAGGCGATAGCACGTGCGCTTTCGCCAAAGGGCCGCCAAAAGCCTAATAACACACTCGGCGTGGCGCAACTTTGCCAACAGTCTATTGCATGTTACAACACTTTGAATGAACAAGCAGAGAGCACCAACGAGACCAGCCAGGATTGTATGGGCACCAGCTCATACTGGCATCGCCTGCAGACAAGATCACCAACCTCGTGGCTGGAAATTTGAACCGCTTAGCCAGCGCTGATGAAGCCGAGCCCGAGAGCATGCATCCTGTATACATAGCAGGAAATTAATTAGCACTATAGGCTCTCCCGTAGAACGTATTCCTTCCCGCACAAATCGCTAGCGAATAACCAGGAAAGATTATTCCGTGCAGTGCGGATTAACACCTTCCCACACATCATCAGTCTTCACCTCTTTGAGGGGACACAATTCTCACCATTTCGTCACTTCTGTGGGGAACCTGGGAACCTCATACACACAGTAGGCGGCTGCGACAAGTCCACCCTAGATACACCCAACCTAAACGTTTCCATAGATATTTGGGAGAAAGCCTTGGCCAGCTCCAGCCTGGAAGATAAGTTTCTCTTGATGGAAACGACTGTCGACTCTACCCCTTGAATGAGGACGCCTCTCTGAAACTTTTCCTCGATTTATCTAAAGTTAATTTTCCCTCTCTCTGCAAGGGATAATTACTGCTGCTTGTGACTTCACTCAGCTATTATCTTTCGTAGAGCCCAACCGCTCTCACCTGTCGCTGAAATGCCATTTAGCAGTTTCTATCTCCGGTGGTTCCCTATCCAATGCCGTCCTGTACACGGCGTCCAATGAGTCATGAAAGCCGTTCTTTCTTTCTAACTGGTACGTTAGCATATGAAAGATGAGCAGAAGGAAATCGCTTTAAACGCCACCAGCCACGCTTGACAGTAGGAGGTGGACTCCGACGCCTGACTGTTTTCGACTTCTAGCAGTGCTAATGATTTCGTGTTAAAGCTAAAGCGTCGTTGAAACAAGGGGTACATGAAAAGCGTAGCAGACCAATCAATTTATTTAAATGCAAAATTATTTGCCTCATTGTGCGAAAACATGGGTGCATGCGTGTGTGCGTGCCTAGACATTAGGTGGAACCAAAAAAGATATTTGGCGCTCAGGCTCTCCTGCGCGCCAAAAAGACTTCCCGCTCACCAGTAAACTACCTGCCTGTCTGGCTGCCTGCCAGGAAGGCGATTCCTGCGAGAATGCTTGATTTAGGGACGAGGGGTGGGCCTCCACGAGACGCCCGGGCGGAGGGGGGAAGACGGCGGAGACGCAAAATACTGCACCAAGGAGACACTCCAGGGTACTAAAAAATTTGTGCAGAAATTCAAACAATTATCTACTAATGCGTAGCATTCCTATGCCGCTTGTCCTCAGTGTGAGTTTTCACAGCCAATTTTTTGGTTTTTATAAATCCTGTCCGACCAATTATATCAATTGACGCTGCTATAATTACAAATACAAAATTCGCGAAATCTCCATTATTTTGGAAATTCAGGCAGTTATACGGTTTGCCATTTTCCTATTTGCTTAATATTTTTCTTATTTTATAGTTTTTCAAAATTTCGTTCGACCAATTAATTACATTTGCGCTATTATAACGATTACATTTGTATCTCCCGAAATCTGCCTTATTGTGGAAATGCAGGGTGTTACACGGTTCGCCAGTTTCCGCAATTATTTTACTTTTTTTTTATTTTTTACACTTATAAATTTTGTTCCACTAATTATCTCCATTTACCCTATATAACGATTACAGGTGGAAATTTCCCGAAATCCTCATTATTGTGGAAATGCAGGGCGTCACACGGTTTGCCAGTTCTGGTGATTACTTTTTTTTATTTTTTAGCTTTTCAGTAATTTTGTGCGACCAGATATCTCTATTTACGCTATTATAGAGATTACAGGTGGAACTCCCGCGAAATCTGTATTTTTGTGGAAATGAAGGGGGTTAGACAGTCCTTGCTGTGGCCAAAGAATGGTACGCATTCAAACGATTGTGGACGGACGGGTCGTCTGCTTAGTAGGACGGGGCAATAGGCAGTCTGCAGGGAGGCTGCCCATTACCAAAAGATTCTGGCGAAGATGCACCAAGGGGGAGGCGTCGGAGGCACCCGTGTGCTGCCCACTGGCCAGGAGGCTACCTGTTTGCCTTCCAGAAGACTGTGGCGAGAACGCATTAATTGGAGACGATGTGTGGCCCGTCACTTGTCGGCGAAGGGAGTGGATCACATGGCTGCACAGCGGCTACGTAGAGCCATGCGTTAGAGCGCAGCCCTTAAGCATCCGCTCCGGTGGTTTCGCGTAGTCCCTCAGCGTTGGACTCGTTGTAACCGAGAGAACGAAGACGCCACCGAAGATAGAGTTGGCAGGAAAACAGAGGTTGCAAGTATGACGAAAGTGTAAGGGTGAGGGCGTAATTCCGTGACCGTGCGAGACGTGCTTCACAGTGGCGACCCCTTACGAGATAACGACAGAGTATGCCGCAAACCGTCGTGCATTAGCTGATGACGCGATCACTTCCTGGGGCACAGCATCTATGCGCCGTCGCCGAGAAGACTACAGTTCGCGCTGCCCTCAAATTTCGCATTAGCGAGTGTCGTAATCGTCCATCATTTTTAAATGCGAATGCATTTCTTAGTCGAGCCATGTCAGGCGGCGTGCGGCGTCCGCGCGCCCGCAGGAGTTATCTCTCCGCTCTCACCCCCTCTCCCATAGCAACAGCTGCGAGCGCGCGCGCTCCTCCTCTCCCCTAGCAACCGCAGCAGATGGTGCGGGCGGATCAGCGGCGAGTGAGTGGAGAGGAGGAGCGCGCTCGGGCGTGTGAGGGCGCTCGCATCGCTGGAGCTCGCAGGAGCTCCCGCGTGTGTGGGAGAGTGTAGGCGAGGGTTGGCGTGGTGCTTCGGTGCTTCTCCTATCGACGCTCGCCCCACTCTCCCGGTCGCTCGGTCGCAAGTATATATAAATTGAATGTCTGCCGGCAACGGTACCTCGAGCAAGAACTGTAATACAATCCAATTCGAGCATTACACCTCTTCCTGGAGGTGACGTCACTGTAGTGGCTTCAACGTCATCTTCAACCGGAGGAGAAGAAGAAGCGGAAGACAAGGCTGCGAAGCGAAGAGCGCGTGATGCCGAACGCATGCGCTTGAAGCGAGCTGCCGACGCCGAACTCCGTGCTCGGGAAGCCGCTGCGAAACGCCAACGCCGAGCCGAAGACCCCGAAATACGTGTTCGACATGTGCATTCGCATTTCCTCACGATTCCCTTCGGGGAGGTGGGGTGAATTTTTTTCCTCAAGAAAACAACTGCGGGGTATAAAACTGCAGTGTTATGATCCAAGAATAAATTAAAATAAATTATAAAAATGAAAGAAACTAAATCAATAAAAATAAACTAGCGGCCATAAAAAGCAGGGCTTTCAAATTCATACAAATACGCAGTCTTTTGTGTCCGAGCGAATTTTTCATTTCGCTTCAGTTAATGCTGTAATAGTGGACCTACTATAGAAAACCTTTTGCAGTACATTTTACAGTTAAAGGAACTCTTCAACACTTTAGATCAACGCTCTCACTCTTATCTTCGCATCTGGATGCACTGCAAAAGTTATAGCTATTGCCAGCACAGAGGAGCAGTGCGGGATTTGCTCGACCCAGCAGATACGCCTTCCGTTTCCGGTTCGCGGTTGTGGTTTCATTTTAATGTCGCAACTTAAGGAAAGCCGGCAAATAGCCGCTACATCGCTGTAATGACGTCATTCCAGCGGTAGAAGAACGCCAAGACTGGGGAAGAGAGAAAAATATTTTAAGCAATTTCGTAAGTTATCTCATGGGGACAGACCAGTACTTTTTGTCTGGGGGACTTTCCGACTCCCTGATCTAAGTACTGGATGTGTTGGTTGACTACTTTCTGCAAGCATTCAAGATTTCGAACAAAGTGTAAAAAAATGTTGCAGGTTTGCTTATTTTTGGCTAAAACAAAACATTTGTACAAAAAAACCTATATTATGGCTTCGTTTTTGACAAGGAAACCTGACAAGGAAACGAAAACCGAGCACAAAAAAAAATTAACAGAAAAAAACACCCTTGGTTTTTTTTCTCCGACCCCGTACGAACCCGTTTGAACCGGTTCGAACCGGTTCGAACCGGAAGGAAATGGTGCGACGGAACTGAACCCGAACCGAACCCGAAAGGCTTGTACCCGAACCCGAACCGAACCTGAAAAAATTCCGGTTCGACACCCTGAAGTCTACAACCCCTACTGATCTAAGAAGATGAAGAAACCGCCAGGAGGGAAGGACTCCAAGCTGTCTGTCAGCTGGAAAAAGTGGCAACCCTTCTAACTTTCTTGGAGACGGAGAAAGTTGCATCCCTCTATTTTGTAAACCACCAAGAATTTGTGCGGCATGCCGCGGCTCCTAACTGGTTCAAAACGACTGCACTCCTGAAATATTGAACCCACCCAGATGCAGTTTTAAAGACGATAGTCTTTCTTGGGCTACTTAAACCCAGAAATTTTGGTCTGTCTGTATGTCTGTATGTCTGTCTGTCTGTCTGTCTGTCCGTCTGTCTGTCTGTAACTCGATTCAGCCACCCGGCCAAAGCAAAACAATGCCTGCGCAATAGTCTTATACAGTCACAGCTAAATCTACCCGTCTATGTCCGGTGTAATGTTCATACTTGTCAACATTGTTGAAGAAGAACAAGACATTACGCAAATATGAGACAACAAATCGATACAGAAGTGATATTTGCAGTGTTCCTTTATAAAAGTTCAAACATGTTTGACTTTTGCGAAATTAAATACTTCATCAACTGCAGAAAATTTCCCCGCATTTCCCCGAGGGGAAGAATGTGAAATTGCGAATGCAGGAGTTGAATTTGCACGGTTCGGAAATGTTCGCGAAAGAGAGATCACACACACACACACAACTACAAAGAAAGAAACATGCATTTATTCCCAGACACCTGTTTGTGTTGTCGTTGTACTTGATTGCTAGAGCGGATCTCAGCTTTGAAATTTCGTGTCAGTACTCCTTTAAGCGGGTGCATTAGCCCTTCTCATGCCCGATTCCTGGCCAATCCCCCACGTGGGTATGTGCCATGCACAGACACCTATTTGTGTTGTCGTTGTACTTGATTGCTAGAGCGGATCTCAGCTTTGAAACTTCGTGTCAGTACTCCTTTAAGCGGGTGCATTAGCCCTTCTCACGCCCGATTCCTGACCAATCCCCCACGTGGGTATGTGCCATGTCAGCGGCCAGGCAGCGCGCGCCCATCTCCCCCCGTTGCCAAGGAAGACGAGGATATTCCTGGCTAATCCCCCACGTGGGTATGTGCCATGGCAGCGGCCAGGCAGCGCGCGCCCATCTCCCCCGTTGCCAAGGCAGACGAGGAGCGCGCGCACCCGCAGCTGTTGCTATGTGGACGGACGGCGGTCGCCGGAATTCAGGGTCGCTTATAAAGTGCATTCGCACTTAAAAAAGAATTCACTCCGCCATCGCCTGCTCCCGCCCGCGCCACTATAGCTTCTGGCGCCATTTTAAGATACCAACCGGCAACAGTTACGCAAGGTTCCACTAGATAGTTTCCACGTACTGCTTGCAACGCACGTGGAGTAGGGAAACGCGGTTCTATAAACGTTGAGGTAGGGTGCCTCGATTAACGCGCGTCTTCGCCGTACGGCAGCGTTCGCATCGAGACACCGGGTTGGGAACAGTGGAACGCAGGAAATTTAAAATGATTTAACCAGACATTTGGCGTCTTTACCTTGGGAGGAACGCGACGCAAGAGGAACAACATGAGAGGTGAGCGGTAAAGCGAAGGGAGGCGTTTACTTCGCAAAAGCCGATAAAGACTATCGCCTTTGACGGCATTTGCAACGGAAGGAGCAGATACGCGTCCAATTTTTTCAAAGGTCAAAAGGTTGAAAGCATCATCGCGATCCCTTTAAAGATCTGATCATCTTTGCCTTATTGAGACATGTTTCTTTGCACGTGATGGCGATGACATAAAAGCACTTTAATATAACGCAGATAGGATTCCCTTAATATATAATTTCGTAGACGAAAGTCAGCTTTTGCGGTGTGTGGATGACCAACTGCCTGCGGTAAACACTCTATGAACTTTGCCTGACAGGCGTTCCAACGGGTAATTTTGTCTTGTTTCATTGCAAACCCAACGCTTCCCGTATCGTCTACGTGGAAAATAATGTTAACAAGCAAGAGTGCAGAGTCATACCGGTTGTTGGCACTTATGCGCTCATACAGGTCGGTCCACTTCTCGACCTAGGCGTTGGGGCTTCTGCAAGACGAGCCCACTCGCTGGGCGGTGCACTGGGGGCAAGATAAATGCGGCGCCCACTTTGTAGATTCTTGAAAAGACGTCGCGGAATCTACTATACTATGAACCCCAGGACGGCGGGAACGGTTAGCGACCTCCATTAAGATGTTACTCTGAGGGAAACGGTAAGCGCATATGTATTTCCAAGCTGCATTTGAAAACAGTATGCACCGTGCCGGACACGAACGCCAGAATATTTGCTGCGTCTCTTACTGGCTGCAACTCAGAGTGTGAGCATTCCTACTCGACCTTTCGGCTACTACCTTGCAGAGTTCCATATTTCCTGTAAAAACACTGCGCTAAATTGAAACTACGAAGACGATGGACGGTGGAACACATGATGCAGACTTACGAAAGCACAAGTACTGGGTGTGGTTTTACAAGAAATAATGTAACAACTACCCCAGAAGCAATATCTCACAGTTCCATAATATTTTACTCAGGCGATTTACTGGCGTGCTTTTCTTGTCCCTCTGCGGCTGACACACCGTAACAAAAAATGGTCCAAGAATAAATAACCGAACAACCCCAGTCTTTTCTGATTGAACCGTGAAGGCCTTCCCGATAATTTGTTGCTCGTCTGAAATATATTTTCTTCTAAAGTTAAAATATTTCCAGTTTTGAAGTTTCTATGAAGTTTTTTTTAGGTAAAAAGCATTACCAATCGCGAAAACCTTTCTACGTCCAAGACACCAAAACTGTCTCTTCATAATACGCAGCCCTGCAGTGAGTGTAACGGCTGGTATCGTAGTAGAACTGGGTTGTTACATCTGAAAAGCACGCTCATTTTCATACAGGGTATTTATTTTGCTAAAACCATAGTTTGGGTGTATCAGATATTTTGTCCGACAGTGTTTTTGCGCGGCCTAAATACTGAAACTTTGGTTTGTCTGTCTGTCCAGTCCAGTCCAGTCCAGTCGCTTGAACCACTCGCCTGGACGTTGCGTCGAAGAATGGACGCATTTCGTGCGCTTCTGCAGTTTGTCCGCATATTACCTCTTGGGGATGTCTTTCGGACGACCGACCTTCGCGAAAGTTGTTGCATTTTAGAGATATAACGCCGAAATCTCTTTGCAATGAAAGAAAAAAGACTCGTTAAAAATTCTCACTCTTCGTTGTTAGTTTATTGCAAAACATGAAAAAATATTGCTCACCTATGCATCAAGCCGACGGTTAAACCGACATCATTTTACATGCACTGTAAGCCTTTACACGACTAAGTGCTCTTCTTCAAGACTGGCCTAGAAATACATTTATAGATACATATGAAGTATTACATTCGTGGCGAACAAGTACATGGTGTTACGACGATAATTGGAACATTTCAAAATATTTTTCTGAATGAACTACGGCTTGGTTTACACTCAAACTTCAGACGAAGGTAGCCTTTTGTGGTCTATTTTGCTGACACTGGGAACGACGACGGTGCTTGCATGTTTATTCTGAAAAGAATTAAAAACGATTTTCTCCAATGTTAAAGTGGCAGCTGATTTGGACGTGCGAGCCAGTGCAAGCTGACATTGGAACGACGGTGCCACCTGGACAATGCATAGCGAAACGAACGATGGCGATTCACGGTAGGCATGAGCCAAATGAGGTAGCAGATGATTAGAAAATATCTTTCGTCCCTAGTTTACGATGATAACAATTAGTTGCTTAACAGCTGACACCAAAAATAATAAAATATCCACCCGTTGCAACGATAACAATAAACGTTGGATTTTTTTCCTCACCTGCTTTCACATTTTCTGAGAGTCTTCTGATTCATACTGTAAAAGGAGCCAAATGAGGTAGCAGACGACCAGAAAATTTGCTTTCACATTTTGTGATCATCTGCTACCCCATTTGGCTCCGTTCTGCCGTGGAAGGAGCGTAAATCCCCGTCGATCGTTTCGCTCCGTATACTCCAGGTGCCGCCGTTGTTCCAAGGTCACCTTGCGCTAGCTCGCACGTCCAAAGCGGCCGTCATTTTTCCATAGGCGAAAATGATTTTTATTTATTTTCAGAAAAAAAAAACACAGGCCAGTACAGTCATTGTTCCCGGTGTCGAACAAAAAAGACCACGAAATGTGACCTTCGTTGAAAGTTCGAGTGCGAACCGAGCAGAAATTCGTCTGGGGAAATAATTTAAAGTGTTCCAATTATTGTCGTAACACCCTGTATGCATTTTCATCCTTTACAACCACATGCAAATATACGTTTCTTCCAACGCTGCATACCACACAACAAAAATCTATGAAAAAATTGCATTTTCTGCTGAAAAACACCATCTAAACTAAAAAAACTACAAGGTGGGATCTCAGCAACACGGTGCTTGCAATTTTAAGCACCGTGTCATCGCAGTTCCTACAGTTTATTCCTCATTCAGAAAGTCAGAGGGGCAAGGGAAGGGCATTGAGGTGAAGCGGTCCAGGGGAGACCTCCGAAACACACGGTGCAAATTGCCCTATTTTGGTGTCAGTTGCCTTTCTTTAATCGGATAAGTGCAACGTTATTCTCAAAAAAGCTTTTGAAGATATTCGAAACTGCGACACGTAAAAAGTGCCCCATTCTTCGACATGGGCACAGCTATGGCCACTCATATTAAGACGAGTTTTCATGCAGTTATTGGCGACGCTCTGGATAATTTTGAACGAAAATACTGGGTTAACTGCTCAAAGCCCCACCGTGGCTATAAGGTGCACTGTGGTCCATGGCTCGGAATTAATTTTCACCGTCCGTCCGCGCCAGTCACTCCGAAGAGAAGGGGCAAGTGTCATACTACATGGGTTTATTACTT
Source organism: Haemaphysalis longicornis (assembly GCF_048455015.1). NCBI lineage: Eukaryota > Metazoa > Arthropoda > Arachnida > Ixodida > Ixodidae > Haemaphysalis > Haemaphysalis longicornis. The sequence continues at coordinate 81,396,683 of NW_027526460.1, read as the reverse complement.
GAAAAACCGCGATACAAAACAATGTTGCACTGTTATCTTACCACCTCCGCGAAACACCCATGAGCATCACAAAGCCTGAAATATGGTGGGCGTCAGAGCCTACTTGCGTAAGCATCTGCGGCGTGCGCTGGTGGCAACAACAAGGCTTACAGCGATCGCTACGGCAAGCCACAAGGTTCGACATTGGCAGAACTGGCAGTTGTTTTCAGACAGTTAATGGTGAAGGCAGTCGTAGCACTGACGCTGGTGAAATCTGCAAAAGACAGAGAAAGTTTGGACTGGCAGCACATTCAAAAGAACTAACTTTGTGGATGAGGAATTAATAGAGTAACAATTAAATCCACAAATAAATGTGGTAATAGCCATGCAACTTGCAGGTAGGAAACAACGGCCAAAGAAACAAAGACCAGGAGTATCCACAATACGTGCCATACCTAGTGGTGCTAGATTTGCTAGTGGCGAATTAGGCTAGATTTGAGGAGGGACCGCAACAAGCTAGTACGAAAGAAGGCAATTAATGAGCTAACAGTAATACATAATGTAGACGAATTCAGGATCGCGCTGCAGACGCGATATTCAGCTCTTATCGAGGAAGCAGAGTTTACGACACAGGAAGCCAGCGACAACCTTACACGCATTATCGCGGAGTGTGCAGTAGAAGTTGGGGGCACGATGGCGAGACAGGATACTGGTAAACTTTCCAAGGAGACGAAAAATTAGAAAACGGTAAACCATGACAATCTCCAACACAGCTGACAGAATTGAATAAGCGGACCTTTCGAAGTTAATCAATAGCGTAAGACAGCTGACACACGAAAGTATAATATGGAGGGGATCGAATACATTGTAAAGAATGGAGGTAGCCTGAAAGCAGTGAGGAGGCGTCTTGGCACGGGGAAAAATCAAATGTATGCACTTAAAGACAAACAAGGTAATTATTTCCGAAATAGGGGTAAAATACTCACAGTCGCCGAGGAGTTCTATAGGGATCTCTACAGTAGCTGGGACATCCAGGCTAATGTCTAACGAGAAAATAGTTCATAGGAGATAGACATTCCACTAGTAACGACCGAAGAAGTAAGGAAGGCTTTCAAATAAATGAAAGGGGGCAAGGCACGTCGTGAGGATCAGGTAACAGCAGACCTCTTCAAGGATGGTGGAGAAATTGTACTTGAAAAACTGGCAAACCTGAATGCGGAACGCCGAATGACCGCAAGTGTGCCGGAATCTTGGAAGAACGCGAACATCATACTAATCCATAAGAAAGGTGACATGAAGGATTTGAAAAATTACACGCCGATCAGCTTACTGTCCACCTGTCCACAAGGTATTCCCTAATACAATTTCTGCTAGCATAGATTTCAGTCAACCTAAAGATTAAGCAGGGTTCCGTAAAAGCTATTCAACAATGGACCATAGTCAAATGATCAAACAGGTGATAGAGAAGTGCGCTTATAGCCTTCATAGATTATGAGAAAGCATTTGGCTCTGTCGAAACCTCAGCAGTCAATCAGGCATTACGAAACCAGGGGGTAGATGAGCATTATGTAAGAATACTAGACGATATCTGCAGTGGGTGCACAGTTACCATAACCCTCCATAAGGACAGCAGTAAAATACCTATAAGGGAGGGCGTCAGACAAGGAGAAACAATATCTCCAATGTTATTCACAGCATGTTTACAAGAAGTATTCAGAACGTTGGATTGGGAACAGGTGGAAGTAAGGGTTAATGGAGAATACCTCAGTAACCTCAGATTTGCTGATGGCGTTGCCCGGGTAAGTAAATTGGGGGACGAGGTGCAAAGCATGCTCTTCGGAGTGGACAAACAGAGTAGAACCGTGGGCTTGAAATTTAATATGCAGAAAACTAAAGTAATGATCAATGACCTTTGGACAGCTCTGTGGTTTGAGATAGGTGGCGAGGCAGTGGAAGTGGTTAGCGAATATATCTACTTTAGCCAAGTTGTGACCCCGGATTCCAACTATCAGGCAGAGTTAATTAAAACAATATGAATGGGGTGGAGTGCATAGGGCAACCATTCTTAGATAATGAATGGCAGCCTACCATTGTCCCTGAAGAAGAAAATGTATGACAGCTGCATCTTACTGGTACTCACATACGGGGCAGAAACTTCGAGGTTCATTAAGAGGGTTCAAGTAAATTTGAGAACGACTCAGCGGGCAATGGAGCGGAAGATGATAGGTGTAACATTAACGTACTAGAAGAGCGTGGAGTGAGTCAGAGAACAAACGCGTGTTAAGGTCATATTAGTAGAAATTAAGAAGAAGAAATGGAGAGAAGGCTACCGTTGCAGGGGGCGGCGAAAATAAAATCTGCAGAGGAGATCAAGAAGTTTGCGGGGATACATTGGTCGCAGTTAGCACAGGGTAGAGGTAATTGTAGATTAATGGGAGACGTCTTTGCCCTGCAGGGGGGTAGATAGGCTGGTGATGGTGATGATGATCATGATGATGATGATGATGGCCTAGTGGTGCCGTCCAAATGTCTCCGTCCCGGGAGACCGCTTCGCCGGACTGCATCCCCGACGAGAGAAAAGTGAGGCAATCAAGCACACCTGCCCGCCCTAAGAAGGAGGTGTGAGCGCCTGCACTCTGAGAGTATGCTCAGCCTCCGAAGCCAACCCGCAATTGTTATGAATTTTACCGAAAGAACGACATTTGGAAATTCCGGGTATTAGAACCAGCAGAGACGTTCTCCTTCAAGTGCTGGGATTGAGTGGGCTTGCCACGGCGCGGGCTCTCCGTGAGCCCGCCCGTGTCTCAAGACCCACATATATTCCTTCTGACCACTTCAGACCAACCTCTACGTGGCCAGCCGTGATGCCACCCTCATAGCACAACGGCGCGCCCCCAAGGGCAGTCGACGTCCTTTAGCGGCTTTGGTAGGCGTTGGTGCTTCTATACCGGTGTTCTACCAGTTCGTCACCATTCGGTTGTTTTTAGAGCGTCTATCATTTGTATGACATAGAGCACAGGTATTTCCAGATTATGACGAGCAAATATGATAATATTAACATGAAAACGTAACCCTTCATCTATGGAGTTTAGAAGGAAACGATGATGATGCCCCTGCGTTCACGCAGCATAAGTTGATGCATTGTCTACGGGGAGTCCCGCCACCGCAGGTAGTCGGCTCCGCATCTCGCGCTAGGGGAGGTGAGACCGTAGTAAAAGAGGAGGTGCTCTTCTACATCGCTATAGTGGCAGAGTAGGCCAACAGACTACGGAAAAGCAATTCCTAAGTGAGACCATTTGAGGGTCAGGCCAAAGTAAGGCTACCCAAGCACTAATCCTCCCAACCGCGACCTACACGGCGAGGGAGAGAACAGGGGCGGGGGTGCTACAGCACACGGTCAAAGAACGTATGTAGCGCCGTCTCTTGTCAGCGGTAGAGGGGCACCTATTCGCTCTAGTGGGGGACGTTCGAGAGAAAAAGCAGGCCACTAGCTGTGCTGCTATGTTTACCTTGCAGGGACGTCAAGCTAGGACAGTTGAAGTTGAATTTCGTAACAATGTAAGCAACTAGGTGGGGAATGCTGTTGGCCAGCATAGCCCTACGTGTACTCGAAGTAAGCGTACGGCTCGAAGATAATTGGTGATTATCACTATGCATCCTACATTTAATTAAGCGATTGCGAGTAGAGTGGAGATAGCTCCCGTATTTCCAACAATGTTCCCAGAAAACTACGAAATACAATCCGATATATTTTTTAGAGCGTCTTTTTAGGCACTGGTTGACTCGTACATCAAACGGAGATGGCAATCACAGGATCCTAAATACTGGTGCATTGTAGGTTTAGTGGAGCCGGCTCGATGGTTAGAAGGCATTTCAGCAAGGCGTTATGGGCACGCGACGAATTAGGGGACTGCAGTGAACAATACCAGTTGGCGTGATCACACTTATCTGTATGGAGTGCCAGAGGAAAAAAACTTGCTGCGGTAGTCGTCGTTGCCTTGTCTAAGTCCGTGTCACCTATTAGTGCTCGCAGGCAATAAATAGCAACCCTGGTGATCCAGCATGTGGTCCGCTAACGTTCAGGGATAACTACTGCACCCATGCGGTAGACCTGCCATAATTACTGCACCCAAATGCAGCACTCGGGGGTTCTTGAGGCATGACAGCCTTATGTGGCCAGACGGAAATTTGGCCATCGGGTTCTCGGTGGCCCATCACCATGCAGCGGGAGTCGCAACCGTCTGTATCCGTTGTTTGGAAGGGCCCTGTCAAGCTTATTGCCAGAACATTCCGTTCGAACGAGTTAGCAAGCGGCAAGGTGCAGACCCACAGAAAGCTCCGCCGAACTGGTTCTTCATTGGTCGCTTAACCTCCTGGACGTTCCCGCCTGGACACGGAGGATCATCTGAAAGGGGGAGAAAGTTAGCAAGTCTATCTCACCAAGGGCTCACGCATGCAGGCCGGAAAAGGTAGGGGTGCTAACCACCAGGCACATAGTTATTTCAAGGATTCCGCCGACGTCCCGAGGATGTTCCACCCACCTGCCGTACGAGAACATGGAGTTAAGCTAAATCAATGACTTTCACTCAAGGATGCTGTTTCGTAACTCTGTCCCATTTGTGGCTCTGTTTCGTTATGATTTACAGCCGCGCTCATTACCACTTGACAAGCACCGTAGAATGCATCCCCTGTAGCTCGTTTTGCCTGGATACCAACTCTAAGAGCCTCCCTTCTACCCCAGTGGCTTCTTCTACCTCATATTGCGGCTGATATTACACGTCCAGCGAGCCTGCTTGAGCGCTGCTGTTACCGCTCCCGCCATGCGCGGAATGTATATAATACAGTTTACGTTATTGTTAGATACCACTGTCATAATGGATTGTTTCTTTGGCGAATTCACATTTAGGTTCACAACATTTGGGCGTTCTAAGTAGTTCAGCAACACCAAAACCTCCTCTACTTGGCTGGTTCGAAAAAAGTGTGGTGCTTCTCCAAGTGAAACATTTTCATCTGTAAGGCGTTTTAAAAAGTGTAACGAGTTAAAAGAACTTGTTTAAAAAGTACTGTGTCATCTTCATAGTTACAGGAAGGGCGGGAATTCAAATGTACAACACAATCTGAGGGAGAATCCGGAGGGTTGACGTCGTTCGGCATGCCAGGTTTGGGGTATTCATAGGGCAAGCAAATATTCAGCTCATAGGGTAAGCATAGGGCACCCTTGCCCTAAGAACAGCACATATATTCAAGCTTGTCCTACGAACTGTAAAAATATTTATAGGGCAAGAGAATATTACTTGCAGTCATAGGGCAAGCCAATATTCAGTACTCAGTTTTAGTAGTGCACTCGTACAACAAAATATGCTGCCTAAGAATGAAATATGTTTCATATGGCTCTCGTCTATAAACGAAAATATGGGCGCACCTTCAGCCTACTTAGCAGATATTCCCTGTAAAACATTAGACAGATTCCTTTCCAGTGACACTCAATTTTTTCTTATTGCCACTGCAAGCGACCTTCTTAGTGCAGGAAATACGTTGGTTCTTCATCATGACGAACGTATTTGTTTGCGAAGCGCATTTTCTTCACCTTCGTCCAAACGAGATATACATTTCACGAGAATGAAACCGCGTTCCAATAGTATCCGAGAGAGGGGGCACGGGGTGATCTCACTTCACGCCCAAATTTAAAATGGGCTCGCTAAACCATTTTCCTCTCTTTTAGGTTATGTGCTTGAATGGCTCTTCCTTTTTGTAAACAAATCGTAGATTTCAATGTTCGTGTTACTACAATACTGCATCGCAGGATGCCCGAGATGTATGTTTGTCTGGCTGAAGTTTATATTATTTTCAGGTTTTTTCGTCTGGTTTCTCTTCTAGGTATGCGATGTATCCGCAAGTAAAAGCAGTGCTTTTGGTGGTCCCTAAGTTTGTTTTGTAGAAAGTACGCTCGGCTACGCTCGTTCAACCGATTCACCAAGTTCCTCCAGCCTAACGGGACCATGCAGAAAACATTCGTTTGCTTTATTCTAAAGATTTGGTGTTGTATAGTGACTTCAGAACTTGTACGAAAGCAAACGACGCTTTATTTAATGAAAAAAACACGCTCTAAGCCAAAATTTCAGTTCTCCTGCTAAATCGTGTTTTCTGACATCGGCTATGCCGTTTCGAGAGTGGAAGCTCAAAAAATAAGATAGCCTGCTTACCACGGCTGCTATGATGTCACAGACGGCCGTCTACTCACGGCCGCGGAGATCTCGGTGGCTATGGTTTAGTTATCTTTTTCACCGCTCACTTTAATAGATGCCGCTGCAATACCATTTAAGTGCCTGCGTTCGCACTATCTCGACTTCTATAGAATGGAAGTTATTGAAGTCCGGCCAGGTATATAAGTCCGGCCGGACTTTCATACTTGCCGTATTTTTAGTTGCGACTGCATCTCATTCACTCGCCATGTCCATTGTCACGTTCGGGACAATAATATTATTAGAACGAAAACCTTTTGACGAGACTACGTTCTATTGCTCCAAACCACCAAAAATGAACACAACAGAAACAGATACAGTGATGAGAGAATAACAAAAGATGAGCGTGGCTAACTATTGGCAAAACGCTACAGTCCAAAGAAAAGTAGAGAAACTACTTGGTTTTTCACCGAAAATGGTGACAAACCACTCTCTCTCCCGCACGAACATCGCGAGTTTTCTGTGGCAGTTCGAGAGAAGTTGCTCAGTGATTAACAAATCGGCGAGTTTGTCGAAGGTTTTGTCAATGCTAGAGAGTTCTACCCACCGCTCAAAATAACCTTTCAGTTGAGCAGCGTATTGTTTAGTGGTTTCGTCCCTCTCCGGCTTCCACTGACGGAAGCGCTCTCTATAGCCTTCTGCGGTGAATCGAAACCGCTGCAGTAGTGCAAGCTTGACCTGGTCGTAGTCTAGCGACTCTTCTGGGGAAAGGCGGCCGTAGACTTTCAGTGCTTCTCCGGTAAGGCACGTGCTGATGGCGATGGCCCATTTCGACTTAGGCTAGCTTTGACTTTGGGCTACGCATTCAAACCGTTTAAGGTATGCGTCGAGATCATCTCGGGAATCTTCAAAAGGCGGCAGGGATTTGCGTGCGCTGAAGTTTTTCGGGGTGGCAGCCTGAGCCTGACCAGTGGTTTCACCCTCGCCATCTGTTTGGGCCCCCTCTCCTCGCGATGCATTGAGTTCCGCCAAGCGAATCCGCAACTGCAAATTGCGCTCTTCGACTTCTGCACGAGCGCGCTCGTGCTCGACTTTTACCCGCTCGTGCTCCCGTTCTAACGCTCTTTCGTCTCGTAAGCGCTTCTGCTCTGCCTGGATCCACTGCCTCAGTTCGTCGCCACTCAAGCCCAAGCGTTCGCCCATGGCAATGAGCTGCCGTGTGTCGATTTCGGGTTCGGTTTTTTTTTAGGGAATGCCAAATGAACTAGCCTCGTCCTGTCGCGGACGCCAATTATTGTCAGGTTCGGGACAATAATAATAATAGAACGAAAAACTTTAGACGAAACTACGTTCTATTGCTCCAAACCACCCAAAATGAACACAACAGAAACAGATACAGTGATGAGAGAATAACAAAAGATGAGCGTGGCTAACTATTGGCAAAACGCTACAGTCCAAACAAAAGTAGAGAAACTACGTGGTTTGTCACCGAAAATGGTCCACCGCACCTCACTTCCCGGTAGCACAGTCAGGGCGTGGTTCCTCGTGGCTGGAGGTAGGGCAACGCGCTCCGAGCTTCCATCGCTGAAGAGCCGACGCCGCTCTCTTGGAACGTCGCTGCCGATGTCCGACGAGACAACTTGCTTGCGGGAGAGGGCGTCAGGCGTTTCGTTGTGCAGGACCTCTTGGACGTGGCCCGGGTCAGGGCGCCCGGCCGCCAGCGTTCCGGTCTCCCTGCACTCTCTTCACCCTCGGTCTTCTTCTTCCGCTGCTTATACCGCCAGCTCCTCTCGCTGGCCGCGTCCCATTGGCTGGTCGCTGGCGCAAGCTCGTGCCGTGGTCGCGAGCCTTCGGCGCCGTAGCCGGTGTCGATGACCTTCGCGCCGCGTGCCTTGCGTCTTCGTTGTTGTCGTCTTCTTTGGGCGTTTCTTTTATGTCGTTGCGATTTCTTCACATGACATCCATGCAGTGTCGTCGGCGTTGTTGTCGTCCGCCCCTCCCCCTACACAATAAAAAAAATATCACTTAGCGGCGCCCGGTTTCGATCCCACGACCCTGTGGGCGGAACGCGAGGTACATGCTGCTCTTCCAACTGCGCCACAAAACCGAGACACAATCAAATGCTACGAACGGGCCTTATATCCTTGACTCATTCAAACTACGTCAAGATGCTACTGATACAACGCATGATGGGGCAATGATTAACACTTGCAATAAAATAAAAGAAGCTCCCACTTACAGCAACAATGATGGAGTAAAGGTCGTTGGGACTGCGAAGACCCAAGCATACCACTTAGAGAGATTGACCAAGATTGGCCAAGAAAACATAATAATAATCAAAGAACATAAAAATCATACGCGTTCCCGACACGATTCACGCGATTTCCAAATCAATCCAACGGAAACACCAAGTGAACCCCACGATGCGTCGCATATACACAGGGTTCCCCTCGCGGGGAGGTGGGCGCAATTTTTATTAGGGCTTATACTAATCGTTTCCCAAAACGTAACCTATTACTCTACAAGCATGGTCATGTAAGTAACCATGCTTCTTGTGCCACTTGATCAGTGTTATGTCATTCAAATCCAGCGCGTCTGGCGGCTGGGTTAGACAGTGTCAGCCAGCAAAGTGCCGCACTAACTGCTTCGGTGATTACTTGTTGTTTCGTAACTTTATTTTTTACCCTATAATTCTTACTGCTATAAAAGAATGTGCCCTAAATTTAAACGCAAATAGCTCGTTCCGCCAGCTTATAGCGCCTGCCTGATTTACGCTTTGCTTTTGCCGGCCTCAGCAATTGCACCGCAGGGCGACTGACAATGTGGCTTCTGTGGCTTCAAATGGAGCGAAAAGCAAAAACGCTCGTGTGTACGAGATTTCGGTGCACATTAAAATCCCCAGGGGGTAAAATTAATCCGCGCCCGCTAATACGGCGCGCCTCATCACTTGCATTGCGTCGTCGTGTTAGACCCTGCAAACAATCAATCAATCAGGCTTTTTTGCGCGAAATGAGCTAGTGGGTAGCATGGCCATTTCCTTGCTTTCTATAGCTTATTTGAGTGAAGTGCACGTCAATGATGGTGTCAGCGTGATTCTCACGATGCAATCTTTCGAATGAACCAAACTTGTGTTTTGCCTGAATGGCCCTTATAAGCTTCACCTTGTCTCAAGCTTCCTCTCGGGCCTTCATTTCGCAGCTCCAATAATACAAATGAGTTTCTCTGGAACAGCACAGCATATAATCACGCCAAGAAAGAGTTAATACCTGCTTTCAAACGTAAGAATATTATTTTAACGTTAAATGTTGTGACAAACAGGAGGAACAGAGAGAATACAGTATATCGCTGTGCGTTCTAAGTTCTTAATATTATGCGTGGGTGACCGTTTTTTTTTGCAGGTAACGTCTATTCATCACCACAAATTAATCTAGACCAGTCTCTATCATATAATTCAGCGTTCACCTAAATGGCGGTAAAAGGCCATTAATCGAGACAAGGCCATGCGGCCAAAATAGATTTGGACAGCTTTGCACCAGTGGCGCGAACACTAGACAAACACCTAAGCGGTGGCGCCACATGCCCTATTCCTGGTACGGCAAAGTATATGAGAGGCTATGCCAGTAGAATCGGCTGAGTTTTCTGCGTGGTATTGCTTCGAGACTCGGTCAAGTTTTCTGCGTGGGACTTTCGTTAGCCATATGAGCACTCAACACTATGTCATTTATTTATGTACAATGTACGCATGTCTGCTGGCTTTGCGGATAAGCTTAAAGAGTAGCAAAGAGTCTAGACGGCACCAACCTTTGCTCAAACTTGTTCTGCTGGCTCGTTGGATAGAGTTCGTCATCTTTCATCGGGCGTCTCGCACACTAAGTACTAGAATAAAGTTATCGCTTCTCGCCTCTTAGTTTTTTTCATTTTGACATTATTTCTTCTCTTTGCACCATCAGATCTTCACCACTCGTCGCAACAAGCGATACAGGATGCCATCCCGTGACGAATTGTTCAAGCTGTCCTTGTACCACTTATATCCTGCCTTCAACCGAGGCGACCCGAGTTCTTCCCGATCACGGCGATGCAACACTCCGGTAAAAAGCCGCCGCCCCGTGCTATGATGTCATGTGGCTGGCCGAGGTTTTCCTTGGCAAGTTCGCCGGCCCAAGCACCCGCTCAATCAGCTTCAATGCTGAAATCGAGTAAAAAAAACAAAGCAGAAATGGAAGACATATCTGTTGCGACGAGCAAATAACGCAGTGCGGCTCCGTCCTTGCGCGGTTTATAACTTTACCTGTGTTTCTGTACGCGAGGGAGAGAGCGAAAGCGTTTATAGAAAGTGATGCAGAGTCCTTTTAAGTGCAATCGCTTTTCAAACGCGCTCACGCGCTGACTTTGGGGTCTTTCGCTTCGACGGAGGGATACGCTGCATAAACTGTTTGCATCCTTAACTGGTACCTGAATCTAGTATGGCTTCGAAACGTGTTTGTTCCTTACCTGTGCTGCTGGTTTCCTGTTTTTAAGTGTTATCCCGAGTATATTTCTCCCAGGACCTTTGAGTCGATTAAACGTTTTCGAAAGGCCCTTCGTGAAACCCTATATTTCCCGCCCGTAGATATCCGAATAGTTACGGATGCTGCCCCGCTGAAATTTATTGATTCTGCTCCGAAAATCTGCAACCAGAGGCACGTGCACAAACAGTCTGCCCGAGATAGTTGTAACTATCGGCTTCTCCTAATACGTCAATACCTGGTTATGTGGTCATGACCAGGTAGGCAGTGATCACGACTCCCAAATGACGCCCACAAGGTGTACTTTGTTACGACAAAATGCTCAACTTGAGCGGCGATGTCCTCTTTTGGGCAAGAACAATTCCTTTGTCATTTTTTCTCGAAACTAAACGAATACAAAACCGAGTTTTCATCCGCTGCATAATAATGAATTTTACCCTCACTATGCGTCCGCCATATTTAGGATAGTGGTCACACAGATTCTGTGGCTCAAAAGAAGGTGTTTCGAGCCACCCGACAAAAACAGGAATCCCCAGCGTGCCCGGAAACAAACTGCAGCTGCTGGACGGCGGTTCCTAGCGCGCTTTCTTCTTTTACAGCATGTTTTCGCAACACCTGAATCTCTAAATATTAGAGGTAAACATTTGAGGCTGTCAGAGAGTTAATCTACCGTCATCTATGTACATAGGGCGCCATGTGTTCCTTTTGGAAGCACTAGCGGCGACATACGGGTATGCGGTATGTGCTTCACACTGAATGTGCAGAAAAAAACGCAAGTTTCTTGCACATAAATTCATACCAATTTATTTAGCCACTACTGCTGTTGCTAAGTGTGTTCCTGAAATGTTTATATTTTCCGTATGCTCGTACCACAGGCTGAGTGACCAACGCTGTAAGTTGGAGACGTCTTGGTGAGCATGCCAAACAGGTTTCAAATAGCACCGAGTCTGTCTTTAATGTCACAATCGAATAAGTGGCTAGCCTTACGCGTCTACGGTCGTTGTAAGGGCGGATGTCAACCGCGTGGAGAGCCCCACTAAATAAATTCCAGCTAAATCCAGCCACTGCTTCTGAGGAGCCAGTGAACCTTTACATTCTCACCTTTAAAGAATTTATGAATTACCTTTTTGCTAGATGACAAGTTCAAATTTCAAAGCTCAGAAACGCAGAAACACAATTTAAAGTAATGAAAAACTTGGAGAGTCAAAGACCAGGCATGACACAAGAACCACGTCAAGAATATTAGGGCCTGGCGTTCAGGGGCTCGCAGGGCCGAAAACGCGAGGCTGGTAGCAGGTGTACGTATAAACACTTCTTTTCTGGAATGTCAACTCGCGCCCGGGGACTTGGACGTCATGAAATGCGTAGAGAGTACACAAACAACATGTTGTGATAAACCGCTCTAAACTATCTTTTGACAAAAAAGTTCCCTCTCGTGATAGAAAACCCTTAACAAAAGATGCTGTGGCTCAAAAGAAGGAATGCCGTGACGGAGGCAGGCCATCCAAAACTATCTGTTTACATTAAACCCACAAAACTGCACTTATTCTACCGGCCAAGAAGCTTGCTTTTCGGACACCATACTCGCAATGTAGAGTGTAAAGAATTAATAATGCCAAAAAAAGACACATTAGTTCGGTTTTATCAAGGTCGCTCACGCTGGGTGCGCTGCGAAGACTCATTTGCTTTGATTTACGCGGGCTTAAGAAGATGCATTGACCAACATGGTGCAATTTACGAGCGCTCTCTTCTTGAAATGTATTACTGATACAAGACAAAAAAGAGGGCTGGCAGTCAAGAATGCCAAGGAAAGCAAAGCGCAGAAAGCGGTAGGTCATTTATTTTAGTAAAAACAGATGCATATTTTTGAACGACAGAAAGAAAGTGCAGAAAAAATGCCCTGCGGGTGGGATCTGAAACCACTACTTTCACAGTACGGGTCTGGTGCGATGACCACTACACTACCGGCAAGGCTGTTTTCCGCTGCACTTTGTAGGGTAGGTATGGTAAGGAATTTGCTTCCTGCGGTTGGGGGTGGTAGCCAGAGCCACTGAGACTAGTCGGGGGGACGTGACTACAAGCGTCTACGACATGTCGGGAGTGGTTGACGAGCGTTGTACACTCATAAGCTACTTATGGCACCAAGACTTCCAGAATAGAAACCCTCGCTATGCATGTGGCGAGACTGAACTGGAAATAGGGCTCGCTGAATTAAGACAGAAATAAGTGTTGGCAGTCACGTTTGCCGAGGAAAGTAAAGGGACAATGAGGTAGGTCATTTATTATCGTAGAAACAGATGCAGAGTTTTGAAAGACTTAATGAACGTGGAGATGAATTGCCCGCCGGGTGTGATCTGAACCCCCCCCCCCTCCAAAATACGCGTCTGTTGCGATGACGACTACGCTACTGGCGGGGCTGTTTTCCCCTTCACGTTCTCAGGTACATAAGCTAAGCAATTTTTCCTGCGATGAGGAGTGGTAGTCAGCGCCATTCAGACTAGTCGGAGTGAAGGGGACCTTCTTTTAAACCCCCGGGCCGGGACTCGAGCGCCTCCGACATGTCGAAAGTTGTGGACCAGCGTTGAACCCACTTAAGCTATATATGGCACCAAGACTGCCACAACATAGATCTTCGCTATGCATGTAGCAATTCAGAAGGGGAAATGGGGTGCTCGTTCAATTAAGAGAGACGTAAAGGTTGGCAGTCAAAATGCGAAGGAAAGAAAAGTGGAGAATGCAGTTGGTCATTTATTATCTTAGAAACAGATGCAGATTTTTGAAATGCAGAAAGGAAGTGGAGAAAAAAATGCCGCCGGGTCGTATTCGAAGCCACGACCTCCAGAGTACGCCTCTGGTGCCATGACCATTACAGCACCAGCAGAGCTGTTTTCCCCTCCACTTCCTCGGGAATTTATGTTAGGCAATTTCTTTCCTGCGCTTGGGGGCTGTAGCCAGCGCCACTCGGGGTACTTGGGGTGAAGGGAACCTTCTTTTTGACCCCCTTGCAGTGGTTGGAGCAGCGGCAATGACGCTTTCGCGTTGGCGGCGTGCACATTCTCGCTTCTGGGCGCGACGATGCTCCTGATACTCAGGCTTCTCCTGCTCGGAACGTACTACACGGTTACGACCCATGTGATGTCGGGAGTCCAACTGACAAGGACTGTGGCGTGATCTTCACGTCACAGAGAAAAAACACACAGGAATCGAGGGTAGACACAATTACGTTTTATTATAGCGCGGGTATGGTAATCACGGCGCATGCTCTAGTGCGCCGTAAAGGTGACCGACAAAGATTATGTATTGACAGCAGACGCAAACGCCCGTGCACGCGCACTTACTCTTTCACCTTATCCCCCTTTCCACACCCCCACCCCCTTGAAACACCGCATTACTCAGCGAACTTTTGCGATTCCAGGGATTTCATTGATTTGATTGATTCTGGGGTTTAACGCGCCGACGCAACGCAGGCGATGAAGCGCGCCGTAGTGGAGGGCTCCGGATTAATTTTGACCACCTGGGGATCTTTATCGTGCGCCGAAATCTCGTACACACGGGCGTTTTTGCTTTTCGCCTCCATCAGAAAAGCGGCCGCCACGGCCGGGAATCGAACCCGCGACCTCGTGCTCAGCAGCGCAACGCCTTAGCCACTGAGCCACCGCCGCGGGTTCCAGGGATTTCAGTTGGCCCCACAATGTGGTGGTACGCTCTTTAGCGATTCTTGTCTACATCGCTTTGTGACCGGAGATGATCTGCTCGATCCTAGCCACCTACAGCTTTCCTGTAAAACGCTGGGTGTAGTGGGACATGATTTGATTGACTGATGGGTTTGACCAGAGGTCGGCAAACTCATTCATGAGTCCACTCACTCTGACTCATTTGGACTCAAACTCATGCGTGAGTTTGAGTTTGAGTGAGCGCGAGGCTAGTATGGCATGGTGAGTTTGAGCTTGAGTAAGTTTGAGCCGAGTGATCCCGACTGAGTTTGAGTCCGATTGAGTTTCAGTACGCCTGAGACCTAGTGAATTCTGAGTCCATTTTGAGTTCTGAGTACATTTTGAGTTTGAGTCCATTTTGAGTTCTGAGTACATTTTGAGTTTGAGTCCATTTTGAGTTCTGAGTACATTTTGAGTTTGAGTCCATTTTGAGTTTGAGTCCATTTTGAGTATTGAGTACATTTTGAGTTTGAGTCCATTTTGAGTTCTGAGTACATTTTGAGTTTGAGTCCATTTTGAGTACTGAGTACATATGAGTTTTGAGTCCATTTTGAGTTTGAGTACATATGAGTAGCCTAGCAGGCAGCTATGGTTGGCTGTTAAGTTTCATGCGTCACTGTGGGCTCGGAATTCAGGTTACCTGCGGGTACGGCACCATTAGCGATCTGCATGATCGGTTGGGAGGGAGGGGGTGTCTGATTTTTTTAGTTTCTTGTTGAATTTTCATGGCCATAAGCACTTGCTGTATACCTAATTTTCGTGGCTGGGCGCGTGAGTGATAATTGACTGTTGAAGTCATAAAAAAGGGTTGTCTTAACTTTTCCTCCTGACGGATCCACTAAGAGTGTGGGAAACGGTGGTGGGAAAGCACACGGCGGCGCTGGCGTGCTGGTTGTTCGCCTGCTACTGTTAACGGCTTGATATACTAGGGGTCACAAAGGAAGAGGTGAGAACCGGGGGGAAATAGGGGCGGGGGCTGTCCTTTCTGCTGTTTCAAATGAATTAGCTGAATTGACTGGGCAGCGCCCCTTAAGACAGACTAGTGACCACATTAGATTGGGTGAAAAGTGAAACTGATGAGGCTATAAGGCGTTTAAGGTATCAAATTAAAGGTCCGGTTTAACGGAATCACGCGGGGTAAACAAAAACATGCTTCCTGATTGTAGTCGTCAGGAAGCATGTTTGTAGACATCAGGAAATTGGGTTAAAATTCAAAATAACGCTGCGAGAGCATGTGGGGAATCAAATTCAAGGTCTCGATGTGGGGAATCATTCGGCACGAAAATGCGTTATGGATATATCATGACGTAGTGATGGTAAGACATAGATTCGGTTAAAATTCAAGTTCATGACGCTAGGGCATGTGGCGTATAAAATAAAGGTCTCGATGAGGGTAATCACGTGTTTCCTGATTATTATCATGAAATAGTCAAAAAGGGTGATAAATTAGGTTAAAATTCACAAAGATGCCACTCTGTGTCCGCGGCATCAAATTGAAGGTTCTGATAAGGGAAATCACGTGGGACAAAAATTTGGTAGTGCTATATCATGAGATAGTCATGGTGTCATTGATTAGTTTAACATTCAAATTGATTCCGCTAGGATGTGATGGATATCAAATTAATGGTCTTGATGAGCGGAATCACTTGGGAGAAATACAAAAATACTTCCTGGTTATAACCATGAGATTGTCATTGGGGTAAAATTCGAAGTGACCCCGCTAGGGCGTGTAGGGTATCAAATTTACGGTCTTGACTAGGGGAATCACGTGGTACAAATAAAAAAAGGCTTCGTAGCTCGAATCATGAGATAGTCATTATGAGTCATAGATTGGGTTAAATTCAAGGTGAGGCCGCTGAAGCATGTGGTGCGTCATATTGAAGGTTCCAGTTAGGGGAATCACGTCGGACACTTAAATAATGCGTCCTGGTTACAGTCATGAGAGTTATGGTTAGTTTGACTGGTATGAATTCCAGATGACCCTGCTAGGGTGTGTGGGGTATCAGATTAAAGGTCTCGTCAAGGGGGATCACGTGGAACAATTATAAAAATGCTTTCTGGTTATAATTATGAGGATATAGCAAAAGGTTCACACTCACACTCACATTCACACGCTCACACACTCACTCACACTCACTCACTCACACTAACTCACTCACACTCACACACACACACTCACACTCTGACTCACAATAGCACTCACACTCACACTCTCACTCTGACTGACACTAACACTCACACTCACATTCTCACTCTCACTCACACTCTCACTCTCACGCTCACTTTCATTCACACTCACACACTCACTCACACTCTCACTCTCACTCTCACTCACACTCACACTCACACTCTCGCTCTCACTCACACTCACACTCTCACTCTCACTCTCACTCACACTCACACTCTCACTCTCACTCTCACTCGCACTCTCACTCACACTCACACTCACACTCACACTCTCACTCACACTCACACTCTCACTCTCACTCACTCACACTCTCACTCTCACTCTCACTCTCACTCACACTCTCACTCACACTCTCACTCTCGCTCTCACTCTCGCTCTCGCTCACACTCTCGTTCACAGTCACACTCACACTCTCACTCTTACTCTTACTCTCACTCTCACTCACACTCACACTGTCACTCTCACTCTGACTCACACTAACACTCACACTCACACTGTCACTCTTACTCACACTCTCACTCTCACTCACACTCACACTCACACTCTCCATCTCACTCACACTCTCACTCTCACTCACACTCTCACTCACACTCACACTCTCCCTCTCACTCTCACTCACACTCACACTCTCACTCTCACTCACACTCACACTCACACTCTCGCTCTCACTCACACTCACACTCTCACTTTCACTCACACTGTCACTGTCACTCTCACTCACACTCACTCTCACTCTCACTCTGACTCACTCACACTCTCACTCACACTCACACTCACACTCTCACTCTCACTCATACTCTCACTCTCACTCACACTCACACCCACACTCACACTTTCACACTGTCCTAGTAAATTCCTAGCATGAGAGAGTTGTGAGGCCATTTGAGTTCTGAATTCATTTTGAGTTCTGAGTTCATTTTGAGTTTTGAGTACATTTTGTGTTTTGAGTCCATTTTGAGTTTGAGTACATTTTGAGTCTGAGTACATTTTGAGTTTTGAGTACATTTTGAGTTTGAGTACGTTTTGAGTTTCGAGTACATTTTGAGCTTTGAGTTCACTTTGAGTTTGAGTACATTTTGAGTTTTGAGTACATTTTGAGTTTTGAGTCCCTTTTGAGTTTGAGTACATTTTGAGTTTTGAGTTCATTTTGAGTTTGAGTACACTTTGAGTTTGAGTGCATTTTGAGTTTTGAGTACGTTTTGAGTCCATATTGAGTTTGAGTACATTTTGAGTTTGAGTACATTTGGAGTTTTGATTACATTTTGAGTTTGAGTACATTTTGAGTTATGAGTACATTTTGAGGTTTGAGTCTGAGTGAGTTCTGAGTTTTGCGCTCAATATGAATTTGAGTTTGAGTGAGCGCAGATGTGCTGCTCAGCATTGAGTCCGAGTTTGAGTGAGTGGTGACTCGAAAAAAAAATTGTGAGTGAGTTTGAGTGAACCGCGCCAACTTTGCCGAGGTATGGGTTTGACGCACCGACGCAATGCAGACGATGGGGCGCGCCGTAGTGGAGCGGTCGGGATTAATTTAGACCACCCGGGATGTTCAACGTGCGCCGAAATCTCGTACACACGGGCGTTTCTGCTTTTCGCCAACCATCAGAAAAGCGGCCGCCGCGGTCCGCAATCGAACCCGCGACTTCGGGCTCAGAGGCGCAGGTAGTAGGACGTGTAGTCTGTATAGTTGTTATAAATCGATGATGATGATGGTTTGAGTTTAATGGCGCAAGGCCAACACGGGCAAAGAGTGCCAACGTCAGTTATTTGATGACACAGATGGACAATTAAATACTAAATTGTCTCAGTAAAAACATAAGTGAAACGAATTCGTGAAGATGGCTGGTGTAAAGGGCAAGGACGATTATGCATGATATGAAAGTAGCTGTAAAAACTTGAGTCAACAAAAAACGGATAACACGCTTTTTAGAAAACATTGGGTTGTCTGCCAAGAAGTGTGATAGGTGTAGCGGGATGTGTTGTCTGTACATTTCAGGAAAACGTTTCCGTCGTTTGGTGTCAAGCGCCTTGCATTGAATGCGTACGTAAACTACGGATAGGGCATCTCCACACCGGCTGCACAGGGGTCTTGAAAATCCCGTGAGCAGATACGACTGTGTTGCATGGGTATACCCTATCCGTAGCGTAGCCGAGGCGACTTCCGTGTGTCTGTTGTGTGAGTCAGCTGTGTACCGTCCCTAGTGTGGCGTTATTACATGTATTTTGCTGTCTGACTGTCAACTCCAGTCTGTTTGCCATGTTCTACGCAAGTATTGTCTCATGTGTGGCTTAAGGTCTGTATGGGGTACCGTTGGTATGCCTACATTGTTCCTGAGTGCAGCAGCAGCGGCTCTCTGGTCGGCCAACTCGTTGCTAGCGATCCCAGCGTGTCCTGGGACCCAGCAGATAAGGTGCTTATGCATTTGTGCATAGATAGACATAGTGATGTTGAACGCAAATTAACTATGTGGTTTGGGGGGCTTGTGCGATGATAGTGCACGAACAACACTCAAAGAATCTGGATAGATGTCAGAATTGGGCATTTCATTTTCAAGGATGTGCTGTACGATAAGTAAAATTCCATACGCTTCTGCTGAAAAAATGGTTGTGTTTGTGCTCATGGTTCTGGCTGCATGAAATTTGGACCATGAGCAGCGCAGGACCCAATAGTGGTGGGTTAGAAGCGTCACTGTAAAATTCTGCACATGGGTATTTAAACTGTAGAGACCGAAAGTGCTGGGGTATCGCATCTCGTGGTACCCGATTTTCCTCAATTTTCATAAAAGAAAGATCAGAGGACACATGGCGAACTTTCCAAGGCGGTAAAATGTCTAAAAACGATGATCTGTACACATCTAAAAACGAAGCTCTGAAATTCTAGGCTCGCTCTCTCACTCTAAGCGAAAAGGGCAGAGGAGCGGATGGGCGATTTCAAAACAGCAGAGATGTGGACGTATTGTTAAAGACCAGATAGAAAGGATGGTTATTCAGCGATGACGTTTTAAAAGCATAAAGCAAGTTCATGTACGTCCGTTGGTTTGTAAGGCGCCACTTGTTAACTCGACATACAAACCTTAGATCGGGCTCGTGTGAAAAGCACCCGACGGAAGACGAAGCCCCAAGTGTAGAGCTGGGTCTACCGTTCGCAACCCTGTTTTAGTCGCCGACCCATACATCACACTGCCATAGTCCAAATGAGACCCAACCAAAGCAGCATACAGGCGTTGTAGGAGTTCCTTGTCAGAACCATACGATTGGTGTGAGACAACCTTACAGATATTCATTGCTTTAAGACATTTATGCTTACGTTTTTTCATGTGGGGAATGAATGTGAGTTTGTGTTCAAACAAAACACCTAAAAACTCATGCTCCTTGTTCACAGGA
This sequence comes from Haemaphysalis longicornis, assembly GCF_048455015.1. NCBI lineage: Eukaryota > Metazoa > Arthropoda > Arachnida > Ixodida > Ixodidae > Haemaphysalis > Haemaphysalis longicornis. The sequence goes on along the minus strand of NW_027526460.1, from coordinate 81,376,735 downwards.
ATGGACACCTCATTCAGACTAATGTCGGGGTCCGCAGGGACCCAACGCGTCGTGGAGAACACAACGCAATAGCTTTTTCCAGGGTTAAGTTTTAAATCATTCTTGTCAGCCCAGCCTGCAAGTTTCTTGACGTCCAGCTATACTTGACGTTCGTAGATTGATATATTACGTGATTTAAAGAAAATCTGGATGTCATCTACATACATAAAATAAGAGACTGTAGGTGGCAATGCCTTCCCAAGAGAGTTCATCTTAATTATGACAAGAGTGCAGCTAAACACGCCACCTTGTGGCGGGCATTTTTCTTGCACGTCAACGTTTCAAAGTGCACTACCGACTCTCACTCGAAACGTCCTCTTCTACAAGTAACTAATAAGAGTAATTAGCATGTTACCCGTAACACCGAATGACTTGAGGTCACTATGTATGCCGTGACGCCAAGCGGTGTCATAGGCCTTCTAGAAGTCAAAAACACCGTACCACGTAACTGTTTGTGAATGAAGGCATCTTTTATATGTTTCAAGTGCCACGAGGTAGTCGTTTGTAGATAGCCCCGAACTGAAGCCTGCCTGGCAGGTCTCGAGATGAACGTTGCGCTCCAAGAAGTACACGAGTCTGCTGTTTATTATCTTCTCGACAAGCTTGCACAGGCAGCTTGTTAAAGCAATGGGCCTGTAACTGGCAGGAGAAGAAGGGTCCTTCCCTTCTTTCAGAAAAGCCACTACTATGGCCTCCGTCAAAGTGCGTGGAATGTGCCCCGAATGCCATATTTTATTGTAAAGATGCAGAAGTGTATCAAGGGTGTCTGAGTGTAGGTGTTGTATTATCGTGTATGTAATTGTGTCTGCACGTGGAGCTGAAGGGTTAAATGCGGTCAGAGCGGCCTTCAGCTCATGCATTAAGGAGAATTGTAGGAAGTGTGCAACTTGTTGCTATCACGCAGGGACTTTTCTGTTGATGTTTTATGTTGCATGAAAGTGTTTGTGTAGTGTGCTGAATTGGACACGTGTTCGAAGTGTTGTGCAAGTGTGTTAGCCTGGTCTCCGAGTGTGTCCCCTGTTGTGCTAACCAGGGGCAGGCTGTGTGTCTGTTGTCCTTTGAACTTACGTTTGCGTGCCCAGAATTTGCCTGTGTCCGTGCATGAGTATACGGATGTCAAGAAGGTGTGCCAACACTCTCGTTTTGCCTCATGGCGCACGGATTTTCCTAACGCCTCTGCCTTTTTGAACAAATGGAGGTTTCCCGAAGGGGGTACCCACGAAAGATACCCCACGCCTTGTTCTGGGCCTTACGCGCCCACCTACAGTCTTCATTCCACCACTTCTTCCTCTGGTAGCGCAAGGCACTAGAGGCGTGAGGAATAGACTTTTTGGCGGCGCCGAGAATGTGCGCCGGGAGCTGTTGGGTAGCTTCTTGAACGTGTAGGTGTCCAATTGATGTGTGGTGTAATTTGCATGCCTCCGTAAATGTACTCCAGTCAGCTCTTGCTTCATTGAACCTGTATTGGGAAGGTGGACTGCATGGGAATTTACCTATATATGTTAGTGAGGTGGGGAAGTGGTCACTACCTAATGGGCGCGTGCCCACGCCGCACTCAAGACAAGAAAATATAACTGCGGAGCCAATAGCAAGTCAAGATATGAGTATGTTGTACCTTATGGTATGGTATGTAGTCTGCTTCTTGTTGAACAGGCATGCTCCAGAGGATGTTAAAAACTTCTCTATCAGGCGACCTTGGGCATCTGTGCGAGAAGAGCCCCAAAGAGAATTGTCCGCATTAAGGTCGCCTGTAAGGATGCATGGTTCGGGCAGCTGGTCGACCTGTGCCTCAAAATCACAGCTCGAAAGTGCAACATCAGGAGGAATGTATATGAAGCATACCTTTATCAACCTATTAAATATCATTAAGCGAATTGCTACAGCCTCAAGGACAGTGTTCAAAGTGACAGGATGGCATGCTAAGGATTTCCGGGCGATTATGGCCACACTGCAAGAATAGTGTGTGCATCATCCCCGTCCTTTCTGTAAACCAGGTAACTACTCCAGAAGTTTGTGTGTTTGGAATTCAAATGTTTTTCCTGAACACACATTACACTTGGCTGATTAGCATGCAGTATTTCTTATACATCGTCACGATTTTTAAAAAGGCCTCTGCAGTTAAATTGTATTATTTTTTCTCTTCCCAGTATGAAGTGTTCGGAGCTACTAGACTGAGTTGTTTATGTATCCTCTTTCGGGGCTAGGACTCTCGGGGGGGGGGGCTTTCTCGGCCTGTCTTGAAGTATGGATGCAGGAACCCGCTCCTTTCGCTGAAAGGCAAAGAGTAACGGTCCCACGACCATCTCATCATCGGATGTCCTAGGGGTGCCCGATGGACCAGGCCCCTTGGACTTTGCCCTCGTTCGGATGCCTTTTGTTACTGAGCCGCTACCTCCGAAGGTGACGGGAGCACGACAGGTGGCACGGGCGGTGCGGCAGAGGTGGGAGCCGATGCGGGACCCCCCTATCCATCTCCTGCGCATGCTCCGGTGGAAGCAGGGAGGGTGAGGAAGCAGGTGCTGGAATGGCATCGGCTCCGACGGTGGCTGTTGCCACCACAGCCGCTGCTGGCTCAATGAGCAGTGCGGAGGAGGGTTAGGCTGCATGAGGCAACCCATGGGGGGTGGGTGCGGGACCAAGTCCGACTCTCGGTACTGGATCCCTGCCGAAACAAGACGCCACTCCACCCAAGGTCGACCTGCGTCGGCGTACTTTCCCATAGGGAAAAAGGTGAACCTCTTCCGCGCCTCTGGTAAAGAGATGTTTTCAGTGAATTTCACGTTGATTATATTGTTTTCTTGCTGATATTTCTCGCATTTCCTGGAGTAGGCCGCATGTGGGCCCCTGCAGTGTGCACAAGTGAGGGTATCAGAATTGCAATTGTCTGTGGTTTGGTCCTGCGCGGCACATTTCGCACAGGTTGTTTTGCCACGGCAAGAGGTTGTACCGTGCCGGAACATCTTGCACTTGAAGCAGCGGCGTGAGGTCGGTATGTACGGGCGATTGTAGCATCGGATGTAGCCTGCATTTATATATTGTGAAAGTGCAGATCGGTCAAAGGTCAGGATAATGTGTTTGGTGGGGAATATTTTATCATCCCTTTGCATTGTAATGCTCAGCACGGCTATGACGCCCTGGTCCTTTAATCCTTCAAGAATATCGGATTGTGTTTCTGTAAGATCTGTCTTTGAATCATGCCCTGGGAGCTGTTCAGGCTCTGTTGGAGCGTGCCCTGATGACTAGATCAAGGATGCGAGTCTGGGCAAGAAGTGTGCGGGATTGTTGTTCAGTATTGAGTTCGACAAGAATTTCTCCCGTACTGAGCTTTTTAGCGTGATTCTTTCCACGTAATGTGCTTTGCAAAAATTTCGATACCAGGAATACCGACAGTGAAGCGACAGGTCTTGTTGAGTCAGCTGGCTCAATCACAAGAGAACGAGAATAGTTGTTCACTTTTTTAAAAAGAAAGTTGTTGAAAGAGGCTGGAATGAAACTTCGATGCGGCTCCTTTTCAGGGACCGATCAAGTTTGGGGGAGGGTTGAAAATACCATACAGCCTAGTATAAAACCAGAGAGATGAGGGTACTTTCTTCGTCAGCCTTACCCTGATAGCTGAAGAGGTCCCGAAGCTCCCTTCTTGGTAAATAGACAGGGAGCCCATCCGCCGGAGCTTGACCTGGGCTCCGACGGCCACCGTCTGTAGTTTTGCACTTCACCCTAAAACGCCTAGCCTTGGTAGATTACAGCGTGAGTATGGGTTCTCGGGGTCCGCAGTGTCGCCAATACCGTCACCAAGATTGCCCAAGGTGACCCGTGGGGTAGATGGTAAATTGGACTTCCTTCCTCTTCCACTTCATGAAATTCGTACCGTGGACTTGCACGAACAGCCCCTCTACCCAAGTTCAAATGTACCCGCTGCTGAATACATTGAAGGTTTAGATTTCAGTTGTGCACGGTACGTTGGGTAGAGCAGCTTGGCTTGTATACAACTCTTGTACAACATAATTGCATGGGGGGAGGAAAAACGTTGCAGACAGTGGAAAATACTGGCTACTTCTCAGCAGCGTGTATGTTTTAAGACCTATTTTCAGCCTTATGTGTGGTTACCTTAACGTCCAGACAAACGAAGTTCCAGGTAACGTCAGCAGCAACTTAAGTCAGCAGCCAAAATGGCGTCAGGCATATGAGCTGGTCTCGATTCGTGGGGTTCAGTTCCCATCCAGTGGAAATTTAGCTGACTTTTTTTTCAATGCAATAAATTTACTTCCATTCTTTCGAGCCCCACAAGCCATTTTAGGAGAATTTCGCTCCCTGAGACGCCGGACAATGGCTTCTCGGTTCTAAGTGGAATTTATTTTTATATCATTACAAAGAAGTTCTTTAGTGCGGACCGAAACAGAATATAGTTGCTCCTAAAGAACAATATTTAAACTATCGCTTGGAGGTATGTGAGTGAAATTTTTGTTTACTTCGTACTGAGTTGATGCCCTGTATTAACCCTGTGCTATTTACTCTAGCTTCAACTCACCTTTACATAAATCAACAGGCTTAGTTTCTGTGAGCTAAGTTCTAATAAATCCAGTGCACTTATTTTAGCCTTTTTTAGAGTTTACTGTAGGCTATCAAATAGAAAATTTAGAATGTTCTGATCTTGCCCTTTGCTCTATTCGAAGGAGAAAGTTTTACTGCCGATGCTATAAGGAATGGCGCAAGATTTCCTTCGATTTATATGTCTTCTAGAACTACGTCCTCCACCACATTACTCTCTTTCTTCCATTTCTGCGTGACTATTTAACTGTGGATTCTTACAATTCGGTCCAGATATATTCATTTTAGATGCGACGCATCGCATTTACTCGCCTTGTCCCTGCATCCATCCGGCGTTGTTGTCGGCGTTGTCGGCGTCCACCACTCCTCCGTTCTCCTCCTCGCCGCGCCAGCTGCGCTCTCGGCCTCTCACCCCCTCTCCTCTCTGATAGCGAACACTCGCTCGCGAGGAACATTGGATTGGATTCGATTGAATTGGCTTGGCTTGGCTTGCCTTGGCTTGGCTTGGCTTGCATTGGCTTGGCTTGGATTGGATTGGACTGGATTGGATTGGAACTCTGCGATGCTTCGCATCACCTCAGGGTTCCTCTCGGGAAGATCGTGTAATTTTTTGTCCTCAACATTGTTTTATATGATTTGTTAAGTTTTTCATTAGCTCCGCTGCTTTTCAGTTCGCGGCTTTGGCTGCGCTCTTGCGCTGATTTGCAGCGGACAGTATCGTAATTGGACGAATTTTGTGCAAAGGAGGCGCCGTGCTACGATTTGTAAAGTGCTACACTCTTGGGTTTGCAAACTTTTGACATCTCCTTTTGCGGGAGGGGAAACTGTCAAAACAATGCAGCAAGCTGTGAAACGAATGCACAGTCGATCTTCCTGGCTCCCTCCCACCCACAGCGATGGAAGCTATACATCTATACAGAAATCATTTGTAAGGTCTCTGTCTTGCAAAAATTTTACATATGCCGTTTTGTTTAAGAGCAGTTGCGCAAGGTGCATCCGCAAAATAAAACTCAACAATACAATAACTGTACCCACTTAACTAAAAAACAATATAAATAGTACAGCTATTGACACTGTGTTCGAATTAAACTCATGTAGTGCAATTTTGTACTATGGGATAAATACAAGCGACGCTGGAGTACAGGGGCCCTTATTACAGGGGCCGTATTACAGGGGTCCTTTGAAAAAGAAATTACGTTGCCACTGGCCATTATCTTCCCGTTACAATTTTCTTCATGGGATACTTTTCTTTGAGGAATTCATCATATGCATCTTTGGTACATTGCTGTCTGAGCTAAAAAGCTACAAACTGCGCATTCGTGTCACTGATTGTTTCAGTTTTTTGTTTTCCGTCACTGAAAACCGTATGACAAAGAGAAATAGAATGCCAGCTAGCCGTAAACGTGTGTTTATGAAGAAATTTTGCACGATGTTTCTGGCTTCTGACATTAGTGTTTTACTGCATCCAACGCTACGTGAGCAATGAACACTATCAAATTTCCCCTAAATATTCTGTGCATGTTGAAGTTACGGCAAAACAGCAGGTTTAACATTTTTGAAGATGATACGTGGATAAAAAGTCTTTGCAGGGGACGGTGCTTTTCAATTTGGTTTCTTCTCGATTAATATGTTTTCATATTACAGTTGTAATAACCGTCTGCATGCTTGCTGACCTCAATACCACAAGTTTTATCTTGATTTGAAATTTCTACAGTGCTTAATGCCATGTACACTTTGTCATCTCGTGTTTTTGCCAGGCTCTAGCCCACCCTTTCATGGTGCCTTTTCAAGCCATGAATATGGCAGAGCTGCCCAGGAGGTGTCGCTGATCAACGTGTTTATGTGTAAGTGGGCCGAGCCGTGCTTGTGCAAAGTCGAGCATAACGTTTCTTATTTGGAGCAGTTAACAACTTTCTGTGTGTAGCTGATGTTGCAAGTGGCGCTTTCTTTGCATACTCATGATATTTTATTGTCACAAAATTGACAAAATACTGGTGAATTTTTATTCTATTTTTAGATGTACAGAAGACAAGTAAAAGAAAGAGTTTTCAATTGTTTTTGCACCTCGCAGAGCAATGTGACTGCGGAATGTCAGCAGGAAACACGGGTCTCTGTAGGGCATCTCACCTTTGTGTGTAGTGCACAATGGTCTCACATCCAACTTCTCAACTATACTCCGGTGGAACTTATGAACTACAACGGAAGTAGCCCCTGCACCTCATCACTGCACCGGCTGTTTCTTCGCGCGGTTCAAATAGTGTCTTAATGCAAGGGTTTTTCACGGGACACAAGTCCTTTCCCCTTTTTTTGAACCGAATCTGGTTATAAATTAGCGCAGCGACAAAAATAGAACTAGGAGAGAAGAATCAGACAAAGCCATGAATTCAATCAATCTACTTTCAAAACACTTGTCCATGTTGACGTCCAGGACTATCGCTTCGGCAGAGTGACCAAGGACATGAACTATTACCGTTCATTACTTGTACCCGAGTATAATGTGACGAGGGAGCTTGTGGTACTGTTTTGTTGAGTGAACGAGGTTCATCACAGATATGCAGTCCGTGATCCCACTCTTCTAGGATGTACAGGAGTTGTTGGGGTGGGTTTATTATCCGAGAAACTGCTTTGTTCTAGCCGCTTCTTTGGGAAGCGATAGACATTTCATTTCCCCCTTTAGTAGGTGAACGCTGTAAAGTTATGCTGCACTTCGGTGTTTTTTTTCAGTAATGTCCTAATGAATCCTTATATACGAGCTCAAGGAAGTATAACGGGCAAGTTAAAATATATTGCTGTTCGCGCCTAATGTGTCAGGTTTCCTTGGAGATCATTTTCACACTTGCAAAACAGTGATAGCCCTAGTGTGCTTTGTAAACATTGGGAGCACTACTGTCGTTATGTATATTATGTATTTGGATTTCCCCACGAACACATTTTGTGTTCAGAGTGCACTGATCCCTTATGCTGGGAGCATCAGGTTTTGGCAGGACATGGTACGCACTTTGTTGGTACTAAATTAGGAAAAAGCTGTGCAATTTGCGCGCACTGCCCTTGGTGTTAACACTTTCCATAGCTGCCCTTGTGTCTAGTTTTCTTCAAGATATTCCAGTTGAAGATATTCAACTTGCACCTTGACATATTTACGGACATGTTCGTTAGTTTGAGTTTGTTTATGTATTCAGATGTCCTTTTTATAGCGCAGTCAAAATGATGTTCAAAAAGAAGATGCCAAATAGTTATCTTTTCCGTTTTATATCTGGGAAATTAGGTACTTTGATGATAGCACTTGATAACCACTCTGCCAATACTCAGCTACAGGCAACTTGACAGGCTTGCAAAACTTGGAGCTTTGTCAATAGTAGCTTAGCAATGTGTACCACACATTTGTGCAATTTTTTTTATTTTTAGGTGCATGCATGTTCTCTCTCTTTGCTGCTACTAGTGCCTATCTGTCCTGTGGTTATAAAATGACCTTTTAGTAGATTGCCTGCTGCAGTGCAAATAATTATGCACTGTGCATTTGTGTCGTTTTCCACGGAACATGCAACTGAGTACGTCAGTAAGACCACCTTCGTGACACCATTTTTTATTTCTTTGTTCCTACGGCATTTACCATCACTTACACATTGCAGCCGTACAGGTAGCAGGTAGCTACAGGTACAGCATGTTTCTGCGAACCGGAACGTAACACCCGGTGAAAAGGTTCATGTGTGGCTCAAAGTTGTTAATTGGTCAATTTTGGGGAAATTTTTAAGGTGAGGTGAGTCTGTGCGTAGGAAGATTTTACATACATGTAGGCTAATGGCTGCATTTCAGACGAATGTCAAATTTTTCCTCGCAGTAGCTAAAAGCTGCATCATAAAACCGAATTCCGGCCGGTAGAAAAAACAGCCCACAAATCTCCATCAATATGTTCAGCCTAAACCTAGCTAAAAGCTGTATCATAAAACCAAATTCCTGCCGGTAGAAAAAACAGCCCACAAATCTCCATCAATATGTTCAGCCTAAACCTGGCTCATCTGAACACTTGGAAATAACCTAACATGCGCCCCACTCTCTACTGGTGCACGTGGTCAGGCCTTGCCCAGGCAGCAAACCCTGACCGCTGACCGGCGCGCTTCTCGTAACGTTTTGCACGAAGCGTGGCATCAGCACTTCACTGCGAGGTTTTCACCACGTCATGCGAGTGCAGTAGTTGAAAGGCTGTTTGTTTTTAGCTGCTTTGCCTGTGCAACTAGTAAATTTTAGTTAAAATGTGCTACACAAAACGTTTACTGTGCAGAATTCCTCGGAGATGTCTCACGCACACGCAGGAAATTAACAGTTGTCCCAGCTTGCACACTTGCTGCCAATGCTTGTTTCAGGTTGCTCATATTGCCATGTAGCCAAGAACAATGTAGGTTCTTTCAAAGAAGCAAACTTTAAACAAAGTTTATTAGAGCGAATTTGTGCTCCACTAAAAAATAATGAGTAAAGAGAAGCGGCTAAAGAATGGTGAACAAAACGATGCACACAGTACAGCATTGGCGCTCTACTGTGTTTTCAACTTGGATTTTGTAGCTTGCTGCACCATGTTGGGCTAGTTGGTGAATCGGCACTCACATGCGTTCAGCGCAAATTTTGACAAAGGAGACGTGTGCACAAAGCGGTTTGAAGACACTGCTTGTACTGTTTGCATATCTTCTTTCTGGTTAGTGTAAATGTGCGATGCTGACACTTCACTGTGTGGTTATCCCGAGCAGCAAGATAGCGACCAAAAAGCGCCCACTACCGCAGGCTATGCAGAAAAATAGAAAAAAAATGTGCAAATTGTATGGCAAAGCCACATTTTTGCATTGCCTCGTCAGAAGTGAAGCTGAGGTTTTGTCGAAACCTTTTTGTGCTTGATATTGGCTTGACATTTTGAGCGTTCGCTCCTGCTGTAACGTAAAGAAGTATTAAGACAGAAGGCCTTGCGATTTTAAAAATACGGCCGTAAAAATCACAGACAAGCTGATATAAAATTGCTCGACGTGATTATTTATATCGAAATATTGCTAGCACCATCGCTTAACGAATGGGTATGGAGCTTTTTTTCTAATCAACCTCGAAAGAGAAGGACCATAGTTGGGGTGCTTGCTGTTTCTTGGTGGCTAGTTCTAGAAGCTTGCTTTTGCTAGAGCGTGCATTGTTTTCTCTTATTTTAGGACCAAGTAAAATGAGTGAATGTGTTCTTATGTTGTGTATTTGGCTTTAATGAGTACAGGCCAAGCTGAGTGAAATTGGTGGTCAGCTGGAGGGCGACCACAGCAAGGGCTTGTGCGCCTGCCTGGAACTGCTTTGGGACTTCCGGTGCCACAAGACACTGGTTTTGGTGGGGGCATTGGACATGTACTGCCTGCTACGGGTCGAAGCGGAAGGCTCTCTACTGCAGTGCTCAGCCGTCCTGCGCCTCTGTGTGGGGGCCGTGGGGACGGTCAAGCGGAAACATTGGCTGGAGCTGCCGACAGCCCCACTTGCCGGCACTGCCGATTGCTTGTGCAGTCTCTGCCACACCTGCTCTTCGAATGCCTTGAGGTTGCGACAGGGAAGCCACAGCTGCTGGACACGCTGTGGGACGTTCGCCCGCTACAGCAGCTGCTGTGGCTACTGGGTTGTGCCAGTGAGCACAGCGGAGTCCACTCCGGACTCTGCGTACTAACCCAGTGATTTGGGACTAGTTTGAAGATCGTAGGGTTTGTTTGTTTGTTTTTATCTTGCCGTATGTGCGTGTATTACTCTCATTTTCATTGTTATACCTCGTTTCAATACCCTTTCACTTCGTCTCCCTTTTCTACGTTCTTTTCCTCCATTTCCATATCCCCCACAGCACAGGCATTTAGGTGTCAAGAACGGACAAATAACGCCTGCTGGTATTCTTTCATTCCGATTTTCCCTCCAATAAGTTCATTCAATCAATAATTCTGGTAAACATAAAGATTACTGGAGTTCCAATTTTTTTACTACTGGTACTTACTTTACCCACACGGTTCTCTCCCATATCTCTCCATCACTCTTCCAACACGACTGCTGCACTGCCAACGTCCCTCTCACTACCTACCACTTGGTGCACTCATGCCCAAACAGCATGAAACCCATCTTGAACCCATCACCTGAGCAGTAAGACTATGCGCTGACCAGCTCGGCTCCAAAGCAACAATGAGCTCCGGTCGACCGGGCACTGGATACAGCGCGGGCTCGCGGCTTCTTGGAATTTGGGGGCTGACCACTTCCGCTCTTACTCCTTTCTCTTTAAGATAAACAAAAGTTTACCTCTCCCTCTCTCTCTCTCTATTATCTGTGAGAAACGGCCCGGTGTGTATGAATGTAGGCAGCAGCGTGTGCCGCCTCGTTTTCCTTCGAAGGACTCGTGTCCGGGGGTCCAGAGAATCTGCATTTCCGGAACTGCCACACTCTTCGCTGTATGTTTAAGGTCGTGGGTGTTATGCGACCTAGCAGGAAGTTGCGGCAGGCGGCTTGCGAGTGACCAAGTCGTTTCCAGTGGTGGCGGCTAGAGCGATCGAAAGTTCTTCTGCTGCCTCAATAGATGTAGTGTGTACTGTAGCGGCCGTCAATTCTACACCGTTGGCGTCAGTGACAGTCACGGCATGGGCGCGTTGGTGGTATGCAGAGGCATCCGTGTAAAGAGTACAGGGAGAGTTGAGGAAGCGTTTTCTAAGGGCTCGTATCCGGGCTTCTCGGAGTGCCTTGTTATAGATGGGGTGCATATTTCTGGTAATGGGTGCGACTTTGATGTACTGCCGGATGGGAAGAGGGATGCGTTGCCTTTGTTCCCATTTTGGGGGAGCCCTGTAGCCGAGTCAGGTAAGTGGAGCCCTGCCGGGTGGCGTGAGCTTAAATCGCGTGAATTAGGAGATGCGATGAGCGTCTTCCAGTTCCTCCCATGTATTAAGGACGTTGAGCTCTAGATTTTTTCTTGTTGCTGTTTTTTGAGGCAGTCCAAGGGCGGCCTTGTAGGCTTGGCGTATGACGATGTATAGCTCTTCTTTCTATGCGTGTTTCAGCGTCAAATACGGTGTCCCGTACGTAACCCGGCTAATAAGGAGGGCGTGAATGATGCGCAGGGTGTAAGCTTCTTGTAGCCCAAATCGCTGATGCGAGATTCTGCGGATGAGATGAATGAGCTGGTTAAGAGTCCGTTGCAAGGGAAAGATAGTCTGCGCCTGATCCATGTTTTGGTATGGTGAGCCTGATATGCGTAGGTGTGGGACATTGGGGACGGAAAAAAATTTCTTCCACGCCACAACCCTTTAAGCTAATTGTACTTTCGCAAACTGCGTCAACTTCGTAAATTTATTTACACATTCTGGGGAAGATGGAATGTTGTGGCACGTACGTTTTCTGGTCGCTTCTAGTATATGACTGGAACATAGGTTTTCTGGTCGCTTAGGTCAGTTCAGATTAAATGCCTTTAAAAGTATTTTACGTCTCTTTTGCTAACAGAAAGCAACTGAAATTTGACAGTTTTCACATTTTAAGGATATTTTAGTTATACAATTAAAGTTGTTTTCGGGAAATCTATTACCAAATCTGCAATTACGTTTTTTGTCGTACATATTCACGCAAACTTTGTGTTGTGAGAATTCTATTAAAATACGTCTGATAGCTTATTGGGTAGACTTTATGTTCGACTTTATTGTCAGAAACAATGAGAAGAGTAAATTTTCTTTCAATTCATAACAAACTTTCGTTATCATGCCTTTGCTCTATGTTGAGCACATCATCGGTTCGCCCTGTGGATAAAGTGCTGCTGGGTAAAGCTGTGGTATATAGAAAGGAACAGCTAATGAAGCCAGGTTATGTGGGAGAATGATAACTATTACATAGCCTACATGAGTTTTCAAGGAAAAACGTCGCGAACAATGTCGCTCACTCAGCCGTCAGCCTGGATATATTGTAGCCTTGCGGTGGCTTTGGCGTTTTCTTCGGGGTGTAGTTGAAGCTGCGCTGTAAAGCTGAGCAGGAGACTCCCATTATTCTGTACTTTACGTTACCTTTACCTTTAAAGTGTATAGATATCTGCGTTGCAATAATTTGCGTTTATATTTTTTGTCCAGATCAAGGTAGGCCCAGGTTACGTTATACAGTCGACTGTGGATAATTTGAAGTCGCTTAAACGGAATTCTCGCGTAATTGGAATTGCTATGCTGAGTCTGGAAATTTTACACGCAAAATAATTGAAGAAATTTCTGAAAACTTGGAAGCTGAAACCCATTATCTTGAATACTTGGAATTGGAAATTATTTGGAATCGAAACAATTCCCGTGATAACCATTCTGTGATAAAATACCAAATTTTATGCGCCATTACAGCCCCGTTTCCTCTACCATATCGGCGCTATCGCAACAGAAGTAGCGCGCAGTTTCGAAATTGGTGGGCCACTTGGAACTCGCGCCGTGTGAGAAGATTGTGTGTGAGAACCCCCTTCAGGCGTTCATTTTTAGATAAAGCATGTGAAAAGTCGAGTCCAAAATTTTTTTTGTAAGTAAGTGCTTGAGTACATGGTTAGGGCATAGAGAAGAGGTCCCAAAGTCACAGACTGCAACTATTTATGAGTCCACTATAAAAGTGAACTACAATCACGACCCGTGTCGTACATTCAACTCTGCGACAAAAGTCACGATTGTGAACAAAAATCAAGAACGGGACGTGGGCGGAATAAAGACATGCTGTTGTGCTTGTTTATTTGCGAAATTAATCCGTTGACCTCCACTGTGGGGAGCATCATAAACTTTGTAGTTTCGGTGCGTCAAACCCCATAATCAGCCAATGAATCATATTTTTGTTTATTTGGCACTTCGGTTAATTTGAAGTTTTTTGCAGTCCGAATAGACTTAGTAATAACTGGAGGCAACTGTATATGTCTCCTTGCATAGCGACGGTTGCGAAAAACGGGTCTTGGAAATGAGTTATAATTTTTTCTCATGTTCTGTTCACTTTTTATTGCATTGCAAGTGTAGACTCTGGGACAGCGATCTAAAGGCGACACCAGCTATATGGCCGGTATTCAATGGCGCGGTATGCATGCAGGCAACCATGCGAGTGCGCCGCCATATCTGTGGCCAAGCGTCTGTTGCTAGGCGACGTTGCGCGCACGGCCCCCAGATCAGGCACCCCTCTTCTCCTCTATGCAACGATGTGAGTGCGCCGTCACTCGTTACCTCGGGCTCCGCGGGATGGCAGCACTTGTCCATGTCCGCGGCGCATCGGCCATGTCTGTGGCCGTTCCCAGTGTTCCCAAGCGAAGAAATTGACCGCTAAACTTTTCAACGAATACCGTCTATAGGTCATGTGTCACACCGCAGAAAAATTGTTCGGTCAGTGGCATTCCCTGTCCACGTCATTGGATGGTAAATTAAAGCATGGAGCGGCGTTACCGCCACATTTTATGCGCATAAAGAATAACTGTGACGCATGGCAATCCACAGGAGGCGGGAATATGTCCACTGCTTCTTTAGGTAAACAATTCTCCCCTGTCCGCAAACGGTGATAATGCGCTTTGACGCAGGAATAACAGAGACTCCTACAGAAAAGGATGTAGTTTCTTTTTTTATATTTCGATGCGGCAGCAGCACCTGGAAAACGCAGGACTCGTCTTAGAGCCTGGCAGCTCGTCGCATTTGCATACTTACCAACGGTGTCGCTATACTCTGCATGACGCAGACATAGCAGGCAATGTAAAACAAAAGCGTGAGATCCAAACCTATTTTTCTCTCGCATAAAATACAGTTTACTACTCTGAAATATCTTTGGCATTAAAGTCGAACATCAGATCCACTAGTATAAGTATTTTTACTAAAACGTCCGCAATGTGAATGTTGCTTCTTTATGTACGGGAAAGTCCGTTATGGCAGATTTTGGAAGTTCCTTTCCAAAAAAAACCTCCACTGTACTGCACTGAACACCTGTTGTGCGGCAATGTCCCTTACTACAGATTTTGCAAATTAATTTGCAAAAAAGAACTCCACTGTAATGCACGGAAAATATTTTTCAACAAATCGACCCAAGTACTCACCTCTGCAAACTTAAAGTTCTCTCCACATTGCAGGAAATATTTGTAAAAATGTTCATATGACGCCATTTTGGCTGCATTCTGTCTGCAAAACAAGAAACAAATACGTTTTAACAACATTCTTTATTGACCGAAGAGAGCAGGAAACACGTGTGCCACAGCAAGAGATTCATTTTTTCGTATTCTCCATAATGTTATGACTAATTAAAATTTCACGCAGTTCTTACAAGCACCGTGTCTTAAACCTGTTTGATCTTGCGGTTGCCTTTTGATGACGACCCGCAAAATGACATCTAGCGCCTTGAGAACAGAACTTGAACTGACACTTTTCTATTCTGGAGTTCTTCAAGGATGATGCTTGAGGAAGAAATTATTATTGTTGTGTTTTCTCGGAGCTGCACGCTACAAAAAAGAAAAAGTTGACAAGGACACACGCTATGACGACAGGGCGAACAAGGAAACTGAAATCAATTTTTAGGCATCTGTAAGGTCCACTCATGAGGTCAGTGGACGGGCACCCCGGCCTTGCGTGTAATTGGATAGGTCCCCGCTGCCCTGTCTAAAAGCACAACACTGCCAACACTACACTGTTGCCGTCGTCAAATCGCTGCGACGTGTACGGGCAACGGCTTTTCTGGATGGAGAGAATGCCGCGAGAATAATCCCCTTTACGAAGGCAGACGGCCCCGCCAAATTCAGAGGATTGTTAGCGTAGCGACAATTAACGGGTCATTATTGTCGTCTGACCACACGGCATCGGCGGCTTTTCCGCGAGATCCCTTTGTCGCGCTTCTGTGAGAAGGCTGCTATTCGGTAGCCGCAGCTTTTCGCCCCGACCCTTGGGTGGGTGTGTATGTACTCCCGGCTGCGTGTCGGCGCGCAGGATTTTGGCCTCTAGTTGGTGGCACCTTATTGATTATTCGGAAAATGGCTGAGTGGCAGCCATCTACATGAAGTTGGGCCCTCCCTCCCACATGTGCTAAAGCTGGAGGGCGTGCCTCAGAGAGGGTAATACCGAAGAATTATAAGGCCGAACAAGGCCGCAAAAGAGCGTTCTTGTCTGAGCTATCAGCTAGGCAGTTCCCGGCGAGGCAAAAGTCTCCCCGTTGAAGCTAGGTTGGGATTTGTGAGCCCGTTAAGCGAGACGTAGATTGAGGATCACGTCGAACGTTTAGGGTGCCGCTATGCACCGGGCAACTAGACGGGTCCAGCTTCGGGAACTAAGTCCCGGCCGTCGTCTCTCTAGCGGTTTGCGTACGCTCCAACCGTCGGAGTGCTAGATGGAGTTTGAGGCTCTTGATGGACTTGTGCGTACTTAACGCTTGCGTCTAACTGCAGTCTAAACTCGTTCCTTTTTGTACTCACGTATACAATTACTTTGATGGAAATAGTTGTATATCAATCTTCGTTCCCTCTCATCGAATCAAAACAACTCAAGTTGGTCAATTCGACCACCATCTCCGAGAACTTCAACACACCGCCGTACGAGCCTACTAACAAATCAATCGGAGCACGAGCGATTGGGCTCCTGATTTGCACCTGATTTCTGGGGAACGAACATCGCGATGTTTACTGCATCTATAAATGACGCCATTTTACCGATTCAGATTGGGTCAATGCACACCATATTTTAAGGTTGAAATCATGCTCTGATCGCACGCGCCCAAGAGGTTTCCCTGGTGCCATAGAGGAGGAATGCAAAATATTTTATAATGGCTCAACTGTTTGTTGTGCAGAAATTTCGACATTCGCTCATTTTTGTTTTCCCTATCCTGCAATAAAACCACCCTGGAAAGGAAGCGTATACGGGTTTCCTACAACATTCACCGACAAAAGAAGCTAAAACAATTTTGCATAAAGTTAGTAGAACGTATTTTAGATCCGCTTCTCAAGAGTAAAGTTTTAAGCAGTTTTTAAATATGCAGTCGATCTTTTAATAATTTTAGACAAGTGTAACACCACAGCTAAACACGATGTGGTCTGTGATATCCTCCGAAATTTTAACCGGCGTCGCAAAAGGTTGTCGTTCACACCTAGCCGGTACGTTTATAAATATTCAATGTATAAAGCTTAACTAGGACGTACGGGAAACCACGTTTCCCAATACATTTCCTCCCGCGGCAAGAAGAGCGTTACCTTATGACTAGTTAGTGAACAAAGGGACAACCCTGCTCTTCCTTGAGTCGGTGCTTGAACGATCTCGTATATGCCAGCCGCAAGAAAACTTCCATAGATCGTTGAATAGACTTTTGCCTCAGGGCTTCCTTCAAAATGGCATGAGACTGTGCTTGAAACGTTCCTCCAAAAACAACGGGGCGCAAGAAGCCTTCACGGCGTGAACTTGGAGCTCTACGAGGCCGAGTGTTGAGCCTTGCATGAAATGGCGGATTTCCAATGGAAAAAAACTTCGCTGGCGATTACGCTACTGCATAATGCGATATTTGGGCACAGCAGCAGTACGCTGAAGCAGCACTCACTCGTGGGATCTCTCGACCGCAGCCATAATGAGCATCTGCGTCGGCGGCAGACCGCTACCCCCGTCTTAGGCAGATAACGCACGCCATCGTCACGCTCATGACCCTCTCACGTTTTCGCCAGCGTCGCGCAGACGAGCGTCTCTTGCAGGCGCAGAATACTGCGGCCCCTCGGCCACGGCGACCCGCGCTCCCTCACAATTTTGCGACACTCTCCTTACAGCCTACTGCACCCCCCACCCCCCCACCCATCGTACACTTTTAGAGAGCGCTTGCGCCTTCATGATGAATCGCTCTCCCCTTATAATTCTGTGGCACTCTCCTCCTTTTATTTCGGTCACTATTCGGTCTTGGCATCGTTCTTTCGGTATTTTCACTACTCTGTCTTTCCATCGTTCACCCGGTTGCAACAATCACGCGGCCTAGACCACAGACGGCCACCATAGGGGTGCGCCCTAAAACAAGTGGCAAATAGGTATTATGTGCCGTCGTGTTGTCCGCACCAAACAAATCGACTCAGTACGCTCTCGCATAAATAACAACAGAAAACCGAAGTAGAAAGACGGCAAAAGGCACAAGAACCCTTTGTCGACTGGTGACATGGGTTATCTATTGGGTCCCCCTGACATGTGGCAAGCCCTACGCTGGGAAGCCGAGACGTTGCCTCAAGGACATGGGAATAAGCATGGGCGGACGTCAAAAAATGGTTTAGCACACCTGCCGGGAATTCTGGTGCCTGCGCGGCTTAACCACAATTCTCTGGGGCAAAACATTTTTGGCGAAGAAATTTCCAGACCGTACTGAAGCTGTCAAGAGCATTGTGCAAGCCAAGCTGTTATCGGCTCACACCTGCCGTCGTCGGTGTTGCTATTGGCGGTGAGCGCGGCCATGGGCGGCCCTGCGCATCACGCCTCCGTGACGTGACCTTTTGGAGTTTCACGGTTGTCGTCTGCTTCTCTCGTGCACGCCCTCCCTGCTGTTTTTTTTTTTGCGCTCTGTTGACGTCTGATGCTTTTCCTCGCCATATTTTCCGTGTGCGTAACTCCTTATCATAATTATACGCTTAAAATAGCATGCACTAGCTCAAGATGTGAGTTAATAAATAATTTTGGATACCGCTACGGAACAAACATCACCGGCGTCGCCCCATTCCTTGCGAAGCCGCTCCTGTGCGGAGCACGAAGAGTCGCAACTAGGCTTCGGCTTCTATATTAAGAAATCTTTCGAACCAAGAGAACAGCCAGCTGCTAGTAACCGACAACAGCGAAAATACGACCAAAACATATTGTTGGCCTTCGGGGCTGTCGGCTTTGGCAGAAACGCTACGATTCCCGGTAATCATATGTAAGATTGTAAAATAAACCATTTTTTGCAACCTTGCCGAACTCTCGAAATTACTCTATCACACTATCTTACGTTGTCATGGCGTGAAAATATGCCGACATGCACAATAGGCTGCAAAAACTGTAGGTTTAGCTCCAAATAGCCCACGACGTGTATAGGCGCATGCTGGTTTTATACCAGCTCGGCTTCTAACGGTATGGAGGTATATTGAGAAAAACGAGCCACGTCTGAACAAACACTATGTTTGTTCAGACATTTCCCACATTTATATCTTCCCAATATTCATATATGCGTTATAGGAAAACTGCAAGAGGGGGAGGAGCACAAGGTGGAAAAAAAACTGCAACAGTAAAATCGAGCTAATTAGTGGGCCGGGTCCTCAGTTCAGGGCAAGAGAGTAAGAGTTATTTTTTGTATTCATAAAACGCCATCCCAAGTAGACCAGAATTGGTTTACACACCTGGGAGAGTTGGAAAACAAATAAAGAGCTGGTTTAAAATATTCATCTACTTCGACTCATTTTTATGCTGGAAGCTGACACGTATACTATTGCGTTCAATAGTGAGTATATCAAGCCATAAAAACCGTAATCAATTCATAATTGTTGCGGTTGAGACTCAGTTTATTATGACAACAATGGTTGTGATAGAAATTCGAGCACAAAAGCCACCTCGAGAACTTTGGACAACGCGTTTCTGGCACTATCGCGGAGGCGCGCAGCACAAACCTTCTCACTGATTGTATCTGAATGTGAAGAACAACACACGCGGCAGATAGGCACCTTCCGGCACGCAGCCATCCACATAATTTTTGTGAGCCTCCCACAAATCCCCATACCTACGAATAAGACGTTTGGGGCGGCGCAGAAAAATGAATGCGTTGGCACGATAAAAAAATTCATCTGATACAAATAAAGAACGCAAGAGGTACAGGGCAGCCTCTTTGTATCCTTCTGTGCGATGCTCGTGTAGGGGCCCACTACTTGGTACGTAGATATTACGTAAACATTATAACGTTGAGCCTCCATCAGAGAATGTCAAAAACACTGTAGGGAAGCCAACGCATGTTGAATGCTTATCGAGGAGCTCTGAACGCTGAACTTCGCGAATACGCTAACAAGGACGATTAACACACAAACTTATGACCGATGCTCTGAAGGAAGTTGTTCTCTTTCTCCTCTTGTGTTATAAACTTGTGGGGATACTGCTTGAAATTCCTCAAATGTGTCAGAAGCTGGCAAAAATAATTGAAGTACTGTAAATACGGTTTTTAAGGCACTAAAGCATCGAAGAGTTCGATTTCTAGAGCAGGCACGGCTGTGTATCACAAGTTGACGGTAGCAGACGACAGTGGCATGAGTCCTTTAAGCCGACGTTAGAGCCAGGGGGCTCTACTCAAGCATCTCATCGCCAATTGGGGGCGTACTGCCAAATGTCCTCCTCGCCCACAGCTGTAGGCCGGATCACGCCATAATCCCAACCAATCACAAAAGCCCCTCCCCCTGTAAAGGGGAAAGTTAGGTTAGCTCTCTTCATGAGCACCGTTTCTAGCGAGTCCAAGGCCAACTGCGCAATGGTAGGCCGGGCGACTTCGCTCCGTCAAACAGAAGGCGAGTGAGTGAGACCACAAACGTGGCCGTGAGGCACGGGCTGGTCCTGAGTTTCGGTAATTTCAAGCAGCGGAGCGACAACGGTGGGCTGCGGAATGGGATTGGGCATTTGGGTTAACAGGGATTTCGCAAGGGTTTCACAGATTTCCGGGTTTCAGGTCTTTGCAACGGTCTCATTTATGGTTTCACGGGGTTGGACACACTGTGCACCCCTGTTACTGGTAGAAGAGGGCTTTTAAATATTTCATAAAAAGAAGGGTGCGTGAGCGACACGTAATTCTAAAAATCGCACAACTCACAGCGAGCTCCTTTGGCACACTGTGAGTGTTATTCAAGCACCTGTGTTGTTTTTAGTGCTATTCGTCTTTTTCATGAAGTCTCTATTGGGAAACGGTACGGGGATTGCAGATTGTGAGAGATGGCTCACATGAGTATTTCTGTTCCTGTTTGCGCTTGCGGGTATTTCCAGGATATAAGTACGTGTGTTACTCGTCATACCAAACAGCCTATAGTATGCGCTTGTCACGTGTTCTCGCTTTGTCTCCATCGATTTTCGCGCTGTAATATGTTCTGTTCCGTAAGCTGAGTAAAAATAACCCAACAACATTCTCTTCTGAAGAATATTACTGCGAGCTTTGCCGTAAGAAAAATACAAGCATCACTGTATTAGTGATGATAGGGCAATTTATGAAACCATGTTTAATCATACACACTGATCATTTTTAATTGGCAAACAAACCAAAAATTACCTGTTGTTTTCCTACGGCTAGTTATAGGCAGCAAGACAATCCAGCGTTTGTTTATTTTTGTTACATTCCTTGGGGTAGGCCTCGTCATGACTCTTTACAGCACCATTTGCGTATACGTGGGACCCCTGACGAGGGTATATATCAACTTAAGGTGAATTTCAAAATATTTCGAGGGATACTTCTTGTTGCGGTGTTGTGCGTGGTGCTATATTGACGTAGATTAAATTGACAGGCTGCTTTCTTTTTTTCAAAAGGCCACCAGTGAAAACGGTCGGATGGCCCTCAAATTTGTCTGATACACGTGTCACGCGGGCACATTTTATTGGGATTGAAAAGAAGCGGGATTGATTGTTGGAGCACGCTGGGCGTATCGCCGCTGCTAATATGGCCCGTTTCAATGCCTATTGAGAATTGGTATTGGATGCATTTACGTATGGCAGATGGTGCTAAAAAATGTGTATGGCGGATGGCATCTGGTAACCCTGCGTAGTTACAGCGGGCGGGTATCAGCCAAATTCGCCGCCGTGTCGGGGTTGTTTGTAGCAACGGGTTCGACGTTACGTGTTGCGGTATGTGCGCCCTTCTTTTCCGATTAATGCTGTCGGTCACCGTGTTTTTTGTCCATACTCTTCCCAATAGCAACAATATTGCAAGATGAACGAACAAAAACTGCGGTACTCGATACAACCGCGGGCACCCATGGTCAAGCCTTTTTTGTTTTATTGTTTGCTTTTTTCGTGGTGTTGACAGTGAACAAATGCAATTCCGCAGAAGTATAAATACCCAACGATTATAAATACTCACGCAAGCTTATTTGGATCAAATTATGTAACACAATTTGTGCGCTAGTTAAAATTGTCACGTGATATGGCATTACTATCCGGGTACTACAGTATCACCGCTCCCTTCCGCTCGCGCTTAAAAACCTCAATTGTGCTTGGGAAACCAGGATTCAATTCCAGCTGGACAGCGTTCGATTGAAATTCAAATTGGCCGTGTAGCAGCGCCCCCTCCGGATTGAGCTAGTTTGGGGTGGGCTCATTCTTTTTTTTAAAGTTCTCGTGGGACAGGGGTATCAAACAAACAGCTGCTAGATGTCTGACGTGAAGCTTTCCTGAAAGGTATCTAAGAATCATGAAAACTTCGCTGGTATACTATCCAAGCAACGACCGGACGCAAAAATGATTTTAAACCCTTAAATATTTGCCGAGTTATCCTTCATTAGCAAGGACCAGCAATAAGGCCTGGTGCTGTCACCCTCTCACTGCTCTTTCCTAGACATTGTGGAAGTTATGACATCAGCGAATCGCCGCAAGACCACCCAGACAAACAGGGTACGGCGCTTGAGGCTTCGAGATACGCGCAGCCATTCGGTCAGCTCGGCGGTACGTCAAGCTTTTTTTTTAGCAGCCAAGTACAGCAGCATTATAGCAGCTCCGGCTACTATACTACTCGCGTCGGCCGTACTTGCGTCGGCTCGTTTGTTTAAGGACAGGGAAAAGGAACGTTTGAACATGTGATAGGGGGCCGCAAACACAAGTTTCCGTCATTACAGTAATTAGATGTATCCACCGAGGGCTATCCGACCGCTAGTGTTTCCGCATGCGGCGCTATCGCGGCGAAAGGGTCTATCTGAGGCTCCGGCTCCGTCACCCAGAAAAGGCGCAACATCCTCTCATTGCCGTCATTGCCGGATCGCTAGCCACGTAGCATCGTCGCAATTCTTCAGTCCCCAATTTACGAAGCCCCGCCGATAACAATCCCCAGCACAATGTTTCACGGCACTATCACCCCCTTTCGAGCATTTCAAAACTGCTTTTTCAGGAATAGTCCAGCTCTAGCGTCGGTGACAAAGTTTAGCTGCTGCACTGTTTGCTTTATGGTAAATACACCGCACAGATGGCGCTTGTCGACCATGGCGGTAGATGCTTGCTGCGGTCGTACGCGTAGTGGGGTTCTCGCGTGTAGACACGCTCCGTGTTTTTCAGCGTTATTCATACCTTGGAAAAGACGCGCTTACCTCCAAAATTAGCTAGGCCCGTATGACGGATGGCGGCGATCGACATTCCTTTCCCCAAACATACGTGGTGACGGAGTGCCACTTGCCAGAAACCCAGAGACGTGCCGCTTCGTTTCCGCCATAGCCGGTAACGCTGATTGGCTGCAGCATGTAAGGGAGCGCGCCAATAGTGACACCGCAGTCTTCAGCGCCAGCTGCGTCATAGAGGATGCGTCAGAGCCTGAAACTACGTCAGAGCGTGTGTGAATGGCGACGAGGGTTGACACGTAAAGAGATCTTTTTTTCATATTTTCGCAGCCTCTGCTTGACGTACAGAAGTTATATTTGGTATAAGTCGTTGCGAACACGTTATCTAGTGATTTCTCGCTGAAAAGAGCGACTTTCGAAAGCTCATTTAGACCCCTTTAAAGGCAACACCCTGGCGATCCTGATAAACAACTTCTTTATAATGCACCAAACATGGATATTATTTGTCGCGTTTATTTGTTTTCCTTTTGGCGTGGATTACTTCGAACAATTCTTTTCTTGCCCATTGTGTATGCCCCTCCCTGCATTCGTTTGCTCGACGTGTGGCGCGCATTGCATCCGCAAAAACACTTGTACCCACCGCAGCTTTCCTAGAATTATAGTTCTGCGTGGCTGATATGCATTTGTGCAACTCACGTGCGATCACGTTCAGGGGTCATGTACCATGCACTATTCTATATCTTGAATTCGTACATTTGAGAATTTTGTGAACAGGGCGGGTATCCCTTAGCTCAAAGCTCCAAATTCTTCCCAGTCCTCTAATGAAGTATGTGCTCGCCCAAGAGAAACGACGAAAACAAGATTCCTTTGACCACTGCCAACGTGAGGAGGCAGCGCAGTGTTAGCGAATTGGGCTGCTATTATGGACACCCGGGTTCGAATGCCATAGGATCGCACCTGCTCCTTTTATTTGCTCTTTGCAGCGGCGGCTGTCTTTTTACAGCTATGGCGACAACAACAACCACCACGTATTTTTGCCGTACGAGGCACTTGCGGAGTTCACTTTAATACAAACTGTTGGACTTCCGAGCAAGACGAGGATGAGGCTGCTACCGAGCTCAACCTAACGTACCCGGAAGAAGAAGAGGAGGACCAGGAGAGGCGACAAGACGGCTGCATAGATAAGCTTTTCCCTGTACATAAAGTAAATATATCTGCTTTCCATTGACGACGGCCTCCTTTCTTGCCTCCCTGGACGTTCCTCTACATGGTGCCGAAACCTGGGACGTCGAGCAACACGACAAGGTGAGACATGCAGCGGAATTCAATTATTCGGCCGCTATGCTAACCCCGAAGCGAGGAGGAGGCGCCGAGAGAGTTGAACCGGCTGCAGATTGCTCAGAGAAGCCTTCTTGATTTCCATTGGAAGATTATCGCTGAATTGACGCCCACTCTTCAGGAAACAAAAGACGTAGAGGTTGGTGTTTCGATGGCGGGGCTCCAGCGCAGTGCCGACCGACTTGATGATATCAGCGAGAAGCTGGATGTCCTTTCCTGCGGAACCAGAACCAACGGCAAACACGAAAACGCTCTGAAGTTGGTCAAAAAAGTGTGCAGAATTCTTTGTTACATCGAACAAAGACTTTACGGAAAAGAGGACAGAAGGCATCACCTACCGAAATATGAATGGGGTCCTAGAAGCGAGAGTAACGAGCCCGAGGAGGATAGCGGGACCTACATGAAGCCAACGGTTTCAACGACGTCGATTTGCTATTCGGTAATCGATTATCAACCACAAGAACCATTACGCATACTGGCATCACCAGCTCCAACCATGACATGTGCCTCTATGAATGACCACTAGGATGAAACGACACGCCAGACAACTGTGCATCCCTCGCCCAGAAACGAAGACGCCGTGATACTAGATACAACACAGCAACAACAGAAAGATAGCCATAATCAATTCAAGTCATCGTAATCCACGTAGACCGCATTGGTGCCCGTACAGAACATTGTGGACGACGAACCGGCTGTCGAAAGTATTATCAGTGAAGCCTACGCGCCTGAAGTGCTTGAGAGCCACCCTGCAGATACAACTGTATCCAGGAGGACATTCTGAAGAGGGAAGAGGTGAATCTAGATACTGGTAAGGTACAGAAAAATGTACAAAGAGCTACACCGGACAATAACAAATCATCACTGAGACAGAGGCGCGACTATGTTCCGAATATGTGGCTGCAACTGGAGTACGTATACGGAGTGAGACATACGACCGAGACATTAAGGCAGCCGCTGCAACCACACGATGGTAGCGCCACAAGGTACGAACTGTTTCAACGCGCTGCTCGTAAACACTTGGGCCCCTCGACGACCGTACACATTTATGTCGACTGTTATACTGCTGCAGACTACGCATCCCCTTTTTTAGGAAGCAGGACAGATGGCAACGCTGCCATCGGCATGATGGCATCTACGACTGAGCAGGCCACTAGCCGATTTCGGAAATCGAAGAAACCCAGAGAATGTGGTACTGCGAGGGTTTACTTTGCACAGGATGTAAAAATTGAAGGTTCCAACCAGTGCGCCATATATGAATTCCAGACGTCAATGAAACTACATTTTCCGTCGGGGCCCATTCTTAACTACCCAGGGAGTTATGACTGTGAACCGTCGATAGACGTGATTATAATGAGCTAACATAGGTCGAAGGTGAGAAAAAAGGCGAAGTCCACAAAAAAGGAGAAGATCGAAGATAAGAAAAAAAAAGAAACCAAGTCCCCGGCTGGACATGAATGGACCAAACAACATAGGAAGGACTCGGACAGTGGCTTTATCAATTTGTTTTATCCCGTATACGAAAATACTTGTCGGGCGGGATAATTTTGGAACTTTCGGGGAGGACGAAGATTAGGCTGCTACCGAGCTCAACGGAACGTGGCCTGAAGAAGATGACGACTAAGAGAGGCGATGAGATTGCGGCATACATAAACGGTTCCCTCTACAAAATGTAAATATATCTGCTTTCCATCGACGACGGTCTCCTTCCTTTCCTCCCTGAACGTTCTTCCACACAAACCATGCTACTGGAAGTATACTGACATACTTTGGAGCGATGTTAGTACGAGGCCGGCGAGGCAGTACTTCTGCGAGAACGTCAGAACACCCGCTAAGTTGTGGAAGGCCAATTCGTGTCTACCATACTGGCTGCCGCAGTTGGGGAAAGTGTTTAACTTACCGCGTTGTTGTAAAGTGTTCGCACACGTGTTTGAAACCCTCGAAGACCATTGAATTTAGAACGGTCAATTAGAAAACTTTTTAAAGTCCTGGAAAATTTTAGCGGTCCTTGAAACCCCTTGATTTTCACGGCGATAGTCCATGGCACTCTTATTTCACACGAACTTAAAGTGTTTGCCATAGAGCTGGAGTGCTAAACAATGTAAAAGAAATTGTAGGCTTCAGTTTCAATGTATTGTGTAAATTACAACCAATTTAGCAGATTTTCATTTGTAGGAAGCAACATTTGGAGGTGAAACTTCTCAATCCAATTCCTGTCGTTATAGAATCCAATGAAACCAGGCTTCTCTTATTTCTTGTTTGCTTTTAGTGTGCAACTGGGGATTGCATGGTTAGTGGGCATCATGTGCCCCTTTTGCGTTTGCTTTTACAGTGCAACTCGTGGATGTGCTCTTAGTTGAAGTTCGCCATGCATGTTACCTCTCCGCAGTCGTAGGTGATCAGAACCATGCAAACAGAAGCTTTCGCCGGACCCAACGAACGCGACCCACGTGAAATACAAACCACTAGGGAATATGTTCGACATTTCGTCACTCCGAAAGTCGGTGCTAAACAGCCATGAAAACATAAAGACAGGATGTAGTATCTCCTTGAACTACCTGATGCTGTGCATAGGCTCCCGATCGGTGCATGATGTCCCATCACAGTAATTGTACATGCGTGCGAGGCGTATGAACCGGTGACAGACTCAGAAATTTTGCAGGTGGTAAAGGTGGCAAGATCCTAACTCTACTAAATTTCGCAATTGCACACAAATGACTGATTCAACAAAATGTTTCGGGATACCAAAGTGGCGAAATTTTTTGTTGTGGAGAAAAACATTGCAGTTACGTGGGATGCCGTAATGTTAGGCCATTTTTTTCTTCCCTTTCTCTCATCCTTGCCACGGAGACAGAGAAATGTCACCCTTGCCGTCCTGTTTCATGGGTTCTTAGATGACTACGTGCATCAATGTAAATAGATATTCCACAATTTGAAATCATAAAAAGAGAAGCTTGCAGGAGTAAGACAGTAAACGTTGCTTATTTTCTATTTTCAGCTGATACTTTTGCCCGGAAAGTCAGAGATGCAGGCAACATTACCTACGTTGTGAAACCAAACAACCTGAGAAGACAAGCAAAACAAAAGAAACGCCTCTAAACACCAGCTTTTGCAAACTTGTTACGCCTATCTGTAAATTGCGCTAATTTTGTTAGGTATTGTACAATACACACCTTTTGCATTGTTTAGAAAATACATATTCCCATATAAAACATAACATGACGTCCTTGAAAAGTATTTTATAGTCGTTAAAAGACTTTGATAACGCTCGACATTTTGCTTTAGAAGCCTGTACGAACCGTGATCTTATTTATCCTGCGCTAGAAATTGCAGCGCCCTTCTTCGTGGATTTTGTTGATGTCCAAACCCGCTAAAAAACGGTAATCCAGGACGGGTCACCCTCCAACATAACAAAGACGTTCCGAAGGAGCATAAGCACATCCTCCAAGATTCTTGGGTGTACCTCCCGCTGTAAATTAGTAATTGTTCTTGCCTTTTTGCGGAAATCCCCGGTTTGTAGGTTAAGCATCCCGACTTTCTGGTTTTGCACATATTGCTGCTGTCCTACGGCGCTTCTGCGGAGCCTTTTGCTGGGTTGTGAGCGAGTGAGACACTTTAATATAGACGACAGGCCATGAGGCCCTGCGGCGAAGGGAAGATGGGAAGGGGGAGGAAAAAGGGAAAGGTCACAATTCACACACTGTACACAGTTCTAGTCTTGGGGTCCAATTCACAAAAGGTACAATTCACTCAGTCAGTGGCAATGTCGCTGTTGACATTGGACGTAGATGAATTTGGTCAGTCCCAGGCAGTCTTTAAGACCGCTACACCAATTTGTAGATGCCGTTTTTGAAGGTGTACTGGGTTATTATTTCTAAAGTAGCGCGGTCGTCGCAGACACGACAAACGTGCTCTAGGTCAGTAACGGGTGCAGGACCTACAGTTAGCAGCTGATGGCGGGTATGGGGGAAAACAGGACAGAGCCATATTAAGATGAAGAGATTTGGTATGGAATCACTATTACAGTGGGGTCATCGGTGCCATTTAGAGCTTGATGGGGCGGACCACTTATGTATAATGTGTAGTGTATACGCTGCATTTGTTCCTTTCTGCTCGCAATCTTGTTCCCATTTTTCCACTCTAAAGTTCGTGCTCCATGCTACCTTTTCGTCATCTTAACCTATGTCTTCATTTCCATTGTATAATTTTAAGAAAAGGCGTCGACATCTTCATACACAATTTATCACCGGTAGTTTTCAACCTGTCATTAAAATATTACTGCCTAGTAGGAATTCCACAGCTTAATCGTCGCATCTCCGGCCATTATTGCTGTGTCAATAGCGCTCGCTTCAACTTCTTTTGCCGCCGTGCCAAGTCTGCTGCATGTACAGTGGGGCATAATTTAATTTTGACAAAACGAAATCAGCTGTGGTTTGAGGTTAACCTCAGGGAAAGTGTAGTCTTGGAGGCAAAATCCGCTGATTGCAAACGAACATTCTGGTGTGGAGAAGTGCGTGAAACCGAGTTTGCAAAATCTGGTACAATCAGTGGCTGCAAGATGCCGCAGATAGGTGTGGCCCTCAAAAGCAAACTTTTCAAGGCGGAGTGAAGAACAGAGAGAAAGAGACATACACAAACGTTTCGTAGAGCCTTTAAAGACTCCTAAGACGTGTATGGTGACCGGCGTAGCAGTTTTCATAGCAGCCCTTACCAGGACAACACCTTGGACAGACAGGTGGAAGCAACCCAGCGCCTGAGCCCCTTGCCCGCAATCTGCGAAGAGTTGATGGGGTTTGTGGGGACAGTTGGAAAGGAGAATCCGAGAGTTTTGACTGCTCTATAGGCAGGACAATTGGGAAGGGTTGCATTGAAGGATTAATGCGGCGCAGTGGGTGCCGCCTAGAGACGTTAGGCTTTTCAGCAGTCGCTATAGCTGTTATCCCGTGTTGGATAAATCAGGATGTGCAGGAGGGCGCTGGCGGAGAAGAGGCGGTAATGTGCCGTATTCTGTATAAAGTTACGGGACTGTCTCGAGCTGATAATACTCCCTGGAAGGGCTGAAGGATAGGGCCTGCTAGGGCCAGCTCTCGAGTGCCCCAGCAGAGAAAGAAGTTAGGAGAAGAAATTCTACAAAGAGTAATACTGCTTTTATGCCGGAGACGTGCACTCAAGAAGTACGGCGTGCGTATACTGCTAAAGAGTATACACACCGCTGTAAAAAAAAAGATCAATAAGTATTTGTCGCACGATATACGTTTAGGTTGCGTTCTGTCACAATAAACAGTTAAATTGTGCTACATTGCGCTTTTCCTCATTCATAACGTGATATTCGAAAACTCCATGTGGAAAGTAAGAACGCACCATAAATCTTGGCGTCAGGGTTAAAATGTGCTCATTTGAAGGTGTTTTCAAAATGCCTTATAAAGGATCTTGCCATAGTTGCCGAGTTTAAAATCACAGAATTAATCAAAATAACTATTGACCCGGTTGTGCTCTGGCAAGTTGTTTGTAAGAACATAAAAACACATTCAATAATTTGTTTCATAAGTATTTGGAGCGTCTCCAGCTAGCTTAGGACGCAAGAATAAAATAAAATTTCAGTTTGCTTTAAATGAGCCCCACAGCTGTGAACCTTACAAGTAAACGTTCAACCGACATAGGAGTTTCGAGGTTCGAGTTGAGATTACAAAGCGCACTCTTTACAACTAGTCTTCTATATTACGCTTGCTCCATTACCGCGAAATAATCTGCGTAAATTCTCCGCGTGGGTTTTTTTTAGGGTGCAGGCACAGCCACCTTGCTCGTCTAGGTCTATCAGATTTATCACATGATGCACACAATAACAAATGTACAAAAGCCTTACAGAAAGCCGGAATCACTAAAATATTGCCCCGCAAACTTCAGTCGCCGTGTTTCTGCAACAAACGCCAGCTACCATACACCTGTAACAAGGTAAGACAAATGAATACTTTACCTGCACGTTCTTCAAGGTGTTCTGTGACACGTTATTGATAATAATTGCAGCCACGAATTTGAGGCGCCATGTTCTAAATGTGACTTACATAGTGTACGTTGAGTGCGCAAAAAGTTTAGAAATTTTTTTAGATCAGATATCTCTAGAGACATCTATAAACGTATTGCAAACAAGCCCATTGGATAAAACTATCAACCTGCTAAACAGCTACAAGTTTACATTCTAGGTGTAAGATGAATTGATCATCGTCATCATCATCGATTCACCAATTGTATGATGCACTCAATTCTAACCATGCTGATTTTTTAAACCTTCTACCGCGTCTTGTTGTTGCCAACATATTTGTGTCGTTGCATTCCTGATGCCCAAATGTGCACAACACTTCACCATGTGGTGCAAGAAATTTTTTCTTTTCTGTTTTGTTTTTCCAGAACAGAGTTGTTTTTTCCTTTGCGGTTGTCATTTCTGGAGCAGCTTCTCCGCTATTTTTATGACTATTTTGGGCGGAACTCTCCTCAGTGCTCTTATAGGTAAAACGTTCATAATAGAATATCATAATCGGAAGAGTTCTGTCGGACTTTGATTGATTGCAAGAAACCCTACAAATATTAGAACCATAAAACACGAAGGAACACCTCAAAAGCGTGTAGGAGTAGACAATGTTTATGTAGATTTTGCACAATTGATACAATCCAGCAGTGTTCACATAAAAATTGTATAAACAAAAATCCAAAATAATTAAAGCGAATAAATTGATTTTAGGAGCCTTTTATATAGAAAAAATTACTAACGGTGGGATTCAGAGCACTAAAGAATGTTCAAGTTTACTTAGGTCGCTTTTACATTTTAATATTTTGTAACAATGTACGTACAGACGAATACACAAAGAAAAAAAATCTCGGGCCATTCCCATTAAAGGAAACCTCGGTGCGGTGAAACATGCACTTTATAAGCGTATTCTTGGCGCCTTGGCATTTGTTCCCATGGAGATGAAACCGTTGGGGTGTTGAGGTATATAGCTTCACAGTAAAATCTCTTGTCGTTGAAACACGAAGCTCTTATCGCAAGGCGTAAACGAGTGTCCCGATATTTTTTAGCACGCGTTCTGTTCAATCGCGAGGCGTAAAAAATTTTCCCGGTGTATTAGTACTTTGACTACATAAGACAAACGACGATTACGACGAGGATGACGACTGTGACAGGAGACAAATTTAGCCCCAGCCTCTAAGGCGCTTCGCCCGTAAACGAGAAACCTATATAGGCGGGCTACTGAAGATACCGAGTTTAGTGCACAGTACGAAGAATACCGCAATTTGTATCCGACTATACGTTCTCGTTCACTGTTTAACGTGAGCTGTGTGTCATGTTGACACGGCACTTATCAGAAAATTTTCAAATTTTCTTTAAGATATTTGTTCAAGAGTTACCTTGCCACCCATAGAATCGGCAACTCAGCCTTGCATGGGTCAACCTCCCCTCCTGCCGGATAAAATGTACACATGCAAAAAAGATCATACCTTGAGCTCATTTTAATAGAACCCGCATTGCATTAGAGATTCGAACCAAATATCCCTATGGTAATTTGACGCCTATTTTTACAATACGGGTAACACAATTGTTGGCTGGAGGCTTTACCATTTGCAGAACCCCTTCTCAGTTTATCATAACGTTACTGTCTAATGGTCTATGTGAAGCACCTGGTAATTCCTTCTCGATTATCCAAAAAGACTTGAATAGTGGTGATCGCTGTTGTCTGTCCCTTTATTCGCATCTGAGGTGGTCTTTCCAGCATATTTCTATCAGTGCTTTAATTTTGCACAATCGCGCATGCTTAAAACAACATTCCGAAATATTTCTTTCACGCCGGCGTGGTATCACATTGATATGACAATATTGATCACAGTGGTTCTGAATTTCGAACTCGAACCAGTTACGTTTGCAACAAACGCACTTTTAGAAAAAGGTGAAAAATACATGGCCAGTGGGGCATCATGTCTGTACTAAAGGAGAAAACAATTACGCAGTGTCTAGAGTTACGTCCAACGGAACTCAGAATTGAAAACTAGAGTTACGTCCGACGGAACTTTAGGCAAATGTGTTGAGTTACGTCCGTCGTACAGAAAGCACACAAAAATTTACTGCTAACGGCACCAGGTACCGTCACGCTCTGTATATGTGTAATCTATACGCAACATTATTGTAATGGTCGCTTTTACGATAAATGACGTCAAATTTGGAAACACAAATGCTGCTGCTTTACGGACAAACCAGTTCAGAATCATATGTAACATGTTCTATAGCGCCGTTTCCTCGTCGGTCGAGTGGTGGGACGTGGTATAAGCGCCCACACTGCTGCAGTGATGTGGGTTCAAAACCCAGCTGTGTTGATGCAGTTTTTTTAATTAAAGGATTCAAAATTTTCTGTACTTCTCTATGTACACTTCTTTCCATATACAACACATCCAAGCAAAGGAGAAGACAGGAATGAACAAAATTGAACTTCGCGCAGTGGGTGCAGTGCCAGTTTGTAGCGTCTGCAGTTTGCCGAGAACACATTTCCATGGATCAAGAGTGTCTTAACAAATGTAAATAATAGGGCTAGGCGTAATATTTCAACAAGATAAATAAGCTGGCTTTTGGCATCGATTATTCGGTTGTGTTGGTTTGGAACAACAAATTACCGAAAATAATCATGTAGTAGCAGAAATAAGATCAATATGCTCATACACTTGTACACAAACACATTCCAGATGAGGTAACTAGGTCATCTTCACGGCGAATGATGATGCGGGCGAGATGCTTGTCAGCCAGTTCGTCACACACAAGTTTCATAAATCGGGAACATCAGCACCCGCCGTGAGTGCAGATGACGCTGATTAATCGCGCCTTGCTTACAGAAATAGTTTACACAACGACAAAACGGTATGTATAATTGCCCACTCGTTATTGTGCCGTGTATAGTTGTAGTTTTTTTTTTCAAAATGTTTTCCTGTGGAATGCAGATACACGAGTTCAGGGTCACACAAACAAGTCGACGTCGTGTATAAAGTCTAAGAGGTGTCGATGAAAAATTATTGAGTTTTGTCACCAGCCTAAACCGGTTAAAAAAGTAATCGCGGCTAAAGCCCTAATCGATTATTCGTAAGGTTAGTAGATCAAAAACCTACCCCTAGTAATAAATAATTGATTAGCAGTAATAGAGCGAATGTCGTAATAGTTCTTTTTTCTTCACAGAAAAAAATATATGTCGATACATATTGGGTAATTTATCTGGCTCACTAATAAAAAACGTATGGAGGATAAATTTGTTAAATCCCATCTTCTCCTTTGCTTTCATGGGTCAGATATAGAAAGAAGTGTACGTTGACTAGACACAGAAAAATTTGAATCTTTTAATTAAAAATACTCTATGAACCCAGCTGGGTTTCGAACCCACAACGCTGCAGTGAGGTGGGCGCTTACATCACGTCCCTGACCACTCGACCGACGGGGAGCCGGCGCTGTCGAACATGTTACCTATTATTTACTCATTCTGAACCGGTTTGGCCGTAAAGCAGCGGCATTTGTGTTTCGGAATTTGACGTCATTTATCGTACAAGCGACCATTTCAATAATGTTCTGTAAATATTACACATATAGAGCGTCACGGTGCCGTTAGCTGTAATTTTTTTTTGTTTAGTTTACGTTACGCCGGACGGAACTCAAAATATTGGCCTAAGTTCCGTCGGGACTAACTCTAGTTTTAAATTTTGGGTTCTCTCGGACGTAATCCTAGAAACTGGCTCAAAGTTCTCCCGGACGTAACTCCAGTTTTCATTTGTGGGTTCCGTCGGACGTAACTTTTGAAACTGACTTTAAGTTCCGTCGGTCATAACTCGAGTTTTCAATTTTGGGTTCCGTCAGACGTGACTATAGCGAAACAATTATTGCATCCCTATGAATTAAACGCTATTTCAAAGAGCTTAAGGACAATAATGAAGAAAGTGTTCTGAAAATGAAAGCCATGGGCGCAAGAAGTTTCCATGTTCTTCCGAAAACAGTGAAAGCTATACAAAACATATACTCTGTCTTCTTCGCAGCCCTCAAGATATGCGTGGGCGTACTGTGCAGCTAATATGCATTTCAGGTGAGCTAGGATCTCAACCGGAGCAACCCCACCTCAGAAGGCACGTAATTGTGAAGTTGTGGCGCAAGGGTCGACTAACTCTCAATAGATGCGACGACGTATGGAATTTTTCGGAACATATTATGACTGTTTTACTTTCTATACTTTCAGAATATAACAGAATTAAGGATTGAGAAAAGACACCCAGACCATCAATCTGAAAACAAAACTATCATTACGCGGGAAGCGGAGACAAGTGCTTGAAACAGCTTTGGCATAAAACGCAAGAGGAGGGAGGTTAAGGGAGGCAGAAGTTTCAACATCACGTAAATAAAAATGTTTCACTCCACGGGTAAATTTGTATGGATCTTTTACTGACAAGTTTAGCCACTTACGTCTGGCAGAAAAAGTTCCTTAAAGCAGGCAATAAGGCCAAATACAAGTTCGTTTGATTCGCAAGATTGGGTGTTTTATAGTGCCTTCAGCACTTATCCGGCAGGCCAAGGTTTAGTTCTTCTTCGGCAAATGGTGATTCGTAACATGGGCAAGAGCAGGTCCAGGACTTCCTCGTAAAAAAAATTTTGTTTGTTGAGTAAGGTTGCCGCCAAACTTAAAAGTATGATTTTTGTTAGCCTGGTTTCGGCATGTCTTTATAGATGGCATTACAAAACCATTCAAACACCGCTGTCCACAAACTAGTTTTTTCTAGCAGGGCTTGCACGTGGCACATTGGTATGGTTGGTAGTAATCGTGTTCTCATACATTGGGTACGACACTACCTGCAGCGTCACGTAAGTGGCAGGGTCTTTTAGGCTAGTTGGACAGTGTCGTGTCATACGAGCCCAACGAGCCCGACTTCTGTGGAGCGTCAGCCAGCATGATGCGCACAGTATGCACTTGGTCTTTTATGTTTACGTGTTTCAACGCGGTGGCACTATTAGGCTCACTTTTCAATTTTTCCGAGGCTACTAGCTGTCCGCCATCAGCCGTGGCCCTCAAGCGTCCCTGGAAATCCGTCACGACTTAGAGAGCCAGATCCAAGGGCTCGCCCAAATATAGAACAGCAACTGATGCGTGGAAAGCAGGATAACAATACTACGGCGGAGACTGAAGAAAGCATAGGCATTTTTAGGAGATGTGACGCCTGCTCAGTGAAGTTCGTTCTAAGCCCTCCTAATGAAACCATGCTCGGCAGACGCAGTCGCCATCACTGCCCGCAACTCACTCCACCTCACCAAAGTGCCTCTCCAGGGCAAGTGAAAAAACTATATTTTTGGTATTCGACGTGCCGACGATCCACCTGGCCCATGACGTGTGCCGTGGTCGGGTGATCCGGATTAATTTCGACGAACTGGTGACCTTTAAAGTGCCCCGAAATCTCCACATACGGGCGTTTTCGCTTTTTGCTTCAATCAGGCCGCCGCCACCGGGAATTGAATCCACATCCTTGGACTCATTAGTGGAACGCCATAACCACTGAGGCACCGTGACGTCTTTGCCGCCGGAAGTGGTGCAGGCACCAACTCTTGGTTCTCAACTTAAACAAGTGGCAAATGATTTACGCCAGTTTCTCAACAATAAATAGACTATGAGCTGAGCGAAACTGAAAAAAAAATGTACATATCGTATAGTTGCATATATTTTGAAATTACTTTTCCATCTTCCCCAAGTTAAGCCTCCGCCGCAAGCTCTGTTCGGCGAATGACGGGTGGCGCCCCGCTGTAAAGTAAAAATCACAGAAAAATAGGCACGGATGTGCTCTCAGAGGACAGTCACGTGAAAACCCTCGGCATGGCTCTGCAGTAAAACGTCTGAACCAATCTATTAATAGTCAAAATGAAGAAATCTCAACCGATTGCCTGCATTTTAAAATGCCCAATCAATACCAGGAATTAAAAAAGAAAAAACGATAGGATATATGCAGCCATTAATCATGAGCCGGTTATCGCAGAGCCCACCCTACCCTACGTCCATGTCTGGCATTCAATTCATCCTTCTGTTACTCGATTCCGCAATCCGGCGGTCCTTCACACGATTCGGCCGCCCGGCCACAAGATACATTGTATTCATGAACGATAAGTTTATATCAGAAAAATGTTCCAAAGCAAAAAAAACTGAAAAAAAACTGTTCATATTGCCAATGTTTCTCCCAAAAAATGAAATATTACACATTTTGAGCGAAAGCATAAAACGTGTATTGTCGGTTGCAGTGTCCTCTCATTAGAAGAAATTGCAAATTTTTGCGACAACGAAAAAAATACGCGTGGAAGACGTTTTAACTCAAAACTTCAAGAAGCGCCCCTCCATGACACTATACCTCATGGCGGTATCTCAAGGAGACCAACAGTAACCAAAGGTTCCCATAGATGGTCCAGAACAGCGGAATGCGGTAAAATTTAATTGACTCGAGCAAACCTCTAGTCTTTACTGTGGCGTAAGCGATATGAACGCGAAAAGCGTGAGCGGTAAGTGGAAATGAGAAGAGAGGTGATTGCGCGGCTGAGGAGGCAGATGATTATAGTGTTTTGATATTTGCTGGGAAGTAAGCAGACACGCGGCCAGTGTATATTTCATAAATTTGCCAGTTTTGGTTTTTCAAAATCCCGTTTTACCAATTATCTCCATTTATGCTGTAAGGATTGAACGTGTAACTTTTGGGATTTATGCCTTCTTGCAGCCAATACGGTTATCCCATTTCGCTTATTTCGTGTTCTTGTTTTCATGTTTGTTTTACACAATTTTCCATTTCAGTCTTCATTTTCGTGAATATATATAGGAGGTTCATATTTTCATTTCGTGAGTGTATTGTTTAAGATTATATGTGTCTGTATTTTTGTATTTTTTTAATTCGTGGTATATTAGTTCTCAGAAGACAATGACAGCCTGTCGCTTTCCTAAGTTGCATGCGCCGTTCTCTTTACTCGTAATTTCGCCGTACTTGCTTCCTTTCCAAGGTATGTTTGTGTACGCAAGTTCTCCTACGTAATTACGCATTAAATGCCACGTAGCAGGACAATCCTTTTTTTTCTAGAAATTTTCTGATTGGTCGAAACAATATTTCAATCAAAGGTAAGCAATCCTTCTATAGGTTCCGTCTTAAACCACGTACTGCGTGTAGCCAATTTGCTCTTCACAAATTTATAGTCATAAATATTAGTGCACGTCAGCTTCTATCTGTTATGCCTTGTATGCGTTACTTTACAAGGAGTGCGCGCGTTCCACTGTGGAAACTGCGATCGTAAAACTCGTCCATAGGTTTGGTAGAACTAAGATGCATGTTCTTTTCCAATTCTCTCCGTTACTCGGCTTTCGTCATATGCATGGACGTCGGCGGGGTCGGTTATAATTGTCAAAGGCAGCACAAATTTTCAGCCGTTCAGCTGGCATAATGTGAGAAACTGAAGTATTTACTCAAGAAACCTTCTCACCTAAGCATTTCATGCCCCAATGCGTACCTCGTGCGGTAAACAGAAATAAAAAATTATCTCGCTTTCTCTCTCTTTTTAGTCTGGCTCTCAGCCCAAACTCGGCATGGAGGTATTGAGGGCTGCCGGTTCCGTAAGTAACAATCATCCCGGATACATAACAGGCTACACTAGAAAGGTTCAGCCCCGCTAAGACGTTGAACTTTTTAAACTCGGTGAAGCGTGGCATTGCTCTTTCGGCAATGCGAAATGCATTAGAGAGGTTATGCCCTCATGGTGTGCAGGACAGTTGTGAATACCAGATTGCAATGCCGACC
The DNA here is from genome assembly GCF_048455015.1 of Haemaphysalis longicornis. Lineage (NCBI taxonomy): Eukaryota > Metazoa > Arthropoda > Arachnida > Ixodida > Ixodidae > Haemaphysalis > Haemaphysalis longicornis. The sequence goes on along the minus strand of NW_027526460.1, from coordinate 81,338,778 downwards.
GATGCAGGTTTTCCGCGCGAGCTGCTCAGGGTGCTAGCTGAGACTTTGCTATGGGAAGCCCACAAGCAACACACACAAAGCCCAAGGGAAGAAGGGGCCCCAACAATTGCGGGGATTGCCTGTATACATAGCGTGTCCCATAGGACTAAGAAGGCAGATGGCCGCGTGGGCCACCGTATTCTCTTTTACGCGCCTATAAGAAACATCAGGGTATGTGCGGCACAGTGAATGCGGCGCTTGTAAACAGAAAAAAAATGCAGCAAGAAACATACCAATCGTTATAGAGAGTGTGTAGACGGCGTGGTATATGACATCAAGCTCTCATGTGGCAAAAGCTATGCAAAGCAAATGGGTCACTGCATTAAAAATCGGCTCAGTGAGCACGCCAGCACTTTACGAACAGGCACTGGCAGCACTTTAGCTGCACACTGTGCAAAGTTCCTGCAATGCCCGCCAGCATTTTATGGCACGTCACCTTCAGGTGGTATCGGGAGCAGCGACCGAGGGAGATACGCGAGGCATTTGTTATTCACGCAAGTTGGGATGGGTTATTGACACAAGTTGGCCTGAACACACCCTCTATCGAGTTGTTCGAGAGGGAGATAAAATACTGAGAATCATGATCGAGGTGTTAGACGTGGCTACTTTCTCTTTGAACATTCAAATTCCATTTTTGGCTGTTTTGTCATTTTTCACTTTGTTTCGATTCTAGTATATACTTGTTGTTCATCTAAACAAAACTGAGTTGCCAGTAAACCGCATTCTTTGTCTTTTCGTCCTGGCGTATCGTTTTTAGCGTGGTTTTCCTAATAAGCATCATTCACCAATAGCCAGCCTCAGGTCACTTGTTCAGTCCACTAAAAAGGCCCTTAGGGACACAACCAGCACTCCCACCACAGAATGACCCGGCCACCGTGGCGTAGTGGTTGTCCGTGACCGACGAACTCAACTATCATCCCTGAGTCCCCAGCAGCTGTAGAGAACCTGTAAATGGCGGCGTTGAGAATAGCGATACAACAGAAGGTGCTAAAAATCTCTGGTTCCGGACAGGCCTCCATTGGAACTTGTCCCTGGCATCGTTGAACTAATCCACCGTGCCTGGTGACGGAAGCTCAGCTATACTACTAGAGGAGCTCTCCGACATTAAGTGAGATATTGTATGGTTAGTGAAATAAGAAGGACAGGACAAGGCTTCATGGAGCTCACTGTCCGGAGTATTCTGTTCTACGGTGGACGCCAAGGAAATCCCGGGACATCTCCACAAACGTAAAACCTAGGGAGAGGCGAAACATGCAGTGTAAGGGTATTCTTAGCGCCTTGGCGTTTTTGCCCACTGAGATGTAACCGTTGGGAGGTATATGTATACAGCTCTGCTGGAAGCACGGAGCGTTCTTACAGGAAGCGCTGGAAAACGAATATCCTTGTGTGTTCTTTTATTACGCGGTCTGTTCTTCCACGAGGCGTAAATGAATGCCCCGGTGTTTTAGTACCGCGACTACATGGGACGGTGAATGATGACGACGTTGACAGGAACGCGCACAGCCCGAGCCCCTAAGCGGCTTAGTCTCCCCAGAATAGAAATATTCTGGCTAGCTCACTTATTTGCTTCTGTGCTCCAAAAAGAGCTCGCGTCGGCGAACACCGCAGAGCTGTTCTAGACAAGCGCGGTGCCACTGTATAGCTAAAATCGGCATCAGAAGCTTATTTCAGAGAAAACCAGATACTTATTTTAATTTTGCGCCTTGTTTGATAAAGAAGAGCAAGCGAGTAGAGTGGGTCGACGATCCCAAGTAGGAAGAAATTTCTGCTACTAACGTCGCGCCTCAGCAGCCTCCACCATCGAAGGACCCTCCATATAATCCCGCATTAGGAAGCTGTATCCGAACGAATAGTCAGGCTTCAGTCTTTGTCACTCAAAATATTTATGTTCCACCTCCCTCTGGGCAAGAATAGTTGAAATTGCTTGTTCTCCACTTCTTTTGCCGCTTTCTCATTAAAATACCTTTGTTCTGCCTGGCGCGAGCTTTAACATGATTAGGGAAGGTTACTCGTTAGGCTGCGATATGCATATTTATTGGATAAATAATTAACTGTGACAAAAAGACATTCTGCCACAGAAAGAAATGAAAAACCCTTTAAGGAATAAATAATATTGGGAGGACCGTACAGCTCGTTTGAACCCTGGGAAAGAGCGAAATACAGTATACCCTGCCTTTTCTTTAAAAGTATTTCACTGCACCAATTTTCATAACTTCAAATGTTCTAAATGTCAATTACGTGCCATGTGTACTAAAATGGGCTAACCCTTTTATGCTTCTCATTTGATTTCTTGTTTAACCTTTTCTTTATATTCGCTGCAGATAACGGGCATTACCTACGACTCAAAGCAATGTCTTACTGTTAGCTTTTTATTGTTACTTTTTCCAGCTGTTTCATAAAGCTGTCTTTGCTTTGTCGCGATGCCGCTCTTGAGCAAAAGGGGGGCTGCGGTCTCGTCATGCTGTCTGTGACAACTTTTTGCCGCGGTTCCTATTTCTTTATCTGTATTTATGAAACAGGAATAAAGTTTTATTATTATTATCATGATTATTATTAGTAAAGCTAATATACGGCTCGCCAAGACGGCAGTCTTGCTGGAATTTTATGACACCTCTCTGAAGCAGGTTTCTCAGCCACACAAAAGATGGTTCCCAGTGCCGAAAAAAATTCATAGCAACAACAAGTTGTTCTAGGGGCTTCTTATTTCAGTATAATATGGCTAGTAGTGACCCTGAACAAATTTGTTCCTACAGTGCATTTGTGTTTAGACGTCAAGCCGACTTTCAGAACATCGATGTAATCTAGGGAGGGCTCTGTAAGTTCTCTTTCCCCCATTCTGTACTGCACAGTGAAGCATTACCATCAACGAAGAGACTATGAATAAAAAAAACGGCTGTAACTCCTTTGTCATCCAGAATATCCGGAAATAAATTAATGAGCATCAGCCGATAAGACGGCTCTAACATTATGCCGAGTTTTATTTACTTTTCCTAATTAGTTAGCTCACAGCGAAGTTGTATACTTTACATAAATACTGTGTGCGTTCAATACATGGCACTCTGTGGAGGGAGTATGTTTACATAAAACGGCTGTGACTGTGAGAGAGAGAGAGAGAGAGAGAAAACTTTAATGAATACTGAAGAGGTTAGCCCCACAAACGGCGGGGCTTGCTACTTCAGATGGGGGTGAACATAGCGAGGTGAAAAAAAAAGGAAGAGGGGAAGAAGTGCGCACCAACAATGAATAAGAGGGAGAAGAAAATAAAATCAGTTCGGAACGTAGAAAAAAATTACAGCACTAGGAGAAAAAATCTGAGGATCCCAAGTTTAAAGAACATCGGTTAGTCCCGTGTCAGACAGAAAAGTTAACAGAGCCTTTGTCCCTCGCGCCGCGTCAGCGTGATTTTGCCACGGACGAAGAAAGTGACGCAGCTCTAAAGAGTGTCCTCGTAGCAGTCGCACTAGAGTTCTTTTAGCTGTTTCGCGTTGAGTTGTATGCTTCGGGCAGTAACACAAGACATGCTGTATGTCGTCTCTCACAGAGCACACAGAGCACAATGGCGAGTCCACCCAGCCTATCTTAAAAAGAAAACTACCAGTGAAGGCAATGTTCAGGCGTAGTCGGTGAAGGACACCCTCAGTTTTCTTTTGCAGACCTCGCGGAAACTGGACATTGCACTGAGGGTCAATCGCGTGCAGAGGCAAGGGTATCTTAAGAGGGTCCTGCCAAGCTGATAACTGCAGTTTCCATCCAAGCGCATTCACGGCCGTACTTCCGTCTTGTCTGGAATACGGGATTCCAATAGACACAAGCAGATTGTGCGCCTCTTTCGCTGCTGCGTCAGAGATGACGTTCCCCTTGATGCCGGAATGACCTGGTAGCCATTGAAGAGAGATGCGGTGCCCGTCTCGTAGCCCTAGTGTGTGCAATGCGTTTAGCTCGCGCACAAGTTGGCCGCAGTGGTGGGATGGCTTCATCAGTGCTTGCAAGGCAGGCCGCGAGTCGGTAAAAATCACCCATTGTCGAGCGGGACTATTGGTGATGTGAAGGAGTGCCGCCCTAATAGCAGTTAACTCAGTGAAGGTGGACGACGTCTTGTGACTGAGTTTCTCTTTCACAGTTAGTCCCACCGACGGAATCCAAACTCCAATGGCTGATGAGTCAGACTTCACGGATCCATCTGTATATACCTGAATGTGGCCAAGATAACGCGAACTGATATGCTCCAGCGTGTAGTATCGCAAGGCTGGCTCAGGCAGAGATGATTTCTTGCCTATAGCTGGTATGGTGAGGCCTATATCCCATGGTGCAGCTTTCCATGGCGGAAAGGCAGGCTTGCTTGGGCGTTCGAAGTTGGCCGGTAGGAGGCTCCGTACATGCGGGGAAGACACCTGTGCTAGAGGATGGTCAGCACACCGGGTTACGTGACGGAGGCTGGTGCGAAGGAACTCTTGGGCTTGGAGTGTCCGGGCGGACATACACCTTGCTTCGCAGAGAGTTCCATTCGTGGATGTGCACCTTGGAAGGCCCAGGCAGATGCGCAGAACTTGAGCCTGCGCACACTCTATCACTCTGAAGTTTGTCTTAGACAAACCAATCAGCGCTGGGAGGCTGTACCGCAGAAGGCCAAGGAATAGTGCCTTATAAAGTCGTAGTAGCGAAGCCACTGAGCAGCCCCATGTTTTTCCTGTCAGCATCCGGAAAATGGGCACAAATGAATGCAGGCGTTCTCTAAGGATACGGATATGGGGGGCCCAAGATAGTGAGCGATCTAATGTAACTCCGAGAAATTTATGGTTGTGAACGTATGGTATTTCTGTTTCATTTATGACCAGAGGATAGCGGGATAAATCCCGTCTCGTAAAGGCGACCGCGGCACACTTTTCGGGTGAAATTAGCAAGCCGCAGGTGCTAAGGTACTTTTGAATTGCAAGAAGAGCTTTCTGCAGTTTTGATCGTATACTTCTCCGGTTTTTGCCAGAAGCCCAGATACAGATGTCATCAGCATAGAGAGATATGTTAACACCTTGGGGTAGCACTTTCGTGATCCGGATGAGACAGATGCTAAACAGCACAGGGCTTAGGACTGTGGTTTTGCAAAACTGTGGTTTTGCCGAAACTGTCTGAAATGTAATTATATGCGAATTAGCCGATAAAGTGGCTAAAATTAGGCTCTGCAGCTTCGCTGGTCATTTTTCTTCACACAGAGAAAGCGCAGTGAAGTTTTCAATATGCTTATTATGAACGTGCACTCGCTAAAGCATATGTAGGTTCGCTTTACGGAAAGCCGCCTTCCTAAATGTAATCTTCTGTAATAGATGGGTCCGTCGGGTTCACACTAGAAAGCGAAGTGTTCCAAAAGGAAGACTGCATCAGTTTAAAACTGATTTTTTATATTAGTTTTTCCTTTTTTCTGCAATTCGTTAGGAATGCATAAAATTTACATGGAGATAAGTAGAGTTTAACCTGCAGTAGCAAATGCGGCTCATGTTTGAAAAGATTGGTCGTAGGATTAATGCGCCAATGCAACGCAGCCAATCAGGCATGCAATAATAGAGGGCTCCGTATTATTTTTGCCGCCTGGGGATCTACAACGTGCGCCAAAGTCTCGCACAAACGGGTGCTTTTGCTTTTGGCATCCATCAGAAATGCGGGTGCCGTGGCCGGGAATGGAGCCAGTGTCCTCGTGCTTATTTGAGCCAGGTTGCTCAACGCAAGCAAACACATAAGCTGACAAATGCACTTCATTGTCCTTATAAGGTCTAATTTAGCAAGTGGTCACAGGATAAAAGCTGAAGAAGCCTTTACGAATCTTTACTGAGAGAATAAGGGGACAGCAGGGCTTCTTTGCACATGATGCTGGTGTGCCGCGTATCATTGCGCGCCACATGCAACGTCCAAGCACCAGGAACTCCAGAAGCATTCTCAAACAATCTTCAACCCTCATTCGGACTTTCTGGTATCAGTACGTGAGAAAAAATGTGAGACACCCCCGCGTTTTTTTCTTTTATTTCATCTCTCCAAGGCATAGAGGGAACAAGCAAAGTTTTGTGATGACCTGTTTGAGCCGCCATTAAAATAACTTACACTGCAAAGTTGACCTTTAGCGTCGACTCTTGATGAACACGTATTTCAATGAAGACCTGACGGATCTCCTGGTATTCGCTGAGAGGGCGAATCCCAGCATCAGTGATGGTCTCCAAAGGCCATTCATACTTTCGCGACGACGAGTTTTTCCGATCGATCGTTCCTTTACGCAATTTGGCGTGTGAAATCATAGCTTCATTTGACAATGCTTGACAATCATCTGTAAGGAAGAGGCATGCTTTGACTGCGCTCCGAAAAAAATAGAAATAAAACAGGGCCAGAGAGCTTTCTCATTGACAATCACTGGCGCATAGTGCTTTTACAGATGTGTGACTGCAACAATGAACAGTCATAAAAAGTATAATACTTTTCGTAACTTTTCTTCCTAACAACACGCAACATTGGATCGTTAGTTGGTCGGTCCAAGACAAATATTCGAAAAACCTGTGGCTTCGATCGCTGTTTATTAGAATGTATCTTGATGTAATAAAGTCAGTCTTAATCTTACGTATGAGCTTTAATGAACACTAAAATATATACCCGTAATAACAGAAATTAGCTTTCCTTATTTTTGTACATGATTTCTTGAAGACGTGAAATTTACCTAATATTTTTTAACCCCTTTCCCTCTCCTCCTTATCCTAACAAGATTCAAAGCGTTTGCCCCCCCTCAAAACAAAATCGTGCCGACGCCCATGGTCAGCTGATCTTTGTCTATTGGCGTGGTTTGCGCATTGATGAAACTGTGCATGTCTGGCAGCCAATATTAAATGAATGATGTAACCTACCCATCAATAAACATTAGGTAGTAATGGTCCCAAAAGGTAAATAGGCCAGGAAGCATTATTATTAACCACAGGAAATGAAAAAAAAATGACCGCCATCCAGCCCTGCTAAAGTGAATGTCCGCCGAAGCTGTTGCAAAACACTAGACATGGCATGGGGTCCAGGGTATGAAATGTTTTTTTTATTTTCTCGGCTGCCTGCCGCTTGCGCTCAGCTTCTGTGACGGCAAAGTCTGACGCATGCGCTTATCACCGAATGACGTCAACACGCCTTCGCGGGACCAGGAACATTGGGGGGGGGGGGGGAAGGGGGGATTGGGGGGGTCCCGTTGTTCCCAGGCGCGTTAATATTCATCAACGATGCTTGTTTTTGCTTGTTTGTTTGATGCTTGTTTCGATGCTTGTTTCGATGCTTGTTTTGTGGTTTTTGAAACGAATACTGGCCACGGCGCTGTATGCATGATTGAAAAGGAAAATTGCGGTAGCCTTTTCAGACGGCAGATGGTGGGTCCTGCGTAACCTGACGCACACACTCGGCGTATTGGGTCAGAACCAGAACCACTGAGTCTTGCCTGGGTTTCTTGCTCACAACTACACGAAATTTTCCGACGGTAGAGGGGCTATCAGCTTCGTTGTAAAACAGAAGTTGCTTCGTTGTAGCTCTTACTGTAATTAGAGCTGCAAGAGGGTATTTCTTCGGTAAATGCGGATACGGAGTCATGTGACTACCTGCGCCTTGTTTCATGGAACAAAAGTAGAACAGCTGACAGTCCACCGGATTTCCTCCCGTGCTAGGTGTACGGGCGCTCTTTCCAACACACTCGTGCAGTTGCATCCGTGAATACTTGATTCTTTTTAATTTCTGAAATATTTAGTCTGAATACGTGCGTAAGCCAACCAAACTCGCTCTAAATTATGAGCGGAAGAGGAAGCTGGAAGAATGGAGAAAGTACAAAAAGAAACATTATACGGGGTACGGACAACTACCAGCTGCGGGTTCTTTTATTCACGTCAGCCTCATTGCGCTGGGTTCCTGGTTTACGGTAACCACTGATATTACTCGTTAAAGCTTAATGTTCTTAAGCTTGGTTTGCAAAAGTACAATGTGAGGGGCTTCTTTAGCAAACGCGCAATAGCTCACCCCTAATTTTGTCGCGTGAGGGATTGGATATTACTAAAAATAATTTGGGTGTTGTTGCTTAGTTAAACCTAATAAACAACTCTACCGATTGTGCCACAATAAAAGTAACGTCTATATAAATTCTAAATTTCAAGACAACGTGCAATTTTCTACTTTTGGCAGGAATTGCAAAAAATGTAGATTCTTTAAAACTGAGTGATTATAAGCGACATTTCTGTACATATTTATTTGTGCGCTTTATTGTCCAGGTTCGGGTGCAATTTGCCGCAATCGAAGCAGCGGCGTATTTCAGAAGCAATAACAAGCAAGTCAACCCGACCTTGGCGTCAGGTATGTTCTGCACATTATAGAAATTTTATCTGTACTGAAAGTCTGAACTAAGTATGGCATTCTGGTTTTAAACCTTCTTTCATTCACCCGAACCACAACAGTCGCCAGCTATGTTCCCGGATTTTGATACGCGTGTTCTCGTTGAAGTATTTTGTCATGTGGGTATGCTGCCAAAATATACCCAGCAGTTGGTCATGTTCATCCTTGGTGGTATTTTGATATCCCACTACAAATTTATACGTTCCTATAAAACTTGGAAATTTCCGAACATTTCTCATAATTCGGAAGTGCATAGTATGCATAAATATGCTAGAACATTGTCCCCTTTACCAGCGGTTATTTACCCAGAAATCACTAATAATAAAAACTGCTACCAGTTGAGTTGTCACGTTTACTGGTAAAAACAATTTTATTTCAACCGGTGCTGCAGCTCAGTCAGGGTGTTTTATGTCATTTTTTTTTTCAGAGGAAGGGAGCGACTTCCACGTGAGTAACGAGCAGCAAGAAAAGTTCACAATGGTTCAAGTGGCAGAGTACGTAATCTTCGGAATCGTCATTATTGCGAACTTCGCTCTGGGTCTGTACTTCTCGTTCCGTAAAGCTCGTCCGGGCATTGCTACCATGCCAACGACAGCAGAAGTGTTTCTGGGCAACCGAGTACTGCGCATGCTCCCATTGGTCGCTTCGTCGGTTGCGCCGGTGTTGTCTTCGACTGGTCTCGTGGCATTTCCAGCCCACTTCTAGTCTTATGGACTGCATATTATGTGGGGAAACGTGCCTATGTGTTGTACCTACCTTAGGTGACGCAAGTTGTGGTGCCCGTCATATACAAGCTGGGTGTCACGTCAATATTTGAGGTGAGTGAGTCGCACAATTTCACGTTGGTTTTTGCATGCGATGTTGCCTCATCTCGGACCAAAATGCAAACTTTCTAGTCCCTTTCCGGCCAAATAGCCAGGGGGTGAAACGGGGCCGTGAAGCGACTACCGAAGACATACGGACATAATTTAGGAAATGGTAGGATATCTGTAGTAGGGATAACAGCATTTCTAACTGTGTCAGTCTTCTCCAACAGCACAGATTTGACAGCATGGCTACTTGCAATGTTTAGATTTTTATGGACGCCTTTTTACAAGAAAAAATGTTCATGTTTCAAAAATGTTTTCCGAGCGGACAGCTCCTCTGTAGCCGTTGAATATCTATCCGAAGTTTTCATTTTAGGCCTTTTTGTTTGCACCAAGAATATCTACAGCACTTGAATGCGGATCCAGAAAACAAATTAACGTTTTTTTGCCACATAGAACTTCGGTGGTCCGTTTGGAGACGATGACTAGATTTTCAATTATTGTGTAGAGCTTTCCTAAGGGCGTAAGACTGGCGGGTCCGTCCGAAGTTTTGAGCAGTGTGTCATGCGGTGAAAGCCACCCCTCACGCAAGTAGGAGCCACCGAGCCGGTTGCAGAGGCGGGGCGGGGTAGCAGCCCTTGATCTGCGCGGAAATGGAAAAAGAGTTCGGTACACCGCACTGAAAGCAGGCATTCCTGTTATGATGGAAACGGCACAGCGGATGCGCGTAGAATCTCCCAAAAAGTATAGAAGCACTACCAAGATTAAAAATTCAGCGCAACTTGGGATCCAGAAAAAAAATTCGGCGATGTCCTGCGAGCCATTCAAAAAATTGTTTCTTGTCACGTCAGTGGAGAGTGACCTTTAGTTCCTCGCGGAAACAAAATTTCTATTTTGATTTCAGTGCTTTGTGGGGGTTGCAGACATTTCATCGAACGCCGTTACATCGAACGCCGTTTGGTAGAAGGGGGACATTGAGGACATTTCGTCGAATTTAGTTGTGCACAATGAAGCAGTGCTTTCAGAGCGCATGGACAGAAATAACCGATACTGTTATTTTGCCGCGGGCTACTACCTTCATCCTTTTAGTTTTGACTCTGTAAACTGCGCACTATTATGGCGGTAGAAACTGATTTGGTTGTTCAAGCATGGGACCAAGCGCACTGGCACGCGTACAGGCTTTGATGAGTTCGCAGCATATTGGCATCTATATAAGCGCCTCGGCTAAAGTTATTCATACCGGCGTCAAAATGAAATTGACAACTACCGTACGTGGGAAGTCAAAGCTCTGTCTTGACGGTTACGCATAACATGTCGACAAATAGGTGTACTGCTGAGTGTATTCGGAGTGTGAGCGCTACGTCCAGTGCAGAAACCGCGTGTTAACCATTCAAAAACGGCAAGCCAATCAACAAATACGGAGAACGCAAGAGCATAATCACGCTCTGGACAGAACAAGCGTAGAGGTCTTGCGTGCGAACGAAGCTTTAAAACGGATGGCTTATCACACTACTAGCGCTCCTGTTCAGGTCGTCCAGGTAACCACAGGTTTCCTGTTCCCTGATCGCAGAAGGATGCCAAGCCAATACATGTCATGACACGCTGAGAAAGGTTATAAACAGGGCACAAACGTCGCAATTCGCAAGCCGCATGGCAGCTGTTATACTGGTTCGAAAAGAATTATGTCGTCGGAAAGCCACGCCAGCTGCCCGGTAAACTGATGATCCGCACGCCACCCCTGTTTCTCCTTGCCTTCTGGTCTGTGCAGCCCTTAGGGGAACAAGGGTTACCGCGTGGAAATAACTCTGTAGAGAGCTGGCACAGCAAGTCCTCAAACGTTGTTGGAGAGTCTCATCCTGGCGTTTGGTGGTTCATCAGCCGCCTACAACAGGAGCAAAAAGCTACATACGACCGTCTGGAAGCACTGCAGCGTAGCAAGCAGCCGCCGAAGAAGAGGAAGGCTGTGCTGGCGAAAGCGGCTGCCCTCGAGCGCATCTCGAACAACGTCAGAGACATGCCTATGAAGGATTTCTTTGCGGAAATTGTTCAGAATTTAAAACCGTGAATGCGTTTTTGGACACTTTTCACTTATGGCACAATGTAGCTGCATATATAGCTCGCATCGTCATTGCAAAAAAAATTTGTTTGTTGCAGTAAATTCATGATTTTTAGTGCGTCCTAAACATGTATGGCTTCTGGCAATTGGTGCGATAATAGGTAACCCCTGTGGGAAGTGGCAGTGACAACGATTTCTGCTTGAAAATGCTATCACTGTAATCACAACACAAAAGGCAGCACCACCTGTAGCAACTTCAATGCATTGCATGTTACCGCTAATTGCCATGGGAAGTGGCAGTGGCAAGGACTTGTGCTTGAAAGATGAACGATTTTCTTACGCTTCCCTAAATTTTAAAGCCTTAGTCCTACATGCATCTCTTTATGACAAGAAAACATTTCTAACACAAATACTCATCGCGACCGCAGCTTCCGAACATTTTTCTATAAAATGGGCGATGTCACTTCGATGAAACGGCATTCCAGGAAACGGTTTCAATAAATCGGGCATGCCTTCGATGAAATGGCGTTCGATAAATTGTCACGTATCCGCTTTATCGGTGTTGCCTCCATTACGTACCTAATCCCATCAGGTATCTCCTGATGAAAATGAACGGACACTTTCATATATGTGTACCAATCTTTGTTTGCTGCTTTTTGTTCATTCTCAGTACCTCCGGCTGCGCTTCAACACCACTATTTCAATGACGCCTTGTGTTATCTACATTTTTTGGAGTGTAAGTAAATCATACACTATAATAGGCATATCGGTTTTTAGCATTTAGGAATAGAACAACAGCTGTTGTCGCCGGGGTTCTTCTATGCTTCCAAACACGCTGACGCTGAATACGTGAACGAGCTCTTCCAAAAGAGAGGAATTATTGAGACAACTCTATTGTTACAGACTTAAAACATAGGTCATATATCACCACTTCTGGTTGTTTAATCAGACTTTGTATTGATGCTAAGTCCCATTTTTTGTGCCTAGTTGCCGTGGCTAGCTAACCATAGTATATCCCAGTTCTATTATGTCAAACAAAAGCTATATATTTTCAGCTTGTTAGTCGTCTGTGTCAGCTTCATAGCCACAAAACCACTACACAGGTATAAATTTATACGTTCTGATTACGGGAAATGCTCGCAAGTCGAATATCTTTAATGGTTTTACAAAACAGTATTATCTTTTGTATCTTGCAAAAGTTTGTATCTTGCAAAAGCTGAGGAGTTCATTGGGTGCAGGTACAAAAACTTCAAACTGCTGCAAGCTTATTTTCGAAACAGCACCCTTTTCGAAATACTAAAGCTATGTTCTTTCAATCTCTTTTACAGCAAAGCATTGGGGCCATTTCAATATTTGCAGCATCACTGACACTCGTCACAGGTAGGGACTGTAAGAAAATAAGCATGTCGTTGCATGAACTGGTGTAGCAATAGACGCGTAGGGGATGAAACCTGGCTCTCATGGCCACAACTAAATTCTTTTATCAACTACTGGTGGACTCTTGACCAAGTTATTAATAAATTCACCAACTAAACATTGTGATTTTGAGAGAAAATTATGTTTAAACTTTTTTTGCTAGTTAAACTAATGATTTTTGAGAAATCCCTGAGTGAATAGCACTCGCTTGTTCGACACAGAGCGATATTCTTTACGTGCACTGGAAATGGATGAGTCAGATGAAATCAGAATTGGTTGATTTAATTTAGGGCACACGCCGGGGTGGCTCAGTAGCTAAGGCGTTGTGCTGCTGAGCACGAAGTCGCGGGTTCGATTCCCGGCTGTGGCGGCCGCTTTAGTGATGGAGGCCAAAAGCAAAAACACCCGCCTGTACGAGATTTCGGCGCACGTTAAAGATCCCCAAATGGTCAAACTTAAACAGGAACCCTCCACTACAGCGCGCCTCATCGCCTGCGTGGCGTCGGCGCGCAGGCGCGGACGCCAATCAATTAATTTAATTTGGGGCCTAAGGGGCCGTAACTACACACGTTATGAGGGGCGGTGTAGTGGATGTCTTCGGATTGGCTTTGACCACCTGGCGATCTTCAACGTGCGCCGGAATCTCCAACACAAGGGCATGTTCAGCTTTTCGCAGCCCTCAGAAGAAACGGGCGCTGCGGCTGGTAATCGAATCGGCGTCGTTCGGCTCAGCAGCACAACGTCTTATCCACGAGCCACCATGGCGTTTTTATGACCGGACTGCGTAACCGGCGCACCGAAGTATGGCCCCGGAGCCCCCAAGCATGGACCTCGGCGCTAATTAGCGCGTTCGTCGGTATCGGCACGCGTCACATCTCCATCCGCATTGGATGCAGTGGTTCATCAACCCTGCGTGAAGTGTGCCCCTTCACCTTCAAATGACTTTCGCGGAAACCAGCAGGCTTGTCCGGGCACGTGACTTTCTGCGCCATCCCTGTCTGGTTGATTCCGCTGAAACAGCTGAGACATCTTCGGAGAAGCGGACCACGAAATCTGTAGTCGGTGAGCATCGTTGGTCAAGCCCCCCAGGCGCGCCTTGTACGGAGAAAAAGGGTTTTTCGTACCGGTGGCACCATAGAATCCTCTTCATCGTGGTCGTGTGCCCTCTGCCTCGCAGGTCGCGTGATCAAGACACCAGAACGGCTTCGCGCAACGTCAGTGCCAATGTATGAGATTGTAGGTCTGTGATTGGACCTGCCACTTGGGAGTTGAATTCCCTAGGAGGACTATACGTACTTTTGCATGAACTAAAAGGCGCTGTTGCGAGCCCACGAGTGTTACTTGTGTCGCTCTTGGGATTGCTGTTAGAGTTGCTTCTGTTGCTGTGGCCGTTGCTAGCACAGCATCCTAACTTGTACTCATCATGTAAATACGTTTATAAAGTTTTTCTCCTTCATCAGCAAACATCGGTCTCTTGATCAACGTCTCCGGTCACCAGTCGCGCTATCAAGATGGATTGCCACACCCTGTAGTCCCAACAACTGGTGAACACGGTGGGATCTGACCACCCAATTCTCAACAACTGGTGGAAGCGGTGGGATTATATCACCCGACACCCAACAACAGGTGGCAGTGGTGGGATTAGATCACCCGACACCCAAGAGCGTGTAGGAAATGAAATCTTCTACAGACAGAAGGCAGCCTTATCATACCGCTTTTGCCACTTCCACTTGCAGTGGGAGGTTACGAATGGAGACAGAAAATGGAAATAATCTGGGAGAGTCCGAAAGGGCAGTACAATCACGGAACGATTAAGCCGAAGGAAATAACACTTCGAACGACAGATACTTGTGGCGTGTCCCAACCACGAAAACAAAAAGTTGGATCAAGATAAAACATTGTTCCAGAGTGCCCTTTGCGGCTGCCTTGCGAGACGGCCCGTGTCGCCTGCTCCACGATAGATAGTTGTGCAGCGCAGGCAGTTTTTCTCGGATTTCGATTATCTAGAAATTAGTTTTAGGCACGCGCAACTATGTGGTCGCTTTTAAAAAAAAATGTTAGCAACTGCCTTCTAAGGCTTAGCTAGCAGAGGTGCTTCAGATATCACAATGCCAATTTATAGTCACATTTTCCGATTACATCACACAAAACAATCGGCTTGATGCGAGAAACCCTTCCAGATGAGGTGGATCGCAGAAAATTCATTCGTGAAAATATCTCAGCAGGGCAGCAGACGAAACATGCCCATTTGCTACAGCAGTGCAGGCACTGTCGAACAAATGTTTTATCTACTCGAAGGTTTCCGTTCTGGCGGCTGGGCCGTGCCAACAATATCTGTTGTCTGCTGTTATTTTGTTTCAGCTTAGGCTGTCCATGACTATACAAATACGGAACAACCTCATTAACAGGCTCTAAAATGGTTTCGTCCTAAAAGTGGCAGCTAGTGTTTTTCCTATCTGGTGTAGTGCGTTCTTTTAAAACGGCCCTAAATAGGGTGATGAAGGCTCTAAGGAATGGAGCTTTTGATCTTTAGTCGCGCCCAAAGCGCTGAGGAAGCTACGAGATGGTAATACCGGGCATGGCAATCTAAAAATTCTTTTCAGGCTGCTTTTGCTCCTCGGTACGCGCCGCCTTTGCCTTTGCTTGGCAGTACTTCACCCTTCTTTTTTAGCAGCAGACGCGCATACTCCGCCTATTACTGACTGTGCGGCACTTCTTTTCCCGTCTAACGCGCAAGTGGCGGCACATTTTAGAAAAGGGGAAACGAGCTGTTCAATGCTAGATAGGGGCTCCAAACAAGACATGCCCACTCACGACAATAATAGAACATTTCTACCAACGACTAGTGGCCCGCTTGCGTTTCTTGCACGCGGCGCTGTCGCGGCGAACAGGTCCGTCCGAGACCGGGCGTCGAAGAAAAGCCTTATCATAGCCGCATTATTCGGTCACCGCTTTATAAATCAGCGCCGAAAAAGCTTCCCCTATCGATCTGCCACCGCACTATCAGCCCCTTTCACGACTTTTTAGCTGATTTTCATCAATATTCCTGCTCTGCTGGGCAGCGACAAGGTATAGCTGCTGTGGTATGTCGAATCGTGCCGGTGCCTGTGGGATTTTTTGCCGTTGTAAATGCTGTGCGCGCGGACGCTGACGGACATTCCGCAGGCCGTTGGTTTGCGGATGGTACGCTGTGGTAGTGCGGTGAACGATGTTACACTCGGCCAAGAGGGCTTTGATAGCGTCCGATAAAAATACGCGACCTCTGTCGCTCAGCAGCTCTCGTTGCGCTCCGTGTCGAAGGATGAAACGACGGAGGAGGAAGGACGCCAGGTCGCGGGCTGTGGCTGCTGAAAGGGCTGCTGTCTCAGCGTATCGCGTGAGATGATCTACCGCAACGATAATCCAGCGGTGCTCTCTGTAGGTGCACGGCAACGGCCCGTAGAGATCGATGCCCACTCTATCGAAGGGACAGGCAGGGCACGGCAGAGGCTGGAGTTCGCTCGTTGTTGATCGCGGAGGTGTCTTACGGCGCTGGCAGTCTGTGCCGGAACGAACATATTTTGTGACGAAGGTGTACATGCCTCGCCAGTAAAACCGAAGGCGAAGTCTTCGGTATGTCTCCAGGACTCCTCCGTGGGCACACTGCGCGTCACCGTGGAACGAAGAACAGATGTGCACGCGTAAATGACGAGGGATGACCAGGAGCCATTTGCGACCTTCGGACGAATAGTTTCGGCGGTAAAGGAGTTGGTCACGGAAAGAGAAATGGGCAGCTTGGCGGCGGAGAGAGCGGGGTGCGGCTGCTGGCGATGGACGTGCCAAAACTTCCACAATGGAAGCGATCCACGGATCCTTTCACTTTCAGCAGCCATGTCGGTGACAACAAGGGGGGCGAGAGTGCACACCACAAAAGATAAATCTGCAGCGTCGGATGGTAGAGGAGACCTAGAAAGGGCATCTGCGTCTGTGTGTTTGCGGCCGGACCGGTATACCACTCGTATGTCATGCTCTTGCAGCCGTAGGGCCCATCGACCGAGGCGGCCAGACGGATCCTTTAGCGACGAGAGCCAACAAAGGGCGTGGTGATTCGTCATCACGTCGAATGGGCGCCCGTAGACGTACAGGGGAAATTTCGTAATAGCCCAAACGATCGCTAAGCATTCCTTTTCGGTCACGGAGTAGTTGACTTCGGCTTTTGTAAGGGTACGGCTGTCGTAAGCGACGACGTACTCCTCAAATCCGGTCTTGCGTTGTGCGAGTACTGCGCCCTGCCCCACACCGCTGGCATCGGTACGGATTTACGTGGGAGCGCTGGGATCAAAATGTCGCAGTACTGCTGGGGAAACAAGAAGGCGCCGCAACATATTGAAGGCGTTCTCACAGGCGGGTGACCAATCGCCGATCTCGTTGTTACCACCAAGGAGCTTCGTCAAAGGCGCAATGATGGTGGCGAAATTGCGAACGAAGCGCCGGAAGTAAGAACAAAGTCCTATAAAGCTGCGAAGTTGTTTCATTGTCGTCTGTTTGGGAAATTCCGCCACGGCGCGAAGTTTTGCTGGGTCAGGAAGGACACCATCTTTTGACACCACGAGGCCTGGAATAGTAAGTTTTCGAGCTTCACAGAGGCATTTCTTCAAGTTTAAGTGCAGGCCGGATGTGGCAGGGCAGGTTAATACTTGTTCGAGGCGGGTGAGATGCGTCGAAAAATCAGGGGAAAACACTACTATGTCATCTAAGTAAAACAAGCATGTTTTCCACTTCAGGCCGCGCAGTATGTTGTCCATCATCCTTTCAAAGGTTGATGGCGCATTGCAAAGCCCGAAGGGCATGACGTTGAATTCGTACAGCCCGTCAGGTGTGACAAAGGCTATTTTGAGACGATCCGCTTCTGCCATAGGAACTTGCCAATAGCCGGACCGTAAATCCAGAGAAGCGAAGAACACGGCTCCTTGCAAGCAATCGAGCGCGTCGTCTATGCGAGGAAGCGGATAGACGTCTTTCCGCGTGATCTTGTTTAGACGCCGGTAGCCCACGAAGAAGCGAATTGAGCCATCTTTTTTCGTTACAAGTACTACGGCAGAGGCCCAGGGACTTGTCGAAGGGCGTACAACGTCGCGCTTGAGCATGTCCGCGACGTGCTCATCAATGACTTGGCGGTCAGTGGGCGACACACGGTATGGCCGCTCTCTTAGGGGTGCGTGGGAACCGGTGTCAATATGGTGCGAAACACTGGATGCCCGGCCCAATTCGACGCGTTGGGCATCGAAAGAGTCTCGGCAATGATGTAGAAGGGCCAGAAGCTCGTCTCGCTGCACAGGAGCTAAAGCGTCATGGGGGAACGTAAAAAGACATCAGAGTCACAGTTCACACTAGGCCCAAGCGCGGCGAGGTGCACTGATGCAGCGTTCTCGGAAGCGTCGACGATGAGATGATCGTCGACTGGCTCGACGTGGCCAAGACATTCACTGGGAACCAATGTGACGGGGCATGACGACGGATTTGAAACGAGGATTGTACCGAGACCAGAGCGAATTTCAAGGACCGCGAAAGGTAGCGGCAAACATTTCCGGGCGCTGAAGAGTGGCGACGGCGTAACGAAAACGGTGGTGTCTGACAGACAGTCACAAGACACGGAAACAGGCACTGAGATGCCGGGAGGAATGTCGGTATCATCGGTGGCAATCAATTTGGCGGGACGTTCGGGGATATCGATGTCGTCAAACGGGAAAAGTTCAACCTCAGCGCGAGCACGCCGAATGATAACGTGATGTCGTGACAAAAAGTCCCAACCGAGGATGATATCGTGCGAACAGGAGGCCAAAACGATGAACTGGATGATATGGACGTTTTGCTGGATTGTAACTCGGGCGGTGCACGTGGCCAATGGTTTCACGTCTTGAGCATTCGCGGTCCGGAGGGTCACGCCAGAAAGCGGAGTGGTGACTTTCCTCAAGGAACGACAGACTTTCACGTATTACAGACACAGCGGCTCCAGTATCGATAAGAGCGAATGCGAAAACACCTTCTACGGTAACGTCAATCACATCGTTAGGCGAAAACGGAGAACTTGAGCAGCTCGACGTGCGCGCAGTTGTTGCCTCCGGAACTGCGGCCCCTAGTTTCCCTCACGTGCGGGGTTGGCACGTGGGCGGATCGGGGAAACGGAGCGGCGATGCGGAGAAAAGGAACGGCGGCTTGAAGGCGTCGAGATCGACTGGTCAGCTGAGTACGAAGTGGGGGTTGCGCTAGAAGTAGCGGGAGCGAATAGTGGTGGAAATCCATAGCTGGGAACTGGTAGGCGTCAACGTGAGGTTGGGGTCGACGGTGACATAAACGTGCCACATGTCCCGGAAGTCGACAACCGAAACAGATTGGGCGGTTGTCGGGGGTGCGCCATGGATTCGGGGTCCGAGGGGCCATTCGAGGATACGGCACTGCTGACTGCTCCGCGGGACATACAAAGGAAGGGGATGGTGCTAGCGACCGTCTTGTGGCGACGGAAGCGTAGGTGAGCGGGGCTTCGACGTATGGTTCAATAGGCGACACGACAGGAGGTGCGACCGACGCGGCCATTGGTGAATGGTGAAAGGATGGATGCCGGCGCAACTGACGGCTGGCGTACGGAAGGGATCGTCTCGGCAACACGCTCTCGGATCACCCGTTGGACAGACTGAGGCAACGTGGAAGAAGGCTGTGGAGCGCAGGGAAGCAGGGAAAGCTGACGCGAAACCTCTTCTCGCATGAACTGCTCGATATGAGGTAGAAGAGCTGGGAGGTCAGGAGAAGCAGCCAATGCCGACAGCGACCCACGTTGCGGTTCTTCCAGCGAAGGGCGTTGGCGGGTGAAAATGCGCTGCTTGCGGAGCTCGTCATAGCTCTGACACCAGTTCACGACGTCGCTAATAATCTGCGGGTTTTTGCTCAGCAGCATTTGAAACGCATCGTCCTCAATGCCCTTGAGAATGTGTTTGGTCTTATCGCTTTCGGCCATAGCTGGATTTCCACGCCTGCAGAGGTCGACGACGTCCTCTATGTAGCTTGTAAATGTAGCTACATACGAGCTACATAGAGCTCGTAAAAGCTGGTAATGCAAGAAACCGATTTTAATAAAAATAACCGACCTAATCAGTTTCCATTCGAATGGATGTTATTGCACTTTACATTTTTATTTACTGTTACAATTAAACTGAAGTAAAACTTCCTTGGGGCAACAAAATCTGCTATCAGGCTTTTTAGTCGAAATCGTAGTGATACGAATGAACTTGTTTACTGCTTATCGTATTAGCGTGTATTTCATCGCTTTTGTTTTTTTGCATTTTGGCGCAACATATTTGAACTGCTTTTTTCTGCTTTAGCGGGCTTGATTCACTTAATTGCTCTCATTAATGATTTTTACAGCGGGAATTGTTTCAGTAAGAAGTTCGGCACACATTACAGCTTTCCTGGGAGTATATTTCGGCTTGGCTGGTGCCCACCTTTTCAAGTAACGTGCCTTTACATTCAGGTGGTAAGCGGTGCGCACTGTTCAACAAGGCTTAGGTTTCCCATTATTTGTTTTGTAATATTTGTGAAGCGGGCTCATTAGACCATCAAAGCATCTTATTTCTGCCAATTCGCAAAGTGTAGATGTGTTACGACGAAGTAACGTGAGAACAGCTTGTATTCATACGCTGGCCATGTGCAGAGACAGTGCAGTGGTCGGGCATAGCGCTGCTACTGCGGAGACCCTGCTAGAAATATTATCACATGCCATGAGATGGGTCATGTGCTTTTATTTATTCAGTACAGGAGAATCCATCTCATTCACCGGACTACAACAAACAATGGTTTTTTGTGAAATAGGGCACTGCAGGCTTTCGACTAAGTAGGCAAATATAAATTTGAAATTTTTAATGAAAGAAAAACGTTGCAGTTGACATCTTCTTTTGGGCCGTAGGATGTAAGACGCAATAGCGTCACCTAAACTCTCAGGCAGCTTTCTCCAATGCAGTTGCTTTATTTACAATCCATGCTTCACGATCACAGCAGGTCAGCGAAGAGAGAAATAACCGGATTCATGCTTTTACTCATCGTGGTCAATGAAAGACCTAGGCCCTCTGCGGGTTCCGTGCATAAAGGAATACTGACACGAAACGTAAAAGTTAAGATAAATATGCAAAAGGCTTCCCTTCTATATGTAGATATCTCCCAGAAGTTTTAACAGTAAGTGTTCTGTATAACATATTGCAAACATATCTGAATATTTGCACGCCCGAGAAATCTCAGAACCAATAACCCTTTGTAACCGCCATCAGCATGATGCCATCTGGTCCTCGATAACATCAAACTGCCGACGTGAGGGCCCCGCTGCGTGGACAACGTGCTCGCTGCGGTTTGCGCGTGCTACCCGAGGGCTAGCTGCCTAGATTCGAGGAGAAATTCGGCGCACGTGCGACTTGAGCGGTCGTGAGAGCGCTCGCACACGCGTGCACACCGGCTGTGGTAAGACGGTAATTGTTACGTGACGAGCGCCCTCCTGTCATGGCCGCGGTCTTGGGTGTTGTATAAACCGCAACTGACACGAATAAACGAGGCTGTAAATAATTATTTCCGCTGCGATGGGCCGTGTAAAGTGCCATTCAGTGATTAGAGGTCTAGTAGGCCCATATAATAAAGAAAAAATACGTAAACAAAGTTTTGTGTCAGCGCTGCTTTACGATGTGGGTGTGAAAAGTT
The DNA here is from genome assembly GCF_048455015.1 of Haemaphysalis longicornis. NCBI lineage: Eukaryota > Metazoa > Arthropoda > Arachnida > Ixodida > Ixodidae > Haemaphysalis > Haemaphysalis longicornis. The sequence continues at coordinate 81,317,364 of NW_027526460.1, read as the reverse complement.
CGATCTGCTGGGCGTACGTTAATTTATGCGATAAGGTGTTTGTGTCAGTGTTTATTTATCTGTTTAATACATACTGCAGGCCATTATTTGGGCCTCGCCGGGGAGGCACAAAAGATTAAATGCAAGGAAAAATGCAAGCTATACAAACAAAAAGGCACTCATATAGTGGGTAAGTCATTCCCTTTTAGTTTCGTATATGGAAAAAAAGAATATTTAAATGCGTCAGTAGAGCAATATATGGGGTTAAGGCATTTGGTTTGTGGTGTCTAATATATCTTGGTGATAATGGGGACAAAAACAAAGATGGGTTGATAGACAGTTCACCTTTGCTGAGTGAAGAAAGTCCGCGCGCAAACATTTTCTCTTGGATTCAAGGCGTTGGATATTGTTAGTCAGCAATAACTGTGAGGTAGAATTGGTGCGTGAGTATTTGGAATAAACACAGCTAACAGCTCTTCTTTGAATTCTTTTGAATTTACGGATGTTGTGATTATATAGGGGTCCCAAACTAAGTAGCCATATTGAAGCTTCGGCCTAATAAAAGTAAAAGTGGGCGTGCGTAGGGAACCCGTGCAACCGCGCCGGCCCTGCCGATAAGCAGCGCCCATTGGTGCGTGCAACTTTTCCCCTGCACCTAGAGCTGGTGGATTCCCCGGACGGTGCGTTTCATCAGGTTCAGTTGTGCCGTACCTGCAGCCTTTCATGACAGGGTTTCGCGATGGCCAGGCCGAGGCCGACGACTGTGACGCCAGGAGATGGGGCCACCGTTGAGGTAAAGGGGAACGGTACTACGGGCTTGGGCGGGCGCGGGTGGATCGCAATGACCTCTGTTTTGGCCTTGGAGGGGCGACGTCTCTTGCTGGCCAGGTCCTTCACCACTGCATTAAAGGCCGCCTGCTGGCGGTGCGTACCCGTCTTCCGACTTTGGTTGGGCGTCGTGTCCAGAGTGCCATGTCGTAGGCATAAACGGTAATCTCTACCAGGTACTCAAGGTTCCCCGGGAGACAGCTGGGGAGGTCCACCATGGCCAAATGAAAGAGCAGCTGGCTTAGGACACTCCTCTGCGGAACACCGGCCTCCATTCTGCGCGGGGCGCTCAGGGTCTTGCCGAAGCGAACTCGCAGTGTTCGCTTTCCGAGGAAGCGTTTGACGTATTACCTTAGCCGCCCCTCTAGCCCCAGGCCGTCAAGGGCACCGCGGACGGCTTGGTGCGATAAGGCGTCGAATGGTGACTTGACCACCAAAAGCAGGAGGGAAGCCCCCTTTTCCTCGGGTCGGGCCTGCTCCAAAAAGGACAGCACATCTGCGAGAGTGTCTGCAGTGCAGCGGGACTTCCGGAAGCGACTCTGCTTTTCGCCGAGAGCGGCTTGTTTGCTTGCGAGCGACCACTCTCACGACTGCTTTATCCCTCGCCACCACTGATGCCTCCTTAACAAGTTGCGCAGTCGGCTGATGGCGCTGATAGCGCTGTTACCAGATTATTGGAAAGAAACAGGAGAAACGCACCTGGAGGTTAAAATGACTGAAAGCCGCTTCCGGATATCATGCAGACGCCCCAGTTCTATCCCCAAATTACAGCTCGTGTAGCTGCCGCGAATGACGCCCCGATGTAGAGCCACCTGTCGGCCTGGAACACTGACGTGAGCCTATAAATCTTGTTCACCCTGAAGGCCTTTGCAAGCGACATTTTTGCAGGTGCATTTCACGCCTAAGAACACGATCATTCCCGGATGCTGGCATATACGGAGCTAGGCTTCCTGTCCGTACCGATGACAATCCAGTTGTACTTGTGGAGGGTTTTAAACGGAAATAGCATGGCTCAATGAAATTTCCCATCTGGCCTCCGCGGTAGGGCGGGTGGAGTTTTGGTCGGTGTTTACACTGTCAGTCAAATGCCTACACCCTGGGAGGGAAACAAATAGCCACACATTTGTCTACTAGAATAAGCACAAGGTCTTCTGGTTTTGACTCGCTGTGGGTTGGACGAATGACATGCATTCTGAGGAATTCAACGGGGAATTAAACGGAGCTGGCCGTCATCAGCTCCGTGACCGGCCATCGGTGCCCCCCCCTCCCTTATCCAACTGCACGTCACCGTTCATATGAACCGTTCCTTCCGGCCACCGCCAGTGGTGAACGGGCTAAAAGAGACGCGACATCCGGCTCCGTCCCTTGGCAGCTGCGGCAGCAACGGGGCCACACATCTGAAGCTGCTTGTCCGACATTTGCAGGTTGGAGGCAATGCTATTGTATTTTTCTTTACGTCTGCTTTTGTTGGTGCTGCTGCTGCCACTGTGTTTGTGCTATGAGTACCGAAAGAATGCAGACGGGACATAGAAAGGGAGTTCAGAAAAGAGCACAGGGAACTTAAAAATCGCATGTACGTCTTCAACAAGTCGTTTCAAGAAATGAAGGCAGCATTAAAAGTGTCCGATGCAGAAAACGCTGAAACCAAGGCCCAAAATGCGCTCTCACCGCGGAGTGCTCCGCGCTTCGCAGTCAGGTGCTCGAAAATGAACATAAGATTCTGCAGCTGGAGCAGTACTCAAGATTCACAAACATCGAGATCAAAGGTGTACCATTCATTGAAGGAAGAAGCCTACCTGCCCTCCTGCGTAAGGTGGTATCAGCCTTAGGCGAGCCGATCGTAGAAACCGATATAGATGCCTGCCACCGCGTACCAACGCAAGACGACACAGTCAGCAACATAGTGGTTCAGTTCCGGAGTAGATCCAAGCAAGACATCTTCCTCGAGAAATCAAGGAAAAACCGGGTTTCGACAAATGATCTCGATTTTACGCACCCTTCTCCAGTGCTTCTGAATGAGCACCGTTGTCCTGACCTGAAAAGGTTGCTGGGTATGACTGTGGCACAAAAGAAGGAAAAGAGCTGACGCTTTGTATGCACCAAAGGTGGCAAAATCTTTGCAAGAAAAACCGAATCCTCGCTCACGTTGAAGGTGACACGTGTCAGCGACGTCGAAAAAATGGAAGGATTGCAATCATTCTATTTGAAACTACGACAGCTCGTCATGACAGCCGCTTATCTGACGCCACTCTAAGTGGGCAGTTCACATGTGCAAAATCAGACCACGATGTCTTTTATTCATATTAACGCACAATCGGCAAGAAATAAAGAGGATGAAATTCTTGCACTGCTTGCCACCTTTGCTTTTGAGCATGACATTATTATGATAACTGAAACGTGGCACGAAACCGATCTCGATGCACTGAGGCCTCCCGGTACACAACCTATCATCTTGGGGAACAGCGCGAACTAACAGGGACACAAAAAGAAAGAAGTGGACAAGACTAGCGCTGACTTTCAACACGGAGTTGAAAGTCAGCGCTAGTCTTGTCCACTTCTTTCTTTTTGTGTCGCTGTTAGTTCGCGCAGTTCCCGAAGATGCAAGTACACCAACTCGCCCAACTCGCCACCCTGCTACACAACCTATTTCATCAATCGTTCTTTTGAAAGGGGGGGCGCTGTACTGTAAAGGGAAGGTGAAGCGGCTTTAGAATTAAAAGAAAAGGTGACTAGGAGCAAGTACACATTGAATAGTCTATGTGCAAAATATTTTCGCAATGCATGCAATAGAAGCGGCGCAATGCGCAAGCAAAAGTGGCGCGATGCCCCGCCCCCATCTCGCCGCCCGATGCCGGAAGACCGAAGAGTGCGGGCGAAAACCGGCTGAAAAACGTCATACCTGGACTTCCGGCCGGATCAGCCGCCTCTGCCATGCTCTTTTCGCCGTGTTTCCTTGTGAATAATACTTGTTGTTGCTCTGGATGATAGCACTTATTTGTACAATTTTCGTGTTCAAAAAGTCTGCTCGAACGCCAAACGAGGCATACGTTATCATGCCGCATTCCTAAGCAGAGTAATGCCACGCCGGGATGCTTGATAACATACAGAAGCAACAGCCCAGGTGGCTGTGCTTTATGACTGAGGATATACGACACTACGTTAAATACTTTGTAAACCGCTCCAATGCGGTTTTTTTTTTTATTCGACGGACGTGAATGTTCACATTAGATTCTAGATTTAGGAAGGATGGGGAGTACTGCTGTACTTTGGCCGGAGATGTTTTGTTCCGTTCCAGAAACAAAGTCACATTTGTTCAGCAAATACCTGTTTCGTTAAACTCGTCGGTTTTCTTTCCCTATGGGCTCCGAACAGTGTTCAAAAAAACAATTTTTTGCGAAACTAAAACAAGGGGCAATCCTGCTGGAAGGTCTTTCCCGGCTAAGAGGTAAAATGTATTCCTATAAAGTAACAGAACCAAGACCACCACATTAGTTATTTTGCAAGTATACATGCCACGATAAGGTGCTGTTTGCCTGGAATTAAAAAAAAACACCCCTCCGAAGCACCACCGTGCCATAATTTGTGTTGACTGCGGGGGCCTAATCCTTTGCCCAAGATTCCGTGTGCCTGCATATTATAACCTGGCAAGCACTTGTTGTCGCTGAACCTCAACTGTGTTCCGGTGATAGTCGGTGATATATATAACGATGAGACTTCACAAATTAGGAGCGAAGAGTAAATATGCGGCCTCTGTCCGACTAGCGCGGTAAATGCTTAAATCTAGAAATGATGAAACAGGCCAACGATTCATTAGGCATTACTTTAGGCAATGGTGATTGTTGCCTAAAGTAACGTAACTACAACGTAAATGCCTTGTAGGACTGGTCTGTTAATTATAACGAGGTGGCCGTAATATTATAGCAGAATGCGCAACTCACAAGCGAAAATCAAGCCCTACTACAGCCAATAATGCTGAACAGGCACCAGTATCCTAAAGTGTTTTCAGAATAAATGCCTGTCAAGCAGTAGGACGCCACTCATCGAAGTGCAGCTAGCGATCGCTGAGGCGGCGAAGCGCGGCTGCCGAAATGGCGCGCGCGCGTGTGGGTCTGTGTATGGGGATGAGTAACGGGGCTGGGGTGGGTGACAACGAACAAGGGAAATGCGGAAGCAGGGTCCGCTTGTTGGTTTATGCATGTACCGGCAATATATGCCTCGCATATACGTTTACAGCGCATGACCGCTATTCTTTCGCACAGTGAATGTACGTGCTTTTCGCTGGTACATTGTTTATAAAACGCCGCTTAATCTTCGGCATAAATGGTTTTGTATATAGTAACAAACAGTTCAGGCAGTGCCTAATATTAACATATGGTACAGAAACCCTTATGCTGGTTGCCTAATTCAGAAATATTTTGACGGAACCCTCTAGCCGAAGCCACAGTCACTGAATTGGGGTTCACCGTCGTGTAAAGCAAGTTTAAGCTGCAAGATAATTGAACCGAGATTTCTGCGCACGTTAAAGATCCCCAGGTGGTCAAAATTAATCCGGAGCCCTCCACTACGGCGCGCCTCATCGCCTGCGTTGCGTCGGCGCATTAAACCCTACAATCAATCAAGATAATTGAACCAACAGCATGGGAAGCTATAAAATAAACTTCCAGTCATGTGCGAACATTAAACTGGAAGCTAAATTGCTGAAAAGGCAACCGTGCGATCGTTCCCAATCCTTCCGACAACCCCCGCGGCCGAAGGGTGTCCTCCTTTGACGTCATGACGGGCGCAACCAATCAGGAGCGTCAAAAGACGAAAATCGCGCGTCTTGCAAACGGGACCGCGCGTATTGCAAGATAAATGCCGGTTGGATTTATGTAAGATAAAATTCAGTGTGATATTCGGAATCAGCGCGCAGGAAACTATATACACGTTTCTTTGACTCAATTTGTTTGGAATGCGCTTCAGCTTCCCTTGAACGGCAAAAAACAACTCTCGTTGCCACTTGGTTGCGTCGCATTCTTATGTCACTTGCGATTACGAAGTGCGTACTGTAAAATCTAGGGACACTCTGTTTCGCGTTGTGCTCCGACCACCGGGAAGCAATGTATCAAATTTTCTGTCTTTTTTCGATAGCTACTTACGTTGGGTGAACGAAAGTCATTTCAATCTAATCTTAGGCAGAAACTTGAATATCGATTTCCTCAAAATTTCTAATACACAACGACACCTCCACGTCTGTTTGGCATCGAATGGATTTGTTAATGCTATTCAAGCACCTATTTGCATCCAAAACAGCTCCTCGACTTTACTTGATGTTTTTATCAGCAATATTCACGAATGTATTTCTTTTTCTGATGTTCTTAACGTACATATTAGTGATCATCTCCCTATTGTTCTTCTGCTATCTACCCCTCCTTCTATACATAAAGTGCCAGATGGTCGTGTGATTACTCGTGACATTAGCAGCTCGAACTTAGACAGGTTTCGTGACGCGATATCTCCAGTCCAGTGGTCAGATATCATGCGCACCACGGACACTGATACGGCTTACGATTATTTTCATGAAAAGTTCAAAATAGTATACTATAATTGCTTCCCGTACAAATCTTTCAACTGCGTACACAAAGGCAAGAAACCGTGAAATACAAAAGAGTGTTTGAAGGAAATCCGCATAAAAAATAGATTGCACAAGGAATTTATTCAAAACAAAGACAACGAAAAGCGCAAACAGTTCAAAGTGCGAAGAAACAAACTTAATGGCCTCCTGCGTTACGAAAAAAAGGCGATACATGCACAATTTATTCAGTCCTGGTGTCATGAAAAGATCAGATATTGCTTGGAAGAACATTAACTCTGTTTTGAATTGTAATAGAAATGGCCATGACACAATACACGGGGTTATCCGGAATAATAAAATCTTAACAAATGCCGAGCTAGAAAACGCTTTTAACGATTAGTTCATATCAGTATACAAGAGTGCTCAAAACCCCAATTATGAAACTTCATGAAAGAAAGCACCTGTGATTGGGCCTTCTTGGCCCCCGTCACATTAAACGAAATTGTGAGCGCTTTTCTTTCTATGAAGAATAGTGGTAGCCCTGACGTTGATGGCTTAGAAATCCGACCGATTAAGTAGTTCTAGACCTTATTTCACCGGTGTTGCAGCATTTGTTTAACCTCCTTTTTAATGCCGGTACTTTTCCAATAAAACTTAAAATGGCTAAAGTTATCGTTTTGAACAAGGAAAGCGACAAAAACGAATTCACAAATTATAGGCCGATCGCGATACTTCCTATATTTTCAAAAGGCCTAGAGGAGCTTATACACACTCCCATGATTTCATTCCATGATAGGCACAAAATAATAGCCACTGCACAATTTGGATTCGTTAAAAGTATTTCCACTGAGACTGCCCTTCTAGCGCCAAAAGACGCAATTCCTAACTCCTTTGAGCAACAGTTGTACACACTAGGAATATTAATCGATTACTCAAAGGCGTTGGACTGCATTGATTATGTAACTTTGCTAAAAAAGCTCAGCCGCTACGGCTTTCGTGGTACCTTTTTACAGTTACTAACCTCCTACCTTAGCAATTTCCAGCAGAAAGTGATAATAATAATCATAGTTCCTGTTTCAAGCCTGTTTGTGCAGGAGTACCGCAAGGAAGCATCTTAGGACCCCATTTATTTTGCATATATATTATTGATTTGGTCAATAGTGATAGCTCTGCTAATATTAAAGTGTATGCCGATGACACAACCGTGCTTCTTAGCGCGAAAAACTAAAGTGATGTGTTTCACATGTCCAATAAACTGCTTGATAAACTGTCACGCTGGATCCGAGTGAATTCATTGACAATTAATGCAAATAAAACTAAAGCAGTACTGTTTAGAACAAGAAACCGTACAGTTCCCTGCCAGCACACGTTGAAACTAGGTAATTCCGTAATTGAAATTGTACCTACGGTGAAATGTCTTGGAGTAGTGTTTGAGCAACACATGTCGTAGAATGCTCATGTTGACCTCGTGTTATCAAACCTTCCTCGCATTACTAGTGTTCTTTCCAAACTTAGGTTTTGTTTGCCCAATAGTGTGAAGCTTGTACTATATCGGGCCATGTATCTGTCGCATCTCCAGTATTTTCACTTAGTATGGGGCACCACAACTCAAGCGAATATTGCTAAACTTTCCAAGGTACAAGAAAGGCAGTTCGCATCATTATGAATGCAGCATACGATAGTCATACAGCCTCATTTTTTGAAGATTTGAAGTCAGTACCAGTGACACATTTCTGTAAATCCTTGCTGCTCAAACGCTACCACACCAATGTAAAAAGAAATAACAACGCACTATGCAGTATTTTCAAACTTCAGTTTAAAATGTACTCGTGAAATATTCGCCGAGTCGACCGCTGGCAAATACCGATGAACCGAACGAATTACGGTGAACAAACGCTACGTTATCAGTTGTCATTTCATTAGAATAATGTACAATGTATATAGGACTGTTCATGTATCATCCGTTTTAAGTATGGGAATTTTATTATGTACCGTGTGTGTTAATTTTATGATGTGTTGAATGTCTGAATTTTATGAAGTACCATTACTACTAATCAACCAGGTGTTACATTAGGGCGAATTTATATGTCTGTTCTGGTTGCATCTGCTTTGTATAGGGGCCGTGGACCCTGTCAAGCGTTTTCTGAGGTTTTTTGTTCACGGTCCTCAGCACTTCGTGTTGGAATAAACTGATTGATTGTTTGATCGATTGATTGATTCATTTATTGAATTGTTACGTAGGATCGCGCAAGAGCACGTATTGGAGCAGAAACAAGAAAACAATGGCGGCAGGGGGCGTTGGCGCCATAGGTTTGAGCTTTCCGAGTAGCTGCAAATTCCTCTTGTTGGAATTTGCAGCTGTTATTGGAATTCCTCTATCAAATTCCTGTTGTTGCAATTTCACTTGGCAGCAGCATCTGTTGCAAGAAGGCCACTCCGTAACTGCACGCTTTTGAATCCGCAGAACATACAGCTTCAAGGCAGCGCACCACGTGAACCATTGTGACGATCAAGCGCACGAGGCTGCGTTGTCTTCGGCCAACGCTTGTCCAACGCTCACATCACCCTGCCCCACGCCACGGTCCACTATCTGCAAGCCGGCCAGCCGCAACCAGGCGCTGCGGGCAGCAGCATGTAAGTCCCGGTGATCTGCGCAGTGTTTTACTTGGAAGTAGCATCTGTGCAAGAAGGCTACTCCGTAACTGTGTGCTTTTAAATCCGCAGGTTAGTGTTTAGTTATATTTTGTGTTTTTTCTCGTCATTGTTTCCGAACGTTTTCTGCGGCCAGGATTTGTACATTGTATTTACGATTAAGACTACTAACGCAGAGTTGGCACGTGAGGTTGAGTTCCTTCGTAAGGAGGTGGAAGGAATGAAATAGAGCCTTAGTGTGTTTAACAAAATTTGTGAAGCCATGAAAACTGAACAGACTCGTGTAACCTCGGAAAACAAAGCACTGAAAAAAGAAAATGAGCAAGTATCGAAGATATTTCGCGAGACTGAGAAATACTCACGTGTCAATAACATTGAGATAAAAGTAGTTCCGTGTACCAAAAATAAGGACTGCACTGCAATCTTGCCAGCAATCGGTGAACAAATCGCGTGCCCTGTCACAAGTGCTCACATCCACGTTGTTTAACAAGCGTTTATTCGCTCAGGCGCTCGATCGGAAAAAGGAAGAGTAAGGAAAATTACTCTGGACCTTAAACTGCCGTATCAAGGCAAGAAAGGATGAGGACAGCCGAGTGCATGTCATCACCAGCGTCCACGACCTGGGCGTCATTCACTGAACCTAATGTTCTTGCAGCTCTGTGATCCGATGATAAATGGCCTGTGACTGCCCTGGTGAGCTTAAATCCCTGCCTAACGAAACCCTAGCAACTCATAAGTCGTTCATTCACTTTAATGCCCGCAGTATTTCAAAACATTTTGACATCATCGACTTCTTTACAACTGTATATCATTGCGTCTCTGTTCGTGTGTTTTTCAGAACCATGGCTAAGTACCACCGATACAAATTTATATGGTATTCCCCGTTAGAATTCTGAATTTAGCTTCCGCGAAAACAGTCGCTTTGGCGGTTCTGCAATATTCATCCTTGATAAATACTCACACATTTAACGCAAGGTCCTTTCATTCCATTCTGCTAACGTCGAGTCTGTGTGGTTAGAATTCGATCAATCCTTTCTGAAAACAAACAACCAAAGTGCAATAGTCAGCACATTATATAGACCACCATCGTCCAACTACAGCGATTTCTGCTTACAACTTCAAGAGATTTTAGACAAGCTAACCAGTTAAAACAAAACATTTTGCTATTTGGTGATTTCAATACTGATACCACCGATCCAACTAGCTCTGGTTGTTCTAGCTATGTAAACTGCTACACAGGTTATGGTCTTGAGTCACTTATAACGGTACCCACAAGATGTTCGCTAGCCGGCTCACAAACAGTATAGACCACGTACTGTCTAATTTAAAATCCGAATATTGTGCAGGTATTGTTAGTGTTTCAATAACTGATCATTATCCTACGTTTCTACTTTCGAAGTGGATCAGATCAGAGCAGACGAACAAGCAGAATAAGCATTCTTTCGATAACGGGAAGTTTATAAAGGCTATTGCGAACACAGAATGGCCACCCGTTCTTCCGAGTTAAACCCAATTATTGTCTTTGGAAAGTTCACATTTCTAAGACAAAGTTCGTACGAAGTTGCAACTTCTACCACTCATACCACGCGCTTGTACTCTGCACCAAGAAATCCATGGATAACCCGGGCCCTTTTGCGTAGTATCAATAAAAGACACAACCTGCATAAGACATTAAAGCATCAATCCTTCAACCTAACACTAAGGACACGTTTCATAATTATTCTAGCATGCTTAACAAGCTCCTAAAAAAGGTGAAGATGGCTTATTTCGAAAGTGAAATCCTGAATTGTGAAGGCAATACTAGGAAAACTTGGAACTAATCAAGACTTTTTAATCAGCCTGCATCACAGCACTCTGTATCAAAAATTCCTACACAGGCCGGTACGCTGGCTCACTCAACTGACATCGCCAATGAATTTAATCGATCTTCTATTGGTATAACGTGATGTCCTCATAAACCTCTGGTACAGCATATACGGGCCCCTATTCACTCGTACACTCGTTTTACCTCTTCCCGCCTCACACGCAAGAAGTTATCACTACTGTTTTCAGCCTAAAAACGACGGGGCCCGGACTTGATGGAATACACCCTTTAAAAATGAAGCTTGTAGCCCATTACATTGCACCCGCTTTATCTCACCTTTTGTAAACGGTTTATTCAAATTTGGCACATTTCCAGTTGCCCTGAAGCTCGGTAGGGTAACTCCAGTCTTCAAAAAAGCAAACCCTAAAAGAGCCGCAAACTATCGTCCAGTCTGTGTACTGCCGTTTTTTAGCAAAATAAGCGAAAAATATTTGTAGCTCAGTTGTTAAGGCATTTCAATACATTTAATATTCTAACACCGCATCAGCATGGCTTCCGCCCGGTGTATTCTACTGTACTAGCATTAATATCTCTTACCGACAATATAAAACGCCGAATCGATGCAGGTGACAATGTTGGAGCAGTGTTCATTGATTTCACAAAAGTGTTCGATACCATTTCTCAAAATAAACTTTGCCAAAAACTTGAAAATATTGGAATCCGTGGTCCGGCCTTATCATTACTTCGCAGCTACGTAACTAACGGATCTCAAGTCGTCGAAATTAATGATTCCCTTTCAGAACAACTCAGTATTAATTAAGGGGATTGCCTCAGGGTTATAATATGGGCCCAATATTATTTTTAATACATATAAATAACCTGCAAGAATGTCTATGTGCTAGTAATTGCTTGCTATATGCTGATGACACAACCATCTATGCTTACAATAAATCGGCAAACGCTATAGTTGATCAATTATATTATGATGAAAGCCACCTATGCCACTGGTGCGCACAAAAGAAAATTTGCATAAATCCAACAAAGACCCATTTTCTAATATTTCATTCGCAGCTTCGCACAATTGCACTAACATCCCCGTTACTGCTACAAAACCATTTCATTCATCCCTCATCAGATGTGATGTTCCTAGGCTTGCTGATGGACCAACACCTAAAATTCAATTAGCACCCTAAACTTCAATCTAAAAAAATCGGATATGAGCTAACGGTACTTATCAAATCACGTCGCTATTTTCCGCGGTACACTATGATCTCTATCACTCTTTTATCATAGCCATTTGCAATACTGCGTGTCTACATGGGGTAACACATACGCCACTCATCTTGCGCATGTCACCCGCGGAGTCACGCTACAGCACTTTCGGAAGAGAACTCCTTGCAATGTACATGGATGTACGTCACTTCAGGCACTTCTTGGAGGGACGAGAGTTCCATATCCAGACAAACCACAAACCTCTGACCTTCGCCATCCGGTCGAACTCCACCAAATCTTCACCCCGTGAAACCCGCCGCCTTTTGTCGCGGAATTAACAACGGACATACGGCACGTGGAAGGGCAGAACAACGCTGCCGCGGATGCACTCTCACATGTCACCACAATCTCCAGTTCCCACAACTCGGCTGACATGGATTTTATCGTACTCGCATCAGCGCAACAAGATGACGCCGAATTATAGCCCTTCGAAAACAACCCGGCGCGCTGCACCTTTCTGAAGTACCCATCCAATCGTGTGCTGTCCCGGTGCTTTGCGATGTTTCCACGCAAACCCCGCGTCCACTCGTCCCGGTGAATTTCCGACGCGTTGTTTTCGATGCCTTCCATAGGTTCTCACACCCTGGAATACGAGCCACGCCACATCTGCTGACGCAGTGTTTCGTTTGGCCGGCCATCAAGAAGGACGTGCGCGACTGGACGCGCTGCGGTCTCGTATGCCAGCGGTCAAAAGTTAACCGGCACACTAGACCTCTCTCGGCTTGTTTACGGCACCAACTGAGCGTTTCGACAAGGTGAACGTAGACATTTTGGGGCCCTGGCCTCCTTCAAAAGGCAACACTTACCTACTAACTTGCGTGGATTGGTTCACGCGTTGGCCCGAGGCGTTCCCTCTTCCCGACATCCGTAGTGAAACCATCGCCAACGCCTTCGTTGCCGGCTAGGTTTCCCGCTACGGTGTCCCATCAAATATCACCTCCGACGGAGGTCGTCAGTTCGAGTCGGCACTCTTCAAGAACCTTCTGACCCTTCTTGGCACTTCCCGCATTCGGACCACAGCGTACCACCCCGATGTCAACGGGCGTGTTTAGTGTTTTCACCGCTCCCTCAAGACTGCACTCACGGCACAGCCGGACGCTACCCATTGGTCCGCCTCTTTTTCGTTGGTTCTGCTGAGTCTTCGGGCTACTTTGAAGCAGGATCTAGACTGCACGTCCGGAGAGATGGTCTTTGGTGCGTCGCTCCGCCTGCCGCGAGAGATTTTCACTGATTCTGAATCATCGCCGTGCCCTGGTCCGACCGACTACGTGACCAAACTACGAGGTTCCTTTCGCTCACTTTGTGCGCCCGCACCACGCTGTCAACAGCGTACGGATGCCCATGTTCTTAGCGAGCTGACAACGTCACCCTACGTTTTTGTCCGCCGTGACACCGTGCGCAAACCACTTCAGCGCCCGTATGATGGACCCTACCGCGTCATCCACAATGCTGATAAGCATTTGACCGTGGATTTGAATGGCATACACGACACTATTTCAGTTGATCGCCTCAAACCAGCGTTCATTGAAGAGCCGCTCCGTACACTAGACCAATCCACAATACTAAGTGCGGATCACCCTCCCCAGCCACCCCAGTCGCAACAGAAAACAAAACGCACACTACGACCTCCAAAAGTATCCTTCCAGCTTACCCCACGGCTCCGCCACTAGAGGAGGGGGCCATCCTGTAGCAGCATCAACGCAGCGAGGACGACGAAGCACCACTCTGGGGATCACTGCGTGAGCCTCGTGGCGGGAGCAGTCAGTGCTCCCGGGAACTCTGAGCGTTCGGCCAGGCATACCTGCTACTGGCCCGTCAGCTGCTGACGTGTTCCTAATATACGTGTTCTGTGGGGCGGCGTTTCAAATGCAGAGCATTTGTATAACTCACGATGTCACCCGTGCGTCGGCGTCCGCAGCAGCCAGCCTCCCCCTACACTATAAAAAGAAATAACAGTTACCGGTGCCTGGTTTCGATCCAACGACCCTGCGGGCGGAAGGCAAGGTACATGGTGCTCTACCCACTGCGCCACAAAGCCGACACAGAATGAAAGGCTACGAACGCGCCTTATATCCTTGACTCATTCAAAGTACGTCAAGAAGCTGCTGATACAACGCATTCACTACCTGTGGGCGGAACGCGAGGTACATGGTGCTCTTCCCACTGCTCCACAAAACCGACACAGAATCAAAGGCTACGAACGCGCCTTATATCCTTGACTCATTCAAACTACGTCGTCAGCGGCGTGCGTTGGCGACTCAGCGGCGTGCTAGCGGCGTGATAGCTGCGTGGTGTACACGGGATAGCACCAACCCCCCAAACACTAAACGTTAACGAAATACACCCACCCCCTATGCGACGCATTTACTCGAGTCCCCCTCGCGGGGAGATGGGCGCATTTTTATTTCCTTGTGTTGCCACAGTTAAACCCTCTCTAGCCTCCCGTGTAGAAGAAAGTGATCAGCGCCATCTACTAATTACTCGGTAAACTCTGTACACGCACATGTTCTTCGTTCACGGGATCAGGCGCCGTCCGCTGGTTGGTTGCCACTGTAGAGTTTCTTCTCGCTGTCAGACTATGCGGCAAAAGATGCTTCCAATGCACCCGCAGTTTTTTTACCAGAACGGGAAAACGCCCAACTACGAGAAGCGACAAGCAAGGTTTGAAATTTTTGATGAATGGAGTAAAAGCAGGTTATCTTTTTGTGCTCTCGAAATATCTATGCTGTTATAAAATCGCAGGAATAGAGTGCTCCCTGGTACATAAGCATAATCCCTGGTAACTGGGAGGCTAGTCTTGATAGGTGCAAGAACGCTGTGACGGCTCATTGGGACATAAACAGCGCTTTCAAATCAGTTGGCCCCAAGTTACAACGACTGACCAACGCCACTTTCAGCCGTTAATTCCTATAATCTGTAAAGCACCTGACGACGGCGGAGGTCAGGCCACCGATACAGGAGTGGGACAAATCTCTTGGCACACACAGGCTTCCTCAGAAATTGAACTTGGCAACGTTCAACGCAGGAATTTTTTGTAGCAATGGAGCTTGCAGTACTATTAGAGGAGCTCTCGGACATTAGATCGGATATCACAAGGTTAAGCCAGGATGGAAGAGGAGAAGGCTTCTTAGAGTTGAGTAGCGGGAAAATTGTGTGCTATGCAGGACCTCAAAAAAATAGCATGGGGTGCTATTTTTTACACGCAGGAAGATAGCAGGAACCGCGGAAGATTTCTTGTACTCGAGTACTACCAAGACAGCCGGAGTCATTCTGATGAAGCTAAACCTGCAATACAGGTTCAACTTTGTGCAAGCCTATGCACCAACGCCTTGCTACAATCATGAGACCTCAGGGTGTTTCTACGAAGACGTCGAATCAGAAATAAAGAAGACATCGAGTTCAGGCTTGACATGAGAGTTAACACAAAAGTTGGTGCCAAAGAGTAGAAAGAAGGCCAGCAGAAAACTTCGTAATCGGCTTTTGCGACAGTCGAGTAGATAGCCTGGCTGTATTTGAGGTGAGAAACAATCTCATGTAAATGAAGGCATTCTTCTGGAAATTAAGAGATAGAAAATGAACCCTGAAAGGTCCTATAAAAAAACTAAGAACGGAAGTTAAATAATTTTAAGTGATAACTCAGTTATTGTAAAGGCCGTTGAGGTGAGACTTGGAACAGTGATTTGGAGGTGGTTCGTTGGAGCCTAATTATGAATGTCAAAAAGAAAGAGCGAAACAAGATAAAATTAGAAACGCATTGCGGAGTGAGTTAGAGCCAGGGTGTAGCAGCTTAAAATACCCATTCGGTTCGAGCACAGGAACGAAACGATAACACAACACTTAACAAGGACTTTAGCGGACAAATCAGCAGGTTTGAGAGAAGCCGCATGTCGAATGCAAACTGAAAACTAGTACAGAAAATGAAAGCACCGATTGCGAAGGTTAACAACATCAGATTCTCCAGTACGATTGATCAAAAAAATTTGCCACGCTGTCTAAATTGATGAGCCAAAAAAATGGGCGACATTCCTCCGTTAAAGGCAGTGATCAAGGAAAGTCTGGAGAGAGCAGGAAACCCAAAAATAAATTAAAAGAATTTAACTCTGGGTTAAGCCACAATGTAAGCTCCAAAGGACAAAGAGGGCAGCATTACTCACAGCATAGTCGATATAACGAAAGCATCGGAACGATTCTACGCCGTGATATACGCCAGTTACGCTAGACAGGTGAAGCCACTGAGCCTACACGTCTAGCTAGCCATGTCGCGCTACTAGCTAAATGGGTAGTGTAAAAGGCACTCATGGCGATAAAAAAAGGATATATTACAGGCTAGGAGGGTATGAACAGGGATCTCTAAGGAAGGTAGAAAATATTGTACCAGAAAAACTTGTTATCCATTTCTATCATTCTTCAGGACTCCAGATGTGCCAATCATCTCGAAATATGCCAACATAATTCTCACTCACATGAACCGAGATTCCCAAAATCTGAAGAAGTGCAGACCCAGAAGCCCACTCCCCGTTTTATACGAGCTTTTTCGAAGATAATAGTTACCCGCAAAAAAACGCCTAGATTTCAATGAGCCCAGGGAAGAGGATAGCTTTAGAAAAAGATATGCAACGATATATTACATTCATGACCCCCATCAAGTAATAGAAACATCCCAAGAGTATAACGAACCCGTTTTTGTGGAATTTATAGACTATGCAAAAGCAGTTCATTCAACAGACAATGCAGCATTTCTGGAAGCGTTAAACTGTGAATACAGGAGAAAAACATAAAACTCCTAGACGGCATGTATAATAAATATACTAGCAGTGTAATCTTTCAAAACCAATAAAAAAGTTCCCATTTAGAAAGGGAGTACGAGCGAGAGATATGATCCGGCCAAAATTATTTGCAGAGTCTCTGGAGCGGGCACCTACTATGAAAATATAGAAGTACGGATAAACGGTGAATACGTCTACGCAAATCAACGTGAACTCTTTTGAAGCAAGAAACGCGTTGAACAGGTGTGTCAGCAGACCTACGCTTCCGGCCTACTTGTGTCTGGCTACGTTTTTTGTTCGGTGATATTTACTGTGCACGTTCAAAGGCTCAGGTGCACTGCATTCAATTGTGGCATCTGTTAGTAACACAGCTTTCTTTATGATGCTTCCTAAGGGGTTTGTGTGGAGGTTTATTGACACTGCAAAGAATGCATGCACGCGCAGCGCCACAACAAGTTGGGTGCTTTGGTCCTCTCCGCTGAGGCCAGCGAGCGCCAGCCTTATGTTCTGAGAAGAAAACAGGAACTGCAGCCTCGAGACCCATAATTAGGTGTTAAATAGCTTTCGCAATAACAATAATTGCTTCTCATGTTACCAGTTGCAATAAATGGAATGACGAATGTAGATAATGCCTCCTATCGAGAACTTCTCATGTTCACCGTTATTGTGGGAAGCTCAAGATGTCAATGATCAGACAGCGAGCCATATTTGTGCATTGTTCGGAACCCTTGTAGAAAAACCATCAGGTTCAACATAAGTCTCAACAAACAGTTAGTTGCAGCACAAAACCACTTGATTACCCACGCTAAAAAGGCCGTCGTGTTTTTCTGTGTTTTTCTGCATCTCACGATGTAGCGGAAGCGAAAACGTAAGAAGCAGTGGTGCTTTAGGCGGTGTTAAATCAGACAACACGGGCTTGTTACGCGTGTTTTGTGATTCTGTTTGGGCTATGCAGTCGTTATAACATTAGGCTCACACGTTCCAGATTTGCTTTTAGCGCCGGCCCATTGTTACTTGTTTTGTGACTTGTTTTCTGCGTTTGTGAGCTCGCCTCAGTACTCGCAAGTTCATGGAAGTCGTACTTTGCATACAAGAATTTATGGAGTCAAGAAGTGTTCCTTGTGCTCTGGCGAACACGTCAACTGGTGTTCTCATGGTGCGGAAACCTGCAGTAGTGCTCCTAGGAGTGTGGACCACGTCACCTCCCGTCCGAGCTTATATAAGTTTTGCCACAGGGATATGGCGGTAGCAAGTCTTGTAAGCATGGGTGGAGAGAGCATGGGTGGAGAGCATGAGAAGCCTAGAGAGTTTTGGGGCTCGTTCTGCACCATGCAGCGACTTTTGCATAGACTCTTAGTTTTATCGTTTTCCATGACACTTGATATTTTTTTTTTGTTTAATCACAGTGTGGCAAACAAACCAGCTTATAATAAATGGTACAAGCCAAGCGGTTATAAGCACAATCGCTATGCTCATCAGTATGTTGCCCCTGCGTGTGTAAAAAAATTGTAAGCCGGTCTTCAAGATACATGCCTTTATCATTATTTCGTGTATGAAGAAATATTGGTTGTTATACTGCTATATTATCTGGATAGAACTCAAACACATCGTTCTATATAGCAACAAAGGTTTTCCTTCATGGCGTAGGTTCTACCCGAGCTATGCTCCGGTGCAGAGGTTGGCGACAAAAAGTTCTGCAAACACTGATGCCTCCCCTACAGTTAGGTCGTCCGCATGGCGTAGCAAGACCGGAGCAAAGGCCCGGATAACATCGCCGTCATCATAAACTTTACCCTCCCTCTCTCCTTTGCAGAAAGCATGGAAGAGTAAACCTGAGGACAGCGTTCGGTAAATTACGTTGCCGCAGTTCTGCACAGAGGCTTTCGAGCCTTTCATCGTCATCCAGAAACCAACTGACTAAAGGAAAAAAGTGTTATGCCGCTTCGCCTAAAGAGATTCATTACCGGAAATCAACTGACAAGTTCAACGCACTTAAAACATGACGCATGCAAAACATTTCGGATGCAGCTGTGCTGGTTACCTTAAACCTTAGTCATACTCGCGCTATTCTGCCGCTTACCGTGAACCCTTTACGACATAAAATATTTGTTCAATAAATGATTAGATAGTAAATTAAAGCAATTAAACCTAATTATCGGCCAATAGCAGTATGTCTCAGACAACCATTCTATAGTTGTGACAACGAATCTATCAAAGTCGAGAGACCAGCCTGAAAGGACACACACTTGCACAAGCTTCTTACGAATCTGCGTTGTATTTGCTTTAATGAGCGCGTGTACCTCATTTTGAAAGTCCACGCGGCACTCCTTTTGCTTGAAACATGAAGAGTTCCAATTGCCACTCTTCCCCATATGTTACAAGTTTCCGTGAAAAACAAAATTCTCGTCTTTTGTTAGATATTTCAGATATTTCAGGAAATCTGGCGCCGCCATGGATGCCAGAAGCTTACACGCTGTATTTCTACCGCTTCTTCAGGTGGTGACTGCCTTTCATCGGACCTACAACGCAACGTGTTTTCTTGTCGATGACGTCAGCTATGCGGATTGCACGTACCCGGCCTCCATCGATGCCTGGTTTCGTCAAGCGCCAATGGACTTATCAGCGCTGCCAGCTGTCGACGAGTTTGCTTGTTGGCAACCACGCCCATCGGAAGACAGAAAACTACTTAGGATACTCCTCCTGCCAGCCACTTCGGGATCTGGCGCCGCCCTGGATACCAGAAGCTTACACGCTGTACTTCTAAAGCTTCTGCAGGTGGTGAAAGCCTTTCATCGGACCTACAACGCAACGTGTCTTCTTGTCGATGACGTCAGCTATGCGGATTGCACGTACCCGGCCTCCATCGCGTGGCCTCCGCGATTTGCTGCCGGCGGCGCGCCGTTGCTCCGGTCGTCCCATTCGGCGCGGAAGCAAGGGGAGCGGTGTAATTTGGCTAACTCCTACACACGCCGCGAGGCGGCGCTGTTAGCCTAAGGTTGAAGCCAGGCTCGTCTGGCCTACGCTGCCTGCGCTTTGAGTTGTAAATCAGCCTTCGCTGTCGCGTCTTCGGGATAGAAAACTTGAATTTATGGCCTATGTATTTTGACTCGATCCCACAAGTACAAAGTTGTTTAACGTACGTTTAACACCCAGGATTGCCTTTGCACGCAGCTTTAGTGGTCGTTTGCTTCAAAGGCGAATGCCGAGAAGGGTTCTGTCATCTCGGGCAGAGTGAATGCCAGCGTGCTTTTTTCGCTGTTACATCATTTTCGCGCGATATCGCTGCGCGAAAATATGCTTTTTTTGCCTTTTAAGTTGTTTCGAACGCTCTGGGTATCCGTTGTGTGTGTGTGTGTGTGCGTGTGCGTGTGCGTGTGCGTGTGCGTGTGTGTGCGTGCGTGCGTGCGTGCGCGTGTGCGTGTGTGTGTGTGTGTGTGTGTGTGTGTGTGTGTGTGTGTGTGTGTGTGTGTGTGTGTGTGTGTGTGTGTGTGTGTGCGTGCGTGCGTGCGTGCGTGCGCGAAAACAACGTAATACCGATAAGTTCTCGTGTATTGTTTATAGGCAGGCGACTACGATAGTCAAATAATGTGTTAGGCTTCCACGGGTACGAATCAATCATATTTTTGTGCTTTATTTAATATGCTTAGGGGTTTCAAGTACCTACTGCAATCACGCTACCAAATTATTGGCCGTGAGTGAAGAAGTCATTATATTCCGCGATGCCTTTCATATAGCTATCGACTCTACATACGTATTTTTTCGAAAGACTGTTTCTGAATTTCTAGATTTGCTAATTTGTGGTCATGACATATTAAGGGCATTATTTTTTTCGGTGAGCAGTTAAGCTGATCACTAATATCTGTATGCACAACATCGGCTGTAAGTAAGTTGTTCGGGATATTAGTGAATAAACACATCAAGTGGAGAACTATAACAATCGTAACTCGGGTAAAGATTTTTATTACATTACTTAGACCACGTCCATTTATGGTAGACTGGAAGTCTCTCTGTACGTTTGTATATGCAAGCATGCATGCCAATAAACGGCACCAGCACGTTTACCCTGCCTATTGCGGAAGAAATACCGATAGCCATTTGGACAGTATACACTTCAGATGCTGAAATATACGACGTCTCTGTTAATAGTATCGCGGTAAAAGTTACGCCAAACGTTTCAAGTAGTGTTGCCATGTCATCTACTTTATCTGTCAAATACCGCACGTTTAAAGGAGAAAAAAGGAAACGACATAGGGGGTATTTTCGTGTTTACTAATGGTTGGATTTCGGTCGGTTGAATTCCCATAATTTGGTTCTTGCTTGGAACGCACGGAATATGCGTTCCGTGCGTTCCAAACAACATGTACGAGATTTTTAGAAACAAAACCGGAAAACGTGTTGTGTTTTGGAACCATGCGTGACTACAAAAAAGAATACTGCTGTGCAATGAATTCACTTATGCATCACCCCGGGCATAGTCTACGTCAAAAATTCAAAGCACCAGTAACTACCCTTGGCACCAGTAACTACTACTACCTTTCACCTGCATTGGTGTGCCGTAACTTGTTTATTAAACGTCGCACACAGGCTGCGAAGGCCGAGTTTTCGTGCTCTGCACCCGCCCGCGCCAGCGAAAACGACCTTAGGCTACGCGCGCCGCGGTGCGGCGGAAAACGGCGACACAGCCTCATCGGAATTACGCTCTCTCCGGGCGATTGGAACGGCCGGAGCAACGGCGCGCCGCCGGTAGCCGATCGCGGAGGCCACGTCCATCGATGCCTGGTTTCGTCAAGCGCCACTGGACTTATCAGCGCTGCCAGCTGTCGCCGAGTTTGCTTGTTGGCAACCACGCCCATCGGAAGACTGAAAACTACTTAAGCTACTCCTCCTGCCAGCCACTTCGGGATCTGGCGCCGCCCTGGATGCCAGAAGCTTACACGCTGTACTTCTACAGCTTCTGCAGGTGGTGACAGCCTTTCATCGGACCTACAACGCAACGTGTCTTCTTGTCGATTACGTTAGCTATGCGGATTGCATGTGCCCGGCCTCCATCGATGCCTGGTTTCGTCAAGTGCCACTCGACTTATCAGCGCTGCCAGCTGTCGACGACTTTGCTTGTTTGCAACCACGCCCATCGGAAGACGGAAAACTACTTCAGCTACTCCTCCTGCCAGCCACTTCGGGGTCTGGCACCGCCATGGATACCAATGCTTACACGCTGTATTTCTACAGCTTCTTCAGGTGGTGACTGCCTTTTATCGAACCTACAACGCAACGTGTCTTCTTGTCGATGACGTCAGCTATGCGGATTGCATGTGCCCGGCCTCCATCGATGCCTGGTTTCGTCAAGCACCACTGGACTTATCAGCGCTGCCAGCTGTCGACGACTTTGCTTGTTGGCAACCACGCCCATCAGAACACGGAAAACTACTTAAGCTACTCCTCCTGCCAGCCACCTCGGGGTCTGGCGCCGCCATGGATGCCAGAAGCTTAGACGCTGTATTGCTACACGTTGGTTATTCATACCGTACTGTAAGGGGTAAAACGTTAAAAAAACTGGCGTCAGATCCCATTCGTCGTGTGCGTATGTTTGCTCTGCACCTAATAAGTTGTATCTGCTGTTTTTGTGAATGCACTGCGGTCATTATAAAAACGTGTTTAACCTGCTGTGGTGATATCGAGGGAAACCCTGGACCTCTCTCAGCCGAGCAGGAACAGAAAATGTTTGAGGCTACCATGCAGATACCGTCATTGGTTCAAACGCAGACAGACATTCTTAAAGAAATTCGTTCGCTTCGGTACGATCAGCAGGTGATTGAATCGTTCGCTTCGGTCTGACCAGCAGGGGATTGAATCAAAAGTAACCGAACTTGCTGCCAAAGTGGAACGCGCAGAAGCATGCGTCTTGTCTGTACCGCCCTTAAAAGAGGCAGTTGAAAATATTTCCACACGTGTCGAAACAACCATTTCATCACTGGCGGCATTGCGCGATAGCCAAGGTGATTTAGATATCCGATCGCACCGAAACAACTTTATAATTTAGGGCCTTCTGGACACTCTAAAGGAATCTTAGGCAGAATCGGAACAAAAAGTAGTTTCCTTTTTTTCTGCTAAACTAGATTTCTCAGTCAGTGAAACATCCATTGAAAGATTTGATTGTGGGGTTTAACGCGCCGACGCAACTCAGGCGATGAGGCGCGCCGTAGTGGAGGGCTCCGGAATAATTTTGACCACCTGGGTATCTTTAACATGCGCCGAAATCTCGTACACACGAGCGTTTTTGCTTTTCGCCTCCATCAGAAAAACGGCCGCCGCGGCCGGGAATCGAATCCATTGAAAGAGCGCACCGATTGGGGAAGTACCAAGCGGAATCAACACGGCCACTGATTGTCAAGTTCTTGTCACTCAAAGATAAACAACGAGTGCTTGTGCTGCTTCAAAGCTGAAGGAAAGAAATGTTTCTATTGGCCAAGATTATTAAAAAAAATGTCAGAATTGCTCGCAAGAAATTGGCTCAGTTTGCCCGAGACCGCGGTGGTTCTTTTAAATTGAACTTCAATAATCTAACTATGTGTCATGAAGCGTTTATCTATGACAATAAGAGTGATTGAGTAATCAGGGCGGGCCAATAGCCATCACGGAATGCTCCCGAAAAGCGATTGCGCCAAATGAACGACTTGAAGGTTATCGTCATCAATTGTCGCAGTATTAAAATAAAAAAAGAGCAGTTTGATTCGCTGTTAGACCTGGTTACCCCTGACGTAATGATTGGTACTGAATCTTGGTTGGACAGCACTATAACTAACAACGAGATATTCCCGTCAAATTACACAGTGTACCGCAAGGACCGTAACTTGCGCGGCGGTGGTGTTTTCGTCATGGTTCACAGCAGTCTGAATTGTAGTCGTATTGAGGTTGAAAGTTAATCATGTGAGACAGCCTGGTGCAAGGTCATCCTAGCTAATGGCATTTCGATAGCATTTGGGTCGTTTCACAGACCCCCTGGTTCCAATACTCCTCAATCTATATTCGAGTTAAATAATATACTACTGCCCTTAGATGCAACGCATTTCGTTCTTGGAGGAGATTTTAACTTACCCAACATTAGCTGGCTCTCTCTCCATCCGAAAATAACTACTTCGTCACCTATTTACTCTGCATTTCGTGAAATGATTAATGCACATTCCCTGTTCCAATTTGTACAAACTCCCACGAGAATAGCCCCCAAATGCGCAAATGTGCTAGATTTGGTGTTTTGTTCTGATCGCACTCTAATTAGTTCTGTTGATTTATTACCTGGTGTAAGCGACCATGAAATTATTCTTGCACACCTATAATATGTTTTAACGCGTTGCCATGTTCGTCCTTCGAGACAGGAGTTCCAATATGATACAGCGGATTATGTCTCACTATCACAGGAGCTTGATGAATTCCTGCCTTTTTTCAAACAACACATTTCTTCTCTTGACGCAGAATCTACATAGAATTTGTTGAAAACCAAACTTTTATCTCTCACGAAGTCATTCGTTCCGTTTCGTGTAATCACATCTAAGCGTCAAGCCGATAAACCTTGGATCACCAGAAATATTCGCGCATTGATAAATAAACGACACCGCCTGTATCATGGTTACTGCACATCGCGGAATCCTAACCTTTTCAGCGAGATGAAGGAATTCAGTAAAAATATAGCAAAAGAAATGCGCAAGGCCGAAGGTGCGTATCTAGAAGCAAGGGGCGAAAAATTAAAAACTAGCCCAAAAGAAGTATGGAAGTACGTCAGAACCAAGCGAACTGCGAAGGATACTATTCCAGATATTATAGATGACCATAACTAGGCCAGTAACCTCAAAAGAAAGGCTGAACAGTTCAATAGCTATTGTGAATCTGTTTTCGTACAGTCGATCCCCCCATCCAGAGGCGTAAAAACTGTTTTGAACTTTCCACAAATGAGTGATATATCCTTTTGCGGACAGGTAATAATAACGCTACTACAAAAAGTGAATGTGAAGTCAGCACCCGGCCCCGATCACATTTCGAATTATGTAATAAAGAACTGTGCTGCATCACTTGCCCCTTTTCTAGCGATTATCCTTCACAAGTCCTTTTATTCCGGTGCTTTACCAGGTGACTGTAAAAGTGCAAATGTAGTTCTTATATTCAAAAGCGGCAATAATACACAGACTCGAAACCACAGACATATCTCACTAACTAGTGTTTCATGCAAAGTACTAGAGCACATCATTTACTCTAACCCAATGGCCCATCTACAAAAAAACAATTTTTTCACCCCAGCACAGCATGGCTTTAGGAGAGGTCTCTCATGCGACACTCAATTGGTAGAGTTTTCTCATGATATAGCTCTGTCGATTAATAATGGCAAACAGGTCACTGTATTTTCTTAGACTTACAAAAGGCCTTCGACTCGGTAGCACACAATCTATTACTCGGAAAACTGTCTGCACTTAATATTCCTACGGCTCTTTTAAGGTGGATTTAGGCTTACCTTACGGAGCGAAAACAGTGTGTTGTTCTTAACGGGACGACTTTATCACATAAAACAGTCTTGTCAGGTGTTCCGAAAGGATCGGTACTCGGGCCTCTTCTTTTTTTGATATTTATCAATGATATAGGCGAATGAGTATCAAGCCGTCTCAGATTGTATGCCGATGACTGTTGTATTTACCATGAAATTAATACTTTGAATGACAGTGTACATTTACAAAGTGACATTGACAAAATACTACTGTGGGGAATATGACGTAGAATATGACGCTGAATTTTTATAAATCTAACATTGTTCAGTTTTCTACAGAACGACCTATTTTAGATACTACATACTCTCTTGATGGCGAAAGTCTCACGATTGTATCCAGGTAGAAGTATTTAGGTGTTTTATGCAAAAATGACCTTTCCTGGAATGACCATATTGATAATATAGCAGCGAAGGCTAGTCGGGTCCTCAACATCCTAAAGACAAACTTCAAGCAAGCTCCTCCTAAGTTAAAGGAAATTCTTTACTTTTCAAATGTTGGCACTATATTAGAAAATGGATGTTCCGCTTGGGACCCCGGTACAAAGACATGTATTGCCGTATTAGAGCGCATTCAAAATCGTGCAGCACGATTTGTGTCATCATACTGTGATTTCAGAAAAAGCCCTTCCGACATACGGGACAAACTGGGATGGCCGCTTTTACAGGAAAGACGGAAATACATGCGCCTGAAACTATTCCACAAAATTTTAACGGTGCAACAGGCTTAAGGAAAGAAACATATATGCTAGATCCTCCCTATAGATCTGCCCGCGTAGACCATTCCGCGAAGGCAAGAAAATATAGGTGTCGGATCAACCTCTATAAACATTCTTTTTTCGCAAGGACAGCCCATGATTGGAATAGTCTCCTGGAGGAAGTTGTATTGTCGTTGCCAACTTCCTTTGATAAAGCCCTCGGAGAATTCTTGTTTAAGTAGGTTTTACGTGACATATGTGTAACATTTCAGCTGTAGCTAACCATTTGCAACTTGTGTCAACCTCTTATAGTTGTGCTTTTTACTGTCTTTCTTGAATGTTATTTATGTTGAATGTGTTACCTCTTATTTTATTATTACGTTCTATTACTTTTTCATGTTGTACAACCTGTATCAACACCTTAGCGATGTGTTGTTTATTCTTATTTACCTTTAGAGTGTTGATGTTATCTTTTCTTCTTACATTGTTTGTTGCTTTTCATGTGGGATTATAACACCTGTATCTTTTGATGTA
The DNA here is from genome assembly GCF_048455015.1 of Haemaphysalis longicornis. NCBI lineage: Eukaryota > Metazoa > Arthropoda > Arachnida > Ixodida > Ixodidae > Haemaphysalis > Haemaphysalis longicornis. Next base: position 81,290,750 of record NW_027526460.1, on the reverse strand, counting down.
TGTTTCCCCCCTACAATAATGCCCAGTTGGCCGCTGTAGGTATCTGAATAAATAAAAACAATAAATGAAAACAAAAACCCCTTCCCTTCCTCCCTCTCCTTCTCCACAGCATAGGCACATCGCCTCTTCCTCTGTTTCTCCTACTTAAAATCTCCGTGGTCCTTTCTACGATGAATAAAGTGCATCCGCTCACTCTCTGTTTCATGGTAATAATCCGCCCTCTCCATTCTTTTTCCCATTCTTTGCACCTCATCTGCAGGTAGGTAGGGAAATTTGGTTCTCAAAATTGGACAAACTGGTAGACAGATGCCGAAATACAAAAAAAGCTGGTTCTAATCCACGCTGTGCAAGTGATTGGAAAGCAAAGCTTTAAACTACCCCGACAACAATTGCCCTTGCGACGCCACTTGAATTCCCGCACGTGGCTCTACAAACAGTCAAACCAGAAATTCTGCCTTCCGTTAGCCAGAATTCGCAGGGGCGGGGCCCCGAGCGCAGAAGCGTCGGCCACGGCCGGGCTAGAGCGGCGGACGCCACCGCTGTAGCCCGGACGTGCGTCGGCAAATAGAAAACGTTGATGAGCGTCATTCCAAGGGGGAGTGAGTGGAACCTAGTCATCGTGATGTGCCACCTCGGGGCTACACCACCGCGACACACAAGCGCAGACACCTAAAACCTTAAGCATGTGAGCTTAAGGCCCAACCACATGCAGCGTATTTTCGGCGTCGCGCGAGCGTCAGCGTCGTTCGGCGTCAACGCGTGGGCCCGCAGGAGAGGGCGAGTAACCGCGTGGGACCGGCGAAATCACGCGCCGGCGTGCGCGCTCGACGCTTCTTTCGGCGTCTAGCACGAGATTGAACAGTCGCCGGTATTTGTTGCGCAAAGACTTCCATTTTTTCTGCACAGTTTCTGCGGCACAAACACACAAAAACAATGACGACTTGTTACAATAACTTTGCGCACAGGCTGCAGCGCATCTGACAAGTGCCTTACCTCCGTCCCCAACACCTGGCTCCACGGCTGCTGCCACTTCATCCCACAAAGTCTGTTTGCGGGGTTTGTTCTTGTTATCTTTGTGTTTCGCCTGCCATAGAGCGGGGCGGGCTTCGACTGCAGTTATTAATGCCTCAGCGTCGATGTTCGGCAGACGGACTGGCACAGCGGCTTCGTCTCAGCAAGACGGACTGGCAGAACCGGAAACTGGCACCAGCGCCGCTTCCGCCGCTCGCGCCGATATCTGGCGAGCGTAGATATCGGCGTCGCCCGAGCGTCAGCCCGCGTCGCCATTCATTTTGGTGCGCGCGCTGACGCTCGTCGACACCGAACGACGCTGACGCTCGCGCGACGCCGAAAATACGCTGCATGTGGTTGGGCCTTTAGTGATTCCTATTCATGCCAAATAAAACTAGTTAGTTTAGTAAGTTTGGGAATTGCAGGAAAGATGAGGAAATTTTTATAGTTTCTATTTCCGAGAACCAGTTGCTCCTTTTGCCTTCTCTTAAAACACACCCGAATCGGTATTCAACAATTAAGAAAACGGAGTCCCATTCGTGTCAACCACTGCGCAAAAGGTAGCGCTTCTCTAGCAGCCAGATATCTGTATGACATCTCTACATTTTGTTTTTCTGCCCTGCAAAGTAATCCTTAACGTATCTTTGCCGAACGATACTCAATTCTGTCGGGTCTGGGTTGCCCAGAAGGTGCTGTTGAACATGGTAGTCAAGCCGTGAGAAGGAACTGCACATGGGATGGGAAGCTGCGCCAAAACAGGCCGAAAACAATCGTGTCTAAAGCAGACGACAAAGCCATACCGCCGACGCGCCCGCCCGCGAGCAGGCCCCTCCGCTGGGGGAACGCGGGGTAAATTCGGTGCGCCTTCTATCGTGTGCTCCATGAGTGAACCCCCCCCCTCTCTCGTGCAAGCCTCCGCGGCGTTAGGGGTTCATTGTCTCACACGCCGCGAAAGAACCGCTGGCTGGTGGAAGTAGAAAGCTGTGCTTCATAAGTTGGTTGAGTAACCTGAGTGTCGCAATTGCTGAAATTATACTAGAAATGTCCGAAACGTTCTGATTCTCCTTTGGCGGTGGACATACCCCCGACACGAGCTTCATAGCGTGGCTACAACAGCATTCTCTGGGGACTGGTCTTCCCTAGAACGTTGAAAGACTGGCAAGTGAATAGGGCACAGGATTGCTTAGGCTGCCTGAGGATGCGCCCCAATTGCTATGCTTCTGAAAAAAATTGAAAGTCGTTCCAGTATGGTGAATGGGAATGGTTGCGCTCGAGCGGCAGGGCAGCTTGAATAATCTCGTTTATCCTATAGAGATTCATTATTTTAACGGCCCAGTTCTAATACGTCCACCATGGATGACGGACAACGAAGGTCTTCCTCTTTCGTGCCATCATCTGGGAGCAAAAATATATGGGCGGAAGTTGAGCCTGGCATCTTTTACGCTGTAGGTCGCCATGAGGCTCAATACGTTGAATATCGCGTAGGTTAAACTCTTTGACACATCAACTAGCTCAAACAATTGCGAGGCGGTAGATTTTACAGAGGCGCTACACTCCCTAATAGGATTTCATCACCAACGACCGTTAGCACGAAGACGTTTTCTAGGCAAAAAAATGTAGACAAGGCCAGGCAAGGACATCCAGCCGTTCTCTTTATTCACATATTTTGTCTGGAGAACGTTTGCGTGCCTCATGATGGTTTATGCCAGAGGACGAAGTACCTCGGACCAATAGGTCCGTACGATTTGGTAAACCCGTGCATGCCGGAACCGATGAGCATATGCGCTAGCATCGTCCCCTCAATCTTGTCCTCTGAGCATCCCGTGCAGCTTACCCTTGGCAGCCTAAAGATTGAAGCTGTCAGAAGCCGCTGCAATTAGCATCGCCAATGAATTCAGCCTCGTCTAGTTTCGAGTAGTGGCAGTAGTCGCATATCCGGAGAGTGGTGTAACAAATGAGAAGAAAACGGTTGCAGACAACTCACCTTGGACGCTTGCATTCATTCTGTAAATTTCTCTGTAAACATTCAGTAGCATTCATTCTGTAAACTTACTTGACAGGCTTCACTCCGACAGGCGCAATTTCATTGGTCACACACCTGATCTTTCACGCTAATTTAACATTTGCAGAATCTAGTGTAGGCTCCAGATAAACGCCGAAACCCTCACAGGGTAATTGAAGAATTGAACTTCGCAAGGTATGCTCCTCCTTTATGGCGACAGGTCTGCATTCGAAATGCCGCCCAAGTATGTGCACTTTATTCTGTACCAGCCCGCTCTCTGCGTGAAGTTTGTTTCGTGAACTGCATTGTAAACGTTGTCTGTGGTCTAGGGTAACAACGTACCGGTGAGCAAGGATAGAAGCATGCTGGCAGCTCTCGTAATCATTTTGTTGGCTTTTGTGAGATCCTGGAAGTATTTATAAGGTCCCAACGATATGCCAACACCGGTGTCGCAGCTGTCGGCGTGCTGGTGTTTTCGAAAGACATTGCTGCAATCGAATACAGGTTTTCTTCTGGGCGCTTTTTTATCAATAAAAAAAGGTGCTAACAACATCACGAGCGTTCTGAATGGGCTTCGACATTACATCTGGAGTTTTCAACCGTCGTAATGTTAAACATTTTAATAGTGACAAGTCCAGGTGATAGGTGTCTGATGCCCGATTCGGCTAACAACGAGGCGTTTTCTAGCATCCCGTCTAACGTTTTCTGTGACGGAGATGCACCGCCTTTGCTGCTCTAAATGTGAGCTCTTTTTCTTCGTTTTAGCTTGACAAATCTTCTGTACTAAGCAGTAGGAACTCAAGAAATGTTACCATTATATTAATGTTTCATACACACTGTAGTAAAATTCGGTATATTGTGCCGTGTAATAAACTCATCGATGGGTTTTATTTTACAAACAATGTTTGATACTATCCTCCTCTTCTGAGGATTATTGCTTACCCACGGTTGATTTCTTACGCTTCACCACTTATTTGTTCAGAAAACCTCCACAAATGCCAGATTAACAGCTGTTATGGCCACGCTAGCGCTGACATTTTCCTTGGTTGCGCTGTTTTCACAGCTATGCTTGTGCATAACAATCCACGTCATGGCACACGGCAATCATAGAAGCAAGAATATTGGCCTGCTTACATGGCATGAACGGTAAAGCTGCAAGAGTTTCACTGGAATGTCACACCACCTGCGCTTCCAGCTTGATGTCGTACTTACGTGGCAGGCGATGCTGAGACGACGGTGAAACCGGCTGTGCACCAGATATCGAAGCCTTTTCTATACCGGTACACGACGCCAGGTAGTCCGAAGCCGTAAAAAAAAAAAAAAAAAGGCGACTTCCCTTCGTGTGCTTTAAAACCAACAAGAAAGCGCGCTCCTAGAGCGCGCTTTATTGGCCAGCATTTGTTCCCGTTTGTTGTGTTTTATTTCTCTAGATGGCAACCCTTTGTTAGAAAGTCATGTCTCCCGTGAGAACTTTCCATTTTTGGCCATTTGCTGCTCCCAACGCCGTGTTTTCCGCCTTGTTGGGCACGTACGCCTCTCGCAGTAAAATGGCCACTTCACTGTGTCCCCATTAAGAAGAACCGAAAACACAGCTGCTGCATTATACGTCACTATGGTAGCAGCAGCTGCGCAGTAACACCTGGGTCGGGAAAAACACTTTTGCTGGATGTATCATAGCACATCGAACTACAGTGTTTCAAAAGGGCTGGTCGTAACCGTGTGAGTCCCTAGCAATGCTTTCAGAAGAGGAAACTGTGGCAACAATACTGCGCTAAACCATGTACGTAATGTTCAGTTTGAGCTTTTTTGCACATCCCGCTAACTCGCGGATCAAAAGTACACAGAACACTTTAACCTAAAGCTTAGATTTTCACAATATCATCATGTAAAATACAGTGTGTTCATGCTCCGTACAGCGTTCTTGTAGGGCAACGAGATAAGGTTCGCGTATGCACGACCTAATGTATCTAAAACGTCATACCCGCACCAATCCGTTCGGCAGTATAGGCGCACTAAACGGAGTCAGGATTCTGCCGCAAATTATACGAAAGCTGAAGCGCTTGTATACATGGCAATGTTTGTTACCTAAACTTAGCCGATTTTTACAAAAGCAAACAACATAACTTAAACTTTACTCATAGTTCATATATTGTGCCCCTTCGCTGAGCCAGGACACGATGTAACGCCGAGTAATAAATGCAAGGAAGAGGATTTGAGTGTAAGTCTAGCAGTAAACAATCCCCGGTAGCGAGGTGCGCCTCCGCACAGAACAAAGGTTATTAAATTAGCATCATTAGCATCATGGCTCAGTGGCTCAAATCTTGTGCGGCTGAGCCTAATGACGCGTGTTAGTTCCCAGCCCCGACGGCCGCTTTCCGGATGGAGGGAAAATCAAAAATGCCCCTTTGTCAAGATTTGTGCCGATGTAAAGACCCCCCCAAATGTGCAAAGTCATCTAGAGCACTCCCCTACAGCACTCCGCCTTACAGGCATTGTGCAGCTTAGGCGCGCTGAACCGGGATAGTATTACTAAGTAATGGTCGTGTTCCAGCGGTTTTAGCACCTGAAGTTGTGTAATCAGGATTGATAACGCTAACATACAATTTTGTTTACGGCTTCCAACCCGTAGGCACTTCACCCACATAAAATTCGTGCACGCCACCTCCAGCTTCTGCACGTATTCTAAACCCTCGCCAGGTGTAACATATCCACAGGGTAGCACGCAGAAGGGGAATTGCCCTGATTTTAGGCTGTCATAGAAAAGTTGCCGGAAAGTAGCTAGAAAACTCAGACTGCTTAACATGTTTTCTTAAATATCTGCATTTGTGTTTACCAGTTTGCGATAAAATTGGTATATTGATTATCGGGACCCAGCTGTCTTTTCAATGAACAGAGCTGGCCGCTTTATCATGGCCCCATTTATGACCCATGTAAACACCATCTCTTGCGCCACAACCTCAGTTGTCGTCTCCAATTTCGTCAAATATCAGTTATATTGTTCATGTGATAGATGCCCACGCGAGAGATTAGCCGCGAAATTGAGCCAGCGATGACGACAGCGGCGATGACAGGGAATAGAAGCCGCGGGTGAGTGATCGCGGAAGCTCGAGGACGACGGCTGGAAGCCAAGCAGCGGAACAGGGCGCGGTTTAGTGGAAATGACCACGAGGCATGCCTGGTCCTCGGGCCACCTTGAACGATGCCGTCGATACCCTCCACCAAGGCTCGAGGTCACATCTCGGCACCGTAATCGTGGTGCTGGTGCGCCTGAACAGGACCGTCGCTACCCTTCGCCACGGCCCCACATCACATCTCAGCACAAGTTGCTGGTGCGCTAACTGCTGACGCTCCGTTCTTGCTGTTGGGTGCGGCCGTTCCTAGATTAGCATGACTGCGCTCGATGCTTACATGGACTACAGGCTTCGTCGCCATCTGTCTACTCGTCTGGGCTGCTAGAAACGTATCCCATCGGAGCGTCATGACATTTCCTTATTGGTCACTTCGATTAGTTCTTTGACTTTTCCATCTGCCAGACTGTGTTTAACTTTTCCGGTAGTCTATTATGGTCATGTCCTGTGCTTGTGCTTCATCCTATTAAATATAGTCTTCAGCGTGTTAATCAACGTTCTTCTCTGCCTGCATGGTCCATGGCCCATTCATAATAGTTCACTTTGATGCAAGAAGCCAAGCAAATATATTGATGTCTTGTACCTTCAATGTTATTTACCCATCAATTATTGGCATGGGTGCGACTCTGTATGCAGACGAAGAAAATTTTGTATGGTTCCCTTCTGATAACATTAGTTGCCACAATAGGCTGGCAGTCATAATAGTGGAATTCAAAATTATTTTGTTAAATTGAGACGTTCGTAAAATCGGGACTGTCAATTTGCAAGCAGTTGATTCCATACTTTGACGCGATATCAAAACGGAGGCACATCAGAAAGCTACTATGACATCGTAATTGCAGCGGCAGCGGCGATTGCCTGCCAAAAACTTGGCAATGCGATAAACGTCCGTGGTGAAAATATTAAGCCACACGGCGATACCACTGAAGATGTCGGACCCCAGCAGACGCGCGAAACACTGCGTCTTGAAGTGCAGAGGTGCGCTGCCTGACACGAAACGTAGGACAGGGTTAATACCACAAAAACATACAAGGTGAGGCGCAAACTATCAACTATGTCAAGATGCTAACTATGTCAAGATGCTAAAACACCAACTAGCCCACTCCCAAGCCTTGCTGAAACACTGCGCTTTTTGTTGACCCAAATCCCAGCTAAGCGGAGAGTCCTTGGGTCCCATAACCATGACCCATGTACACAGGGCTTCCTCCAACTTAACGTGGGGGGTGATCGTGGGGTTACTTATTCCGCGCAATTCTAGACGTAGAGGAATGGATGATGGCGGCATAGGCCTTTGAGACTGTGTGAATCGTGCTGTGCGGGACGCCGTGGTCTGTGGCAAGGGTACTGCTAAGTTTTGGTCGTAGAGCTCCGTAGATGCAAAACCATATTCTTCGTTATTTTTCTTACGTGGCGCAATAGACTTCGCGGCATTCTGAACAAACAGATGCGAAATTACCCCCTTTTAAGTTTGCCTATCTCTAGAAATACTTGGGTAATGCAGCTGAACAAATTTAGGTAATTCGAGCTTATAAAAGCATTGAGCCATATAGGCATTTGCAGGGGAATCCGAATTAGTTCTTTAAATAAAGAAATTCATAAGATAGGTTTACATTAGATTGCGTTCTGAACGTATATACATTAAAATATATATATATATATATATATATATATATATATATATATATATATATATATATATATATATATATATATATATATATATATATATATATATATATATATATAAATCTAGAGAAAGATAAACTCACAAAGCGCGCAGAGATAGTATAAGTAAAGAGTCGGATACACAGCAAGAACAATAACAAACAATGTTTACTTACGTAGCGGCAATGGGACTTGCCTTCATCAGAGTAAAGTTACATGATTAAAGTTACATGATTACATGATTACATAATCATGTAACTTTACTCTGATGAAGGCAAGTCCCATTGCCGCTACGTAAGTAAACATTGTTTGTTATTGTTCTTGCTGTGTATCCGACTCTTTACTTATATATATATATATATATATATATATATATATATATATATATATATATATATATATATTGTAAGGAAGACCATCGCCAACACCATACTCGTTTAAATAATGTGGGAGCGTGGACAGCACTGGTCATTCGCAATACGTGGGTATGTGACACAGAAGCCACACATGGAAGAGGCACCAACTCGTGGATGTCCCATCGCCATCGCTGGGACGAAGAAGAAGTCTCGTCTCGTTGGCTCTCCGTCTCGACTTGCTGGTCAGCGCGACTTGGTGCTTCGGTGCTACCGCTGCTGCTGGTGCGGCTGAAGAATAAAGCCTGAAAACCCTCTTATAGTTTTGGTGGAGGTGCAACGATCTTCGTTCTCATACGCTGGAGCTCCGCAACCGGACACTCGACCCTCCCAGCATGTCTCGCAACGATGACCCCCGGCCTGCCCAAACACCTATCGTCTGCGCGGGTGCAATTCGTGAGCGGGACCCTCCCTCATTCAACGGCACCGACGAGAAAGACGCAGAGGACTGGCTTGCTACTTTTGAAAGAGTGAGTACCCATAACCACTGGGACGACCGCCTCAAGCTGAATAATGTCGAATTTTCCTTGACTGGGCTCGCAGAGCAATGGTTCTGGAACAACGCGGCACGTCTTAAAACGTGGCCTGAGTTTAAAGACGACTTCATAAAATCATTCGGTCGCCCCGCTGCTCGAAAACTCCTCTCAGAGCAGCGTTTGCGTGAGCGGGCACAGAAAAGGGGTGAAAACTTCACTTCTTACATTGAGGATGTTGTCGCCCTGTGCCGTAAGATTGACAGTGCCATGCCCGAACCAGAAAGGATAAAACACATTCTGAAAGGCATAGACGACGATGCCTCCCATATGCTGTTGGCGAAAAACCCCCAAACTGTGGCCGAGGTCGTTACTATTTGTCAGAGTTACGACGAGTTGCGGAAGCAAAGGGCTCTCACTCGGCGACCCCTCGCAGAAAATCAGTTTGTCTCCAGCTTGGCCGCTGATGACGGCGACGGTACCTTGTTTCAACGGATCCAGCAGTTTGTGCGAGAGGAAGTGGCTCGGCAGTTGTCCATCATCAACTATGTGCCCGAGCAAAAATCTTCTCTCAGCCCTGAACTCAGGACCGTTATCCAGCAGCAAGTCGCTGACTCCCTCCCAGCTGCACTGCCGTCAAGCCCCGTTGTTGCCCCTGTGCCCTATGCCGCCACCATACCCCAAGCTCCAGCGACTTCAACCCTGCCTTATGCAGACTCTATGCACCCCGTGACGATGGCCGCTCCAATACACTTTGCCGACTCTATCCCTCAACGACCTTACGCTGAAGTCGCTGCCAGGTACATGCCTCGGAGCCCCGTCGTTTTCCCCACCACCCGGCCTTTACGTCCGCCGGTGTTGTCTGGTCCCTCGCTCACCAACCCTTGGAGGACGCTGGACAATCGCCCAATTTGCTTTGCCTGTAGGGCTCCTGGACACGTGGCACGCTATTGCCGCCGCGCCGCGGTGACAGGACGCAACCCTGCCGCAGCTTCTTCCTACGCCCATTCCCCACTCATGCAGGAGTATTCGCCGATGACGTCTATGCCGCCCGATAGTCGTGACTTCGGAAGCCATCGGTCTTCATCTCCGCGACGCCGCTCACTATCTCCCATGCGTCGTCGTCCTGTTCCAACGGAAGCGGAAAACTAGGCGCCGCAGTTCCGGAGGCAAGAACTGCGCCGTCGTCGATCTGCCCAAGGCCTCCGCCCTCTCCCGCAACCGTCATTCATATTACCATAGATGGCGCTGAAGTCCTAGCCCTTGTCGATACTGGAGCCGCCGTTTCTGTCATGGACGCCAAACTTTGCCGCCGCTTGAAGAAGGTTAGGACGCCGCATCTTGGATTCTCATTACGGACTGCTACGGCTCATCCCATTGATCCAACTGGCATGTGCACTGCCCGTGTCGTTATTCGGGACGTCATGTATGCTGTTCAGTTCGTTGTCCTGCCTTCCTGTTCCCACGATGTCATACTGGGGTGGGACTTCCTTTCTGAACATAGAGCTGTCATCGACTGTGGCCGTGCCGAAGTAGAGCTCTTCCCGTTCATGGATCATACCACCGGTGAACCGCCCGCTCCTTCTGCCATCAAACTGGTCCTCACGGAAGAAGTTAGCATTCCTCCTCATTCTGCCGTGCTAGCTTCTTTATCCTGCCCACTTCTGTCCAATGCGACAGTACTCTTTACGCCTTCTGATCTGTTTCACCAGCGACGTTGTCTTCGGCTTCCTTTCTCCCTGCTTCCCATTCGTAACTGCCAAACTACACTTCTCCTTTCCAACTACGGGTCGTGTCCGTGCACCTTGCAACGCGGAGAGTGCGTCGGCTATGTCGAGACCGTTCATTCTGTTGTCGCTGTCGCTGTGCCCGACGATTCAACCCCGCTTGAAATCAGTGGGCTGTGTGCTCCTTCAGGAGCAAAATCCTCCCCGTCTGCAGACGTCTTCCTTCGCGCCATTGATGCCGACCTTTCACCGTCCCAACGAGACCAGCTTCTCGCACTGCTGAACCGATTTCGGACGTCTTTTGATTCTGTCCAGACTGCTCTGGGACGTACCACCACAGTCGAACACACCATCGATACCGGTGGTCACGCACCCTTACGGCAACGTCCCTACCGTGTCTCCCCCACTGAACGCCGCGTAATCGATGAACAAGTCGAGGACATGCTCCAACGCGGTGTGATTCGACCCTCCACCAGTCCATGGGCATCGCCGGTAGTACTTGTCAAGAAGAAGGACGGCTCTATTCGGTTTTGCGTCGATTACCGCCGGCTCAACAAGATAACTTGCAAAGACGTATATCCGTTGCCGCGAATTGATGACGCCCTTGATTGTCTACAAGGCGCAGAGTTCTTTTCCTCCATTGATTTACGCTCGGGTTATTGGCAGGTTCCCATGGCAGAGGCTGATCGCGCAAAAACGGCTTTTATTACACCTGACGGCCTGTAGGAGTTTAACGTTATGCCGTTTGGCCTCTGCAATGCGCCTGCAACCTTCGAGCGGATGATGGATAATATTCTCCGTGGACTCAAATGGCAGACGTGCCTTTGTTACCTCGATGATATTGTGATCTTCTCTCCCAATTTTTCGACGCATCTGATTCGACTTGAGCAGATTTTGACGTGCTTGACGACCGCAGGCCTTCAGCTCAACCTGAAGAAGTGCCGTTTTGCTGCCCGAGAGCTTACTATCCTTGGCCACGTTGTCTCTAAAGCTGGTGTCCTGCCTGATCCTGCCAAGTTACGTGCTGTGGCGGAATTTCCCAAGCCGACAACTGTGAAGGCCCTCCGCAGCTTCATTGGGCTGTGTTCATACTTTCGCCGATTCGTTCGCAACTTTGCATCTCTCGTCGCGCCTTTGACAAAGCTCCTCAGCAAAGAAGGCGGCATCTGTGAGTGGTCCACGGCCTGCGACGACGCATTTACTAAACTGCGCCATCTCCTCACATCTCCGCCAATCCTGCGCCATTTCGATCCTGAGGCCCCTACCGAAATTCACACGGACGCGAGCGGGGTTGGTTTGGGGGCAGTTCTCGCTCAGCGCAAGGCAGGATATGACGAGTATGTCGTTGCTTATGCAAGTCCCACGCTAACAAAGGCCGAGACAAATTATTCTGTGACCGAGAGAGAATGCCTGGCCGTTATTTGGGCACTTGCGAAGTTCCGCCCGTACCTATACGGGCGTCCTGTCCATGTTGTCACAGATCACCACGCGCTTTGTTGGTTGTCCTCGCTCAAAGATCCTTCTGGGCGGCTAGCGCGCTGGGATTTGCGGTTACAGGAGTATGACATTCGCGTCACGTATCGCTCAGGCCGGCGGCACAATGATGCTGATGCCCTTTCGCGCTCCCCGCTGCCTCATGACAGCGACCGGGTCTCGAGCTCGGACTGCTACGTGTCGCCATTGGAGATCCACTCTATGTCGTCCGAGCAAAAGAAAGACCCTTGGATTTCCTCCATGTTGGACTTTCTGTCTGGCTCATCAACGAACCCTGCATCTCGGACACTACGCCGGCAAGCGTCGCACTTTGCCCTTCGCGACGGACTGCTTTTCCGTCGCAACTACCAACCCGAAGGTCGCAAGTGGCTCTTAGTAATTCCGCGCCACCTACGCTCTGAAATGTGTGCCTATTTTCACGAAGAGCCACATTGCGCCCATGCTGGTGTCCCCAAAACATACCAGAGTTTGCGCTTGCGGTACTACTGGCGAGGCATGTACCGCTTCGTTCGTCAATACGTCCGTTCGTGTGTTCGATGCCAACGCCGAAAATATCCTCCCCGCCAAGGAACTGGGCCTTTGCAGCCCTTACCGTGTCCAGCAAGACCATTCGACCGTGTAGGAATCGACCTTTATGGACCTGTTCCTTGCACTGCAGATGGCAACCGATGGGTCGTTGTTGCTGTCGACTACTTGACCCGGTACGCCGAGACTGCCGCCCTGCCTGCTGCTACCGCACGCGAAGTAGCCTCCTTCCTACTTCGGCGCTTCATTTTACGGCATGGGGCGCCGCGTGAACTCCTCAGTGATCGAGGAAGGGTTTTTCTGTCTGAAGTCATAGAGGCCCTTCTTAAGTCCTGCCGCACGATCCATCGCACCACCACGGCGTATCACCCTCAGACCAATGGACTGACCGAACGTTTCAACCGCACTCTGAGTGACATGCTTGCTATGTACGTCGCGGCGGACCATTCCGACTGGGACGCAGTACTACCATTCGTGACCTACGCATACAACACCGCCACGCAGGCCACGACCGGCTTCTCTCCGTTTTTTCTTTTGTATGGCCGTGAGCCTTCATGCACACTGGACACCATACTTCACTATCGGCCCGATGAGTCAGAGTGCACACCCATCTCCGACGTTGCCAAGCAGGCCGAAGAGTGTCGTCAGTTGGCCCGATCGTTAACTACGGAAGATCAGCAGCGTCAGAAGTCGCACCACGACGAAACGACTCCCGCTCCTACCTACTCACCAGGGTCGCTTGTCTGGCTGTGGGTTCCAGTGTCTACGCCAGGCTTGAGCAGTAAACTTCTTTCGCGCTACCAGGGTCCCTACCGCATCGTCAAGCGGACGTCTCCAGTAAATTATGTGGTTGAGCCTCTCACTCCGTCGCCCGATCAGTGTTGCCGCGGCAAAGATATAGTCCATGTTCAGCGCCTCAAGCCTTATATTGACCCCGTCGTAGTTTCATCTCCCTGAGTCGCCAGGATGGCTCTTTCGTTCCCGGGGGCAATTGTAAGGAAGACCATCGCCAACACCATACTCGTTTAAATAATGTGGGAGCGTGGACAGCACTGGTCATTCGCAATACGTGGGTATGTGACACAGAAGCCACACATGGAAGAGGCACCAACTCGTGGATGTCCCATCGCCATCGCTGGGACGAAGAAGAAGTCTCGTCTCGTTGGCTCTCCGTCTCGACTTGCTGGTCAGCGCGACTTGGTGCTTCGGTGCTACCGCTGCTGCTGGTGCGGCTGAAGAATAAAGCCTGAAAACCCTCTTATAGTATATATATATATATATATATATATATAGCGTATAAGAAGGGGTAATGAGGGGATCGTTGAATAATACAGAAATAAGGGTAGGCACTCAAAAAGCGAAGAAAATCAAAGGCAGAATGTGGTAGGTCATTTTGATATCGTTGAACCATACATATGTTTCGAAAGAAAGTGTAGAAAAACATGCCCGCCGGGTGGCATCCAAACCCACGACCTACAGAATACGCGTCTGGTGCGATTACCACTACGCTACCGGCGGGACTGTGCTCCCCTGCTCTTTCTCGCGTATTTATGTTAAGGTAATTGTTTCCTGTGTTTAGGGTGGTGGCCAACACCCCTGCGGCCACTCGGGGTGAAGGGGACCTTCCTTTTAACCCCCCTGGCCTTGGCTCGAACGTCTACGACACGTTCATAACAGTCGACTAGCGTTGAACCCTCTTAAGCAACCTGTGGCAGCACTACTGCAAGAACCGAGACCATCGGTGAAACCCTCATAACCGAGGAAAACCCGTAACCAGGCCCGTGCCGAGAAACCCCCACACAAGCGCCTTTCTACATAAAAATTCATTGTTTGCACTGACGACGTGGCTGCTTTTCACTCCGAAAGAAGTGTTGCCTCTCCAGTTTTAAAATTAAACTGTCACCAATATAAAAAATCGCTTAAAAGCTGTCACAGCATCGAAGTGCAAATTATTCACTGGAAAAGAAATTGTAATGTCAACGACTGATTCAAAACCATTTAGTGTTACTCTCCCTGATTACACAAAGCAGAACCCGATGTATCCAAGTGATCACTGGCACTATTTGCGGGTCCACCTAAAATTTAGCGTAAAGTATAACTGTTTTACTTCTTCTATAAAAATGGTCTACATTTTTCGGACGAAATGAAAACTCGTCTTTATTTCTTTTTAGACGTGGTAAAGGGTAACTGTCTTATTACTTGTATAAAAATGGTCAACAGATGTCGGAACGAAATCAAAACACGTCTTTATTTCTTTTTCGACATATGATCACAACGCAATGCTCTTCTATTCACTCTCACTTCACATACTACGTTACGCCTTACACCAATGCTTACTAAACTCACTCTTGCCCCTCTCCAAACCATAGACAACAATGATAGGCAATTATAAAATGCTGTTCCTTTTACACAAGTGCGTACTCACCTGCAGGAAAATGCACCAGTTTTGCTTTCGGAAATCTTGTCAAGCACATCCTCAGTATGTTTTTCGTTCCGTTCATTTTTTGAGGTATTTTGTAGGATACTTGTCTTATAAACCAAAATATTAGTATATTTTCAATAATAGAAATTTTAATTTGCCTAAAACAGAAATAGTCTCGGCAGGCAGACAGTTCATTTATCATCACATATTATTTGGAACTGGCTAAGAAAGTTTAAATAATAAATAGATACCTTCCATTTGTTCAAACGCATTCAATATCTTACATAATGTACAGTAATGCGTCCCTAACTCCAACTCAGATACCTTTAAATATTGGCTAAATCGGAATTTTTTTTTCGCCGTGCATGTACCTCCGTCAGGCGCTATATCTTTACACTCCCCTTGCCCCCCCCCCCCCAAATATCTCGAAACGTTTTGTCGGGGGAAGTTGGATACCTCGAAATGTCGACAGAGATGACACAAGGTAGAGCCCGCCACACGAAGCTGATAAGTTCTCATTTCGAAGGCTTAGCACCCAATACGCGCCGAACGCAACCGTAAGCGGCACATTCACGTAGAGTGCACGCTGTACCAGACAGATTTAACTGTTCTACCGGATTGATGACTGACACATCCATTTTGGAGATAGCTTTGCAGGACGCAGTTTATCATGCGGACGATGTAGAAGCGACGGCAACGGTAAAATAAGAAACAATGCGGCTACATCGGAAAATGTAGTTTGTGCAGGTGGTGGTCAACAATTTATGCGATGCGTTGAGCAGCTCGAGAGGCTTTTCTAGTTCTAGATGTGGACTCCAAACAAGCGCGAGTCACGTAGTTCTTTCGCCGCAATAATAACAGTTACTTTTTTCTTGCGAATTATTTTAGCTTCATTTCAAAAGCTCTCCTGTGACGTAAAGCTAGCTCTTCTGTGGTGCATAGCTCTTGTTAGCAGCAGTACTAGCTCGTATTTTGGTGACCTGGCGACACATTTGTGGCATTTCGCTCAGCTCGAAACTACGCTTATCTCAAAAATTTCAGAGAAGTTTATTACTTCAACTTAACGAGGGATTGCTGCATTTCAAATAATCAATGTGGGTGTCACTAGTCATGATGACATCGTAGATACACTCGTTTTAAGCATCTTACCTTCCAGTTTATTTGTATAAGTAAAAATTATTTAGGCCCGTAATCTTTTTATCGCTTGTTTTTTTATTATAACTTAATATTCACTAAAATGGCTTGGTGGGGCAGCATGGAGGGGTTAGAGCGCACCAAGGCGATGACACACAAGGAAAAAACAGGACCAGCGCTGAACTACAATTGATTTGTTATTCCGCTATGAAAGACACAAACCAAGACAGATCCAGTAAGAAGGCCCAACATAAATGACGGAAATACTTATCTCACGGCCTGTCTTCTAGGCTCGCTGCTCCAGATACCGTTTTTCTTTTTCTGAAAGCGCAGCAGATGGCACGCTGACGCATTTTTCGTCAAGACTGTCAGTCTCGAGTGCCTCGATAAGCTCTCGCTTATGCCTGTCCTTTGCTCGGTGGTTGCTATAGAGAAACAACAGGCATACGCGACATGTTATCCAGGCACTCGAGATTGAACGTCTTGATGAAAACTGCGTCAGCATGCCACCTTTTGCGCTCCCAGAAAACGAAAAGCAGAAGATGGGGCAACGAGGGTGCGAGATGGGTGTTTACGTCATATGTTGGGCCTTCTTTTAATGCAGAGCATTTCAGTAACTCACGATGTCACCCGCGTTGACGTCCGTCGTAGTCCGCACCGTCGTTGTCCGCACCCCTCCCTACACTATATGAAAAAATACTATCCCGCACCTGGTTTCGATCCCTCGACCGTGCGGGCGGAACGCAATGTACATGGTGCTCTACCCACTGCGCCACAAAGCCGACACAGAATGGTAGGCTACGAACGCGCCTTATATCCGTGACTCATTCAAACTACGTCAAGAAGCTGCTGATACAACGCATTCACTGCCACCAACTCCCCAAACACTAAACGTTAACGCAATACACCCACCCCATATGCGACGCATTTACTCGAGTCCCCCTCGCGGGGAGATGGGACCGCCAAAAACAACGCGTTGTGGACTGCGCAGTAAGGTGCCGGCACGTGCGAGAACCGCTCGCGCTGTTCGTTCCAGGCAGGGGGCGCGCGAGCACTGCGAAGGCGGGAAATTTCAGCTGCTTTGGACAAACCTCCGTTCAATTCATCAAGAGAGAAGTGAGACAGGGAGGCGAAGAGCGTGATGGGTAGTAGCAGTAAGCGGATAACGGTGCCACAGGCCGTTATGGCGAATCACTGCTCTACATTTACGACAGCTTTCACGTTGAGTGGAACGGCTTTAATTTTTTGTACGTGTCTTGGTGTACGTCTTTCATGGAGGAATACAAAATCACTTGTAGTCCAGCGCTTGTCCTGTCTTGTCTTCCTTATGTGTCGTCGTCTTTGTGCGCGGTTAACCCCTTCATGATCTTTAGTATTGTTCTTCATTCCTTGTAAATGCTATATATTTTTCTAATCGTTGTACTAACAATTTGTTCATTCTTCTGATATTGTTCTTAATGTCCTGTGGATGCTATGCCATTTTTCCTGTGGTAGGAGGAAAGAACTATCACAATTTAATACTTGCTTTCGTAGGCGTGCCATTCACCGTTTATCTTTATTTCTGATCTGACGTCTGTTCTGCTGCTTCAAATAACATTCATTTATGCTTTTATTGCTATTAGGTCCCCATTCAATACTTCTTTGTAGCACGTTTTAGACGCAAAGCATCTTTTGAGCTCACCTTGTCCCTCCGTTGTCCAGCGTCCACTCTCCCGCTCGTCCCCCTCTCCACGCCAGCTGTGATAACGCCGCTCTCCTCCTCGCCGCTTGGCTCGTCTCGTGCCAGCTCAGGAAGACACAGGTAACACTGTCGCGCCAGGAGCCCTAGCCAGCTGTGATAACGCCGTTCTCCTCCTCGCCGCTCGGCTCGTCTCGTGCCGGCTCAGGAAGACACCGGCAACACTCTCGCTCCAGGAACTTTTAGGGGAAGCGTGCTCGTCTCATGCCGGCCCAGGAAGACACCGGCGACACTGTCGCTCCAGTAGCCACCTCATAGTCGGGGATATGTCCCTCCGTTGTTGTTGCGCCGTGCACACCACCACTGCGCCTGCGCGTCTCCCCTCCATTCTCCTCTCCGAGACACCGCCTGCGCCGGTTCTGCTCCGGTGTGGAACCTACATGGAACCCCTATTCTTTGCATCACCACATACTTCCCTTGGGAGAGGCGGTGTAATTTTTTTGAATACTCTAAGCTTGTTGCATTAGTTGTGTACATAAAGAGACCCTTTGGTCTAATTTTGGAGGGTATATGCAGCAGCACACGTTGGTGAAAAAAAATTACCCTACCTTCCCGCGAGGAGAATCCTGTGGAGATGTGACGCATCTTGGGGGTTCTTTGACGGCGTTTAGCCGAAGCTTCGGCCTGCCGAACGGCATCAGCTTCGCTACCCGCCGTTTACGTTGAGCAGCGGCTTAGGTCTGACGAACGGTACTTGGATCAGCAGCTCGGCGTTGGTGTTTAGCAGCGGCTTCACGTTGACGAAGTTCAGCATCGGCTGGTCGCTTCAACCGTTTTCGTTCGGTATCACGTTTACGAATTTCGAAATCGGCTGCTCGCTTCAATCGTTTGCGTTCAGCATCACGTTCACGCCGTTTCGCAGCCTTGTCTTCAGTGGGGCTAGCATTCCTGTTATCACAGTGATCGGTGCTTGTTACGGTGGCGCGGGCGTAAGCAGAATTGTGAGGCTCCATTCAACGCATCGATGGAAATCGGAACGCCGATGCTGGAACTACCGCGGCTATGACGCAACGTGGCGCGGCTATGACGCAACACAATCCAACACAATCCACTTTAATCCAAGCCAAGCCAAGCCAACACAATTGAATTCAATCCAATGCCCCTCGCGAGAGAGTGCTCGCTATCGGGGAGGAGAGGGGGTGAGCGGCGGAGAGCGCAGCTCGCGCGGCGAGGGGAATGGGGGAGGGGTGTGAACGGACAACAACAACGCCGTATTGAAGGACAAGGCGAGTGAATGAGATGCAGTCGCATCTAAAATGGCCGTTGCGAAATATGGGGGCCGCCGCTCATACTATGAACAAGTTTTTCGAGAATCGGTGGGAGAAAAGAAGGAACACGGGCACAAATGCAGCAGAGAATGAGGCAAGAACGCGCAAATGCGGCTTAAAAGGCTGTTGTGAGTGAAAAAATACCACGACAGGCAAAGAATATAGTCATAAGGGGTGCAATTTCTCTATTGGTAACAGACGTTTGCGATCAAATGAGAACAGAAGGTCCGTACTCTCAATACTTACATCGCATTTTAAATATGACCGGGCGAGGCTCGTTTTTTTTCTGCTCATGAATAATTTCATCTGAATGCACGCGTATGCTACAGCGGCAACCTCTTTACCACGTAGGGAGATAAAAAAAAATCTAAACAAAAGCGCGCGGCGGGCCAGTGACTACCGGCACAGCAGGAGAAGAGATACAAAAAAACCTATAAAGCCTTCCAATAAGTTTGGCCATTCCATGGTTTTCTACGGCCAAGTATACTTGGGAATTAAAAAAAACTGCCTTCTTCTTAAATTAAGCAAGCTAAAGAGATGGCGAAGCCTCAGAAAAAATGAAACCAGAAAAAAAGGGCAGAAAAAAAGAAACAGATTCCACGAGCAGTGCTTCCGGGGAGGTGTCTTGAAGTCGGTAAGATAAAGGGCTGCAGATCAACCGCCGAAATTGTGTGGACAAGTTGTTAAGCAGCCTAACGCGCGGCAGCGGACGAGCACAAAGTGCGACTAGCCCATTGACGTTCCGTGCGGGGAATTTTGTTTTGGGTAGATATTTCAGCAGTACGTTTTCCCAAAAGGAAACTATGGAGTTATTAGATGAAGGTAATTCCAGGAAACGTAAAGTACAAAGGAAAAATAATGTCTTTAAACCAGACCTCACATTACTTATTACTTTCTTTTACAACCTTGTTCTTTTAACCCTTCATCGGATTTAGTTTGACATATACGCAGCCGTATTTGCGTGAGACACAAGCACTAAACACCGCTTCCAATCAAGTTCAATAAACAAGATGGAGCATGATTATCATCAACAGCCTGCTTACAAGTGCAAAGGCCTCTCCGATCATCTTGAACCCTGTAGTCCCGCGGTTGCCCGGTTTATTACTTGCCTGCGAAATGCACTTTTTTCCTCCATCGAGTAATGGGCTTTTCTCTTCTTCTAGACTCCTCTCTCAGTATTCCCTTTGTCAACCTAGTGGTACACCGGTGTTGAATTTGCCTGCCCACGTGGCCAGACTAAGTCTGTGTATTTCTTTATTTGAACAATTATATCATCTAGTCTACCTTGTTCTCGAAACAAAAAAAGTTGTTTTCTCTCCTTTAACCTTACGCCTGTCATTCTTCTCATGGCCCGCTTAGCCGACCTACGCTCTCTTTGAGGTTTTTTAGTAAGGCGCCAAGTTTTTGCTCAATATGTCAGTCATCCCCGGAAACGCATTTGTTGCGTGTTATACTTTACAGTACTAGATGTAACTTACTTTGCAATATTTGGTAATGTTTGCCGAGTGCACCACAGCCCAAAACCTACCCTGCACCGGATTTTGTTCTCGTATCACTTATCAGCACAGACGACGTGATCGAGTAATACTTTATACCAGGAGCTGTATGCAGCAATGTGCAGGCTAAACTGTTGTCAAAAGTCCAGCCACACAGGATGCATAACTGACCGGGAAGGAAAGCAACAAAAGGTACCACTGCCTTGCGGTTCCACCTGCCGAAAGCAAAGAAAGAAATGTCGTTTCAAGGCCCCCTTCATTGTGAGTTAGGCCTGCTGAGTAGGCGGACTTTTGACAACAATGTAGCCTCCAGCGCCCTGCATGTGGAGCTTACTATATTTATGATCTTCTGTATTTTCTAGCTCTTTGCCGCATGAGCTCAAGATGGCACTTTCGGCATGTTTATCGATCCCTACATCAGTCAAAATGTCATCAGTGTCATCAGACATCAGTCATCATTAAATGTCATCAGTCAAAATGTCGTAATATAGTTCCACATATGCAGTTTTTGTAGCACTTTCCTTACTAATTTTGTATAAGTAGCCACAGCTGTTGTCACACCAAATAAAATAAACATGAAATTCAAAAGCCCAAATAAACAGGAGAAAGCTGCTTCTCTTTGGACTCTTCGGCCATAGGGAATCGCTACTCTCCCTTAGCGAGGTCGAGCTTAGAAAAGTACTTATTGTTTGTGATTTTCGCGAAAACTACGTACACTCTAGGTATTGGCTCAGAGTCGGCTACCAAAGTTTTGTTGACGCCCAGGAAATCTACACACACTCGGGTCGATCCAATTGGGTTCTTCACTGCCACTAAAAGGGCACTGTGAGGAGTGAGACCGTTTGATTATCTCTTGGGCGAACATTGATTCGACCTATTTTTTAATATCCTCTTCCAGTGGTAGTGGCAAGGGATATAGCTTCACATGTACTGCCTTCTTTGATGTTAGCTGCAGCTTGCATATTTGTATAAAGGTCCTTCCATTCACATCCGAAAATGGCTGATCAAAATTTTGGAGCATGTTATGAAGTTTTATAGCTACCCTTTCCCTCAGGATGGACATATTTCGACCTTTTCTACTGCCGTCCTTTTTCTTGCCGAATATGGGAGTACTTCATTATCCGTATCTTCGGCTAGCGCCATGCTAGGTTTACTCGTATTGTGCCTTGTTGACGTATGCCTCTCCTCGTACTTGTTCAACATGTTAATGGGGAAGAGTATCCTTCGTCCATCTACTAACAACTCGTTATCCACTTCATTTGTCTTACCTATAACCCCGATTGGCTCTTTCTATTGCCTTATAGTTTTTTTTTATCGCTGGGAAGTCACACCAAGTCTTTATGACGTTCATCTGCCGAACTACTGCTATCATAGGCCTTATTGTACCTCTACCTAGATTGTTTAGCTGTGGTGAGTGATGTGACGCCTCCCTTCTATTTCTTTCGTAGCTCCAACACCTAGGTATAAGCCGTTTTAAAGTGGGTCTGCAGTCCCACAATACCACGAGTTTCTTCAGGATTGCTATAGGTCCTCTCACAGTTCTTCCATACCACAGCTCAATTGGACAGAAACTAGATGACGCTTGTGGTACTTCAAGTTAGGCAAATAGAAGGACAGGGAGATACCTGTTCCAGTGCTTGGGGGACTCGTGGCACATTTTCTTGATCATGTCCTTCAATGTGCTGGTAAACTTCTCTACCATCCCGTTAGCCATGGGGTGGTAAGGCGTTGTCAGCAATTGTTGTATCGAGTTCAGCCTGTAATTTTCCTCGTTAGCTTAAATGTGAAGCTTGATCCTCCGTCACTGACAATTTCGTTAGGTATACCATACCGTGAAAACATTTTCAGGAGTGCCACCGCAACTTGAACCGTGTCTACATTCTTTAGTGCCGCCGCATCCTGATTACGCGTTACCATGTGCAACAAGTTTAGTGTGTATTTATTCGCGTTAGCGGAAGGCTGTGTTATTGGTCCGACAATATTTATGGCTGCTCTGTGGAATGGCGTCGCAATGGTAGGCGTTATTCAAAGAAGGGCTTCAAACTACTCGGGCTGTTGGAAAAGTCCGTTGGCAAATATCACGGGACCGCATGTACCGCTTGGTACCACTTTTCGTACCAGGTCAAAAAAACTCTTAAGCAATTCTGACCAAAGTCGACTTGTTCCTTGATGGCCTGCCATCATGCCATCATGCACTAGTTTTAATACAGTCAAACCCGGCTATAACGAACCCGGATATAGCGAATTACGCTATATATCGAACAAAAATATTTCACTTACGGAAATGCATGGGAAACATATTCCTTATAACGAAGTTCACATCCGATATATCGAACTCTGCG
This sequence comes from Haemaphysalis longicornis, assembly GCF_048455015.1. Classification (NCBI taxonomy): domain Eukaryota; kingdom Metazoa; phylum Arthropoda; class Arachnida; order Ixodida; family Ixodidae; genus Haemaphysalis; species Haemaphysalis longicornis. The sequence goes on along the minus strand of NW_027526460.1, from coordinate 81,267,912 downwards.
CGACTAGAATGGGCGCTGAAATGCATGGTCTCGGAGCGGCGATTGAGATGTGGATTGGCCGTGACCACGGAGCAAGAGTTGCGACTTAGACATGCCGCCTTGCACGGGGCGACATGACGCCCGACACTTTCCGTAACTGTTTCCGGCGCACGGCACTCTCGACGGAACCCGCGCAGTCAGCGAGTCAGGACCAAGAAAGCAACATCGGTGACCTGTGGGAAGAGCTCTCCCACATTCCCGATGATGTCGCCAGTGAAAGCCGTCCGACGCTTATATTGAAGCGCTTTCGGCAGTCAATGTGCTCCGCCAATGCTTCTGAGATTTTGGAGGACGCGGACTCGAACTGGTGCAAATAATGTTTCGTGTAGAGAATGCTATGCTAGTTGAAGCCGCCAAAACGAAAGTGAAAACAAAAATGACCACTTTTTTTCTTTGCAAAGTAGGCAGTTCAGGCGGAAAGTAGCTCTATTACTTGCAATGAACAGATTTTTTTGGGTATGGTAACGGCTACCTAACTGTGTTCCTGTCTGCATGCGGGGATGGTGGAGTTTGGGAGAGGGAGGGGGGTTTCTGCGGATTGCGAACTAGTAACGATAAGTTCGTTATAGGCGGGTTCGGCTATATCGAACTATTGGATATATCGAACCAATCGCGGTGCACATTGCAATTCGCTATAAACGGGTTTGACTGTATCGCCTGCCGTAAATCTCTAGGTACCACCAGCTGCATGACCTCTCGACAGACCTAAACGGATAGCTTCGGTAAAGAAGTCCGTCGAGCATTTGAAACTCGTACACGGTACGGATTCTTCACCATTCCGCTACTATGTGTCGCTAACTAACTTCCAGGGACGGCTCTTGCTCCTGTTGCTTTGCTAACGTACTAGGGGTAACTTGTAAGGATCCGATTGTTCGAACTTTACGTGGTGGTTTCTTCCCTTCTACCCGTGTCGATCCTGTAACGGCTGATATTTTTGCTTTGATGTTCTCTGTGTGCGGTGAACTGCCGTTGTTGTGATGCACTTCTTCTGGACCGATGCCGGAACTGCTTTGTGCGAGACCATGTGCCCTGTCTGCCAATTGGGATTTGGACGGCCAGCGTTTTAGACACCCGGAACATTTCCCAATATGAGGTCATATAACAGGTTGTCCAGAAACTTGGCGCTAATCCTTCCAAAATAATAGGGCGTAGAAATTACCACAATCGCTTGTGGCAAACACTCAATGTTACTGTCAACTGGCATGATCATGGAAAACTCATCCCGTAGAGTGCTCATCGGACACCAAGCTTCTTTTCAACACTACAGCATTTTCTCCTCTGTCCTGCAGCCCGCCAATCTTCTGACCTCGGAGTTCCCCTCTACGACGGGCACTCGGTCTAATTGGTTAATGGTCGAGCTTGCTCACAGGAGCAAGTGCTGCCTCTTCTTTTATTTTTTTGTCCTGACGTTGTTGCGCTGTTGTTCTTTTCTTACGAAAAACGATTCTAGCCGCCCTGTCTTGCTGCCTAAATCTACAGTCCTGCGTTTTGTGCCCCCTGTTGTGACAAACTTGAATAGTTAGGTTATTTTGCCACCACCCGTATTACGGCGGCAATATGTTGCTTAATGTACCACGTAATTGCACTGGAAACATTTTATAGGTGCGTGCTGGCCGGCGTGACGACTTGTCGATCATGCCTATTTTGCATTTGGTGTGGGCGGCATCTGCATGTCCAGCTAGTCTGTGGTACTACCCAGACTTTTTTTTATCCTCTGCGCCTCCGTAATCCCGTCAGTCGAGTATGCCAGCTCCTGAAGAGCAAGTACTCGTTTTCTATAAAAAACACAAATCCCTCAGGGATGCTAAAAAATAAAAATTGCTTGGTGACGAGAAGATTTCTGATAGCTGCGTACGTTTCGTCCGATCCAGAAAGCTCCATTCACCTCTCCTAGTAGTTGCTGAGCCGGGCAACGAACTCTCAACCGGTTTCGGGAAGCTCTGGATTGGAAGGTATAAGCTTTCCAAACCGTTCAACGTTTTGTCGAAACCTTTAAAGAGCAATCTTCCCTTGCTTATATTCGGTGGAGTCCGAAGCTGGCATTCGTCCGAAGATGCTGAACGCCTCTCCTGAGAAGAACAGGCTTACGGCCGTAGCCCATTCGGACCTTTTGCAACCTTCTCTTGTGGCTATCCTTTCGAATCGTTGAAGGTAAGCATCTAAATCGTCTCGGCCTTGATAGAACGACGCCATCAAGACAGATCTTCGGGGCTTGCGGTGATACCGAGCCTGATGTTTTTCCTGTCTGCTCCACCGTCCTCGGCGAAGCATCTTGGGCAAGCCGCAGTTTAGGTTCTAGTATTTTCTGTTCTAGCTCTCTTCTTTTTTCTGCTCTCATTCAGCCCTCTTCTGCTCCTGCTGAGATGCTCTTTCATACATAGCCAACGACCCCTTCTTCGTTAATTCAAGTCCATAGTTGAGGGCTAACAGTTTCTCTAGTGCTATAATCCCCTTGGCTGAACTGACAGAGACAATGAAAGTGATATTATCCTTGCGGGATCACCAGAGTTGTCACGATAATTAGGCCGGCAAACAGGACGCAGATAAACGAGACATTTAATATGCAGGGACAATAATGTGCACAACGTCACAGAACATGCGGCTCCTCAGTGCGGCAACGTTGGAAGGTTCTTGAACCAAGCGCAATTTAAAGCTATTCGCTTTCGCTCACTTTCCCAGTTATGTCCGTTCAGGGTTGTAGCAGTAATTCATTATGGTGAGGTAGTCAATGACATCTTGAGATGCTGCTTCTAGCGAGCTTGCAGGACACGCTGAAGGAGACCAGGGTGCGTAGCCCCGGGTGCCGTCAGAAGTCTCGGGTGCGCATCCCGAGTAATCAAGCGTGGCAGCCCACCTGGTTCTCGTTTTCGAAGCCGCCAATGGTGTGTTGCCACGCCAAAGCTCATGGCCTGGAGCTGCTATCTGGATGTGGGAGGAGTCGTGAGGCTGGCCACTTTTCAAGGTCCGTGGCCAAGAGCTTTATCACAGGTGTCACCATCACTCGCCCTCGTCGACGACCAAGTGCCTGCGTTTTACTTCTTTTCTTCCAGTCGACTTCCTTGCAGGGGTCCATCATGACATGCTGCTAGTCGCTAACTGTGCGCGTTCTGGTTTGGCCTAAAGTTGCCTTCATTTATGGGCGAAGTCTGGGGCTGTCGGCGTCTCATGTTGTCATGGTACTAAAGCACCTAGTGAACTTGTTTTCGAACTCCTCGAAGTACACCCTATCGCGTATCAAAGTGTATAATAGAAGCGCTTCAAAATAAACTGACATGATTTAATCATTCATGGAACGCTCTCTCTCCACTTTGGAAATACTCAAGCGCAAGAAGAAGGTGCTTTTACACGGGCTATAATTTTGTTACGCTCAAATACCCACCGGCTCTTGAAGCTATGCTTGATCGGGTGGGGTGGTCGGTCGAACAAAGAAAGGACATACTTACCTTGTTGATCACCGAGGACGAGCCCCCAGGCAAGGATTCACGTGCAAACAACCCGCCCCCCCCCCCCCGCCCCCCCCATCTGACAACCGTATGCGCGAGCATTACACTGAGCTCGCGATGACGCCTGCAGCTACCCCAAACCTGGGCAGATGGGGCATGGAAATTGCTTGAATCCGGTTGAAAGCAAGAGAAGGCGCCACCGCTTCAGCAATTGCGTGATTGAATCTCTCACCGGCGATTCTCCGGCGCCCTATCAGTGCGCAGCGTTTGGAAAGAGCGGGACTCACAATGTTTGAATACAATAATACGCTTCACGCTTCGCTCCTCCTCAAGTTTCATGTAAGTAGATATGTTCTGGAGATTTTTTACTTACTCTTAAGCTTCCTTCTAATTGCAGCGTTTGTTAGAAAAGGGAAGTGTTTTGTGCGCGATTGTCGATCGTTTTACTACAGTAATAAATTTCGACAGCTGGACTACTTCAATCTGGTGCACCGTATTTGACAGTTTTATGTTATTAGATTTCAAAATGACTTTCGCCTTTTATGATACAATTTTACAGTTTGTTTGACACCGGTAACTGGTCCCACAGCTGCTGAATACTTGTAGGTTGCCGTTGTGAGGTTGCCATTTATCGTGTTTGCACTATCCTTATGCTCTGTGTTTGGAAGCGCGAACTTGTTTTCAAACGATTCTTTAGAATCCTGCATCCTTGCGCGGACTGACGGTTTGTCGGGATTCTTAAATTTCCCAAGTCTTATCCATTCTTTTTTTTGAGATTCAAACTTACTTTGCACCTAACCAAACTATGATCGCTGATGCGAATCTTTCTTGGCGCCTCCATGTCGTACACAAAACAAGGGTTGTCACTTAAAAATTATAAACTTTGTTTTCTGGTTTACCGTTGTGGCGTTATTATGTCCCTTTCTTTTTCTTTCATTTTCAGGAGAATGTGACCATTGTTTTAAGGTTGTCTCTCTCCGAAAATCGCACCCGTGTATCTCCTCGACAGTTCCAGCTGGCCATTTTAAAGTTTCTTCCTGACCATTCTCCCATTTGCTTCCCACCTACTTCTGCATAAAACGATCATAAAAATTGTGGTCTGTGTTTTTTTCCTTATTCGCTGCCGATTCGGCGTCCTCGTAGCAACTGTCCACAGCCTTATTGTCCACAGTAAACACAACTGTCCACAGTACAAACTTTAGCCTGACTGGTTTGTTCCGCTGGATCACAACCCCTGCGACTATATCGTTACTGTTAAAGTATTCCTCCATGTTCCCTGTTATTTGCCTGTAAATGTAGAATCCTACCCCTGCATTCTATTTTCTTGATGGCGTTGGTGGCACAGAGTATGTGCGCAAGCCATTTACACTTCGCTTTCTTGTCTTGTTCTAACTTCTCTTAAGAAAACAATATCCCACTTCATGTCCGAGAGCTTTTTAATAGCCCAGCTAAGCTTACCACATTAGGGGCGGATTGTGAGTTAACCATTTTCATGTTGAGTCTCAAAGGCGGCCTGTCCAAACCTAGAGGTTTTTAGCACCCTCTGCTCTATTGCTCTTCAGACACCTGCGGCTGTGAGGTGCTCTATAGCTGCCGGGAACGGATGTACAAGCATGACATTTCTCATTCATGGGCGCTCGGGACGGCACTAGGAGGGCCACACCCTTCTCCAGTTAGGGAGGGCTGTGTCACTAAGCGCTTTCCTAGCGTGGATGCGCCTAACTAGTTTACCACCTTAGGTATCCGGTATGATGGTTACTTCTGAAGCAGGCTGCAGTTCAAACCTACAAAAGTTGTAATCAAGTGACGGACATCGCTACAGCGCACATAACTGTCATCCAGATGTCCTAGCGCCCCATTGGCTAGCGCAAAACGCATCTTACACAGCCGCTGGCGAAGGCTTTCGTACTGGAGGGAGCATAAGAGGATTACAGAAGAAACAGGAGAGTATTGAGAAAAAAAGTACTTCATAAGAAAAAGCTTTTAAAGTGTGAATGGGCGGCGGCTGAAGGGCTCAAGCCTGTACGCATGTATTCATGCACAATATACACAAAAGGTATCTCGGATGCACCCTAGTCTGCGTGCTGTCAACAAGAGATCGTGCCAGCAGTCCCCACGATGAGGTAAAGCTACCTTAATTACCCGAAGAATGCCTTATTATTTCACATACGAGCACTTTAACTTTGACCTTTAGCCTACAAAGTGAGGATGCTGTTTGGTACCAAACGCAAAATGCATAGTTAACCACGCTCAATCAAGGCAATAGAAGTGCACGGGCAAGTGCTGCTGTATCGCAGATGTAATGGAAGTTACCCTACGCTGAAACTCTGCTTGTCCGAACGGCATGAGCCTGTGGAAGGTTATGTGAATAGACATAGGTGGCGGTGTAATATGCCCAAAACGGACTGGAAACCCCAAAAAAATTATTTAAGGACTATACATTAAAGTTTCCTGTGATCCTTAAGAAATGTCCGGGAAAAAATTCTAACAATTTCGAATTTCTCAACCTTTCGATGGGAAGTTCTCTCCCCTGTACAAAACATCACTAGGCCAGCCTCCTGCGAAGGACTGTCACTCCCATAATGACAGTTTCTTGGTGAGGCACTCCGCTAAACATGCTTGAAAGGCGTCTATGTATTGAGCGGCCATCATTTTAGAATGATTAGACCGAGTGGGGAACCCTCCTAGTGCACTTCTTTTTCTCAAAAAAGCGTCGCCACGTTTTTAACTGGTAGCACGAACAGCTAGTGAGTGCTGCAGGAATATGTATCTCGTATTTCTACAAATAACGGCATATTGCATTTGCCTGTTCCAAAATATTGCGCACCTCAACGTAATATTTTTGAAGTAGTTTCATGCGCGGATGCATGAAGCAGGGTGCTTTGACGTAAGGACGCGACCAGCGGACGCGATTCGTTGTTATCTTGATCTCCATTGAAACATTTTGAACTGATACGTGACAAAAGTTCTTCGGGAGTTGAATCTGTCATAAACGTAGTATCATACGTCCCAGCGTGAACACCATAACGTAGATATCTGCAATACAAATAAGCAAATAACGCTCTGAAGGCGTAATATAATATATAATTATATATACAGGGTGTCCCAGCTATCATGCACCAAGTTTAAAAAAAAGAGTAATGGCGTAACTCGAAGAAAACCTATTGGATAATGTTTGCAGTACTGTGAAGAAGCGGTGACTAATTGTTTCGTTAATGAGACTTAACTAATTATTTCTAATTATTTATCTAACTCGATAATTACCGTCCTAATCACTGAAGTGTCAATGAGGCATTTGTAAATATCGACGAGGGGCATCTAACTGCGGTATTTTCCGCGACGAACTAATTGCGTACTTATTTATTCTGACTGATAAAGAAAACCCGCGAAATATGAAAAATACCACGTGACGGCGCATCCGCGCGCATTGTAAAGCAGCGTCCCCAAATAAGCTGATTGAAAGCAACTGCTTCCGGTGTTACCCACCCGAAGAGGCAGCGCATCACCTTGATAAGGCGCGTGTGCAGATAAGGCACAAACTCAGTGGCGATTTCTTCTTTCTTTCTTTTGTTTATTTCATTCTGGCTAACTCAGAGGCAGCCTGTTTGAGGGCGTTGCTTTACGATGCGCGCGGACGCGCCGTCACGTGGTATTTTTCATATTTCGCGGGTTTTCTTTATCAGTCAGAGTAAATGAGTACGCAATTAGTTCGTCGCTGAAAATACCGCAGTTAGATGCCCCTCGTGAGTACCTACAAGTGCCTCATTGACTCTCTAGTGATTAGGGCAGTACTTCGTGAGTTAGATAATTAATTACAATTAATTAATTAAGTCTCAATAACGAAAAAAATTATGTCCGCTTCTTCACAGTACTGCAAACATTATCCACTAGGTTTTCTTCGAGTTACGCCATTACTCTTTTTTAAATCTTGGTGCATGATAGCTGGGACACCCTGTATATATATAATCATAATTGCGTCGGTTACGCTTCATAAGGATCAATGTAGTTAGTATACTAAATCCACTGACAATCTCTCTTTTTCTTTTCAGCACAAATAAGCACCTCTGGCATTTGAAACGAATCTCGGCCGACCCCGCCTAAAGCCTCGCCTTGCATGATGATGCAAACATTGGAATACGTTGTCTTCGGAACCGTGGTTACGGCAAATATTTTTCTGGGTTTGTACTATTCCTTTCGAAAGGCTCCTCCTCGCAACTCAACCTCTTCCGCTACGGCCGAAGTGTTTCTAGGAAGCCGGCGTTTGCGGATGCTACCTTTGGCTGCCTCCTGTGTGGCGTCAGTATTCTCCTCAACGGGACTTGTTGCCTTCCCCGCCCATTACTATGCCTACGGACTAAACATGGCTTGGGCTGGCCTGACGCCTCTTTTTTACCTACCTTTGGCAACGCAAGTCGTAGTGCCGGTGTTATACAAGCTTGGTGTTACGTCAATTTTCCAGGTAAGTTACGACAATTGTATGATTATCTCACACCGTTCTGAAATCCCAATGTCCATGTTACTTAAGACGTCAGCCGGCACTTAGCGATCTTGTTCGGTAGAAAAAGTGTATAACAAATCCGCCGCTCACATCGGCTGTTCGGTTTATTGAACATAGTTCTCAATTTACGTAGGTTGCTCGGTAAAAAAGATGGCTCCTAAGTAAATTCATTTAGGGCAAATGCTGCGGTGCTCGATTAGCCGAGATGTACTCTGCACGCCAGGCTTTTGAGTGCTTCTATTCCGTGCTTGTATTTTATTGTAGGCTATTATGAAGTGAAAGTTTGCTCCAATAAACAAGATTTATTAAAAGCACCTAACATCGTTCTTTCGTGCATAGCAATCTGATTTCAGCAAAAATAACAGGGCCTATGCGTGAATGCCACTATGAACTAAAAACGGGCAATCCTTTCGCTTAACGATATCGAACGTAATGTTTTTCTAAACTCACAAGGATATTTTGGAAGCTGTATGCCACTGTTCCTGCAGACCATTGTAGTTCGCGGGTATTTTGCAGAGAGGTATCATGTGAAGCTTTACATTATTCGAACTCCGTTGCAAAGATTGCAACTTCCGTGGTGTCGTCATGAGAACATAACATGGACGTATCTTGCAATTTTAACCTTGAGGTCACAAATGCACAAAGATGAACTATATATTCGTACATTAGTAACGCGAAAGACGAAAGGTGCGGTATGCAACGTAAAATACAAGTATTCATTATATATATCGCGAACTCAGTCGTTTTATAGAGCAAGCGAATAAATAGTTTGCACGCGATGAGAGGCAACCAGCCCTTATGGAATGAAAAAAATGGTTTCGTTTTAGTTGCTATCACTACCTTTTTAAAACTGCTGCACTATATTATTATCACAATTCAAACTTTTTTTATGATTTGGACATGAGCGTGGGATCTTTTTGTTTTTGTTTTTCTTGATTGCGTTTCTTTGCCTAATTACTTTGGGCGTTGATGCGCCACTCACACTAAGTGCGCAGGAACTTTTATTTGTGTTGCCCAAAGCAAGATTACCCTGGGCCAGCTGTTTATTATCTAGAATTATTTATTATTTTTTGCTCACTTTGCGCCCTTCTTGCCCGTAGTAGCACTACAAACCGTCTGAGTGGGCGCTCACTCTCCTATAGTTTGATTCTCTTTTGGTGTGGTGATAATACACCTTCTCATGTGTTACGTGTAAACCTAAAAAGGATACCCTGCATTCTGGTCATGAAGTGTTCATTACGGAGCCTGCTTAAAACTGTTGTAATGTAAGCTTTATCTTGTAATAACCAGTATTTTCAGCAGAGAACAACCATTAATTTAAGGGCGTTTAAGTTGATACCTGTAATATTATAATACCAATTACGCCAGACTTAGTCGTGCATACGGTACTTACAAAATATACCTTTCAAAAAGGATACAAAAGAATCCACGAATTTTTGTGGAGCGCTCAGATACCTATTACTCCATAGAAATCAGTTGTTATAACAATTTCCGTACCATACCAATCCTAAAGATTCGGAATTATGCCAAGCTCACACAAAAGTTTCTGTTTTGTAAATGTCTCTCTAGCCATAATATCATTTTTAATTTGGGCCACATTCTCTAAGGGTTATTCTGAGATCGGAAGTAATGGTTTTCGTATTGGGATTGGACGACCTTACGAAAAAGATTCTGATTAGTTTTCCAGACACATGAAAAGTGTTGTTGAGAGTTTCAGTTTGGTTAGGCCGTTAAGTGGAGTGAATGCCGGTGGGTGAAATCTTATTATGTCAGATTGGACTCGCACGACCCTGTTGTTAATTATCTGTTCAGGGATATTGCGAAAACTAAACTACCCGTGCTTCTCAATCGTTGGCAATCTGAGGTCTCACTGGAAGTCTGCCCCTCAAAAGGTTAAGTACAGACGCAGTCATGAATACAAGGCATACTTATTTTCTGTAATAGGTAAAGATTGCAGCCTTTTTACGGTTCTAAAGCTGGTATCTGTGGTGTAGAATACCACTGATCGAGAAAGTGCTAGTATTGCACCATTTAATACCATGAATCACATGTACGTCTCACTGAGTCACAAATTAAAGGGATAATCTGCTCACTTTTTTTAGTATCTAAAAGGCTAGGGTTGAACGAAGGTTCTTTTACAGCTATAGTTTCCTGCTTTGTTCGAAAACAAGCAAGATTACTAAACAAATATTCCTCCAGGCGCGTTCCCATGGGCTGTGTACGGTCGGCCATGCTTGCAAGTGTCTGGCCATTCTATTTCCCTTAATTTTTCCCCGCGAAGAGCCCGAAGGCATTGTACAAAAGGGGCGATAATGACGATTTCTACAGGGCGCACAGAAAACACAAATAAGTAAAAAGCAAAACAAAAGAATAAAAAAGTCCTACCGATAGATTAGGAGAACATTTATAAAGATATAGGCGAACAACAATATGAATTTAAAGCGTTGCGGGACTGAGATTTTTTAATTGCCTTACACGAACACTCGCTCTAAAAATACTACTGCCTTCCAGCGGTAATTCGAAATAGTTCAGGAAAATTCAGCGTTTTTTGGGGCACTGGAGCAAACACGAGACACCAATTTTTGTGGTGGCCGTTTCACGCTCCTTAACTGGGGCCAGCGTACGCGGCTTCCTTACAAAGACTAGTTCATTTTCATCCCTGGCTGTGTTTTTTTGAAGCACCACCCCGCAACTGTGAGGTTGCAATGCCGGTGAGCTAAGATTAAGTAGAAAAAACGCCTACATTTGGAACCTTTTTGCGTCACAAGTGCCTATCATTGCTATGAAGAGACGAAGGTGAGCATAGGTTTCAACCAGGTGTCGCGAAAAGCAGATGGCGCTCAGTGGAAATGAGCGACGGTAACGATTGTGCTCTGCCCTCAATAATGTAGCTCGAGATAACCCAACAGTTTAAGCAATGAGCCATTCTCTCGTTTGAATACAAATAAAACGCGAAATTCTCACCTGCAACAACGCACTGTATGCATTTGTACAGCTTCAGCTTCCGTTCGCTTTGCCCTTGTTCTAGTAAATGGTTCCACAGAGAGCTATGCATTATACAGCACAGCTGTTGTGTCGTGGCAAACAGAAGAATAGTGACTGATGCAATTAGTACACCAAATATTCAAATTTTTGGCACATAATTGAGTAATGAGTAATTGACATTGAGTAATGCACTCAAGAAAAAAGAAAGCTCCAGGCGTACATAGTAATAGGGAATGGCCAACCATTGTCGACCTCGTGATAGAGAATCATTGCCCTTATTATTCTTGTCCAGGGATCTCTGGGTTTAACCTTCTCAGCATTGTGATGACTGGTAAGCGTACGAGGTGTGTGTTCGTGTGTAGGTGTGTTTGCGCATTCACACATTCTTCGATGTTCGCTCTCTACCTAGTAACCAACGTTTAATTCTGTAATTTTGTGCAAGCTATGCCGGCGCAGCCCATTCAAAGTAGGCCTGAATTTCTACAGTAGGTAAAAGTAACGGACACGTGTTGTTCCATATATTTTACGGTGCTATGTTAGGTTGCGCCATAGACTTTGTACATCAGTTTTAATTAGAACTTCATCAATGATGTTTGGTTTGTCGCTCCAAAATCTTCTATATTTGCCATGCTTGGTTTTGCTTTTTTACAGTACATTCGCCTGAGGTTTAATAACATCATTTCTTTGACGGCATGTGCTATCTACATTGTTCTAACAGTAAGTACATTTGCATATATGTTTTTATACCAACGGGAATTGTTATAAACGCAATCTTTAAGTATATTAAAAAAACTAAGTTTGCACATGTTTCAAATACCATTGGCTTTAGTTCAGACCACTTTATTAGATTGGCTCCACTGTAACCAAGTTTAGTTCCTCCCTCATTTTGCGAACTTGAATTTTTTGTCCTCATATAACTAAGCACAGAAGTTGCAACGATCATTCAATTTTTTCGCAAACTTTTTTAAATTGCCTTCAATTGCGACCAAATGTTGTTGCCCTCTTCATGTGGCCACCTAAATTTTATTGCCATCATATAAGATTAGAAAACTAATTGCCTGCAAAAACCTTCGCCGTTTTAAAGCAATGTTTGTTGTATTAGAAAGCGGTCGTAGGAAATAAACCAAGCTTGCAGAGGTAACTTCTTGTCAGACCACAAGAAATAGGTGTGTTGCTGGTAGCCACCGGTAGTACCCGAGCCAGCTACCACTTATGTAACTACCCATTCACAAGTTGCAAGTAGGATACGACTTGCTCTAGAGTAAGACATGAAGAACACTTCTACAAACCCTATTATTCGAAATAAAGCTGCAGTCTACAATCCAAACGGCAACCTTGGAAATATTCCTTTTAAACACTTTTACAGCAAGATAACTATTCAGTATTTCAAAACTCCCTGTTTAGAGTATGAATTTTCATTCCATTCACAACCCATTTAAGGAAAGCCCTGATGGTGAAGCCGCCGTAAAAGAGCACTGAAAGGGAGAATAGATTTTTTCTTTGAAAAAATGTACTTGATCGTCGGGGCATTCTTTGAACCGCTCATCTAACACTTCCGCCTCACTCGCTTTTTGCTGTTCAATTGTTCGCTGTAGTGATAGAAATGGCTTGCGCCCTGGTTAGCTCAGCCAGTAAAGGTACTGCCCTAGATAGGCAGTAATTCACAGTTAAAATCTTTGAACATGACAAACTTTTCTTCTGCTAAGCACTTTTACAAAAAGATGATTAGATCTGCATTAAATCCGTATGGTTGTAATGGAGATAGATATAAAACTTTCCGTTCGAAAATTTTCAAGCTGTATTGATGACGTTCAACCGACTTTCCTTCTTTTCTACAGCAAAGCGTTGGAGCCGTCTCTATTTTTGCTGCTTCGCTGACTCTCGTAACCGGTAAGGCACTGGCAAACGTCTGGCGGTTTAACAAATCAATTCCTCACAAAAAAATGCCGTTCTCGCTTCGAAGTACCGTTATTTTTAAGGTGAAATTTGAATATCATGGTTACTCTTTAAATTTTAGCAGCAGCCCAAAATAAATATAGGTAGGAAGGGAACATTTTAGTTCTTCCAATGCTCTACTACAAAAAAGCATAAATAAGCGGTCGAAATTGTTTTTCACCACCCCACCTTATATCTGTAGTAGTTAAAGTAATAACGAATAGTCCTTGTTCTCTTCCCTGTCTCTTTCGCTATTTGACCATAGGGTTACGAGATTTAAGGATGAACCCCCCGAAACTTCGCAGCTTCTGCCCTAACAATATCGAAATAAAAATGTGAATATGTCGTTGAATAATCAACAGCTATAAGCGCTAAGATCAATTTGAGTTGAGTTGTGTTATGTACACCGTTCAGTATGGAATGGGTATATTCCGATGCTTTTTTGTCTTTTTAGTGTTTGGAGCACCCCTCTTTTGGTGTAATATCTGCATCGGGTTATGTGGAACCATTTATACAACACTGGTGGGTACCATCTATTAAGAAAACGATCTTTGCTGAATTCAGATTTTGTTTGTTTCCTTTTGGAAATTTCCTAAACTGTATCTATTGTTTCTCAAAGAACTAGCTACATTTTTAAGTACCTTTAGTTTACTTTGAAAGTTTTTAGGGGCGCAGCATCGCAGGTTTCCAAAAGTAGATTTCTCAGTCTTTGAGAAAGCGCTGCATAAATTTCCCAAATGAGGTAATATTTTTGAAGAATACAAAAGGTATTAAAGAACAAGAGACCGGCTTTTTTACACCACCATTGTTTTGTAATGTTATGTAATGTTCGGTCGGCTGTAGAGAAATTGGACGCTGCAGCATTAAAGAGTGTGTGCTCGAAGATTATGACGGGAAATCGTTGGTACGATCAGACGCAGAAGAGAAGTGCCGTCAGGGCTCCGTTCGTCTCCATTGTATTTTTGAACACACAGCACAGCTTCGATTTCCTACAGACAGTTTGAAAATGAACGAAAAAAATTTCCAGAACTCCAAAACGTCTGCAGAAGAAACAACCCCAAGGGAGTTGAATCAATTAAAAGAATGCCGGCACTAAAGCCTAGCCTTTTAAGCAAGTTCGTTTTGGAATGGTCGGGTCTAAATGTGAACCTTTTTGACATGGTTTGGCGATGATATGGACTTTGCAAGAATGTCAAATATGAACCCACAGCTAAACATCCGTTCTGCGTCATTCAAACACAATTCAGGAGGCTCTCACATAAAAAACTATGGGTCACTTGGAGGTTTGTAGGCTTATTAGGCATGTTTGCATGTTTTAAATGGAGCAATATGGTTGAGGTACTTTTGTTTTATACAATCTGCTTTCAACGCAATCTGAGCGACATATCTTGCCGGTGACTCGCATATCTGCATTTTGTAGCTGTAGTTTTGCAGGCGTAATCACTTCGAAGCAATATAAATGACGCGGTTGTAGCGTTATATTGTTCCGTTGCAATAAGTGCAACAGGCGAAGTTTGGGGCAAAGAGAAAGAGAGATTTTTTAGGCGAACTTGTGCCTCTAGAAAGAAAGCACCAGAAAGACGTGGTCTCACCAGAAGCGCCCATCAGCCAAATCAGGGTTCTACAGCACGAGCCGCTCCACAAACTCTCTTACACGCGCCGCGCGGAGGAGCCTTTCGTCGTCGTCGTCTTCGTTGCTCCGCCTCATGGCATATGCACTCTTGACATTTGCCCCCCTCTCTAAAGGGCATCGTCCCGATGCTCAGGGTAGTAGCTACACGCAAAAAATTGTAGAGAATGGGCACAGTCCCTGAGTGCGACGGCGTGGTACGTAGGCTCATCTTGAATAGTAGGGTTTAATACGCACCACGTGAACGGTTTCAGGCTGAAGACTACGACCTCCTGCGGGTACAGTGCTGACCGGGATAACTTCACACGTAACGTCGCTCAGCCGACGCAGAACATTGTATGGTCCAAAGTATCGTTTAAGCAGCTTTTCTGAGAGCCCGCGGTGACGAACAGGATTCCACACCCACACACGGTCACCATATTGGACGTCCGCGTACCTGTGGCGGAAATTGTAGCGGTCGTCGTCATGACATTGCTGATTGCCTGTGCGCACGCGAGGAAGTTGCCGTGCCTCTTCTGCTCGCCGTGTAAACTCTTCCGTGTCGACACGGTCGTCGCTGTCGGCATGTGGTAGCATAGCCTCCAACATAGTCGACACTTCGCGACCGTACAGTAAACTAAAGGGCTACATTCGGGTCGTCTCCTGTCACGACGTGTTGTATCCGAAAGTTGCGTACGGCAGAATGGTATCCCTGGTTTTATGCTCAAGATATATATACATGCAGAGAATGTCCGCGATCGTTTTGTTCAAGCGCTCGGTGAAACCGTTGGTCTGTGGATGGTATGCGGTTCTCTTCCTATGGGAAGTCCCGCTGAGCGTCATGACAGCTTCAACGAGCTGCGCCGTGAAGGCTGTTCCGCGGTCTGTGATTACAATCGATAGAGCTCCGTGTCTGAGCACGATGTTCTCGAGGAAGAAGTGGGCCACTTCTGCAGCTGTTCCTCCTTATAAAGGCCTTGTCTTGGTGCAGCGGGTGAGATAGTTGGTTGCAATGACTACGAAATTATTCCCGGAAGATGAAATTGGGAAAGGTTCAAGAAGGTCCATTCCGACTTGTTGAAAAGGTTTTTCAAAATTCTGAACTGGTTGACGCAAACCGGCTGGTCCTCCGGGTGGCTGTTTCCGTCGCTGGCACTCACGGCACGTCCGGACATAATGTCTAACAGTGATGGAAAGCCATGGCCAATAATATTTCTCGTGGATTCTGGCCATCGTGTGAGTGAAGCCAAGATGACCCACCGGGGGTTCGTCATGACACGCTTGTTGATTGATTGTAGGGTTTAACGCGCCGACGCAACGCAGGCGATGAGGAGTGCCATAGCGGAGGGCTCCGGATTATTTTGACCAACTGGGTATCTCTAACGTGCGCCAAAATCTCGTAAACACGAGCATTTTTTTTCCGCATCCATCAGAAAAGCGACCGCCGCGGCCGGTAATTGAATTCGCAACCTCGTGCTCAGCAGTGCAACGCCTTAGCCACTGAGCAACCGCGGAGGGTCATGACACGCTTGTACTATTTTATTGCGTTGCGTTGTGGGAATGAAAAGGAGGTGGGTATTACCATTAGGGGTGAAGTTCCTCTTTAGGAGCGATTTGTTCCGCAACGAGAAGGATGACAACCCTCTTGCAAATGCTTTCAGAACACTACTCTTCTGTCCCTCCAAAACGTCGATGAGTGGCCGCAGTTCTGGGTCTTCGCACGGCTTCTGGGACATAGTGGTCGTGTTCACAGCTCCTAAGAACGAAATGTCGTATTCTTCATCGTCTGCAGGCGTTACTGGAGCTGGGGAGAGACAGTCAGAAACGGAGTGCTGTCGCCCAGATTTATAAACGACGAATATGTCGAATTGTTGGAGCCTCAGGCTCTAGCGCGCAAGGCTCCCCGAACGCTTTCTAAGGCTCGTCAACCAGCATAGTGAATGATGGTCTCTTACGACTTGAAACGGCCGTCTATACGGGTAGGGCCGAAATTTAAACACCGCCCATAGAACCGCAAGGCATTCTTTTTCAGTTTCGGAGTAGTTCGACTCCGCACGAGACAGCGTCCTGCTTGCGAAAGCAAGAACGGTTTCGTCACAATATAGCTTTTGTACTAAGACTGCCCCTAATCCGATATTTTTTGCGTCCGTGTGGATATTTGTCTTTCCGTCTTCGTCAAAATGGGCTAAAACCATCAGTGTTTGCTTGCGCTTTCAACTCAGTAAGCGCCGTCTGCTGTTACTTGTTCCACACAAGTGGGTTATCATCTCGGGTTAGGCGGGTTAATGGTATTGCGATGTGGGAAAAGGCTGGAATAAATCGGCGGTAATATGAGAAGAGTCCCAAAAAGCGACGTACGCCTTTTTATCCGTAGCTCTCGGCAAATCAGTTGCAGCTGCAATTTTGTCAGGGTCTGCTGTACTCCTTCGCGGTCAACGACGTGGCCTAAGAAGCGGAGCTTCTCTAACTGAAGTGGCACTTCTCCTGCTTGAGTGTGAGATCGGCAGAACGTAATGCCTGGAGTACCAAGCAAAGTCTTTCCATATGCTCCTCGAAAGTGGCGGTAAAGACAACAACGTGATCGAGTTACACAAGGCACTTTGCTATTTCAGGCTGGTCAAGGCCGTGTCCACGAGCCGTTCAAATATTTCTGGAGTTGAGCATAAAGCGAAAAGGAGAACCTTAAATTCATAAAGTCCATCCGGTGCCAAAAATGCAGTTTTCTCCGGGTCCCGCTCATCGACCTCGATCTGCCAGTAACCACTCCGGAGATCCGTCGACGAAAAAGACCGTGCGTGGCGCAGTCTGTCACTGGAGTTATCGATTCGCGGTAGCGGGTAAACATTGTTCTTGGTGGCATGGTTTAACTTGCAGTAATGGACACAGAAGCGTAGGCTACCATCTTTCTTCTGCACCACAACAACAGGAGAATCCTACGGGCTTTGCGATGGCTGTATCACATCGTTCTACAGCATTTGTTTTATCTGGTCCCGTCTCGTTCCTTTGGAGAGATACGATACGGCTTTTGGCGAACAGGTCTCCCATCCTCCACGGTAATGATCCGATGCTTCGTAAGAGGCTGTTGTCGTACCTTGGTTGTAGAAGAGAAGCAATCAATAAACTGTTGTAAATAAACTATTGTAATAGCTCCAGCAGGCATTGTTGCTTCGTGGCTGGTAGACCAGGGCATATGTCGAAGGTGGAGCGTTCAGCGCCACCTAGCGCCACCTAAGGCTAGACATTATCAGTTTTCTTCAATGTTCTCAAAACATGCTACAGCAGTTCTTTTGGAGATTTGCTTTTGTTCATTGCTGAAGTTTTTTAGAAATACTTCGGTGCATTTTTAATTTAGGTGCACTACTCTTGAGGTGATTGAGATGCCACGGGTAAAAAGAAGGTCACTTGTTGCTTCAACTATCCCTTTGCCACACAAGGAACCCTGCACTTCAAGGAAACCAAGGTGCGCGACCTCGGTGGCAAGACGACGTCTTCATCAACGATACGCAAGGTCAACGAACATTGTTCATAATTGAGGTCTCGAGCAGTGACGTCGATAGAGAATGTGACTAGGCGCTCAGGGATATTATTAATGGCGTGATATTCTCGCAGAAAGTCCATTCCCAAGATAAAGTTTTTGCAGAACTGGCAAAGGATGACGAAAGTGCCGACAAAGTTCGTATTAATAATACGGATTCGCGCAGCACACTTGCCCATCGGCGTCATTACGTCACCGCCGGCGGATCGAATCTGTGATTATCGAAAAATCTGTGCCGATGACCAACAAAGCAGTTACTTCCTGCCCGTCGATCAAAACAGAAAGATCGGCCCTGACCACTTCATCGGCATATTCTTCTGCCATACGCCGATCTACTGCCGGCTAGATTGGAGAGTCTTCGGAGCTTCCGTCGGTAGCAACCTTGCCTCCAGAGGTGGCCGGATCTAGCTTCTCCGGTGGGGACTCAGAGACCTCCCGCTTGACGCATCCTGGAAGCTATGAAGATTGAACGAAGGGTTCAAGCGAGCTGGCGACAGTCAGCGCGGCAGCTGTCTCACAGACTGTTCTTTCCTCGCCGGGAGATAAGCGTCGATTTCAGGTAGTGGTTCCCCGAAACGCGGAGGGCGACTAGTGGTGGGCGAAAAACCGGCAGTCCAATCTCGAGGTATGGGCAGTGATGGTACACGCGACCCGCTTCACACGAATGGTAGCATAGCGGAGTTTGGTCTGTGGTGAGCCGTAAGTTCGTCTTGCGTATCGGTGGATGGAAGATAGGCTCAGTGCGGGAGCATGTTTCAGAAGGCGGCTTTCGTTGCGCCAGGAAAGAGTGCCGTGCAGACGATGGACGACCGAGGGCATTCGCATGGCTCACTTGTAAAACTTCTTCGCTGGCTTCTGGTAGGACATTTGCTTGACGGATATCTTCGGGGACGACATCAGCGATGGTAGCAATGGCTGTCTACGAGGAACTCGTGGTAACCTTTCTTAGTACTTGAACAATGCTCCGGACGAGGTTACGCGACGAATTTTTTCGGGTGATGATAGAATGGCGGCGTGCGCTGAAGTTGCGTTGTCCAGTCGGTTGTATTGGCGGCAGCGATCCCGCAGCACCGTTCGATGGAGGTAGCTCCTTTTATAAACTGCGGCACAGTCTGTGGCGAGTATCGCACGAGTACAGCAAAGAGCTGCTGCTTCACGCCGTGCATAAGGTACCGGAGCTTTTTCGGCTCGGACATGTCGGTACCGGCTCGGCGAAAAAGACGCGCCATGTCCTTAGTGAACCTTGCCATACTTTCGTTTCGCTTCTGCACGCAGGATTCAGAGTCGCAATGCGTTGTCCCGATGATCTGCGTTCGGGAATGCCTCGCGATGGTCGAGGCGGAATTCGCCCATCGTTCGAAAGGTCACATCATGGTTGTCAAACCATATAGGTACACCGTCCTTTAGCAAGTAGTAGACGTTCCTTAGTTTGTGGACGGCATTCCAGAGATTGCACGAAGAGACTATTTTAAACTGGTCTAGCCAGTCGTGACGTCTTCGTACACTTTGCCATGGAAGCTGGTTGGCTGCCGAGGCATTTGGAAAATCACCTGTAAGTTGCTGAACTTCATGCTTTACGTTTCGCGAGCTCGACGCGCCTGTGCGTTCCTGGGGATGAAGCCGAATTCATGGGTTGGGCCCAGAAGGCGACGCTGCTGCGATGGACAGCCGTGTCGATAAAAAGAGGCCTTCCCGGGGCTAGATGAACGGCTGCCGGCAGAACTGCTGGACATACGCAGCACCTCACCAGTGTTTCGTTGCAAGAAGTGCAAGAGGCTAAGTTGGGAGCAAAGGCAAACGGAGATTTATTTAAGCGAATTTGTGCCTCTAGAAAGAAAGCACCAAAAAGACGTGTTCTGACGCGAAGCGCCGATCAGAAAATCAGCGTTCTAAAGCACGAGCCGTTCCACGATCTCTCCTATCCGCGCCACGCGGAGGAGCCTTTCGTCGTCGTCGTCTTTGTCGCTCTTCCTCATAGCAAACGCACTCGTGACATTTGCCACCGGATGTTACGTGGCGGCAGAGGACACGGACCATGTAGCGATAAAGCGATGTATTTACATAATGGTGAAGAACTATTTACATCACGCTATAATGGAGCCCGGCCTGGCTGCGCCGCGCACACAGCTCTTCTTCATCCTCATCCTTGGTGATGGGCCATTGCGCCCCGGGGATTATCCACTACGTTCTGTGACATCACCCCGCCGGTCGAGGACGACCGTCCCGGTCGACGCCGACACAAATTGGCAACGAAATGCGGATGAGTGTGTGATGAGAAATGCAGACGAATCGCTTGCCGTCACGGATGACGAATATGGGGTTGATGATGCCTGGCCCAGCAACAGCAATGACGTCAGCCGCGATGAAGCGCCAAAGGTCCTGAGGCCCCGTCTGAGGGCAGGGCGGGAGAATCCAACTTCGGCTTTTATGGGCACGGCTCATCTCGGCTGGTCGTCACGCGGGTCTTTCGGGCTGGGTACACGAGGCAGGGGTCATCATCGTCTGGTGGTTTTGGCTGGGCTAGGGTTGCCCGGCGCGGCTTTGTTTTCCCTGGCGGCAACGTCTATGCCGATGTGATTCGACGCTGGGACAAGGATGAGGATGACGAACCCGCAACTCTACCAAATGTTACGGGGCGGCAGATGACACAGAACATGTAGCGATGAAGCGATGTATACACATAATGGTGAACGAGTATTTACATAAGGCCATAACGGAGCCTGGCCTGTTGTTGTTGTTGTTGTTGTTGATCCTGGTAATTAATGGCGCATACCCAATCAGGGGATCGGCCAAACAACAGAGGATTGTAAAAATGAATGGTACTCTTATCAATTCACAACACGCCTAGGAAGGATAATTTAGATCAGTTGGTTTTGAGAAGAAAAAAAAAACTGGAAAATTAAAGCGAGGATGACCAATCTCAATCATAAAGAGAATCGTTTAGAATTTTCAATGTAGCGCAGGAGAGCAGAGCATACATCCCGGCGGCAAAACCCCGTTTCGGATGCCCCGAACGATAGTATAGCCGGCCCTGTTAGTGATATCCCCAAACTGCAAAGCGGCACCTCCAGGGACTGACGTCTCAGTCGGGAAAAACGTCGGCATGTCAACAGGTAGTGTTCGACAGACTCGTCTTCGTTGGCTGCGCCGCACACACATGTTCTTCTTCGTCGTCATCATCCTTGGGGCTGGGAGATAGCGCCACGGGGATTATTCCCCACGTCCCGTGAAAATATAATAGAAAAGTAGGTTCCCAGGTCTGGTCGCTCTGTAATTTAGACTTAATTAAAACTATCTAACACATCTCTAGCAATTTTTTTTTGATGCGGAGACCCCGAACGTATTGTTCCTTTACTATAGAATTGTTCTCAAACGTTCATGAAAATAAACTGTCAGTAGCATTTTTAACTTTTAGGCCGTTTTGTTAGCCAAGGAAGCCACGTTTCTGCACACAATAGTCTCTGAAGAGCTGACTCATGTAGGCATAAGTGCTCAGGTTCTTTTCCTAAAACTTTATCTGTAAAAGTCGGTTTTACGCAATATTGAAGCGCCCTTGCCCTGGTGTTGATGGCGAGCAACGAATGTCTTGTTAAAAATGGTGTTTTCGTACTGGGAACGATACATCTCCGTCCGTGAAAAATGTGCAACAACAAGCTAAGAGGTGAACAAAGATTTCGAGGAAAAGTTTACATTTTTTTATTACAGGGAGGACTGCGTGGCGTCGTCTGGACGGACTGCCTTCAGCTGCTCATCATAATAATTGCCCCAACTACAATTATTATAAAAATTCTGGTCGACTCTTTATCAGATAACGCAAGAGTACAGCACTTGACCGATCTTAATTATAAAGAGTACATGGCAGAGTGAGTACAAAAGTTGCATATTTTTTTTAATTCTGTTTTAAACAGTAAGCGAAAAACTGTATATAATAATACGCGTTATATACGACTAGGAAAAAATCATAGTATGTGAAGCCACTCAGGCTTCGCAGTCAAGAATACTTGCAAATAGCAAAAGCTAGCTCAAATGAAGGTAAAAGATGGGACTGACTTATGGAATAAATTTTATAATCTAAAATCGCGACATGTTTAGATCATTTCAGGTGGTCCTAGGCTTTTCAATACGCAGCAGAGATGCGAAAGCTGGGGTTTTTAAATAGGCTGGTATTTATTACGGAGAAACACTGTTTGGCCGAGCATTTCCACCAACGTCAATTTGCATGAAAGCCACTAAAATGCAGATCCTTTTTTACGTAGGTTCTAGAGCCGATAGATTTTTTTCATTGCGGATGGACGCATGCCTATGGCAGCTGCAAGGCAGCAGTTAAAAGTTTACCTAATAAAGCTGTTAAAAACAGTGTGTTGGAAATACACCAGCGCAGAATATACAATATCACTGAAAAAATTTAAGGCATTGAGGCGTTTTACTTGCGGGACATTAAAATGAAGAGAGAAAAGCCGCAAATCAAACACTTGGTTTTATCTTATATACTGTTACCAAAAGAGTCAAACTAAGTTAACCAAGATTTAAACAAGATAAATCCATAAACTCCACGCACAAAAGTTCTTGCTTGAGCGAAAGTAAAGCGTGATTATTTTCAGAGGTTGTCGTACTAGTCGATAATGTCCTATTCGCACGGTTTGCAACCAAAGTATACCCCATGGCAAAGTAATATTGCAATTTCAGATCACCTGACGCTAGTTTATTTTTGCAGTTAAAAAACATCGATACAATGTACTTACAATTGAGAGTCTGCGGCACCAAAAAATGGCTCAGGTTCCGCACTTCCAGACCACAATACCACGATCCAAAGCAAAGATAAGGGACATATGCTTTCCAGAAGCTTTTTCTTTGCCTGAGATTGCCCCAGCGGCCGTATAGCTATACATAGAAAATGGACATTCGTGGTTTTGGTGGCGCTGAAAGGCACGCAGCGACAGCCCAGCCAGCAGGAAACCAAGGACTAGCAAAGGAGCCGTTAAACCCTCGCACATGACGTGGTTCACTTCTGCTGAAGCGCGAGCATGTACGGCCCTGCCTGCACTCAACGATCAATCGCCGGCGAAGTAGTCGTTTTATAACCGAAGCAGCTTATGGTGGCGCCTGTTCCCTCCGCCGTTGTGTGGGCGCCGTTGTGCGACGTCCTCACCCCCACTGCGCATGCCTGACCAGGCACCGCTGATCCTGATTGTGGCAGGATGACCCTAGTGATTGGCCAACCAAAGAATCCGTCGCGAGATAGCTTAGCGTTCAAGCACCGTCGTCATCTTCCAGTAGGGGAACCTCCTCTCGCAACGCCGCGATGAGTGCCACGGGAAACGCCTCCGGTAACGCCACCTGCAACGCCAGCGTCAACACCAGTGCCATGTCAGTGCCGCGGACAGCGCCGCGGAGAAGAGGGCACAACCAGAAGAACAAGAAAAAGAAGGAGCAGCACCTCCTCTTGTCGTGATCATCCACCCGGAACACGAAGACGCCAATCTCATCCCGAGCGAAGACTTAGAGCGCCTGAACAAACACGCGAGTCCGTGCACAAGCGCCAGGACATCATGGACCGGGACGAATACTACAACTTGATGAGGATGACAAAAGCGGAACAACATGAGCTACTGCGCATGATCATCCACGGCCGACGACGCCATCAGCACCTCCGTTGCAGGTCTTCTTCACCGGACCTGCCGGTTGCGGCAAGACGTTTCTTCGTCGGACTTGCCATGGACCTCTACAATCGGTACAGCAACACCGGCAACAACACAACCTATAACACGTTCGTCATGTGCGTGAGCACCGGAAAGACGGCTGTGGCAGTGTGAGGAACCTCAGTAAACGCGGCTTTCAAGCTCTCTCAGAAGACCACCGGCTTCAACAAGGACGGAGGCCTCTGTTCCAGCGAGTTGAACACCTTCCTGTGTGGCCTTCCGCAACGTAAAATTAACAACACGAGGTGAGCATGATGTCGGCGGACAACCTAAATGAAGCCGATTTGAGTCGACCCAATGGCTGCTTCGCATACAACTCAGGTTTCCCCTACCAGAAGATGGTTCAAATTTTTTTACTCTCCACTTGTGAAGAGGTTCTGCAGCGACGAGGCTCGAATCTTGGCAAGCGATAAGAAAGGCGCAGTTTGCGCGCCGTGGATGAAAGACGCTAGTAACGAGATGAATGGTCTTGTAAGATTTAGCGCGGTGCAGCTCTAGCTCTACATATACAACGTCTTTGCAAGGTGCGAGTGTAGCTCAGTGCAGCTGACAAGGTTGACAACTGTGCGTCTTTATCTAAATCTCGCGTATTGCCAGAGGTTAAAATTGACACCAACGAATAGATCGCGGCCACCAATGCCGTTTTTCGCCTGTCGAGATTGCTACCCAGGAGCGTAAGATTACTTCCCTGGGTGGGTAAAGTTCTAACAGCGGTGAAATCGTTTGTGTACGTTAGGGGCTATGGGGAGAGGGCAGCTGCAGAAAAAAACAGGACTCAGTAGAATAAGAAGTGGGTGCACTTTGCGGAGTGCGTCACCGTATTCCGCAATTGTCACGAGTAAACCACGTCCCCTAGCTAGTAGAAAAGCTCATACGGAGACTGCAGCAAAGGTGACAGAAGGGATTCTCAAAACATGGGCTCAGCGCGATCTTTGAACGACTTGTGTTTGTAAGTGTTTCCGTTTCTTAGACAACCATACAAGAGAAGAACACGATACACTAACTATTAACAAAGGAGAAACGCAATCTCAGCGACAAATTATTAACGGAAACCAAGTCAAAGCTCACTCCTAGACACCGCATGTCGACCGATTGATTATATTTGAAAACTGTATCGCAGATGGGTGGGCCTTACCACTTTTAGAATTACATCTTTCTCATGTACTACGATAAGAAGCATTCAATTTCATTTTTAGACCACGTCAATTTCGGATACGTTACCATCGTTACCAAAAAGGTAGCGATATATTGCCGCGAACCATGAATTGTGTTTACTTATATTTTGCTTTTGCCGCCCGGCTGCGCCGGTCTGTCATCTCTGTGCCAAGGGCCAGAATGACAACCAGAATAATCTTCTTGGATTTACAATGTTGGAGATGTGAATCGACAGTTCGAGAACCACGCGCGCCGAAAGACAAAAAAGCCTGCAGAGCAAACGCCGGGGTATTCGACTCGCCGTAGCTCGCATGCGTACGTCCCTTTCTTGACTGCTGCTTCGCCGCCTCTGTATTCTTTGAGTTGTTAGGGGAGCACAAGTTCGCTCCAATAAACGTGTTTTCCTCGAATACAACTGCGTCGTCTGTGGCTTCGTGACAATATTGATGGCTGCTTTTATAGTAGGAAGGTACCTTCCTCTCAAGAACGTTTATTGGCAATTATAACCACTTCAAGCCAACCGACAACGTTCTTTTACGTATATATCTCAAAGAGGAGTAAGATTTTCCGTACGTCCTACCTAATATAGCAAACATGCGTGAGTGTGACTAAATTGTTTCGGTGGCATCCTTAAAATAACACGAGGGTAAATCAAGGCTAAATGAGGTTTACCTTGTCCTGAAGTGTTATTGTAAAGTTTGTGAGGAGGTGTACTAAATACAGCGACGGAAACGCTCTTATTTAGGCGAAAGACGTTTCCTACTGCTCAACCTGCTGATGTTAGTGAGGACGAGCTCATTAGACATTTTAATGTGCAACTCACGCTCCAGACGTATTATTCTCCTAAGAACCTTCCTGCGTAATACATAGTCGAGGTCCGTAGGCAGAAACCACCTAAGCAATCTTGAGCGCATTTGTGCTGAGTCCGCACACATGAACGCAGAAATATTTTGAGACGTGGCATAGAGACGGCGACTTTGACCTCGAACAATGAATACATACCTTTTTTGCCTTAAAGCTGCAGAGGCTGGAATATATTTCGTTAACTGAACGTTTCTCACACCGCATTATGTTAAGAAGTAGTCTTTTCATGGCTAGAGAGGGAAATACAAACAGAGGTAATGGCCATTCCTCCTCCATGCCTCTACCAACAGTCTTCGTATAGGTCCCCAATTCATTGAAATTACTCCAAAAATGCCAAAACATTATCGTGCAACGTATCTAGAGTAGTGAACTACATTGGCCACGCGTAAAAAGAGATACGAGAGAACAGAATAGTTTTATAGATTTCTTGTGCAGTAAAAAAATCAAGAAGAAATTGGACTGAGTCACTTTTAGGAACCACTGCAAGGGACATTGAGAAACCATTGTCTCCAATTTACGCTGTGAAGGTGGTTGGAAAGCAAAGCTTCAAACGACATCCACAGCAATTGCACATGCGACCTCGCTTGAATTCACACACGTGGTTCTACAAAGCGTGAAACCAGGTAATCTGTCAGCCATTACCTAGAATTCGCGGAGGCGGCGTCCCGGCCATGGCCGGGCTAAAGCGGCCGACGCCGCCGCTGTAGCCGGTCTTCAGTCGGGAGAAAGAAAACGGAGAGCAGCGTCGTTCGAAGCGTCAGAAAGTGGAACCTAGCCATCCCGCTGTGCTAGTTTGGGGCTACATCACCGCGAGACACAAGCGCATAAACCAAAACAATTCGGCATGTAAGCTTAGTGATTCCAATTTATACCGCTGTAACCTAGTTAGTTTAGCAAGTTTTGGAATTTCGAAGAAGCTGAGAGAACTTTTACAATCGTATTTATCAGAACCAGTTGCTACTTTCGCTTTTTGTAATAGCTCTTCAAACACAACTAAGTTGGTAATCACCAATTTATAAAACAGAGTCCAATTCGTGGCAAGCAGTGCGCGAACGGTAGCGTTTGACTGGCGGCCAGATGTCTATATGTAGCTTGTGAATTTTGTTTTCCCCTAACGGCAAACCAACCCTTAAAGTATGTTCGCCGTACGACGACTTAATTCCGTCGGGTGCGGGTTACCCTGAAGGTGCTTTAGAAAATGTTAATCAAGCCGCACGAAGGCACCGCGCAATAGAGGCGAAGCTGCACGAAAACAGGGCCAAAACAACCGTCATTATAGCAGACGACCAAGTCGTACCGCCGACGCCGGTGCCGGCGAGCAGGAAATTCTTCGCAGGGAACGTTGGAGAAATATTCGCCGCGCCAGCTCTTTTGTGCTCCCTGAGTAAAACCCTGCACGCCTCCACCCCCCTTCCCCCCCTCTCTCCCACCGCCGCCGCCTCCGCCGCGTTGGACGTTTGTTGTCCCGCACTTTACTAAAGAACCGTTGGGTGGTAAATCTAGAAAGCTTTACTTTAAAAACTGAAAGATGGTTTATCTGGACATTCCATTGCTAGTGATATAAAAGGACCAGACTCTCTTTTTTGTAAAGCGCTGTCCGATATAGCAGTGCGGGTTTGTGTTACTCATTGATTATACAATACGTTGCTAGAACATGCATAACACCTGTGAGTTTCGCCCCAAGGTTGAGTTTTCATGTTCGTTCCCCAATACCCCAGTGGGGTTGGAGTAGTGTGGGGGTACTCAATAGTTTTCTAGCGTTACAGCATCAACTCTCATATCTGGGCTGTATTTCTAGCTTGTGGTACGCTTCGAGATCTCATGACGGCGACTGGTACCTACGGCTTAGTATACAGTAATAGAAAGGCTAGACTGAAATAAAATAACAGTAGACGAGAGATATTGGCAGTGCGGACTACCCACGGGAACGAAAGGCTGCCTCGAGTCGACGACGAGCTGGTGGAAGTCCACAATGCCGAGGATGACTTTTCAGCCACCATTCGCTGCGAATAAGACGATGACCTGTTCGATGCATTGACGATGATTACTAGCACCACACCTAAGAGAATAAACAATGATACCTAAACCTACCTATGTGTCCAGCCATGCTCACCCTCAACTGCTCCACCATTCGAGTTTTGCTAGTGAGTCCAAGTTTCCCTGAATATTATGTGGCGTAATCGCATGAGTGAATATAAGCGAGAGTCGGGTACATCATGACGCTAAAAACAGATTTTGTAGTTAAGCCGGAGACTGCAGAATATAACACTTTCTTTGGGAAGCAACCACAAAGTCGCACGTACCTAAACGTCCATTCCAGATGAGGGAAATTGGGCGAAACACATATGTGCTCGCAGAAAGGTCCATTTTGAAGCACACGACGCAGGCCGACTCGCACGGCAGCAGAGAACAGCACTCTAAAACACGTTTTGTCTCGTCACATCTTCCACGTTCACTGCTGGGCCGATACACCTGTGTCTACCGTCTGTTGCAATTTCTCTCAGCGTAGGGTATGCACGACTGCTCAATAGATACAGTGCCTAGCCTACCTGAAGTACCTATGAGGTTTCTCCGAGGGGATTATGCCGAATGTTAGAGTTCCCGGTCTTATCAAGTCAACCATTGAACGCAGATAAAGGTACGCTGGCTACAATAATAGGTTCGGGCAGCAGACACCAGTTGGAACTGTGGCATCTTCACATCTGCAGGAATGCGCTGGCCAACGCCTTTGTTCAGTGATACGAAACAAACGACCAGTAGGAGGGGAAATCCTTCTCAGAGACTGCAGGACCCGGAGAATGATTTAAATCGTAATCGACAATATAATAATGAACAATTTCAGTATTTCTTCGTCGTGCGTGGACATTACCACAGTGAGCGCGTCTACCACGCCGCTTTCTTTCGTTAGAGATTGCTGCGAAATTACGCGTGCTGATTGCAAACAACACTATCCCTCTTGAAGAAGGACATCCCGTCTAAGATGATATGACCTTTTTTGAGCCTTGAAAATTCTGCAAACAGTGGCGCACCACGCCAAATAGTTTACAGTCCTTTGGCGATTCGAGGAAATGAGCTCATTTACATATCATTTTGATGCTCTTGTGCAAACCTTTACCTCGAATCTATAAAAAACAGCGAAAAAGCTCAGAATGGAATTGTTATTCATCGTTAGTTAGCTCATGAATTCTAAAAAAAATCACCGAAGCTTACACCAGTGGTACAAGGCTGGAGAAACAGCAGAGCTGGCGGTCCCTTTACCTTTGTCGAGACCCGGCTGTTGCTCCTCATATTTCTTTCCGAAGTTACCTCCGAAAGTTCACCATCTGTCGCCTAGCCGGATCGTTTCGTGTGCAGGCTTGCACACCTCTGCGAAAGTGGACTGTGTTAGCACGCGCGAAGCCCGCGCTGTACTCCCAAGCAAACTTCGAGCTACGAAATAAAAGGAAAGGTTGTGCCCCCGGTGCGAAATGATAGATCAATCGTAGAGACGCCAGTTTTCTAACGCAAAGGATCCAGGTTTCACTGCGACAACGGGAATCATTTTTTTCTGCTTCCAATAGGCTTCACTTGTTTCCGTTGCCCACCGCTGCTAACATCTAGCTCTTTGGGCCTTCGGGGTGGCCCAGTGGTTGGGATGTCGGTTTCACGGCATAAAGGTACCGGGTACGATTCCCGGTACCTCCCAAACAACACCTTTTTTGCTTGAGGATTCAAGGCTTTTTGGTGCCACGGATGTAATTTTGTTGGTATAAACAACTCTGCTGTTAAAAATGGGTTTATGCTCTCAAGAGTGGGGTATAATACTGCTTATAACAGGATTCCTGTTGAAAAATGTTTTGCGTAAATTTCTTCCCAACAGTTTCAGCCTGGATCTAACAAATGATGAAAATGTTTGGACCTGCTTGTTCGGTGCCTCAGCACTAGCGATATTTCGACTATGCTTTGATCAAGTCGTGGTTCAACGACAGATGGCATGCCGAACTCTCGAAGAAGCAAAAAGGTAAGGTCCACTACCGCACAAGAATATGCATTTTGTCGGGAATCTTTATGTGTGTTTAACTCTTTATTAGGGTATGTGTGGGTATTTGGAGCCATCAAAAGCCTTCAATATTCGGCCTTCAATTCGGCTTGCATGGGCCTGGACGGCCCTATCTACTTCACTCTAGATAGTCCTGGCCTGTTCATCGCCCCGTCAGCTGATGGTCTGCGCGCCCCTATCTTCCGTGGCGTCACTCTGGCCCCTCCAATCATCGCTGACTTCGGCATTGTGACTGTCCCAGCAGAGCTTATAAAAGCGTCCGCGACGGCTGCCTTCTTCAGTGGGCAAGAACACAGCAGCGCTAGCGTGACGCTCACCCGGTTTCTGCTTTTTGCGCAGGTAGGTTACCTGAACAATGCGAAATACATTCGCTCCGATAATCGTTTTATGCTGCTGTTTTCTTGCCCACACGATTGCACATGTTCTCAGGGTTGTGTGAATTTATGCTGTGCGGTAATTTACTGCGTAAGGAGCCTTCTTTTGTGTGGCGATTTTGAACTTAACCCTGGGCCCAATAAGCAACACAAGGGAAAGGGTGTTCCGGCCTCTGATACTCGTTTGCGAAACTGTTCTACGGCTGAGGAAACCGTGGCCCCAGAAGCCAAAGCTGTTGACCTGTCGGCCGTTCCTAAAATGCTTGCGGAATAATTAAGCGGCAGAAACGCATATCGCAGGAAATAACAGAAATCCAGAACTTTAACCAAATGATGAACTCCCGGTTTGACGCCCTAGAGGCACGCGTCTCCGCAATGGAGTCGGTTCCTGCCGCCCTTCCATCTGCCGCGCTCAACGGCAACGTGGAAAGTGAGCTTCATCAACTAAACATCAAAATCGACCAACTTGTGTCGATTTGTGTCAAAGTCGACACAAATTTTAATTGTGTTAGTAAATGTCAATTAGGAATATAGTTTTATAATCTTGCACTTCTAATTAGACATCACGCCTCTAAAACAATAATTACTGGCACCACAAGCTGAATATCTCGTTTGTAATCCCATAGGGTCCTAAAAGAAATGGAGACCCAAAGAAAAAAGTTCCTTGTTTGGAACAAGAAATACTTTGCAGAAAGCGATAAGTGCGCCCTGGCAAGCATCAAACCAGCTATTGTGTTTAGATGCAAGTTGAGTTATAACATTTCACCAGCACTCTATGTTGTGGGGCAAGCGTATTCGGGAATAGTAGGCTGTTTATGTTTGAAAGCCATTCACCCGCAATTTATTGAATGCAATCTATATTATGAAATGTGTGAACTGACGTGGTAGGGAGGCTTATTTATTAGGACTGATCCGACGCAACGCATGCATGAGGAGGGCTGTAGTTTAGGGCTCCAGATAAATTATGACTACCTGTGATTTTGAACGTGCTCTGAAATATCGTACACACAGGTTTTGTTCCTTTGGCTTCTATTAGAAAAACGGCCGCCGCGGCCGGGAATCGATCCCGCGTCTTCGTGCTCAGTAGCACTACGCCTTAGTCACTGAGCCACCAGGGCAGGCATTTATTATAACTGGATGAATACTTTCTTGGTAAAACACCTTCTACCATAGACCCCAGAAAGGAGTATAACACTTTCTAAAAACGGGAGTGTCTACTTCAAATACCATAGGCTTTCTTGGGCTACTGAAAAGTGAAAATGTTGGTCTGTGTGTCCCTCATTCTGTCGGCCGGGTAAAAGGTAATGACATGCTACAACGGTACGTTTGTATAGGCTGAATATTTCCAAAATACTAAATATTCTGGCAATGTTCAAACTTATGAACATTACAGTCAAACCCGGTTATAGCGAACTGCAATATGCGCCACTGTTAGTGCGATATATCCAATAGTTCGATGTAGCCGAACCCGCCTATAACGAGTTTATTGATGCGAGTTCGCAATGCACGGGAATCCCCTTGCGAACCTTCCATACAGACACGAACAAAGTGAAGTATGCCATTACCGTACATAAAACAATCGTTGTATTGCAAATAATAAAGCTACCTAATGCCTCAACTGCTTACTTGCAAAAAAGCGGTGATTTTTCTTTTCCATTTCGTTTTGGTAGCGTCAACTAGCACAGCATTCTTTACACAAGACAATGTTTGCACCAGTTTGAGTCAGTGTCCTTCAATGTCGAAGGAATATTGGCGGAGGACATCGACGGCTGAAAGCACTTCATTAAGCGTCGGACGGCCTTCACTCGCGACATCCACTGCCTCCTCGGTGCTTTCCATCGGTGCTTTGCACAGTGGTCGCTGCCAATGAACATCTCAATCACCACTCCGAAACCATGCATCTTGGCGGCCATTCTAGGCACGCCGATTTCGATATATCATATTTGATATTCGGTGGAAGAATTATGTTTAGCGTGTAATTATTTTTGTTTGATATATTGCACAATTCGCTATATCTGGGGTCTTTAGAGTCGGGTTTGACCATACGGAGCAAGAAATATCTGTATTGGAGAAAAAACATGAAGTGATATTTTCAGTGCTCTTTAATTTAAAGTTGCATGGCTCTTTGGGTGTTGCAACAGTAACTATAAAATACACCCTGAAAAAATGTTTCGACTCAAAAATGCACAAAGAGCTCGAGCGCGAAACTAGTCCTCAAGGCGGCATTATAAAAGTCCAACAGTAACGAAACAGTTCATTAGATAGCGCGCTATCAGTGGAACGCCGTAACATTCAATTCACTTGAGCAAACCTCGTCTCTGTTTAGCGTGGGGGAATTGAAACGGATTTAACGAGCATGAGAGGTGGCCAAGGGGGAGAAGAGAGGAATGTACTTGGCAGAGGCGGTGAAAAACTATCGTCTTTTGACAACGTTTGCGTCTATGTAGGCAGATGCACGGCCGTTTTATTTTACTTTCTAAGGATAAGTCTGCATCCAATGATGAATAGCAACATCATATGTTGTTGCTCCTATGCTTCGGATAACGTAGGCTACGCGTACTTTTTAGCAGAACTGTCGCAAGCGGGAAAAAAAGGTATTGATGGAAGATGGTTTACACAATACCACAACGTCAATAGTCAGATGAAGGCCTTCTCTACATCATAAAGAGTGCTTAGGTGCTCTCAATACTTCCACCGCCTGCCCTACGCATATTTACTACTATCAATGCTACAATTCACGTGTAAGCTTTATTCACTTTTTTTCGTAGAACCACGATCAACGGCTCATTGATGCTTTTTCTGGTGTATACCGTGGCGTGCGCATTGGCATTCGCCCTAATCATCTGGTTTCGAGGCTGCGACCCTGGATTGCTCGGTGAAATAAAGACCATTGATCAAGTAAGGTTCAGACAAGTTCAAATAGTTTTACCGTAATAAATTGGATCTTGCTAAGTGTCATGCCATGCAGTACCCTGCCAGAGTTTTTTTAAAGCGAAGCTTTTTATGTAAGCGCAAGCGAACGTGTGCACGGAGAAAACTCTTCCTTCATAGCACGGAAAGCATATGTGAAACATACACTATGGTGAGAAGTGAAAGGGGAAGTGAGAGAGTGTGGCTGGCTTTTTCTTGCTCATTCCAAAGCAGTCGCACATTTAGCTATTGCATGAAGCAGGCATAAAGCGATAATAGCTTGCAGGGGCGGTAGGTGATCCTGACGGAATAGTGTCAGAGTGGCAATTGCAAGCCCGGCGCTCATGTTTCTTCGAAATGGGAAGGCCACGGGTCATACGCTATTCTTAAGAGCAGGTAGCGTAGGAATAGCGACCGCACTAGTAAGAACGGGAAGGAAAGAAAATACCACAACCACACAACGTATAGTGAAGAAGATTTTAACAACCTATTTTGGGAGTAACAGACGCTTAAACACCAGCCACGCCCTACAGCTTGGCTGGTTAACCCTTTGTAGAGAGTGTTTGGCTGGTTATTTTAAAAAGCATTATTTTTATTCTGCCGTTGAATTCGCGGGTGGTTGCTTTAGTAGCAGATAAACTAGAATGATGCAAATATGTAGACCTTTCATGCATAAAATTTCCACAGCGTTCCAATTCACATTTTATCTCACATTTAAAGAGTGAACGGCACAACGGCTGTGGCAGGATGCAATAAAATTCGTATGCAAAGACAATTTCACTTATCTTCAGGACTAAGCACTGATTCTATACTTCATATGACATTTATTAATTAAATGTTATTATCAGAAAGCCCCTTTTCAACAGTCATGAGAGCTCTGAATTTTCTCAACACCGCTTTGTTATTTTGTGCCCAACTTTAACCAAACCAGCTTTTCTAGAGAGAGCATTATATTTACCAAGAAGCCGCATTTTAAAGATACCGTGTAGGGGCGAACTCCTTAGCGGCTGGGACTGTTGGCGTCTAATCTAGTCATTGTCGTCGTCGTAATTATCGTCTCATGTAGTCACGGTACTAACACAGCGGAAACTCGTTAACGCCTCGAGCTACAACTTAACCCGTACTAGAAAAACACCGGGACACACGTGTACGAATTGCGCTAGAGAGCATCCTGCTTCAAAGACAGCAGACTTCTACAGCTCAGCTGTATACCCCTACAGCCCAATACCTCCGTTTCATGTCCGTTGGCAAAACCGCCAAGGAGCCTAGAATACAGTTGTACGCCACGAGGCATCGCAACTCCCGGTTTCACGTTTGTGGAGATGACCCGGGGTCTTTTTTTAATGTGAAAGTTTTCTGGCAGCCTTAGGTATATCCTTGTGTCGTTTCCTCTAACATATTGGGCCCGAAGTGTTGTAAACTATTGTTTTATGCAAGCGAAAGGGGCCGAACTACGAAGCTTTAATAAAAGAAGTGACATTTAAACGCTGCTCCTCATGCGGGGGACGAACTTCACGGCACGAATGAGGGCGGGGGTGAGAGTCATTGGGGGAAAAATTACTTCCACATTGAAATGTGACATTATATTACCACTGTTATATTATCACCACTGCGCAGCCCTATTTCTTCTTATATTGTGTCTTCTGATATAATTACTGCTTCTTAAATTGTTACAGTATCAAAACGCCTATAAGGCGGCAATTCATGCGCTGAATTCACCTTTATGTGGTGTCCGAAATGGCACTTTGTCACTCGAAATGCCACTTGCAGTAAGGTTAGCCTTCTTAGGTAAAACATACCACTTGAAAGCATTATTATTGGTCGACTTGAAATGCCTGATTGTCACGGTTTAAATTATTGTTAGGTTATAACACATACAATTATTCCTGCCTTCCGCCTTCGACAACGCATCATTGGGCTAGAGCTTTCTGAATGATAAATCACTACCGCTATCTCCCGTCAAGAAGCTTAAGTTACACCAAATTTTAATTTCCTGATTTCTGTCTTCTAACCCGGCGCGTACGGGTTCTTTTGATTGTTAATCACCGAGCTTTTCTCTTGCATATCCCCCAACATAACGTGTACTCCCCCACTTATAGAAGTTTTCTGTTTTCGTTTTAATGTGGTCTACATAAATCAGCTTTTGTAACGATACCAGAAATCTGTATTGGCACACTTACTGTTACTGATGCCTTTTCATTCAGTGCACGTTTTGTCACATTTGGGTTTCCATTTGGGTTCTTAGAGGATTCATAGGACATTTCTTACTTGTTACCAGACACTGCAATGTTAGGTAACTCCTCAAAACGTTCCTAATACGTGAAGCAGCTGCTTTGTTATACGTAGTTATATTAATAATGTTTCAGATCCTGCCCTATTATATCACAAAATACTTGGTAGATATACCGGGACTTTCTGGCCTATTTCTTGCTGGTGTCGTCAGCGCAGCCACAAGGTAACACTGCTTATATCTTGGTCTATACTCCTACATGAATGCTGCGTGTTGCTTACAGCTACCTGTGCAAATGAGCCAATGGCTATTCCAAAAATGTTTGGCAGTACAGCTATCAAGGTTTCTTGAACAATATCCGTGATACACTTTCATGGGCAAACAAATTTCGCTGCAGCTGAGGTTGCAGCTGCGACGATGTATAGGTTCCGGAACGATCGCCGGGTGGCGCTGCACTCTCCCCGGAGGGGGAGTACGCCGGGACGGCGGCCTATTCGGCACGTGCTTTTTTCGCTGCGCGCGTGCTGCATTTCTCGCGCTAGGAAGAGGGCTGGGTAAAATTTTCTTTCGACTTATGAAAGCATACACATTAGCACGTGTACAGCAAGTTCGGTTTACACGTAGAGTAGCTACTGGGTCCATTTTTGCCGGTGCTTGTCTTGTCGTCTGCTAGAGACGCGTCGTCTGCTACGCACCAGTCGAACGGCCGTGCGCCCCGGCGGTTTCACGGGATAAAGAGTGCTCTTGTGGGCGACCCTTGGCTGGTCTAACCACCTCAGTCATCGCGAAACGACTGCGTCGGGTGAACGGCTTTTCAGCGCCCTAAGCAGACGCCCCCGGGCCCGCTCCTCCGGGTCTGGCAAGTGCACGCGCAGCTCGCAGCTCGCGCTGTCTCCCGCACCGCCTGAGGCATCCAGCCTCCTACTCATGAATGCGAACAAAAAGCGACCGCCGGCTGCGGGAGCCACTTAAGCCAGCACGTACAAAGAGCGGCGGGAACACTCCTCACTAACCCGAAACGAAAAGATGAAACTGAAAGCGAAAAAAAAAACCCATATTGTTGCATGGTCAGCTGCCACGACAGTAACAAGGCGAAAGAAGAGGATCCATTCGTTAAATTGTGCATATTCCCCGCGAAAGCTCACCAAAAGGATAGACGGTAAGCATGGATCACTGCAGTTCGAAAGATGAAATAAGCTGACACATTTTTGTTTGTATCTGTGTTCTTTCAGTGTACATTACCAGGCTTTGAAAATGCGAACTAGTGTTCTAACGAGTACTCCCCTCTACACTTTTTTTAATGCATGCTGCCAATAATTGTTTTCCGCTATAATAAATGAACTTCGGAGTTGTTTAGCTGGTGCCGTTCGATATCGTCCATATATAACACAATAGGTTGATATTTTGCATGGGTGAAAAAAATAGTTTCTAGCGATTTACCTGGCTGTAGTAGCTCTGGTCCGTCTTGTCATTGTGACGTGTGTTCTGGACGGGATTACTGCGTTG
This sequence comes from Haemaphysalis longicornis, assembly GCF_048455015.1. Taxonomy (NCBI): domain Eukaryota; kingdom Metazoa; phylum Arthropoda; class Arachnida; order Ixodida; family Ixodidae; genus Haemaphysalis; species Haemaphysalis longicornis. The sequence goes on along the minus strand of NW_027526460.1, from coordinate 81,231,091 downwards.
TTCGCATTTTTCCCACATTTAGAAATACTGATGATTAAAAGAGGTATACACCAAATTCTGTATATTATAGTAATTAAAAGTTATACGCCACAAGATGTTCTGTTGTTTGCGCGAACTGTAACGCTAACCAATACTTGTACTCCAAGCGGGTGACAAACATTGCGAACAAAAATTTCTTAAAAGACAAGTAAAATGGAAATGCGGCGCTGTCAGCGCACCCCTTAATTAGCGTGTGCCTTTCTAATGCGTTTTTATAAGATGCAGCTGATTGTTTCAAGAGTGAGAAATAACCTATTAACCATAATCAATCACGTTTATCTTACATTTCTTGCAAGCGTCAGTGTGTCTGCAGTCCAGAAGGTCCGGATGTCAGAAGCGTGATCACGCGAAGGGAGTAACAAACAAGAGAAAAGTACGCTGTGACCAGCTGAACAGCTGTCGCCTTGCAGAAGAAAAGAGCAACCGACGACCGCCGAACAACGCGTTTCCCCCCTTAAAATCGTCGGGGCAGTCTGCCGGTCCAGCGGCGGGAAGCAGGTGGCGCGTCTGTAGCAGACGACAAGACAAACGTCGACAAAAATGAACTCAGTAACTACTTTACGTTTAAACCGAACTTACTGGACACGTGATAATGTGTATGTTTTCATAAGTCGAAAGAAAATTTTACCCAGCCCTCTTCCTAGCGCGAGAAATGCAGCACGCGTGCAGCGAAAAAAGCACGTGCCGAATAGGCGGCCGCCCCGGCGTACTCCCCCTTCCGGGGATAGGGCAGCGCTTTCCTCGCCCGGCAAACGTTAGCTTCGCCTCCCTATACATACGTAAGACTCCGAAGTGGTTTTTCTCTCTTCTGTCTCTCTCTTCCTGCCTCTCTCTCTCTCTCTCTCTCTCTCTCTCTCTCTCTCTCTCTCTCTCTATATATATATATATATATATATATATATATATATATATATATATATATATATATATATATATATATATATATATACACACGTGCATACACACCGTGGTCGTGGCTCCACGTAGCCTGTGGCTGTTGCACCACTGTTCAGGTGCGAGTATCTAACACTGCGCCTATTATTTCCGGCTATTAGCCCAACGCTTTCTTCCCAATTGTTGTGTATTATTTCAAAAAAACAATCAAATAAAAAACACAAGCCAAAAAAAGTCACGACTGCCACGAATACAAAATCTAATGCATAACCACTGACCACTCTACATATGCCAAGACCCTTATTCGGTTTCATGGTACGTAAAGCTGAGGTCAAGCCAATCGGCCTGCAAAGCGATGTCAAAACCATTATAAAAAGATATCTTGGCTTGTTAAAACAATTGGATATTAAAAGATACTGTTTGGCCTAATGCCACAACAATACATTTCTCAAAAGACGTTTTAAGGTCGTTTGTATGCCTTACCGTACGTAGCCCGATGATTAAGCTCAACTGCGTTGAAGGCATGCCAAACTTTTTTATGTGAAGCTGTGGTCACAAGGCCACATGGCGCAAAGATTGGCCAATGTCATGTCAATAACACGAAAGCGTTGGTCAAATCACCTCCGCGGGCATGTACTACGCGGAGCAGGAAATAGAACGTTTAGGAGCTGTTTTGCTTCTACAAATTTCCGATGTTTGACGTAGACTTTCCTTTTTTTGTTTATGGTCCCATTGATTATTCCCGCATTAGAAATGGTTTTTATAGCTCAGCGCTGTACAGCACATTGACAACTTGGTAAAGTGGTTAGTTAAGTAATTCACTTAGAACAACCACAGTGCGCCAAATAAGTGTATATGTAGAATAGAAAAATACAAGCTCTCCGAATTTCAAAGGTTGAAATTGTTAGGTGTTTAGCAAGACGGCGCTAAATCTTGGCTAGCAACGTGCGTCGTTGTAGGTCGCTGCCAATTTACCTGCCTGTCTTGGAAGTGCTTAAACTGAGCTGAGATGTCAACGCATCGTTGTGTGTGTCGCCTCCATTAGAAGAGCGGTCGCGGTTACCACAAACCTGAAACCTTGGGCTGAGCAGTGTGACGCTTTAAATATTTAGCTCTCGCGGACGGTCTAGCACGTCGTAGACCTAATTTTAGGAGCTGCTTTAAATGTAGGCACAAGAAAGTGTCACAATTGACAGTTAACCGGAATTAGGTAGTGTTTACATTCTTACAACGCTCCTCAAAATAAAGTTTTGCTGTCTAACGATTGAAGCATGTCTTGCACGTCTTTGGAACGTCGATTTTTTTGAAGTATTTCTGTTTCAAAGTGACACATTGCCTAACGGCTAAAATCTGTGACAGGTGACGTCACTCTTTCGGTATGCAGTGTTTCGATAACGGTGCTTGACATCAAAAAAGGAGTTGTCAAAACGCAAAATGAGCGCAAATGTTCTTTCTTTAGGTTAATAACAGGAACTTAGCACTTTTTATTAGTCCAAAGGAGTGCAATTTCCGTCGGTGGGCCGTCTGGTGATACATACGTGCAAGTTCCGAAAATGTATGATTCCAGACGTGGTGTTTAGACTGACCTCACATGTTCTAAGTGGCCTAATAAAATTGTCACAAACGACGCTGGAAGCCTGATACTCGCGACCATTTTTTAATTTTTTTTGCAGCGAAGCTGTCGTACGCTAGGTTCCTACAAAAATTGTCTGCGTCTATCGGCTCGCTTCGACAAATAATCACACATGCTTGCTCCGCTGATATAAACGCTACAGAATGGTTGTCTCCTGCCAAGAGATGGCCATCTACCTGGAGAGCATGGTTACAAAAACAACGGTTGCTCTTACTTTATCTAAACAATGTCAAACCAAACGGCATGTCAATGATTTTGTGTCCATTCTATAAAGTAAATGTGTGTGATTCTTTATTGAATAACATAGTGTGTCCCGATACACCACTCAGCTCAACCACAAATATAGTTTCACTTGTCTTTCATTCTCACAATAATGAAAGGTCTGTGAATCTCTTAGTTTGGATATTGTTTAGCAATTGGTTTAGAAAGGCGTCCTTTGTGGATGCAACTGCCTTCACTGGATGCAGCTGCATTTAGTTGAAGCGCATACAGAGGGGCCTAAATTCTTTTTTTCAGTACGGTGTCGTCGATAATAAATTCGCAGGCAGCAATTTTATATATAGATGTCATTTCTCCGCTGTACAAGATGGCCGAGGCCCAGGCATTGAGCATCACCCGTGGAACAGGTCAGTTCCGATCGTTGTAATCCTTTGGAAGTAGCTATTACCAAGGTGACAGCGGTCTGTATATATTTGCACGCCACATAGTGTCTTCCTTCAGCACCCTTCGCATATTTTTAATGTGATATTTTATGGGAGATATTCGGAACTGCATTGGCTTTTTATGGGGAGTACAATGGTTCACCTTGTACCATCTACATTCAAATTTATACAAAATTACAATAATGACCCCGGGACAGGACCCAAGATAGGTTCTAGTAAGACTACGAAAGAAATATGGCGCTGGAGGTTTACAACAAGTCAACTGACAAACAAAACAAACAAAAAAACCTTGTAATACAAGACTGAGTCTTAGCCTCTGAATTCTTTCCACGTATGTCCCCGCACTAGAAAGTGTGCGGCGAGATAGGACATAGGAGTAGGAATTAATGACAGGACAGCACAAGAAAGCCCAGGAGGTTAACCAGAAAATAGTCCGATGAGCTACCCTGCACATGAGAATTCCAAAATGAGCGATTTAAACAGAAAGAAAGCGTACTAAAAAGATGAGGAGTGGGGCCTGAGGAGCAAGCAAACAACTGGTAAAGTTAACTACAAAGATAATAACTATTGTCGATAAGAATACCTGAAACCAATACCAAAATGGGAAAATTACAAACGGCACACAGTGTCCTTACAAACGTTCAGACAAGACTGTTGCCTTTTCAAAACGAAATAACGCTTTTGCAGCGTTTCGGGACTGCAGCGGCCATCGCGTATGACATAAAATAATCTGCGTGGTAATGTATGATTTCGAAGCTTGAGGAGTGCGGTTGACCGGAGCTACCTCTGCGTTACAAAACCGGCACAGTGACACAAGAAATGTTCTATTGTTTCACCCGTAGCACAAACGTCCCAAGCATGGGTGTTAGTCATGCCGCTAGTGAAAGAGTAAACGTTTGTGGAAACGACACTTTTGCATAGGCGGCCAAGTAAGGTTGCGCCAGAGCGTGGCATGTAAATGGGTAAGTGGTCCTGCGGGTCGGAGTCGAGGGAGTAGAGTCGAGAGTTTAAAACTCAGGCGTATTCCAGAGAGCCAGCGTGATTTTACAGGGACTGCAGCCTAGTGGCCTGGCATAGTCAGAGCTTAATAACGCGATTCAGACCGTTTCAACACATTCATTGCTACAATGCGCCGCTTTATTTGCAAATTCATGCCTATAAATACCCCAGTAGTGGGGACACATTTAAAAATACAACTATGCCCATGCCTGACTAGGAGGTCTTAGGCCTGACGTATCTCGGCGTCAAGCTGCTCCTATGAGCACGGTGCACAGCAAACTGCGTTATAATCCTGAAGGATCTCGTTTAGAAGCTGTTGGAATGAGTGGTGTAGCAGAGCAAACTGCAGGAACTCAAGAGCTGGCCTACAGTCGCCGAGGGAACCCCATTTTACGATGATTTTGGCTTCGTACACGCAAGAGCCTCATGAATAAGTGTGAGTTCAGATGCTGTTCACGTCATTTCTGCCGGAGCTGTAATCCTTCCAGCAAGATCTGTAGATATCTGTTTCAAGCTGCAAAACGAGTAATTGCCTAATCTGACGATAACCATTTTATACCTATGGATGGCGTTCCCCGCGTGAGAAATGTTATATAAAAAACTGTCCAATGACAGCCTTTTTTTAGGTTCGGCTAACCAAGTGGCTATCGTAATTAAAATAACACAGTGAGAAAGTCGTTCTATAAAAAATGCAGCATGTACAAACCAGAACTGTGTTTTGTCTCCATCTTCCATAGTCCCTGTTTCAAAAGCTGGTTTTCAAAAGCTGAAGTATGTTTATTTATAGTCAAATTTTTACTGCTCTTTGTGTTTGTCTTTTGATAAGAATATAAATATACAATAGATGTTCTGAGCTCCCGCTCTGACCTTTTTACTTGCAAAATGTTGTTTTATGTGTATTTTTTTTTCTTTTCAGCTCTTGTGGCAGGCCTCACAATGACGGCTTACAGTTCCATTTGCGTGTACTTGGGATCCTTGACAGGGGTAACACTCATAAAATATTTATTCTGTTAATGCTTGCGGTAATTTTTACAATTGATTTCAAGCCCACGAATGAGATAACGCATCGGGAAAGGAAACTTTTCGGTGAAGTTATTTGGGGATAAAGTTCACACCCTCCCCCTCTAAAGACGACATCGTTTGAAACGCGAAGCTCTCTTGTGTGCGAAAAACAAATGGCGAACTAAGTCAAGGCCGCCGCGATCCAAGTACAAGAGTCAACGATCGAAGTGCAAACTGACTCCGAGTCAACGCCCAAACTCAGACGAGAGTAAACGAATCCCTCAGCAGGAAGCTGAGCGGCCTCCGCTCACCCATCATCGTTGTTCCGTGAACCTCAAGTCCAAAACCCAAACTGCCGAAGTTCGAAGACAAACTTGACTTCAACTCAGCTAAGGTCCAATGCCACCGACAGCGCAACGAACCCAAAGAAAATACTGAGTGACCGTAATGCGATGCTGGCACAATCGGATAAACACTCGGGTTGATAACACGAAGGAATCGGGTTCGATGCCGACCTAAGGAAGCGTTTTTGTCATATAGGGAAGCGTTTTTACCATCATTGTCATATGCCCTATCACTTGGAAAATTGTCTTCCCTACAGTGTGTTAGCGTTAGAACGCCCGCTTCAATGAGAACAGAGAAGCTTCGCTCTATTAAAATGGTCTTATATTTCTACCCTAGCGCACTGCACGGGCCCGGCGTGAACCAAAAGCCGGTGCACGGCTCTGCCCAAATCCGGGCTCGGAGCCGCTTGCCGGTCCCTGGCTCGTGCTTGAAGCGAGGCGCCTGGGCGGAACTTTTAACCACTTATTAAATGGCGCAAGGGAGGCCTACGGGCACGTTCGAACGTTATGGATAGCATGAATCAAGGCCATCTCTGAAGGAAAACGTACAAGTGCAAACACGTGCAACGCCTTGTTTAAAAACGTTTTCGCTAGGACTGATATTCACAAAGATTTGAATATTTTAGGCTAAACGTAGCCAAAATATCAGTGCTAGGAACGCTGTAGCGTTGAAGGAATTATTTAAAACATAAAGCTCTGCCCCTACGTTTATGTACCCGTGTGTTTTACATGTCTCACTAATCTACATGCACCTGTCAGGGCCTGAAATCGAACTAGCGTGCTACTGAAGCCTCACCTAAGAGTAACCACTGCACCTAAAACATTTTAATTCACGTACAATACTCGTAGACTGAAACGTGCCATCAAACATTTCAGCATACCAAATATTGCCCGAGCCAAGCACTAGATATCGCCAATAATGTGGTCAAGAAATGGATGGGGGGGTGGCTGTGATGTTAGAATACGAGCTATTATTACACCGATCTGACGTGTACTGAAAACAGTGGAAGATGAAGGACGTGCGCTACTTAACGGAACATTTAGCATTTATACATTACGCATTCGATACTCCATCGTATTGCCCGCAGGGATCTCAACCAAGTATTATAAATATTTTCCATCAGCATCTAAGCCCGGTCCTGGTCACGCAGACGCGACCTTACCTTAGGCTCACAAACATAAGACTGGGCCCGGGTCGGGCCTGGTTTTCAGACGACGGGCCTGGCGTGGGCCTGGCAGTGGATCCTTTTTTCAGACCCTCAACGGTCTTGGTCCGGACTAAATGTTACGGGCCTGAGCTGGCAAGAGCTACGTAAAGCGGGCTCTTACAGTGAACTGAGCTTAAAGCTGGGCACGTGCGCTCACCATGCAAGGACATTCACAGTGGATCGGGAGGAATTTTTGTTAAACTGGGAAGATTCTGAAAAAGTTCCGCAGCATAGCTTTTGATTCTTCAATACTGCAGTAGCTAATTTTGCGGAGAAAGGCGTACACTTGCAATAAATTTTCAGGAACATTGCTCTTGGTACAATTCTTAAGAGTGATAGCGTGCGATGACAGCGAGGCACGGGAGCGCGTACTGTGATTTTTTTTCTTTTGGGAGGCAATTATACAGACATGAATGAAATCTCGGCCGGATTACACAATATTATAGTATGTGATCACAGAAAAAGTAACATACGTGCTGTTTGAAAAATGTCCCCCAATGCCACGCCAAGCCAAAGGGAACCACAGAAAAGTTACTGCTAAATAGAGCTGTGCTTGTGAAATATAAATTTCACGGCTTTTTATAACTTTTGCTCCTTTTTCTCTCCTTCTGTTTCAGGTCTTTATGATGGCATACGCCGCCTGTGCGGCCCCTTTTGTTGGAATGTGCCTCCTGGCTTTCTTGTTTCCATTTGTTCACAGTAAAGTACGTAAGTTGTTTCGAAGAGTATTTCTTGCCATGAAACAGCAAGGTTTGTCATGGTGTACGCAAATTTGGCGCATTGATAATTTGGGAAGGTACACCCGCTAACTGGAAAAAGGATTTTTTATGAAAAAACGTGCCGCGGCATGTTAGGTTTTCAGGTTCATAAGCCTTGGAGCCATGGACCCCTGTATGTCCATCTGATGAATTATTCTCTCAGCGTCGTCAAACCCACCTCCAAATACAATCCCCCGATAACGTACCGCAGGGGTTTGCAGCGGTTATAAAACGCCCGCCCGCTTAAGACCTATAAACACCCTGTATAACCACCATGAAAGCTCAGTCAGAGAACATATGCCCAACCCGTCCTTCAGACTCATCCTCCAACTGCCGGGGCTACAAATTCGCATTTACCAGACGCCTCTTGCGAGTCGTGGAAGTTGAGGTTCGTCCACGCAAACCCATCAGATACCCCTTCAGATACCCCTTCAGATACCCCTTCATACCCCTTCATTTTTTCCAAACCACGCGCCTGAACAAATCACGTACTCCTAAATAATGACGCAGAAGTTTCCATCCTCCACAACAGGGCTCCTTGCCGTGTGGGTTGAGCTTACCACAAAACTACGTTTATTTGGTGAACTTCAATTGACAACTAATCGCATTGGTTCATCAGGGGCTGTTCTTCTGGACTCACACGTCAAATGCGCGACCCTACTAACTCGATATATCCCAGGCATTTATACATTCCTTGTTCTTGCTAGATGGTCCAAGCGCAATACCCGCCACGGAATGTAGGCTGCAGATGCCAGTACGCACGCCAGCAGTATAAAGTATGCCAACCCTCCTGCACCTTACCCGAGATCTATTCGCCTCTTCACTGCTGGGAAACGTCTTCGGCGCACCGCGCATGCGCTCATCTGCCGCCCGGTACTAGCCTCTAGTGCGGGTTCTGCCGTAAACTGGCGTGGAGCTAGTGCAGCTCCGCCGGGTGCGACTCTCGCGCCACTTCTGACGGAAACCATGCCATATCAGTACCATAGCCGCGTTGTTTCTGTACCGCTGCTGCCAGACAGTCTACCGCAAAACACCTACAGTGTAGATGTCCGGCCCTAAAAAAGTACTCATTATGCACCTCGTTTGTGGCTGCCCACCTAGCATGCGTGCACCCTAACTTCCTCATAAATTCGGGGAACAGACCTGGGTTTCCTCCTCTCATTTGTTGGAGAAACGAGAGTTGGTTTGTTAATTCATTTTTGTGCCTTATGAAAACTTCGTTATATTAACAAAACATTGATGCATACCTGCAAATCTGGCTTTACATACCCGCAAATGATTATTCACCAGCAGTTTCCTGGTGTTTTTGTGACACCAAGCCTAAGTATCGACATTCTCGTCACGTCGTTGCGGGCAGCGTTCGGGCTACCTACCGTTAAGACGAACACATACCAGAGCGCAATCCCCCGAGGGGTACTGGCCAATGTTTACCACCGGTTATAAGCAAAAGGTTTTTATCTTTGGCGCGTGTCCTGAAGCGCACACCATGCACTAACATATTCTTCCAAGTGTAAATTCCGACCTTCATGCAAAAGCGTTTGAATGCGTAAGGTCAGAGCATATAGCACCAGCGAATCTCGCACAAAGAATGTAAGGTTGAAATGAAAATCCCGGTATGCTGTACTGATGCCATTACACGTTAAATCTATCAAAAATGGCATTGAAAGTTTCACCACAGCCGAGGCGACCACAATCAATCCTAAGCCCATCCCAAAGCATAAATAAAAATGGGAAGGTACGCTAGGTAGCGTTATCTGCATGTCAACCGCTTTCTAAATGTTGTAGACGCAGTTTAGAGGTAATTATCATAATCAAGGAACATCGGCGCGGGAAGCCCTGCTGCCGCATAGTTGCATTCGTGAGTCAGGCCAATATTTACACAACTAAACCGCCTTCCGTAAAGAAGTACTGCAAGATAACCGCTGATTGGAGTATTTTGGGGGTGACGACTGGAGTCATAAAGACAACTCAAGATCGGCTATTTGCTCAAGATCGGCAAAGGGCTAAGACTGGCGGGTGCTGAGCTCAGGGAATGGTTGGAGAGAGACGCAGACGCTGCTCGCGAAAGAAGGGCACGCGCGAGAGACGCAAAAGTGCGAAGACTCCAACTCGAACTGGCCGCTCTAGACCGCAAGATGGAGCTCGTGAAGAATTCAGATCAGCTTTCGATTGCGGAGATAGACCGTAAAATATTAGAGATAGACAGTCACCTTGAGGAGAAAGAATGCAGAAAAGAAGACATCGAACTCCAAGCACGTGATGAAAGAGAAGTCACGTGGGTCGCAAAATACGATGAGGCCACGCGGAAAAAAGAAGATAAAGAGAAGGATTTTGAGCGGCAAGCCGCAGAGGTGGAAGCCGTTGTCCAGGCACAAGAAGTTACACGTGCTGAGTGTGGCACGAAGGCAGACGAGCCGCGTGCTGGAACGATTATTGTGAATGCGCCGAGTGAGGTCAGCGGTGCGCAGCCGTGTGACATGCCATTCGAGCAGTTTGGCACGCGCTTTCAGTCAGAACGCTTTGCTGTCGGACGCGAGGCGAGAAAAAATGAATCTGGCAGGGATGGCCTGCAAACGCACGTGATCTCGGGTAACAAGCTGTTGCTAGCCGAGAGTGACCGAGATTATAAGCATTTCTTCCAGCCGGAGCAAGCAAGGCCTCTCAAGGAAATGGTTCCCGCACGCGACGGGATTGCAGTTCAGCCGCACTCCTTCAGAGCTCAAGTACCTGTGCCAAGGAGCACGCACATCCGCAAAACAGCGGGTGCAATCAAAAGGTACCGGTCTTTCGAGATACGGCTGCGGGGGCCATCATGCGGCACCCTTGCTAATGACAGAATCCCTTGGAGAAGCCAAGCCGACAACCTAGACAAAGGTGTCCAATGGACGCGTCGGAAGAAGGTGAAGATGAAGTGACGTGTGAACAAACGGGACTGAAGACACGATTTTGACATGGCTAGAAATCTCATGCCTAAACGAGAGGAACAGGTTTTAAAATTATTTTAGGAAAAAAACTGGTAGATTGTTACATGTTAGGTTCATAGGTAGTACTCTGTTAACTGTGTGCGGGCTACTCGAGCAACCTTGAACGACGGCCGCCCGTATACAGTGCTGGACGGTTTTGCGCGGTGGTAGTTTAATTATTGTTTGGTATTGTTTAAAACGTCCGTGACTTCTTAGTTTGGTTGGAATAATTCTGGTTCTATTAGTCACTACTTATTTTGGGTGGTTTGTGTAAGCCGTGACTTAGGAGATTCATTTTGTGGTATTGTAAGTACTTGTATTTGAGTTTGATTGTGTGCTGTTTGGATTCATTGTTTTGCAGTGTTTTGGAAGTGTTACTATATGACGTGAAAGTGTTCTGGTGGTAGTGGTGATACGTGGTGCCTTGCGTGTAAGCTGACTGGACATTCCACAGTGACCATCGACGGACTTTTCACCGAAAGTGTTTTTTCCCCCAAAACACTTCTTTCGATGGGGGCAATTGTGAGGAGGCGCTGCTCATCGGACAGGGGTCGGCAGGTCGAACCGAGGAAGACGAGGTGTGTGCGGAGGCCGAAGAAGGGGCGAGACAGAAGGAGGAGGAGGAAGAAGAGGTGGCGAGTGCTGGAGGCAGGAAGCAGGTGGTTCCAGAAGCTCTCGGCTGGGCGAGAACGCCTAGGGGGTCTTCGTCACGGAGCCGCACCTTCCTCTTGGAAGCTCTCAGCTGGGCGTCAACGCCGAGGAGATCTTCAGAACGAGGAACACCTGGTCTCTTCCAGACGAGACGGTCCACAGAACACACGGGCCAAATACGACGTGTTGTTCACCGGCACCGGCGCAGCACCGGCATCGACAAGGGCAACGAGCCCAGCGCACCGAGCTCTGCGCACCGAGTCAACGCACCGACTTGGACCTAAACGTGAGCGCGAACAATTTGGAGTGGGTCTTCTCGCGGGGGACATTGTGATCATAGGACTGTTCTAATTAGATTAGCTGGATGTTCATTTGTGCACGTTATTTTGTAATTTGTCCCGTCAATATAATTTGGTCCTTGTCCGTAGCCAAATCGTGTCTACTCTTTTCCGCCCCGTAAATTTTAACCTCCTCATTTACAAAAAACAACCTGCATCACATTGGGTTTGTACAATCACCCTAAACCCACGGGTGCATTTACAGATTTTACACGTCATTGAAGGATGATGAAGATTGTTAAAGTGCGGAATTTCGAAAGCTGTAATCAAATGTTCGTAAGGGGACCGAAGAGGAAATAAAGCCAGAGGGAACCGAAATTCCCGGCAGGTATCAAGACAGAGGTTTTTGTTAAACTTGAGTCACCAGGGGCCACCACTACACACGTAATTGACTTGTGTTCAGAAGCAGTGACGTCATGATGCAGAACAATTTGCGGATGGGCCAGTTGGTATGTGTCCCATAGAGGAACTGTAAGAGTACAAGTTATGACTGTCACCATATAATAGCACCACCGAATTTTCGCTCTAGGAGGCTGCGCACATGATTTATTGTGAACTCGAAAGGTGGCTTTTTGCCCTGCCAATATCACTTGTTTGATAAATCTTCGTTCTTTTTTGACGCATGTTTCGGTGTCCCTGTAAACCGCCCTGAGTTCTTCGTCACTCGTTCTGTTTTCTGCGTCTCTTTATTACCACAGGGTTATGCATTTATACCGCCAACTGTTTAGTCATCATCACCATCATCACCAGCCTATCTACGCGCACTGCAAGGCAATGGCCTCTCCCATTATTTTCCAATTATCCGGTCAAAGCCAAGATCGAGGCGACCATACGTAAGGCGTACAAGACGGCTGTCGGCCTCATCAGAAGTACGAACACTGACAAGCTCGCGGCGTTGGGGGTGCACAACACCCTCGGCGAAATCGCGGAAGCACAGAAGACGGCGCAGTTTGAGCGCCTGTCGGGCACCAGAACGGGACGGTACATCCTCCGACGCCTGGGGTACGTGCCCAAGGAGGGAGGACAACCAGCAGGGGAACCGCTGCCCGAGGCAGCGTGGGCACGGCTCATCGTCTGTCCGATCTCTCGCAATATGAACCCAGAACATAACAAGGAACGAAGGACCGCTCGGGCCAAGGCCCTGGTAGACCTACACGCAAACGACAACGGAGCAGTGTACGTGGATGCTGCGAGACACCAAGAAGAGGAAGACGTCTACGCGGCGGTGGTGGTGACAGCCATGACGGGAGACACGAAGACGGCGGCGAGCGTTCACGCCAAGAAAACACATCAGGCCGAGAAGGTAGCGGTGGCAACGCCCTAGCAGACCCCGGGTGCACGACGGTCCTCTGCGACTCGAAAACGGCGATCCGCAACTATGCCAAGAAAAGTGTGTGCGGCGAGGCCGCGCGCATTCTGCGCAAGGCCGAAGACAACGGCTGCTTCAGTAGAGGCAGTGTGGTGCTCAAGTGGTTCCCAGCCCACATGGGTAGAACTGTGGCGGGCCAGGTGGGCAACGCGAACCACAACGAGACGGCCAACGCCGTCGCGCGAGGGCTTGCACGCCGCGCGGCGAACAGCGACCACGCCGCCTCGGACGACGTGGACGCAGGCGCCGAAGACTACGACGGAACCAAGGAAACGATGACCAGCTACGACGACGTTGTGCGGTGGTACAGACTGTGTCGACGAACAATGCCGCCTCCCCACCCGAGATTGACTCGGGAGGAGGCCGTATTATACAGACAATTACAGACGGACTCCGTGATCACCCCGGTGCTCGCGAAGTACATGCGCCCAATGGTGTACGACAGTGATGTGTGCAAACTCTGTAAGTGTGAGCGTGCCACGCTGACCCATATCATGTGGGACTGCAGGATCAGCGCGACGGAGGCAGCAGAAGAAACGACGCTTCCACCACCCTTAGAGGCGGCGAAGTGGACTTATGACTACGACGTGCCACTCGAGGCAGTCCAGCAGGTCTTGGCGGCCCTTAGTTTACAGCGACCGAGCGACACCACAGAGGGGAGGGGGAGCGGTGGCTCTCTCCGACCCGAGCGGGGAAGCAAGGGCGCAGGTCCTAGGGTCAAGCCGGGACGACGTCCAGGCCGCGTCACGGCTAGGATGAACGTCTCGTGAGAGGGTCGTCTGAAACCGCTCTGCAGGCGACTAAATAAAGTTGTTTCTCTCTCTCTCTCAATTATCCGGTCCTGTGCTAAGCGACAAATTTATTCCGGCAAACGTCTTGATCTCATCAACCAATCTAACTTTCTGCCTAGCCCTGCCATGCTTACCTTCCCTAGAGATCCACTCTCTTACTCTTATTGAACAATGGCTATCTTGCCTTTACATTACATGTCCTGCCCATGTCCATCTCTTCTTTCTAATTTCTACTAATATGTCCTTAACACGCGTTTCTTCCCTAGTCGACTCTGCTCTCTTCTTGTCCCTTAATGTTGCACCTATCATCTTCCGTTCCATTGCTCGCTGAGTCGTCCTCAATTTAATTTAAACCCTTTTAGTGAGCCTCCAAGTCTCTGCCCCGTAGATGAATACCGGTAAGATGCAGCTGTCCTACACTTTCTTCTTGGGGGCAATGGTAGGCTGCAATTTATTATACGGTTTCATGGCAGAGGGAAAAAAGCAATCTCCATGGGCAAATACTTCAAAGCGCCAAGACCTAAGACCCCTAACGCATACGTAAGGCTCGACAAGCATACAGCATAGAGCTCGCAATTCGTTTAGGAAAATCCCAAAACATGCAGTGAAAGAGCATTATGGATGATAAGTCGCCTGTGAACAATTTTACCCCCACCATGGGTTCCTGGTTACGATGATGTTTGCAGACGATCGTTTGAATTGTAGGCAGTACTAGTGTCTCCAAATGTAGCAGTTCTTGCCCAAGTTGCCGAGCACGTGCTTCAGGCTAGGAAGGACGTATCATTTGACGCCTCTTTGGACACCATTCTGCAGCTGAAATGCTGTTACACACGTTATATTTGATTCGCGTTCGCAACGATATCAGTCGCGCGCAGCCGAAGAGCAGAGACTACAAGCTAAACCTACCAGACTTGACCGACTAAAGCGCATAAACAAAAAAATGGCAGCGCCCATGAACCCTAACAGTGTAAACAAATATGGCGTAAGGGGAACTGACCAATGATCATGGGGGCGGCACGGAACAATAGCAGAAAAGATTGTCTTTACTCTGTACCCTTACTAGGGACACTAGCCGGGTGCAAACGGCAAACCCGCCTAGACGACAAAAAACAATTCATACCCTCCTCCATCACGGTTCGTACTGGTTTACAACAGCCTTGCTGGCCATCCACGTTCGCAGGGCGGTATTGTGACTGATTTTGTCACCCTTCTGCCTTCTGCTTTCCACCGAGGTATCGCGAAATACAAAAGTTTTTAGCAAAAGGTTAGCAAAAGCTTCGTACTTCCTCCTTTCGCTCCTCCTCACCACCACCACCACCACCATCATCATTGCCATCAACATCACAACCATAATAATCATCATCTTCCTCATCGCCACGATCACGATGTTCGTAATCATTATCACACCATCATCATATTCATAAACGGACTGCCTACGCCCACTGATGGGCAAAGGCCTCTCCCATCGATCCCCAATCATCACGGTCCTGTGCTAACAGCGACCAATTTATCCCCGCAAACTTCATCTCATCTGCCCACCTAACATCAGTCGCCCCCCGATCCACTCTGTTACTGTTAATGACCAGCGTTTATTTTTCCTGCCCATTATATGACCTGCCTACACTCTTTTCTTCTTTATTTCTACTTTCTTCCCTGAGGCACTCCGCTCTCTCGTGGTACCCTAAACTTACACCCATCCTTTTCTCTTATATTGCTCGCTTAGTCGTCGTCAATTTAAGCTGAACCCTCATAGTGAGCCTCCAAATTTCTGCTCCGTAGGTGAGTACCGGTAAGATGCAGCTGTCATACACTTTCTCCTTCAGGTTTAGTGCTGAGCTGCCATTCATTATCTGAGAATTTCTGCCAAATGTACTCCACCTAATCTTATCCTTCTAATTATCCCTATGTCGTTGTTGGGATCCGGAGTCACAGCCTGGCCTAAGTAGATGTATTTGTTTACCACTTCCACTGCCTCGCCACCTATCTCAAACCGCTGTGCTGTCCCGAGGTTATTCATTATTACTTTAGTTTTCTGCATATTAAGTTTCAGGCGCACGATTCTACTCTGTCCATTGCAGTAAACATTGTTTGCAATTCGTCCCCCGAGTTACTCATGAAGGCAACGTCGTCGGCAAATCTGACGTTACTGATGTATCCTCCATTACCCTTGCGTGCACCTGTTCCCAATTCAACGTCCTGAACACCTTTTGTAAACATGCTGTAAATAACTTTGAATAGATTGTGCCTCGTAGTTTGACGACGGTCCTGGTAGGTATTTTGCAGCTTCCCTTATAAAGTAATAAGTAAGCTGTGAACTAGGTGTAGATATCCTCTAGTATTCTTATAATGCTCGTTTACACCCTAATTCCGCCATTCCTGCATGACTGCTGAGGTTTCGAAGGCGAAAACGCGTTCTCATAATCTATGAAGGCGGTACATACGGGTTGAGTGTACTCCGGGCATTTCTCTTTCACCTGATTCATCGTTAGAATATGGTCAACAGTTGAATAGCCTTCATAAACCTTGCTTCTTCATTAGGTTGACGGAAGTCTACGGTCTCCTAGATGAGCACTTTGTCTCGTAGACGTGCGCAAACTCGCACTTGTACAATCTTTTACTATGCATTGCATGTACGAGACACAATGAGGCTGAATATTACAGCAGTAGATGCAAAACCGATATTCACCTCTCTGACTGAACGTTACTGGCCTACAGGTCGAACAATCATTATTTGAAAGCAAGAACAGTATTGAGAACTTGACATGTAAATAAAATTGTCGGTTTATTCACGTGAAAACAGGTGTTCTACGCTACAATATATTTTCACTGAACGAAACATAAAAACAAGCTTTCTCAAAATAGCATTATTTCCGCAAACTTGCGCGCGGCCATAAGCTAGTTTGAAAATCCAAACGCCGGTGAATGGAGGTGCGCAGAGGAGCATTGGCAAATTGAATGCCGTGGATTTCTCCCTTCGTCGAACAGAACTGTACCAAGAGCATTAGCGAGCATGCAAAAAGTATCTAGCGTAGTGGCCGCTGCGTTACACCCTTTCCGTATATACATTCAGGTGCGGCATGTGACGGAAGACGGAAATGCCGGTGCTCCTTGAAACACCAGATGAGAGAGACAAGCGGTGCGTTGGGCTGGATGCACAACATAAACAAACAAACGCGAAGGCGTGGTTCGAGTTAACGTATTCACTATTTTCGCAATTTCTGCAGAATATGTATTCAATCAGGCCGCCATGGGTGATTTTTAGCTTTTAGAATTCTAATAAAACATCAGGAATAGCTCATTGCAGCAAAATTCCTACTACGAGGGGAATCAAGGATTCAAATGATAGACATGTTTTCTTACAGAACTGACGCAATTAACACCCTGAAAGTAGTACCGAGCGGCCATCAGCGTTGAAGCTCTCTTTCCTCGGGTAGCGCCGCCATTGTGAGAAATTTGGACATGCAGCCTAATGTTTACAATGCAGTCCCCTTGTAGTGCACAATAGCCTTAAATCTCAATGCAAAAATCAATCTCCACTGCATTCTTTTCCAGGGTGCAGGCACGGCGACGCTACTGGTTGCTGTATATGAAATTTATCACATGGTACAAACAATTACGAGTAGAAGAAAACCTAGAAGAATGCCAGTGTCCCTCAAATTCTGTCCTACCAACTTAAGCAGCATTGCTTCAGCGGCTAATGACACCTACTCTGAACCTATCACAAGGTAAAGCCGTGCTGGTGGCTCTATTTGTCTATTGCTTCAGCGGCTAATGACACCTACTCTGAACCTATCACAAGATAAAGCCGTGCTGGTGGCTCTATTTGTGTGTTTTTATGAGAAACTATCTACTTGACCAGTTGGCTGGAGATACAAATTTTTAAAGGCATTATTTTTATCGGTACCTCTGGGACAAATAGAAAAACGTAATTTACTATGCAGGCATGACACTGCTCTACCTAGAAGTTATATTTAATAAAACACGGCGAGAAGCAGAAAGATAAGTTTATATTGAAACTTTATCAGAAGATTATGAGGGTGTGGTTCGCCATTCACAGGAATGTATGTGTGGTCTTGGTGCGGCTGCCCTCTTGACGAGGACGATGTGGTATAGGAGGGAGGGGCTGGACAGTAGGGTCTACCAATGGTCTTGGTGGTTAAGCAAACTATTACGTATTTTTGAAGCTGTAACACCGATTTTAAGCATATAAGACAATACAGGTGCTGGGACTACGAACATATATAGCTAAGCTAGCTGAATTTTCTCAGGTCAGAAACGTCCCTGTGCGGTTTATTACGTTCTTGCTATGCGATCAGTCTCAAAACCGTTCGGATGAACCAAATAATTTGCTTCAATTTCTCTAAATGTCGTGAGGCTGCGTTTATAAATGTAGAATATTAGTAAAATTTTGGACGTGCCTTGAAAACATTGCACCTGTTTCACATTTTTCAGGTCAACAGAAGGGTTTTTCCTACTTCGCTTGTCCTTTTTTTGGACCAGCTTCTTTGGAATTATTACGGTAGTTCTGGCCGGAATACTTATAAGTGCCATTACAGGTAAATATTCATATACTGATATTGTTATTACACGGCAGATGTGTAAATCATACCTTCATGCAAAACGATGCGTTTGAATTCTGGGCCCCCTATTTAGGGAAAATACGAAAAAAAGCGGTATAGAAAGAAGTAATAAAGCTCGAACTCAAAAGCATTTTTGCATTAAATTATTCGCATACAGTGAATTGTTAACTGAAAGCACGTCTCCCACTTTTTGTAGAGTCGTGTATTTGTGAAAATGCTTTGTATAGGACCAAACGTCACTTACAAGCGGCCGTCACTACAGGACTTAAGTTATGCGTGTTTACCTTTTTAAGCCACCCACATACTATACCAATACCTTGATTGGCTTTTTTTCGCGTGACGAATACAGGGTCCATGTCTTCGCATTTCTTTTTTTGTAATACCAAGCGCAGCCGTGCCTCCCTACATTAACAGACAGTTACTAATGCTGAAGTGGGGCAAGCTGGTTACAACGCCGCTGGTGGCCCTCCACACGAGCTCGCAAAACACTCAACTGATTTGGCTAAAATCCACACTAACGATTCTACCTGGTATCATCGTGGTCACCATATTTTATGCACCAGGAGGAATTCCTCAAAACCTGGTGGATGTATTTCAAAGCAAAGCCTTACAGATTTCGTCGACGGGTTTCGTCGCCGCGATTAATTTGACCTTTACATAACCGCAGCTACGCATCATGTGACTTGATGGGCCTAGCTCCACAGATGGTCGCGTTCGCCTCTGCGGCTACCTGTTGTGTATTGGTGCATGCGCTCTCGGGAGCTGGTTCGCGCCTGACCTCGTAACGCTCCGCGGTCATGCGAGTTTTGCCAAGAATGAGAGCGAGCCTGGGGTGTCCTCTCCCGGCGTTGAGCGGTAGCTGCAACCACCCCGCAGATATCGCCCGGTGAGCCGTTCGGTACGGAAAAGGCAAAAAGTGGTGTCGATGTGTACAAGGACATGCTTTGGACGCGTAGTGTAATAGCTAAAGCTCAATAACAGGTTAATTAAGTGAAACCAAGACTTAACCAGGCTTAGCCAAAGTTTGGTGTTTGCACACCGAGGGTTAGCCAGGCTAAGCATTTTCTACGACCATGTACTTCGGGCTAGTGTACTAGGTTCTACCACTGACGTTTTAGGCTGATGTAAAAAGGGCGAAGAAACAAGGTGTGTCCGACGACGAAGGATACTGCGTCATGATGAGTAAATATGTTTGTCAAATAATAGGCCCGAGAACTTGTTGACTAGGCCTTCGGAACGTGCAGGCCCTCACGCCGCTGGCAACGTACAAAACAATAACGGGGTAACGACAGCGTCCCCCGAGAGAGTTTTCTCTCGGGGGACGCTGTCGTTACCCCAAAGGAACCTCCCACAAAATAACGCTCAGAATCCTGGAAACCAACATCCCTCCTGGGCCAACCTGCTTACGTAAAACATGAGAAGCCAATATCCCGCCAAATACAAACACTGTCACCAGCCAAGCACACTTGGCGAATGGTCGTAAAGTGTAAGCAGTACACACGCGCACGACGCCTTCGTCGCACCCCCCTAAACAAATTTTATTCGGAAATTTTCGTTCCGCTCCTGCCTCATCGAGCAACTCCCACTCAGCGGAGAGAGGCCAGTATTATAACGACGAATGGTTCCCACTGACGGGCAAACCACTCACATGATAACGTCTTAAAAGTCGTAATAAATATCTCTGATCTCTCTATCACGACAACGCTCTGGGTACGCTTGAATAACCGCGATAAATTCTTTATTATCAAACAAAACTTTAACGCTGGTATTCTATTTGTTATTCGCATCGCATTCAAAGGACAGCGTGAGCGCCAATTAAAACAACAATGGCAAAGGGATGTTCATAATGCGAATGATAATTTTTGGTTTCTGAACCGTGCAGGTATGCTAAAGACATTTTGCCCAAAAATGACTTTCTCCCGAAGAAACAGTTTTATATTGCAATAGGAATTTGCGTACTTCTATTGTGATTTTTGTGAATTGTCTGTTCATTTCTGTTTGTTTACGATATAATTATTACTGCATTCCCTTGGGATAAAATGCAGGGGCAAATACCCGGGACCCGACTTTCTAAAAACTTTTGGTTGGAAATGGCTTGTCATGAACACTTCTTTCGTCGCCCTCCATTTTCTTGGGTTTCGTTTTATGATTCCAAATGACTGGCATGTTTCTTGCTATGCGAAGTTATGTTACGTGCAATTCTATGACAACCTGTGTTATAATTGTCGATAACAAGCACTGCTTCACTTCAACGCAGTTTGTACTAGCGCAAGAGAGACGAAAAAACAAGAAATAAACCAGCGGATGCTGGTGAATGGCAGAACCTTTTCTCTGTGCTGCTATTACGAAAAAATGCATCATGTTCTTGTTCGAAATAGTATTGCAAATAGGAAGAATAATTTGGGCGTGTTGGATAATTATTCGTAAAAAATGGCTTACCTCTACGTGATTTTACGAACCTGTATTTGCTTAAATGCGGTTACTTTTTAACATTTGCGAGTTTTATGCTTAGTGTTATTAATCGCCGATTTCTTGATCTCTTGTGTGAATTGAAAAAAATTTTATCCAGGGGAACTTAGGACGAAGAAAGAGCAGCGTCATCTAAGCAGCGATGCTCTAATGCGAATATGGCAGAAATGTTGCCCGGAGATGGTTACAGACAATGCCGAGGTAAACACATTGAGGAGATCCATTTGTTTCAATATTATGCCAATATTGTGCTGCCTTCTTGCAGGAAGCCACCGAAATCAGAGGCAAGAAAGTGTCGCCATTGACCAAGCTTGAAAATACGAACCTCCTAATGCGCGATGTTGAGACGGAAGCTTGAACCAATTGTATAATAAAGACTACAGGAAAGTAACTGAGTGTTCATATGCCATAAAATATGAATATGCACATTTGTTGACATTTATTGTGGTACTATTTTTCATTTTTTTTTTGGTACTAAAGGTAGCAACACGCGTTTTTTTTTCTTCTCGGAAAACAGTTTTTCTAGTGTTTACGAATAAATGACAACTGTTCTTAAGGCAGTTTCGGGTTGCGTCACCTGTCCTAGGCGACCAGAGCATGAACATCTTCGTATCCCCGCTGTCTCTCTCTCACCCAAACAGGTAGTAGTGCTCCTGCAAAGTCTGCTCACTAGTGTGTCGTGGAAGCATTGCGAATCGGTGAATCGGTAATTTGCAATTACTAACCAATCAGCGCAACCACAGCTTGTCACATAACACAAGGGCGCGTAACGGCCAAGTGAAAACTGAATGAAAGTAGTAAGCGGCTGGCCACATACAGATCAGAAGAGAAGGAATTAACGAGCAGATTGCGGTGAGGACAAATTCGTCTCCATCTCCTAATGCCTACGGCAGCGTCTTCTAGGACGGATTCCATTTTCTGAAATTACACGCCAAAATGGCATTTCAACGGGTAAATTTGGTCCTAAAAAAAAACGGTCGCATGCCATTTTGAACAAATAGAACTACCATTGTTTACATGGACGTCAGTAGGCTTGGTGTCAGTGCCGTCCCTGTGGTGCCTAATGCGGATCTTCGTCAGGGCACCATAGGGTAAACTAGTCATCCTTTTAAATCAGAAGAAAAAAATACGATCACCTAGCAGGACTTTATGGCTTTTGGTGTGCCGGTGCAAAGATTTTTTCCCTACCTTTGCGGTAGGCACTTCAGAATTGTGACAAACCTTCAAGCATCGTGGTGTTTATATTTCCTGAAAAAAAACTTTAAGGACATGCTGGTTGTTTTACCATCTCTTTAGAAGAGCGCGACTTCGCGGTGCACTACAAACCCGGAAAGAACCACCTGTAGGAGTGCAGGCTTTAACATTACGGAGGGTCTTATCCTCTGCTAAGTATCCATCTCTTTCGAATAGGAGTGGTTTACCCCTGGAACCCGTCGACTACATCAGTTCATGAGGCAATGATACCTTCGGGCCAGTCAAAACAAAAAGTACTCTCGGACACTAAATCTTCACCTTGGGTAGCACCACGCAGTCGTGGAATCACTTCGATTACTTCGATTCCGCGCAAGAGGCACTATACCGGTGCACCTACCACCATTTTCGCCGCACATAGCAGCTTGTGATGCCCGGCTGATTGTATATATGGAGGTAGGCAGCCCTCGGCAACGACGCCAACTCTGGCCACTCGGAAATTCAGCAGACATAAGGAGACGCCCGTCACCAAATATTTTAGCACACTTTTTAACCACTGTCACCTGGTACGTCGTCTTGTGCACAGGTCGTCAGCGGCCCGAACACCAAAAAACATCTTCACCTTTCCGACTGCTCCATCTAATATCATGGTCATCCAGGCCTATGTAAGAAGTTGGCATCAGCTTCTATGGCCTCTTGACTAAAGCTGCCACTTGCTTGAACTGGATAGTTACTGCAGTTGACCATTTCACGCAATGTGCTGAACCTTATCGCGTTGGTTTGGGCTTCATTTTGGAGGCTGCCGACTTCTGTGCATACTTCCGCGTTACGGTGCCCCGAGTTTGTTTTAGTTAGTGTAGCATGAACTATGCTTCCACCATTACTAAAATAACAAAATTACATTCATTATTATGCTGGGACAAACTCAATGAAGGCTTTCATCACCCTTTATTACACCACGGAGAATTGAGCCCAGACTAAACACCGCAACTGAGACACAATTTCTTTCTTCGTCAAGTGTGAGTTTTGCATGGCCCTAATTTTAGTCTCCTCAAACAGCAGCACATTTTTCTGCTAGTCGTTGCTTTTTCTTTTACCCAGAGACCCCTCCGCCCCCCCTTTAGCTTTTTTATTCCGCATCAGCAGACATTTTGTGTCTAATCGAGCACTCCCAGAAACTTCATTTGCTGCGAGCGAAAACAAGCCAACATGACAGCAAAGGTTGGTACCACGCTGCTCACCGTAATGATCATTGTAATCCCGGCAACGACAACTTCCCCTAAGCCACTTTTATTCTTCGCGGCTTCTGCGAGGAGTTCCCCCGTCGTTTTCTCTGTCAAAACATTGTTCGCGAAGAGTGCTAGGAGTCAGTTACAAATTGGGGGTAGTAGTCCCATCTATTGATCATCGATTTTGTGGAACTTTACCACTGCCCGTTTCTTCACTCTATCTCTTTACCCGTCAGTCGGCTCTCTTTATTAGCCGGATAGACACCGCTCGGATTTTAGGGGAAAAGGAAGTAAGAACTAACACGTATGCTCCTCAGGTCACTTCCTACAATTTCTGTACGCACTCGTCGTCATTATTGGACAAGTCAATCGTTGTACTTCATCAGTATCCTGTAAGTACACTGCCAACTAAACTTTGCATTTCGCGGCAAAAGTACAATGATGCGTAATTGTCTGTTACAAAACTCCCTCGGTATCTAAAATGCGCGGAATTATCAGGTCAAGTAATTTTGTTGCGTACTGCTGTTGCGTACAGCTTGGATCCGCTATCATTTACATAGTCACACAAGAGGCTTTGACGGTCCTCTAACTCTCATTAAAGGTACCCAGTACTTATTTGGACCCCGGGTGGTTTGTGGTTGACTTGTTCAACAATCCACTACAAGGAAACAAGTCTATGACAGATTTTAGGCGAACGGGGCCAAAATCTGTCACTTACAAACTGAACCTGGAAGAAAACATTCCCGATTTCTCGCAATAACACACACTCTTCACTTCAACCTCGTTGCAGAGAGTTGACGCTCATATTCGGGTGCCGTGTAAACACTCTGTTCTTGCCCGTATTCTATGCATACTCTCTCACTGCAGGTATTAGTGCAGTATTTTATACAGTCGCACAAATCTAGGAATTGCGAGCTGTGGAGTTGAGCTTGCAAAATATTACAGAAGTATTGAGGACCCCTAAAGGCAAGTTTAACAAAGGTATGCAGTGTGGCTACTGGTAAAGAAACAACTTTCTTCTTCAGAAGAACTCCCGCGCTTCCCTAGCTTGTGCAGCTGAGCACATTAACGCCGGGTTCTGTCCTTTCGCCGGAGGAGCAGTTTTTAATGAAGGCAAAAGGGATCCCCAACACATTTTTCTTATTCCCTCACACTTGCTACAGTACTTCTCTTAATATAGGCGCATACTCGGCAAGAAGAATCTCCTATTTGCAATGAAAAGAACAACGCAATTTGTTTTCAAATTGTAGTGCTGATAACTAAGTAGAAACATCCAGTAGACACACCTGTTGTGTGTTCCACGTGTTCCTTGTTCCTAGTCATCTGGGCTAGAGTTTGAACGTTATGAACAAAGAAGCCCTTTTTAAAAGAACTCCCGCGTAACAGAACAGAAACAGCAGCAGAAAAATCAATTTAAAGTATGACGGCAACAACGTCTGGAATATGTTTTTAAGGGAACGAATTGTTACCTCCAACAAAGCCCATGACAGAGTGCTCAGTCCGCATTGGATAGGAACCTTTAGTGTGATTCACTACTGCATTTTTTTGAAATATTCTAATAAACCCATGCTTTTGGGAAAGTCTGAGGTGCTGTATGGTATACCGCAGAAAAAACACTGCTTATCCTATCAGAACTAAATTTGTCGAGGCAAGCCGTATCGCGTACTGAACACAAAAGCTAAACACCACATGCTAATCTTCTTCTGGTGATTCTTTGTTCTGATCGTTGGTATGGGTAACATGGTTTCCATACAACTCCCTTTGGCGAAGGTCGTGCCATGCTTTTAAGTGTACTAACATGGGGCCAGAACGTCCGTGCGGCGAGTCCCAAAAAATGCACTTTCATGTTTGGATTAAATTGCACCACACCTGGAGGGCTTGAAAACGCGTGCGAAGAGTGCATCTTTCTCTGCAAACAAGCGTGGTGTCGTCTTCATGCGAATTTAATTCAACCGTCGTTGGAGATCTGGACAAGTTATTCGCCCTTGTGCCGGTGGTAGGCAGCACATTGTTTCATAATTAAAGAGCTGTCTTCGTATGGTGGCTTCTTAAGAACATCCATAGGACTTGTTCATCTGATTAGGTGGGGTGCGAATCTCTTAGCTTTTAACTCGCGTTCCATATTTTCCGCTGTGTCTGCGCAATTGCCACGACGCCTTACTGTCTCCTTATAGCTGAGTCCTCCACTGAAGTAGACAGGCAGCGGGGTTGCCCAGTAGCCACGATGCGTAAAGTAGCCTTCGAACGAACACGAACCGGCGTACGTTTGGAAGGTTCACCGAACTTGATAAGAACACGGCCACGAGGCAGCTGAAAGAGTCGGCAAGACCCTCACAGCGCAACCTCGTCTGTCTTGTAAAACAAAGGTGAAGGCGTGAAGTAGGAGTAAAATAAGTACGACGCTTACAATTTCCCCACAACTGACCATTGCATCGACTACAGAAAGACTTTGCGGGTCGCCGTTTGTGGCACAGATTTTTTCGTAAGCAATTTGAATGCCTGCGAAGTCAAGTGCTGTTAAGCACTTTGTAACTGTTGTTACAGCTGTAACGAAATCAACGCATCCAAGGTGAAATTTGTAAAACTTATCACGTAAGTTCCGGGAATCGTTAACATCACGGATGCATTCCTTGAGAATATTAGGTAGAGAAAACGTTCTATGCCAGGAAACTGAGAGGTACGGCGGCCGGGTGAATACAAAAAAGCCACTCATAATTGTATTCGAGAAATGCGAATATCTCGTGCAGTTGAGAACGCTGTATCACTCACGCAATCTGCACTAAAAATCTTGGCCACCCCCCAGCTTTTCTTTCAGACTTTAAGACTGCTTCGATGGAGTCGCCTCTGATGAGAACACTCAGCTTTTGAAACAATGCAAACTTTGACAGGGAAACCCGTACGTGTCTCTTGGTTTAGTAGTGCTTCGAGTGGGAGGTGCCTAATATCTGCATCACCCACAGAACTTTAAATTTACCAAATGCGATCTCCGAGTATGACCTTACTGCACTATTTTGCCGTCCCAAGATGGTATTTTCGGTGGCTCGATGTACAAACTCGGTTGCATCCAAGCGCCACATTGTCCTAGGCAGGTGAATCTTGCGGGCAAGGAACATGTTTCTGTCAGTCCAGATGCGACCCGTGCACGCCCCCGTAGCTTCGGATACACTTTCACACAGCTTTCCAATGTATGATGGCAAACTTTCTGCGAAGATTATGGGGGCATAGTTTAGGCAGTGTATAAGTAGTAAGAAGCAAAGGCTGTTTCCTGTACCTAACGTCATTAGATTTCGCACCTTTAAGGAAATTGTTCCCACCGGGAAGTTTACACGAATCTCGTTTTTGTTAATTTTGAAATATCCAAACTCTTACACAGACAGTATATGAGGAAAACAATATTTGGTATAGCATTTACAGGTCACTTCCAACTTGTTATGAGTACGTCTCCTAAGCCCGACGCAAGACTTTTGCATGTTTCTTGTTGTGGTTTGGGACTTCAGCCTTTATAGGTCACACCTGAATTGTTGGAAAACAGGCCCCTATCGGATGGTACTTAACCTAATAAGAAACATTTGCACGCAAGGCAAAGAGTGCGGCTCTTAAGAGCAGCAGCGCTTGTAATCGATTAATCGATAACAGTCGTTTCACCTACTTGCTTCCTTTTTGTTATCGTGCTCGAAAATGCAAGTATCCACAGAATGCACCCCGCATGTTACGCACTTGGACTCGGGCGTTATCGCCCTAAGTCGAAGCTTCGATTGGGTTTTGTTCTTCGTGCCTTGTTCGTTCTTATATTACAGAGACCGTTTCATTTTGATAACTTTAGAATTATCTGCGACAACGTTTGAAAACACTGGGAAGCGCAACCCGAGTTTTTTTAGTTGGCCCTTTTTAATTTCATACATTAGTCTGGAGCAATATATGTTCCAATCGCGTGTAACATTGAGTTCTGTTGCTGGGCATCACCAAAGAAAAGAAAGCGAGGACGCTACTAAAGTCATTTTTGCTCTTTCGTACCCAATTAGGCGTTACGAGCATGCATGTCTTACCAGGCGTTGACATGGCGGGTAATGTCACATGAAAATGTATAGCATTAGTGCATAGGTATTATTGTAGTGCAGATGCAAACCATAAATGTAATAAGAGAAGGTATGAAAACTACTATGGTTTATGATTCTTATCGTTAATGACAGACAAAAAAGAAATATTGTGATGAAGACCCGGACGGGACAACCGAGTTTGGGGTACCTCTTAAATTGGGAGAGCAACGGCTGTTTTGCCATCGTGATGATAGTGGGAAGCAGCAAATGGCAACAGGCATCCCCACTGCTCTATTATTACCAGCATTTCGTGCGATCATTAGTGACTGGTTCATTTGTTGTTACCCGGCCATTCAGCTTAAAGCGACATCATCTCTACATTCGTACAGTTGTGGGGGAACTAAGACACCTATAAAACTATATTCACGCAAGAGTTGCTGTTTCTGGTGACGTAGGCACACTCATCAAGCTGAGGACGAAATGCTGAGAAAAAATCGTCGCATCTTCTTACTGCCAATAAACCATGAACCTTTTGATCATCCAAATGCGATTGCCGTGGAAGCAAGATGTTTTCCCCAGACAACGACACACACATGACAGCTTGCTGCAATGTACTCATGTAATGCCTTGGTTCCAAGGACTCAAACACGCTTGTATTTGCGTACACAAGAACTAACGGTGAATAAATTGGCGTGCCACTACTGTAGAACGCATGAGAGAGAGTGGAAGAACCTTATTGATGCTGGAATTTCGGCTAGCAATGAGGTTGCCTGGCTAAATTCTTTGGCAATGATGAAATGTGGAGGTGAGAGACGAATCGTAACCACAGAAGAATGCGCACAAAAAACATCACCAGAGGAACAAAAAACCAACATACGTAAGAACGCGCACATAACACACACAGGAATCTGTTCGAACATAACTTGCACTTGTTTTGCTCTGAGCCAGTGAAGCAGCAGCAGCCGAATGCCATGGAGAGATGACATTGCTGTGGTTCAGGCGTGCATAACACGCAGTCCCAAATAACCTTTATTGTACGTTGTAGCGAAATAACGCGAGTACATACACACCGGATATGTTCTATGTCTTTAGGAAAACTGCGTCTGACATACAGGAGGGCGGGGTGTCATCATGGTGTCTTGTAGTGATTGATTGATTGATTGATTGATTGAATGTTTATTAGCATTTGTCACATGAAGTTTACAAACACTGATTGGACCCATAGCCAGAGGCTAGTGCAGGGTCCAATAAGAAAAGTAATGGACAGAAGCGGGAACTATCAATTACACATAATACAGATCTAGCTATACAGACACTGTAAATATATACTTCCACGTAATTATGAGCATACTCATTTACAGAGTAGAGAAGTCTCTCTCTTTAAACAATCGGGTCACAAAAAAACAAAACTACACGTGTGCATACAATCAAAAAGTTATGACAGGTCACTTTGTGGACACACCAGCAACATCAGTTAAAATACAAAAACACTAACTATCACGGGTTTTAGGAAGAGGGAAAAAAAGGCTAGGTTTACAAGATTCACCAGTGTATAATTATACAAATATAAGCGTTTACCACAAGTAAAGAAGCAGTTACAGCCTGGTCAAGAATTCATTTTTTAGTTTTACCGCAGTATTGTGTGATGTCTTCAATTCAGTGGGCAAACTATTCCAGATCTTTATCCCTGTGAATTGCAACAATCTCTCCCCGTAAACGTTATTTCTTGGTGCCAAGTTAAAGTTGCCGAACGTGATACTTCTAGTAGGGCGAAAAGAGGAATAAAATAATGAGACATCAAATGGGTTATTGTATTTTACAATACTATTAACACAAACAGTGGTCTTGTATTCACGCAAAAGATCGAAGGGTAGTATTTTTAGCGATCGAAATAACGGCCGGCTTGGCTCGTTGTGGTTACTGTGACTTATTATTCTTATGGCACGCTTTTGTAACCTCCGAAGGGGATCCAGATAAGAATCATAAGTCCAGGCCCACGATTCAATGCAGTAAGTTAAATGGCTATTCACGAATGCGAAGTAAAGCGCCCGCAGAATGCTTTCATCGAAGGAGCCTCTAGCTTGTAAAAGCGCGTGACAGCCAGAAGCCAGCTTTACACCGACGGCATTTATTTGACATGCCGAGTGAAAGTGATTATCTAGTATAATCCCAAGGTATTTAAACGTGTCCGTACGTTCCAGTATGCAGTTGTCAATTTTAATCTGAAGAACTTGGTAACTAATTAATTTCCTGCGGGAATGAAATATAATGTACTTCGTTTTATTGGCATTAACCGTTAATCTGTTAGCAAAAAACCATTGGGAAATTTTTTTCAATTCTGAGTTTACTTGTGTTTGTAGTTCAAGAACATTGCGGCCGTACATATTAATGCTGTATCATCGGCATACATAATAATTTCGGAAGAGCTTAATACATGAGGCAAGTCGTTGATATAAAGTGAAAAGAACAGCGGCCCGAGGACCGATCCCTGCGGCACCCCCTGTGTTCAGATATTGCAGTGTGGAAGTGATATCGGTCATCACGACAGCCTGCTGTCTATTTTTGATGTAATTAGAAAATAACTCATAGGATTGATTACGTATACCGTAGTGCTTTAATTTATGCAAAAGAAATGAATGATCTACCGTATCGAATGCTTTTTGTAAGTCAAGGAAAACAACTCCCACTAGCTTGTTGTTGTTTAGGGCAGTGTTAATCGATTGAGCCAATGTCAACACTGCAGATGACGTAGAATAATTAGACCGAAATCCATGTTGCTGAGGACAAAGAACCATGTACTTGTGTAAAAACTTATTTATGCGGTTTGATAGGATTTTTTCAAAAATGTTATTTACAACGCTAAGAACAGATATCGGTCTGTAACTAGACGGATCGGAAATGTCACCGTTTTTGTAAACTGGGATTACTTTTGCAATTTTTAGTACGGATGGGTAAGTTTCGTTCTGTATACAATGATTAAATAGATTGCATAAGATTGGGCCAAAGATATCTACGTTTTCTTTTAACAACCGTGCTGTAATTTGGTCTAGTCCAGCAGATTTGTTAGTTGAAAGATTAATAATAGTGTGAACAACTTCAGAAAGTTCAACATCATACATCACAAACGTATTGACAACTGGTTGTGACGCAATGTAGCTGTCTACAGAGCGGGGAATTTTGTCTGCCAGAGCTTTGCCTATACCAGAAAAGAAGGTGTTGAACGCTTCGACAGTGTTGTTGTCAACGCTGTCAGGAGTAACGCGCTGTGATTTACGGCCCCCAGTAACCTCATTTATGATACCCCATATTTTGCGTGTATCGCCAGATATTTTGCGTGTATGTAGTGATATTCGTAGGTAGAAGCCGCATTGATCTGTATGGGGCGTATGACTGCTTCCGCCCTCTTGTCTAGGTTTTATTTCTAGGTTATTCCTGCGGTTAAATGGATTCTGCGCAATCCGAATCGTCTAAAACGCACTCGATTACTTGGAGTATGACGGTAATATGCTTTTATAAATCAGATTGGAGTATCACTTGTAGCTTGTACAAGCGCCTATTGCGGCGCAGTTTCTCGCAGATAAAAGTAGAAAGAAAACGGCTGAGCTGATCGAGATGCGAGTTGCAGAATTTTCACGTATACACAAAATTGCCCGACGATTTGCTGCATTTGTTTCAGCGTCCTTCTTACGGCAAACTGAACACCAGGGAGGCGTATTGAAGTCCATTTGTCAAGCAACACAATGCTGCGGTCACGCAAAACAACTGACAGCAATACATCTGCTACGACAATTTACATTGTACTTCTTAGACAATAAGTCAATGTTTGCAAGCGATGTCCTACTGCGCCTTAGCACTCACTAGTGCTTCGGTCAATGCATCTGATGTCCGTAAACAAAAAAAATTAGGGCAATTGGAGCGACCAGGCAAAGAAAAAATCTCGATTATCGTCGATATTTATTAACAAAAAGAGCGAAATTGTCGCGCGGAATGCGCCGAGGAACAATTTCTGCGATGAACGCGTACCTTGAGCAGCTTGCTCTTCATTATTTTGCAAGTTATGTTGTTGGAGCTCTCGTCTTTCCACCAAGGATCAGGGGGTACTACATGCGGGCTTGCTTCAGGTTTTTAATGGGTTACGTTTGCCTGCTCTTGCTATTGTCTTCCGTTGCGAGGTTGCCACTTACCCATCCCATATGATGGTCCGCAACTGTTCCTCGAAATCTACTTAGGTGAGAATAAATTTCATTTCAGCTATTGCATTTCGGGCTGAAAATTTTGTGTGTTTTAAAAATTCAGTAGAATTCCAACTAATTGACTTTGTCAGGACCGTGAGGAAGCGTCGTGAAATGCGGGCGTCGCGATATCTGCAAACGGCGCCTATAAATACAGTTTGAGCAGAAAATTTGCAAAAATATTTATTGTAAACCACAAACTGCTGCTTTGCGGTTTCAAAAACACAAAAATTAAAAAAGGCAATACCAAAAAAACAGTGCAGTGCAGTCCCCTTACACGGGTAAAATTTCATTATAACTGCCTTCATTGTGCTGTTTAAAACAAACCTTCAAACGCAGTGCACTCCTGCGATTCCCGACAGCCAGTGCGACTCATGGCACAAGCGATCACAATGAATACACGTGGAATCCGAAGCCTGTTCGTGTGACGTCGCTGGCAATCCACTGCTGGGTGGGAGAAAGGAACACCGGCATAGGGATACCGCTGCGCCACAAGACAAAAAGAGACGCCACCGAGGACAGAGCTAAAGGTATTGTGCAGGGAAGCTGGTCGCTGCTAGAAGGGAGACAAACGAAAGATGACACGAAGATGAAAACTTTGGTGCAGATAATCGACTGATCGGGCCCAAGATCCGCGGAACAGGCCCGCGGCAGTTTAATTTTTTCAGCGCATTTGTCACGGCATCTAGTGGGTCGTCAGGTAACGAGAGTGAAGCCTGAAATTCCATTGGATGCAAGTTTTTAATGCGTCGTTTATGCGGGGACTTCGCCGGGAGTTGATTTGTCTGTCGTAAAACCAAGGTTATCGTAAAACCCGGGGACATTTAAATGTTGTTACACTCCTCTGTTTAGTAACATACTCCGGATTAACAGTCTGAATCACCGCATGCCAGCAAGAAGGGACGCAACTAAAATGTCAGTGGGCCGACTGCTGGTGAAACGCATCCAATTTAAAACTTAAAATATAGGATATGTTGACTGGCCGGATATCAACATATAGGATATGTTCATCAAGCTGGCCCTACCATTGATATAGCCAAACATATTCTAGTGTCGTCAAAAGTTAGGTCGATGCAACCTTCTGTTTGGCTGCGGGATGGCTAAAGTGCTCGAGAAACCACCCCTGTGCACTGCCCCGGTACAAAGCATTTCCGCACCGGGGAGGTGTACGCGTATGAATCGAACAGTCTTTGCTCTATTTGCTTGCCTTATCTTTTACCGAGTGTTTGCAGCCTCTCCCATTTCCTCTCTTTCTCTGTCTTTATTTTATTTTATTCCAGGTCAAGAAACTTCGCCGGCCTGAAAGTGTGCTCGCCCGGTGTTTTTAAAAGAAAAAACACAGAACTTAAAATTTAAAGTACCTGATTGATAGAACGTTATTTCCTCGTCTTATCGTGAGGATTCTGTGTACCGTAACGCTCCCGATTTCATGTTTCTACATCAAATACTGGCCTTCTATTTCAGCGCTGCCGTTAATGGCAGGGCTAAATTTGGTTTTGTCTGTAATAGGCGGTAGTTGCTCGGATTTATGCCCTGTGTATGCATTTCTTCTGCAAAGCTTCCAGCCTTCCTTTACTCTCCACCGCTTTTCAGATCATATCCTATTTATTACCCTCGAAAAAATTTAAGAAACTGAAAATTTTCCTAAGATATATTTTATATATACCGTCACATTACCACGGAAGTTGTGCGGTCATGTCAGTCTCATGCATATTTTGTATAGTTCCTTGTGAAGCCAGTATTTCTCGGAAGGTAAAATAAAAAATGCACAAAGCACATAAAACTTCTATTCCAGTATTCTATCTGAGCCGTGCGAGTGGACTCGTCTGTGTTTTTTCTTTCAAAGCAAATATATAATAGGGATTGGAGATCACTCAGATGACCAATGTAACAAAATCGCCTCCTCATTAAAATGTTATACCTGCATGCAAAGCTGGCTCTTTTGAGATTCATTCCTGGAAGAGGAAGACAATTGTTGAGAAACACAAGCCAGTGAAGCAGCATGGGATCAGGATACGGCCGTTTGGCACACGGCTAGCATTTCCGTTGTTAATACGATGATGAACGATGGCCACCTGGCTTGAAGGCCGATCAGCGAAGTCGAAGATGTCGCTGTATGACTCTCCACAGCAGCGCAGTTCTTCCGCTTGCTACGGAATTAGATCTACGGCAATCATACTTGAACGTTCGAGCGCATCCTGCCGTGGAATACGTCGTGCAATTTCAATATTGGTTCTCGGTTCATGTAAGGTTGCAGCCGAAATGTTGTAGCCACGAACCGGCCCCACACCGTGCGGAACAACCTGCGGGCCGTAGCTGAAATTCAGCACGGGCAAGCTGGCCTTGTCATTGGCAATAGTCACAGCGGTAGGAGGCAGGCTATACCTGTGCGTGAGCAGCACGTCAACGATTGGTAACACTGAGTAACCCCGTCGAGAGTTTGTGAGCTGCATGACCGGGGAACCGGGGAAGTTACGGCGCTTGGTGACAAGCGAATGAGCTATTCAGAGACGTACCTCTCGTTGGTTGCGTCGCTTGAAGCAAAGAAAATTGGCAGATTGAGGCGAAGGACACCAGTAGAACAGCCAATTATGGAGGCATGGTCACATAAAACATCAACGATAAGGTCATGCGATCAACGTTCAAATAGAGCAAATAAAACTGTCGTTTCACCGCGAGCTACAGTCACGCAAGCAGAGCACAATTCTCTATCGACAGGCGTCCTTCCGTCAGCGACTCGAACAAGATCTGGCGTCATAACGTTTGGTAAACGGCTATGAAGCTGAGCACACATAACAGATAAATGCCGTCCTGCATCGGTATCAGTACTGACCGGAACACCGTAACCGTCAATTCGCAGTAAATATGTCCTTGTAGCCGAGGTCAAGAGGGGATTTTCGGCCGTGTTCGTTGATGCAGCGTCACCTGCGGGAGCTGCATTTGTTATGTTTTCGACTTGAGATGGTCGGAAAAACAGGGCGACGTTGTTGTGGTGAGCGGGACTGGCGCCTTCGCAGCGACGGAGAACGTGTGGAAAATCGGGTAGTATGGGCATGGCAGTTATCCTTGTGAGAGCAAGTGCAAAGCGAGAGAGATGATCTTAGAGTCTGTACGAATTTCC
Organism: Haemaphysalis longicornis; assembly: GCF_048455015.1. NCBI lineage: Eukaryota > Metazoa > Arthropoda > Arachnida > Ixodida > Ixodidae > Haemaphysalis > Haemaphysalis longicornis. Next base: position 81,196,581 of record NW_027526460.1, on the reverse strand, counting down.
GTGTTAAGATATGTGAAATATGGGGGGCGGGGCGACAGTATCCAGCGACTCCCGCAGTATCGAGCAATGTGGCCTGCTCGGCAGCAGTTAAAGCAGGTAGGTCTGTTATCGGTAGTTCTCCATTCAGACGGACGGCGTGTTCTGTAAAAGTGAGGCACAAATTCCTTGGGGGGGTGCCCTGGGCGGCCAGATGTGTAGTGGTGGCGCGCGACTAGACGAAGAAACAGAAGGGGGCCCATGATCAAAATTTTCTTACGAGCAACAGCTTGTATAAACGAAATGATAAATAGTCTGGCTTCGGGTGTGTGGAAGGGTGCCGAAATTGGAGTTATGGCGTCTGTTTCCCGCCCTACAATCTTGGTGAGGTGATCTGGCATAGCGGGATCAAGTGGGCAGGTTGGAATCCCTTTTCATGATTACTTGGCAGCCGGGTTTGTTAGGTGGGTGAACTTCTAAGCACGTCAAAGCGTCGGCACTCTTTCAAAACGAAGACGATGGTGATGAAACCTTTACAACCGAGCAGATAGAAGGCGTCCTCAGCAATTCCTTCCAGCATGTGAAAAACCTTGTCTGAATTGACCATGTTTGGCTCTATCTTGCGACAAATTGTAGGCACGTCGTGAATTTAGGTGATGTCAGATTAAGTGAACATCCGTGCACGCGATGCCAGTTTGTTTTGAGCAGCGAGTTTGCGGCCGATGAGTTTGCCGAACGGCTCCGGCAACTTGTCTTTGCAGACATCCATGCTGGTGACCTGGTGTTAGTGCGTCCGAAACCATTTTCTAGCTGTTCCTTTGAAATAATAGTCGACATTTGCCAGCATAGGATCGCATCGGTTATGTGCGCTCACCCGCTCGTAGATTGCAGTCTTGCGCATCACCATCGTCCATGCCGGAAAAGTGACCAGATCGTGGGGCCGAGACACGATAACGATTGGTGTGGTCGGAGCGTTTTCTGAGTTGTCGTTCTTCGTGCTGTATCCAAGGTTGCGTCCAATACGAAGAATCGAGGCGCGTAAAGTCGACTCCTAGAGAGGTGCCAGGGGATGATACTGTGGGGAAACGATCACCAGGTCGACTAGCTGAGAGGTAACGTAGTGTGGCGGCCGGGATTGGCATGAACTAGCACCGGCACCATGGTGTCAGGTTAGAAATAAGTTGTATTTAGGTATATACTCTATTTACAGGAGTAGGGAGTACCCTAGAAAATATTTGGATTTTTCGTAAGCCTGTAAAGCAAAAGCCTCTTCTTGTTCCACGATCTCAGCACCAACCGCGGTCCCGGGAGGTGCTGCTACTTCGTCGTTTGCAAGTGCGTCTCGAAGCGTCACATAACAATATTTATGCGCGCTTCACAATGCATAAAAAAGAATACAATGAAAAATTTGCTTAAAACTTACAATGTTGGGTGCGTGGGAAATGCAGCTACGCGGGACTATAATACGAGTACATATCACTGCGTGCCCCCGAGAGAAGCCACTCCAAGGACCATCTGTTACAGCTCGGATCGAGGTTGTGTGCCCCCGTTCAAAGTTTTTTTACATAATGAACGTACAATGATCATCATCAAAAGCACTCACTGCGCGATCAAATGGAGACAGTGACGAGGAAACTGCACTTTTATTTCTTGCAACAGCGCTTTATTTATCTTATTGATTGATTCTGTGCTACTGATGCTGTGCTTGTTAGGCTCTCACAATCACTGTGATTAGAAAACGAGTAGACCAGTCAACCGAAAAGTCGACCAGCACAAATTATTATATCATGCGCTTTCTCTGAATGAGCACTTGCTCTGAAAACCGAGATCAATTGCCTGTCTCAATAGGTTCTGAGGTCTGTCGTGTAAGCTGTACGGCATGAGCGAGGTGTAGCTGTCTTGCAGTTGATACGCATTCCTGAATTTTTTACGTTGTTTTGACAGATAGGGTGCCGAAATATATTTGGCCACACGGATATTGTATACTGTAGACGCCTAAACGGGAGCTTCGCTTACGTGATGCCTTTGTTGTACCTAGGGTTAACACAAACTGTGGTTAGCGGTTGCGTACTTTTATGCTCCTTTCATACTGAAATTTCTTCTCTCCGAACTGTTTTTTTGTAGCACCCGTGCTCAAATTAAAGCTTGCATTTTTAATTATGTCGTTGATGTACATGCTGTTAAATGTGTTCGACGGTGCGTTTTTCCCAACTCCGTATGTACACAATTCGTACTTTCTTTGTTTCTGCCTTAAGCCTTTCGTTTCCTTTTTGAATGACGTCTAAAGTATTTGTATTGCTGCGTCCATGATCTGCAGCAGCTGCTGAGCACAGCCCCACAAAGCATTGTGGTTTAGCTTGGCCCGCACATGTATCCAGTGGCAGTGACATCAGAAAGCAAAGATTATCAGCATGTTTATTATGTGGCTCAGTGTCTTGGCCACTTAGGGGAACTGAAGAGTGTAGATACAAGGTGAGGAAATTTCCACACCACAGAGAAGAATTTCTATACAGGTTGTAAAAGACATTTTATGCTCATTTCTCGAACCTTTTATATATCAAGCGAGCAACTATTCAATGTCAAGCTGGTTAGTGTAAAAGAATTCAACTTGCGGGAAGCAAAGTTATTCTACTGCACCTTGCAATTTGTAGACCACATGTTGAATTCCTTGCCTTGTTAAACGAAACGTTCGTAGAGTAGACTAAAACGTCTTCCTCAAATGTTTGTTTGCTTTGAGGGAAGGTGCAGATGATGCCAAAGCTATTTGGTCAACGACATTGCGGGCTAGCTGCGACTAAGTGCCACATCCTCCGAAGCAAATTAACTGCTTTTTATTGGAGCACACGTGATTGTATTACTTCGATTTGAATTTTTTGGGGATTGCGTTTTGAAGACAGTTTTTCCTTTTAACAAAAAATACGAGCAGAGACGTCGCGCTTTTTCTTCGGACGTCGGGAATGGGTTGGTATGCTGCAGGTAGTGAAGAAAGGTATCTATTGCTTCAGCTTTGTTGCCGGACTTCCAATTAAACTCCGCCAATATACCCTTGGCGTAAACGTTAGCAACGTTACCACTCAAAAATCCTCAGCAATAATATAGTTCACCAGAGAAGGTTTTTATCTATTTTTCTTCACATTTCATACTGCCAACAGAGCGCTGGAAGCCAAAGCAATAGTTTTAATAATAACAATATGCTGCCGGGATGACTCGCTTGCAGCATCGAAAATAGTGTAAACAAGGCAGGGGCAAAGCCTTCCTTGGTGTACAAAGAATTTGCGCAGAAAAACAAAAGTCAACGAGTTATTGGGATAACGACATACAGGTCGACATGGCAGAGCGCACCAGAGCAAAGCCCAAGAACGCGTGCCCGATGACTTGCGATACCATTGGAATGTTGCCAGCAAAAGAAATTCGAATTTTGTATTCCAAAGAGGTATTAATCATCAATAAAAACGTTACTATTGCCGGCCGGGTGTCTCAATCGCATTGAGTTAACAAAAAACGACACAGTATTTTTTAAATGAGGCATGTAGTTTGTAAACCATGGAGGACAGGATTGAGGCGCACTTGCCAAAATAAATACCGCAATGATTTTAACTATGCTGAGCAAAGGTTTCAAGTTACGCAGCTTACAGCAGCAATATAAATTCAGTATCTGATAGTTTAGGGACTTTACTTTGAAACATTTCCAGGCAGTATATGTCCTATTATGTAGACGCTTCTATATAACATCTACATATTCCAGTGATCGCCGTCTGACCACATGTATGCTAACTATTTTTTTACATGTTGAATGCGATATTGTTTCCTTAATAAGAATAATTTCAGCACCGCGGCTGTTGATATTTGTTGGGCTGCATGATTTTAGCGTAAGAATAACTGCAGTGGTATAGTGAGATACCGAAGTTCGTTCACAGCTTGCTGGGTAGACCTATTCAGTTTGTACGCAAATTAAAGACAATTGATATTTTCCGGTTTCGGTCTTCTGGGCACACTTTGTTAAATTAGGACTGATATGTATAGAAATACACGTATTTTTTTATATAAATACTAGTTCAGGATTATCTGACACTGTCTCACAGAAAGTTACTAAAACCATGTCAAAAATAGGCGCGCACATTGTTCACAAAGAAAGGGAGATGCGAAAACACACACACACAGAGCGAAACCAAACTATTTTAGCAAATAAAGACAACGCATTGGAATTTGTCAATACAGGTCATTGAGATAAATCAAAATGTTATGATTACAAGATAAAGCCATAAAGAGAGTATAAAAACTCAACTAGGCTACAAGGGAGACGTTCTTTAAGTGTGAATCTAATGACAGGATAATAGTTTTGGTAGTAACAATTATGGGTTTCAGGCGTAAATTACAAATAGAAGACTCAATGGAACGCTTCTTTAAATGTTGCAATCGACATCATTTTCCTCGTATTTTTCAGGCGTTTTAAAAAAACAGTAATGGTGAGAACCCCTGAGTGACACTTCAAATGCCCTGGCTAATCATTGCAGTCTTTTTTATTTGAAACTGGTTACATTCAAGAAACGGGGTCACATATTTCCATCAACGAGGCGAGCCATGCAAATATTCGCCGATATGCTACCTCGGTAAAGACACTGCAAGCAATTACGCCTAAATGCAGGATGACGATTGACATGCCGTTTGTGAAATACCTACGCATGCTAGAAGGCTGATTTTGTCACAAACTGCCTATCTCAAAATCTCTAAGCCTGCGATGTTCCGCCTACAGGAAAGTGAGCAATTGGTTCTATAAAATTATCGAAAGCAGCCCCGCAACAACCCAAACAAAGTTGTCATAACTGTGACGAGGTTCAGCTAATATACTACAGTCAGTCTTTCAACTTCCCAGAGATCAAATATGCCAGGAATCTATCTTTCTACCTTTATACCACGAATCAAATCCGTTGAGCCCTCAGTAACTTACCTTGCGAAAGGAAACTCACCGCCTTTATGATATTACCACCTTTTTGCGCAATGAGGCCTTTGTATACAAGTGTCTGCTCTTGCACTCTCGTCCACCCCCCCCCCACCCCCCCCCGTCCTAGGGCATCTATTTTCTAGCTAGTAGTTCAGCATGAGGTCTCACCCTTTAAGCATGGACTCGTAGTTTAATTGTTTTATTATGCTGGTTACTACTCTTCCTCCTAATCTGTTCTAACAATATCTTTTTTTTCAGTGGACGGCAGCTTCCGGTGATCTTGCTACACGCAGGACTTTCTTTTGAAGAGCTGTTGAGATGTGGTCTTTGTGCTTTTTTCCGGCAGTACCTAGGGGTTTCGGGTTAATAGCGCCGGGCTTACAATTCCACTCTCCCCTCCTGTGATTTTTTTGAATTCCACCTCACTACATCCTCCCCTATTATGCGCCCAATTAGCCGCCCTTTCCCTAACAGCAAATAACACAACCTATAAACGGGTAGTTCCCTTCGGCCGTCCGTCGCTTTATATAGAAGAGTATGGGATTCTCACTCCCTACATTGCTCCTAATAAACAAACTTCAGATAAACGATTATTCCTGTCACCAACCCTCGCTCTTACTCTGTCCGTTTTTGTGAGGGGTCTCATTCTAATAAAAGATGTGCCAAACGTGATTGCTGTCGTTATGACAAAAACAAGTCCTCATGGGAGAACCTTAGCATGAAATAAAGCTTGTCCTCATGATCCAATAAAAAACTGATTGACTTTCTTCACTTGTTTCATATTTTATTTCTTTCTGCCCCGTTCTATGAATGATGTCTTTACGTGGCGCAATCATAGTGACAGGACTTTCATCACAGATGTTCCGAATGCAACGTGTTAGAGACGGCGCCTGACAAAACAGAACTCGTCAGAAACATTACAACGATGTATGAATACCTCTCCAATCAACACTAGTGTAGTAGCGGCCAAAAGTATTGCGTACTGAGCGAAAAAGCTCCATAGTTCTAGGTCAGTCCCTTCTGAGAAGCTCTCCCTTTCTTCTCGTGGACGTAACCCAAAGGGTAAAAGAGCGCCACTTTCCCGAACAACTTGCCAGGTTCTGCGTAGGACCTTGATGTGGGGCACAAACTTTCGTGTGGCGATTCCCCACAAATGCAAGTTGAGAGGTTCTTTAAATTGTACAATATCCGGGGGACCTTCAAGGGAGTACGTATGGCGCATTTGAAGTGCGAAGCATACACGGTCTATTTTCCTGGCACACGCTAGGCACTCTTTCATAGATGACACGACCAGCCCCTTGCTTTTCTCGCGATGGTAAGCAGCCCGTAGGTACCTCATTATAACACTTCCTTCGGCTGTAGGCATCTCAAAAATCTGTTTAAGGCCTTGAGAATCAACCAGACAGGGTGCAATCCTGTGAGCCCGTAATTCGGCTTCTAATTCCTCTGCAGTGTCTAGAGAATTGGCTGGACACCTCACTGTCACTCGAGAGCTCAATTCGCCGCGGAAATAAACAGACAGTGGGAGGACCCCTAGCAGCCAAGCTGCACACAGCATTCTTCGAACAAAACGCCGTCGAGGATTTTCTCGTATGGAAACCGCGGTAGATAAAAAGGCCGCAAGAAGGTAGGTGATCTCGTCGACAGCCGCGTTAAAGCTGAAGATGCCGCGTCCCGCTGATACCAGAAAGGAGGCCACCACTAGGAGAGAGATAATTGTAGCGCCTACAATGCGCCAGGAAGAGACAATTACAGAAATAAGAGACAGACTGTGACTGTCACTTTTTCTGGCGTACACGATTCTGTAGGCAGCTTCGACATCTGGATATGAATATCTCGCCAAAACGTGGGATGAAACAGTTGTAGGGGCGGATACCAAATCAATCCTGCCATTGATGAGCGCACGAAACATGTTGTTAAAATCTCCAAAGTAATGGGAGGTGAACGATATATTTTTTATAATGAGCATTAACAGCAAGTAGTGCACTCTTGGAGAGCTGCAAGTGTTTATGTAGAATTGTGATGGGTTGTGACTTCCGAACAAAACCACTGTGAATACAAAGCAGGCAATCTTCAGATGTTCCTGATAATTGCTTCCGCGTAAAGTTAGAGCGAAAGTAGTAAAATTAACTTTTGCGCAAACCAGCGGTGAAGTATATCCCAATTTTCTTTCGCAAGACAATATTCCCACTAGTGAATTCCCGTTCACTACTAGAACTGTCAGTCTCCCAATCGATTTCACGTTTTGAAAAGCTTCCTTGGAGACCTCCTCTTTGACAAAGATAAGCAGATGGAGGTACAACGTATATTCATAACCAACATACTTCAATTCCGCCAGAAATCGGAACAATTGCTTGGAATGCATCATAAATGCTATAGACCGCCTGCCAAAAATTGCATTTTGTGCTGTTCTACTAATCAAATTCTTAGCGTTTAGCTGCCAGGTTGTCCGAGAGAGGGGAAGTTGTAGAGAGAGCCAAGTCTGTTGTTCGTTCGTTTCGTGGTGCGAATACATCAGCATAACGTCATATAAGTTCCGAGGAAGTTTTCCCAAGAATGTTGGGAGCAAGTTAACCGTTATGCTTATAGTGAGGTGGTTAAGGCAACACAAAATTATTAGAACTCTCATTGCTTTTTCTGTTTTCAGTATCATTTCAAATTTTTGTTTCTGGTGTCAAAAACCATGAAGATGGCCCGCAAAGAATATAAGGGAAGTCGGGTATGTTGAATTCGTGCTTCAAAAAAAGTATTAGCAAGGAAGATCGTGCTCAGATATAACCATGCACCAGAATTTGTTGGCGACTCCTCAGCTGTGTCAGTACTTCTTAAGAGACTTGTTGGCCTTGTTTCGTGTCACGGGTATGTAGTTCATCCAAGACGTCTGTGCGACTCACTGCTTTTCGCTTGGCGACGTCTCTTGAGAAATCTCCAGATGGTCCATTTCGAGCACTAAAGGCTGCGGCGCGATAGACCGAACCGGGGTTGCTTAAACATCAAATTTGCGGTCTCTTGTGCTTGACGATGCCGAATGAGGACAGCGTTCTTCACCTGCTCAAGTAATTGCTGTAATACCTAGCTTATGATGCTCGTTTGATGTCATTTGATGGCTTCCATGCCCATACACTCCTAATTTACAACATCAAAACAAGCCATTCACATTCGCCGTGCGAATGGTTGCAGTCGACTTGCTGGTCGAGGGTGGGTTTCTACTGAGGCTGCTCTCATTTGGTCACCAAGGGCAATTTTTTTATGTAGCTTCGACCTGTTGTGGAAGATTTATTGATAAATCACCTGTCGGCAAGAGTACTTTGAACTATCCCTATCTCAGCAAGGAAATTCCGATTACTTGAAGTGGTGCATATGGTTGTTTCGATGTCGCTATGTTTCTAGGTGGGATATGTTTACAGCAATTCGATGCGTGCGAGCACAGAATAGCGTGCAAAAGCATGCGTGGCCATGAAATCGTGTCACTGCACATTTTTACTTTGAGGTTTTTTTTCTCTGGAGGAAAATCTTCGATTTGGTTGTTTTGCTCATAATGCTAAGCGAAAAGTGCATCACACACGTTGTGGACTCAGTGCCTTACTAAGCGTTTCGTAAAAAGCTTCAGCCGCCACAAGCGCTGTGACGGACATATGGGATCTTTTGAAAAACTTCGACAGATCCTGTGAATAACGAATATTGTGTATTTAATTATTTAAGTTTCAAATCGAGTCGCAGTAAACGGCATACAAAGGGCATTCGGTGCCAGGGTTAAAACATTGCTCCTATTAGTCATCTAAAGTAAGTTAGTAGTCATTGGTACTATGGAGCTTATCCGAGTCATATTTATCTGATAGAAACATGTTAATAGTAGGCCTTCTGGTTTTTTGGTAATATATTTGTCGCATCCTTTTACCATATTATAGGGCCTGAAAACGGACTGACTTATTTGTTAATTTATTCCTTCAAAAGGGATCCAGCCGGCGACGTTACCCAAGCTTGAGAGGGTTACAAAAGGTGGTTTGACAATGTATTTTCAAAGGCACCAGCACTTGTACTTTTCATAGTCGAGGCGAATAAATAATTCATTTATTTCATGTTCACCATAACAAGGCCTTCTGGAATATTTTATCTTTGGCGTTTTACTAATTTGCTGCTGCACATCACTTGTGTACAATGTCACCGCTCTTAAGCACCCAAAGCTCTGGTAATACAGTAGTCATTGGCTATGAACTGTAAATCTGGAGGTCTGCTTTAGTTTGCGGTTTCTCGACACGGGGGGCTGCTTGCTTGTATGTCGGGGCAAACTACAGTCTATTTTGTCGCTTGTTGAGGTCACAGCAACCTCCATAAATACACAGCAGGCAGTAAATACTGGCTCCTTGTGAGTCTGAAGGGTTTTTTAGTGATTGGAAGAAGGATCGTTTGCGCAGTATGTTGAATAGTTACCTTTTCTTGTGACCAGAGAGATTTCTGTGGCAACTATTCAATTCCGGGAAACTCCTTGGGCTGAAAACAATTTCTGATAACAAATGGAGTGCCGACCGCAGAAATTAATGGCATCACGTATCTGAGTCATAAGGCGCAAAGAACCTCGCCGCTAATGAAAACTTCGCTGTGCCGTTGTAGTTGACTAAGGCAATACGATACAAGGAAAATCTTGGTTTAAATTATTATCACACAACGCAAGCTGCGGTCTCTAGACAATTGCAAAAAACGCTCTAGCTCGTACAAAATGTTACTCCACACAAGTCGCGTCCCTCTACCCACCTCTGGGAAAGTATTACCCCCACCGTGGCACCCCCTACCATCCAGCAGTGCATCGCCAACTAACTCCATCCCTTGCTCCTAAGCTCACTTCCACGTAAGACCTGTTAGCGGTCAGCTCACAACTTCCCGTTTGCTATCACGGCGTACCTGCTATAAACGGCCGGATTAGAGGGTTAACCAGGTAAACCTTTGTTAGTTATCATCTCAACTGCCTCCCGCCCTGCCTCCAGGCCAGTTAGTAAATCTGCATTGCTGAACCCATTGTTGCCGTTACATCTAGCGCTAAATTCGAATGGGAGCAGTTTTCTCCGTCTTGCATACCCTCCTGCTGCAATGTTACCCTTGTTTCTTTGTACAGTGAATTCTCTTTTCATCATCGTGGTTACCGACATCGCCATCATTGCCATCGTCGACGTCGTGTCGTCATCAGGCTGTGTTCGTCACAGGGCAAAGGTCTCCCCAAAATATTCACAAATACTTTGTTTCTTACTTCTACGCTCTTTTTTCAACCAAAATATTTTAGATGATCTTTTGCAGAGAATTTTATAATTTTATGTCTTCCCCTACTTTGTGCAGCACGTATTAGTAGACGTGATGTTACACCTATGGGCATCCTATTGTTAACATTCTTGTCATACAAAAAACAAGTAATTATGGCATTTACTCTCATATAGTTTAGCATGGCCAAGCCATATGAATACGTCTTTCGTATGTGTCAGAGTAACTTCAACACTGAGTTCAAGGCCAGTGCTTTGTAAGGGTAACACAGAAAAAAGCCGCAGCTCATTAAAAACGATACATTTTGGTAAAATACGTAAACGGAAGTGTCCCCAAACTGGCTTCGTTCTTCTTGCCACAAAACACCTCCAACTGTATCCCCTCCTGCTCCCGATGTTCATGCTGCACCTCTCTCCACCAACTGAACTCCGCTTTCTATAGCTCCCCTTGAATGTTTATTATGCTTGATCTCAGTATATCTTACCCTTCTTCCCTCTAATCATTCACTTCCAGCACTTCTCGACTCAAACCTCATTGAGTCGAGACGACCCCATTGAGCCGATTCAAAGACCAGTGCAATATCAAGAAAAGCGGCAAATCGCAAGAGGTGCGTATAAATTGAAGGAGTACAGACCAAAAGTTTTGAAGGCGACATGAATTGGGAGATTGATTGGTGTAAACACTCATACATCTTTTAGAAAATACCAATGGCCAATACATCCTAGAACATATTTAGAATCACTTTTAAAGTGTGCGAAACGCAACCGACCAGCAACCGGAGGACCTCGCGCAATGAACATTGCCAAGATGTGGAATAACTAAACAACCTCCAAATAAACAACATTCAAACACGTCACGACATTGTGTTGACCGCTTCGGCACTGCCGCCGTTTCTCGACGGCTTCCGCTCCGATAGGGGGTCCGAACTTTTGATGTCGATCAACCAACGATCGATTGTTGGCAGCCGAGGCTCCGGGATTTCGTTGGCTCATCGGGCACCTGGCCGGGGCCTAAGTTCTACAGCGATTTCAGGCACTATCTTTTTATTGCTTTTTATAACACTGAACGAGAAAACGTTCCGGGGAGACGATAAGCGCACTGAGATAGCCGCACGCTCACTCCGCAGGCGTTGGCCATGGTTGCAAAGTGGCGCACGCCGGTACAGGTAGCTAGAAGGATCAGCCGCTGCACGAAATTAGGTGAAGTCACAAAGAAGGCAGCACATACATGAGGTAATGATGTAATGCGAATTTCATTCGAAATCGGCATCTGCGCCGCTTTCAAACGCGGAAATCGACTATTTTGCCGCAGTGACAAGCCTAACGCATCTGTAGACAGACCTGTAGGCACACCGGCCGGCTGCTCCCAGCGCGCGTCTCCCCACACTGTTGCAAGTTTAGCTGACCGTTTTTAATGGTCTGCTCCACTCCGAAAACAAGTGGGAGCGTCATTGCGCATGCGTGGCGCGCCTGTCTGCGATCGGCACTCGCTCCGGTTGCGCTGACAGGGTCGCCAGTATCGTAGCGGACCGTCGAAAACGGTCACCTAAAACTCTCTCATCTCTCGAGCTTCCCGCGTAGTGTTCTTGCAGCGGCAGTGATTTGCACTCTCAGCGCATGCATCACGTCCACGGTCGTTTTAAATGCAGAGCATTTCTTTAACTCACATGTAGCGCCCGCCGTGCGTCAGCAACAGCTCAGCGCGCAGGCGCGCCCTCTCCCCCACTCCTCCTCTCCCGCATCACGCTACCCTCCTCGCTCTCAACAACAGGTCCGCACTCCTCCCCCTACACTATATTAAAAAGTAATACTTATCGGCGCCTGGTTTTGAACCCACGACCCTGCGGCCGGAACACAAGGTACATGGTGCTCTACCCACTGCGCCACAAAGCCGACACAGATTGAAAGGCTACGAACGCGTTTTATATCCTTGACTCATTCAAACTACGTCAAGAAGCTGCTGATACAACGCATTCACTACCACCAACTCCCCAAACTCTAAACGTTAACGCAATACACCCACCCCCTATGCGAAGCATTTACTCGAGTCCCCCTCGCGGGGAGATGGGCCCATTTTTTTTAATTAAGCGGTTACTATATCAATACGTAGGGGCATTAGCAGAAACTGCCGCCGACGCGGAATCGACAGGGCTACGGCAGCTCTGCTCTTTGATATCCGTCCGACAGTCACGTGGGCACCTTTGATTATGCAAAATCCAGCTTTTTGCAGCACCCGCTGACACAGAAATTGTTACTGACCACGTAAAAAACGGCTTTATTTAAACAACCATCGCACGCTATAAAAAGTAGGTTTCTACACGTGATAAATAGGTAGTTAGCTACTTATCGCTACAAAAAAATAAGATGCATTTTTTTGTTTCAAAGCTTTTTTAATGCTGCTTCAGATAAAGGAAAGTTGGTTTTGTTGACTCTATTGTTTTGAAAACAAAACGGAGAATAAATGACCACAGTTTTTCTAGAAGATCGCAAAGTTTAATCTGGGCTTGATGTGTTTTCAATGTTCATTTCAGGTTAGATGCGAAGTAACCTGGCGCATCTTTCCCCGCGGATGTGGGGCAAGTATCAACATTCACTGCCCTTATGAAGCAACAAGGTGAGCAGTTCTGTTGAGAGGCATTTATTGTGGCATGCTGTGCTTGTTTTGTGCCTCCAAATTCGTCCTTCAACGTGAAAGGACCTTGCAGTACTTACCGAGGAAACCCAAAACACAAGGCATAATGTCGAGAAACAACCGGATATTACTGAGAAAATCCAATTAGTAGCTGCCCGTAATACCACCGGCAAATTCGTAGGGCAGTATTTAATGTTGATGAGGAGGACCTTTTGCGATATGGCACATTTATGGCCTGACAAAGGAAGCCTGCAAAAACAGTGATTGTCTGGCAACTAAGATTACGAACTTTTTTACTGAAATGCTGCGGATGAAATGTCCCCAGATAGAACGTTATCAGAGACTCGGCAGAAATCAATAAGATTGTTCTCGCCCTGTCACACTTAAGCTCCTTGATTATCGTGATAAATTGATCATATTTAACAGTTTGAAAGCTCAAAAGAAATAAAATTTATAATAAAGAAGATTTCTCTTCACGAGTTCGTACTCTGCGTAAAAAACTGGGGACGCCGCTGCTTCATTTTGTGTTATAGGTTGTTCTACTAGCTTGAGGTTTGATTACAATATAATAAAGAAAGCTCGGTACTGGTGGGACGAAGCTCCTTGTCAAAGCACCTGGTGTGCCGAATAATTCCGATGCGATGCCCTCGTCTGCTGCATCCGGTTCGGAACTCCGTTTCTCTCGCTGTGAACCCTCCCCGACAGCAGTGCCTTCTGTCTCCGGTTGACGCCGTGCCGGCAGGAATAAAAATTTCCTTCTTCTAAATTTAAACACTAGGAGCGTAATAAAATATTACCCAGCCTTCTGGCCCTGGTTTCCGCGCATTCCCCTACATCATCTGCATAACTGAAACGTGGCTGCATGATGGTGTTCTCGATTCCGAGTTCACAACCCCAGGGTACACGGCAGTTCGCACTGATCGACTCGTAGGGAAAGGGGGTGGTGCTGCTCTTCTCTTTCATCATCATCATCATCATCATCATCATCATCATCATTATCAGCCTATCTACGTCCGCTGCGGGGCAAAGGCATCTCCCATTATTCTCCAATTACCTCTGTCCTGTGCCAACTGTGCCCAATTTATCCCCGCAAACTTCTTGATCTCATCTGCCCATCTAACTTTCTGCCGCCCCCTGCAACGCTTGCCTTCTCAAGGGATCCAGTCTGTTACCCTTAAAGAACAATGGTTATCTTGCCTTAGCATTACATGCCCTGCCCACGTCCATTTCTTCTTCTTAATTTCTACTAATATGTCCTTAACACGCGTTGGTTCTCTCACCCTCTCCGCTTTCTTCTTGTCCCTTAACCTTACACCTATAACCTTCCGTTCCATTGCTCGCTGAGTCGTCCTCAATTTAAGTTGAACCCTCTTAGTCAGCTTCCAAGTTTCTGCCCCGTAGGTGAGTACCGGTAAGATGCAGCTGTCATACACTTTCTTCTTCAGGGACAATGGTAGGCTGCTGTTCATTCTCTGATAATGCCTGCCGAATGCACTTCACCCCAATCTTATCCTTCTAATTATCTCTCCCTCATGGTTGGGATCTGGGGTCACAACTTGGCCTAAGTGGATATATTCACTTACCACTTCCACTGCCTCGCCACCTATCTCAAACCGCTGTGCTGTCCCGAGGTTATTGATCATTACTTTAGTTTTCTGCATATTAATTTTCAGGCCCACGGTTCTACTCTGTTCGTCCAGTCACAGAACAGGGAGGATTTTAGAGAAGCAAAGGTCTAGCTTTGCCTGTAGTGCCAGAAAAAGCGTAGTGGCGGCGTCGTGAACTACCGAGAAAGCCCGCTTGATGGCGCTGTAAACAAGGCTTTGTAAACATGGCGGATGCTTTTTGCACAGGCCGCTGGAGCTCCTTAATAACATGGCTGCCCTCGCACGGCAGCCGCCGGATCGCTGCTCCTCCTGGTTCCTGGCATTCCTGGCTGGCACGCATGGCCGCGTGTTTACTTGCGCCGCGCTAGTGAAGTGATGTTACGCCAGGTGACCAGATGGCCTCGACTGGCACAGACCACAGTGAGCAGCAAGTGAGAACAAATCGTTAATTGACATCCGCAAGATTACAGAAGCCAGGACATCATTTTATTTCGATCGCTGCAATTTTACGTCGATTTCGTGAGAACATTTTTTTTTGCCATAACAACTCGTTTACTTGCGCTAAGATTTCGAAGGAAGGGCACACACTGCTTCCAATATTCTGCTGCCCATATCTTTTTTTCTTTTTGGACGTCGCAACAAGTTACGAAGGACACAGACGCTTGGAAATTCTCTCGGATTAAAGCGATAGTTATTGCGAACTCCATCGCTTACTGCGAACATATCTGCATTTGAACGTAGCAATGGAACTAAAATCCGTGAGCGAGTGTTTGAGGCACGGCGTTTTTTTCTCTATCTCTTTTGGGGGGTGCGACAGGCCCCAAGCACGCGCTAAGCAGCATCACAAGTTTCAAGAAAAAGAATAAAAACACCTACTGCGTTAAAAATATTTGTCTGACTTTTTTTACCAACACTAAAAATTTTAAAAGTACTTCGATATGCTCTGTTGCGGGAAAATTGCTAAATACCTAATTGCTAACTAGTTTAATTACAGTAATGCTTTTTGAATGTCCCATTATTATACTTGATGCTGGCATAAACAGTAGCTTTACCGTTCAACAATAGGATGTACATAACGGTGGTAACAGCTGTTTATTACGCTCTAGGGTGGTTACGAATCATGTGCGGTAATTAACACTCATGAATGAGATATTTCACTTGCCGATGACATATAGAATGTAATTAAACATGTTCGGTCTAAATAATTTTATCTTCATATTTACACAGTAAAAATGCGACATGAAATTTAATTTCCATAAGCAAGAGAGGATAAATATGATTTCAGAACCCAGCTGCCCAATAACGTATTACACACCCTGTGTTGTATCGCACTTGGACGTCGAAGAGCCACATTGTTGGTTCCATTACCCTGATTTACACCGTTTGCTGCAAGTTGAATTTCACCTTGTTATTCTTGTATTCTTTTTGTTCTCATCGTCTTATTTTTTAGTATGCGTTGCAACGCTGACTATACTTCGGCCAAGAGCCCCCCCCCCCCCCTCCCCTTATGTAATGCCCTTTCAGGTGTAAATAAATGAACTGAAATGTTGAATTTTGCCAGTAGTAATATGGATGGCCTGATACTGTATTGACAGTACAATTTTAAAAGCACTTTTTATGCTTCAGTGATTGATAAATGCGAAAAAAACATGCACATCAGTAAGCAAGACTTACAAATACGATTTGGCGCTGCAATGCATGGACTGCACTGCACAGTTCGGTACACGACTTAAAGTTCTTAGTCTCTTTGTAGGTTCAACCAATAGTATCTACTATCTTCAATTCCTTACAATTTAGAACAATACCTGCCTGCATGCACTATTTTTGCGAGTGACATCATGGTGCATATATAGTTTTCACCAACTTGTGCAACAAATTGCACTCGGTGGCTACATGTAAAATTGCGCCCTGGAGGGAACTGAGATTTTCACACGCTTACTGAGTGTAGCAGTGGAACCCTTGTTATATTTGATACAAAAAGCCCTTGCAAGGTATTCGCAGGCAATCCAACCAACTCGCTAAAGCAATCTGCCCTTGAGGTACAAAGCCCCACACCTCCTCATTCTTCACTTTTGCCACAAGCTTATCCCTGTTTCTAGATGACCCGGGCTACTACATCTCCAGACCTCCAAGACAAACTCTGACCCCTCACATTTCTTTGTGTACAAAGGTTTAAAGGCCACCTGCAAGGTCCACACAGCGCTATTAACAAAGGAGACACCTACTCGATCACCAGAGCATAGAATCATAGTGTCTATCAGAAATGAGCTGCTCCAATAAAGCTTACTTCCTCTCAGCTTCTTGCACGAACTTGCTTTAGGCTAACAGGAGCTGTACAGTTGGTCTTACAGCAATTTTTTGGGGCGAAGTGTTGTAAATGTACAGAGAAAGTGAAGTACTCTTGAGCAGCAGTGAAAGGGAATGGAATAAAGTAAACTAGAACCCGCATTTGCTTCCTTACATTTGCCAATGTGTACACATCGTGATTTATTAATAAACGTTGAATTTCGGGGCTAGAGTGAGCTTAGTGGCTAGCTAGATAACAATATCACATCGCACATTTTGATGCATGTCAATTTTTGCAGTATACAGAATACTCGCCCGAAGTTAAATATTTTTAGACACCGAATATCGTGTTCTTGAATTGAACAACTATTCCATTCATACCCAGAAGTATGCACATCACATGTATGAACGCATTGATATATGCTGACCTTCTTTTTATCATTTGGTGAAAATACCTGGCACTTTGTAACATTTATCTACAGGCAACATAATACATTTGCTCGCGCTGAGAACTTGATCTGGTCGCCTTCCGGTGTGTGCTTCCTTGTTCTTTGGTTGTATCTGCAAAAAAAATCAAGGAATGAATGAAAAATGTAAATTAAATTGGAAGAACGAATAGTTAAGAGAATCATGTCACACAAATTCAGAGAAACAAATATAAGTGGAAGTTAAATAACATAAACACACCAGTCGGGCGCATGGCTGTCATATCAGGCAAGCACGAAGAGTTGAAATGGCCTGCCAGTCCTTGGTGCAGTTGTTGCGTGCGCCGACAATGTTGAAGGTTCAGCCAGAATGTCTAAATTAACACCGACCTTTGAAAAAAAAATAACGCAGTATTTTTGAGTTCACGCGTATTAACCATGACGCAAGCATCATCTGTAACAAGGCATGCTAATATAACCTAACTCGCATTACCACGTATCTATGAAGGCAAACTTTAGTTGTAGCAAAGCGCTGTTGACTATATGCTCACGAACGCGTCAAAGCAGAAAGGCAACAGTTAGGTAAAGCTCAGGGGAATTACTGTCTTTTGTCAGCCTCAAAAGGTCCTGCCGAAATAATGCCACACCTGTTGAGGCAAATGCGCCCACAACTTTTCGGGTTCTAGATAGTCAGAAATCTTGGAGAAGGGCCAGGACAGTTGAGAGTAATAAGACAATATTCCAGCGGAAGTCATGCACAAATGAGGTATTGACGACGACAACGGTTTTGTTTGCACCGTCTTTCTAGCGCAGTGTATAACACTCACCTTCTGTTGGAAGAATCAAATATTCTGGCCTCGACAGCTGCCTTCCGATGCAGAATTTCCCGCAGTTGTCACACCACAAGCACTCAATTCCCGTGTTTTGCCAATCCTCTCAAAAACTGATGGACGCAAAAGCACATAACAGCTATAACAGTCACGAGACCAGTGCTCCGAGCACATAGAAACGGTGGGCCGTTGCAGCGGTTTCAATTTGAATTGTCGGCTTTGTGGTTGCGAATTTAGAAGTTAGGTGGTGCACCAGTCGGCTGTTCGTAAAAACTTGCGCACATTTTTGCTCAACGGATGTTTGATGCGAAACTTGTTAATAATATTTTTAATCAACACATTGTAAACGAACTGCGTTGGCTCTTTGAGTCACGGAATGAATGTTTTGTATTCTATACCAAAAGTAACCTTTCGCTTGCGCCGTCTGGTGGACTTGATGGTCGAAAACTACGTTGTAGGTTGGTCACGTGGGGCGTCGATTTTTACGCCGCCTATAGGGAAGACAGGGAACGTCCGAGCTTGAGAGGCCTGGTCCAGTGCGGAAAGCATGCTTTGCTATTCGTCCCCCGAGTTACTTAGCAAGGCAATGTCATCAGCAAATCTGAGGTTACTGAGGTATTCTCCATTAACCCTTACTCCCACCTGTTCCCAATCCAACGTTCTGAATACTTCTTGTAAACATGCTTTAAATAACATTGGAGAGGTGTGTCTCCTTGTCTGACAACCTTCCTTATAGGTATTTTGCTCCTCTCCTTATGGAGGATGATGGTAGCTGTGGACCCATTGTAGATATCCTCTAGTATTCTTACATAATGCTCATCTACCCCCTGGTTCCGTAGTGCCTGAATGACTGCTAGAGTTTCGACCGAGTCAAATGCTTTCTCATAATCTATGAAGGCTATATATAGGGGTTCAGTATACTCAGCGCACTTCTCTATCACCTGATTGGTCATGCGAATATGGTCCATTGTTGAATAACCTTTACGGAACCCTGCTTGTTCTTTAGGTTGACTGAAATCTGAGGTTGCAGAAATTCTGTTAGCGATTACCTTGGTGAGTACCTTGTAGACGACTGACAGTAAGCTGATCGGCCTGTACATTTTCAAGTGCTTCATGTCGCCTTTCTTATGCATTAGGGTGATGTTCGCGTTCTTACAAGATTCCGCTACACTTGAGGTCATTAGGCATTGCGTATACAGGTTTGCCAGTTTTTCAAGTACAATTTCTCCGCCATCCTTCAAGAGGTCTGCTGTTATCTGATCCTCACCAGGTGCTTTGCCCCCTTTTATTTCTTTCAAAGCCTTCCTTACTTCTGTCGTTTCTGGTGGGATGTCTATCTCCTCTGAACTACTGTCTCGTTCGGCATTATCCTGAATGTCCCGGCTACTCTACAGGTCCCTATAAAACTCCTCGGCCACTGTGACTATTTTATCCCTATTTGTGATGACTTTGCCTTGCTTATCTTTAAGTGCATACATCTGATTTTTGGCTTCCTCTTTTTTGGCTACCTCCAATTCTTTTTGGCTACCTCCGTTCTCTACAGCCTATTCGATCCTCTCCATATTATACTTCCGTATGTCAGCTGTCTTACGCTTATTCATTAACTTCGAAAGCTCCGCTAGTTCTATTCTGTCAGCTGCGGTAGAGGGTGTCATGGTTTGCCATTTCCTAATTAGATCTTTCGTCTCCTGTGAAAGTTTACCAGTATCCTGTCTAGCCATAGTGCCCCCGACTTCTACTGCACACTCCGTGATAATGCGTGTAAGGTTGTCGCTGGCTTCATGTGTCGAAAGCTCGACTTCATCGTTAAGAGCTGAATATCGGTTCTGCAGCGCGATCCTGAATTCTTCTGCTTTACGTCTTACTGTTAGCTCATTTATCGGCTTCTTTCGTACTAGCTTGTTGCGGTCCCTCTCAAATCTAGCCTAATTCGAGATCTTACCATACGGTGGTCACTACACCTTACCCTTCCGAGCACTTCTACATCCTGCACGACGACAGGGTTATCGCATAATATGAGGTCTATTTCATTTTTATGCTCCTCATTCGGGCTCCTCCAGGTCCACTTCAAACTCTCCGTTTACAGAAGAAAGTATTCATTATGCGTAGGTTATTCCGTTCTGCAAACTCAACTAGTAGGTCCCCCCTGCTATTTCTACAGCCCAGACCATAGTTCCCAACTGCCTTGTCTCCAGCCTGATTCTTGCCTACTTTAGCATTGAAGTCCCCCATAACTACGGTATATTGTGTTTTTACTTTAGCCAATGCCGATTCCACATCTTCATTGAAGCGTTCCACTTCTTGGTCGTCGAAGCTGGATGTGGGCGCGTAGCCCTACACCTCCTTGAGCTTGTACCTCTTTTTGAGCCTAATTACAAGACCTGCTGTCTTTTCGTTATGCTTTAGTATTCTTCTATTTTGCCAGCTATGCTTTTATTGACTAGAAGTCCCACTCCCAGTTCTCTTCTGTCCTCTAGACCCCGGTAACATAGGACGTGTCCATTTTTCAGCACCGTAAATGCATTCCTGCCTTCCTAACCTCGCTAAGCACTATTACATCCCATTTAATGCCCTCTAATTCCTCGAACAACCCGTCTAGACCCGCTTCGCTAAATAAGGTTCGCGCGTTAAACGTTGCCAGGTTCAGATTCCACTGGCTGCCCGTCCAGATCCAGGGATTCTTAGCACCCTCTGCTGCGTCACAGGTCTGACCGCCGCCGTGGTCAGTTGCTTCGCAGCCGCTGGGGACTGACAGCCGAGGGTTAATTGGCGTATTCATGGGAGGTTGTGGCCATTACTACACCAGGGTGGCCAATCCTGCTCTGGTGAGGGAGTGCATTGCCGGCAATTGTTGCCGGGGTCAGACCGCACCCCAAGCCCCTTTGTGCAATTCCGTCAATACGCGGATTTTTTTTTATCCGGTGGGAATTGTCCGGCACCGGGATTCGAACCACGGTCCTTCTGCACGCGAGGCGGATGCTCTACCTCTACGATCCCTGCCCTGATCCCTGCGATCCCTGCCCTGATCGTATACTGGTTAGTACCTTGCGTTGTGCTCTTCTCTTTCGTTCGGACTTAAAATTTGCTTTGATTCCAGGCCTCGCCGACACGCAGTCTATTTGGTGTGATAATTTGACTCGATAAATGTGCAATTGTCATTAGCATTTTCTATCGGCCTTCCACCTCTACTATTGAAACGTTACAAATTCTAATAACTTCATGTATGATAGCACTTTTAGTGCATACAACTACGCTTGCATTACTGATTTTATTGCCCCAGGAATCCACTGGCGTTCCCTTTCTTCTCATGGTAGGAAATTGTATTTGCAGAGAACGTATTGACTTTAGAGTATCCTTCGGCTTAACTTCAATTCTACATGGTGCCATCATTTTGAATGCTGTTTTCGACCTCGTAATTTTAAGCTCCACCCTCTCGTATAAAAGCTTTAACTTTGAAAGAATTGATAGCTTGTCTTACCATCAGACTTACCCTTGCATGCGATATCAATAAACCGTGATAAATTTTCACTTCGTTTCGTTACGTTTTAGATGGTTTGGATGATGCGCACGATGACTTTGTGCTACTCAGCGGTTCAGGCGAGATGATGCACTAATTACCATTTTTGGAAACCTAGTAAAACCACGCATTACAGAGTATATGCCTCTAAAGACTAACAAAAAAAACCACTGACGTCACCTGGATGAACCGCGATCTTTACACTTATCTCGTAGAGTCCGGAGACTTAGGCGCTGCAAATCGTCCAGCAGTCCTGAAAGCATTATCAGGTCTACTCAGTCCAAGGGGGAACTTCTAAAGCAGCAAAATATTGCCAAAGCCTTTTTTTGTGTTCAACTACAACTTTTACTATCCGATAATCCCCGCAAATTTTAGCACTCCGTCTTGCCTCGTGATGCCTCATGCAATTCTTTCAAAATTCCACGGCAGATTCACAAATATTCCGGCGGCAATTTCAAACACTTTTATTTCGTTTTTTCAGTCTGTTGTTACAGTCGACAATCTGGTTGTTTCTTCTTTTTTCCACTTTGAACTCAACGTCTCCTGTTCACAATATAGCGGTCAGTGAAGAGGCCATATTAGCTCTTGTAATTATTGTGGATACAAAAAAATGTAATGAACCCGGTTGTGTAACTAACATGTTTCTCATTCCCTACTCTCTGTGGACCTCTTGCTACCTTACAATAATTTTTAATAAATCCCTAAAATCTAGTAGCGTTCCCAGATCTTAGAAAAACGGCAAAATAGATCCTTTAAATAAATATTTTGACAATCCAGTCTTCAGCAATTATAGGACCATTTCGCTTACCCGTCATTCTCGCAAGCTATTAGAGCACAATATTTACAAACACATCATTCAACTTCTGGAATTTAACAATCAATTGTCTACGTACATGTATTCAGGCATGGTTATGGCACCGTGACCCAATTAACTGAATTTGTGCACATCGCTAGTCACGTAGATATTGGTAATCAAGTTGACGCATTATTCATTGACTTTTAGAAAGCGTTCGACAGTGTACTCACTCTAAATTACTACTTAAATAAACACCATAATGAACAACCCACAACAAGTTGCTTGGATTTCTAGGTTTCTTTCTGACCACTCCCAATAAGTTTCTTACAACTCGGCTGACTGCAATGTTGTTAGTGTTTGTTCAGGAGTGCAGCAAGGTTCCGTACTCGGACCACTATTGTTTCTTCTGTAAAATAATTATTTGTCTATTAACGACAGTTCTAAAGTTCGCCTGTATGCTGATGATTGTGTTTTGTATGAATCCATTGACTCTCTTGAATCTCATAGTCGTTTAAATGATTCATCTACCTGTACAAATCTGTGCCCATGTCTTTCTCAAATAGCAAGTTCCCTTCTTGCTTCGCGTATTCTTTTAACGGATCCCACCCAAAAAAAGTAACAGAATACAGATATCTTGGTGTTATTCTTTCTAGTGATCTATCTCTGTCTCTACACATTAATTCTATATGCCTGCGATTTTTTTTTAAAAATTGGTTATACAGGGCGAACGCTGTCCCAATCCCCAAAATGCACTAACTTACTAATGTATAAAACATTAATTCGGCCCGTGCTTGACTACGCATTCCCCGTATGGAGCCCTATACAAGAAGAGCGATATCGATAAAATTGAGGCCATTCGAAAAAAAGCCATCAGATTCATTTGTATTCGTTATGACAGTTACTTCTCGCCTTCCCCTGCCCTTTCGCGATTCTTCAACAATGGTTTTACGCGCCATGAGCACTTCAGGACTCGTACCATCACCCCCTTCCTGCCTACACCTGGCGTCCATTTTTGGCCTCGCCACCCAAATGGATCCATCTGTTCGAGAATTTCCGGCCCTCATCGGGAGCCACGCTATTCGTGCCGAACTGTCGCAAGGACCTTCTACTTCACAGCTTCGGTGTAGAAGGCCAGCGGATACTTCACACATTCTCGCTTCCGTCTTCAGACAATGGTAAACCCGGTGAACCAAAAACTGATAATAAATCAGGTGATAGCAAGGAAAGTAGGGACACAATGCCTGAAGCTTTGGTGTACGGTAACACTGTCACAGCGTTCCATGGGAACTTCGCCACAAGTCTGTCAAGTACTCGATGCGTACGTTACATCATTACGTGGCTTTCTGCTACGTGCAGTTTTCCTTCTCAGCGAGATTCACTGCGGGACCATTTAATTCCGGGTGTTTTATCTCCCAGCTTGTGCAAGCGGTTGCTTCTTGAAGGGTTTTCACTATCGTTCGCTAGAGCTGTATTTATAGCGACGCATATTCACTAAACATCCAATGATCCCCAGAATTTGCAACTGCAGATCCGACAGGTAAATTCTCGCAAAACTACGTCCCGCCCGAAACCGTACTCAGACGGCGTTTTGAAGTGTTCACACAGCCAACAGGCACATTGTTACCGCAGTGATTTATCCCAGTACAATGATGCTTCATTTCGCTCTCCCGCCAAAATCAACCGTTATCATTGTTGCATTATGAGGAGTCATTCCACTCTGCATGGAATATTGATGTCACTTCGGCTCGTGAAGTAGACGACGAACATTCGCCCACTGAGGAAGAATTGAACATTCTAACTGTAACGACGTCCACTCGGCATACAGTAGCAGTAGTTTGAATGAACATAACTTTCTTCGTATATGCAGGGCATCCGTCTCGATATGAGGCATGATCGGTTTAGCAAAATTTTGATGGGCAGGGGCTTTCTGCCCCTCGCCATTGATTAGTTTATTATTGTAAGGAATCAATTCCGGTGTATGATTGCTTCTTTGCAGATTCACCGTACAATACCTGCACAACGTCAACTTTTTATGTGGTTGAAGGGTTTTATGTGCTCTTCGGTATTCATACAATCAAGGCCCTCGGTGTGCAGATTGATGGCTGGCCAATAAAGTGCCTAGAAACGAGACCGCTACATACAAATGCTCGAAAAGTGCCGTCCTTTGTCATGTCAGAGGGGCCGCAGCCCCTCTGACGCAGCCACCTTCCCTCGGAATTGCTTCGTGCGTTTGGTGCGATTTTGAATGCAGAGATTGGCCTCCCGCAAGGTTTTGTGCACAGTGTGAAAATGCGATCGACAGTACTGCCAGTTGCTTCAAAACTCAGGCACCTTTCGCTCTCACTTCTGCCAAGAGTCTCGGGAGAACTCCGCCCCTTAAAACAAATAGACGTGATAGCGCAAGTAGAGGCTTCGGAATGGGGGCCTCCGTTTGCTGTGGTTGAAAAGAAAAATAGAGTCTTGCCTCCATGCGAAAATTCTTGACAGGTAAGCAAAGCTGTCGGAGCTCGTTGCATTCCTCTTTCTCACACAATTAAATATTGCATAATACAGTGGGAGCAGCTCGCTATCC
The DNA here is from genome assembly GCF_048455015.1 of Haemaphysalis longicornis. NCBI lineage: Eukaryota > Metazoa > Arthropoda > Arachnida > Ixodida > Ixodidae > Haemaphysalis > Haemaphysalis longicornis. Next base: position 81,171,749 of record NW_027526460.1, on the reverse strand, counting down.
TAATCTTAACGTCGCATCTACTTACCATTGCCTCATGTTTCACCCCGAGAGCCACGATATAACACCATTTATAACACACGACGCCCTCTTTCGTTTCAAGCGCGTGTTTTCGTCTGACTTCAGCGCACCTGCATATAACAGTACGATTTTAAAAATTCTCCAAGGTTGTAGCGGCGTACTGCTTCAAATCAACATCATTGTGTTTGGTAAGGGCAGAGAGGAGCCCATGACGAACCTCGTGGCAGTGCAGAAGCTGATTAAAGAGTCAGGACGCACACTAAACCCAGGAGTGTCAATGACACGCAGGTGTTTGCGCTTTCGGGCCATCGAATAGAGTCAAACGTTATTGTGCATTGAGGGAAGAGGTTGCTTAAATCAAGACCCTCGAGCCCTCACTGACCCATCCAGCCTTCGATCATTTCCTGGATTATTCGAATATTATTCTAGGCTCATTTCCAACTTCGCCGACATTGTCGAGCCACTGAGTGTTCTGCAAAGAAAGGGGCAGCAATTTGTATCGCCTGTCAAGATAGACACTAGTGTCAGAATGACCAAAACCGCGGTGGCATATAGCGCTATGCTAAGGATGTGCGATGCAACTCTTCTAGTTGTAGCGTCCACGACGCTACTACAGCGGTGTTTGGAGCCGTCCTACAACAGGTAGACGGACATAAACTGCGCACTGCCACTTTCGCGTCTCGAGTGCTATCGACAACTCAAAGGAAATTTCTGTAGGAGAACGGGAAGGGCTTGCCTGTGTTTGGGAGTACGAGCAGTGGCATGTCTGTCTGTTGGGACGCCACTTCGCGTTGCTCACTGACCACCAAGTATTATTGGTATTGCTTTAACTCAAGGGACCGGGGTGCGCCGCTCGCAGATATCGCGATTTGCAAAACGTCTGCAACGGAAAGTCTATACATTCAAGTACAACAAGAAGTGGTAAAATAAAGTGGCGGACGCATTGTCACACTTGCCCGGATAATCTTCACAGGAAGAAGAAACAGATGTTAGATGAGATGGTATTAGTTCCCGAAATTCCTTCTTCATTCCCAAAGAACAGTTTGAACAGGCCCAGTTGCAAGATAGCACGTTGCAACAAAGCAAGATCTGTGAGAAATCGCCATCGCCGGCGCACAAATATTTATCATCCGAATTTCAGCTGTTCTTTAAAGTACGTGATGAACTTTTAGGGGTGTACTTTCGGAGTGCGCCGCCGCCGGCGAGCTTGTTGCAAATTGTGTTTGAACCTCCCGCGCAAATATCACGTGGTGCGGATTATCGCCGCACAAGGGAGCAACAAGAATGTATTGCATATCGTGGTTGAACCTCCTGCGCAAGCGTACGTCGTTTGGAATAGCGGAGAATGGAACAGCGTCTGGGGAAAGTGTCGGGAGGGCGCTCCTTGGTGGCGATGCATGAGACGTGTGTGAGGGAAGGGCAGTGAGAGAGACGACGCCGTAGCCGCACATGTCGCACTCCACTTCACCCTTCGCTAGATGCGCCATCTGTCTTTCGTCGCTACTGCGTTCGCTCACTCGCTTACGTGGACATAAACCGACGCCGCTCCCGCAAAGCCCAGGTAATGGCTTCCAAAGGGCTGCCCTATTAAAACTTCCGAAACCCCCCGTCGCCGTTTGCGCTGAAATCACTCACCAAGTAGCTGCGAATCCCTCCCTGTGGACGCGAAAGTTCCCCAGTTGGAACGTCGGCATAATTCCATGTTTCTTTTCAAGCCTGGCAGACATTCCAAGAGACATTTTCGCCGGTGTCTTTCACGCCTAAGTATGCGCCATCACCGGTTACGGGTTTATGCGCGCATGGTTTGCGGGTGGAAAAAGTGGGGGCGTGCACGTACTGCTTGGCTTCATTCCGCTGCCGACGAAATGCCGGTTGTGCTGGTGTGAGGTTTAGGTGTCGAAATTACATGCCTCAATGCGATAAGTCGGCTGTTCTCCTTAATCGAGTGGTTTGGGTGTTGAGTTATGCGTTATACAGACCATTCGGACGAAGAAGAGCAAGGATTGAAGCCTTGGCCAGTAATTAAGGGCAAATGGGCCAAAAATAACGGAAAGCTTTCGGCGACGCCATTGCCGCCTCAACTTCAGCTCGTCGAGTAGTGGCGAACCCCTCCCGGACGAACGACTACTAGCCCGTTTCGCACGCCAGAGTGAGCCAATATCACTTCTTCGGAGTGCTTTCAGGGGATATCTTCGAAGGCGTCTCTCTCTTCTAAGCATCCTCACATGACCGGTTGCCGGTTTATGCGTGCGGAGGTTGGATAATAGGGGGAGCAAGGAGGGGGGCGTGCACGCGCAGCTACAGATTTCATGCCCGTACTGATGGATGGCGCATGTCCGTTGTGCTGGTGCGAGGTTTAAACGCGGATGTTAAACGGCCCAATGGGACAGGTCCGAAGCCTTTGTGGTAGAGTGGATTGGATTTGTGTGTTCGGGTACGTTCAGACTACCGACGCCAAAGCCGTATCGTGATCTATGGACGCCAAAAAATGGGATGCCACGCAGTTCAGTTGGATGAGACGTTAAATGACGTCACGCTTCAAAGTTATTACGACAGTGGCCGCAACAGTCTGAACCCGGCCTTACACAAAGAAGATAATTACGACGCGGGAGGGACACAGGTAGCTCCAAGTTTACCTTCAAGAACAAAGCTTGGATCCTTCAGAGGTTCATTGAGCTAATTGGCTGGGAAGTATGCTCCATCACAAATTACATTTAACGTGCTTTGTTTCGTGCACTCGGTAGACTGCGTCGAGCTATGCAGGTCATCCTTCTTCACAGAGTGGAAGGGCCCTAATTTTTTTTAATAATTCGTTCACTTTTTCTTTAAACACAAACAAGTTTGTTTCTGTTGTAGGGCTGTCAGAATTCTGGAGAAAAATGTCGAGAAAAATTGAGAGTTCCTGATTAGATGTTTCAAAATAGGCTTTGTTATACTCGCGATTACGTTTATTTTTCTTTTCGGTTTTAGTACAGGCATAAGTGTGTCAAAACTAAGCGATAGCTTGTCGCTCAGGGATGGTAAATAAGATATGACTGATGCAGTATCTGGGTGGAAAGTTAGTATCAAATCGAGAACATTAGCGGAGTTGTTCGCTATCCGAGTTCGTTCTGTGTAAGCGAAAAAAGCGAGCGCAGACTAACACATGTTGTGCTCGTGGATGAAAATGGCATAACGAATGGTCCAATGGGCAGCCATTTTATATTTTAAAAATTAAAGTCGCTTTTTAGAAAAAGTGTAGCTGTAGGGTGCCGCGCGACAACGACGTTTAGCACGACATGGAGCTCGACAATGAAATCGGGTGGGTGTTAGGGGGCGATAACATACCTCGACAAGAATTGTTTGGGGCCCAAGTTCTAAGTATGCCCGTACAGTTTCCAGTTCAGTGCGGAAGTTAATCTGATCAGATATGATAGATTTATTTTGGCTAGAGAAGGACACCACCGCCTTGTCGCAAAATACGGTCCCAGCAGTAAGTGTGTAATCAAGGTGTGTTGTTATACAGTTCAGCGTCATGCAAGTTTGAGTTCAACGAAGTTTCAGTAAGTGCTATAATAGCAGCATTAAACGTGTCAAATGAAATGAGTTAAATTAGTCTCGTTTATTAACAATACTTGTAACATTTGCAAGTACCACGGTCATGGCTGTTAACGCACCCTGTCCCCTCGCATTTCCCTACGTGGTGGGAGATTTCAAGCTTTGTGCCGTGCTTTCGGTTGCGTGAGTTATGTTAGATGCAAGTGCTTCACGAACTGCTCGCGTAGATTCTGTCGCAAATTGTACACGTAGCTTTTTTTACCAACGAACAGTTATGTCGCAAAATAAATTAGGGACATTTTGGTAAGTTCTTTGCGAAATCCAAGGGCTTTCGCATTGGCGTGTAGCCGGTGAGTAGTCTTCTGCTATACTAATGTTGCTTTCTTTTATTTTAAATGCACAGCTAACATCTGGCTTTTTACCTTAAATGACCGAAAATAATTCTGACAGGGCCACATATGGAATGAGAAAAAGAGCCGATAGGGTGTGCACGCTCTATTTCAATCGGGGACAGCTCACTGTCGAGCGCTGCTGACAACAAAGAAACGGCCTTTTTTTCTGTCTGATCCCGTGTTTCTGGCTCATCTGGAATGCCATGTAGGATGACGTTGTTTCGTCTAGGCCTGTTTTCAAGGCCTTGTAGTTGAGACATTACGGCATTGTTCTAGGTTGTTGAGTGCTCTGCAGTGTCCTCTACAATTTCAAATTCTTGTTATGTTGCATCAAACTCATTATATGCAGTTTCAAGGTATTCAAGTCGGGTAAATATACCTACAAATTTAGTTTTCATAGCAATTTTGCTGGATTTTATTGATTTAATGAAAGTAGTAAGCTTCATAGTGCCTGCGTCAGCTTCTGTAATAGTTTGAGCAGCTTGCCACGGTTGTCTGGTACTGTTTGCGTACTATGGGAGCGAAGTGTTTGGCCGGGAAGTTTTTTCACTATCCCCAGAACAGAGTATTAAAGAAGCCATGTAATAGCCCTCGTCATAAAGTTCGACAACTCCAAGTTTTCCGCAAGTGGAGAGGTCTGTGTGAGAATGCGGTGGTGCCACCTGAACATGTGTTTGAATCCTCTAAATGTGGCTGAATCAGTGTATTATGGTTTGTTGCGCTGACTCACTGCGCATAATTGTGTTTTAGTTGAAACTTTTTGTTCACACCGAAGAACACCCTGATCCTAACACTATGCTGGAACAGATAATCTAAGTTGCTACAGATAAAATCTTCCCAACAAACTCTGCAGAATGGAATACAGAGTGCACAGACCAAAACTGCGTCCATACAGGCCACTCTTGCCACACTTAAACAGTACCACAAGAAGGTTGTTGGTGACTGTGTGGAAACAATAACTGCGGTTCATTGTGAGGTCAAGGACATGAATTACAAAAAAAAATTGATGACTAAAATATCCATATTCGTCGGAACAACCTAGTTGTGTATTTGCGCTATGGAGCACCAAGATGCGGGTTTGATTCCTGGCCGCGGGGGCCGCTTTTCTGATGAAGGTGAGTGTAGAAACGCCCGTGTTGTGGAGAATTTGGTGCAGGTTGAAGATTCCCAGGCGGCCGATATTAATTGCAGCCCTCCACTACGGCACACCTCATCACCTGCGTAGCGTTGGCGCGTTAAACTATCCAGTCAATCAATGAACCTAGTTGTGTATGGCGTAAACGAAAAGGAGGATGAAGCTCAATGCGACCTTGTTGCAAGTGTTGTGACCAATACCTTTGCGGGCGGGCTATTGGTAAATGTGAGGGCTGTCGAGCGCATACACTGCGTTGGCAAGAAAAATGCCGTATGAGAGCGGCATGTTGTAGTTTGATTTTAGGACTTCAGAGAAAAATGGCAGTGCTACGGTACTGTTTCAAGCTAAAGGTTTCAACTATATCTTTTTTGGAGGATATTTCACCTGCTGTCGGTGAAACGGGTCCGAAGCTGTGGCACGTGCCAAAAGTTAACCCCGACAACAGCGACAAAGGTACCCTGGTGTATGACCACATCAAATAAAGAAAAAGCTTATATGTTTGGGATCACGCACAGAACATTGGAGTGGTAATAAAACAGTCCCATGTCGATTTGCCTGCAGATGCCAGGAATTCCGATGCGTGACGCATCAGGAATACTACACTGCTTTCATTACTGTGTTTCAATGCGAGAAGTATTGTACCAGATAAATTAGAATTGTTGTTACTGTACTCCCCGGATATAGTAGTTATAACAGAAACGTGGGTAAATAAAGGCATACATAATTTCGAAGTAATTATCGTTTGTACTATACCCTGTGACGTACGGATAGTGACAGTCGAGGAGGGGGCGTAGCTATTGCCATAAAAATAGCCTCATTTTTCGCCCGTCAGGTCATCCCTAACCACAAAAGTACTTGGTCACTATTCGGTTTAATAATACTTGAATTCTTATACACGGGATCTATAAAAAACCAAACGGCGATTGAAGATTAGCTCAATCCAATGCACGATTTGCTTTACCAGAATGTAACTGAGCGCACTAAACCTTTCATAACTGGTGTTTTCAACCTCGCCGGCATTGACTGTGATCAGCTTACCACATGTAGGCTGTGAAGGGCTTTTAAAGATAATGTGTAGATTCTTGCTATGTCGGTTGCTAAAAAACCTACGTGCATAAAAATAAGTGCTCATTGAGTACCTATCTTGCGTTTGTATCCCGACGGTTAACTCCTGAAGTAAGTGTAGAAAAAGGCATTTCTTATCTCCAAACGCTTTTACTTGCACTTCTTAACCAAAATCAGAATTCCAGCGGCACCAATAATTTCTTAGGGTAACGATCAAGCAGTGTAAGAGGGCAAACGAAGAAAGAATTATCGACCATCTATAAATAGTGTCCGAGAAATTTTTTTTCTGATTACGATACAAGCAATAATTAGTTATAGCAGAAGTTTAGGCAAGAAATAGAGTTTGGCGAACCCATCTTAATTTCTACTAAATGAAATCCGACATAGGGGGAAACGCCTTAGATTACATGTACTGTCATGGATATTGAAAGACAGTTAGAAAGAATACAAGGAAAGAGAAATTATTCAGCAAACAAAAGTCAGCTCCATGAACAATAAAGGTCCACAAAAAGCCAGAGATAACTTGTTTCCAACAACGCTTACAAGTTTTATAATAAATCAGCGACAAAAGCTTTGCCGTTATTTGTCTAAGCCAGCTAACCCCATCAGCGCATTGGAAGTAGCAGGTGCCGGTTTAAGCGAAGAGAAATCAATGTCAAACTTCTGCAATAAGTATTTCCAATTGTTTTTACTCGTGTTACTCTCGTAGTAGTCGGCCGGTTGAGGTGTCGGCGTAACGCCAGACAGTTACCGGCCTCTGTCCCCTCTTCCCCCCCCCCCAACAACCACTTCATCATCATCATCATCTCGTAGTAGCACCGCCGACAACGCCTCTCTCAGAAATGCCGGGGATAGATAGAAACAGGCGGGAATATAAAACTTAATTTTTCAAATAGAGGTTAAAATAGTGCCGGTCCTGATAAAATATCAAGTGATTTCTTTAGACAATACCCTGAACAATTAGTTCCATTTCTTTATGTAATATTTACAACGTCCCTCAGGGCGGCCACCCTGCGCGGAGATTGGGTTTGTGCAAACATAACTCGCATCCGTAAAGGCGGCAACCAACTGCGCGCAGGCCAGTCTCGCTAGCAAGTTGTTGCTGCAAATCGGCTGAACACATTCTCAACAAACCAGTAAGATCTAACTTTAAAGAAAACAGCCTGCTATACCCAAACAACACGACTTTTGCTAGGCTTTGTCCCCGGTGACTCAGCCTGTAGAAATAACGCATGATTTTGCATCCCCAATAGATTCCAATCTCCAAGTTGATACATTATTTATTGACTTCACTAAAGCGTTTGACCGTGCACGACATAGCAAGTTTTGGAAAATTGAAGTGAACTAGCACAAATTATCGAGTTTAATACCGTGGGAAACAGTCTATTTATTCAACCACAGTCAGTACGTAGCCATCAGCAAATCGGGTTCTGACCATCTTGACGTTTTCTCTGGGGTTCCGCAGGATCCCGTGTTGGGCCCCTACGATTTCTTGTATGTTTAATGGCGTTGCTTACTGCGCTGGAGACGGAGTTACCTAGTGTATATCGATAAAATACAGAGTACCGTAACTGAGGCACTCAAGTGAGCAAAGGCAGCCATTTTGTCGTTCATCAGTGTTGCCAAAGTGCCGCCTCACCGGTAACCTTGACTAGGTCACTTGCAAACAACACTGCCAAAGACGCAGCAACACTGCAGCTTCGGACACACTTATGCAGATGATCAAATCTCCTCAGCGCGTTTCGACTCTCGTTCCGAACGACGCCAGTGGTGCGCAGCCGCAGAGCAGGTGGACATGCTGAGACCACCACAGTTGAACGACAGAAACCGCGTAAGCGACAAAATTGCTGTGCCCGTAAGCCATCGCAGTGTAAAAAAATATCGCGTGATGCGAACTGATCAATGATCACGGTGGGGGCATGGAAGAATAGGCGAAAATTGATTGCTTGGTTGTAGGTTTTAACCCGCCCACGCAACGCAGGCGATGGGGCGCGCCGTAGTGGAGGGCTCCGGAATACTTTTGACCATCAGGGGATCTTTAACATGCGCCGAAATATCGCACACATGGTCGTTGTCGCTTTTCGTCTGCATCAAAAATGGTGGCGCCGTGGCCGGGAATTGAGCTCGCGTACCATCGAACCAATTTATAGAAAGACAATTTCTATAAAATAACAACTGCCACACGCCACCACCCCAACACATCACTGATTGGGACGCGTTCCGTACTGACTGCGCTACCCTACCAGCCCTTATTCACTTCGATGAAGGCACGCTCGAGCAATCGCTTCGTTGTAAGATAAGACATAAAACGCAGTCATGACAAACCAGTTGACCTAGAGCTTTCCGGCCCATAGGCGGATTCCCACCTCCTCCATCGGTGGGAACACTACTGCAGTATCGAAAAGCGCTGGCGGTCCCACAAATGCCCCAGGTCGCTAAAACGCACACTTACTCGCCTACAAGTTTCCAAGTATGTCCATGCTTGCACACTCTCTCGGACTCACGGGTATCAGATCGGCGACGACGTGCGCATAGGCCTTTCAAAGAAAAAGCCCGGGGCCCTCCGCTAGCGCCTCCTCGACCCTACGTCATCCAAAACCATCGCAATTATCCGCCAGCACTCGCTCATAAACAATTACCAAGGCACATCCACTGAGCTTCTGGACAAGCTTCCATTCATGTACATTCCTACTTCCTCATCGCAGCGCCCATCCCTTCCCCATTACTCCGGATCTCTGAATGTTGTTTCGCTCGACCAGAACATCAGTCTTGCTGAGGTCAGGCAACCTCCTGGCAACCCCCCCACAGTGGTCATTAACAAATACGCGCTTAGCGGACCCACACTTCACTTTAGAGCATGTAAAACAAGCAGCAGAGTCGGGTAAGTGCAAATATAAACTATTTTAAAAGACATATACCTTACTTTACCATACAACAGACACATATCGGCACCTTTGTGTGTATAGACACAGCCACACTCTCAAAGCAAAGTATAAAAAACGAATTTTTTTTTAAAATAAAATCATACACCTTCTTTTCTATGCAAGACACACGTATCAAAGTTTTTGTGTGTACAGACACATACACATGTGCTCGCACAGACAGTAAGGGTTAGTTTTTATTAGTTATTTTATTCTTCGTAGTAGACAACTGGGCCATGCATACCAGGATCACGGCACAAAATTGTTTTCTTTTTCGTCGATATCTTACCCACAACTCCTTCGGTACCATGGTCCAGCAACCTACAAACGACCGCCTAGAAATTGCGAGAAAAACAGAATAGATTACTAAATAGCCAGGTGTTCACCTTTCGCTCTTATCTCTGTGATGTGCAAAGATAAACACAATTTTTATCGAACGTAGAATTGACCCCTTCTCCACAATGTCATTTGGACAAGATTTTCGCATTCAACGTGCTGTTGGTAATGGCAACACGGTCAAAACCAGTCGCAAGCTAACGAGTCATGTGCAACGTCTAAGGCACCTTGACTGAAACCACACCGCGGTACCTGTTTTAAATCATGCAAATGCTGCATATGCGATCATTTATGAGGAATACCAAGCATACCAGTCTATGCTTGGGCTGTGTCTAACGGGCATTTCAACAATGTTAAATACACGGCTATCTTGATGAAGCTGAACCCTGGACTACGGAGTAAAGACGTACCAGTACGTTAAGCCCTTCACAAATCGCAAAGCCATACTGAAATTAGGGAACCGCGCCACGGACTCCTTTCCAATCGGATGACGTAAAACTCTGCAGGGGGAAGGAATGCCCTCAGCTTTAAGATTGATGTCATGGGACTCCGCGCACTACTCCATTCAATACAGTGTGAAAAGTGCTTGAGTCATCTCGCTGTTGATAGCAGTGACTGAACAAGTTCACGAGCGAGATAAGTGGATTATAAATCAATTCCGGGGTATGGTAGCTTCTTTCCAGATGTCCCGTACAATAACTACAAACATTTCTTTTATATCGTTGTAGAGGGCACCTTGCTCTTGGGTATTGATGCAATCAAGGCACTCGGTGTGGAGAATTGTGGCTAGCCACTACAGTGCCTAGAAATAAGACGACTGCGTACTAGGGCATGAACAGTGCAGTCCTCTGTCCAGTCAGAGGGGCAGCAGCCCATTAACCTTCTCTCAGAATTGCTTCAAGGGTTTGGTGCTATTTTTCATCCAGGGCTTGGCCTCGCGCAAGGTTTTGTGCACCGTGTCACCGTGTCAAAACGCGATCGACAGTATTTTCAGTTGCTCCAAAACTCAGGCTCTTTCCGCTATCACTCCTGCCACGAGTCTCGGGAGAACTCCGCCGCTTACAACAAGTAGACGTGAAAGTGCAAGTAGATGCACCTGAATGGGTGGCTCCGATTTCTGTGGTTGAAAAGAAAAATAGAGGCATCCCTTTATGCAAAAATTCTTGACAGGTAAGCAAAGCTGTCGGGCCTGGTACAATAGCTGGTACCTCTTGCTCATACAATATATTATAGCATACAAGAGCAGTGGCAACACACTATCCCAAGCCTGACCTTGTACCCACTTTCCATTGGGGCGTGTTTATCCCTGAGAGCCACGATATAACAGCTTTTATAATACATGACGGTCTCCTTCGTTTCAAGCGCGTGTTTTTGTATGGATTCAGCGCCATCTGCATATAAGAGTATGATGTCAAAAATTCTGCAATGTTGTTGCGGCGTGCTGTTCTATATAACGACCTAATTGTGTTCCAGAAGGGCAGAAACGAGCATATGACGAACCTTGTGGCAGTGCTAAAACCGCAATAAAGAGACATTACGCAAACTAAACCCAAAAGCGTCAATGACATGCTCAAGCTTTCGGCCCACCAAATATTGGCAAACGGTATTGTGCCATTAAGGTAAAATGTTGCTTAAATCCAGACACACCAGCCCTCACTGACCCACCCAATCTTCGATCATTTTTCTTTCTGGGATTGCTGGAATATTATTCTAGGACTGTTTCCAACTTCGCCGATTTTGCCGAGCCAATGAGTGTTCTGCAGAGAAAGGGGCAACGATTCGTTTCGCCTGACAAGATAGACGCTAGTGTCGCAATGTCCAAAGACGCGCTGGCGTGTAGCACTACAGTAAAAATGTGTGATACATCCCCTCTCGTTGTAGTGCCCACTGACGCATCCGAGAGTGGAGGTGGGAGCCGTCCTACAACAGGTAGACGGACATAAACAGCACACTGACGCTTTCGCGTCTCGAGTTGAGAGGAAATATTAGTTAGGAAAACGGAAAGCGCTTGACTGTGCTTCGAAGTGGGAGCGGTGGCCTATCTGCCTGTTGGGACGCCACTTCAGTTGCTCACTGATAACCAAGCCTTGTTGGCAGTGCTTTCAAATCAAGAGACAGGGGGGAGCCCTTGCGGGTATCTCGATTGGCAAAACGGCTGCTACAGGAGTTCTATACATTCAACTAGCAAAAGCAGTCGCAAAATCAAGTGGCGGACCCACTCTCACGCTTGCCCGGGTCATCTCCACAGGAGGCGGAAACGCTGTTAGATGAAGTGGTATCAGTGCTCGAAATTCCGTCTTGCATTCCCATACAGTTTGAACAAGCCCTGTTGCAAGATAGCACACTGTAACAAAGCAAGATCTATGAGAAATCGCTGTTGCCGGAGCACAAATATTTATCGGCCAATCGTCAGCTGATCTTCAAAAAAGGACATGGCGAACTTTCAGGGGTAGACAATGGCGTGGCGAACGGCTTGTGGTTCTAATTTTTCTCGCACAGCAGGTAACCACAGCCGCTTATGAGGTGTACCCCAGAGTAATGCGAAGAAACGCGCAGCTACGAGGAACATATTGGGGGCATCCATGCACCGCAAGCCGAGCTAGCTATCCAGACATGTAGCATTTGCCAGGAAGCAATCAAATGAATCAAGGTGAGAGGCGTACCATTACAACCAGTTCCCTTTCCAGATCAGCCGTGGCTGAAGGTGGGCATGGGCATTGTCGCCCCACCTGAGGGGGCACCCTACCATGGCAGATAAGCAATCGCGGTTTTCGTACCATTGTGAGTGGCCCGAAGTGCATTTCAGGAGCGATGCAACAACCAGCTCAGTAATACGCTTCTTAGTGGCTTTGCTCACGCGCAAAGGCGACCCAAAATATATTATTTCCGATAACAATCGAAAGTTTGCATCTAGGGGGTTCGAGGCGTTTCTGCAAGATCGTGTCATTCGGTTTGAACATTTGTCCTTGTACCTATCACAAAGAAACGGCTTAGTAGAGCGCATTAACAGTTTAAAAAGCTCCATTCAAGTGGCTATTCTATTCTACCTATAACAGCGTACCTGGGAGTTTAACGGTGCACACTACATGCTGCAACTGCTCCAGCTTTTCTGCTTAACGGACGACAGTCAAGAAAAATCGGTTGCATGTCGTTGGGATTCCACCGGTCACTTTCTTTGATGATCCTCACTGGAAGCTCCGTCGGTTACGTGAGCGGCTGAGGCAAAAGCAACAGTGCAGTAAACAACACACGGTCACCCCGATGGCTGCACGAGAATGGAGAGTTAATATTGGTGACTTCGTTCGAGAAAAGAAACCCCACAATGAGTTTTCAAAGCGACCAAGAATTCAGCCGCCCAAGAGAAGCTATCAGCAAAAAAGGATCATCATCTTTCCGGATGGATAGCGGCAAAACGTGTAAATCTTCGAAGTTGTCGAAAGTGACACGAGCCTCTTCAGGCCTTTATATGTGGGGTGGAACATTACAGCTAGTCAAGGATGGTCCCCGCTTACAATTGAATGAACTACCCTAGAAACAACCACGAGCACTTCAGCTGTAGCTCCTGCGGCTACACAATCACCCTGGTCGCCCGCTGCTACGCATTCGCCCATGTCTGTTGGAGCATTTCCGCAGCAACGCAGTGCACAACTACCAAGAAACAGATGACCACAAGATCGTTATGGTTACCATGCGTACAGCACGAACTTGTGCTGTATCTAATGAAACTGACACTTCTCGCGAGTTCAGGGTTGCTATAATGAATACTGTGACCTTGTGCTGGAATATAGCTATGTGTACAGTTCAGTTCGTTGTTATTATAAGTAGAATTTTCCGCCTGTGTACTAACTAGTAACCAACTATATTACTAATTAATGTAGCTGTTGTCTAAGGAAGGAAATATATTGTATATTTGTATATTTCGCTTCAGTCCCACGATCGCTGCCGCAGGGTGCGTTAGTGTTGCTTAGGTATTTAAGCATTCGCAAGTTTGCATAAAGAGGTCCTTTGTTGTGATGTGTTCTCCGGTTTAGTTGTTCCTAGATCGGCGGCGCATGCCACCTCAAGAATCCTTCGATAAAAAATCGAGTATGTCTTTTTTCAAACATGTCGGCATTGCACTTGCATCAAGCATTCTAAAATTTCGATTATTTTTAACCACTTTTAAACGAATTACATTCGAATCTTCCGAATATCCGAAAATCAGAAGTTGACAAATATGGTAAGTAGAATATTTCGATACGACAAATATTTGAATGTTCAATTTTTGCAGTATGCGGACATTTGAACTTAGGTCATTAGGCAAATTTTGGATATTCAAAGGTCGTCATACCAATTTTGCATCTGGTCTGCAAAAATTGGATTTGTAAAATTTTTAAATCATGTCTACAAAAATGGGAAGTAGAGCGCTGGTTCACCACAGCCGAGCATAAAACGTCAGTTTAGCGATCGTTTACCTCGTTTAGAAGTCCCTCGTAGAGGAGTGAGGTGCGGGAGAGTTTCTAGCGTCTTCCAGGACCCCCGAGGAACTCGCTGCCGTTTGGTGAGTTCTGTCTCTTCTGCGCCAAGTGCTCATTAAACTTGTCATGGAGGCTGTGGTGTGACCTCGATGACCCAGACCGGCGCCGAGGCAGTGGCGCCATTCGCTTTTCCAGGAACTCGGAACCCGTGCGCCTCCCTGCACGGTGCGCAAAGACGCGCGGTTCGCAGTAAAATCAAACATTTGGGTGATATAACATTTTCTCAACAGAGTGAGTGAGTCCCCATACAAAGCTTTATGCCAACTTTCCGAAGAGAGCTACCGCTAGGCAAGCAACTGTACACAAACGTTTTTTGTTATTCAAATAAGTGCGACCACAGCCGAAAGCAAAAAAAAACAAAAAAGGGGGAAACCTCCCAGAACAATGGTTCGCTGCGTTCTCGCCACACTGCAACAAACCTGTTGTTCAGGGTGCTTGCTTGCCAGCAATGAAAGATGTACGGGACTTGTTAGCAACGCGCGGACACTAACCTTGTGAAATGCAAAATTGTTAAAGCTTTGGAAGTCAACTGTCAGAAACTGTGCACTTGATTGTGTGGGCGACCGCAGCTTTGTTATGAGCTTGCAACCGGACCGGGTGAGTCTACCTCGCGCAGTGGAATCTGAACGCCACTGTACGAGCGTAACTTCAGGGGGCAAGTGCGCCTCCACTCGCCGTTTTAGAATGTTGTGCATTATAAGAAATTTAAGTCACGACACAGCCCACACCTCAATAAATAGTCAATAACGGTAGCCGCAGGTTTACCAGTCGCACTCCGAACCAAACATTTGACTAACTGACAGAAGGCACACAGTAGTGCCCCCATATTGCAAGTCACAGCCTTTATGTCGATGTTTTTAGCGGCAGTTGTTAACGATAGACGCCTACACGGTGCTTTGGGCCTCCATCCTGGAACTACGTTGGCGTGTGAACTCTCACCGGATCGCGAAAGTGCGGCGTGTCGATAGCGCCTATTCAAATTCTAGTTTTATTGTTAAGGTGCACACTGAATTCGCGCCTCGGGATTAGTAACTGCACATTGAAACTAGTTTAGGCTAGTGTTGGTGTAGGTGCCGCGGTTTGACAATCAGCAGTAATAATGTACTTAAAAAATATGTCTTTGAGAACTGTGACTTTGCGTACGGCCGCATTGTCGTGATGAGAACGAGTGGTACGAAACTTTTCATCACTTACGTTGTACGGCTTGGTTGGAAAGAAAGATCAGCAGAAAACTTCCGCACATTGTTTTTCATCTATAAAAATGGAAGTAAGGTACCACCCGCCACCAGCTACGGCAACACCTCGCCAACACGCACCGACATCAAGCCAACGCGAGCTTACATCTAGCCAACTCAAGCATTGAATCTGGAGACTGCTTTGTCGACAGCATTTGTCTGGAATAGTCCCTGTCGTAAATTTCATAGAGGAGGAAGATGTAGCTCCTACAAAATAGTGCGCCTTTATCATCATAACTGCATAGTCGTTCTCTTCCACTGCCACCATAGGGTTCGATCGGAGTGTCTCGAGGCACGATATCCCTAGCGGCTTAGCCTTGATGAGGTGGTCATTCCGCGACAGTTCCAAAGGGCTTATGCTTCCCCGAGCTATCTTATATATCGAGGTAGGGGTAGAACGACTCGCGACGCAGGAGATGAACGTGGAGCAACTTGTGTTTTCAGCGCCGTCCCACTGCATTGACCACTGTGTAACACCGGCGGGAGCGGGAACGCAAGTCCCTAGAAATCCGCTTAAAAATGAGCGGGGTAATGACCATATTGCCGCGAAGCTCACGTTTTCCGAATGAAACGCCTCGACTTAAGCGCGCCGTAACCCCAGTAAACACCATTGCATAGAGCACGAGCCCTAACGGACCCCGCGCTTTGAAGCGTAATGCGCCTCCGCACCAAGAAGCGTGAGAACCCCCTCCCCAGCACCACCACGGAAAAATACGAGCGTGATATCAATGCGAATCTCACATGCGAGATACGCTGATAGCTGAAACATTGCGCAGTGTTAGCAATGAGACGGTGGCGGTCTTCTTCCAACCTCCCCAAACATTTCGCCGCTACTCTGACGCCATTAGCGATGTGGCTTGCCCCGCTGAGCCGCACTCGACGAATATACCCTACGATGTCGGTGCCATCTCAGCTCAAAGCGGTTGCACCTGGATGCCACCATCCAGGTGGCATCCAGGTTTCTCGCCGTTTTCTCGCCATCTCCCCGTTTCTCGACGGCGAACTAAGATTTGATTGGCAGCACACGACTTGCGTGGCAATGCCACGCAAGTCGTGTGAGTGCTTGTGTATGCCACGGTGGCATTCACCAGTACCCTCTCATCAAGCAGTGCACGCGGAATTTCTGAGCGCCAACGGCTGCACGCGCACAGGGTACGCAAGAGTTCGTGCTGCGCGATGTGTCTCCACCCTTCTGCCTTTCCACCAGTAACAGCTCAAAGAAGCGCACCGTTATCCACGGAGACAATTGCAGCATCTTGAACAGAAGTGATTTGTCTAAATGCTCGTGTTGGTTTGTCTGTAAGCTGAAATACTTCTGTATCCAAGGAACGGCTCCGATTCGAGCTGGTTTAGAGAATTTTAGTGCACCAAAGGCAGGAAAAAGCGACAGGGCAACGCACTAAGGTGGGCATCATCGTGCCATTTGCCTATAGTGCGATCGAAAAGGAATCTGGGAAAGCACTTAAGATACATTGAATCCTCGTTATTACGAAATCCTGGGAATACAAATCTGGTTTTGTTATGAGCAATACTTCGTGAATCGCTCGGATAAGATTGGGTTTAAGCAGTGCACATGGGAGACGAAACACTTTTGTTAAATGTACATTTCGTTATTACGAATGCCCAAGGAACTCGCAAGATAGTGGTTTGCTACCGCGGCCTTTTAGTTAGTTTCACGGAAGCCCCGTTGACGCTCTGAGCCCTGTTCGCGCAAGGTGCCAGAAGGAGAACGCTTTTCAGAAGAGTTTAGACAAAGCTTCGGGTTCGTCTGCGCTTCTGACAAAGGTGCGAATGCCGCATGCCACTTCTGGGCCCAACTTATGTGTACCGCCGGTAGGACGGTTTACATTGAAGGTAGAAAGGAGCAAAAGAAAACAAAAAAAAAGGAGGAAAAACGGGCAAACGGAAAATGAGGAGGAGGGAGGATCGGGAGGGCGTAGAAGAGGCGTTGTGGACGTCGGAAGGGCTGCCATTACCCTCCATGTTGGCGTGCAACACGCCGAAGAATCCGCTTATCGCCAGGATCACCAGAGCGAACAGGTGAAGCCAGCTCATGATGGCGAGATTGCTGAAAGAAGAAAAAAGAGGCAAAGAGAATAAATGATGATCCCGCTTCTTTTTACTTATACCACGAAGAAGGTATGAGAATAAGCGAAAAAAGCATACTGTTTAGAATATTCAACAAAGCTTCCCTAACGTGTTGCGGATATTTGTAGAGAGTTTTCACTAGAGATGGGACAAGCGTGACCGGTCGACATCTTTATTTCTGATAAAACATTTGTATAAAGTGTTTTGGGCACAGGGAAAAACATGGCTGAAGTTAGTTTTCCGAAAGAAAGTTTGCCTTCCTAAAAAAATTCCCAAAGCCAGCAGGCCTGGCAGAATGTTGGACGAGCCGCAAGAAATTTGAAACTCGTCCTGTTGTAAGACGCAAATTATTGCTGCTATTGCCGCAGTGTCTTTTTTTTTTTAAAGCGTTTCATACTTGCAATGAAGTTCGCGTAAACATTTATTTATATATGGTAAAAGAAATAAATTTACAAAGTTGACATTTCCCGAAATTGCCAGAATGTTTAGCCCTGTTACTTGATATCTAGACAATTTTTGGTCTTCAATATTTTAACCTTACTCCTCCATCCTCTTCTATTCATCGTGACAAGTTTAGTTTATGTTGAAAACATAGTTCAGTATAAAAAATGCGGTGCTACATTGTGGTCAGTCGCGCATTTTGGTTTAATTTGAAAACCAGTATACAAAGTCCACCATTAATTTATTCGATCTCTCACAAATTGAAGCCGAGCGCTTTATAAGCAAGAATTTGTACTTCAGGATCAGAATCCGTGGCTAGTACGTCCTAGCCACACGTTAGCTTGGTGTTTTAAAGGGACACTGAAGTGAATTTGTCAAGCTCCTGTTCTTGCTTGCACGGCGTGGACTGGCTAAAATTAACAGACTTTTCATCGTTTATCCAGTTGATAAGTCGTTAATTAATTTATAAAGCCAGACAGAAGAAAAACTACCATGCGCGGTCTGTGGAAGCCGCGTCAACTAAAGGCTATGACATCAACAGGAGGTGCACAATGATTGGACTATGTCCAAGA
Source organism: Haemaphysalis longicornis (assembly GCF_048455015.1). Lineage (NCBI taxonomy): Eukaryota > Metazoa > Arthropoda > Arachnida > Ixodida > Ixodidae > Haemaphysalis > Haemaphysalis longicornis. The sequence continues at coordinate 81,153,492 of NW_027526460.1, read as the reverse complement.
TTAGCATTCAAACAAGTTTTGGTTTCTGCTAGGTATACCAACACGCTTGACATGCGATGTTATCGTTGGGTGGGCCATCTCAATATCTCAATAATCGCCATACCGCGCTTCTGCCATGTTGTCGGGTGCAAAATGTCTAAGATACGCCTCCCAGGAGGGCGTGGAATCGTAGCAATCACTAGCCGAGTCCTGCGCATTGGAAGAACGCCCTCCGAGTCACCGCAGATGCTAAAATGCCATGCGCTTTTCCCCCATATTTAAACCTTGCCTCACTAATGCCTATAACATTAAAAACGTGTTCCACCAGGCCAAGGGTCAGGTGATTCTGGCCGGGGCCCACTGTCCGCAAGCAGTCGGTGCTTATGGCAACAGCACGCCAGCGAAAACTCGCTGGCGCGTCAGCGTCACTCTGCGCGCGTTCTGCGAACTCGCTCGTGGAGCAGTAAACGTTACGGCCCAGAAATGGTGAACTGAGCATAAAAAACTTAGACGAAAAACGAAAAAACTCAACTTACAAAAATAAAGAATGTACCCTCGTTGATTCAAACTTCTTACCTGCGAAACAGCACACCTAGCGCTCCAGACCACTCGACCACGGGCCAGCACTGCCGTCATCGGAAATATAAGGTATATAATGTATAACCAAGTTAAACTCTTGTCTAGTTTTAGCATTTCAAGCAGCTTAGGCGACTATTGTTGCATAGCGCTTGTGCACAAAGCGTCTCCCGAATTTCCACAATATCTCACGTCTTGCAATTGCATTGCTTAGACGGAAAAGCGTTCGCAGATGTGTGGTCCGGATGCTGACCTCTGTGCTTGTTCACACAGCGCAAAATTGTGCTTCCTGCTACCTAGTTTTACGCTGTGCGGAAACGTTTTAGTTGATTTTATTTTCTTAGTACCCATATTGACTTTGCTCACTATCCTCCCGCCTTCAACTGGCCTTAGATGTTCCAACTAGCCTACCAGTCAGCGAAGCGTCACATGAGCGCTTGTGCAGCACTTGTGTCGAGCGACCTGGACTTAGAGCTTGACAGTGTGCAAACTAACAAAGTAACGAGATGCACATGCTTGCATTCACAAACGTGTCGTGGCTTAGTTTCAACTGAGCGAACAAATTGCGCCGTCCCGTCGGTGGCCGGTGGACTAAACGCTGCGGCGACTGCCTGTTTAGGAAGGTCGGCGAGCCGCGCAGTAGCGCAGTGAAGCCAAGTCATCTCTTCCTGACGTCCCACGAAAACGCCGGAGAAAAGGGGCGAGGATGCAGAGAGGAGGACAGCATTTTCGAAGTGATTCTTTTATAAATACATTCGCGTAAACGAACTCAGAGTGGTCGAAAGATGGCCAATGGACGCCGGACTGCAATTTGCGCTAGGAATCCCGCAATGTATACAGATCAGTTTATTGTACCTGTAAGGGGGCGGTGAGTAACTGCGTCTCGTTCCCTTGCGCCAACCTTAGAGTAGCTGTTCACTGCGTTGATGTTGATACAAAAACGTTTCTGGAAGCACGTTCACGTAGCATTCCGCAATGTTGTGCAGCGTCTTTCACACAAAGTGGTGGCACACGCACTGCACTTGCTGAGCAGGCGTGCAGATCTGGTTATTTCCAAAGGGAATTCCGAAAAACAACACTTTCCTGCCGCAACTGGTCCTCTCCTAGTCCTTCTGTACGCATTGCCTCTCCGCACCATCATGCTCCCTCAACACGAGGTCGGACATAATGTCAAAGGCGCAGTCGTACCGAGATATGCATTGGCCAAGGACCTTTCGAAAAGAAGCCTTTTCAACGCAGCTGAGGAATGATGGCCGCTTTATCATGACCCTGCAACGCTTTTCTTCAGGTTTTTTCAAACTATTGAATATTTGCAAAACGCACTCTATCACCACATCCAGTATTTAAACCGCGCGGTCGCAAAGTATGTCAGACAAAAATGGCTGCTCCATGCCCGTCAAATAACAAGCTAAATAAGTTGCTCAATTTTTTATTCTCTATTTGCCGGTCTAGGCGTTCCTCGTACGGTAGAGTCACGCCATTACAGTGGTGTAGCCGCTACCGGCCAGCATTCCTTCAGTTGCAGCAATGAACGCATTAGACAGCCACTTATTAAAAAATGGCTGCCATACCGTCCTGCGAAAGTGGATGTCCAGCGAAGCTTTTGTAAACCACTACTCATTCTGTTGTGGGAGGACATGAAATTTTCCTCGTCGTCTCGGCGAGCTTGTCACTTGCCCTCGGTTTCTCTGGCGTCAGAGCCTGACCCATGCGCTCGCCCTCGAAGGACTTCAACCCCCCTTTTCGTGAGCAGCTGGAAACCTAGTCTTTACCAGGAACACATAGGGGGTCGCATTGTTCACAGCCGCCTTTTCATGTATTGTGTTGTTTCGATGCTTGTTTTGTGGATTTTCTTTTAGGGAATACTGAACTCTCTGCTGCATGCCTGATTGCAAAGGAAGATTGTGCTGGGCTTCTCTGGCGGCAGATGCTGGCTCTTGCCTAGCCGGACGCATACGCTCGCTGTATTAGGGGACAGCTACTGGATCTTGCCTGGGTGTTTTGTTTGCGACACGAAATGTTCCGACCAACGAGAGGCTAACAGCTTCGCTGTAAAAGCAACCCACAAAAGCCAAGCAGAACTGGAAGGCGAATCTGCTGCCTCGAGCAAAGCACGCAGTGCCGCTCCGTGCTGGGGATGTGAACAGCTTTCGCAGTGCCTCCAGACGCGACGGGAAGAGTGGAAAAGTTTATCGGCATTGTTGCGGAGCCCTTTTAATGTAACGGTAGTTCAGAAGTTTGTCACTGAAAAGTTCTGAGATGTTCTGTCCGCACGTGAACAAACGTGCATTTTGATATTCCTTGCCGCAAGCCTCTGAACAGAGATGTAACGGTTTATGGCGCCACATTGAGTGCCGGGGGATCAGTTGGATGCAGCAACATTGAAACTGTCACCTGTGTCGTTTTATAAATTATCCATGGGCTTTCTCCGCCAGTAGAGATCGGGCTTGTGGATATACCGGGCTTGTGAATATCCCACACTCACAAGCCCGTTTCGTGTCTTCAGCCGCTAATTATGCCAAAAACTCGGCTTAAAACAAATAACAAAACCGTGATATACCTACGTAGCCTTTGCCAAATAAAGAGTACTAACACGAAATTTTGAATACGAGATAACTTCGCATATAGCTTGGTGTAAACGCACACATCCTATACAAAATAGCAGCGGCAAATGCAGCCTAGACCTAATTTCAAATGAATTTTAAATTGTGCGAAACGCAATCGAGCAGTCAGCGGAGTACCTCGCGCAATCGACATTCCCGGTATGTGAAGTAAATAAACAACGTCCCAACACGTCACGAGTTTCTGATGGCTGGTCCCGCACGGCCTGCTCGCTGCTCCGATCGGAGGTCGGTGCTTTAGCTTTCGAGCAACGAACGATCCGATCGCAGGCCGTGGACGCACCAGGATTTCTCTCGCTCATCGCGCAGCTGGCAGCGATCTAAATATTTTCAGTGATTCCAAGCACTCTATTTTTATCGCTTTTTATTATACTGGACGCAAAAACGTGCCGGCGACACGAACAGTGGAGTGGGCCAACCTCACGGTCGCGGCGCAAAAGGCAGCCACGGCCGTGAAGTTCCGCAGGCCGGCGCAGGTAGCTCGAGCGATAGCTTGTTAGCGCTGCACGAAATGGAACTAAGGTCACAAACGAGGTAGCGCATACGAGAAAGGAGTTATTGGTGCGATGGTTAATTGCATTAGGAATCTTCATCTTCACGGCTTACAAGAGCAGCCTTCGAATAACCGCCACAGTGTCAAGCCTAGCACTTCTGTAGGCTGGCGTGAGGGCGGATCTGGTCTCCACATCCCCTCTGTCGAGCGTCGCGGGTCGTTCTCTAGCCACGGCAGAAATTTGCACTCGCGGCGGTTTCATCATGTCCACGGTCGCTTTTTAATTAGGCAGCTCACAAGATCAGTACATGGTGGTATTTGCAGAAACTGCCGTTGAAGTGAAATCGAGAGTGCTACGGCAGCACTTCTACGTGATATCCGTTAGACAGTCACGTGGGCAGCTTTATTTATACCACATCCAGCCTGTCGCGACACTCGTTAAAACTGAAATTTCGACCGGCCGCATTAAAGCGTCTTTAATAAAACAACCTTCGCGCGCTGAAGTAAATGATGTTTCTACGTGTTTTTAATGTGTCATTAGCTACTTATCTCTACAAAAAAAACAAGATGCACACTTTTTGTGTCAGTGCCTGTTTATAGGCATCAACGAACTAAACACTCCCGTTAGTATCTTCAGCAGGGCTGAGAGAAGTTTGATATATCAGAAAGCGGGCAAATGTACTTTCCTGTCATGCTGTCATAATATTATTCTGCTGCAAGGTAACGGGTATCTTTTGTTTGAAATCTTGTGCAATAAATTTTTTTTCTTTCGCCTTGACAAAGAGTATATGTACACTTTGCACCAATTGTAAATGCTAGCTCTATCATAGTCAGTTCAGTCACAATATCTATGTAGCATCAGTAAAAAGGAACCGCTCCGCAGGACACGTATTTCTAATTGTTGCATTGTTTTTTAAAAGAACAATGCCTCCACACTGAAACAGCTCAAACTGCCGTGCAAGACCTATTTTTGTCCACTAAATGCCACCACAAGAAACGCGGCGTGGGAAAACGGATATTAAAGTGAAAAATCAAAGGAGTAATGTAACAATACTTCTATTTCAGAAGAAAGTTCAACCGCAAATACAAACTTCTGAGAGATCCGCTACACTTCGGTAAGTCGGCTCGGAACTCAAAGTGGAACCCCTTAGTTTTTTTTTTTTTTTGCCTATCTCTCACTTTTATACCCTTGGCACGATGCATGCGGATCCAGCAATTTCAACATTACCGAGTATAAATTCTTGGTTTTTCACGGTCCGCTCTGTTTCCATAGAAACCGGGAGCCCTATTGCGCATGCGTGGCGCGCTTGGCGCGAAAGGCATTAGAGAGTTTTAGAATAACGTACGCAGACGTACGCAAACAGCTAGCAAACGCTATTTTTGCCTCATTCGCACTGCGCATGCACCGTACGTTAAGCCGCTTCTGCGTTTAGCGGACGTAAGAATAGCGGACGCTATTTCAGCAAAATAGTGTGCGTACGTGAGGCCGCTTGCGGCAAGTAGCGCGACACCATGGCGGCAAGTAGCGCGACAACCATCCACGGTTCTGCTCTTCTGTGGACAGTAATTTGCTTCCGATGGACCTAGTTCTTATTTTGTTCCTGTGTTTTAAATACGTCGAGTGGTTAGCACGTCGGCCTCGCGCACCTCTCTATCGTCGTAGCACCGCTGACTGACCGAATGAAGCTTGCAGCCAAGCCAGCGACCAATGCTCTGTGTGTGTGTGTGTGTGTGTGTGTGTGTGTGTGTGTGTGTGTGTGTGTGTGTGTGTGTGTGTGTGTGTGTGTGTGTGTGTGTGTGTGTGTTGTAAACGCGTTCGCTTCGCGATGAAATGCGACGTTGTGCTTCTGCGGGTGGATAGTGCTTCGCATGCTCTCGATTATCTTTCTAGAGCAACGTACGACTTAACCTCGCATCGGGTATGAGCAGTGTGCGTGGCTAAAAGCCTTCTCGGCTTGCGCGCCAGAGTTAACTAACTTGCTGTTCGTCCCCGTAAACCGCGGTCGAGATGACTGCCGAATTTACGACAGGCAGGCGGAGCAACCGATCCCCTGTCAATCGCGGTTCAGACTTGCAACGCATGTTGTGACGTTGCGTTCGTTCGAAGCGCATCTCTGGGTTGTTTTGAAGTTGAATAAAATGTATGCGTCAAACAGGGGCATTCGGTTCAGGGCGTTCCCTGCGATTTCACGAAAGAAGTGCCACGTGTCTTCAACGCTTTCTTTATGGGACGTACTCAGGTAAGAGAATATCTATGTCGTGTTATGGCCGTGTTGCATTGAATACTAAAGGGAAAGCGTTTGTTTACACTTGTTGGGATAGTCTAAAAGGTCCAAGCACTACGGCACTCCGCTGGCAGATCAGCCGGCGATTCATTTCGTAAGACATTCGACAGATGGCGCCGTAAGCATTAGCGTGTCGCTACTCAAAACCGATGAGACGCTCTACTAAAACTCCTCTCCTCGTGTAACATAGCATGACGCAAAAATTCAGCGTTTACCGTACGCAAAGGCAACAAACGCTCTACTGAATCTCCTTATTGGCGCTGCTTGCACTGAGCCTCGCGCTGATACCGGAGCGGACCCTCGAAAACGGTCAGCTAAAAGTCTTATTATCTGTATTCGGATTCTCAACCCTGTTCGGCTAGTCTGTCAATGTATTTACTTTTAAGGAAGAAAATGTATGGCGAAATATTCTGCATGTTGTGTAACGCTGCCACCTTCACTACAATGTTTTTACGGCCAAGTTTCCTCTGCTTCATTGTACCAAGGGCATGAAGAGGACGGAAACCAAATATATATATATATATATATATATATATATATATATATATTGTAATGAACAATTGGGGCAGGGAACGGTATGTGCAGAACCATGGCCAATCTACGCGCGGGTATGTGCTGCGGACCTGCAGCAGTCATCATCAGTGCCTGTCTGTGCGTCTTGCAAGGTTATCTCTGGCTTCGCCGTTTTTTGAAGAGACTGCTCTTCCTCGCCTCTCGCTTGGACAACTGATCGAATTAAACACCATTGGAAGTGGTGGAGGTGCGGTTTCAACGTCAACCAGCACGAATCCTGGAGCTTCGAAGCCGCAGGCTCCCAATGCCCACTACCCCCGTTGACGCTGTTGATCAACAAGCCCCAGCGATGCCACAGATCGTCTGCGCTGGTTCCATCCGTCAGCGCGATCCCCCATTCTTCAATGGCGAGGGCGATCATGATGCTGAGGATTGGCTCTCGACATACGAGCGGGTGAGTGCTCGCAACAAGTGGGATGATCCCGCCAAGTTAAGCAACGTCGAGTTCTATCTCACGCAATTGGCTCAGACGTGGTTTTTCAACAACGCACGTGACTTCAAAATATGGGGCGATTTTAAGACCCGCTTCCTTCAAGCATTTGGCAGCCCAGCCGTGCGCAGACTACAAGCAGAACAACGCCTCCGCGGAAGAGCTCAGACGCAGGGGGAGAATTTCATCAGCTACATCGAAGAAGTTGTAGATCTGCGCAGGCGCGTCGACGTGGCCATGTCTGAAGCAGATAGGGTGAAGCATATTTTAAAAGGCATCGATGATGATGCGTTCACTATGTTGCTTGCCAAGGACCCGAAGACCGTGACGGATGTCGTGAGCCTCTGCCAAAGCTTTGATGAGCTGCGCAGGCAACGAGTGCTGGTCCGGCAATCTCTGGGGACAAATGCAGAACTCTCCGCTTTGACTTTCACTTCCGAGCACTCTTCACTTGAGACGAAGATAAAGGACTTCGTCCGCGAGGAAGTAGCACGCCAACTATCGATTGTGCCGTTCGTTCAAGAGCCACGCCAGCGGACGGAGGCACCGCCTTCATGCCTTCCTTCGTCTCTTCAGCGCACCATCCGGGAACAGGTCACCGAGGCCCTGCCAACTAATCGCCAAGTAGTAGCAGCTCCTGCTCCCCTTACTGTCCCCCAGATAGCTACTGTTGCTCTTGCCCTGGCTTCACCGGCTGCATTAACCGGTCCCCTGACGTATGCTGAGTGTGTCACACAGCCACCCCGACCGTTTACCCATTCGTTCGAACCAACCATCCCAGTGGCTGTGCCGTCCAGCTATCAGCAAGTCTCCCAGTTTCGACGTCTAGTGCAAGTGGTCGCGCAGCAATCCAATCCTTGGCGCACGCCGGACAATCGCCCCATATGCTACTTTTGTGGATACTCCGGACATGTCGCCCGTTACTGCCGCCGTGTGGTGCCGCATCCTGAGGTTCTCAACACTCCAGGATACACACCTAGGCACGTTCAGCATCGCGTATCCTCGAGGCCTCCCCACCCATCAGCGTCACCAAAAGTCTTGCTTTTCAATAAAAGTTTGTTCCTCCTCCCCAACGTCATATGAGACCGACCAGCCGACGTTCACCAGTCGCCGATCGCCTTCTCCCCGCCGCCGCTCCCTGTCACCTATGCGCCGCCAGCCTGCTCCTCCGGAAGTGGGAAACTAATACCCGCAGTTCCAGAGGCACGAACTGCGTACTCCGAGAAAATTCAAAGTCCTCGTGCCTATCCACCGAACGTTATAGATGTAGTTGTTGAAGGAGTCCCTGCCCTCGCTCTAGTCGACACCGGTGCCGCCATATCTGTTATAAGTGCTACACTCTGCCGCTCGCTGAAAAAAGTAATGACGCCGCTTTCTGGACTTTCGCTTCGGACTGCAAGTGCAGCACACGCGTCCCCGATAGCAGCATGTACTGCTCGAGTGAGTATTCAAGGCACCTGCTATCCCATTGAATTTGTTGTCTTATCTTCGTGCTCCCATGATGTCATCCTTGGCTGGGATTTTCTCTCATGTCATCACGCTGTTATCGACTGTGCCCGAGATGAACTGGAACTTTTTCCACAGTGTGACGTCTCCGGTGACACAAAACTGATACTTTCCGAAGACGTGGATATTCCGCCGCGAAGTTCAGTGTTAGTGGCTCTTTCTTGTGGTACCCTGCCGGATGGCCCTGTTCTATTTACGCCATCCGACCTTTTTGTTCGCCGAAAGCATTTATTTCTTCCGTTCGCCGTCCTTACGCTGCGTGCTGAACACACCACGATGTTTATTACCAACCTCACAGACAACCCTGTCAGTCTGCTTCGCAGCGAGTCGATTGGCCAAATTGAACCTACTTCCTCCATTCTCAGCTTCGACATTTGCAATGCCGCGCTTACCCTGCCGCTAACCACCCTGACGTCATCCCGTCTCACCGACCAGCTTCTATCCGACGACGTGTTCACCAAGTCTCTCGACACCGCTTTGGATTCTACCCAGCGCAACCAGCTACTGAACCTTTTGCACGCGTTCCGTTCTTCATTTGACTGTCAACAAGCTCCCTTGGGTAGAACGTCAACGGTGGTCCACCATATCGACACTGGGACGCACGCACCTTTGAGGCAGCGACCTTACAGAGTGTCGGCGTCAGCAAGTTGGAAGCGCTCGGGGTGCACAACAAGGTGCGGGAGATCATTGATGCCCACCTTGTCAGCCAACTTGAGCGGCTCAGACTGACTTCGACCGGTCGCACGGTGCTGAGGCAGCTAGGCTACCGGATAGGGGACGCCAGCCACCCTCGTCCGGAAACTGCTCCTCAAGACATCCGCACGCTCATCAGGGTTGCTCCGCTCCCGCAAAACATGCATCCTGAGCATCACGTACAGTGCAGGCAAGCACGGGTACAATTCCTGCAAGGGAAGTACTCTGACCACCCGCATGTGTGCTTCACGGACGCGGCCCTCTACGCGTCCCATCCAGCCAAGGCAGTTAGTGTCATTGACGGCTCGGGCGATGTCGTTCGCACTACGACCGTAAAAACCACAAACATTGTTGAAGCCGAAGAAACGCCCATCGCACTGGCGATGACGTCTCCAACTTCGAATAGCCAACTTCATATAATTACAGACTGCCAGCAGGCATGCAGAAACTACGGCAACGGTCGGATCTCAATATGCCCTCTCCGACTTCTAAAAAAGCACAAGGACACCCTAAACCCAACTGTACTAATATGGACGCCAGGTCACGCAGGGCTTGACGGAAATGAGCGAGCACACGCTACAGCCCGAGCATGCACCCTCCGGGCACCGCACCAGTCGCTCCGTGACGCAGAGCCTGTCCAGCAGCAGTACCGTACACTTCTGCAACACCACCGCCTTGCAAGATGTGCCTGCCCACCACCGCACCAGAAGCTCACCCGAGAGGAGGCTGTAGCCCGGCGGCAACTACAGACAAACACATACCCCCACCTTAGCTTCCTGCACATCATACACCACACAATGTATCCACCAACATGCCCACACTGCAGCGAACATCCAACACTGTACCACACCACATGGGCTTGCCAAAACACACCAGCAGCCCCCATTATTCGCACACCCACCTTCGAGCAGTGGGAGGCCGCGCTGTGCAGTTCGGACCCTGAGGACCAGCGACAGTTGGTGGACCGGGCACGCAGAACCGCAGCCGCCGCAGGGGCCCTGGACTGAGGGCTTCTCCCGCTTTCAAGCGCGAACCTCTTTCGCTTGAATAAATGTTTCTCCACCACCACCTCCTCCAAACAGTTGGTCCCGTCGGCAGCTTCAACAATTCAAGCTTTTGGATGGCATCTTGTACCGTTCCACTCATCTCTCTTCTGGCCACCGATGGGTTCCCGTTGCGCCACGCTCCGTCCGCGCGCAGATACTGGAAGCGCTGCACGACGATGCAACAGCCGGCCACCTAGGCTTCAGCAAAACCTACGAGCGCGTACGCTGTCGTTTCTTTTGGCCCGGCCTGTCCACCTGCGTTGCCCATTACATCGCTTCGTGCCCATCTTGTCAGCAGCGCAAGAGATCCACATCCCGGCATGCCGGACGGTTGCAGCCGCTTCCGTGTCCGTCTATGCCTTTCCAAACGGTTGGTATAGATCTCTACGGGCCTCTGCCTTCTACGGCTGCAGGATATCGGTGGATTGTGACAGCAGTTCACCACCTAACACGCTATGCGGAAAACGCGCCAATTCGCTCTGGCTGTGCAGCAGAGGTCGCAGACTTCTTCCTGTGCGCAATACTCTTGTGCCATGGGGCCCCTCGTGTTCTTTTGAGTGATCGTGGCAGGGTTTTTCTGTGCGGTGTTGTTGAAGATGTACTTCGTGCTTCGAACACAGTCCACCGAACCTCTTCCTCCTAACCCCCGCAAACGAACGGCCTCACTGAAAGATTGCACCAGACACCCTCGGATATGCTTTTTTTGTACATTCTACCTGATCACACCAACTGGGACGGCGCCACATGCCAGGCGAAGCCCCAGATGAAGCACTCGATCCAGCATTTTAAGGGATGTTTTACTTGTTGACCCATAAAAAAACACTTCCATAGTCCAATCGTGAACCCATCAGACTAGTAAAAACACGTAACGGAAGTTGCTTGTCAGCACCAAATGAAGAGTGGGAGAGAACTTTGACAAAGTCATAGCGTTTCAGCATTTATGTTCAGGTTGTTTTATATGTGAAATGAATGTGAGCTTTCTTCAAGGACTACGCCTAAATACTTGTGTTCATTTCTTACTGGAATAGAGACACCATTGAGTTGGATGTCTAGATCCCGCCGAATGCCACGCCTTTTCGAAAACAAATTATAAGTACACTTTCCTGGACTAAATTTAAATCCGTTGCTATCGGCCCAAACCGCTAGCTTGTTAGCACCAAGCTGGACTTAGCCCTCGCAGATAGACAGGTTACATAACTTAAAGGATAATTGCACATCGTCTACTTTGATTGAACAGGAAATTGATGGTCGCAGTGCCTTTCTGAGTGAATTCATTATTACAATAAAAAAAGTGCAACTCAAAACTCCGCCTTGCGGCACGCCATTTTCCTGCAAATGAACCCTTGAAAGTGCACCTCCATCTCTAACACGAAAGGTTCTTTCACACGAGTAACTGGAAAGTGTGTTTAGCATGTTACCCGACATGCCGAATGACTTCAGGTCGCCTAGTATGCCATACCGCCACGTGGTATCGTATGCTTTTTCCAGATCAAGAAATACCGTCATGCAATATTGTTTGTGGAGGAAAGCATCTTTGATATACGACTGTAATGCAACGAGCTAATCGTTGGTAGATCGTTCCGCTCTAAAGCCTGCCTGGCAGCTCTCGAGAAGACCGATGTACTCTAAGAAGTACACGAGTGTCCTGTTTATGATCTTCTCGAGAACCTTCCACAGGCAGCTTGTCAAAGCAATGGGCAGCTAACTGGCAGGAGAGGAAGGGTCCTTCCCTACTTTCAGAAAATTCACTACTACGGCCTCCCTCCAAGGGCCTGGAAAGTGCACCGAAAGCCATATTATATAATATAAATGTAGAAATATTTCAAGGATGTCCCAGTGTAGGTGCTGTATCATGGTGTATGTTATTTTGTCTGCACCTAGCGCTGAAGGCTTACATGTGGTCAGGACTGCCTTCAGCTCATGAAGTGAAACAGGAGAATTCGAGGAAGTGTGCCACTTGTTGCTATCACGCAGGAACTTTTTTTCTGCACATGTTTTGTGTTTCACGCAAGTGTTGGTGTACTGCGCTGAACTCGATACGTTTTTGAAGTGTTGTACAAGTGTGTTAGCCTCGTCTTCAAGTGTGTCCCCTGTTGTGGTAAACAGGGGTAGGCAGTGTCTCTTGTCCTTTGAGCTAACGTATATGTGTAGAGACGTGTGTCTCCGTGTATGATTAACAATGTCAAGAAGGTGTGCCAACTTTCTTGTTTTGCTTCACGGCGCACACGTTTCCGAACGCCTTGGCCCGTTTGAACAAAGTAAGGTTACCCGACGTGGGGTACCGACGAAGGATACCCCACGTCTTGTTCGGAGCCTCTCGCACCCGCCTACAGTTCTCATTCCCCCACGGCCTCCCCTGGTTGCGTGGTGCACCAGAGGCATGGGGAATGGACTTTTTGGCGGCATCGAGGATGTGCGCCGTGAAGAGTTGGGTAGCGTCTTCAATGTGTAGGTGCCTTATTGGTTGTGTAAGGCAGTTTGGATGTGTCTGTAAATGTATTACAGTTAGCTCTTGCTTCACTGAACCTTTTCGGGGAAGATGGACTGCATGGGCCTTTACCTATATATGTTAGTGAGGTCGGAAAGTGGTCATTACAATGTGGGTCAGTGCCCACGCCCACTCGAAAAGAGGAAGGAGAACTGCTGAGCCAATAGCCAAGTCAAGATATGAGTGTGTGTTGTGTCCTAAATTAACGTCGGTGGGCTTATTTTTGTTGAAGAAGCATGCTCCCGAAGATGTAAGGAATGTCTCTATCAGGCGACCTCGGGCAGCCGTCGCAGAAGAGCCCCAAAGAGAATTCTGTGCATTGAAATCGCCTGTTAGGATGTATTGTTCGGGCAACTGGTCGACCAGCACCTCGAAGTCAGAGCTCAAAAGTACAAGATCAGGACGAATGTATATGGTGCATACCGTTACCAACCTATTGAATATTATAGTGCGAATTGCTACAGCCTCAAGGACAGTGTTCAAAGTGACAGGGTGGCATGCTAACGATTTCCTGGTGATTATGGCCACACTCCCAGAAGAGTGTGTGCATCCATCCCTGTCCTTTCTGTATACCAGGTAACTATTCAAGGAATTTGTGTGTTTGGAATTCAAATATGTTTCCTAAAAACAGATTACACTTGGCTGATTAACGTGTATTTCGTATACATCGCCAAGATTTTTAAGAAGGCCTCTGCAGTTACATTGTATAAAGTTTTCTCTCCCATTATGAAGTGTTCGTACCTACTGGATTGTGACTATTTACGTAAGGTATTTCGGGGCTTGCACTCTTCGAAGGGTTTTTTAACCTTCTCTGGAGGTTTTGATGGAGGGACCCGCTTTTTTCCCTGCGAAGCAGACAGGAAAATGCCCACATCCATTTCATCATCAGATTTGGAAGGGGTACCCGGCGGACCGGACCCCCCAGACTAGGCCTCCTTTCCGGTGCTCTGTGTTCGAGCCGTGACCGCCGATTGCGTCAGGAGCACCCCGGGTGGCACAGGCGGTGCGGTGGGGGTGGGAACTACAGCGGTTTCCTCCGTCGCGTGGGCTTCAGGCCAGTGGAGAGGAAACAGTGGGTGCACCAGCATCCCCCACTGACGTGGATGCCACCATAGCCGCTGCTGTCTCAGCAAGCGCTGCGGAGGCGGGTTGGGCTGCCCGAGGCAACCCTGGGGGGGGGGGGGGGTGAAAGAGGAACCAGGTCCGACTGTCGGTACTGGGTCCCAGCCGAAACCAGACGCGGCTCCGCCCCCCGGAGGGCTGCGTCGGCATAACTCCCCAGGGGGAAATAGGCTAACCTCTTTTGCGCCTCTCGGGAGGTTATGATCTCGTTGGCTGTAAAGGTAATGATCTGCTTTTATTATTTTGAACTTTTCACAACTCCTAGAATAGGCAGTAGGCGGTCCCTGATATTTTGCACAGGTGAAGCTCTCGGATGCACAATTGTCCGTTATATGGTCATGTGCTGCCTATTTAGAGCACGTCAGTTTACTACGGCAAGTGGTTGTGCTGTGCCCAAACCGCTGACACTTGAAGCAGCGGCATGGGATCGCCACGTAGGGTCGGATCAGACGTCTCAAGTAACCTGCGTTGACCGAGTACGGAAGTGTTGAGCGGTCAAGCGTCAAGATTGTGTGCTGGTTGGAATTATTTGATCATTTTGGCATATTGTGATTCGCATAACGGCTGTACTGCCCTGATCTCAGAGGCCGTCGAGGAGATCTGCTTCAGTCTCGTTTATTAAATCCCGATCAGAGATCACGCCTGGCAGCTATTGAGGCCACGATGAGGCGTTATCTTGATGTCAACATCGACCAGGATTTTTGTTTGTTTTCTACTTCATTCAAAACTTCTCTCGTTGTGAGTTTCTTAGGCTTGTATAATTTTCCGATAAGGCTTTCAAGAAACTTGGAAATCAGAAAGGCACACTGGGAAGTGATCGGTTTTGACTTATCCCGGGATTAGAATATCAAAAAGCTCGAGAAATTATCGGGCTTTGGGAGAGAGATCGAAGGCAAAGAAGGAAAGAATACTTCGGTGCGGCCCCTTTTCAGGGACCGATCACGCTCTGGAGAGGGGGGGTTAGAAAATGCCTTATGATATAGTAGAAAGCAGGAAACGCGGGTACTTCTTTGTCAGCCTTGCCCTGATAGCTGAAGAGGTCCCGGAGCTCCCTGCCGGGTAAACAGACAAGGAGCCCATCCGCCGGAGCTTGACCTGGGCTCCGACGGCCACCGTTTGTGGTTTCTAACCCTCCACCCTAAAACACATCGTCTCGGTTGGATCCAGCTTAGGTTTGGGTGCTTGGGGTCAGCGGTGTCGTCAATACTGTCACCAAGATTGCTCAAGGTTCCCCCATGCGGGACCCGTAATCCAATTGGATTGGATTTCATCCAACACAATCCAGTTTAATCTAATCCAAGCCAACCCAATCCAAGCCAACCCAATCTAAGCCAATCCAATCCAAGCCAATCCAATCCGATCCAAACCAATCCAGTGCTCCTCGAGCTTGCACCGAACGGCCCTTCACGGCCCACGCGAAACTGCTCAACCTCGGCCACAGTAGCTTACGCTACAAAATAAATGACGGTTACCGGTTCACGCTGAAACAGTTCGGCCCATTGGGGGAATTTGCCTTTCAGGCACCATCAACTTCGCAACTCCTCACCCACTTTCTTCTTCAGAGGAGTCGCAACACTATCAACATCCTGTTGACCTCATAATATGAGGAAAGGTACGCGCACCAATGTTGCAAATGCATGCTAGTGCTGGTCGTGCGAGCCGAGTTCCACGCTGAGGAAACGAATTGTTACACTGCCGATGTCCCGATGTTACGAAGCCAGAGATGACGCAATTAACTCTAAAGAAAAAGAAGTTTATTCCAGCGAACGTCTGCTTCCATTACAACTAAAATAAACACTGGCGGCGAAGCAAAAGTCAACGAAGTCAGGTGCACAGGCGTGTGTCTTAGAATTGAATGCCGTGGCGTCGGCTGTGCCGGCATTTATCTGTCGGCGCGGGTGTTTCTGGAACCCATCGAATTACTTCGGGAACACTGCAGGTCAAAGAAGACTGTTCTAGGCTAGTGACATTATGGCAAAACATTGTCCCTATCAAATGAGATAACCCGTGCGGCATCAAAAAGAAAGAATGGTGCACGCGATCTGCTTGGGACACCGATAACACAACCCGGCGTAGCGGTCGGTAAAAACACAAAATAACTAAATCCAATGCAGGGTTCGCGGCTTTATGCTACTCCTGAAAGCGGAAGCACAGTTCTAGGATGGGCAAATTAAATATCACACGTTGCCTTGCTAAGTAACTCGGGGGACGAATTGCGATGCATGCTCACCGCGCAGGACAAACAGAGTAGTACCTTGCGCCTGAAAATATTATGCAGAAAATTTAAGTTATGAATAATAACCTCGGAAGACCACACCGGTTTCAGACATGGGGTGAGGCAGTAGAAGTTGTAAGGGAATATATTTACTTAGGCCATGTTGTGACCACCGTACCCAACCATGAGTCAGAGAAATTTAAAAGCATAAGAATAGGGTGGAGTGCATTCTCAAACAATGAATGGCCGCCTGCCCCTGCTGTCCCTGAAGAAGAAAGTGTATGACAGCTTCATCTTACCGGTACTTACATACGGGGCAGAACGTTAGAGGCTCACTAAGAGGGTTCAACAACAATTGAGGACGACTCAGTTCCAATGGAAAAAAAGGTGTTAACATTAAGGGATAAGAAGCGAGCAGAGTGCGTCAGGCAACAAACGCAGTAAGGAAAAATTAGTAGAAATTAAAAAGTATACAGGCACGTTAGCAGGGGATGTAATGCGAAGGCAAGATAACCGTTCGTCCTTAAGGAATTCCAGAGTGCATCCCTAAAGAAGGCAAGCGGGAAAGTGCGAGGAAGAAAGTTAGATGGGCTGATGAGACCAAGAAGCTTGCGGGAATAAATTGGTCGCAGTTTGCACAGGACCGACATAATTGGAGGCTAATGGGAGAGGCCTCGGCTCTGCAGGGGGCGCAGATAGGTTGTTTATGATGATGATGAGTTTAGAAACAGAGTCCCATTCGTTGCAAACTGCGCAAAAGATAGCGTTTCCCTATCGGCCAGATGCCTGTATGTGGTCTCTACATCTTGTTTTCCCGCCGTCCAAACCAATCCTGGACCAGCCTCGGCGTACGCCCACTTACTTCCGTGGGGTCCGGGTTACTCAGAAGGTGCTGTCAAAAACGTTAATCAAGCCTTGCAAAGAAAGCCCGCAATTGCCGCGTAGGAGCGCCAGAATACGCCCATAACAACTGTTACGAAAGCCCGCCGGCGCGAGCAGTCACCGTTGTGTAGGAAACGCTGTGTGATATCGCCCTATCGCCGCGCCATCTACCCTGTGCTCCATGAGTGAAAAGCGCCCTCCCCATCCCAAGCCGCGTTGGGAGTTTGTTGTTCTGCTCGCCACGAAAGAACCATTTCCACATAGAGGTAGAAACCTTTGCTGTAAAAGTCCGTCATATAGCATAGTGAGGTTGCAGGTGGGCCACGTGGACGACTTGGAGCTGCATGCGTCGTCTTGAGTTTCTGGTATAACCCTGGGGGATCACCTCGTAGGTAAGTTGGCCAGCCACTTGTAGAAACCGGTAGGGTCCAAAACATCGTCACAGAAGCTCCTCACTGAGCCCGACTCGTCGGATGGGAGTGCAAACCCACACACGATCCCCTGGCTGGTACGCGGCGTTTCGGCATGGAGGTTGCAGCGTCCGACATCCACCAGCTGCTGGTCTGTTGTTTAAACTCTAGCTAGCTGGAGGGCCTCCTCCGCCCGTTGAAGGTATCGTTGACGTGGGCGTTGAGGTCGTCGTCTGGTACGTGCGGAAACAAGGCGTCAAGCATCGTAGTCGGCCGTCTTTCGTAGACGAGCTCTAACGATCTCTGCATAGTTCCCTGGATAGCCATGCTGTATGCAAGCGGGACGTACGGAAGGACTTCGCCCCACGCCTTGAGTTCAATGTCGACGTACATAGACAGAATATTCGCAATCGTCTTGCTCACACGTTCCCTTCGTCTTGTTTGGTTGTGCGTGGTACATCTTCGTTCTTCGGTGATTCGTGTAGTTTTATACGTAACGTCCTTGCATAAGCTCAGCAGTGAGGCCGTCCCGCGTCCGTGCTTAGGAGGACAGAGGCTCGATGTCGCAGCACAACTTGGTTTAAGAAGAACTTCACGCCTTCTTGGGCAGTCTCCCTAGGAAGAGTGGCGGTCTCTGCGTAGCACGTTATGTAGTTTGTCGCTACGACCATCCAGTTGTTCTCGGATGATGACGTAAAGAACTGACCGAGAAGGTCCATTCCACTCTGTTTGAAGTGCCTCGCTGGGAGGGCCTCAGCTGCAGAAGTACGGCGGGTCTCGTCGGCAGCGTTTGTTGCCGCTGGCATTACCGGGAGCTCCGGAATTGAGGTACACATCAGTTGTTAAGCGGGGCCAGTAGTAGTTCGCCTTTATTTTTCAAAAAGCGCCCGCTGCGCCCAGTTGTACTGGAAGCAGGTCGTCGTGGCACGCTTCCAAAATTTCATCGCAAAAGTCTATGGGGATAAGTTGTTCTCCTTCTGGGATTGAAATTTTTCTGGCAGGGCGGTGTTTTTAAGGCTCAATGTAGGCAAGTTGCGTTTGAAGGCTGGGCACGGTGACTTTGCGTCCTCCGAGATGTTCGATGATGACCCGTAACTCGTGGTCGGCACGCTGCTGAGCTGCAAGGTCGCTCTCCGTCACGACTCCGAAGAGCGCGCTGTCTTCATCAGAGTCTTGTGAGCTTGGGTCGACGGGGGCCCGAAAGAGGCAGTTGGTGTCGGAGTGTTACCTGCCGGATTTCTAGGAGATTGTAACGTTGAATTCTTGCAGGCGCAAGCTCCATCGCCTAAGACGCCTGATGGAGTACTTTAAAATGACTAGCCAGCACACTGCATGGTGGTCTGTCACAACCTGAAGCGGTCTACTAAACACGTATGGGCGAAAATATTAGGTGGTCCATATAATAGCAAGACACTTTCTCACGTAGGCTGAGTATTTTTTTTCTTCCTTCGACAGACCACCGCTGGCACAGGTGATTACTTTTTCGCAATCGCATTGCCTTTGGAGGAGCACGGCACTCAAGCGTTAATTATTGGCGTCTGTGTGCATTTCCGTTTCGGCGTTTTTGTCGAAATAAGGGAGAACGGGCAGGCTTTGCGGGCTTTGTTGCGGCACTCAGAATGTTACCTCTTGGGCGTTTTTCTAGCTGAAACGGATGCTGTATTTCGTCAAGCGCGCGACGGGCTCTATAATGCGTTGAAAGTTTAAGATGAAGCGCTGGTAATACGTGCGCACTCCGAAAAGTCGACGTACCCTCTTCTTGTCTCTTGGTCTTGTTAAGCTCGCTAAGGCTGAAGTTTTCGCCACGCAGGCATAACTTCTTGAACGACGGCGCGGATTCTTTCCGGTAAGTCTTCCGTCGCGAATCCAGGGGCGTGGACGGGGTTCGACAAAAACTCGCTATGAAGTGGACCGTACTGTCTCGAATGCATGTCCAGGGTTCTTTCGATCATCGAAGCCTCAGTCACGAACTCGGCGAGTGTTTTTTTTGGTGTTGCGCATGATCCCAGCGAAGACATCTTGTTTAACGGCCCGCATCAGAAATCGCAGCGTCTTTTCTGCTGCTATTTTGGGTTCAGCTCATAGGAACAGTTTCTTAATCTCCTCGACGTACGCTGTTGTACAACTGCTTCATTTTGCTGTCGGATTCCCATCTGTAACAATACCTCAGCCCATTCTTCACGCACACCAGTTGTGGATGTCTTCGAAAATACTGTTTTGAAGATGCCCCTTGACGTTAGCAAGCTCTCGCGATTTTTAAACGAGACTCGAGCCGAGTGCCCAAGATAGAAAAACACTTGTCTTTGGGGTAACCCCTTGTATCGAAACTTCGTACGTGCTCCAGCATCTCCAGCCACTCTTCCGGTATTCACCAGGGGATCCTTGGAATGATGGGGGCTCCAGACGTTGCTGCAGAACGATGGGAGGACTGGCCTGGTTGACCATGGTGCTGGTCCCTCTGTATTCCTTCTACACTCTTCCCAGTAGTAGACCGAGC
The DNA here is from genome assembly GCF_048455015.1 of Haemaphysalis longicornis. Taxonomy (NCBI): domain Eukaryota; kingdom Metazoa; phylum Arthropoda; class Arachnida; order Ixodida; family Ixodidae; genus Haemaphysalis; species Haemaphysalis longicornis. Next base: position 81,133,676 of record NW_027526460.1, on the reverse strand, counting down.
TCGGGTGGGAGGCCTTGATGTCGCTAGCTGGTACGACTAGAACTTGCTTGACCTCCACCAGATGTCACGAAGCCAAAGATGGCGCTGTTTTCTTGAAGGAAGAACATGTTTATTGGATAGAACTTCTCCTTCTCTAACATAAAAATACACTGGTGGCGAAGCCGCAGTCAACAAAGTGGCGTGCACATGCTTGTGTAGGCGAATGGAATGCCGCGGTGTCGGCTGGACGGGCATTTATTTTTTGGCGCGGGTGTTTCTGGAACCGTCGAATGACTTTGAGAACACTGCAGATCAAAGAACACTATTCTAGGCTAGTGACCGTGGGTTAAGAATTCTCTCTATCAAATGAGATACTCGTGCGGCATAGGACAGAAAGGATGAACATGCGCTCTGCTTGGGACACCTATAAAACAGCCCGGTGCAGCCGTGCGGTAAAAACGAAACAAATCAATCCAATGCATGGTTCGCGGCAGTATGGTACTGGTGATAGCGGGAGCAGAGTTCAAGGATGAGCAAACGAAATGTCACACTCTTGGTAACCTGCCAGCGATATAAAACGCCGACTTTGCGCTTCCTTGACGTTACGACTGTGTACGGCCCTAAGACTCCTTCACTGCGCGAAAGGCGAAGGCCAACGCCGGAAATCTGCATACTTCATGCATTTAACACTTTCCTGTAAAAATGTCGCACACCTTAATGGTGTATAGTGATTGATCGAATAAATCATTGATTGATTGAATGTAGGGTTAACGCGCCGACGCAACGCAGACGACGAGGTGCGCCATAATGAAGGGCTTCCAGTAAATTTTGATCCCCTGGGTATCCATAACGTGCGCCGAAATATCGTATACACAGGCGTTTTTTCTTTTTACCTCCTTCAGAAAAGCTGCCGGGGGCCGGGAATCGAACCCGCGATCTAATGCTCAGCAGCGCTACGCATCAGAAACTGAGCCACCGTAGCGGGTTCAAAGTGTAAATACTTAACTAGGACCCTCTATGCCGGCTCGGAGTGTGAGCCGTTGTCTGCTGACCAGAAGGATACGTGTTCGATCTCCGCAACCGACTGCCGTTTTTGAAGTGAAAATGAGAAACTAAAACATCCATACATGGAGATTTCATCGCCCGTAAAGATCCCTAGGTGCTCTAAATTTCTCTGCCAGCCTTCAATATACGCTGCCCTTTATGAAACATTACCAGGTTTGCGGAATGAAGTACCCAAAAATTATTCGATACGTGTTTTCCACGTGCCCATCTCGTGGCTTTAAAATGTTCTGCGCCGATTTTCTAAACCCATATTTCCGGCTCTTTTTTGCTTCCTTCAGTCATCAAATAATCGAAACACAAAAACGAGGATGTTACTCTCAACACCTGTTTCTTCGTCCATCCTTTAACATAACCAAATTGCAATCACGTCGAATGCAGTAAGCGGTAAAGCCTGCTTTACAGTCAGTTTTTCAGGACGCAATGAGCGGACAACTTTGCGTTTTTTTACTGGTCTAAGCAATGATAACAGATATTGCATAGAAAGCTGTTAGCGCATGGTACGCACTTTCTCCTATTGCAAGAAATGTTTTTCTCCGATCTTCTTTGCGCTACGTAGTTCGTCTTGGATAAAAATGGCACTCAAGAAGTAGGCGACCGGTACATAAAGGCAGGCCGGTCCCGCAGTATGGCATTGTCAGAACGCAAATACTTCGTGCTTTTTCTTTGGTTTCGTCTTTAAGGATGCTTTGTTTTCGAATATGTGCTTCACTGACTAGTCTAACGCACTTCTCTACTGCTACTGCAACTGCTACTAGTCCCCGGGGCAGGGGGGCGATACTGCTGTCGAGAAAGTAAAGAGCTCCTCACCAAATCAGCTTTATCTCATACTTTATGAGAATCTCCGCCAACCCGCGCGGTACGCTGGTAAGCTAGTGCATTCTCTTTCTTTTTCCTTTCATTGATACAACAACAATAAGGATAGGCTAAGTCGTGTTCACTTTGTAATGGCATAATCTGTAATAAGACTCCGCAGCTTACTGGACGGAACGCAGCCCGAAGTCAGACATAACGAAGACGTATTCATACAGAGAGAGAACGAGAGAGTGATGGTATTTTGTCCTTTGGAACATGCAAGGCACTTCAGACAACACGACACAAACATTTCAGAGAACTCTACAGACAACATATCCCACTACATCCATCGCTGTTCCTAGGTGACGATGCCAGTGTTTCTATGAAACGTGTGTTTATTTATTTGTCAGATGTTAAGTTTTTAAACCTTATCTCATATCACGCATAATCAAATCTGGCCCTATACACCAGCCACCACCATTACCTTTAATTGATTTTACTATGTCCGATTTACATGTTTTTATACCTACCTTTTTGTGGTAATCACTTCGCTCCATTATATAACTTATTTTCTGGCGCTCTTTGCCCTCGTTGTCCTTGCGCCATGAAACAGCAACCATCATCAACATATTTTGTCCTTTGGGAACAAGTACTAGGCGTGGAAGAAGAACACAGGCCCGCCTCCAATGCAAGAGCCCGGGAGGAGGTAGTCGGTACTTGGCCTGACTCCCTGCTCACTTCTGCTCCCAGATGTGAGGAGAGGGAATAGGGGTATAGGTCTGCGGGGAATTCGCAGTGCGAATGATAGTGACCGCCTTTCGATCTAGAGTGGGCATGGGAGCAGCGTGTGGGCATGGGAGCAGCGTCGACAACACTTCTGATATGCCGCGCCTTTGCCCGTTACAGGCTTTTCTGTCGCTGTGCTTGCTATGGCCTCCAGCGCAAGCTACTGGAAAATCTGCGGCACTCATTATCTTCGAACCCGCACACCAAGGAGCCAGTCACCAAGAACAAGCAGTTTTCCTGGACCTGCCTGTGGTTGCGCCAGCGACCGTCTGCGCATCGACGTCATCAGTGACGTCGGTTGCTGAGTTCGACTTGAGAGCACTGCAGAGCGGTTGCCCCTTCAGTGGGCATGGGAGCAGCGTCGACAACACTTCTGATATGCCGCGCCTTTGCCCGTTACAGGCTTTTCTGTCGCTGTGCTTGCTATGGCCTCCAGCGCAAGCTACTGGAAAATCTGCGGCACTGATTATCTTCGAACCCGCACACCAAGGAGCCAGTCACCAAGAACAAGCAGTTTTCCTGGACCTGCCTGTGGTTGCGCCAGCGACCGTCTGCGCATCGACGTCATCAGTGACGTCGGTTGCTGAGTTCGACTTAAGAGCCCTGCAGAGCGGTTGCCCCTTCAGTGGGCATGGGAGCAGCGTCGACAACACTTCTGATATGCCGCGCCTTTGCCCGTTACAGGTTTGCAACTGCTTTTCGCTGTATAGTAGAAAAAGTGACAACCGTTGTCTATTTCTGCTCCCGTGCCCCGGAGTTCTGTGCGACATTGCGAGTGATTGTTTTCAATGTTGTTTTTTGCTTTTGTGCGCCGGCGATATTGAAACTAATCCAGGGCCTGGAACTCGCTCCAGCAGCTTGCTAGCACCTGAGTCCTTGCCCACAGATCCGTCCGAGCAAATGGAAGTGGTGTTTCGCATCCTCGAAGACATACAGGCGTGTTCAGTAGAGTCATCTAAAAATCACAGCGAAGTGGTCTCCGAGCTTAAAGAAATCAAATCAAGTCAGAAAAAAATCGAAGACAAGATCGGTGCAATCGAGAAACGCTTGGACACGCTCGAAGAAAAAACGAAGGCAGTCGATCACTTCGAACAGGATATGACTACTATTCAAAGTTCTGTTGAAACATTGGGAACCCAACATGAGCTATTACAAGCTCGTCTCGATGATCTTGAAGATAGATCACGACGCAATAACCTACTTTTTCATGGTCTACCGGATTCACAAGAAACATGGGAACAATCAGAACAGCACATTACAGAAATACTGTCTAGTGCAGCTATTAACGTGGCAGATTACGACATTGAGCGCGCCCATCGTCTCGGTATTTACAAAGAAAACAAATGTCGCCCCATGATAGTGAAGTTTTCTAACTACAAAACTAAAGAGAAAATTCTTTCTGTTCGTACTAAATTAAAAGAGCTAAACGTCGCCGTCACCGAAGATTTCTCTCCTGCTACGCGTCAGGCTCGAGGAAAGCTCGTGGCGTTTGCCAAAAGCCAACCCGGTTCACCGCCTTTCAAGCTACACCATACTCAGCTTATAATTAACAAAAAGCACTACACGTACGACCCTTCCAGCGATAGCATTAACGAAGTAGGTCCGCAAGAAAAACCTAATCAGGTGAACTGCGATTCAGCGTCACCACGTGCCCTAACATAGGAACACGCGAGGGGAAGTGGAATAAAATCATCAAAAGTGTCCGTGCTTTTCACGAACATTCGGAGCATTATTAACAAACGGGATGCTTTATCATCTGTCATTGACACTTGTAACGCTGACATCATCGTACTAACTGAAACTTGGTTGCACCCACAAGTTCGTGATCACGAAATTCCACAACAAAGTCGTTTTTTGTTCCATCGATGTGACCGCACGTTACGGCGAGGCGGTGGCGTTTTGTTGGGTGTCTCCAAAGATTTTTCGTCGCAGCGCATCCACGTTATCAGTAATCTCGAGATTGTGTGCGCCTTTGTTGAAATAGGGTCCCGAAAGTTCATAATTTGTGCCTGTTATCGACCCCCTACTGACTCATCTGATTTTGCAAACGAGCTTCATGATGTTTTAAACATACTTGTCTCCCGGTATCCCACGTCACCCCTGTTTTTGTTGGGGGATTTTAACTTGCCGACTGTACAATGGGCTGATAAACAACCTATTATTTTTCCATTCTCTACTTTCGCTCAAGAATTCCTAGATATGTGCTCTCTTTTTTCGCTAACTCAGTTAATTAAGGAACCAACAAGGATAACGAACGGAACAGCTAACACTCTTGATCTAGTACTTACAAACATGCCTGACCTGGTTTCTAACCTTGCACACTTACCAGGTTTGAGCGATCATTCCTTACTTACGTTCGATCTAAATTCATTACGTCCGAAAACAATGAAACAAAGTAAACCTGTCCGTAACTATAACCGTGCGAACTTCGAGGCCATTAACAACGAACTATGCGAATTTCTTGACACCTTCTTAGCAGATTTTGCAGATCAAACTGTGGAAAATAACTGGAGCCTATTTACGAAAAAAGTTAGCGAGCTCACACAAGTACATTCCTATTCACTTCATCACTTCAAGTCGTAACGCTCCATGGTATACAAATAACCTTAAACGTTTATCTAACAAGAAAAAACGTCTGTACAGATCCGCTAAACTTTCAAGGAATGATGCGCGTTGGGCGGCTTATAAAGTGGCTAATGATAACTATGTTGCAGCACTAAGATCAGCGAAAGAAACCTTTTTGCGTACCGTATTACCCAATATGCTCGTTACTGACACTAAAAAGTTTTGGCGTACTATCAATCCTCGTGATAACGATATCATTCACCTAACCGACAGCGATGGTGTTGCTATTCCTCCAGAGGCATGCGCTAACACTTTTACTGAAACCTTTGTGCGTAGTTTTTCTTTGCCCGATAATGTTTGCTTACCCCGTACTGAAATTTTCAACTACCCCGATATGTTTCCAATATTTATAGAACCAAGTGGAGTAGCCAAGGTAATTAAATCGCTCAAACTTTCTTCCGCTCCTGGTTGTGACGATATCAGCCCTAAATTCTTGCAGAACACTTGCTCCTATTCATCTATCATTTTAACAAAGATTTTTCAGCAATCACTTGACAGCGCGTGTTTGCCTGCCGACTGGATGGTGGGGAAGGTGATTCCGCTTCATAAATCAGGAAACAAAAAATCGCCGCTTAATTACCGACCTATTTCACTTACTAGCATCCCTTGTAAAATACTTGAACATGTTCTTTTTTCCCACGTTGTTAATTTCTTAGAATCAAATTCATTTTTTACGCGATCACAACATGGTTTTCGCAAAAGTTACTCATGTGAAACACAGTTGGTATCTTTCACACATAAGCTTCATGCCATACTTGATCGATCATCATCTGCTGATTGCATATATCTTGACTTCTCGAAAGCATTTGACAAGGTGTGCCATAAACTACTACTACACAAGTTACGTCAGCTTAACATTGAAACGAAACTTCTTGCATGGCTCGAGATGTTTCTCACTAATCGATCGCAGTTTGTTTCGATTAACAACCAAAATTCTAATAACACTGCTGTCCAATCAGGTGTACCACAAGGTTCTGTTCTCGGCCCTCTGCTTTTTTTAATATACATTAAGGATTTGACGTCGTGTGTTTCATCTAACATGAATTTGTTTGCCGACGATTGCGTAGTGTTCCGGGAAATAACTTGTGATGATGACCTAACTAACCTTCAAACTGACCTAAATTCTATTTCAGCTTGGTGCTTAAAGTGGCGGATGGAGCTTAACGTTAATAAGTGTAAGTTCATGCGCGTATCGAGGAAAAATAACACATTACCTGTTTACTGTCTTGATGGCATCGCCCTAGACTCTGTTTCTTCTTATAAGTATCTCGGTGTTAACATCACTAACAATCTTACCTGGTCCGTTCACATACAATATATTATTAACAATGCAAATCGCATGCTCGGTTACCTCAGACGTAATTTTTCAAAGGCACCATCATCCCTTAAATTACTGTTGTACAAAACGCTTATCCGGTCTAAATTAGAATACGCCTGTTAAGTTTGGGATCCTTCCTTTCACAATCTCATTAACAGACTTGAAATGGTTCAAAATAATTCTGCACGTTACATTTTGTCGAACTTTAACCGAACTGCTAGTGTAACTGCAATGAAATCTACCCTTAACCTTCCATCCCTAGCAGTTCGACGTAAAATTTTCCGACTTTCTTTGTTCCATAAATTATTTCATCACCAACACCTGCATGATGAACTCATTTTGCCTCCATTGTACGTTTCTTCTCGTATTGACCATACTCACAAGGTCGGCATAGCATCGAGCCGAACGAATGCATTTTCCCAGTCGTTTATTCCCCGGACATCGTTAGAATGGAATCGCCTTCCCTCACCAATAGCAACCATTGTTAACCATACGCTTTTCAAAAATGCCATAGTCAACATTGTATGAACCATTTATTGTTGTGTGCATTTATGTTTGCTTGCTGCGTTTTTTTTTTTTGCTTCTGCCTAATTTTGTGTAAAGATGTATTTTTATTGTATTACCTTTGCTGCTTTTTGTTGTTCTACTCATGATTGTAACCACTCCCCTCTATAATGCCATTGGCCTTGAGGGTATTGCTAATAAATAATAAATAAATAAATAGTGAGTGTCGAGTTCCCCGCAGGCTGGAAACGTAAGGATAGTAAAGATATGCGGGTGAGTGCGTATCTATTGTGTTTGGTGTGGGAAAGTGCGTGTTTATAGGATGCGCAGGATGTGGCCTTCCTGCTGGGAGAACTGTGGTGCAGGGGTGGGTTTCGGGGGTAGGAGGCCGTGGGCATGAATCCGCACCGCTTTCTCGACGATCGCCTTACAACGACGTGGATGTCAGCAATCGTTGCCACAATGGAGCGACGCAACAAGAAGAAATTCCCCGATGACTCTGCACTTCTTTTTTCCCTTGCAGCTATCTTAAATGCACCCCAGTGGCCAGAGTAATAATGAGGGACTAAGCGGTAAATAACAGCACACTTGTAACAAACCTTTGGCTCACACACTCGGGCAGATGACTGATAAGAAATTATTCTAGGTGACCAAACCGTCGAATTCATAGGTAGAATATACCTGGCTGCTGTAGGGTTATTTCTCTTGCGCTGCTACTAATGAAAAAAGTACACCGCTGAATTTTAACACGTCCTCTGATAATATACCGAGGGGACTCGAGCGGATTCAGGCGTAACTCTAGGTGTTTAACGTTCAGGGTGACGGATGATTCCCGACAGGAGACGGGGATTTCAACAACCAAAAATTAAAAAGGAATAAAACGGAAGGGTAAGGAAGTGTATCCCGCAGACTTGTTATGACCATTGCTGGTTTTAAGTAGTACCTAGGGCAACATAAGGGCTGGGCGGAAAAGGTAGGTGGTAAATGGTCGCTACTCGGTGGTGTGTTTTTTATTAATGTTTGGCCTAATTGCTCGCTGTCGCTCTTAAATCAAAACTGCGCAACTTTTATTTGAATAGGTGCATTTTGAATGCACCGGAAATATATTGATATTTCATGGTCGCCTTAAACTGCAAAACATTTATTTCGAACATCGCCAATATTTTAAATCAGCGAATCGGTTCACGAAGGTTCAAGATTCTGAACAAGTTCGCTAACCATTTCGGGTTCTGGTTTTGTGGAACCGCAACGGAATCGGAGCCAAATAAATTCATCCGTACCCGAACCGTAACCGAACCGGTATTGTTTTGTTTCGACACAGTGCTCATCATATAAATATGTGATGATGATGATGGTTGGATGTTAACGGCGCAAGGCCAACTGGGGCAAAGAGCGCCAAAACAATGGTTATATATGAGAGGTGAAACCGTAAACACTAAGATAAGATTGAAGAAACACAAGTAAAATCTGTAAACGACAATGAGCATGGGTAATGTATAGGGGCAGGGAGTGATCATGCGTGGTATGAAATGAGGTCTAAAAATTTATCTTCTAAATATTTAAAAACACGCTTGATACAAGACATGGGATCGTCAGACAAGAAAAACTCTAGGTGTAGTGGGACGCGTAGTCTGTATAGTTTTGGAAAGTGTTTGCGTCGCGTTGTGTGAAGTGCTGTGCATTGAATGAGTATGTCAACTATGGATAGGGCCTCTCTACACCTGATGCACTGGGGTCTTGAAGATCTCGTCAGCAGATACGAGTGCGTTGCATGGGTGTGCCCTATCCGTAGCCTAGCCAAGGCGACTTCCGTGTGTCTGTTGCGTGTGTCAGTGGTGTATGGTCCCAAGTGTGGTTTTATAACGTGTAACTTGTTATCTGTCTGTTCACTCCAGTGTGTTTGCCATGTTCTGCTCAAGTGTTGTGTTAGGTGTAGCTTGAGGTACGGTTGGTGTGGCTATAGTGTTCCTAAGTGCAGCAGCAGCGGCCCTCTCGTCTGCCAACTCGTTCCCAGCGATCCCAGCGTGTCTTGGGACCCAGCAGAAGAGCAGCCTATGCTTTTGTGCATACACAGACATGATAGTGTTGAATACAAGAATAAATGTGTCGTTTTTTTTTTTGGGGGGGGGGCTAGTGGGATGATAGTACGTGTACAACACTCAAAGAATCTGTATAGATGATGGAAATGGGAATTGGATTTTCAATAATGTGTCGTACAATCCGTAAACGTCCGTACGCTTCTGCAGAAAAAAGTGTTGTGTGCACCCTCATGGTTCTGGCTGCATTGAAATTCGTACCATGAGCAGCGCATGACTCCATAGTCGAGGTTTTGGAAGCTTCACTATAAAACTCTGCACATGTGTATTTAAACTGCAGAGACAGAAATTGCTGCGGTATTGCAGCTCGTGGTACCCGATTTTTGTCAATTTTTATAAAAGAAAGTTCACAGGACATAGGGCGAACTTTCCAAGGCGGTAAAATGTCTGAAAACGATGATCTGTACACATATAAAAACGAAGCGCTGAGATTCGCGGCTCGCTCTCTCACTCTTAGCGGAAAAGGCTAAGGAACGAATGGGCGATTTAAAAACAGCAGAGATGTGTATGTATGGGTAAAGACCAGATAAAAAGGAGGGTTATACATCGATGAAGTTTTAAACGCATAAAGCTAGTTCATGTGCGTCCGTTCGTTCTCAAGGCTCCATTTATTACACTCGACATACAGACTCTTGACAAGGCTAGTCAGAAAAGCATCCGACGCAACACGTAGCCCCAAGTGTAGCACTGGGTCAAGCATTCGCAACGCTGTTTTTAGTCCGCGACCCATACACCACACTGCCATAGTCCAAGCGAGACCCAACCAAAGCAGTATACAAGCACAGCAGGAGTACTTTGTCAGCCCCGTATGATTGGTGGTAGAGAACCTTCAGGATATTCATTGTTTTGAGACATGTATGCGTAAGTTCCTTGATGTTGGGAATGAATGTGAGTTTGTGGCCGAACACAACAGCTAAGAACTTGCGCTCCTTGTTCACAGGAAGCGACGCGCCATTAAGAGTAATGTCTGGGTCCGGATGGACCCCGCGCTTCCTGGAGAACACAACGCAGGAACTTTTTGCAGGATTCAATTTAAAACTATTCTTGTCTGCCCAGCCGGTAAGTTTCTTAACACCAAGCTGGACTTGACATTCGCAGATTGGCATATTGCATGATTTATGGGATATCTGGACGTCACCTACATACATAGAATAAGAAATTGTACGTGGAAATGCCTATCCAAGAGAGTTCAAATTAATTATGTAAAAAGTGCAGCTCAGCACTCCACCTTGCGGCACGCCATTTTCTTGCACGTGAACCTTGGAGAGTGCACAACTAACTTCCACTCGAAATGTTCTGTCTGACAAGTAACTAACAAGAGTGTTTAACATGGTACCCGAAACACCGAATGACTTGAGGTCACTAAGGGTTCCATAACGCCAAGCGGTGTCGTAGGCCTTCTCGGGGTCGAAAAACACAGTTAAACAATACTGCTTATGCACGAAGGCATCCTTTATGTACGAGTCAAGTGCCACCAATTTATCATTCCTTGATCGCCCCACCCTTAAGCCTGCCTGGCAGCTCTCCAGAAGACCGTTGTACTCAAGGAAGTACACGAGCCTGTGATTGATCATCTCGTCGAAGAGCTTGCAAAGGCAGCTCGTTAGGGCTCTAGGGTGGTAACTTGAGGGGGACGAGGCGTCCTTTCCCTCCTTCAAGAAAGCCACTACTATGGCCGGTGGAATGTACCCCACCTGGAGTGTGGAATGTACCCCGAAAACCATATTTTATTATATAGATGTAAAAGTGTTACAAGTGCGTCTTCGTGTAGGTGTTGTATCATTGTATATCAGATGTTCTCTGGGCCTGGAGCTGAGGGTTTACTCGTGCTCAGAGCAGCCCTCAGCTCATGCAGTGAAAACTCTGAGTTATAAGAAGATGTTGACCTATTGTTATCTAGTAAAGGCTTCTTTTCGGCTGATTGTTTGTGTTTTATGAAAGTGTTAGTGTAGTGTGCTGAACTGGACACGTGTTGGAAGTATTGTACAAGTGTGTCAGCCTTATTTTCGAGTGGGTCTCCTTTTGGGCTGACCAGAGGCAGGCTGTGTGTTTGTTGTCCTTTAAGTTTGCGTATTCTTGTCCATACTTTCCGTGTGTCAGTGTAGGAGTTTATTGATGTTATACATGAACGCCAACTATCTTGTTTTACCTCACGGTGCACATGTTTTCCCATCGCCTTTGCCCTTTGGAACAATAAAAGTTTTCCCGCCGTGGGGTACGAACGGAGGATACCCCACGCCTTGTTCTCGGCCTCTCGCGCCCGCCTACAGTCCTCAGTTCACCACGGCCTTCGCTGGTTGCGGAGAGCACCAGAGGCGTAGGGAATGGACTTTTCAGCGGCGTCGAGGATGTGCGCCGTGAGTAGTAGGGTTACCTGTTCAACCTGTGTCTTATGGATGAGTACCGTAGTATAGATGAATCTGTAAATGTATTCCACTTTGCTCTTGCTTCATTAAACCTGTTCTGGGAAGATGGACTCCTCGGGCCCTTACCTATATATGTTAGTAAAGTGAGGAAGTGGTCACTACCGTATGGGTCCGTGCGCACGCCCCACTCAAGACAAGGCAAAAAACTGCGGACCCAGTTGCCAAGTCAAGGTGTGAAGAAGTGCTTTGTCCTATAATATAGTATGTAGGCTGCTTCTGGTTGAAAAGACATGCTCCCGACGATGTTAAGAATTTCTCAATGAGGTGTCCTCTGGCATCCGTGCAAGCATAGCCCCAAAGAGAGTTATGCGCATTCAGGTCGCCTATGAGAATGTATGGTTCGGGTAACTGATCTACCGGGCCCTCATAATCTGAGCTAGAGAGCTGGAAGTCAGAAGGAATGTACACATAACATCGTGTTATAAGCTTATTGAACATTATCGCTCGGATTGCAACAGCTTCAAGAATGGTCTGTAGTTGGACAGCTTGGTACGCCAAGGATTTTCGGGCAATGATGGCCACACCAACTAAGGATGTAGCACCACCACCTCTGTCCTTCCTAAATACCATGCAATTGTTTTAGAAATGTCTGTTTCGAGTATAATTGCGTTTCTTGGAGGCACATCACACTTGGCTGTTTAGAATGAAATATTTCATATATCATAAAGATTTTTAAGGAGGCCTCTGCAGTTCCAATGGATGATGTTTTCTCTTCCCATTTAGAGCAACTGGAGTACGTTTAGAAGTTTAGAGCAACTGGGTTTTTCGACTTTTCTGCTGACCTGGACGCCGGAGCCCGTTCCTTTTGCTGCGATGAAAGCCGGAAGGGCTCGACGTCTATTCCGTCATCTGAAGACAAGGGGGTGCCCAGTGGACTGGGCCCCCTTGACTTGGTACCCTTTCGGTCGTTCTTTGCCTGCACTGCCAGTGCCGAAGGTGTGGGGAGCACCGCAGATGGCCCTGCCAGTGCGGCGGGGGAAGGGGTCGCTGCTATTGCCTCCATCTCTATCTCCTCCATGCCCTTGCGTGTGCTTTGGGCCGGTGGAAAGGAAGCAGTGGATGCAGTGGCAACCCTAACAGACGTGGTTGCCACCACAGCCGCTGCTGGCTGGGCAATGGCCTGGTGACCGGGGTGCTACCACTGGCAGCCTCGTGGGGGGCGAGGGCGGGAGCAAATCAGCTGCGCTGTATTGCGTCGTCGCCGAAACCAGGCGCCGCTCCGCCCCCCGGCAAACAGCGTCAGCATATTTGCCGGAGCTGAAGAGTGAAAACCTCTTGCGCGCCTCTGGTAAGCTGATGTTCTCATTGACCTTCAAAGTGATTATTTGTTTTTCTTGTTTGAACTTTTCGCATGATCGTGAAAACGTGGCATGAGGTCCACGGCAATTGGAACAAGTGAAGTTCTTAAGTTGCTAGCATCACAGTTGTCTGTAAGATGGTCAGTTTGCCCACACTTCGCACATGTGAGTTTACCGCGGCAGGAGTTCGTACCGTGCCCATAACGCTGGAACTTGAAGCAGCGGCGTGTATTTGGCACATACAGTCGCGTGGGACATCAGAGAAAACCTCCCGTCACGGCTTCTCGTAGTGGAGTTCTATCGAATGTCAGAATAATGTGCTGCTTTTTTATTTCTTTGTTGCCTCGCCTTATTGTGATCCGCCGGACTGGTGTTACCCCTTGGTCACGCAGTCCTTCTAGGATGTCGATTTCTGTTTCATTGATGAGATCGAGTTCGGAGAGGACGCCTTGAGAACAGTTTAGGGTTCTATGGGGAGTTGCTGTTATTTCTAGATCATGGATTCTGGTTTGTTGCAGAAGCTTATTTGCCTGCTCTTTGTGGCTGACTTCAATAAGCACATCTCCAGAAGGAAGTTTTTTTGCCTTGCAGTTCTTTCCTGCAACAAGCTCAATGAACTTTGCTGCGAGGAAGACTGATTTTTCAATTACGGGTTTTTTTTATTTACAGATTGCATCACGGGGAAGCGAGGATAGTTGTCTTTATTTCGAAGGTCAATGGTCGGTTGCGCTTTGAGGGTTACATTGGTGCATCGATCCTTTGGAGGGGGGGTTTAAAATACCATATGGCATAGTATAAAAGCAGAAGACGGGGGTACTTTCTTCGTCAGCCTTACCCTGATAGCTGAAGAGGTCCCGGAGCTACCTGCCTGGTGAACAGACAGGGAGCCCATCCGCCGGAGCTTGACCTGGGCTCCGACGGCCACCGTTTGTGGTTTCTGCCCTTCACCTTACAACTCGTAGCCACGGTAGATTACAGCAAGAGTATGGGGGCTCGGGGTCCGTGGTATCACCAGTACCGTTACCAAGATGGCTCAAGGTGACCCGTGCGGGAATATATATATACAGGGTGTCCCAGCTATCATGCACCAAGATTTTAAAAAGAGTGATGGCGTAACTCGACGAAAACCTAGTGCATAATGTTTGCAGTATTTTGGAGAAGCGGACAGTATTTTGTCGTTAACGAGACGCAGAAGCTCTTCAACAACGGTTGAGAGAAAAACCCTGCCGCGGTCGCTCAGAAGGACGCGTGGAGCTCCATGGCGCAAAATAATGTTGTGCAGGATGAAGTCTGCCACTTCTGCGGCGGTGCCAGAGCGAATAGGCGCAGTTTCGGCGTACCTAGTCAAATGATCTACAGCCGTAACTATCCATCGGTACCCAGATTAAGTCGCAGGTAGCGGTCCATACAAGTCGATGCCCACGGTCTCAAAGGGAGCCGAAGGACAAGGAAGAGGCTGCAGTAGTCCGGTCGGAGGAGTAGTCGAACGTTTGCGGTGCTGGCAAGAGGCGCACGAGCGGACGTACTTGGCCACAGCTGCAGAGAGGCCAGGCCAAAAGTAGCGGCTACGTATTCGCTCGCATGTTTTTGCGACGCCAAGGTGCCCAGCGGTTGCTGCATCGTGATATTCTTCGAGGATACGACGTCGAAGTGGACCAGGTACTACAGGGACCCATTTGTTGCCATTGGGATGGTAATTTTGGCGGTAAAGGACACCATGGAGGAGTTGAAACTTGGCGAGTTGACGACGGGCACGGCTGGTCGGAGGCGGCACACGGCCGTCGAGGTAGTCCATGATGGGGCGGCAGTATGCGTCTGCTCGCTGTAGCGAGGGCAAGTCACCGTGTCCAGCAGAGCTAGGGAAAGTGATGGGTGCCAAAGGGACATCGTGGTCGAGGCTTTCCTGGAGAGCAGTCGACGGAGAAGACAATGGGCAACGAGACAGAGCGTCTGCGTCCGTATGCTTCTTTCCGGACTTATACGTCACGGAAAAATCATATTGTTGGAGGCGGAGAACCCAGCGACCAAGGCGCCCAGACAAGTTTTTCATGGAAGATAACCAGCATAGTGCATGGTGATCTGTGACCACTGTAAAGTGACGGCCATGGAGATAAGGCCGGAATTTTTGAACAGCCCAAACGATGGCAAGGCATTCCTGCTCTGTAATGGAGTAATTCTTCTCGGCGGGTGTCAACGAACGACTAGCATAGGAAACGACCCTCTCCCGGAGCTGAGCATCACTTTGAAGGAGAACAGCGCCGATTCCGTGGCCACTTGCGTCTGTGTGGAGGATAGCGGGCTTGCTTTCATCAAAGTGGCAGAGTACCGGGCTAGACGTTAAGGCGGCTTTCAATGCCTCAAAGGCTTGTTGGCACTCATTCGACCAAACGTAAGCTACGCCGGACTGTAGGAGCTGGTTGAGGGGGGCCGCAATGGTGGCAACGTTCCGGACAAAGCGACGGAAATACGAGGCCAACCCGAGAAAACTGCGCAGATCTTTTTGTTGGCATGGACGCGGAAATCCGACAACAGCAGCGATTTTGTCGGGGTCGGGTCGTATCCCGTCCTTGCTAACGACATGGCCGAGTACCTTGATATTTTTGGTCGCAAAACCACATTTTTTTGAGTTGAGCTGTAGTCCAGCATTGGAGATGCACGTAAGCACTTCGTCCAAGCGTTGGAGATGCTCAGCAAATGTCGAGGAAAAGACAACCACGTCGTCAAGATAGCAGAAACAGGTCTTCCATTTTAGTCCTCTGAGCACTGAGTCCATCATCCGCTCAAAAGTTGCCGGGGCATTGCACAAGCCGAACGGCATGACATTAAATTCATATAGGCCGTCGGGAGTAGCAAACGCCGTCTTTTCCTTGTCGGACTCGTGCATCGGTATCTGCCAGTAACCAGAACGCAAGTCAAGGCCCGAAAAGTACTCGGCTCCTTGAAGGCAGTCCAGGGCGTCGTCGATCCGGGGCATAGGATACACATCCTTTTGGGTAATTTTGTTGAGGGCCCGATAATCTACACAAAAACGCACGGAACCATCCTTTTTCTCCACCAGGACGACTGGGGAAGACCAAGGACTGGATGAGGGCCGAATAACGTTACGCTGCAGCATATCGTTCACGTTCTCCTCAATTACTTGCCGTTCTGATGGGGAGACTCGGTACGGGCGGCGGTGAACAATAGTTGATCCATCAGTTTTGATGCGATGCGTAGCTGCGGGGGTGCGAGGAAGGAACTTTGAATGGGTGTCGAACGAGGCACGGTGCTTGTGTAAAAGTTCCAGTACTGAGGATTTCTGGGATGGGGTAAGGTCCGGACCGATGGTGACCGCAAGAGACGGCGTAGAGGAAACGGTCGTGGAAGGCCCACTGCCTGTGGAAAGAGTACCAGACGGAAGGATGGACACGTCGTCGGCAGAAACAGAAGCAATCGCACAGCCTTGCGGGAGCAGAACCGCTTCGGAGGTCGTATTACGCACAGGGATAAAGGCGCGCCCTCGGGAAAATCGTACCAGACAAGCGGCTACTGCAAGACCTCGTGAAAGGAGGCGGCCGCACGGAATGGCCAGTACATCGCCGTCAACGATTTTGTCAGCGGAAACTGAAAGAATGTGCTCTTGGCGGGCGGGCACAACGTGATCGGTACGTAGCACCAGACGAGGCGTACTTGTTTCCGGGACAGCTGAGTGATGAACGTCTGTGATGCTAATAGCAGGAGTGCGGCAACAAATAACAGCGGAAGTCGACGAAAGAAAGTCCCAACCAAGAATAAGCTTATAGGGGCACTCCGAGATCACCGCACACTGAATGTGATGACACAGCCCATCGATAGAAACGCGTACCGGGCAGAATGCAGAAGGTTGGATGGACGTGTCGTTCGCACCACGTAATAAATGGCCACTGTATGGGGTTTTTACCTTTCGTAGTCTCTTACAAAAGTCAGCTCGAATAATAGAAATACTTGCTCCAGTGTCCACCAAAGCTCCGATATCGTTACCTTCAACTGATACTAACAACAAGTTCGATGGGTGTTCTGGAGGAGTTGCTAATTTACCGATAGATGCAGTTTCCCTCCAAAAACTGCATGACTTAGTTTTCCGAGAGGTGGGTGGGGTCATGCACGACAGGGCGAAGCGGAGACACAGATCGTCGAAATGGTGATGGGGAACGACGTCGCGACGCACGAGAATTGGTCGGGGACTCGGAAGTGGCAGGAGGAGAGGACCGCCGTGGCGGAGATGGGTAACCCCTCTGGCGGTAGTCGTAACGAAGGTTTGGTCGGTCACGTTCGTACGTGTCGTAGCCACGTCGCTCATCAATTAAACGCCTCCTACAGAACCGCGAAATGTGCCCGCGAATTCCGCAGTAGAAACACACCGGCCGGTTGAAAGAGGGCTGAGGGCGCTGCGGTCGCCATGCCGGATAGTAAGGCTGCGGCCCAGGGACCGGGTTGACCGCTGCCACATAGCCAGGAACTGGTTGGGCGGGGACGCCTGCCACGGACAGAGGCGGCCTGCCAGCAACTTCGGAATAGGATGGCGTGACTGGAGGAGGGGTAAGATCTGCGGGAAGTCTTCCGTGAGTACACGCGGCAAGCTCCTCTCTAATGATCTCTCGCAGGTTAGGTGTAGACGAGTAGGGACTGGTAGAAGAGACGTGCACAGAGGTGCGGCCGTCAAGTTCTTCCCGGATGAGTTCGCGTATTAGAGCTCGGAGGTCCTCATCGACGCTGTTGCGGGCCATGGTACCCTGCTGGAGACGGAGCGACTGAAGGTTGTCCAGGCGTTGGCACGTTGTCCTCACAACCGAAACGGTAGTCGGGTTCTGAAGGGCCAGGGCATTAAAGGCGAACTGGCCGATCCCTTTCAAGATGTGGCGTACGCGATCAGCCTCCGTCATGTCTTTGTTGACCTTTCGGCACAGGGCCACAACATCTTCAGTGTACGACGTGTACGTCTCACAAGGATCTTGGAATCGTCCCTCCAGCTTCTTTTTCGCGATGTCTGAGCAGGCCGAGGAAGAACCAAAAATCTGGCGCAGCTGGGTGGTGAAATCGTTCCAGTCATCAATGCGGTGCACATTGTTCCGGAACCACGTTTTGGCCACTTCGTCCAGGGACCACGAGACGTTTTCAAGCTTCGCGCGGTCGTCCCACCTGTTAAAGGCGCTGACGCGTTCGAAGGTATCAAGCCACTCGTCAACGTCCTCATTACGAAGGCCAGCGAACATCGGTGGATCCCGCTGGCGGCTGGTGACGAAGTACGGTGGGACGGCGGCTGAGCCCGCCCCACCGGTTCCGCTGCCGGTTCCACTGCCGGTACCGCTGCCGGTTCCGGTGGCACGTTCCGCTGTCATAGGCATGGCGTCTCGCAGCAGGCGACGACCCGAACGGAGCTCCAGGGGTACACTCAGAGATGGAGGACGAGGGACCAAGACGCACGCTCCACCACTTGAGAGACGACGGTTTGCGTGGCCGTTTATTCCAACGCTCGGGCCAAGGAAGAAGATCAAGCGGTGATGATGATTATTTACAAGTGATGATGATGCCGAGCCCATCGGGGCTAGCACTGATGATAGTGGGTGATTACGAAGAAGCGCCCGTAACATAACGCAAAGTACTGGGAGCGTAGTCACTGGGTCTCACAGTATTTGTAATTATATATCTAACTCGCAAAGTGGTGTCGTAATCACTAAAGTGTCAATGAGGCACTTGTAGGTACCCACGAGGGGTATCTAACTGCGGTATTTTCAGCGACGAAGTAATTGCGTACACATTTATTCTGACTGATAAAGTCCCGCGAAATATGAAAAATACCACGTGACGGTGCCTCCGCGCGCATCGTAAAGCAACGCCCTCAAGCAGGCTGCCTCTCAGCTAGCCATAATCAAATAAACAAAAGAAAGAAACAAGAAATCGCGACCGATTTTGTGCCTTCTCTGCACACGCGCCGTGCGAATCTGGCTGTTTCTGCTCCTTCCATGCATGCCATTATCAAGGTGATGTGCTGTCTCTTCGGGCGTGTAACACGCGAAGCAGTTGCTTTCAATCAGCTTATTTGGGGACGCTGCTTTACAATGCGCACGGAAGCGCCGTCACGTGGTATTTTAAATGCAGAGCATTTCAGTTACTCACGATGTCACCCACGTTGACGTCCGTAGTCGTAGTCCGCACCCCTCCCCCTACACTATATAAAAAAAATACTATCCGGCGCCTGGTTTCGATCCCTCGACCTTGCGGGCGGAACGCAATATACATGGTGCTCTACCCACTGCGCCACAAAGCCGACACAGAATGGGAGGCTACGAACGCGCCTTATATCCTTGACTCATTCAAACTACGTCAAGAAGATGCTGATACAACGCATTCACTACCACCAACTCCCCAAACACTAAACGTTAACGCAATACACCAACCCCCTATGCGACGCATTTACTCGAGTCCCCCTCGCGGGGAGATGGGCCCAATTTTTTTAAATTTCGCGGGTTTTCTTTTTCAGTCAGAATAATCGAGTACGCAATTAGTTTTTTGCTAAAAATACCACAGTGAGATGCCCCCTGTGGGTACCTACAAGTGCCTCATTGACACTTCAGTGATTAAGACAGTATTTCGCAAGTTAGATAACCTATTAGAATTAGTTATTTAAACCTCAGTAACGAAAAAAATACTGTCCGCTTCTCCACAGTAGTGAAACATTACGCACTAGGTTTTCTTTGAGTTACGCCATTGCTCTTTTTTTAAACCTTGGTGCATGATTGCTGGAACACCCTAAATATATATATATATATATATATATATAAATATATATATATAGAGAGAGAGAGAGAGAGAGAAGAGAGAGATCATAAGGTTTGGTGGGCCAGTATAAAAGCAGTAAAAGAAGTCGACTGACACGTTTCCCGTTTTTTGTTGCCAACAGTTTTGGAGTTAGAAACTCCTTCTTCAGGGCTTTATTTTAATTTCTCACATTTCGCCTTTAATACAAAAACTTCCGTGAGGGAGGGTGACTTCCCTCATCCCTCCAGGAGAGGTCGCGGGTGAGGGGTCTTTCAAAGAGTTTGAGCAAGTGAGGCATTCCGATTGGCTAGAAAGGTGGAAGGTGAGGGAAGGGGAAAGAACACGCACGAAAAGGCAGCAGGAAAACACGATAACAAGAAGCACACAAGCAAACACAAAATCAAAAACAAGAGTTAGTCCTGCGCGCTCTGTAAATGGTGTAAAAGTAGTCAGCGGGAAGGGAAAAGGGGCAAAAAAGGGGAGTGAAGGCAGACGGACATAACATGGCGGCACAGGCATAGATCTTCGATTCGGTCAAACTTGACGGCCGCATGCATGCACGGCCCGTCCAGTCGACACATGGTCCCCGCGCCATACTCGGAATTTCCTGTCCCATTTTCGGTTTTGTTTAACTCCTGGTTAAGCCTAGAGCAGCTCTCATCTTGGCGCCACTTCGACGAAACCGAGTGGTGTAGCAAAGCTTCGCCGCGCGGCCAGCGAGCCGTGGGACAAGTAACACTAGGATCTGGTTTCGTTTGCGCCGCATTCTTCGGCCGTTTGTCTGTCAGCGGTGCGGCGGGCTGCTGTACGCCCGCCGCTGTAGGCTTAACCAGCTGCTGCAGGCTTAACCAGGAGTAAAACAAAACCGAAAATGGGACAGGAAATTCCGAGTATGGCGCGGGGACCATGTGTCGACTGGGCTGGCTGTGCATGCATGCGGCCTAGCAGTTTGACCGAATCGATGATCCATGCTTGTCCCGCCATCTTATGTCCATCTCCCTTCACCTTCCTTTTTTGCCCCTTTTCCCTTCCCACTGACTACTTTTACACCATTTACGGAGCGCGCAGGACTCACTCTTGTTTTTGATTTTGTGTTTGCTTGTGTGCTTCTTGTTATCGTGTTTTGGTGCTGCCTTTTCGTCTGTGTTCTTTCCTCTCCCCTCACCTTCCACCTTTCTAGCAAATCGGAATGCCTCACTTGCTCAAACTCTTTGAAACGCCCCTCACCCGCGACCTCTCCTGGAGGGATGAGGGAAGTCACCCTCCCTCACGGAAGTTTTTGTATTAAAGGCGAAATGTCAGAAATTAAAATACAGCCCGAAGCAGGAGTTTATAACTCCGAAACTGTTGGCAACAAAAAACGGCAAACGTGTAAGTGGACTTCTTGACTTCTTTCACAATATATATATATATATATATATATATATATATATATATATATATATATATATATATATATATATATATATATATATATATATATATATATATATATATATATATATATATATAAATATATATATATATATATATATATATATATATATATATATATATATATATATATAGACTGAAAAGATAAAAACTCACACAGAGCGCGAAAAAAATAAGGTTAGTAGAGACAGAGACAAACGAGAAAGACTTAGAAAATAAAAATAAGTTTACTGACGTTTCAGGGAGAGGACTCTCCCTGAAACGTCAGTAAACTTATTTTTATTTTCTAAGTCTTTCTCGTTTGTCTCTGTCTCTACTAACCTTATATATATATATATATATATATATATATATATATATATATATATATACATTTATATATATAGTAAAGCCTCCTTAACTGGAACTCGCATATCTCGAAATCTCGGTTAAGTCGAAACTTTTTTTCACCGTGCATTAACCTCCCATAGGTGCTATGTATTTGCCATTTGCCCCCTCTTATCTGGAAACGTTTTTCGGAGGGGACAACGGATATCTCGAAATCTTGACGGGGAGGGCAGAAGGCAAAGTCCACTCCCTACAGGAAACGAGGATTCCTTGCGAATGCTTAGCTCTTACTATAATGCCGAACGCGGTCGTGAAGGGCGAATTTGAAATTCTTACGGACGCAGCCGTTTCCTATCCGCATTGTCAAGCAACTGTGGGAGTGATCACGTGTGCGAACCTGCGCGCGACTTATGCGTGCTGGGGCGACGTGTGCAGCGTGTGTCCGTCAGTACGCAACGTAGCCCTTGCATGTTCGAGCTGCTATTCTTTGTTTTCACCGCGATCTCCACGCGACGCATCTTGAGTTCAGTTTTGCTGAGTAGTGAGTGGTCTGTGCAACGGACGTTTCCGAATATCGACCAAGATGTCCCGCACAAAGCAGTGCAAATCTCTGACGTTGGAGAGAAAATTCGGGTTAATCAAGAATTTTTTCCCTGCAAATCCTTGTGCCTTTACTACGGTAGCTCTCTCGTGCAGTGGAGCTTTTCCGGGCAGCAATGGCTTTTCTTTTACAGTGACCTGGGCAAACATTTCCGGCGTTTTGCTTAACTCAAAATGCCGCTTATTTCGAAATTTTTTGTGGTCTTTACTATTTCGAGCTAACGAGGAATTACTGTATATGTATTAGCAGTTATAGCGTACGATATAATGTATTATAAACTCTCTCACTCAAACATACTTTCGTCCATTAAAACCACACAGGACATCGCCTACATGTCTTCAAATTTGGCTGAATAAAGTGGCAGGAAAATAGAGTTACTATCAAGTTTTCCTCCTTTCGAAAACCTGCCAACCTGTGAATGCGTATTTCTTGGATGCCCAGCAAAAAAAAAATGTCCGGTAAAAAACGCGACACTCGATTTGTGCCTATTGACGTTGGAGTAGTCTGAGAGATACCCATTTCATGGGTAGAGGCCAAAATCTATCTGACGGGGATATGCGTGAACGATAGGGGGTATCTTCGACATGATGACTCGTCTCTTAAACGCCTTCATTCACTCTACTAGAGGCTGTCAGCCCTCAATACTCACGTGATCTCGGTGAAGTACCGCGTCAGTAGTAGAAGAAGCACCAGCTGTGTGTTGTCGTCTCAAGGGGCGTCTGCTAATGCAGCCAAGTGTTGCTTCCTGGCAGTTGTGTCTGACTGCAGCCGCTGTTGTACACATACCAAGCTTACCCACTACGGGTTTATAAAGCGCCGCAACGCGGTGCGAGGGCGCGGCCTTCGCGGGCGAGCGTTGAAAAAAAAACGTCGAGAGAAAGCGTGGAAAAAGAGAGTGAGGAATAACGAGAGAGCGTACACGCACCCTTCCTTGTTCTCCCGTACGAATCAATCGAAGACCAATCGCTGTTGAAGCGTGACAGGGCCAGTGGGAGTTGTGCTGTGGTGGAACCGGTTAAAAAAGTCTGCAGAAATTCAGAGAATCGTCTTGTAATGCGTAGCTTTGGTATGCCACTATGCTAGAGGGCGAGGCCTTTGAGCCCAATCTTGCTTGGAACAGCGAACGACGTATTATTTTACTTTTTTAAGTTTTATTTTCCTCCCTTTGGCCAATGACGTAAATATATACCACTATGGCGCTGAAGTGCGTTTACTTCGCTTATCACGTCGTTTCTTTCCGAAGATGCAACGCATACTGAACAGTTGGTCCGATCACACGATTTTTCTTTTGTAATTCCGGCGTTTTTCTGCGGAATTTTTTGCTCGTCGTTTTTTGAAGAAAATGAATAATATGCATATCGTGACTTGGTCATGTCATTTTTGTTAGTGTTATTTTTTTACTTTTTTCATTCTGTTTGTTTTAAATTCGGTCCGACCAAGTACCTTCATTTGTTCTATTGAAACGGTTAAGGGGGAAAATTCTCTCAAATTTGCAATATTGAGGGAATGGAGAGCCTTACATAGTTTCTCGCTTTCTTCGCTATTTTTCATTTCGTATCTTGAACGCTCTCCTGAAAACTTGTTTTTACCCGCCGCGGTGGCTCAGTGGCTAAGGTGTTGCGCGGCTGACCATGCAAACGTGGGTTCAGTTCGTGGCCGCGGCAGCCCCTTTTTCTCATGGAGCCGAAAAGCAAAAGCACCCGTGTGTGCGACATTTTGGCGCACGTTAAAGATCCCACACGGTCAAAATTATTCGGGAGCCTACAACTATTTCGCACCTCATTGCTTGCGTTGCTTGGGCGGGTTAAACCATACAATCAACCAAACTCAACTTTGGAAACTTTTTCCGTGTATTCTACAGTTTTGGGAGGAAATGTATGATGCACATTTGTAACTTTATCATATCATTTTTGTTAAAATTTTATTTTTGTTTTCTCCTTCTGGTTCTTGTAACTTTGTCCTACCAATCATCTCCACTTACGGTATTACAACGATTAAATGTGTAACATTAAACGTCCGCCAAACGGACATTTTGGTGTAAATGAAGCCGTTACATGGTCCCGGCTGCGGGGCCACTCGGCAAACTCTTGGGGCCTGAATGACCGACAAGACCGAAATTCACTGAGGCGGGAGGTCCACCGAGCCAGAAGATCCAATCCAGGCTTAATGTTCACCAAGATGAAAGCTTCGCCAAGACGAAAGGTCCAATATTTTAACTGGTCATGTGTGCTCATTCGGATAGAGCGTCAAAGTTTACCTCACGAAGCTTAACTGAGCGAAGCTTAACGAAGCTTAACTCAGTCCTCCCCTTTGCTTTCCGAGGTCTTCTTGACTGCCATTTCTTATTTCTGTCTTATTTTCAATGAGCCCCTCATTTCCTATTCTGATTCGCTACATGCATAGCGAGGGCCTCTGTTCTGGCAGTCTTGGTGCCATATGGAGCTTAAGCGGGTTCAACGCTGGTCGACCACTCTCGACATGTCGTGGACGATCGAGTCACGGCCCGGGGGTTAAAAAAGTCCCCTTCACCCCGAGTAGTCCGAGTGGCGCTGGCTACCACCCCCAAGCGCAGGAAACAAAAACACCTGAACATAAATACACCAGAAAGTGGAGGCTAAAGTAGCCCCGCCGGTAGCGTAGTGGTTATCACACCAGACCGGTATTCTGGAGGTCGTGGGTTCGGGTCCCACCTGGCGGGCATTTTTTCTCCACTTACTTATTTTCCAAATTCTTTATCTTGAGCTACTACTTCCTACGCTTTGCTTTCCGACGTCTTCTTGACTGCCAATTCTTATTTCTGTGTCTTATTTTCAACGAGCCCCTCATTTCCTATTCTGATTCGCTATATATATTTATATATATATAAATGTATATATTATATATATAAATATTCCTTCCGCGGCAGACTTAGCAGACACCTGAAAAGTTCAGTTTTGCTCTTCGATGAATTTTTTAGGCTATTTCAGCCGAGCGGAGCTGAAGTTAAAGAATTATTTTCAAGGCACGAAAAAAGTCACCAAGAAGTGAGCAGGTGAAACATAGTTGTCCATATGTTTGGAAATTATTTGCATCTCCCGCGAGAATAAGAGCTTTTAGCGTTCGAGCAACGCATCGACAAAAATATACATTTGGGATGTTTTCTAAAGCCCATTCGGGGCTTCCGTGAAGACAAAAAAAGAAGAGACAGCAATATTTCAACTGTCACAAAATGGTTCGTTCTATTAAAGCGAAGCTTTAGTGCCCTTACTGAAGATGTCTGTAACGAGAAAACGAGTTCAGCGGGAAAAAAACGCTTCCCTTTGCTGGAAATGAATTTGGGTCCATCACGAAATGAAGCCGGCGTCCGTCCAATTGCTCCATTTGGACACGGTCGAAGCAGTTTGTATTGGGACAGGGTCTCAAGTACGTGGAAATAAACCGAAAAATCCTGCACTCTACCGTGTATAAACGACGCTGATACATCACGCCAAAGCTTCGCATTCATCCATCGTTGTAATTAGACGACGGGTCGCTGAATGTTTCTTTTGTTTGTGTATTTGGTGTGTTTTGAGCTCACAGCTGTATAGGTGTGAGATGCTAATACTTGGGGCCACTTTGAGTTCTCTGCGATATCCCGGTGACGCTCTTGTCACTGATGATGAAGTGTTGGGGTACTTGAGGGACGTACTGAAATATACGATCAAATTGTCTTCATGAACACACTATTCACGAAGGCAATTTTGTCGTTGATATCAGTAGGTCCGTCAAGTATCCAGACACTTCCCATTACGTTTTTATACTACCGCGTAAATCACATGCGACCAACAGAACGCGCATTCGGGCACACTTCTCTTAACTGAACTCGCCAAAACATGCACAGAGCATTTTTGTTTTTGCTGTGTATTTTCTTTTTTGTTGTGGTTGTGCTGATGGGTGTACATCGTGTCGCGCTTGAATTCGAAACATTTGTATTATAATCTTCCCTGTTTCAGTCCCGGCGAAAATACCGGTTTGTTTCCGTTCGGGTTCGACATGCTGGCTTTTGGACGATATGTATGAATCGCATATTTGCGTTTCGTCAGATGGTTTTTGGGAGTTGTTGTAATTGTAAATTTTTTTCCCCGATTCAGTCCTGCCAATTATCTTGATATTACAAGGACTAAAAGTGGCAATTTCCTCAGTCGTGAATTTTTGTTGGTTTTCTGGGCGTTGCACGGATGGCTCATTTTTTCCCGTTTCTTCATTCCTACTTTCAACTTTCTGGGCCTGATTTTGGTGCT
This sequence comes from Haemaphysalis longicornis, assembly GCF_048455015.1. Lineage (NCBI taxonomy): Eukaryota > Metazoa > Arthropoda > Arachnida > Ixodida > Ixodidae > Haemaphysalis > Haemaphysalis longicornis. The sequence continues at coordinate 81,107,389 of NW_027526460.1, read as the reverse complement.
TCTTCTTCGTTTTTGGAGGAAATGTATAGAACGCTAATATAATTCGTTATTTTATTTTCTGTTTGTGGTTTTTACTTTTCGTTTTTTTGGTTTGTTGGTGTCTTGATAATATATGTGTCATTTCTTCATTTCCGCAGCTACAATGAATGAATGTGTCAGTTAGGCCAGTTATTCATTTTTGTGGACATGCAGGCCATTATACAATCCTGGCTGCTGGGGTGCTGAGCAAAAAATTCTACTTAATAAAAATGGTCACTTGCAGCCCCTGCCACGTAGTTGCCAGTCTGCTTTCTTTCATCTACTTTCTCGTCGTTCCCCTCCTGTCTTGTCCTCCCATGTTAAAGGCGATCAATGTTTGTGATCTCAATCCAGTTTTGCGGCGTTCTCACATCTGGCGTGCCCTCGGTTCGATCTTTTGTTGTGGTACTAGAGCGGGAACCATCCTTGTATTCTGTGGTTAAAATTTTGTTTTGAGCATTGGGGTTTCTTTTGTAATTTTATAGGTTACGCCTAAGACTATATTTATTTACAAGAACCCTGTTGGTGTCATTGATGTAATAACATTTTGCCTTTAAATATCCGTAGTCCTTTTTTTGCTGTACTATGTTGACAATTATGAGCATTGCCACCAGATTTATAATTTCGGAAATATTTTGCTTATATAATCGTTTTGTTTAGGAATTGCCTTCTTTTCACAGGGTAGTTGAATCAAAGAACGGACAAACAGACATGCAGACAGACAGATTGGCAGGTTAACATTTTTGTGTAGCCCGAGGGCGACCTCTCGGCTTTGACAAGTTGCTGACAACACATGCTCGCCTCGTTCAATTTATTTTCTAAAGTCTGGTTTGACTTTCGTTGGAGCGCCGATCCTGCATCTACTAGGTTATGTGGAACAGAGCCAGAACACCGCAAGAGATAAGACTTGCTCTGGAAATTGAAATGGCCGACCTAAATAACAAGCGTCAAAGCAAGTAAAAGGGCTCACATAAAGGGTGTTCTTTAAAGTGATGATGATGAGGATGTTTGAATGTTTATGACGCAAGGCCAGCTAGGGCAAAGGCGTCAAGAAAATGTTTTGATGAATGGGTGACAACTAAAATTTGGTTAGAGGAAAGACGAATAAAATCAAATAAACTATGAGCACGGCTGGTGTGAAGGTCCAGGATGAAGACCAAGAGTGGTTAAAAGATAAAGAAGGTGGCTGGTGTATAGGACCAGGGGTAAACTTTGGGTGGTATGAAATGAGCTGTAAGAAGCGAACTTCTGACAGAAACTGAAAGGTGCGCTGAACAGAAGACATAGCATCGCCTCCTAAGAAGTACGATGGATATAACAGATTATGTTGTCTGTAGAGTTCTCTGAAGTGTTTGCGTCGTGTAATGTCGAGTGCCTTGCATTGAGTGAGGATGTGTATCACGGATAGGCCCTCCTCACACCGGCTACACAGGGTTCTTGAAGATCCCGTGAGCAGGTGCGAGTGCGTTACATGTGTATGGCCTATCCGTAACCTAGCTAAGGTAACTTCAATGTGCCTGTTGTGTGAGTCAGTAGTGTATTGTCCCAAGTGTGGTTTTATTACGTGTAGTTTTTTGTCTGTCTGTTTGCTCCAATCTGCTTGCCAAGTTTTACGAAGTTGCTGTGTGATGTGTGGCTTTGGGTCTGTATAAGGTAGTGTTGTTATGTTTACGGTGTTTCGTAGTGCAGCATTGGCAGCCATTTCATCTACCAGTTCATTTCCGCCTATGCCAGAGTGGCCTGACACCTAACACACAGTCACCCCAAAGTTTGAAGAATTACCTAGCATAATTGATTTAAATCAAGAATAATGACATCGTTTTTCGATGAATTTCCCGATGACAATGCACGGGCGACACTCGGCAAATCAGTATAGATGATGGATTTAGGAATATGATGTTCAACTATGTGACTTACAACCAGAAAAATGCTATATGCTTCCGCCGTAAAAATACTTGTAGAATCATTCAGTGCTAGAGCCACTTGTGGTAGAACCATTCATGGCTCTACCTGCTTTAAAAATGTATCCATGCGCAGCACAAGACACCGCAGTGAACGTTTTAGATGCATCACTGAAAAATTCTACAGCCCTGTATTTATCCTGCCGATACAAGAAATGCTGCGAAATCCCACTTCTTGGTGTCTTGTTCTTGCATTGTAAGAAAGGCAAGTCACATGACGAAGGAACAAGATGCTATGGTGCTACAAGATCAAAGTGAGATGATTTGAATGTGTCTAAGAAGGAGACCTCATGAATATACACCTCTTCTCTGGCCCTCTGCGAGAAGGGAACAGAAATTGATGGGCGGTAAAAAGAGTTGAGTTTCGGTTATATCATTCAAAAACCGGTTTAAAGGGATGGTTATCCATTGATGAGATTTCGGAGGCATACAGAAGGTCGGCATAAGTTCGCTGCTACGCACTCTATATAAAGACTTTTGACACGACTAATACAGAATGCGCCACAAGACAGGCGAAGCCGCCAGTGAAGCACCCGGTCAAGCATTTTAATTGCTGTTTTCGTGGCGGACCCATACACAAAACTTCCGTAGGCCAACCGTGACCCAAACAACGCGGCATAAAGGCGAATCCGAAGTTGTTTGTCTGCACCGTATGATTGTTGCGATAGGACTTTCAGAATATTCATTGTTATTAGGCATTTTTGTTTGAGTCGTTTTGTGTGAGGGATGAAGGTGCGTTTTTCGTCAGACACAACACTCAACAACTTGCGTTAGTTTTTTAATAGAATTGAATCACCTTTGAGTTTTATGTCGGGATCGGGCAGGATGCCACGCTTTTTTGAGAATACAACACAGGAGCTTTTTGCAGGATTAAGTCTGAAACCTTCTTCGTCTGCCCAGCGACAAAGTTTGTTTACTCCAAGCTGAACCTGACGTTCACATTTGGATATGTTACATGATTTAAAAGATATTTGAACGTCATCTACATGCATCAAGCAGAAGAAAGTTGTCGACGATGCCTTTCGGAGCGAGTTCTTGTTAACTTTAAACAACGTGCAGCTCAATACGCCACCTTGAGGCACGCCATTCTCCCCGCACGTGAATGTTTTTAAGTGACGAACCGACTCTGACACTAAATGTTCGTAAAGGTAGGTAACTCGAAAGAGCGTTCAGCATGTTACCTGTTACACCATAGGATTTTAGGCCTGCAAGGATGCCACAGCGCCATGCCGTATCACGTTTTCTCAGAATCAAAAAGTATGGTCATGGAGTACTGTTTGCGTATAAAGGCATCTTTAATGTATGATTCAAATGCAACTGGTTGATCATTTGTGGATTGCTCTGCCCGGAAGCCTGCCTGGCAGCTCTCAAGAAAGCCATTGTACTCATGAAAGTGCATGAGCCTACGGTTTAGCATCTTCTCGAGAAGCTTACACACGCAGCTTGTCAGGGAAATGGGTCTATGACTGGCGGGAGAGGAAAGGTCTTTCCCTTCTTTCAGAAAAGCCACGACTATGGCCTCCTTCCAAGACGTCCCTTCAAGACTTAAGCCAAATCTGGCTGTATAGGTGTAGGAATACCTCAAGAGTGTCTCCGTGTAGATGTTGTATCGTAGTGTATGTAATGTTGTCTGGCCCTGGATCTGAATTCTTAAAAGTGGCAAGAGCAAGCTTCAGCTCATGGAGTATGAATTCAGAGTTCTAAGCAGCTTTTCACTTATTCTGGTAACGCAAAGGGTTCTTTTCTGAAGATGTTTTACACTGCATGAAAGTATTAGTGTAATGTGCTGATCTGGACGCGTGTTGGAAGTGTTTTGCGACTGTGTTAGCATGGTCTACTAGTGTGTCCCCGGAAGTACTTACAAGGGGCAGGCTGTGTGTTTGTTGTCCTTGAGTTTTCATATTCGTGCCCAGAATTTGTGTGTGTGTATAAGTTGATGGAAGTAAAGGAGGGCGCGCCGACTTCCCCTTTTGGCCTCACGACGCACCCGCTTTCCAAAAGCCTTTGCCCGTTTAAAAGAAATGAGGTTATCCGACGTGGGGTACCGAGGGTGAATGCCTCACGCCTGGTTCTGGGCCCCTCGCGCCCGCCTACAGTCCTCATTCCACCACACCCTCCTCTGGTTTCCCGGGGCACCAGAAGCGTGGGTAATCACGGCGGCGTCGAGGATGTGCGCCGTTATGAGTTGGGCTGCTTCCTCCATGTGCAGCTGTTCTATGAATGTGTGGTGTAGTTTAGATGTTTCTGTAAATGTACTCCAGTTTGCTTTTGATTCATTAAACGTGTTCTGGGAAGATGGACTGCTTGTGCCTCAACCTATATACATTAGTGAAGTGTGGAAGTGGTCACTAACATACGAAACCATGCCCACACCCTCCTCAACAAATGGAAAGTGAATTGCAGAACCAATATTCAAGTCAAGATGTATGTATTGTTTCCTAAGTTATGGTATGTAGGCTGTTTTTTGTTGAAAAGGCATGCGCCCGAGGATGTTAGGAATTTACCAGGCGGCCTCGGGCATCCAATTCTGGAGTAGCCCCAAAGAGAGGTGTGCGCATTAGGTCGCCTGTGAGGATGTATGGTTCCGGCAGCGGATCAACCAGCGTCTGGAAGTCATAGCTCGAAAGTGCAAGATCAGAAGGAATGTAATGGAGCGCACCGTATCAACCAATTGAATAATATTGTGCGCATGCCTACAGCCTCAAAGACAGTGTTCACGGTGTTAGGGTGGCATGCTAAGGATTTCCGGGCGAATATGGCCACACCGCCCCAAGAGTGCGTGCAGCCAGCCCTATCCTTTCTGAATACTATAAGGCTATTTAAAAATTGGTTTGTTTGGAATTGAGGTGTGTTTCTTGGGGACACATGACACTCGGCTGATTACCATGCACCATCTCATACACATCGTCAAGATTTTTGAGGAGGCCTTTGCAGTTTCATTGGATGATGTTTTCTGTATCTATTATTTACATTTAGGAATGAATGAACTGTGTGTGTGTGTTCATGTGTTGTCTTTTGGGGCTGTTACTCTGAGATTGGGCTTTCTGGGCCTTTCTGTAGGCTTCGAAGTCGTAGGCCGCTCCTTGCGCGGCGTTGCAGGCAGGAACGGCCCGACATCCATCTCCTCGTCAGATGGCAAAGAGGGGATCGATGGGCCGGGCCTCCCAGACTTGGTCCCCCTTCGGGGGCCCTTTGTTTCACCCGCCACCGCCGAGGGCGTCGGGGGCACCAGAGGTGGCACGGGCGGTGCGGTGGCGGTAGGCAGAAAAGACTGTCTTTACTCTGTACACTTATCTAGGGACACTAGCCGGCCGCAACTGACAAACCCGATGAGACACGAAACAATTCATACCCTCCTCTATAACTGTTCGTACTGTTTTACAACAGCTTTGCTGGCCATCCACACTCGCTGGGCGCTATTGTGACCGATTTTGTCTCCCTTCTTCCTTATGTTTTCCACCGAGATATCGCTAAATACAGAAGTTCATAGAAAAAGGTTAGCGAAAGCTTCGTACCTCCTCCTGCTGCTCCTCCTTACCACCACCAACGCCATCATCACTGTCATCATCACACCATCATCACCATCACTATATCCGGACTGTCTACGCCCACTGATGGGCAAAGGCCTCTCCCATCGATCTACAATAACCACGGTCCTGTGCACACAGCGGCCAATTTATTCCCGCAAACTTCTTCATCTCATCTCCCCACCTAATATTCTGACGCCGCTTCCAACGCCACTCTTGCTTCTCTGCGTATCCACTCTGTTCCCGTAATGACCAGCGGTTTTCTTTCCTGCGCTTTATATGAACTGCCTTCACTCATTTCTTCTATATTTCTACTAATGTGTCCTAAGAACGCGTTTGTGTTCTTAGGCACTCCGCTCTGTTGTGGTACCTTAACGTTACACCCACCATTTTCTGTTTCAATGCTCGCTTAGTCGTCCTCAATTCAATTTGAACTCTCTTAGTGAGCCTCCACGTTTCTGCCCCGTAGGTGAGTACAGGTAAGATGCAGCTGTCATACACTTTCTTCTTCGGGCAGAATGCTAGGCTGCCATTCATTATCTGAGAATGGCTGCCGAATGTACTCCCCATCATTCTCATCCTTCTAATTATCTCTACATCGTGGTTTGGATCCGGGGTCACAACTTGGCCTAAGTAGATGTATTCGTTTACCACTTCCACTGCCTCGCCACATATCTCAAACCACTGTGCTGTCCCGAGGTTATTCATCATTACTTTAATTTTCTGCATATTAAGTTTCAGGCCCACGGTTGTACTCTATCTATTTCAGTAAGCATGCTTTGCAATTCGTCCCCCGAGCTAATCATCAAGGCAACGTCATCGGCAAATCTGAGGTTACTGAGGTATCCTCCATTAACCCTTACGTGCACCTGTTCCCAATTCAATGTTCTGAACACCTTTCGTAAACATGCTCTGAATAACATTGGAGAGATTTTGCCTCGTAGTCCGACGCCCTTCGTGATAGGTATTTTGCTGCTTTCCTTTTAAAATACTAAGGTTGCTGTATACTCGGTGGAGATATCCCCTAGTATTATTACGTAATGTTCCTCTACACCCTAATTCCGCAATGCCTGCATGGCTGCTGAGGTTTCGAACGAGAAAAAGCTTTCCCACAATCTATGAAGGCTGTATATAGGGGTTGAGTGTACTCTGCGCGTTTCTCTAGCACCTGATTGATCGTTAGCATATTCTCAACAGTTAAATAGCCTTCACAAAACCTTGCTTCTTCTTTAGTGTGACTGAAATCTACGGTCTCCTAGATGAGCAATTTGTCTAGTATACGTGCAAAAACTCGCACTTGCAAAACCTTTAAATATGCGTTGCACGTACCAGACACAAAGAGGCTGAATATTAGAGGAGTAGATGCAAAACTGATATTAAACTCTCGGACTGGACGTTATTGGCCTACAGATCGAACAGACATTATTTGAAAGCAAGAACAGTATTTAGAACTTGACATGATAAGTAAAATTTTCGGTTTTATTCAAGTGAAGACAGGTGTTCTACGCTACAATCTATTTTCACTGAACGAAATATAAAACACGCTTAGTGAAAATAGCCTTAATTTCCGCAAATTTGCACGCGGCCATTATCTAGTTTGCCAATCCCCGCGCCTTTGAATGGAGGTGCGCAGAGGAACACCGGCAAATTGAATGACATCGATTTCTCCCTTCGTCGAATAGAATTGCACCAAGGGCATTAGCGAGCAAGCAAAAATTATCCAGCATAGTTGCCGCTGCGGGACACTCTTTCCCCATATACATTCCCGGTGTGGCATGTGAAGGAAGCTGGAAATGCCGGTGCTGCTTGAAACACCAGATAAAAAGCCAGGCGGTGCGACCGGCTGGATGCAGAGCATAAACAAACAAATGCGAAGGCGTGGTTCGAGCTAACGTATTAACTATTTTCGCAGTGTTTGCAGAATATTTTTCAAGCAGGCGATTTTTAGCGTTTAGAACTCTAAAAAATTATCGGGAATAGCTGATTGCAGCAAAATTCCTACAACAAGGGGATTCAAGGATTCAAATGCTAGTGTTGTTTGCTTATGGAACTGACACAATCAGCACCCCGAAAGTAGTAGCGAGCGGCCGTCAGCGTTGAAGCTCTATTTCGTAATGTATCGCCGCAATTGGGAAACATTTGGACATGCAGCCTAATGTTTACAATACAGTCCACTTCTAGTGCACATTAGCCTTAAATGTCAATGCAATTTGCAATGTCCACTGCATTCCTTTCCAGGGTGCAGGTACGGCGACGCTACTGGTTGCTGTATATGAAATTTGTCACATGGTACAAACAATTACAAGTAGAAGAAAGCCTAGAAGAATGCCAGTGTCCCTCAAATTCTGTCCTACCAACTTCAGCAGCAGTGCCTCAGCGGCTAATGACACCCACTCTGAACCTATCACAAGGTGAAGCCGTGCTGGTGGCTCTATTTATTTGTATGTTTTTATAAGAACTATGAACAGATAAGTTGAGTCTGGGTGCTGGAAGATGTCTTGAGTTTCTTCAAACTATCAACTTGACCAGTTGGCTGGAGATACAAATGCTTAAAGACATTATTTTTTTCTGTACCTATGGAACAAATGGAAAAACGTAATTTAGTATGCAGGCGTGATACTGCTCTACCTAGAAATTCTATTTATTATAACGAGGCGTGAGAGAGAATCAGATTAAGTTATGCGGGAACTTTATCACAAGATTATGAAGGTGTGGTTCGATACTCACGGAAATGGATGTGTGGTCTTGGTGCGGCTGCCCTCTTGAGGAGGACGAGGTGGTATGAGAGGGAGGGGCTGGACAGTAGTGTCTCCCACTGATCTTAGCGGTTAGACAAACGGTTGCGTATTTTTTGTGCATTAAAACCGATTTTAAGCATTTAGGACAATACGGGTGCTGGGACTGCGAATATATATCGCTAAACTAGCTGAACTTTCTCTATTTCAGAAATGTCACTGTGCGGTTTATTAAGTTCTTGCTATTCGATCAGTCTCAAAACCGTTCGGATGAATAAAATAATTTGCTTGAATTTCTATAAATGTCTTGAGACTGCCTTTATAAATGTAGAATATTATAAAATTTTGCACGTGCCTTGCAAAAACATCGCACCTGTTTCACATTTTTCAGGTCAACAGAAGGGTTTTTTCTTCTTCGCTTGTCCTTCTTTTAGACCAGCTTCTTTGGAATCATCACGGTAATTCTGGCTGGAATACTTATACGTGCCATTACAGGTAAAGTATTCATCTACTGATATTGTTGCGGCAGGTGTGTAAACCATACCTTGATGCAAAACGATGGGTTTGACTTCGGGGCCCCCTGTTGAGTGAAAATACGAAGAAAACGGGATAGAAAGAAGTATAAAACTCGAGCCCAGAAGAATTTCCACATTAAATTATTCGCTTCAGTGACTCATTTTTAACTGAAAGCCCGTATCCCACTTTTTGTAAAGTCGTGTATTTGTGAAAATAAGTTATATTGGACGAAACGTCACTACAAGCTGTGTGGAGGACATTAGTTATATGTCTTTACCTTTTGATGCCACCCACATACTATAATATTACCTTGCACGTCTTATTTTTGCGTGCAGAATACGGGGACCACGTGTTCGTATTTCTATTTTTGTAATACCAAGCGCAGCCGTTCCTCTGCACATTAACACGGAGTTACTAATGCTGAAGTGGGGAAGGCTGGCTACAACGCCGCTGGTAGCCCTTCACACGAGCTCGCGAAACACTCAACTGGTTTGGCTAAAATCCACACTAGTGATTTTACGTGTTATCATCGTGGTCACCATTATTTTTTCACCATGAGGAATTTCTCAAAACCTGGTGGGTGAATTTCAAAGCAAAGCCTTACAGATCTCGCCGACGGGTTTCGTCGCAGCGTTGAATTTGGTCTTCACATAAGCGCTGCTCCACATCATGTGACTCGAGGGGCCTAGCTTCAGAGACTGTCGCGTTCGCCGCTGCCGCCACCTCTTCTGGATTTGTGCATGTGCTCTTGGGAGTTTGTTCGTGCGTGACCTCGTAACGCTCCGCGGTCATGCGAGCTTTGTCATGAATGAGAGCGAGCCCGGGCCGTCCTCTCCCGGCGTTGAGCCGTAGCTGCAACCACCCCGCGGATATCACCCGGTGAGCCGTTCGGTACAGAAAAGGCAGAAAGCGGGGTAGATGTATACAAAGACATGCTTTTGACTCGTAGTGTAATAAATACATTGCAATCACAGGTTAATTACGTGAAACCAAGACTTATCCAGGCTTAGCCAAGGTTTGGCGTTGGCACATCGAGGGTTAGCCGCGCTAAGCATAATCCATGACCATTTAATTCGGGCGAGTGTACTAGGCCCACCACTGACGTTTTAGGCGTAGGTAAAAAAGGTGACGAAACAAGGTCCGTCCGACGACGAAGGATACTGCATCATGATGAGTAAATATGTTTGTCCAATAATAGGCCCGCGAACTTGTCGACTAGGCCTGCAGAACGTACCTGCCCTCGCGCCGCTGGCAACGTACAAAAGAATAACGCAGTGCAAACTCAGTCGGGGGAGGCTGTCATTACCCCAAAGGAACCTACGAAGTGTCCCAAAATAACGCTCAGAATCCTGCAAACCAACATCCCTCCTGGGCCAACCTGTTTACGTAAAATATCAGAAGCCAATACCCTGCCAAGTACAAACACAGTCAACAGCCAAGCACACTCTGGCGAATGTTCGTAAAGTCTAGGCAGTATACACCCGCACAATTCTTTCGTCGCACCCCTGAAACGAATATTATTCCGACATTTTTGTTCAGCTCCTATCTCATCGAGCAACTCCTGCTCAGCAGAGAGAGTCCAGTACTACAATGACGCATGGTTCCCACTGACGGGCAAACCACTCACATGATAACGTTTTAAAAGGTCGTATTAAATATGTCTGATCTCTCTATCACGACAACGCTATGTGTCCGCTTGAATACCCGTGATAAATTCTCTATTACCAAACAAAGTTTTACTCTGGTATTCTCTTTAATATTCGTATTGCATTCAAAGGACAGCGTGAGCGCTAATTTAAACAACACTGGCATAGGGATGTTCACAATGCGAACGATGATTTGTGGTTTCTTAACTGTGCATGTATGCTAAAGACATTTTGCCCAAAAATTGACTTTCTACCCAAGAAACACTTTTCTATTACAATATAAATTTGCCTGCTTCTATTGTGATTTTTGTTAATTGTCTGTCCATTTCTGTTTGTTTACGATATAATCATTACTGCATTCCCTCGGGATAAAATGCAGGGTCAAATACCCGGGACCACATTTTCTAAAAACTGATAGTTGGAGGCGGCTTGTCATGTACGCTTCTTTTTTCGACCTCTATTTTTTGGGCTTTTTTTATGATGCCAAATGACCGACATGTTTCTTGCTATGTTAAGTTATGTGACATGCATTTTTATTTTATAATTGTCGATAACAAGCATTGCTTCACTTCAGTGCCGTTTGTACTAGCGCAAGTGAGACGCAAAAACAAGATATATACCAGTGGACGCTGGTAAATGGCAGAACGTTATCTCTGTGCTGCCATTAGGGAAAATGCATCTTGTTCTTGTTTGACATAGTAGTGCAAGTAGGAAGAATAATCTGGGCGTGTTGGATGTATATTCGTAAAAAATGGCACACCTGTACCTGTTTCTAACGAACCTGTATTTGCCCAAATGCGGCTATTTTTTAACATTGGCGAGATTTATATTAAGTGTTATTCATCGCCGATTTTCCGCTTCTCTTGTTTGAATTGAAAACTTCTAGTCAAGGGAACTTGGGACGAAGAAAGAGCAGCGTCATCTAAGCAGCGATGCTCTAATGCGAATATGGCGGAAATGTTGCCCGGAGATGGTCACAGGCAATGCCGAGGTAACACATTGAAAAATCCGTTTGTGTCAGTATTGTGCCAATATTGGGCTGTCTTTTTGCAGGAAGCCGCAGAAACCAGAGGCAAGAAAATGTCACCATTGGCCCAACTTGAAAATACGAACCTCTTAATGCGCCAAATTGAGACGGAAGCTTAAACCAAGTGTATCATAAAGACTACAGGAAAGTAACTGGGTGTTCTTTTACCATAAAAAATAAAAATATGCAAATTTCCTCGATATTCATTATAGTACTATTTTTATTGTTTTGGTACTATAGGTAGCACAACGCATTTTTTTCTTCTTGTGATCACACTATTTCTATTCTTTACGAATAAATGCCAAGTGTTCTAAAGACAGTCTCAGGTCGGGTCACCTGTCGTAGGTGACCGGAGAATGAACAACTTCATATCCCCGATGTCTCTCTCCCACACAAATAGGTAGTAGTGCTCCTAAAAGTTCTGCTCACTAGTGTGTCGTGGAACCATTGCGAATCGGTGATTCGGTAATTTGCTATTACAAATCAGCACAACAACAGCTTGTCACGTAACACAATGGCGCGTAACGGCCAAGTCAAAACTGAATAAAAGTGCCAAGCGGCTGGCCACATTTAGATTAGAAGAGAAGGGTGTGTGAAAAAGTATAGAAGCAATTGAAGAAGTAGATTGCGGCGAGCACAAATTCGTCGTCATCTCCTCACGCCTTCGACAGCGTATCCAATGTCGTATTTCGTTTGCCTGGAACTACAAGTCCAAAATAGCATTTCAACGGTTAAATTTGGTCCTAAATAAAAAAAACGGTCGCATGCCATTTTGAATAAGTAAAACCACTGTTGTTCACATGGACGCTAGTAGGCGTGCTGTTAGTGCCGTCCCCGTGGAGCTCAACGCAGATATTCGCGAGTGCACCATAGGGTGAACTCGTAACCCTCTTGAATCAGAACAAAAAGAAATTATACGATCACCTAGCAAGACTTCATGGCTGTTGGTGTGCCGGTGCAAAGATTTTTTTCCCTACCTTTGCGGTAGGCACTTCAGAGTAGTGACAAACCTTCAAACACCCTGGTGTTTATATTTGCTGAAAAAACTCTAACGGCATGCTGGTCATTTTACCCTCTGTTTAGAAGAGCGCGCCTTCGCTGTGCACTACAAACCCGGAAAGAACCACCTGTAGGCGTGTGGGCTTTAGCTTTAGCGAGGGTACTATCCTCTGTTAAGGATACATCTCTTTCGAATAGTAGTGGTTTACCCTGGGAACCGGTCGAATACGTCAGTTCTTGAGGCAGTCATACCTTCGGGCCAGTCAATGCAAAAAGTACTCTCGGACACTAATACGTGCATGTAAAGTTAGTAATCTTCACCTTGGGAAACACCGCGCATTCGTGCAATCACTTTGATTAGTTCTATTTTACGCAAGAGGCACATTACCGGCGCACCTACCTTCCTTTTGGCAGCACATATCAGCTTGTGATGCCCGGCTGATTGTATATATGGAGGTTGGCAGCCCTCTGCGAGGACACCAACGCTGCCCACGTGGAAATTCACCAGACATAAGCAGACGCCCGTCACAGCGTATTTTAGCCATATTGTTAACCACTGTCCCCCAATACGTCACCTTGTGTACAGCTCGTCAGCGGCCCGAACACCATAGAACATCTTCACCTTTCCGGTTGCTCCAGCTAATATCATGGTCATCCAGGCCTCTGTAAGTGGTTGGCATCAGCATCTATGGACTCTTGTCTAAAACGTACACTTGCTTGAACTGGATAGTTACTGCAGTTGACCATTTCACGCAACATGCTGAAGCTTGTCGCGATGGTTTGGGCTCCGCTTCGGAGGCTGCCGACTTCTGTGCACACTTCTGTGTTACGGTGCCCCGACTTTGTTTTAGTTAGTGTAGCAAGAAGCATTCTTCGGCCATTGAATAAAATAACAAAGTTGCATTCAATAACCATGCTGGAACCAACTCAATGAAGGCTTTCATCGTAATTTATTAGACCACAGAAAATTGATCCCAGCATAAACATAGCAACTGAGACACAATTTCTTTCTTCGTGAAGTGTGAGTATTGCATGGCCGTATTTTTATTCTCCTCCAACTTAAGAACTTTTTTGTTCTAGCCGTTGCTTTTTTTTTACCCAGAGCCCCCCCCCCAGCCCTTTTATTCCCCATCAGGAGAGATTTTATGCCTAATCAAGCACTGTCACAAACTTCATCCGCTGCTAGCAAAAACTAGCCAACATGACAGCAAAGGTCGGTACCACGCTGCTCACTGTAATGATCGTAAACCCAGCAACGACATCTTCCTCTAAACCACTTTTGGAGTTCGCGGGCTCTGCGAGGAGTTCCCGTGTCCTTTCTTCTGTCAAAACATTGTTCGCGAAAAGAAGTAGGATTCTGTTACAAATTAGGCGTTTTACCCCATCTATTGATTATCGATTTTGTGGAACCTTAACAGTGCACGTTTCCTCACTGTATCTCTTTACCCGTCAGTCGGCTCTCTTTAATTTTCGCAGAGACGCCGCTTAGGGAAAAATGGAAGTAAGAATAATTAAGTATGCTCCTGAAGTCACTTCCTACAATTTCTGTACGCACTCGTCGTCATTGTTGACCAAGTAAATTGTTATACTTCTTCAGTAACCTGTAAGTACCCCGTCAACGAAGATTTTTAGTTTCCTGCAATGCATAAAACTCTCTCGGTATATAGAATGCGTGGAATTATCAGGTCAAGTAATCTTGTTGCGTACTGCTATTGCTATTGCGTACAGCTTGGCTTCGCTGTCATTTACAAAGTCACACCAGAGGCTTTGACTGTCCACTCATTCTCCCTGTAGGTACCCAGTACTTTCTGTTCACCGGGTGGTTTGCGGTTCACTTGTTCAACAGTCCACTACAAGAAAACAAGTCTATGACAGATTTAGAGAGAACGGGGCCAGTGTTTGTCTATCACTTACAAGTTTTACCTGGAAGAAAACATTCCCGATTTCTCGCAACAACCCACACTCTTCATTTAAAACCTCGTTACAGAGAGTTGATGCTCATACTCGGTTGCCGTATAAACACACTGTTATTGCCCGTGTTCTATGCGTACTCTGTCACTTCAGGCGTCAGTGCAGTATTTTATTTATACGCACAAATCTAGGAATCGCGAACTGTGGAGTTGTGCTTGAAACATACGACAGAAGTATTTAGGAACCCTAAAGGCAAGTTCAACAAAAGTATCCAGTGTGGCTATTGGTAAAGAAACAACATTCTTCGTCAGAAAAACTTCCGCGGTTCCCTAGCTTGTGCAGCTGAGCACATTAACGCCGGGGTCCGTCCTTCCGCCGGAGGACGAGTTTTTATTGAAGGTAAAAGGGATCCCAACACCTTTTCCTTATTCCCTCACACTTGCTACAGTACTCCCAATGATACAGGCACATACTCTGCAAGTAGAACCTCCTATTTGCAATGAAAAAAACAATGCCATTTTCTTTTCAAATTGTACTGCTGAAAAACAATTACAAACATCCCGTAGACGCACTGTTGTATAGTCGAATTGTTCTTGGTTCCTAGTGATCTGCGCTACAGTTTGAACGTTATGAACAAAGAAGCCCAAATTTCTGCTCCTTCTATCTTCTCTTAAAAATATTCCCCCATCACAGAACATAAACATAAGCAGAAAGAATGTCAATTTAAATTATGACGGCAACACCTTCCGGGATCTCTTTTTAAGGGAACGAATTGATACCTCCAAGAAAGCCCATGACAGAGTGCTCAGTCCGCATTGGATAGGAACATTTAGTGTGATTCAGTACTGAATGTTTCAAAATACTCTAATAAACCCATGCTCTTGGAAAAGTTTGATGTGCTGTATGGTGTCCCACAGAAAAAAACACTACTTCTCTTATCAGTACTAAAGTTGCTGACGCAAGCAGTACCGCGTACCGAACACAAAAGCTAAATACCACGCGCTCATCTTCCTTTGGTGATTCTTTGTTCTCATCGTTGATATGGGTAACATGGTTTCCAAACAACCTCCTTTGGAGAAGGTCGTGCAATGTTTTTAAGGGTAGTAACATGGGGATAGAACGTTCGTGCAGCGAGTCCCCAAAAATGCACATTCATGTGAGGTTTGAATTGCAGCACACCTGGAGGACGTGAAAACGCGTGCGAATAGTGCATCTTTCTCTGCAAACAAACTTGGTCTCGTCTTCTTCCGCATTTATTGCAACCATCCTTGGAAATCTGGAAAAGGTTTTCGATCTTGTGCCAGTGGTAGACAGCACATAGTTTTATAATTAAAGAGCTGTCTACGTATGGTGGCTTCTTAAGAGCACCCATAAGACTTGTGCGTATGATTATGCAGGGTGCGATTATCTTAGCTTTTAACTCACGTTCTAAAATTTCCGCAGTGTCTGCACAATTGCCCTGACGCCTTACTGTCTCCTTATAACTCAGTCGTCCACTGAAGTAGACAGGCAGCGGAAGGATGCGCAGTAGCCACGATGCGTAGAGCAGCCTTCGAACGAACACAAACCGGCGTACGTTTGGAAGGTTCACCGAACCTGATATGAACATGGCAACGAGGCAGCTCAAAGCGTCGGCAAGATCATCACAGAGAAACCTCTTTTGTCTCGTTAAAGGAAAAGTGAAGGCGTGATGTAGGAGGAAAATATGTATGACGCTCACAATTTCCCCAGAACTGACCATTGCAGCGACTACAGAAAGAATTTTTGGGTCGCCGTTTCTGGCACGGGTTTTTTTTCGTAAGCAATTTGAATGCCTGCGAAGTCAAGTGCTGCTAAGCACTTTGAAATTGTTGTTACAGCTGTAACAAATTCCACGCTTCCAAGGTGAAATTCGCAAAACTATTCACGTACGTTCCGGGAATTGTTAACATCACGGATACATTCCTTGAGAATATTAGGTAGAGAAAACATTATATGCCAGGAAACTGAGAGGTGCGGTGCCCGGGTGGATTCCAGCAAGCCACTCGTAAATGTATTCGAGAAATGCGCATGTCTTGTGCAGATGAGAACGCTGCATAACTCACGCCATCTGCACTAAATACCTTCACCCTCCGCCCGGCTTTTCTTTCAGAATTTACGACTGCTTCTATGGAGTCTCCTTTGATAACAAGAACACTCCGCTTTTGAAAAAATGACACACCTTGACAGGGAAACCCGTACCTGTCTCCTCGTTTAGTCGTGCTTCGGGTTGGAGGCACCTCACTTAAAACTTATGAGTTTATCAAACGCAATCTGTGAGTATGACCTTACTGCACTATTTTGACGTCCTAAGTTGGTATTTTCGGTGGCTCGATGAACAAATTTGGTTGCATCCAAACGCCACGTTGTCCTACGGAGGTGAATCTGGCGGGAAAAGAACACATCTCTACCAGTCCAGATGCGATCCGCACAAGCCCCCATACCTTCGGATACACTTTCACAAAGCTTTCAAATGTTTAACCTTTCTGGGAAGATTGTGGGGGCATAGTTTAGGCAGTGTATAAGTAGTAAGAAACAAAGGCTGTTTCCTGTACCTAACGTCAGTAGATTTCGCACCTTTCAGGAAATTGTTCCCACCGGGAAGTTTACACGAATCTCGTTTTTGTTAATTTTGAAATATCTAAACTCTTACACAGACCGTATGTGAGAAAAACAATATTTAGTGTAGCATCTACAGGTCGCTTCCAACTTGTTATGAGTACGTGTCAAAAACACGACGTAAGGCTTTTGCATGTTTCTTGTTTTGGTTTGGGACTTCAGCCTATATAGGTCACACCTGAATTATTGGAAAACAGGCCCCTATCGGTTGGTACTTAGCCTAATAAGAAACATTTGCACGCAAGGCAAAGAGTGTGTCTCCTAAGAGTAGCAGCGCTTGTAATCGATTAATCGATAACAGTCGTTTCACTTAATTCCTTCCTTGTTGTTATCGTGCTCGAAAATGCAAATATCCACAGAATGCATCTCGCATGTTACGCACTTGGACGTTATCGCCGTGACTCGAAGCTTCGAATGGGGTTTTGTTGTTTGTGCCTCGTTCGTTCTTATATTACAGAGACAGTTTCATTTTGATAACTTTGGAATTATCAGCGACAACGTTTGAAAACACTGGGAAGCGTAACCCGAGTTTTTTAGTGTGGCCCTTTTTAATATCATACATTATTCTGGAGCAATATACATTCAATCGCGTGTAACATTGAGCTCTTTTGCTGGGCACCATGAAAGATAGGAAGGCGGGGATGCTACGGAAGTCGTTTTTTCTCTTTCGTACCCAATTAGGCGTTGCGAGCATGCATGTCCTACCAGGCGTTTCTCGGCGGGTAATGTCGCATGAAAATCTATAAAATTTGTGCAAAGGTATTATTTTAGTGCAGATACAAAGCCTACGTGTAATGAAAGAACGTATGAGAACTATTATGGTTTGTGATTCTTATCGTTTTAATGACAGACACAAACGAAATATTTTGTTGAAGACCCGGACTCGAAAACCTAGTTTGGGGTATCTCTTAAGTTGGGAGAGCAACGGCTGTTTTGCCAGTGTGGTAATAGTGGGAAGCAGCAAATTGCAATATGCATTCCACGTTTAAATGTGCTCTATTAGTGCAGCATTTCATGCGATCACTAGTGACTTGTTCATTTTTTTGTTACACGGCCATTCTGCCGTAAGCGACATCATCTGTAGATTCATGGAGCTGTGGGTGAACCAAGACACTCATAAAAATATATTCAGGCAAGAGTTCCTGTTTCTGGTGACGTAGGCACACTCATCAAGCTGAGGACGAAATGCTGAGAAAAAATCGTCGCATCTTCTTACTTCCAATAAACCATGAACCTTTTGATCATCAAAATGCGATCGGCGCGGAAGCAAGATGTTTTCCCCAGACAACGACCAACACATCACAGCTTGCTGCAATGTACTCATGTAATGCCTTGGTTCCAAGGACTCAAACACGCTTGTATTTGCGTACACAAGAACTAACGGTGAATAAATGGGCGTGCCGCTCCTGAAGAACGCATGAGAGAGAGTGGAAGAACCTTAATGATGCTGGCATTTCGATTTCGGCTAGCAATGAGGTTGCCTGGCTAAATTCTGTGGCAATGATGAAATGTGCAGGTGAGCGAAGAATCGTAACCACAGAAGAATGCGCACAAAAAAATCACCGGAGCAACAAAAAACCAACATACGTAAGAACGCGCACATAACACACACAGGAATACTGCCGAACATAACTTGCACTTGTTTTGCCCTGAGCCAGTGAAGCAGCAGCGGCCGAATGCCATGGAGAGATGACATTGCTGTGGTTCAGGCATGCATGAACACGCCGTCCCGAAATAATCTCTATTGTAAGTTGTAGCGAAATGACACGAGTGCATACACACCGGTTATGTGTTATGTCTTTAGGAAAACTGCGTCTGACACACAGGAGGGCGGGGTGTCATCATGGGCGTCTTGTACCAATATTCGTATGAAGAAGCCGCATTGATCTGTATTGAGCGTATGACTGCTTCCTCCCTGTTGTCTAGGTTTTATTCCCAGGTTATTCGTGCGGTTAAAGGGGTTCTGCGGACGCCTCATTGTCTAAAACGCGCTCATTTTTTAGAGTATGATTGTAATATGCTTGTATGAATCGGATTGGAGTATCACTTGTAGTTTCTACAAGCGCCTATCGCGGCGAAGTTTCTCGCAGACAAAAATAGAATGAAAACGGCTGAGCTGATCGAGATGCGAGTTGCAGACATTTCACGTATACCAAAAAATTGCCTAACAATTTGCTGCATTTGTTTCAGCGTCCTTCCTACGGTAAACTGAACACCAGGGAGACGTATTGAAGTCCATTTGTCAAGCAACACAATGCTGCGGTGACGCAGAACATCTGCCAGCAATACATCTGGTACGAAAATTTACGTTTTACTTCTTACTTAAACAATAAGTCAATATTCGCAAGCGATGTCCTACTGCGTCTTACACTCACTGGTGCTTCGGTGAATGCATCTGACGTCTGTAAACAACAAAATTAGGAGAATTGGAGCAACCAGGCAAAGAAAACATCTGGATTATCGTCGATATTAATTAACAGAAAGCGCGAAATTGTCGCGTGGAATGCGCCGACGAACAATATCTGTGATGAACGCGTACCTTTAGAAGCTTGCGCTTTCTTATTTTTCAAGTTCTGTTGTTGGAACTCTCGTCTTCCCCCCAACGATCAGGTGGTAGGAAATGCGGGGTTGCTTCAGGTTTTTGATGGGTTACGTTTGCCTGCTCTTGCTATTGTCTTCCGTTCCAAGGTTGCCACTTACCAGTCCCATATGAAGGTCCGCAACTGTTCCTCGAAATCTACTTTGGTGAGAATAAATTTAATTTCAGCTTTTTCATTTTGTGCTGAAAATTGTGTGTGTTTTTAAAATGCAGTAGAATTCCAATTATTGACTTTGTCAGGGCCGTGAGGAACCATCGTACAATGCCGGCGTCGCCATATCTGCACAACGGCGCCTATAAATAGAGTTTGAGCAGAAAATCGGCAAAATATTTATTGAAAACCACAAACTGTTGCTTTGCGGTCTCGAAAAGACAAAAATTTAAAAATTCAATACCAAAATATTATTGCAGTGCAGTCACCTTACACGGGATTATAACTGCCTTCATTGCGCTGTATTGAAACAAACCTCCAACGCAGTGCAATGCTGCGATTCCCGTCAGCCAGTGCGAGTCATGGCACAAGCGATCGCGATGAACACACGTGGAATCCTAAGCCTATTCGTGTGACGTCGTTGGCAATTCACTGCTGGGTGGGAAAAATGAACACTGGCATAGGGCTACCGCTGCACCACAAGAAAGACAGAGACGTCACCGAGGCCAGAGCGAAAGATATTGTGCAGAGGAGCTGGTCGCTGCTAGAAGGGAAAGAAAGGAAAGATGACACGGAGAAGAAAACTTTGGTGCAGAGAATCGACTAATCGGGCCCAAGATCCGCGGAACACGAACGCGGCACTAATTTTTTCAGCGCATTGGTCACGGCATCTAGTGGGTCGTCAGGTAACGAGGGTCAGGCCTGAAATTCTATTTGATGCAAGGTTTTTATAGCATCGTTTATGCGGAGACTTCACCGGGACTTGATTTGTCTGTCGTAAAACCAGGGTTATCGTAAAACCCGGGGACATTTAAACGTTGTTACACTCCTCCGTTTAGTAACATACTCCGGATTAACATCTCAATCAGCGCATGTCAGCAAGAAGGGACACAATGAAACTGTCAGTGGGCCGACTTCAAGGTGGAACCCTTCCAATTCAAAACTTATAATATGAGATATGTTGACTGGCAGGTAATTAGGCCGGCCCTACCATCGATTTAACCAAACATATTCCAGTGTCGTCAAAATTTATGTCGGTGCAACCTTCTGTTGGCCTGCGAAAGGACTAAAGAGCTTGAGAAACCACGCCTGTGCACTGCCCCGATACAAAGGATTTCTGCACCGGGGAGGTGTACGCGCATACATCGAGCAGTCTTTGGTCTATTTGCATGCCTTAGCTTTTACCGAGTGTGTGCAGCCTCTCCCGTTTCCTCTCTTTCTCTCTCTTTATTTTATTTTACTCCAGGTCAAGAAAATTTGCCGCCCTCAGTGTGCTCGCCCGGTGTGTTATAAAAAAAGGAAAATAGAACTTAAAGCTAAAGATACCCGGTTGATAGAATGTTATTTACCCGTCTAATCGTGATGATCCCACGTGCCGTAACGCTCCAGATTTGTTGTGTCTACATAAAAAAGTGGCTTCCTATTATAGCGCTGCCGTTAATAGCAGGGCTATATTCGGGTTTGTTTATAATAGGCGGCAGTTTCTCGTACTTATGCCCTGTGCTATGCATTTCTCTGCAAACATTCCAGCCTTCTTTGACTCTCCTCCGCATTCAGGATCATGTCCTATATATTACCCTAAAATACTTTAAGAAATTGAAAATTTTCTTAACATCTATTTTATATTTACCGTCACTTTATAACAGAAGTTGTGCGATTATGTCAGTCTCATGCATGTTTCTACTTCCTTGTGAAGCCAGTATTTCTCGGAAATTAAAATAAAGAAGGCCCAAAGCCCATAAAACTGCTCTTCCATTATTCTATCTGAGCCGTGCGATTTTACCCGTCCGAGTTTTTCATTTCAAAGCAAATATATAATAGGGATTGGAGATCACTCAGATTACCAATGTAACAAAATCGCCTCCCCATTAAAATGTTATAACGGCATAGAAAGCTCGCTCCTTGGAGATTCATTCCCGCAACAGTAAGACAATTGTTCAGAAACACAAGCCATTGAAGCAGCATGGGATCAGGATACGGCCTTTTGTGCACACGGCTGGCATTTCTGGTGTTAATACGACGATGGACGATGGCCGCCCGGCTTAAAGGACAATCGGCGAATTCGAAGATGTCACTGTATGACTCTCCAAGGCAGCGCAGTTCTTCAGCTTGCGACGGAATTAGGTCTACGGCAATCATCCTTGAACGTTCGATCGCTTCCTGCCGTGGAGTTCATCGTGCAGTTTCAATATTTGTTGTCCGTTCATGGAAGGTTGCAGCCGAAATGTTGTAGTCGCGAACCGGCGTCACGCCGTGCGAAACAACCTGCGGACCGTAGCGGGAATTCAGCAAGGGCAAGATTACCTTGTCACTGCCTATACTCACAACGGTAGGAGGCAGGCTCAAGCTGTGCGTGAGAAGCACGTCAACGATTAGTAACACTGCGTAAACCCCGTCGAGAATTTGTCAGCTGCATGACAGGACAACATAAGTTAGTACTCTTGGTGACACTAAAATTAGCTGTTCATAGACGTATCTCTTGTTGGCTGCGTCGCTTGAATCGAGGAAAATTGTCAAATTGAGGCGAAGGACACTAGTAGAACAGTCAATTATGGAGGCCTGGTCACATAAATCAACGATAAGTTCATGCGATCAACGCTCAAATTCTGCAAATAAAACTGTCGTTTCACGGCCAGCTACAGTCACACAAGCAGAGCACATTTCTTTATCAACAGGCTTCCTTCCGTCAGCGACTGGAACAAGATCTGGCGTCATAACTTTTCGTAAACGGCTACTAAGCTGAGCACACATAACAGATAAATGCCGTCCTGCATCGGTATGGGCACTGTCCGGAACACCGTAAACTCCAATTCACGGTATGTCCGTGTAGCCGAGGTCAAGAGAGAGTATTTGGGCGGGTTCGTTGATGCAGCGTAACCTCCGGGAGCTGCATTTGTTATTTTTTCGACTTGAGATGGTCGGAAACAGAGGGCGACGTTGTTGTGGTGAGCGGGACTGGCGCCTTCGCAGCGACGGCGAGGGGGTGGAAAATCGGGTAGTATGGGCATGGCAGTGGTCCGTGTGAGAGCACGTGCAGAGCGAGGGAGATGATCTGAGCGGCTGTACGAATGTCGGTGTTAGGGTATGTGAAAGACGGGGGGCGGGGCGACAGTATCCAGCGACTCCCGCAGTATCGAGCAATGTGGCCTGCCCGGCAGCAGTTAAAGCCGATAGGTCTGTTATTGGTAGTTATTCATTCAGGCGGACGGTGTGTTCTGTAAATGTGAGGCACAAATTCCTTCTGGAGGTGGGGGGGGGGGGGGGGGGGGCACCGGGCGGCCAAATGTGTAGTGGTGTCGCGCGACTAGACGAAGAAACACAAGGGGGCCCTGGTTCGGATTTTTCTTACGAGCGACAGCTTGTATAAACGAAATGATAAATAGGCTGGCTTAGGGTGTGTGGATGGGTGCCAAAATGGGAGTTATGGCGTCTATTTCACGCCCTACAATCTTGGTGAGGTGATCTGGCATTGCGGGCTCAAGTGGGCAGGTTGGAACCTCTTCGCATAATGACTTGGCAGCCGCGTTTGTTAGCCAGGTGAACTTCTTAGCATTTCGACGGGCTTTCCCCTGTTCAAAGCGTCGGCACTCTTCCAAAACGAAGACGATGGTGACGCAATCTTTACAAACGAGCAGATAGAAGGCGTCCTCAGCAATTCCTTTGAGCGTGTGAAAAACCTTGTCTGAGGCCATGTTGGGCTCTATCTTGCGACAAAATGTAGGCACGTCGTGAATTTTAGGGATGTCAGATTCAGTGAAAATCTGTGCACGCCATGCCAGTTTGTTTTGAGCAGCAAGTTTGCGGCCAATGAGTTCGCCGAACGGCTCCTGCAACTTGTCTTTGCAGACATCCATGCTCGTGACCTGGTGTTTGTGTGTCCGAAACCATTTTCTAGCTGTTCCTTTGAAATAATAGTCTCATTTGCCAGCATACCTATGGGCTTCCATCGGTTATGTGCGCTCACCGGCTCGTAGATTCCAGTCTTGTGCATCACCATCGTCCATGCTGGAAAAGTGACCAGAGCATGGGGCTGGGACACGATAACGATTGGTGTGGTCGGAACGTTTCTAAGTTGTCGTTCTTTGTGCTTTAGCCAAGGTTGCGCCCAATACGAGGAACGGAGGCGCGTAAAGGCGACTCCTAGAGAACTACCCTGGGAAACGATCACCCAGTCGACTGGCTGAGAGGTGACGTATGGGGCGGCCGGGATTGGCATGAACTAGCACCGAAACCACGATATCTGGTTAGAAATAAGGTGTATTTAGGTATTTACTCTATTTACAGGAGTAGGGAATACACTCGCAAATTTGAATTGTTCGTCAGCCGGTAGAGCAGAAGCCTCTTCTTCTTCCTCGATTTCAGGACCAACCAGGGTCCCGCGAGGTGCTGCTACTTCGTCGTTTGCAAGTGAGTCTGGAAGCGTACCAATATTAATGAGCGCTTCACAATGCATAAAAAACAATAGAATAAAACATTTGCGTAAAAATTGGAATGTTGGGTGCGTGAGAAATGCAGCTACGTACTACTATGATACCAGTACATAGGACTGCGTGCCCCCGAGAGAAGCCACTCCAAGGGCCATGTGTCACGGCTCGCACTGAGTTTGTGTGCGCCCCTTCAAACTTTTTTCTGTTCAAAATGAACGGACTATGATCGTCATAAAAAAAACTCAGTGCGTGATGGAAGGGAGACGGTGACAAGAAAACTGCCGTTTTCTTTCTTGCAACGGCGCTTTATTTATCTTATTGATTGATTCCGTATTACTGATGCTGTGCTTGTTAGGCTCTCGCAATCACTGTGGTTAGAAAATGAGCAGAACAGTCGATCGACCAGTGGACCAGCACAAATTATTACCGTAATTACCCGATTCTAACGCGCCCCCGATTCTAACGCGCACCCGATTTTCCAGGCAAAGAAACCGAAAAAACTTGCACCTCCGTTTGTAACGCGCAAGGAACTTTGTGAACAAGAAAAATGAATGCGAGAGAAACGGGCGATTTATTCCCCGAAGTAATCTCACTCATCTCACTCCCCGTCACTCTCTGCTAGCCACAACATCTCGTCATTGGTGCCGTCAAGCGCGTTTGCGATGCCACACTTCTGAACGAACGTTCAACCATGTTCGATGGGATCGTGGCCCACGCCTCGCATGCCCATCCCGCGAGCTTCTCCAGAGGCATACGCTTCAGCCAACCGCTCGTTGTGAACGCGTGGGAGCCCCTCGTAAGCCGCGGAAGCGGCGCACCTTCGTTGCCGCTGCTGCCATTACTGTTATCAAGCACGCAAGTGGAATAATTTGACGATTTGTGGGAACGCCGAAAAAAAAGCCTAGGCGCCTAGATCCGAAAAATTGTTGCTAAAAGCTTTGGCGCCATCTTGAGATGGCGATGGCGATGGGTGGAACGAAATGTCAACTGTTTCGGCAGTTTCGGTTTCGTATCCGATTCTAACGCGCATGCAATTTTTCGGCCTATTTTTGCGGAAAAAAGGTGCGCGTTAGAATCGGGTAAGTACGGTATGTGATGCGCTATCTCTTAACGAGCACTTTCTATGAAAACAGAGATGAACTGCCTATTCTAATAGGTTCTGAGGTCTGCCGTGTAGGGTGTACGGCATGAGCGGCCTGTAGCTGTCTTTCAGTTGTTACGCATTCCTGATTTTTTGATGTTCTGACAGACAGGGGAGCTGAAATATATTTGGCCACACGGACATTCTATACTGTAGACGCCTAAATGGGAGCTTCGCTTACGTGATGCCTTTGTTGTACCTAGGGTTCCCACGAACTGTGGTTAACGGTTGCATACTTTTTATGCTCCTTTCACACTGAAATTCCTTCTCTCCGGACTGTTTTTTCGTAGCACCCGTGCTCAAATTAAAGCTTGCATTTTTAATGATGTAGTTGATGTACATGCTGTTAAATGTGCTCGACGGTGCGGTTTGCCCAACTCCGTATGTGCACAATTCTTACTTTCTTTTTTCTGTCTTATGCCTTTCGTTTTCTTTTTGAATGACAGCGACAATATGTGTATCGCTGCGTCCATGATGTGCAGCAGTTGCTGGGCGCATCCCGACAAAGCTTTTGTTGGTTTACTTGGCCCGCACAGGTATCCAGTGACTTCAGAAAACAAGGATTATCAGCATGTTTATTATGTGGCTCAGAAAAGTTTCTTGGCAACTTCAGGGGACTGAAGAGTGTGGATACAAGGTGAGAAAAATTCCACACCACAGTGAAGATGAATTTCTATACATGTTGTAAGAGACATTTTACGCTCATTTCTCGAAACTTTTAAACACCAAGCGAGCAAATATTCAATGTCAAGCTGGGGAGTGTAAAAAAATTCAACTAGCGGGAAGCAAATTTATTCTACTGTACCTTGCAATTTTTGACCACATGTTGAATTGCTTCTCTCGTTAAAGGAAGCGTTAGTAGAGTAGACTAATACGCCTTCCCCAATTGTTCTGTTTGCTTTGAGGTGTGGTGCAGAAGATGCCAAAGATACAGTGTTGTACACGTTCCTCAAAAACAGGAACGAAATCTCGTTTCTCGTTCGTTCCCAATTTCGAAACGAGTTCCCACTACAAGTTCTTTTATTGCGAAAGGAACACGTTCCAGTTTCACTTCGAACATTGGAACGTGTCGTAACAACAACGTTACATTCCGTTTTTTTAAATAAAATATGGATGCGAACCATGCATTTGGTTTTAAATGCGGAGAATTTCTTAGGCCCGCCAACTCCTCCGTCCATACGCGTCCGCAGATCATGACGTCACGTCGAGGCGCAGGTGCGCGCCTCTACCCGTACCCTCCTCGCTCTCAAGAACAGCTGCGGCAGTGCGGCAGGAGGGCGTCTGCACGCGCATTCGCCGTAGCTGCCCCGTGCGCCTCATCGCTCTCAACAGCTGCGGCGCTGCGGGGAGAACGCGTCTGCGTGCGCTTGCGCAGTAGTTACCCCGTGCGCTCCGTCGCGCTCAGCAGCAGCAGCGGCAGGTGTACACGTTATAGCGGCGTGCTAGCTGCGTGACAGCTGCGTGACAACAGCGTGGTGGGGGGCGTGGAAAGGTCAGGCGCTTGTGTACGGAAGTGGGCGCATGCGCGTCTCTCTCCCATACTCCTCTCCCTCGACAGCGCGCGCAGTGTATATAAGCAGCGGAGGGCGCGTTCGAACTTCAGTCAAGTGCGTCTTTGCTTGCCTTTCGTTTGGCTCCAGATGAAGTATAAGGGATGGAAGCAACAGTACCGTCAACAAGTTAAGCATTCCAAACCCTTCCCACATCCAAACGGTAACCACAAACTACCCAATTACGCAACTTTCACGCAATACAACCACCCGTATGCGACGCATTTACTCGAGTTCCCCCCGTGGGAAGATGCGGGCGGGCGGCTTTTTAAATGCAGAGCATTTCTTAGCCTCGCCTGTTCCTGCGTCAGACGGCGTCCACAGCTCCGCGTCCGCAGCAGGTGCGCCTCTCCTCCTTCCCTCCTCTCTCTCAACAGCAGCTAGCGCGCGCATGCGTCGTAGTCAGCCGTTCGCTCCGTCGCGGTCTCGGCGTAACAGGTGCGTGATAGCAGCGCGGTGGGGCTTGGAAGGGCGCGCGCTGCTTGCGCATGCGCGCTCTCCCCACCGTACTGCTCTCCCTCTACTGCGCGCGCTGCAAATATAAAGCGGCTGGCAGTCGCTTGTGCTTCAGTCACTGCGCTGCTCCTTCCTTCCTTGGTCGACGCTCGCTCCACACTAACGCGACTTTACTCTCCTCTCTCTACCCCAAACCAGCACCAACGCAACTACGACCCAACTACCCACCCTAACGCGACTTCACGGGTACCGTTAACGACCCCCAATGCTCTGCATTTACTCGTGTTCCCCTCGCGGGAATTTTTTTTTATTTATGTTAAGCTTATATCACCCGGCTGCGCCGGTCTGTGTTATCTGTGTTTTCTGTCGGTCAAATGAAGCGCGTGTTTTTCTTTCTTTCTATGCCGCCATTGTTATGTCTTCTGATAGGGAGAGCATTCCGAACTGACGTGAACAGCCTAGAATAATCTTCTTTGTCCTGTATGCAAATCGATGGCTGGAGAAACACTCCTGCCGTAGATAAAAGCCTGCAGGGCAGACGCCGCGGCTTTAATTCGGATCGTCGCACTCGCCTTCGCATGTAACTTTGTTGACTGCTGCTTCGCCGCCTGTATTCTTTGAGTTGTTAGGGGAGCACAAGTTCGCTCCAATAAACTTGAACGTGAATGAGTTTGAATGAGTGAATGAGTTTGTATAATGCTGTTAGTAAAGAAAGGTGCTTGAGCGTTATTGCCGGGTTGCCAATTATACTTGGCAGATATATCATTGGCGTAAACGTTAGCAACGTTACCACTACAAAATTCTCAGCAATGACATTGTCCACGACTGAAGGTTTTTATTATTTTTTTCAAATTTCATACTGCCAACAGAGTGCTGGATGCCAAAGCAAGAGTTTTAATACTTCATACATTAATAACAATTTGCTGCCGGGGTGACTCGCTGGTAGCATCGAAAACAGAGCAAACAAGGCATGGACAAAGTCTTCCTCGGTATACAAAGATTTTGCGCAAAACAACAAAAATCAACGAGTTATATGGGTGACAACATATAGGTCGACATGGCAGAGCGCACAAGAGCAAAAGTTTAGAACGTCTCCCCGATGACTTGCGATACCGCTGGAATGTTACCAGCAAAAGAAATATAAATTCGGATTTTGTATTCCAAATAGGTATTATTAGTTGATAACAAGGTTACAATTACTAGCCGGGTGTCTCAATGGCATTCAGTAACAAAAAAGCGACACAGTATATCTTTTAAATGAGGCATGTAGTTTGTAAACCATGGGGGACAGGATTGAGGTGGCCTATTTAACTGAATGCACTTGCCAAAATGAATAGTGCAATGATTTTTAACTATGCTGAGCACACGTTTCAAGACATGCAGCTTTCAGCAGCACTATGAATTTAGTATCTGATTAGTTTATGACTTTGCTTTGAAACATATCCACGCACTCTATATCCGATTATGTTGAAGCTTCTAAGTAACATCTACATGTTGCAGTGATCGCCGTGTGGGCACATGTATGCTACCTATTCTGTTTTACTTGTTGAATGCGATATTGATCCCTTACTAAGAATAAATTCAGCACCGCGGCTATTGATATTGGTTGGGTTGCATGATTATAGCGTAAGAATAAATTCAATGGTATTGTGAGATACCGAAGTTGCTCAAAGCTTGCTGCGTTGACCTAGTCAGTTTGTATGCAAATTAAAGACAATTGGTATTTTTGGGTTTCGCTCTTCTGGGCACACTTTCTAAATTAGGACTGATTTATCTAAAACTACACGTATTGTTTTATATATATAGTAGTTCAGGATTATCTGACATTGTCTCACCGAAAGTTACTAATATCATGTTAAAAAGAAGTGTGCACACTGTTCACAAAAAAATGGAGATGCGAAAACACACGGAGAGCCAAAAAAACTATTTTAGCAAAAGAAGACAACGCATTGGAAGCTGTCAATACAGGTCATTGAAATAAATCAAAATGTTATGATTACAAGGTAAAGCCATAAAGAAAGCATAACAACTCATCTAGGCTACAAGGGAGACGTTCTTTAAGTGTGAACCTATCGACAGGATAATAGTTTTGGTAGTTAACAATTATGGTCTTCAGGCGTAAATTACAAATAGAAGACTCAATGGAACGCTTTTTGAAATATTGAAATTGACATTATTTTCCTCGTCTTTATCAGCGTTTTAAAGAAACAGTAGTGGTAATAACCCCTGAGTTACACTCGAAATACCGTGGCTAATCCTGTAGTCTTTTTTAGTGCAAACTGGTTACATTGAAAAAACGGGGGCACATATTTCCATCAATGAGGCGACCCATGCAAACATCCGCCGATATACTACCTCGGTAAAGAGACGGCTAGCAATTGCGTCTAAATGCAGGATATCGATTGACATGTCTTTTCTGAAATAACTATGCATTCTAGAATGCTCATTTTGTCACAACCTCTCTATCCGAAAATCTGTAAGCCTGCGATGTCCAGCCTACAGGAAAGTGAGCAATTGGTTCTATTAAATTATCGAAAGCAGCCCCGCAACAACCCAAACAAACTTGTCATAACGTTGACGAGGTAGAGTTATTAATACTATAGTCAATATTTCAATGTATGTATTTATTGTACTTAGGAAAAGGAAAAGCCACCAACAGGCGTAATTTGTCTCGCCTAGGGGGCGGACACCGGAACGCCTGCTGGTGTAGGGGGGGAGGGGGAGGATAGAGAGAAAAGAATACATAGGAATAGGAGGATAGGGGAGAAGGTTGACATTACAATGCATGTAACTCGCGCAAGGGTAAATATAAAACACAAAAGAGAAAAAAAAGGAAAAAGGGGAATAAGGGTAAATATAAAACACAGAAGAGAAAAAAAAGGGTTACACACTGGGAAAAAAAAATTACAGAGAAACACTACAGATATAGACAACACATGAATCTACAAAGGACACAGCGCACTTGTAAAAGGGGTCACACACGCACACACACAAGTACAGAAGCTGCTTCAGCAGCAGCACTCCTCCACAATCTGGGCAGCTAGGCAGAGTTGTAGTGGAGTGCGCTGTGCAGCCCCGAGGCCCGCAGGTATGTACCCAGGGCCTCGAGCACTTTGTCTCGCTCCCTAGCACTGCCCGGGGGCCAAAGCAGATCCTCGAGTGGCCGCGCTCCGTGAAGCACGACCAGCAGCTCTGCCCGCCCTGCCGCAAACTTGGGGCACTCGTATAGCACGT
Organism: Haemaphysalis longicornis; assembly: GCF_048455015.1. Taxonomy (NCBI): domain Eukaryota; kingdom Metazoa; phylum Arthropoda; class Arachnida; order Ixodida; family Ixodidae; genus Haemaphysalis; species Haemaphysalis longicornis. Next base: position 81,076,854 of record NW_027526460.1, on the reverse strand, counting down.
GCGGCAGGGACTGCACGGGCGCTCGGCAGTGGGTGCAGGAGGGGCTGGTCGCCCGCCCCAGACGGTGCTTCCGCTCCGCCGTCCACACGTCCCCCACTCGGAGGCGCAGGATGGCCGAGCGCAGTCGTCGAGGCAGGCGTGAGGCCCGCACAGGCGGTAGGCCCCCTCCGACACGCAGCCGCGGGTCCGGATGCTTGGTCCGGATGTGTCGCTGGATGAGCAGGCGGGCGTCGTCCGCTGCCGCCTGAGCCACCATGTCCGACGGAGGCAGCGCGTGTGTCCCGGCGGCCAGCTCGTCCGCCCGCTCGTTGCCATCCAGACCAATGTGGGCTAGGACCCACTGCAGGCACAGTTGAGTGCCCCGGTCCGCCAGCTGTGCCGCCTTCTCCCGGATGCCACGCACCAACAGGGAGTGCGAGTCTCCGTCCTGAAGACGCACCAGGGCCACTCGGGAGTCGCACAGCAGGGCGCAGCGCTCGGGCAAGGGCTCCATTTCCAGCAGCAGGTCCAGGCCCAGTCCGACCCCCACCAGCTCAGCCGTGGCCGAGGAAGAGGCATAGGACAGCCGCGCCTGTCGGGTGGCCTCTCCCAGCACGGCGGCCGCTGCGGCTGACCCCTGCTGCTCCCGCACCGAGCCATCTGTGTATACTAGGGCGTGGCCGTCTAGGTCGCCCCAGGCGACACCCCGGGCCAGCTGCAGTTGCCCGCAGTGGGGTGTCCGCCGCTTGCTGTGCAGCCCCGGAAGGTCCAGCCGCACGTCAGCTGCCAGAGCAGGAGCGGGGCCACGAGGTCCCGCGTCCACGGGGCCCACCACCTCCTCGTAGAGCATCAGCATGCGCCCCATGCGCGAGTGGTGGTGGCTCTTCAGCCGCCGCAGCAGCGGACCGCCCCCCTCTGCGCGTCTCAGCCGGTCAATCTGGCCAAGTGCCCGCAAGTCAGCTGTCATCTCTAGGGTCCACGCCCCCGCCTCGGCCAGCGTCTTCTCGCACGGCGAGCTCTGGGGCAGGCCGAGGCAAGCGCGGACCCCCTTGCGGTGGTCTCCCTCCAGCTGCCGCCAGGTGGGTTTCCGCAGGGTCACCAGTGGGAGCGCGTACATAAGGAGACCCACCGCCGAGGCACTGTACAGCCGGAGGGCCGTCCGCTGCGAGCAGCCGCTGTCCCGGGCCACCATCTTGCGCACTGCCGTGGTGGAGCCGCCGCACACAGCCACTGGTGCCTACAGTGCTGCAGTGGAACGTCAATTCTCTGCGACCGCGTCGTGCGGAGTTGAGTGCGTTTCTGCTGCAGCACGAGCCCCATGTCGTGGCTCTACAGGAGAGCTATGTGCGTGCGGGAAGGGACGGCTCGGGGGGGATTCGCCTGCCGGGCTACATCGGCTATCACAGCCTACAAGAGACCAAAAATGCCAGCAATCCATCTTTATACCACGACTCGAATCCGTTGAGTCCTCAGTAACATACCTTGCGAAAGGAAACTCACCGACTTTATGGTATTACCACCTAACTGCGCGATGAGGCATTGGCATACAAATGTCTGGTCTTGCAACCTCGTCCCCCCCCCCCCCGTCCTAGGGTATCTATTTTCTAGCTTGTAGTTAAGCATGAGGACTCACCCTTTAAGCATGGACTTGTAGTTTCATTGTTCCATGACATGCTGGTTACTCCTGTTCTTCCTACTCTGTTCTAACAATATCTTTTTTAACCAGTGGACTGCAGCTTCCGGTGATCTTGCTACTCGCAGGACTTTATTCTTTTGAAGGGCTGTTGAGATGTGGTCTTTATGCTTTTTTCCGGCAGTACCTAGGGGTTTTGGGTTAATAGCGCCGGGCTTACAATTCCACTCTCCCCTACTATGATTTTTCTGAATTCCACCTCAATACATCCTCCCCTATTAGCCGCCCAATTAGCCGCCCTTTCCCTAACAGCAAAAAACACAACCTATAAACGGGTAGTTCCCTTCGGCCGTCCGTCGCTTTATATAAAAGACTATGGGTTTCTCACTCCCCACATTGCTCCTAATAAACAAAGTTCAGATAAACAATTAATCCTCTCCCCAACCCTCGCTCTTACTCTGTCCGTTTTTGTGAGGGGTCTCATTCTAATAAAAGATGTGCCAAACGTGACTGCTGTAGATCTGACAAAGACAATCCCTCATGGGAGAACCTTAGAACGAAATAAAGCTTGTCCCCATGATCCAATAAAAACCTTATTGACTTTCTTCACTTGTTTCATAATTTATTTCTCTCTGCCTTGTTCTATGAATCCTGTCTTTACGTGGCGCAATCAAGTGACAGGACTTTCGTGACAGATGTTCCGGATGAAACGTGTTAGGGACGGCGCCTGACAAAACAGAACACGTCAGAAACATTACAACGATGTATGAATACCTCCCCAATCAACACTAGTGTAGTAGCGGCCAAAAGTATTGCGTACTGAGCGAAAAAGCCCCATAGTTCTAGGTCAGTCCCTTCTGAGAAGCTCTCCCTTTCTTCTCGTGGACCTAACGCAAAGGGTAAAAGCGCTCCACTTTCCCGAACAACTTGCCAGGTTCTGCGTAGGGCCTTGATGTGGGGCACAAACTTTCGTGTGGCGATTCCCCACAAATGCAAGTTGAGAGGTTCTTTAAATTGTACAATATCACGGGGACCTTCAAGAGAGTACGTATGGCGCATTTGAAGTGCGAAGCATACGCGGTCTATTTTCCTGGCACACGCTAGGCACTCTTTCATAGATGACACGACCAGCCCCTTGCTTTTCTCGCGATGGTAAGCAGCTCGTAGGTACCTCATTATAACACTTCCTTCGGCTGGAGGCATCTCAAAAATATTCTTAAGGCCTTGAGAATCAACCAGACAGGGCGCAATCCTCTGAGCCCGTAATGCCGCTTCTAATTCCTCTGCTGTGTCTAGAGAATTGGCTGGACACCTCACTGTCACTCGAGAGCTCAATTCGCCGCGGAAATAAACCGACAGTGGGAGGACCCCTAGCAGCCAAGCTGCACACAGCATTCTTCGAACAAAACGGCGTCGAGGTCTTTCTGGTATGGTCACCGCAGTAGATAAAAAGGCGGCAAGAAGGTAGGTGATCTCGTCGACAGCCGCGTTAAATCTGAAGATGCTGCGTCCCCCTGATACCAGAAAGAAGGCCACCAGTAGGAGAGAGATAACTGTAGCACCTACAATGCGCCAGGAAGAGGCAATTACAGAAACAAGAGACAGACTGTGACTGTCGCTTTCTCTAGCGTACACGATTCTGTAGGCAGCTTCGACATCTGGATATGAATATCTCGCCAAGGCGTCAGATGAGACAGTTGTAGGGGCGGATACCAAATCAATCCTGCGATTGATGAGCGCACGAAACATGTTGTTAAAATCTTCGAAGTAATAGGAGGTGTACGATATATTTTTTATAATGAACATTAACAGCAAGTAATGCATCCTTGGATAGCTGCAAGTGTTTATGTTGAATTGTGATGGGTTGTCACTTCCGAGCAAAACCACTGTGGATACAAAGCAGGCAACTTTCAGATGTTCGTGATAATTGCTTCCGCGCAAAGTTAGAGCGAAAGTAGTAAAATTAACTTCTGCGCAAACCAGCGGCGAAGTATACCCCAATTTTCTTTCGCAAGACAGTATTCCCACTAAAGAATGCCCGTTTATTATTAAAACTGTCAGTTTCCCAATCGATTTCACATTTTGAAAAGGTGCTTCCTTGGCGTCCTCCTCTTTTACAAATATTAGCAGATGGAGGTACAATGTATATTCATAACCAACATATTTCAATTCCGCCAGGCTTCGGAACAATTGCTTGGAATGCATCAATAACGCTATAGTCCGCCTGCCAAAAATTGCATTTTGTGCTGTTCTACTAATCAAATTCTTGGCGTTTAGTTGCCATGTTGTCCGAGAGAGGGGAAGTTGTTGAGAGAGCCAAATGTGTTGTTCGTTTGTGTCGTGGTGCGAATAAGTAAGCATAACGTCATATAAGCTCCGAGGAAGTTTTCCCAAGAATGAAGGGAGCAAATTAACCGTTATGCTTATAGAGAGGTGGTTAAGGTAACACAAAATTATGAGAGCTCTCATTGCTTTTTCTGTTTTCAGTATCATTGAAATTTTTGTTTCTGGTGTCAAAATTCATGAAGATGGCGTGAAAAGAATATAAGAGAAGTCGGGTATGTTGAATGTGTGCTTCAAAAAAACTATTCGCAAGTAAAATTGTGCTCAGAAATAACCATGCGCCAGAATTTGTTGGCGACTCCTCAGCTGTATCATTACTTCTTAAGAGACTTGTTGGCCTTGTTTCGTGTCACGGCTATGAAGTTCATCCAAAAAGTCTGTGCGACTCACTTCTTTTCACTAGGCGACCTCTCTTGAGAAATCTCCAGATTGTCCATTTCGAACAATAAGGGCTGCGGCGCGATAGACCAAGCCAGGGTTGCTTAAACATCAAAGTTGCGGTCTCTTGCGCTTGACGATGCCGAATGAGAACAGCGTTCTTCACCTGCTCAAGCAATAGCTGTAGTACCTAACTTATGATGCTCGTTTTATGTCATTTGGTGGCTTCAATGCCCGTGCATTTATAATTATTACAGCATCAAAACAAGCCATTCACATTTGCCATGGGAATAGTTCCGGTTGACTTTCCGGTCAAGGGTGGGTTTCTACAGAGGCTGCTCTCATTTGGTAACAAAGGGCAATTTCTTTGATGTAGTTTCGACCTTGTATGAAAGATTTGTTGCCAAATCACATATCGGCAAGAGTACTTCGAACAATTCCTATCTCAGCAAGGACATTTTCATTACTTGAAGTGGTGCATATGGCTGTTCCGATGTCGCTATGTTTGTAGGTGGGAGATGTTTACAGCAATTGGGTGCGTGCGAGCACAGAATTGCGTGCGAAAGCATGCGTGGCCATGAATTCCTGTCACTGCGAAGTTGTACTTTGAGATTTTCTTCGCTGGTAGATGAAAATCTTCGATTTGGTTGTTTTGCTCATAATGCTAAGTGAAAAGTGTATCACACTCGTTGTCGACTCAACGCAGTGCCTTACTAAGCGCTTCGTAAAAACCTTGAGCGGCCGCAAGCAGTGTGACGTACACATGCGATGTTTTGCGAAACTTCAACAGATCCTTGAAATAATGATTATTCTGTATCTACTCTTTTCGGTTTCAAATCGAGTGGCAGTAAAGGGCATACAAAGGACATTCGGTTTCAGTGTTAAAACATTGCTCATGTTAGTCTTCTAAAGTAAGTTAGTAGTCATTCATAGTATGAAGCCGATCCGAGTCATATTTATATCGGATGTATCTCACATTGATAACATGTTATTATTAGACCTTCTGGTTTTTTAGTAATAATATCGTCGCATGCTTTTACCAAACTGTGGGGCGTGAAACGGACTGATTTATTTGTTAATTTATTCCTCGAAAAGTACTCCGGGCACCGACGTTGCCCGAGCTTCAGAGAGTTACAGAAGGTGGTTTGGCAATGCATTTTCAAAGGCACCAGCACTTGTACTTTTCATAGTCGACGTGAATAAATAATTCCATTATTCTAAGGTGACCATAAAAAAAGACACCTGGAATATTTTAGCTCGGGCGTATTACTACTTTGCTGCTGCACATCACTTGTGTACAATGTGACCGCTCTTGGGCACCTAAAGGTATGGTAATACAGTAGTCATTGGCTATGAACCATAAACCTGGCTGTCTGCTTTCGTTGGCGGTTTCTCGACACGGAGGGCTGCTTTCTTCTATATCGGGGTAAACTACAGTATATTTTGTCGCTTGTTGAGGTCATAGCAACCTCTATAAATCAACATCAGGGAGTAAATACTTGCTCTTTGTGAGTCTGAAGGGTTTCACGGATTGGAAGAACGATCGCTTGCGGAGTATGGTGCACAGTTACCTTTGCTTGTGACCAAAAAGATTTCTGTGTTAACAATACAAAATTTTGAGAAACTCCTTAAGCTGAAAACAATTTCTGATAAATAATAGAGTGCCGAGCGAAGAAATGAATGGCATGATTTCTCTGAGTCATAAGGTGCAAAGAACCTCGCCGCTAATGAAAACTTGGCTCTGCCGTTGTAGTTGACTAAGCCAATACGATCAAGAAGAAAAAACTTGGTTTGAATTATTACCACACAACGCAAGCTATGGTCTCTAGACGATTGCAAAAACACTGTAGCTCGTACAAAACGTTACTCCACACAAGGTGGCCTCCCTCTACCATCCAGCAGGGCGTCGCCAACTAACTCCATCCCTTACTCCTAATATCACTTCCACATAAGAGCAGTGGGCGGTCGGCTCACCACTTCCCGTTAGCCATCACAGCGTAACCTGCTACAAACGGGCGGCTTAGTGGGTTGGCCAGGGAACCCTTTGTCAGAGTTATCATGTCAATTTCCCCCTGTCCTGCCTCCAGGCCAGTTAGTAAATCGGCATTCCTGAAACCAAGTGTTGCCGTTACATCCAGCGCTGAATTCCAATGGGAACACTTTTATCTGACTTCCATACCCTCCTACTACCATTTTACCTTTGTTTCTTTGTACAGTGGATTGTCTTTTTATCATCGTGGTTATTGTTATCACCATCATCGTCATCGTCGACGTCGTGGCGTCATCAGGCTGTGTTTGTCGCAGGGCAAAGGTGTCCCAAAAATATTCACAAATATTTTGTTTCTTACTTCTACGTCCCTTTTTCCACCGAATTATTTTAATTGATCTTTCCAGAAGATTTTATGTCTTCCCCTATTTTGTGTAGCACGTATTAGTATACGTAATGTTACACCTATGCACTTCCTATTAACGTTCTTGTCATAACAAAAACAAGTAATCACGGCTTTTACTCTCACATAGTTTAGCATACCCAAGCCATATGAATGCGTCTTTCGTATGTGTCAGAGTAACTTCAACAATGAGTTCAGGGCCAGCGCATTGTAAGTGTAACACACAAAAAAGCAGCAGCTCTAAAAAGACGATACTTTTTGTTAGGATACGTAAACGGAAGTGTCCCCAGCTAACTGGCTTGGTTCTTCTTGCCACAAAACGCCTCAAACTGGCTCCCCTCCTGCTCCCGATGTTCGTGCTACCCCTCTCTACCAACTCAATTCTGCTTTCTATTGCTTCCCTTGAATTTTTATTACCTTTGATCCAATGTATCTTACACTTTTTCTCTCTAATCATTCACTTCCGGCACTTCTCGACTTAAACTCCATTGAGTCGAGAGGACCCCACTGAGCCAATTCAAAGACCAGTGCGGTATCAGGAAAAACGACATATCTCCAGAGCTGCGTATAATTTGAAGGAGCACAGACACGAAATTTTGAAGGCGAGATGAATTGGAAGATAGATTGGTGGAAACACACATACATCTTTTGGAACGGCCACTGCATCCTAGAGCATATTTAGAATCACTTTTACAGTGTGCGAAAAGCAACCGAGCAGCCAGCGGAAGACGTCGCGCAATGGACATTGCCTAGATGTGGAGTAAATAAACAACATCCAAACACGTCATGACATTGGGTTGGCCGCTTCGGCACTGCCGGCGTTTCTCGCCAGCTTGCTGCTCCGATCGGAGGTCGGAACTTTTGCTGTCCATCAACCAACGATCGATTGTTGGCGGCAGAGGCTCCGGGATTTCGTTGGCTCCTCGGGCAGCTGACAGGACCTAAGTTCCACAGCGATTTTAGGCACTATTTATTTATTGTTTTTTTTATTACACTGACCGCGAAAACGACCCGGATACACGAAAAGCACACTGAGTGAGGCGCACGCTCGCTCCGCAGGCGTTGGCAATGATACAGTGGCTAGAATGGGTCACTGTAGCCATGGTTGTAAAGTGGCACACGCAGGTATAGGTAGCTCGAGGGATCGCTCGTTACCACTGCACGAAATTGGCTCACGTCACAAACAAGGCAGAACATACATGAGGTTAATGATGTAATGGCGAATTGCATTAGAAAGCGGCATATGCGGCGCTTGCGAATGCGGAAATCTACAATTTTGCAGCAGTGACCACCCTAACAGATCTGTAGGCAGACCTGTAGGCAGACCGTCCGGCTGCTCCCAGCGCGTGTCTCCCCACACAGTTGCAAGTTTTAGCTGACCCTTTATCACGGTCCGCTCCGCTCCGATCACAAGTGGGAGCGTCATTGCGCATGACTGGCGCGCCTGTCCGCGATCGAAACTGGCTCCGGTTGCTCTGACCGTGTCGCCGGTATCGTAGCGGACCGTCTAAAACGGTCAGCTAACACTCTCTGTCTCCAGCTTCGCGCGTCGTTTTCTCGCTCTGGCAGTAAATTGCACTCACAGCGCCTGCATCACGTCCACTGTCGTTTTTTTAATTAAGCGGTTCACTGGATCAATACGAAGGGGTATTAGCAGAAACTGTCGCCGACGCGGAATCGACAGCGCTACGGCAGCTCTGCTCTTTGATATCTGTCCGACAGTCACGTGGGCACTTTTGTTTATACCAAATCCAGCTTTTTTCAGCACCCGCTGACACGGAAACTGTTACTGACCGCGTTAAAAACGTCTGTAGTTAAACAACCACCGCACGCTGAAAAATTAAATTTCTACACGTGATAAATAGGTGATTAGCTACTTATCGCTACAAAAAAAAACAAGATGTGTTTTTTTGTCGTAATGCTTCTTTAATGCTGCTTCACATTAGGGAAAGATCGTTTTGTTGACGGTATTGTTTTGAAAACAAAAAGAAAACAAAACGGAGAATAAATCAGCGCAGTTTTTCTCGAACATCGCAAAGTTTAATCTGGGCTTGATGTCTTTTTCAGTGTGCATTGCAGGTTAGATGCGAAGTAACCTCGAGCATCTTGCCCCGCGCATGTGGGGCATGTATCGACATTCCCTGCCCTTAGGAAGCAACAAGGTGAGCAGTTCTGTTGAAAGGCATTTATTGTGACATGCTGTGATTGTTTTGATCTTCAAAATTGGTCCTTAAACGTGAAAGGACGTTGCAGTACTTCCCGAGGAAACGCAAAGGACAAGGCATAATATCGAGAAACAACCGGCTATTACGCAAAAAATCCAAATAGGAGCTGCCCTTAATACCACCAGCAAATACGTAGGGCAGTATTTATTGTTGATGAGCAGGACTTTTGCGACATGGCACATTTATGGCCTTACAGAGGAAGCCTGCAAACACAGTGATTATCTGGCAACTAAGATTGCGTCCTTTTTTCCTGAAATGCTGCAGATGGAATGTCCTCTGATAGAACGTTATCAGAGACTCGGCAGAAATCAATCAGATTGTTCTCGCCCTGTCACACTTAAGCTCCTTGATTATCGTGATAAATTGATCATATTTAACAAAGTTTGAAAGCTCAAAAGAAATAAAATTTATAATAAAGAAGATTTCTCTTCACGAGTTCGTACTCTGCGTAAAAAACTGGGGACGCCGCTGCTTCATTTTGTGTTATAGGGTGTCCTACTAGCTTGAGGTTTGATTATAATCTAATAAACAAAGCTCGGTACTGGTGGGACGAAGCTCCTTGTCAAAGCACCTGGTGTGCCGAATAATTCCGATGCGATGCCCTCGTCTGCTGCATCCAGTTCGGAACTCCGTTTCTCTCGCTGTGAACCCTCCCCGGCAGCAGTGCTTTTTGTCTCCGGTTGACGTCCTCCCGGCAGGAATAAATATTTCCTTCTTTTAAATTTAAATGCTAGGGGCGTAATAAAAAAAATTACCCAGCCTTCTGGCCCTTGTTTCAGTGTAGTCTCCTCACGTTATCTTCAAAACTGAAACGTGGCTACATGATGGTATTCTCGATTCTGAGTTCACATCCCAGGGTACACAGCAGTTCACTCTGATCGACTCGTCGGGAAAGGGGGTTGTGTTGCTCTTCTCATCCGTTCGGACTTAAAATTTGCTGTTATTCAAGGCCCCGCCTAAATGGAGTTTATTTGGTGTAAGATTTGCCTCGGTAAATGGGCAATTGTCGTTAGCGTTTTCTATTGGCCTTCCACCTCTACTATTGAATCCTTAAAAATTCCTAATAACTTTATGTATGATCGCACTTTTAGTGCATCCGACTTCATTTGCATGGGTGATTTTATTTCCCCAGGAATCCACTGGCGTTCGCTTATTTGTGATGGTCGGGAAATTGTTATTTGCAGAGAACGTATAGAGTTTAGGGTATCCTTCGGCTTAACTCAAATTGTCCATGGTTCCACCAAGTTGAATGCTGTTCACGACCTCGTATTTTTAAGCTCCGCCCTTTCGCATTAAAGCTTTAACTTCGAAAGAATTGATGGCTTGCTTTAGTATCAGACTGTTCTCGTTTACCTCGCATGCGAAATCAATAAACCGTGATAAGTTTTCACTTCGTTTCCTGACGTTTTAGATGGTTTGGTTGATGCGTACGATGACTTTGTGCTACTCAGTGCTTCAGGCTAGATGATGCACTCACTACCACTTTTGAAAACCTAGTAAAATTAAGCATTTCAGAGTATATCCCTTTAAAGAGTAACAAAAAAAAACACTGACGTCGCCTGGATGAACCGCGATCTTTACACTTATCTCGTAGAGTCCGGAGACTTAGGCGCGGCAAATCGTCTAGCAATCGTGAGAGCATTATCAGGTTTAATGAGGTCAAGAGGGAACTTCGAGAGCAGCAAAATATTGCCACAGACTTTTCGTCGTGTTCAACATCAACTTTTACTACTCAATATTCTCCGCAAATTTTAGCACTCAGTCCTGCCTCGTTATGCCTCCTGCAATTCTTTCAAAATCCACGGCAGAATCACAAATAATCCGGCGGAAATTTTAAACACATTTATTTCGTTTTTTTATGTCTGTTGTTACAGTCCACAATCTTGTTCTTCCTTTTCTTTCACCTTGAATTCAACGTCTGCAGTTCACAATATACCCGTCAGTGAAGAGGGCGTGTTAGATCTTGTAATTATTCCGGGCACAAAAAAATGTAATGGGCGAAAGGTGTATCTAACAAGTTTCTCGTTCGCTACTCTCGGTGGATCTCTTGCTACCTTACAATAATTTTCAATAAATCCTTAAAATCTTGTAGCGTTCCCAGATCCTGGAAAAACGGCAAAATAGCACCTTTAAATAAATATTTTGACAAGCAAGTCTTCAGCAATTATAGGCCCATTTCAGTTGCAACTCATTCCTGCAGGCTATTAGATCACATTATTTACAAACACATCATTCAACCTCTCGAATTGAACACTCGATTGTCTAAATACCAACTTGTATTCAGGCATGGTTATGGTACCGTTACCCAATTAACTGAATTTGTGCATGACATTGCTAGTCACGTAGATATCGTAATCAAGTTGACGCCCTGTTCATTGAATTTTCGAAAGCGTTCGACAGTGTACCTTACTCAAAATTACTATGTAAATAAACACAATATTGAACAACCCACAACAAGTTGCTTGGAGTTCTAATTTTCTTTCTGAACGCTCCCAATACGTTTCTTATAACTCGGCTGACTGCTATGTTGTTAGTGTTTGTTCGGGAGTGCCGCAAGGTTCGGTACTCGGAACGCTACTGTTTCTTCTGTATATTAATAATTTGCCTAGTAACGACAGTTCTAAAGTTCGCCTGTATGCCCATGATTGTCTTTTGTATGGATCCATTGACTCTCTTGAATCTCATCGTCGTCTAAATGATTCATTGAAAAAATGTTGTGAACGGTGTGTAAGCGGACACATGAGTATTAACTTTAACAAATCTGTGCCCATGTCTTTCTCAAATAGCAAGTCCCTTTTTTGCTTCACGCATTCCTTTAGCGAATCCACCCCCAAAAAAGTAAGAGAATACAAATATTTTGGTGTTATCCTTTCTAGCGACTTATCTTGGTCTCCACACATTACCTCCATATGCCTGCGAGCTTTAAAAAAATTACGCCCACCTCCCCTCGCGGGAACACTATTGTGATTCGACGCTGAAGGGGGTTCCATTGTGCGTTTCCGTTGGGTCGATTACTCGAATTGCGTGAGCAATCGTCGGGTAATGCGAGAGAGGGGGAGAAAGAGAGAGCACGCGTAGCGCGGACGACCGTCGACTGAGAGACCGGCCGGAGCGCGGCACTCCGCTTGTATGCGCAGCGCGCCCGAAGGAGGACACCGCGGAGAGAGAGGGCGCTGCACATGCGCACCGCGCACTTGTGCCGCGCGCAGCGCCGCCCACCGGCGGAGTGAGAGAGCGCGCCGCTCTGCGCGCGCCAAAGATGTTGAGGGAGAGGGCACGCTATCACGGCGAGAGGAGAGGGGGTGAGCGGAGGAGACACGCAGCAGTGCGGACGCGGATGACGACGACGACGAACGCAGGACAGGGCCGCCGGCAAGAGATGCTCCTCTCAGCGTCGCATCTCAAATTAGGTTATCTAAGACGAACACTGTCCCAATCCCCAAAAAGCACTAAATTACTAATGTATAAAACATTGATTTGTACCGTGCTTGACTACGCATACCCCATATAAAACCGTATAAAAAAGGGCGATATCAATAAAATTGAGGCCATTCAAAAAATTTAATTCTTCCCGCGAGGGGAACCATGGGTAGATGCGACGCATCCTGGGGGGGGGGGACGCGCTGCGTAAAATAGACGCATAACAACAATGGACATGCTATCATAACGGAAACGCAACGGAAGCCCACACAGTCTCCATTCAAATAATCGGTGGTCATCGGATGTCATCGGTGGAGCGGCGCGGTAACCCGCCGCGGTGGCTCAGTGGCTAAGGCGTTGCGCTGCTGAGCATGAGGTCGCGGGTTCGATTCCCGACCGCGGCGGCCGCTTTTCTGGTGGAGGCGAAAAGCAAAAACGCCCGTGTGCACGAGATTTCGCCGCACGTTAAAGATCCCCAGGTGGTCAAAATTAATCCGGAGCCCTCCACTACGGCGCGCCTCATCGCCTGCGTTGCGTCGGCGCGTTAAACCCTACAATCAATCAATCAAATCAATCAGCGGCGCGGTAGAATGGCGGGGGAACGACTGAATGGAGCGGCGCAGTTACCGCGTTTATATGTAGCGGAATGAGAGAGAGCAGCGCATGCGCATGTGTTTAACCGAGCGCTAACGCGCTCTGATACACAGCTGGCCCGGCGACGGGAGCGAGCGCCAGCGAGCGCTAAACGCAGATGGCGCTGCGATGAGAGAGCGGCGTTAGCGCGCAGCTGGCGCGGCGAGGAGAATGGGTGGAGAGACGTGCGGACTACGCCGACTACGGCGGACAAGGCGAGTGAAAGAGATGCGTCGCATCTAAAAAAAGCCATCAGATTTATTTCTATTCGTTATGACAGTTACTTCTCGCCTTTTCTTGCCCTTTTATTCCTACAACTTACCCCAGTAAGCACGCACCGAATCAGTAATTCTATGAAACTGTTTCGCTGTTTTATCCATTCAGCTTATCGCATGTCTGACGTTATATACATTTCATTTTCCTCGCTGTCCATTACTAGAAGCAATCACCATCTTGACATCAAACATTACTATTGCAGAACCAGTAGATTCGAATTTAGTTTTTTTCCCTTTAATCGCCGAATACTGGAACATATTGTATGGTGACACCCGTTCCGTACCGCTCGAGCAATTTATCGTTGCCATTTCTGATTAGTCATGATTGTGCTTTTCTTATAGTGTTCCACCCCTCTGTTTAATTGCTGTTTGAACTTATTCTGTTGTATGCTCAATCCTGCCGTAGCCTAATGGGAGGGATGCAGTATTTACAAATAAATAAATAAAAGTAAAATTTGTGATCACCACATTGCGAAATCGAAATAAATAACATACTATCAATGATGACATCACAAATTTCACCCTCCTATTCACATCCTATTATGACACACTGAGCTTGCCCACTTTCAATTCGTTGATGCTGGTTGGTATAAAAAAAGACAGCTAAAGAGATACAGAGAGGGCGTAAGAAAGGGGCCGAGAGAGAGAGGGAGAGAGACAGCGGAAACTGTCATTATAAGCCCGGGCATGCAGCGGGAATAAATAGTCTGTTCCATTCAAATGTATACACAACTCCGTACGACAAATCCTTTGTCCCGCTGAAGCGTACAGGCGTGGTGTCCCGCACTTTAAACCCCTCGCAGCTCCGCAACATGAATTTTGTGTACACTGTGTAAACAATGCTTTGGTTCAGTTCATTGTAGGGCGGCCTTACTGTGTGACTGTGAACAAGTCTTCTAAGGTAATTTTTCATTTGGATGGGTCCTGCCAGCAGTCTTCTCTTACTCACATCTTTTTTGGTTGAGTTCTTTCATGCTGACTGGCGGTGGTTCAGAATTCAAGGCGCAGTATGTTAGGTGAAATAGAGCGTTTCGAAAACACACAATATTTTAAGCACTGCACAAAAACCCGATATGAAATTTAGTCCGGCCGACTAAAATTTCGGAGAATCGTTGCAGACCCTTACTCTGAAATGGGGACCGTGGTTGCAGGAAATGGGGAAAACAGTAGCGAGAACGGGGAAACGTTATCTAGTGAATACCTGCCGCGAGTACACAGGTTATACAGGCTACACATGATACAGGCTACACATGACACAGGCTACACATGATTACAGGTGAAACGAAGAGAGCTGTACCAAGAAAACTTGGAAATTGAAAAAAGAGCCAGCTGCGAAAGGTACGTGTTCTAGACTACACGTGTCCTCTGCACATTCCATGTGACTGTGTTGCGCCAAGATCGTCCATAATTCAGATTAGTCCTTCCGCTGCCCGGTCCTGTTCAGTGCATTTTGTCTTCTACAGACGGTGGATGCGTTGATTGAAGCAAACATGTGCGCTCTGGTCCAGTAGAACATCGATTGGGGTCATTGCCTTCGTTTGTAAGCGACAAGTACAAGGTAAATTTTACTAGCAGTTGCAAAACTGGCAGTGGGTGTGCGGGACCGCAGCAATGCGTTGTTTCTCAGTTTGGCTTCCGTGCGTTTTTGTGTTGCTTATTGTACCTTCGGAAGAACGTGAAACTAATACGTCCAATCCCTAAGCAATTCCAGTGCACAGATGAAGCATTTGCAATTTACAACAAGATCAGCTCAACCGACTGCTGTCAATTTTTCCCCCAAGAAATTGCGTCGAGATTCGTGCTTTTATGAACTACAAGTGTTACTCCAAACCAGTTCATCCAAACAAACAAAGAGCACCGGTCGGTGCTTAGAAATATGGCAACCAAAAAAACCAACCACACGAGCCGTCACACTTGCGCAAAAGAACACGAACCTTGTTGCAAGTATCGCAAACGACTTTGCAGACTCCTTCCGCCGCAATATGATCCCTCTAATCCGAAGTATTCGGTCACAGTCTTATGATCAGTAACATGGGCTTCTATGGGAGGCGCGAGGTTGCAGGACGTCCCAGCAGATGGCGAGGACTGTGCCTTTTCGCTTTTTACTGGCACGTCTTCTCATTTTGATTTATGATAAATGACAGGGCTCCTGCGGGAAGCACATTGTTGCAGAAAGTGCCAACAGATGGCGAGCGCTATGCAAACGCGTGAACATTCAACTGAATTTCACGTCCAGAAGGGTGTAAATTACGAAACCTCACTTGTATTTCCTGCGCACGTTTAGTACAAAATCCTGAAAGTGTTTTTTGGATGATTGGATGGGCAGCGTTTTCAAGTAAAAACAAATTACATTTATAATTCGGCTGTGTACTTATTGAGCAATGTGTAAAAACACACCATATTTTCGAAGTGCAGATTTTGCCTATTATATTGGAGTCATAGGAAAATGTGTTACATCAGTGTTTAAATGAGTGAGTAAGTTATTCATATTAACAAACACCAGTTCAATATCTCAGATGGCCAGCGATAAAAAGTTACCACCTGAAAAATTATTTCCCCGCTTTTCACTCTCCCGGTGGTGTAATCTTTAAAATTTTCAGCAATATTGCTCCAACACCGTAATCCCAGTGTGCTCATAAAATATGAAGCTGTTTGAAGCAGGAGTTTGGCTAGGCGTTGACATCACCTGTTAGGCTTTTCGACTCGTCAGGCATCTAATTTCCAAAACCAATTTTGCCCTTTTACCGGCGTTGCAGGGGGAAAACATTAAAAATTGTTTTTCCGCCTCTGTAAGAATAATACATGTTAGTAAACACCAATTGGATAGATAAAGTACTGAAATATTTATTGGGAAACCTTTAAGAACACCCATTTTATACCGGAATGCGGAATCAGCCCGATAGCCTTGGTTAGGGCGAAATCCTGAAACTATTTTTCAGGTATTCTTAAATACTATATATATCAGCAAAAAGAACTTCGATATGTGATGGAGTGACCGAGATAATCACGCATTCATGAAAACAAAATTACGTCCTCTTGCTCTCTTTCGAGTGCCATTTCCGAAACTGCTGTGTCTGTGGGCACGTACCCTATAACGCAAATGTACTCTCACTCTAACGCAAATGTACTCACGAAGTTTCAAGTCTCTAGATCTACCGGCTTTGGCTGGGTGTTGATGAGTCAGCCAGTCAGTCAGGCAGTCACTCAGTCATTCAGTCGGGCACTTCATTTTATAGGTATAGATTGATCACCTCAATAATAAGGTGGCGTTTCGCATTCGACCACTGATAAACGCCCGCCCATTTTTTACGCCAACACTTCGCTCTCAGTGTTTTGCTTTGTACATAATAATATTACAAATGGCATTGCCGCATGGGGTAACAATCACGATTGTCGTTTGTACCCGTTACAACATATTAAAAATCACGCTATTCCTAACATTAGTGTCACCTCATTCCGCGCTAACGCTTGTGTTTTTCATTAAAAGAATAATGTAGTATCGTTTAAAAATTTGTGCTTTTATGACGTAGCCGCTTCTTTGTTTCAACTACGTGTTAATATTTTTATCGTAGAAATTTTGTTGCATTGATTGGGAGTTTCACGCGCCGACGATACACAGGTGATCAGGCGCGCCGTAGTGGAGGGCTCCGGAATAATTTTGACCACCGGAGGATCTTTAACATGCGCCCAGATCTCGCACACATGGGCTTTCTCGCTTTTCATCTGCATCAAAAAAGGTGGCGCCGCGGCTGTGAAGTGAACTCACGTACCATTGAACCAATGTATTGACAGACAATTTGTAGAAAATAACAACTTCCAAACGCCACCAGCCCAACACACCACTGACTGGGACGCGTTCCGTACTGACTGTGCTACCCTACCAGCCCTCATTCACTTCGATGAAGGCACGCTCGAGCAATGGCTTCGTGGTATCATAGACATAAAACGCAGTAATGAAAAACCAGTTGACCCGGAGCTTTCCAGTCCATATGCGGATTCCCACCTCCTCCATCTCTGGGGAGACTAGCGCACTATCCAAAAGCGCTGGCGGTTCCACAAACGCTCAAGGGCGCTGAAACGCAAACTTACTCTCCTACAAGTTTCCAACTATGTTCATGCCTCCACACTCGCTCGGACTCACGGGTATCAGATCTGCGACGACATGAACAGAGGCCTTTCCAAGAAAAAGCCCTGGGCCCTCCTCTGGCACCTCCTCGACCCTACTTCGTCCAAAACCATCACGATTACTCGCCTGCACTCGCTCATCAGCATTTACCCAGGCATGCGCGCTTAGCTTCTGGAGAAGCTTCGATCCAAGCTTTGATCCACTTTCTCATCGCAGCGCCCTTCCCTTCCCTATTACTCCGGATCTCCGAATGTTGTTTCGCTCGACCAGGACAGCACTCTCACTGAGGTCAGGCAACCTCCTGGCAACCCCCACGAGTGGTGCTTAACAATTACGCACTTAGCCGACCCACACTTAACTTTAGTGCATGTAAGACAAGCAGCAGAGTCGGTTAAGTGCAAATATTACCTATTTTAAAAGACATATACCTTCTTTTACTATACAGCATACATAAATCAGCGCCTTTGTGTGTATAGACACAGACACACTTCCAAAGCAAAGTATAAAAAACGTTATTTTTTTAAAATGAAAATCCTATACCTTGTTTTCTATACAGTATGACACGTATCAGAGTCTTTGTGTGTACAGACACATACACATGGGAATGCACAGACAGTAAGGATTCGTTATTATTAGTTTTTTTAGCATAGCAAAAACTGTGCCATGCATTCCAGGATCACGTCGCACTATTTTTTTTTTCACCGATGTCTTCCCCACAGCTCCTTCTGTCCCATGGCCCCGCAACCTAGGAACGACCGCCTAGAAATTGCAAGAAAAACAGAATACATTACTAAATATCCAGTTGTTAACCTTTCGCCCTTATCTCTGTGATGTGATGCAAAGATGACCACAATTTTTATCGAACATATAATTGACCCCCTCTCCACAATATTGTTTGCACCAGCTTCTCGCATTCAACGTGCTGATCGTAACGGTGACACGGCCAAAACGAATCGCGATTTAAAAAGTCATGATGCAACGTCTAAAGCACCTTGACTGAAACCAAACCACGGTGCCTGTTTTAAGTCATGCAAATGCTGCATATGTGACCATTTAGGAGGAATACCAAGCATACCAGTATATACTTGTGATGGGTGTAACGGGCCTTTCTACAATGTTAAACACAGGGCTATTTTGATGAGGCGGAAGCCTGGACTATGGAGTCAAGACGTACCAGTACGTTATGCCCTTCACAGATTGCAAAGCCATACTCAAAGTAGGGGACCGCGCCACGGACTCCTTCCCAATCGGGTGACGTGGAACTCTGCAGGTGGAAGTAATACCCCCCCCCCCCCCTTCAGCTTTAAGATCGCTGCCATGGGACTCCGCGCACTACTCAATTGAATACAGGATGAGAAGTGCTAGAGTCATCTCGCTGTTGAGAGCAGTGACTGACCAAGTACACGAGCGTCCATCGGCTTTGCAGGGCACAAGGAGGGTGAAATCGACATGATAGGTTTAGCAGCGTTTTGATGGACAGGTGATTTCTGCCTTTCCCCTATAGATAAGTGGATTATAAGTCAATTCCGGGCTATGGTAGCTTCTTTGAAGATGTCCGGTACTATAACTGCTCAACATTTCTTCTTTTTTATGTCGTTGTAGAGGGCACCTTGCTTTTGGGTATTGATGCAATCAAGGCACTCGGTGTGTAGAATTGTGGCTGGCCACTACAGTGCCTAGAAATTAGAGCACTGTGTACTAGGGCATGAACAGTGCAGCCCTCTGTCCAGTCAGAGGTGCAGCAGCCCATTAACCTTCAACCACAATTGCTTCAAGAGTTTGGTGCTATTTGTCATAAAAGGCTTCGCCTCCCGCAAAGTTTTGTGCACCGTGTCAAAACGCGATCGACCACACTACCACTTCCTTCAAAACTCAGGCGCCTTCCGCTATCACTCCTGCTACAAGTCTCGGGAGAACTCCGCCGCTTAGAAGAAGTATACGTGAAAGTGCAAGTAGAGGCATCTGAATGGGTGGCTCCCATTTCTGTGGTTGAAAAGGAAAATGGAGGCATCCCTCTATGCGAAAATCCTTGACAGGTAAGCAAAGCTGTCGGAGCTGGTAGCTTTCCTCTTGGTCATACAACGAATTATTGCATACTTGACTAGATGCAACACACAATCCCAAGCTTGACCTCACATCCACTTTTTATTGGGGCGTGTTTAGCCCTGCGAGCCACGATATAACAGCTTTTATTATACACAACGGCCTCCTTTGTTTCGAGGGCGTGTTTTGGTAAGGGTTCAGCGCCATCTGCATTTCAGAGTTTGATGTCAAAATTCTGCAAGGTTGTTGCGGCCTACTGTTCTATATAACAACATAATTATGTTCCAGAAGGGCATAGAGGAGCACATAACGATCCTTGCGGCAGCGCTAAAATCGCATTGAAGAGACAGGACGCAAAATAAACGCAAAAGCGTCAATGACATGTTCAAGCTTTCGGGCCACCGAATAGCGGCAAAAAGTATTGTGCCATTGAGGTAAAAGGCGCCTAAATCCAGACACACCACCCCCCCACTGACCAAGCCAGTCTTCGATCATTTTTCTTTCTGGGATTGCTCGAATATCATTCTAGGATTATTTCCAACTTCGCCGATTTTGTCGAGCCAATGAGTGTTCTGCAAAGAATAAGGAAACGATTCGTTTCGCCTGACGAGATAGACGCTAGTGTCAAAATTTCAAAAGGCGCGCTGCCGTATAGCACTATGCTAAAATGTGTGATACATCCCCTCTAGTTGTAGGGCCCACTGACGCATCCGAGAGCGGAGCTGAGAGCCGTCCTACAACAGGTAGACAGACATAAACTGCACACTGCCGCTTTCGCGTCTCGAGTTGGTAGGAAATATTAGGTAGGAAAACGTGAAGCGCTTGACTATGTTTCGGAATGCGAGCGGTGGCTTGTCTGCCTGTTGGGACGCCACTTCACGTTGCTCACTGACCACCAAGCCTTGGTGGCATTGCTTTCAAATCAAAGGACAGGGGGGCGCCGCTCTCGGGTATTGCGATTGGCAAAAAGTCTGCTACAAACGTTCTATACATTCAACTAGCACAAGCAGTCGCAAAATCAAGTGGTGGACCCACTCTCACGCTTGCTCTGGTCATCTCCGCAGGAAGCAGAAACGCTGTTAGATGAGGTGGTATCAGTTATCAAAATTTCTTCTTGCATTCCAATAGAACAGTTTCAACAGGCGCAGTTGCAAGATAGCACCCAGCCACAAAGCAAAATCTATCAGCAATCGCTGTTGCAGGCGCACAAATATTTGTCGGCCGATCATTCAGCTGTTCTTCAAAAAATTACGTGATGAGCATTCAGGGGTAGACAATGTGATCTGGCGTGGCGAACGGTTTGTGGTTCTTACATTCCTCACACACCAAGTAATCACCGCTGCTTATGAGGCGCACCCCAGAGTAGTGCGAACAAAAGCGCAGGTACGAGGAACATATTAGTGGCATCCATGCATTCGGCAAGTCGAGGTAGCTATCGAAACAAGTAGCGTTTCTAGGAAGCAGGCAAATAAATCAAGGTGAGAGGCGTACCATTACAACCAGTTCCCTCTCTAGATCAGCCGCGGTTGAAGGTGGGCATGGGCATTGTCGCCCCATCTGAGAGGGCACCGTACGATTGCAGATAAGCAGTCGCGCTTTTCGTACCATTGTGAGGTGCCCGAAGTACCTTTCTGGAGCGATGCAACAACCAACCCAGTAATACGCTCCTTAGTGGCTGTGCTCACGCGCAAAGGGTATCCAAAATGAATATTTCCGATAACGATCCAAAGTTTGCATCTAGGGAGTTTGAGGCGCTTCTGCAAGATCGTGGGACTCGGTTTTAACATTCGTTCATGCACCTTTCACAGGCAAACGGCCCAGTGGAGCGCATTAGCAGTTTAAAAAGCTTCAATCTAGTGGCTATTATGGAGCACCGACCCATGCGCCCGGCTGTAACAGTGTACCTGGGTGTTTACCGGTGCACACCACATGCTGCAACTACAACTGCTCCAGCTTTTCTGCTTATCGGATGACAGTCAAGAAAAATGGGTTGCATGTCGCCGGGATTCCATCGGTCACATTCGTTGATGATCCTCACTAGAAGCTCCGTCGGTTACGCGAGCGGCTGAGGCAAAACAACAGCGCAGCAAACGATACACGGTCGCTCCGTGGGCTGCACGAGAATCGAGAGTAAATATTGGTGATTTCGTTGGAGTAAAGAAAGCCACGATAAGATTTCAAAGCGACTAAGAATTCAGCCGCCCAAGAGACGTTATCAGCAAGAACGGACCAACATCTTTCCGCCTGGATGGCGGCAAAACGTGGAACTCTTCTAAATTGTCCAAAGTGACACGAGCCTCCTCAGGGCTTTATATGTGGGGAAGAAACAACACGGCTAGTGAAGGACGTTCACCGCTTGCAAGTGAGATAACTACCCCCAAAACAACCACGAGGAATTCAGATGTCGCTCCTTCGGCTACGCAGTCACCCAGGCCACCCGCTGCTGCGCATTCGCCCATATCTTCTGGAGCATTCCCACAGCAACGCAGAGTGCAACTACCAAGAAATAGACGACCACCGCATCGTTATGCTTACCGCGTGTAGTGCACAAACTTGTGTTGTATCTAATGAGACTGACACTTCTCAGGAGTTCAGGGTTGCTGTAGCGAATACTGTGATCTTTTGTTGGAATATAGCAATGTCTACAGAACAGTTTGCTGTTATTATAACTAGAACATAGTAACCACCTACATTACCAATTCATGTAGCCGTTGTTTAAGGAAGAAAATATATTTTATATTTCTATATTTTGTTTCGGCTCCACGATCACTGCCGCACGCTGCCCAAGTGTTGCTTAAGTATAAAGCATGTGCAAGTTCGCATAAACGGGGCGTTTGTTCTGATGTGTTCTCCAGTTTAGTTGTTCCTAGATCGGCGGCGCATGCCACCACAACACTCCTTGATAAAAATTCATGTCTTTTTCAAACATGTCGCCATTGCACTGGGATCAAGTATTCTAAACTTTCGATTATTTTCAATCACTTTTAAAAGGTCTGTTTTCATCTGGTCTGTAAAAATCAAAATTTATCAAATTTCTACCTCATTTTACAAAAGTGGGAAGGAGAGAACCGGCGCGCCACAGGCGAGCATAAAATATCAGTTTAGCGATTGTTTAGCACGGGGGAGTATATCACCTGGTTTAAGAGTCACTCGTGGAGGAGGGTGGTGGGGAAGAGTTTCTAGCGTCTTCCTGGACCTCCGAGGAACTCGCTGCCGTTTGGTGAGTTCCGTCCCGTCTCCATCAAGCGCCGTTCAAAGTCGCCATAGTCGCTGAACGGTGACCTCGCTGACGCATACCAGCGCCGAGGCTGTGGCGCCGATCGCTTTTCCAGGAACTTGGAACCCAGGCGCCTTGCTGCATGGTGCGGTAGCACGCGCGGTGCGCAGCCGAATAAAACATTTAGGCGATATAATATTGTCTCAACAAAGTGAGTCCCCATGGGAAGCGTTATGCCAACTTTCCAACGAGAGCTACTGCTAGTCTGGCAACTTTACGCCAACGTTTTTTTTGTTATTCAAATAAGTGCGACCAGAGCCGAAGGCAAAAAAATACGGGAAACGTTGCAGAACAATGGTTCCCTGCGTTCTCGCAACACTGCAAGAAACGCGTAGTACAGAGGACTTGCTTGTCAGCGATGAAAAATGTACGGCACTTCTTAGCAACGTTGCGGACACTAACGAAGTCAAATGCAATATTTTTGAAGTTTTGGACCTCAAACGCAAGAAACTGTGCACTTGATTGCGTGGGTCACCGCAACTTAGTTATAAACTCGCAACCGCGGAGCGGCCTAGTCTACCTTGAGCCGTGGAATGTGAACGCCTTTTTACGAGCGCACCTTCAGGGGTCATGTACACCTCTGCTCGCCGTTTTAGAATCTTGTGCGTTACAAGAAATACAGGTCACCGCATGGCCCACCCCAATAAAAAAACAAAGACGGCCGGTGCAGGTTTGCCAGTAGCACTCCGAACCAAACACTGGACTAACGGACACAGGGCACACAGTGGTGCCGCCATATTGCACGTCACAATCCTTATTTCGCTCTTTTTTCAGGGGAAGAGGTTAACCATAGACGCCTACACGCTGCTTAGGGCCTCCATTCTGGCGCTACGTGGACGCCAGAAATCTCGATGGATCCCGGAAGTGCGGCGTGTCGATAGGGCCTATTCATATTGAGTTTTATTGTTATGGTGCAGACTGAATTCGCGCCGCGGGATTAGTAACCGCACGTTGGAACTAATTTAGGCTAGTGTTGGTGTAGGTGCCACGGATTGACAACCAGCAGTATTAATGTCCCTACAAAATATGTGTTGGAGAACTGTGGCTTTACCTACGACCGCATTGTCGTGATGACAACGAGTGGTACAAAAGTGTTCATCGCTTAAGTTGTACGGCTTGTTTGGCAAAACAGATCTTCAGAAAACTTCTCAACATTGTTTTTTAGCTCTTCCTGGGGAATTAATCTATAAAAATGGAAGTCATGTACCGCCCGTCACCAGCTACGGCAGCACCTGGTCAACGCGCATCAACATCAAGGCAACGCGAGCCAAGATCAATACAATGCCAGCATCGCAGCTGGCGACTGCTTTGTGGACCTGGAATGGCCCTGTCGTAAATTTCATAAAGGAGGAAGACGTCGCTTCTACAAAAAAGTGTGCACTATCATCCTCACTGCATAGTCGTTCTCTTCCACTGCCATTATAGTGTTCGATCGGAGCGTCTCGCGGCTCGATATCCCTAGCGGCTTAGCCTTGACGAGGTGGTCGTTTCGTGGCAGTACCGAAACCGCTTATACTACCCCGAGCTCTCTTATATATCATGGTAGGTGTCGGACGACTCGCTAAATCGGAGATGAACGTAGAACAACCTGTGTTTTCAGCACAGTCCCACTGTTTTGACCACTTTGTAACACCGCAGGAAGCGGAAAATTAAACCAGGAACGCGAGTGCCTAGAAATCCGCGGAAAAAATGAGCTCGAAAATGGCCATGTTGGCGCGAAGCTCGTGCTTTCCGAATTCAAACATCTCGACTTTAGGGGGCCGTAACTCCAGTAACCACAGTCGCATACAGCACGAGCACTAAGGGACCCCGCGTTTCGAAGTGTAATGCTCCTCCGTACCAAGAAGCGAGGGAACCCCCTCCAAAGCGTCACCACGGAACAGTACGAGCGTGATATCAATGCGAATCTCGCGTGCGAGGTACGCTGATTGCTGAATTATTGCGGTGTGTGAGAAATGAGATGTGGCGGTCTTCTTCCAAGCTCCCCAAACACTTCCCCGCTGCTGTGACACCATTAGCGTTGTGGATTGCCCCGCTGAGCCGACACTCGACGAATATAGCCGACCAGGTCGGTGCTATCTCCGCTCTGATCGGTTGCACCAAGATGCCACTCCTTGTCTCCCCTTCTTCTCCCCGTTTCTCCGAGGCAAATAAACGCTTGGTTGGCAGCACACGGCTTGCGTAGCATACACCAAGCCCTCTCTCATCAAGCAGTGCACGCGGACTTTCTGAGCGCCAACAGAAGCACGTGCACGGTGTACGCAAGCGTTCGTGCTGCGCAAGGGGTCTCCGCCCATCTGCCTTTCCACCAATAACAACTCAAAGAAGTGCACCTTTACCCACGGAGACAATTCCCGCCATCTTAAACCGAACTGTTTTCTCTGAATGATGGTCTTGGCTAGTCTGTTAGCTCCAAGAGTTCTGTAGCCAAGCAACGGCTTCACTTCAAGCTGGTTTAGAGATTTTTAGTGCATCAAGAGCGGGCAACAGAGAAAGGGTCAAGCACTAAGCCGGGCACGATCGTGCCATTTGCCTATATTTCGCTTCATAGGGACTCAGGAAAAGCACTTGAGATACATTGAAGCCTTGTTATTACGAAATTCTGTGAATACAAAATTGGTTTTATTATAAGCAATACTTCGTGAAAAGCTGGTATGACATTCTTTATATGCAGTGCAGATGTGGCCCCGAAACACTTCTGGTAAATCTACATTTTGTTATTACGAATGCCTACGGTGCTGACAAGGTAGCGGCTGACTACTAAGCCCCGTTCAAGTTTTGAGCCCTGTTCGTGCAAGGTGCCAGAAGGAGAACGCTTTTCAGAGGAGTTTAGGCAAAGCTTTGTGTTCGTCTACGCTTGTGACAAAAGTGCGGATGTCGGAAGCAAATTGTGAGCCCAACTCCGGCGCACCGACAAAAGGAGGCTTTACTTAGAAGGTAGAAAGGGGCAAAAGAGAATAAAAAAGAGGAGGACAAACGGGAGAAGCGAAGATGAAAAGGAGTGGGGTGAAGCGGAGCGTAGAAGAGGCGTTGTGTACGTCGGGGAAGAGGGGGAGGCGGACAAGGAGTTGTCATTACCCTCCATGTTGGCGTGCAGCGCGCCGAAGAATCCGCACATCGCGAGGATCACCAGGGCGAACAAATGAAGGCAGCTCATGGTGGCAAGATTGCTGGAAGAAGGAAAGTTAGGGAGAGAGAAAAAATGATGATCCCCCTACTTTTTACGAATAGCACGAACAAAGTATGAGAATAAGCAAAAGAAAGCATACTGTTTAGAATATTCAAGAGTCACCCTAACCTATTGTTTTTCTTTGTAGATTTTCATTAGACACGGAACAAGGGTGTCCGTTCGATATCTTTAATTATGATAAAAAATTGTATAAAGCCCTTTGTGCACACAGAGAAACATGGCTGAAGTTTGCTTTCCGAAAAAAAGTTTGCCTACCTAAAAAATCCCATACACTGCAGGTCTCCAGAATTTTGGACAAGTCGCAAGTAATTTTAGACTTTTCCTGCTGCAAGACGCTAAATATTGCTCCTATGCCATAGGGTCTCGCTTTGTAGAAACTGTGCATACTGACAAATAAGCTCGATTGATCAATTCTTCATTTCAGCGAAAAGAAATAAATTTACAAACTTGACATTTCCCGAAATTGCCAAAATGTTTAGCCCTGTTTCTCTGTATCCAGACAATTTAGGCTGTTAAATATTTTAGTCTTCCTCCTCCATCCTCTTCCATTAATGGTATCAAGTGTAGTTTGTGTTGAAAACATAGTTCATTATAAAAATTCGGCGCTACATTGCGGGTCTGTTGCGGACTTTGGTTTAATTTGAAAACCAATCTAAGAAGGCCAGTTTTTATTTTTGCGTTCTCTCACAAATTGAAGCCAAGCGCTTTATCATTAAGAATATTTACTTCAGGATCATAACCAGTGCTCATTACGTCCAAGCCACTTGTGAGGTTATTTTTAGGGGGCGGTGAGTAACTGCGTCTCGTTCCCTGGCGCCAACTTAGAGCAGCTGTTAACTGTGGTGCCCTTGATACAAAAACGTGTTCGAAGCACGTTCAAGTAGGTTTCCGCAATGTGGCGCAGCTTCTTTCACACAAAGTGGTTGCACGCGCACTGCACTCTCTGAGGAGGCGTGCAGATCCGGGTCGTTCCAAAGCGAATTCCGGAAAGCAACCGTTTCGAGCAGCGACTCCTCTTGTCATATTCCTTCTGTACGCAAATTATCTCTGCACCAATCATGTTCCTCCGTACGGAGATAACAAACTCAAAGGTGCAGTCGTACCGAGATAGGCATAACCGAGATAACCGAGGCATAGAGATAACCGAGCCCCTTCAAAAAGCAGCCCTTCGCCACGCAGCTCAGGAATAACGGTCGCTTTATGGGTACCCCGGAACACCGTTTTTCAGCGTTTTTTTTTTAGAAATCTTGAATGTTTGTAGAACGCTGTCAATCAACGCACCCAGTACTTAGACCACGGGGTTGCAAAGTATCTCTGCCAAAAAGTGGTGCCCCATGCCAGTGAGATCACTCGGAAACTTGCTTTAAATAATTTACCCTCTTTGCCAGTCCAGACGTTCTTCGTACGCCGGAATAACGTCATTACAGCGGTGTAGCGGCTACTGGCTGGTGTGCCTCCCTCTGTAGCAATAAACGCACTGGATAACCACCAATAAAATCAAGCCACAGGAGCAAAACAGAAGCGGAAGGCAAATCCGAAGTGACGAGCAAATCACGCAGTGCTACTCCGTACTGGGGATACGTGAAGCTTTCGCAGTGCCTCCAGACGTGAAGGAAAAAGTTACAAAGTTTATCCGCGGTGTTCCGGAGCCCCTTTAACGCAAAGGTAGTTCTGAAGGTTGTCACTGAAAAGTTGTGAGATTCGTTGTCCGAACGAGCACAAGCTTGCATTTTGATATTCCTTGCCGCAAGCCTATAAACAGAGCTGTAAAGGTTTATGGCGCCACATATTGTACCGGGCGATTAGTTGGAAGCAGCAATATTTAAACTGTCACCTGTGCCGTCTTATAAATTATGGATGAGCTGTCGCTGGCAGTAGCGATAAACCACGTTTGCTAATATCCGACATTCACAAGCCCGTTTCTCGTCTTCAGAAGCTCATTATCAGTGTGTCGAACCGAAAAAAATACCCGTTCGGTTATGGTTCTGTTTCAGGCGAAATCATTTTGTTCCGGTTATGTTCCGGTTCGACAAAATCACCTGCCGAACCGGTTCGGGAACTGGCTCTGGAGCTTGAGCCGGTTCGCGAACCGAATCGAAGGGTTGATTTATCACTGAAATTATAAAAAGAACGTTTAGTAGTTAAAAACGACAGTCAAATCAAAATAAAAAAATTCAAGATGCTGCTGCTCCCCAAGGGCAGTGGCGCAATTGCGAAGCAAACTTTAAACAATTATGACATATTATAAAAACAGATGAAATGGCGACGTTACCACCTACTTTCTCACCCAGACTTTGCGTTCTCCTAGCGACTATACATAAAGCCCCCGCCAAGAGATATGACGGTGGGGTATATTTTCTGGCCGTTTTTTTGTTGAAATCGCAATCGTCGCTATGGAATCGCCCATGACGATGACCTGCAAGCCTTAAAAGTAGGCCTGCGTACTGGCGCGTTCAAATACCAGTGCTTAATAACAATGGGGCACATTTGTTTTATATTTGTAACAAAAGAGAAAAATCCTGCAACAGGCACATAAATACTACCAATAAATTAGACTATTTGGTCACCTTGAATAATTTGTTATCGGTCACCTTATCGAATGTGTTCCTTACACTGTTGTTAAGGTAGGCTTAGTTAACGCTCAGTCACTGCATTATTGCTCTAACCACTGTTTTCCTTTTGCAATAGCTATACCGGATGTGTGCATTACAATCAGTATGTCATCGTGTCGCCTGACCCCCGGCCATCATTTCGTGTGCTACATTGCGGAACAGATAATGCTGTTACAAAATGAAAGGGAAAGGGAAATGGAGCATGAGATGGGATTTTTTTGGGTAGCCGCTCTTTAATTCGTCCACAGCAGGACTCCCCTCTTAAACGAATAGTAGTAGAAGTAATTTAGCCAGTTGGGCAGTGCACAAGTTTACCTTCGAAAAAAAAGGAGATCTCAAAGACACAAAACTGCAGAACAAGAAGAAAAGAGGATCGCTGGGCGATTGGGACACTGTGAGGTACCGGCCTGCCTTTCTGCACGTGTCATCTGCTTTATTACTCTTCCTGGTTTCAAGACAAGGTCCAGGGCTGCAGTGTCTTGCCAAGGGATTAAGTGCGCACCTTACAGTTCTCCCTGACATATCTGTTGTTATTTCTACCTGTAAAAAAACAGAACTTGTCCACTGTACTGCCCTCAAAAACAGACCACGGAACTCACTTCCTTTGCATTGATAACACGTTTCGTTGTTAAAGGCAGGCCAAAGAAAAGTATAGATCAATATCCACGTTTTGGTACTTTTTTTACTTATTCGGTTTTACTTACTTTTTGTGTAATATTTAGAACAACGTGATTTGCCTTTTCTTTGTTGCTGTTTTCCGTGTAACCACATTTAAAAAACCTGGCGCATTTGATCCCGCGTACTATATCTCTGCTCCGAGGCGCAGCTTATGTTGCAGGCCGGCAGACTCATATTAACCAGCTGGTGATATTAAACGTGGATCAAAATCTCGATACATGGACGCTCTCGATTTCGATCTACTTCAGAAAAACGGTCGTGGGGAAGGTAGATCAAGGCCACTTGTGGTCAGGAACAAACGGTTTAGCCACTCAGCAGCTCCTGCGGTCACACTTGTCAAGTATTAACAATTGGCAGGTATCGGACCGTTTAAACAAATTATGAAATGCAAAACGTTTTCATACACCGGGAGTGGGCTTTCGCAGTTGCGCAGCGGAGCACTCCTGTAGCCTGATTGCTCCTCTAAAGTCGCAGCTAGGAAAGGCCAAAGTCGTTTGATATCCTCTGCAAGGTGCCGAGAATGACATTTCGTTTTATCAGCTTGCACTACGCTCGCGTGTCCAGCAGCAACAGACCATTGCTACATTGGCGCTCATTTATTTCTCCTGATAGCGCGCGATAGTGTTCAATTGTCTGGAGGGGAAAGAGCGCGAGCTGGTACGAACTTGATGGTAGGTGAAAGAAAAAAAGCCTGAATTGCATTGGCTGTTCAATATCAAAAACTGTGGGTCGAACCGTTTCGGCATGAACCGGTCGGTCACCGTTATTTCTTTTTTCGGTTCAGTTCCGGTTCGAGTTCGGCGTGCTCAAAAATTATCGGTTCGGGTTCGGGTTCATTTCTGCCAAAAATACCGGTTCAGTTCCGGTTTTCGGTTCGGTTCGGCTCCGGTTCGACACCCTGCTTATTATGCGAACAACTCGGCTCCAAAAAAATAAAGAAACCGTAATATATGTAGTCTTTGCCAAAGTCAACGCATTGTAGGGACTTAGAAGAGTACTGACACGACATTTTGAAGGCGAGGTAACTTCGAAGATAGGTTAGTGTGAACACACACATCACCTGCAAAATATCAGCACCAAATTCAGCCTAGAACATATTCAAAATAAAGTTTAAAGTGTTCGAAGCGCAACCACGCAGCCAGCGGAAGACCTCGCGCAATCAACAATCCCTGGATGTGAAGTAAATCACCAACATCCAAACACGTCACGAGTTTCTGTTGGCAGCTTCCGCACGGCCGGCTCGCCGCTCTGATAAGACGTCGGTCTTTTGCTCTCGAGCAACGAACCATCCGAGAGTAGGCTGCGGAGGCACGGGGATTACGTTGGCTCATCGGTCAGCAGGCTGCGACCTAAGTTCTACAGTGGTTCCATACACTCTATCTTTATTGCTTTTTTATTATACTGGACGTGCAAACGCACCAGGTACACAAAAACCGCAATAGCCGAACAGCACGGTCGCTGTGCAAACTGCAGCCACGGCAGCGACGTGGGACAGGCTGGCGTAGGTAGCTCGAGCGATAACGAAATGGGACATTAGTCCCTAACAAGGCAGCCCATATCAGAAATGATTTAATGACGCGACGGGTAATTGCATTAAAAATTGTTCTCCTCACGGCTTACGAGAGCAGCAATCGAATATCCGCACAGTGTCAAGCCTAACGCATCTGTAGGAAGGCCTGTAGTCAGACCGGCCGGCTGCCCCCAGCGCGTCTCCCACTGTCTCGAGCATCGCACGTCGTTGTCTAGCCGTGGCAGCTATTTGTACTCGCGACTCCTCCATCACGTCCACCGTTGCTTTTTTAATGAAGCGGCTCATGAGGTGAGCCGCTTCACCTCATGAGCCTCGTAATCCCCGCGCCGTGACTCGAGTGTCTACGACATGTCGAGAGTGGTCAACCAGCGTTGAACCATCTTAAGCTCCCTATGGCACCAAGACTGCCAGAACAGAGGCCCTCGCTATGCATGTAGCGAATCAGAATAGGAAATGAGGGGCTTCTAGAAATAGCACAGAAATAAGAGTTGGCAGTCAGGAAAACCTCGGAAAGCAAAAGGGAGGTTGTTGTAGGTCATTGAAACAGATAAAGAATTTGGAAAGAAAGAAAGAAAGCGGAGAAAAAATGCCCGCCACATGGGAACCGAACCTACGACCTCCAGAATACCGGTCTGGTGCGATAACCACTACGCTACTGGCGGGGCTGTTTCCTCCTCCCCCTCGCTTCTGCGGTATTTATGTCAATGTAATTTTTTTCCTGTGCTTGGGGGTGGTAGCCAGCGCCACTCTGACTTCTCGGTGTGAAGGGGACCTTCTTTTTAATCCCCGCGCCGTGACTCGTGTGTCTACGACATGTCGAGAGTGGTCAACCAGCGTTGAACCCTCTGAAAGGGACACTGAAGTGAATTTGTCAAGCACCCGGTTTTACTTGCGCTGCGTAGACTGGCTCAAATTACCACACTTTTCATCGTTCATCCGGTTGATAAGTCGTTAATTATTTTATAAAGTGGGAAAGAAGAAAAACTACCATGTGCGGTCTGTGGCGGCCGCACCAACTAGAGCTGTGACGTCGTGAGGAGATGGCACCGTGTTTGGACGATGCCCGAGGTTAGCATTCAGACAAGTTTCGGTTTCGGTTCTGTAAAACAACATGCTTGACATCCGACGGCATCGTTGGATGGGCATTCTCGATGTCTCAGTAGTCACCGTACCGCCCTTCTGCCATATTGTCGGCTGTAAAATGCCTGAGATAAGCCTCCCAGGACGGCTTGGAATAGTAGAAATCACTAGCCGAGTCCTACGCAGTGGATGACCGCCCTCCGCGTCACCGCTGACGCTGAAATGCCATGCGCTTGTCCCGCATATTCGGAGCTTGCCTCACTCATGCCTGTATCGTAAAAAGCGTGTTCGCACCAGGCAAAGGGTGTGCTGATTCAGGCCTGTGCCCACTTCCCGCAAGCAGTCGGTGCTTGTGGCAACAGCACGCTAACGAGAACTCGCTAGCGCGTCAGTGGCAGCCTGCGCACGTTCTGCGAACTCGCTCGTGGAGCAGTGAACGTTACGGCCCAAAAATGGTGAACTCAGTTTAGAAAACATCGGCCGAAAACGAAAAAATCAACTGTAGAAAAAAAAAAAGATGTACCCTCGGGGACTCGAACTTGCGACTTGCAAAATTATAACCTAGCGCCTCAAACCACTCAGCCACAGGCCAACTGCGCCGAGGTTGGATATATAAGGTATATAATGTATAACCAGTTTACACTTTTCTTTAGCCTTATCATTTGAGGTACTTTAGGTGACTATTTGTTGTATAGCGCCCATGCAGTAAGCATCCCCCAAGTTTCCACAATATCTCACGTCTAGCAATTGCATTTCTTAGACGGAAAAGCGTTCGCAGGTGCATAGTCATGCTGCTGGCCGCTGTGCTTGTTCGCCCAGCGCGAAAAAGTGCTTCCCGCACCCTAGTTTTACGCTGTACGGTAAAAATATCAGTTGATTTTATTTCCTTAGTACCTATATTGACTTCACTGACTCTTCTCCCGCCTTCAAGAGGCCTTATATTTTCCTACTGGCGTACCAGTCAGCGAACGTCCCATGTTGGCTTGTACAGCGCTTTTGTGAAGCGACCTTTACTTGAAGCTAGATGCAGTGTACAAACTAACAAAGTAAAGAAAGGCGCATTCTTCCATTCACAAACGTTTTGTGGCTTCGTTTCAACTGAGCAAACGAACTGCGACGACCCGTCGGCGGCCGGCGGACGAAACGCTGGGCCGACTGACTCTGTCTGAAGGCCGGGGAGCCATGCAGTAGCGCAGCCAATTGCGAGTTCGGCTCCTCCCGACGTCACACGAAAATGCCACAGAAAATGGGCGAGAGTAAAGAGAGGAGGACAGCATTTTCTAATTAGTTTTTCTACTAAATAAAATCGCGTAAACGTGCCCAGAGTGGTCGAAACATGGCCTGGGGACTCCGGACTACAATTCGCGCCAGTAATCCCGCAATGTTTACATATCACTTCAGTGTCCCTTTAAGCTCCCTATGGCACCAAGACTGCCAGAACAGAGGCCCTCGCTATGCATGTTGCGAATCAGAGTAGCAAATGAGGGGCTCGTAGAAATAACACAGAAATAAGGGTTGGCAGTCAATAAAACCTCGGAAAGCAAAGGGGAGGTTGTGGTAGGTCATTGAAACAGATAAAAAATTTGGAAAGAATAAAAGGGGAGAAAAAATGTCCGCCAGGTGGGATCCGAACCCACGACCTCCAGAATACCGGTCTGGTGCGATAACCACTACGCTACCGGCGGTGCGATTTTCCCCTCCACTTTCTGTGGTATTGATGTTTCGGTATTTTTGTGCGATACCCACTACGCTACCGGCGGGGCGATTTTCCCCTCCACTTTCTGTGGTATTTATGTTTAGGTATTTTTGTTTCTTATGTTTGGGGATGGTAGCCAGCGCCCACTTCTTCTGCACTTTCTTTCTTTCCAAATTCTTTATCTGTTTCAATGACCTACCACATCCTCCCCTTTGTTTTCCGAGGTTTTCTTCACTGCCAACTCCTATTTTCTGTGTTAATTTCAACGAGCCTCTCATTTCCTATTCTGATTCACTACATGCATAGCGAGGGCCTCTGCTCTGGCAGTCTTGGTGCCATAGGAAGCTAAAGAGGGTTAAACGCTGGTCGACCACTCTCGACATGTCGTAGAAACTCGAGTCACGGCCCGGGGGTTAAAAAGAAGGTCCCCTTCACCCCGAGTATTCCGATTGGCGCTGGCTACCACCCCCAAGCACAGGAAACAAAAATACCTAAACATAAATACACCAGAAAGTGGAGGGGGAAATCGCCCTGCCGGTAGCGTAGTATTTATCACACCAGACCGGTATTCTGGAGGTAGTGGGTTCGGATCCGACCTGGTTGGCATTTTTTTCTCTACTTTCTTTCTTTCTTTCCAAATTCTTTATCTGTTTCAATGACCTACCACATCCTCCCCCTTGCTTTCCGAGGTTTTCTTTACTGCCAACTCTTATTTTCTGTGATATTTTCAACGCGCCCCTCACTTCCTATATTGCCTATTCTGATTCGGTATATACATATATATATATATATATATATATATATATATATATATATATATATATATATATATATATATATATATATATATATATATATATATATATATATATATATATATATATATATATATATATATATATATATATATATATATATATTGTAGTAAGCATGTTGCGCCCATGAGAACTGTGATGAGCATCAGCCAAAACGGGGAAATCCCCCTACGTGGATATGCTGCGCCGGATGCCGCTTGAGGAAGAGGACGCGCTCGCTCAGGGTCAGTCTCGCAAGAAGCTGGTCGTTTCGGCTCACCCCGTCTGCATCGACGCCTCGTTCGTGAATAAACAAGTCCAGCCTTCTACCGGAACGCCGACTATCTCCTTTACAATTTTTGGTGGAGGTTGCGGTGCTGCTCGGGTCCCCATTTATCTACCCTGGAGCTGCGCAGCCGGACACTTCCCTCGAGGATGTCTCAAGGTACCCACCACGAGTCTCTACCTCCTGTGGCGCCCATCATCTGCCCTGGCACGGTCCGTTCACGGGATCCCCCCTTCTTCAACGGCACTGATGACCAGGATGCTGAGGACTGGCTCACAACCTTCGAACGGGTGAGCACCCATAACAACTGGGACGATAAACTCAAACAGAACAACGTCAGTCTCTCCTTAACCGGTGTCGCAGAGACCTGGTACAAGAACCACGGGTCTGATCTACGCACGTGGTCGGAATTCAAGACCGAATTTATCAAAGTATTCGGCCGCCCCGCTGTTCGGAAACTGCGCGCTGAACAGTGTTTACGCGAACGCGCTCAGCGCACGAATGAAACCTTTACCTCTTACATCGAGGACATCCTTGACTTGTGCAAGCGGGCAAACAACGCTATGACCGAAGAGGGCAAAATCAAGCACATTCTTAAAGGCATAGACGACGATGCCTTCCAAATGTTGCTCGCGAAAAGCCCTCGGACGGTTTCTGAAGTCATAAACGCTTGCCAAGAGTTCGATGAACTTCGCAGAGAGCGGGCTCTCACTCGTAAGCCCATGGAACACGACCTTTCCCTTTGCAGCTTGGCATCTGAGGATAGGGGTGTTCTCTTGACCCAGATTCAACAGTTTGTGCGCGAAGAGGTGGCTCGTCAGCTTTCTCTCGTTAGCGACGTAGCGAAGTCGCCTCAGTCGGATTTAGCCCCAACCCTCAGGAGCGTTATACGACAACAAGTGGCTGACGCACTTCCAAGCACTCGACCGCCCAATTCCGCGGTAGCTCCAGTGGTATACGCCGACGTAACGCCGCAAACTACGATGGCAGCTCCTTTGACTTTCGTCGACCCAGTGCCACATAGGCCTTTCACCTATGCCGAGACCGTGGCACAACCTTTTACTGGAACCATGCCGGGACCCTTCTTTGCGCCTGCTGCAAGCCCTGGGAGCCATGCCGGGGTTCAACGCGTCCGGTCCATGCGTGTCGCTTCGCATCCACCGTCTACATTCGCGAATCCTTGGCACACGGTGGATAATCGGCCTATCTGCTATTCGTGTGGGATTGCCGGACATGTCGCCCGCTACTGCCGTCGTGGCATGACGGGCGCGCGCAACGCATCGTGGCCCTTACCCTACACGCAAGCACCGCCAATGGAGCACGCTCCGACCCGGCTGCCGACGACTGCTCCGTCTGATAACCGCGACTTCGTTAGCCGTCGTTCTCTTTCCCCACGACGTCGCTCACTCTCCCCGATGCGCCGTCGTTCTTCCAATGGTGACCCGGAAAACTAGACGCCGCAGTTTCGGAGTCACAAACTGCGTCAACGTCGAAATGCCTAAGTCCTCATTGTTCGCCGTCCAATGTAATCGAAGTGTGTGTTGATGGTGTTGCTGCCCTGGCGCTTATTGACACTGGAGCTGCGGTGTCTGTTATTGACGCGAAACTTTGCCGAATGCTACGAAAAGTGACGACACCTGTAGGTGGTGTTACTCTCCGAACTGCTAGTGCACAACCGTTGGAGCCGCTGGCCGCATGCACTGCTCGAGTCACAATTCAAGGGGTTGTATATGTAGTCGAGTTCATCGTTTTGTCAGCGTGCTCTCACAACATGATTCTCGGATGGGACTTTTTGTCGCGCCACCACGCCATCATTGACTGTGATCGCGCTGAAGTTGAGCTGTTTCCGGAGGTAGAAAACCCGCAGGACGAGACAACCGCCAAGTTGCGTGTCAACGACGATACGGACGTTCCTCCTGGCTCATCTGTGCTTGTGCCGTTGTCGTGCGACAGCATTTCTGACGCCACAGTCGTCTTCGCACCATCCGGTCTTATTTATGCTCGCAAAGGGTTGTCGCTGCCGTTCGCCGTTCTTGATATTGCAACTGGTGCCGGCACAATGGTTATTTCGAACCCGACGTCGTTCCCTGTTACACCTTTCCGAGGGGAATGCCTTGGCGTTGTAGAAGAAGTGCATGCCGGTCTAGTTTTCGGTGTATTCGAGGAATCGACGCCCGTTGGCATCACCGCGATTGGTCTTCAGTCTACACCTGATGACACCCTTTTGAGAAGCGCCATTGACGACGACCTTTCTTCGGCCGAACGTGACGAGCTACTTACTCTTTTACACCACTTCACTTCATCCTTCGACTGCTACGACACCGCTTTGGGCCGCACGTCGACTGTGTGTCATGAGATCGACACCGGCACGCACGCACCATTGCGACAGCGACCCTATCGCGTGTCCTCCACTGAACGGCGTGTCATTGATGAGCAAGTCGCGGACATGCTGAAACGCAACGTCATTCGACCATCCGTGAGTCCTTGGGCTTCTCCTGTGGTACTCGTTAAAAAAAAGGACGGTTCTATTCGATTCTGTGTGGATTATCGCCGCCTGAACAAAATCACGCGCAAGGACGTTTACCCGCTGCCTCGCATAGACGACGCGCTCGACTGCCTGCAGGGAGCTGAGTTTTTCTCGTCATTAGACTTGAAATCCGGCTACTGGCAAGTGCCCATGGCCGACGCTGATCGTTCAAAGACGGCATTTACGACACCCGATGGCCTTTACGAGTTCAACGTCATGCCGTTCGGACTCTGTAATGCGCCGGCCACATTCGAACGAATGATGGACAACGTACTGCGGGGCTTGAAATAGAAAACGTGACTCTGCTATTTAGACGACATAGTCGTGTTTTCGCATGACTTTGCAACCCATCTCGCACGCCTTAAACAAGTGCTAACATGCCTTGTCTCCGCTGGTCTGCAGCTGAACCTTAAGAAGTGCCGATTCGCTGCTCGAAAACTCACCATTTTAGGACACGTTGTCTCAAAAGACGGTGTCCTCCCGGACCAGGGAAAACTTAGTGCCGTGTCGGAGTTTCCGAAGCCAACCACGCTGAAGGACCTACGAAGCTTCATCGGCCTCTGTTCGTACTTCCGCCGCTTTGTACGAAACTTTGCCTCCATCATTGCGCCTCTCACACAGCTTCTCGGCGGCACTAAAGACATTGCCGAATGGTCCCCCGAGTATGAGAGCGCTTTCTTAACGTTACGTCGGGTCCTTACGTCACCACCGATACTGCGGCACTTTGACCCGAACGCGCCCACTGAGATCCGCACTGATGCCAGTGGTGTTGGCTTAGGTGCTGTGCTCGCTCAACGAAAGGACGGATTTGACGAATACGTGGTGAGTTACGCGAGCCGTACACTGACGAAGGCCGAAGTCAACTACTCCGTAACAGAGAAAGAATGTTTGGCTATTGTATGGGCAATCAGCAAATTTCGTCCTTACCTGTACGGTCGCCCTTTCGACGTCGTAACGGATCACCATGCTCTGTGTTGGTTATCGTCGCTGAAGGATCCCGCCGGCCGTCTTGGCCGCTGGGCACTCCGCCTTCAAGAGTACGATATCCGTGTTGTGTACCGATCCGGACGGAAGCATACCGACGCCGACGCTCTTTCTCGATCCCCGCTTGCGTCGGATATAGATAGCTTGGTCGCGGCAGACCACAGCCTGACCTCTCTCGCCATGACGGACATGGTTGCTGAGCAGCGCAAAGACCCTTGGGTCTCTTCGATCCTCGAATATTTGTCGCACTCACGGGCAGCTCCTGTGCCTCGATCGCTGCGCCGTCAGGCTGCCCACTGCTCTATTCGTGACCAGCTCCTATATCGCCGGAACTACTTCCCCGAAGGTCGAAAATGGCTACTAGTGATTCCTCGCCACTTGCGCAAGGACGTTTGTACTACGTTTCACACCGATGCGCAAAGTGCTCACGCTGGAATACTCAAAGCCTACGAGCGACTCCGACTCCGCTACTACTGGCGCGGGATGTATACCTTTGTCGCCAAGTTTGTTCGATCTTGCCCAGACTGCCAACGTCGCACGTCTCCACCGCAGCACGTCAGTGGCCCACTCCAGCCGCTGCCCTGCCCGGCGCGGCCTTTCGACCGGGTAGGCATCGATTTCTACGGCCCAATCCCAAGCACAGCCGCCGGTAACCGCTGGATCATCGTCGCCATTGATCACTTAACTCGGTATGCCGAAACAGCTGCGCTACCGGCCGCCTCGGCTCGGGACGTTGCGACTTTCCTTCTACGCCGTTTTGTTCTTCGGCATGGTGCTCCTCGCGAACTACTGAGCGACAGGGGCCGCGTCTTTCTATCCGAAGTCGTGGAGGCCCTTCTAGCCGAGTGCCACGTGGTCCACCGTAAGAGCACGTCCTACCACCCCCAGACTAATGGCCTGACCGAAAGGTTTAACCGCACACTTGGCGATATGATCGCCAAGTACGTCTCCTCGGACCACCCTCACTGGGACCTCGTTCTTCCTTTCGTGACATATGCTTATAATACGGCCACGCAGGCGACCACAGGATTCTCGCCGTTCT
Organism: Haemaphysalis longicornis; assembly: GCF_048455015.1. Lineage (NCBI taxonomy): Eukaryota > Metazoa > Arthropoda > Arachnida > Ixodida > Ixodidae > Haemaphysalis > Haemaphysalis longicornis. The sequence continues at coordinate 81,037,712 of NW_027526460.1, read as the reverse complement.
TTTTGCTCTATGGTCGTGAGCCCTCCTGCATGCTGGATACAGTACTTCCGTACCGACCTGATGCCTCCGAGTACGCCCCACTGTCTGATATCGCTCGACACGCCGAGGAATGTCGCCAGTTAGCCCGACGATTTACATCGGAAGAGCAGCAACGCCAAAAAGCGCGTCACGATTACTCCATTACAGCTCCAACATTTACGAAAGGATCACTGGTCATGCTTTCAGTACCGTGCCCGGCTCCCGGTCGTTCGTCGAAATTTCTTTCTCAATACCAAGGGCCTTACCGAGTACTGGAACAAACATCACCTGTGAACTATGTTGTTGAACCCGTAACGTCCACCTCGGACCGCCGACGTCGTGGTCGCGAGACGGTTCACGTCCAGAGGCTGAAGCCATACTATGACACGCTCGTCTTGTGTTCCCCGTAGGTCGCCAGGATGGCTCCTCTTTCCGCCGGGGGTATAGTAGTAAGCATGTTGCGCCCATGAGAACTGTGATGAGCATCAGCCAAAACGGGCAAATCCCCCTACGTGGATATGCTGCGCCGGATGCCGCTTGAGGAAGAGGACGCGCTCGCTCAGGGTCAGTCTCGCGAGAAGCTGGTCGTTTCGGCTCACCCCGTCTGCATCGACGCCTCGTTCGTGAATAAACAAGTCCAGCCTTCTACCGGAACGCCGACTATCTCCTTTACAATATATATATATATATATATATATATATATATATATATATATATATATATATATATATATATATATATATATATTGTCACGAAGACAAGGACGATGCAGTGTTGTTGAATGAGAAACACGTTTATTGGAGCGAACTTGTGCTCCCCTAACAACTCAAAAGAATACAGAGGCGGCGAAGCAGCGGTCAACAAAGTGGCTTGCACAGGCGAGTGTCGTCGAATGGAATGCCCCGGCGTCCGCACTGCAGGCTTTTTATCTTTTGGCGCGCGTGGTTCTCGAAACGTCGATTCGCATCGAGAACATAGTAGATCCAAGAAGATTATTCTGGGCTGTTCACGTTAGATCGGAATGCTCTCCCTATCACAACAGATAACACATGCGGCACAGAAAGAAAGAATGAAACACGCGCTTCCCTTGGCGCAGAGATAACACAGACCGGCGCAGCCGGGCGGTAAAAGCAAAACACAAATAAACAAACCCAATGTATGGTTCCCGGCATTATATATATATATATATATATATATATATATATATATTTATATATATATATATATATATATATATATATATATATATATATATATGTTATATTGTAATGTTATATTGTAAGAAATCAGATATTATGAACTCGCTCACTCAAACATCGTTCATTAAAGCCACTACGGACATCGCCAACGTGTCTTCAAAGTTGGCTGACTAAAGTTACAGAAAAAAAAATGTCTTCCATGTTTTCCTGCTTTCGAAAACTTGTCAACCTGTGAATGCGTATTTCTTGGAAGCTCAGCAACAAAAATTTCCAGAAAGAAACGTCACGCACAATTTGTGCCTATTGACTTTGGAGTCGTCTACAAGATACCCACATCATGGGGATAGGCCCAAATTGACCAGGCGGGCAGATGAGTGAACGACATGGCGTATCTGCGACATCATGACTGCTTTCATAAACGCATTCATTCACTCTACCAGGGGCTGTCAGCCCAAATACTCACGTGAGGTCGGTGAAGAACCGCGTCACTTGTAGAAGAGGCACCACCGGTTCGTTGTCGTTTCGAGGGTCTCTCCCACGCAGCGAAGTGTTGCTTCGTCGCAGTTGTGTCAGACTGCAGCCGCTTCTGTACACACCGCAACCTTTGCCCCTTGCGCGGATATATAAAGCACCGAAAAGCCGCTCGAGGTCGCGCCATACGCGGTCGAGCGAAGAGAAAAGGAACGTCGTGAGGAGGCGTGCAAACGAAGATCGAGGGAGAACGAGACAGCGTACACACCCGCTTCCTCGTTCTCCCCTACGAAGCGTCACAGGGTCGAGTGCAGTTCATTGCCAATGGGAGTTGTGCTGTGGCGGAACCGGTTAAAAAAATCTGCAGAAATACAGAGAACTGTCTGGTGATGCGGAGCATTGTTATTCCACTAGCCTAGAGTGCGAGTTCTTACAGCCCAAAATGGCTTTGAGCACCGATAGACGTATTATTTTACTCTTTTTATGTTTTATTTTCTTTCTTTTGGCCAGTGGTGTAAATGTATACCACTATGGTGCCTAAGTGCCTTTACTAAGCTTATCACTTTGTTTCTTTAGTAAGATGCAACGCATACTGAAGAGCTGGTCCGATCACGCAATTTCTTATTCGTATTTCCAAAGTTTTTCTGCGGACTTTTTTGTTTGTTCTTCGTATTAGGAACATGAATATTATACATATTTTCACTTTCTCAGGAAATTTTTCCGATTGTTAGTTTTACCTTTCTTTTATTTTTTGTTTTTTAAAAGTTTGGTCCGACCAATAAACTCCATTTACACTAGTAAAACAGTTAAAGGTCTAACTTCCGTCAAATTTAAATTTTTCTATAACTGCAGAGCGTTACACTTACACGGTTTCTCGGTTTCGCCATTTTTATTTCCCAAGTTGAACGTTTTTGTTTTTTTAACTTGTTTCTGCCCACCGCGGATGCGCAGTGGCTGAGGCGTTGTGCTCCTGAGCTCGAGAACGTTGGTTAGATTCCCGGCCGCAGCGGCCGCTTTGATTATGGAGGCGAAAAACAAAAACGCCCGTCTGTACGACATTTAGGCGCATGTTAAAGATACGCAGGTGGTGAAAATTAATCGGGAGCCCTAAACTACGGCGCACCTCATCGGATGCGATGTGTCGGCGGGTTAAACTACAATCAATCAAAATCACTTCTGAAAACTTGTTCCGTTTATTCTTCGGTTTATATCTAGGGTCGACAATTTTAAGTTTATCAGATCATTTTTGTTAAAATTTTGTTTCTCTCGGCGTTGTCTTGTTCCTTTTAAAAATGTTTGTCCTACCAATCATGTGCACGTACGGTATTATAACTACAAAGGTCAAACTTGAAACTTCCGCCAAATGGGTAGTTTTGTGGAAATGAAGCCGTTACACGGTCCCGGCTACAGGGGCACTCGGCAAGCGCTTTAGGCCTGAATTTCCAACAAGACAGAAAACCACTGAGATGATAGGTCTACTGAACCAGAAGATCCAATCGAGGCTGACTGTTCACCAGGATGAAAGGTTGACCGATACGAAAGGTCCGATAATAAGACAGGTTTAGCGTGCTCATACGGATATTGCGTCAAATTTTAAATCACGAAGCTTAACTGATGTTTTCGCCAAATTTGTTAGTCTTATGCATGCGGGACTTAGTTTTGCGTCAATGTAACCTGTTCCACGTGAAGGTATTGTACCGCGATATTCCGGTCACTTTAAGCAATGTCGTTTGTCACTAGAACAAATACTGTTTGGTTTTGAGTACTGGAATTCCTCAAGCTTTTACTGCTTGGGTTTACACAGAGTGTAGTCGCATCATTAAATACACGTGTAGATTGGCGTAAGAAAATCTCATTTCGAAAGTTTTCCGCGGGATAAAAAACCAAACTTCTTGCACTTATGATTTTTTAAAAGCAACGCAAGATAGGTCATATTGAGTTGGCCTGCGCACAACTAAAACTTGCTCCAATGAAAACAAAATAACATCGGTTTGGAAGGCTGGTTGCCGTAGACGCTGTCCAAATTCTTCGTTTCTTTTGCCTTTGTTTACCCTTCAGGGTCACCTTCCTTCGCACAGTCTCCTCCTAGCATTGCCGCGATCCCCGGGAAGAGGACCCACCGCTGCCTAATGGAAAATCGCTAAAACTACTGCAATCCTAAAGCCTGGGATGCAACCGGCAACATTCGACTAATTCCCGTTTATCGCCTGACTAAGCTGCATTGGCAAAAGCATTGAAAAATGATGTTTAAGAGAATTACCTCTTACTTGTAAAGCAGAATCCTTTATCTACCTGAAAAGATTGGCTTCCAGAAAAACAGATCCGTTATTGACAATATAATCGCTCTCGTCGCTTCACTGGAATAACTACAAAGTGGACAGATACCGAACGTAGTATTACTTGACATAAAGTGAGCCCTTTATTAGTCTTCACACTGCAATTTTAGACTCCCTAGCTGTCTTTGTTCTTGGTGGGAGACTGTACCCCTGCATTGCGAGGCACCTCAAAGCACGTGAAATTTTTTGTGCACGCAAGAAGGCCCTACTTCCTTACTGCATGAAACGATACTTCTAAGCTAGAAGCGGCGCAAGGAGGTTTGTCCGGCCAAGTTCTGCAGACGACCACATGTGTGCAGCGGGTCACCTCGATTCTTGAAATATGGCTAATACGTGATCACAGATAACATCATAAGCATTAGACGTGCTGCCGGCGGAATAAAAATTGAAACTAGCTGTAGTTGTCGAAAAAACAGAATAATAACATTATCATACTTTATCTTGTTACCAAGAGCACTGAGGTTTTTTCTAACGACTAAATATCATTCACAAAAAACGCCATAGCTTATTCATGAAGTTTTGAACGTTCAATATCGTCCAATCGCATTGCAATACGGGTTGGCCTCATGTATCCTTCTCGGAAAATTGAAAATAGCCTGCACAAAGAACATCATCAGGGGATTCATTTTTCTACTCAACCCACAGCGGTGGCTCAGTGGCTAAGGCGTTGCACAGCTGAGCACGAGGTCGCGGGCTCGATTGCCGGCCGCAGTGGCTGCTTTTCTGATGGAGGCAAGAAGCAAAAATGCCTGTGTGTACGAGATTTCGGCGCACGGTAAAGATCCCCAGGTGGTCAAAATTAATCCGGAGCCCTCTACTACGGCGCGCCTCATCACCTGCGCTGCGTCAGCGCGTTAAAAACCTACAATCAATCAATTTTTCTACTCAATACTCAGACACACAAATAGTATTAGAGACATGGCTTTTAGATTTCTAGACAAAACGTCACAAGTAATAAAATAAAGTTTACAAATCAACTCAGGGTTCCACTAATGACCACTGATGTCAACTCTTCAAACTTCTGTTTGTGTTCGCGCTGCATATACTTGCTCAAATACCCACATGTTTCAACGGCAATCCGGTCGATAAATGAGTATTTAATTTATAAACATGAAGAAAAATACCGTGGAGAATTAGCAGCTGCTGCAGCCCCTTCAGCTCTGACGATGATTCATTTTGCAATGTTATTGGCCGAAGTCCAACATTTTAAATTTTATGCAAGCGCATTTCCGTGTGCTGCAGTGTTATTTTTCTTTACGAGATATTTCAGTACGATTGGAAAGAAGGACATCTATCAGAATGTAGCTTTGGGTGTTTGTTTTTGGGGAGTTGTTTAAACAAGTTTGGGTATCGGTTCTGCGCAAAACCATGCCTTGGCGTTAAACGATACCGCTGGCTAGCTGTCGTTATCGGATGTAACATAAGTCAGATACGTATGCCAGCCCCGCTTAGATTCCTAACGTTCACTAGCCGAGGCGTACGCAGTGGCTGCAAGCCCTCCGCAACACCAGAAAGGGTCAACTGCGAGGCGCTTTGTCAACAGCGTTGGATTTGTTGGCGATTTTTCCTACTACTGGGAAAAGGACCACGACGAGTCGCGCGTAGCCGTGATGCCACGACGGCAGTAGCGTGCCACATCTGACGCCCTCCCGTGTGAAAAGCAGACCTGGCGATTATCGGGTGCGTGACAGAGTGCTGAATGGAGACGCTGGATGCGTCGCAACACACCTGTACTCGACGCGTTCAACCACGGCATGTGCATGACTCCCAGATCTTGTAAGAGTCCCACAATAGGGTGCCGGTATGAGTACAATAAAAGCTCGTGCCATGGCGTCGGCATAGGTAAAAGGCAGGGGGGGTACCTGGTCCGCACAAGTCGAAGGAGATGCCATTCGGCGTACCTGTGACAGCCTCTTAAACAATAAAGCGTCTCTCTCTCTGTCTGTCTTTGTTCTTTTAGCTTGATTTTAATATATAGTATAGTTTTTTGTTGTTTCATAATGCAATTAGATTGCCCTACATACCAGTACTTTTTTTCTGTCACCAAGATACTTCCGGGTATCCGCACTGTGGCTTCCAGGAAACCAGGAGACCCCTTCTTTGACAATGTCGTATGGACACCGGCGGAAGCTTACGCCTTTGCCACTGATTTGCACGCGTTAATGCGACAACGTTATATATTCCGGTAGGTCGGAAACACCGTGCCATGCCAAAAAAATTGTCCAAAAAATGGCTGATGGATGGCACACGGCCTACGGCACAAAGAAGAAACATCAGGTGAAGCAATGCTTCAACATGAGTTCTGTATGAGCAAGTTAGTTCCAAACAGCTGAAACTGCTTGCACGGATCACTTTTGGGGTCAAAGGAACCGTAAGACATATTTGAAGGAAAACATCGCTGGATTAATATGTCCTACACATATGGGAGCATGCAGGTCGGGTTGATTTTTACCATAATGAATGAGAAAAGAACAGATTGAGAATGCCATTTAATAGGAGACACAAAACAACGAAAAAGGAACAAAAATTCTGGCCTTAGCTACTCCAAGGGCAAAGAAGATAAGAAAAAGATGCGCGTTCTGCTTGGACAGAGGGCTCCAAAGCAGCGTGAACGCAGAAATATTTTTTTTTTATTGCGGGAGTAAGGAAAGATCGAATGGAAGTGTATAGACTGCCGTCCGAGTGCTCAGTGTCGTCCGCCGACACTCGAATTTTCAGGGCAAGGCCAACAAAGCCCGAGAGTATTTTGTTGTGGTGTGGGATGGTTGTCACAGCTTCAAGACTCCAAAGACGACTGGTACAGACCTTCTCTTGCTTCGATGACTTTTTCACTTTCTAATTAACGAAAAAAATTGCTGACTTGCTTTGGTTTTATAGTTCAATTATTGTTTTGTGTTGTTTGGGCGTGTTATGTCACGTTAGATTAGTTCAGGTTGGCTTGCTTATTTTATGTTAGGTAAACCGATATAGTGCGAGACAGGATGCCTCTACAAAACGCCTGTAGCCTTCGATATAGTGGAGTGCTTGTAGTAGCGGCAGTTGTAACTCTAGAAAGAGTCATATTCAATTTCACTTAATATTCTTCGTTACCAAAGGAGATTGCTATGGCAAACAGGGAAAAGGATGTGGTGGATAAGAGGGCATCTTTTTGCTGACGCAGGAAACTGTACAAAATAGAAATATTGTGATTATTATTATATTATTATTATTATTATTATTATTATTAAATATTATTATTATTATTATTACTATTCTTCTTATTATTATTATTGTTATTCCACAATCCTTGTAGGCATCGACAGCCCTGTTAATCATTGTGTTTCTCCTTTTGTGGCAATAAATATTATTATTATTATTATAATTATTTTTGCCGCATGATGGCACCCAGTAAGGACAAGTGCCTCCTCTGCTGCCTCGCTTTCTTCGGCAGGCAGGCGTTTTTTCGATGTTGTGCGTGTAAACGCCGTGCACACGGAAAGTGCATTGTTCTTCCGGACGAGGAACTGCAGCGTTTGATCTCCGGTGAGCAGCCGTTCGTCTGCAATCTGTGTGTGGCTGCGGCGTCACCCGCTAGGCCTAGCGACCCCGGTGACGAAGCCAGCGAAGACGGTGAGCCAGCGAACATCCCGGCCAAACGAGTGGCGTCGCCTGTCGGAGCAAGCTTCAACCCTTCAGCAGACCTACGCGCAGAGGTAGCTGAGTTGAAGAATCTCCTGTCCGAAGCCTGCGCCAGCCTTTCTTTTCTCGGGGATGTTGCCACCGAGCTGCGCGAGGAGAACCGGCTTCTGCGACGGGACAATGTGGCTGGGCTTGCCCAGCAGGCTGCAATCGTCGCTTCCCTGCGCGAGGAGGTTCGCTGCCTGCGAGGGGAGCTCGCGCGTCCCCCGCCTTCTCCGCCTGCTTCCCCGAAGCCTGCTCATCCTTTCATGCCGCCGCAGTCTGGTATCCCTACGGGGTCGTCGTTCGCCGAAGCCGTCGCCGGTGCAGCTGGTGAAGGTGCCCCCTTCCTGTCCACTACCACCGCTTCGCCGTTCGTTGACCGCCCCAGCAGTCAACCTGCTACGGCCTTGAGCACTTTGGTTTCCCCCTCGGTCCACCCTCTGCCCCCGCCTCCTAGGTCCGACACTGCGTTTAATTGCCCGCCGACGAACTTGCAGAAGAAAAGGAGCCCTCCCCGCGTGGGTGCGTCGGAAGCTTGTCAGTTGGTTGTGGTACACCGACCACCGAGCTCCAGGGCCATCTTTGTTTCAAAACTGTCGGCTAACACCAGATCTGCTCAACTGTTGGCCCACTTGTTAACTGTGCAAGTTACGCCATTGTCGTGCAAACGCCTTAGGACCAAGTACGACTCCTATTCTTCTTTTTGCGTAACTGTTAACGAGCAGTGTTTTAGGCGCCTGAGCGACCCGTCTATGTGGCCAAAAGGTTGCCTTTTCAAGCCGTTCCAAGGCAAGGTCCACCCTGGTAGGCTGCACAGCTCTTAAATAACTGAAAATGATCAGTAAGTAAGAGAGTCTCGACATATACTATCAGAACACTCGAGGTCTACGAAATAAGTCCTCTGAATTTATTAGAAATATTGTATGCTCTAAATTTTCTGCTGTTGTCATTACTGAAACCTGGCTTTCCGATGATATCTCGTCTTCCGACTATTTCCCTTCTAACTATAAAATCTTTAGAAGCGACAGAAAATCAACTGGACCTAAACAAAAAGGTGGCGGGGTTCTCGCTGCCGTTGATCATTCAGTGCAGTGCATGCGGCATGCTGACCTCGAGACCCTAGACGAATCAGTCTGGCTTGAGGTAGACCTCACGAAGGGCGAGAAGCTACTTATCGGTGCATTCTATATATCCCCGGATGTATTACCTTCTGAATTTAATCGAACACTCACATCCATAGAAAATGTCTCAAATGCACACTCCAACCATAAGCTCATTATACTTGGAGACTTCAACACCCCAGGTATTCGCTGGAACAGTATTTCCTTTGAGCACAAAAACCATTATGCAGCGCAGAAATGCAGCATGCTATTAGATTTTCAATCGTTCACCTCCATGCAGCAGTTTTGCCGCATAGAAAACTCTTGTGGTAATGTTCTAGATGTGTGCTTCTTAAACTTAAAAAACGTACAAGTGTGTGCCTCCGAAATATCCCTTGTGCGCCCCGACAAGTTTCACCCCCCTCTTATTGTCTCTGTCTCGGTAGCGACCAAGCATCGCTCTGGCGGTGTTGACAATTGTGCAGTCCCGCGATACGCTTTCAAGCGTGGAGATTATGCTGGGCTGTATCACTTTTATTCATCTGCTGAATGGTCTAGTGTTTTGTATGTCAATGATGTTGACGAACAGGTTCGACGTTTTACCGAAATCGTCAGAAGTGGCATGGAAAAATATATCCCTTGTTATAAGCCTGTTCCTTCCAAATTTCCCCACTGGTTTTCTAAAGAACTTCGAAGTTCGCTTAAACTTAAGGACAGCGCCCACAAAAAGGCCAAGCGTTCTGGGCTTGACAAGTGGAAAGCGGAGTTTAGTCGATATCGCTCACTTTGTAAAATCCTCTACCGGCGTGACCACCAGCTCTATATAGAATCGTTAGAGGCTGCTGCGTCTCAGAAACCGGCTGAATTCTGGAGGTATGTACGCGGCCGTTCTAAGGCATCTAAAGAACACGTTAGCCTGCTTAATTCCAATGGTGAAGAGGTTGAGAATGTTGCCACCAGTTTTGCTCAGTACTTTCATTCTGTCTTTCAACTGCCAGATGGCAACGACGAACGCCTATCGTTTATTAACTCTAATTTTTACACAGTTATGTTTGATGAAAAAATTGTCAATGATAGCCTTCAACGGATGAAACCATCATTTTCCTGTGGTGCAGATGGAATTCCAGCAGCCCTCATGAAGGCTTACGGCAACATTTTTGTGCCTGTCTTAACTTCCATTTATAATAACTGCTTACTTTTAGGTAAATTTCCTTGTGCATGGAAGATCGCTCGAATTTTTCCAATATTTAAGTCTGGTGATAAGTCAGCCGTTTCTAACTATCGCCCGATCTCACTCCTTTGTGTCGCCTCAAAACTCTTTGAGTCAGCTCTGCACAAAGTTCTTGCTGCCTGCGTCAAGAACGTTGTGATACCAAATCAGCACGGCTTTTTCTCGGGTCGATCGACGGTCACAAATCTTGCAAGCTTTATGACACAGGCTTCGGCTGCAGTTTGTGAAAACGGCCAGTTGGACGTTATTTATTTTGACCTCAGTAAGGCGTTTGATGTGGTGAACCATCAGTTATTAATTCACAAGCTTGCTAAGTCCGGTGTAGACGCAAGCCTTGTTGCCTTGTTGTCCAACTATCTCCTTGACCGGTCATTTTATGTAGATATTAACTACAAAAAGTCTAGTGTTTACCCTGCAACAAGTGGTGTACCCCAGGGGTCCGTGCTGGGTCCATTATTGTTTTCTGTCTTTATCAATGATGTGTCAACAGTGTTAACAAACTCCTCTTTTCTTCTCTATGCTGATGATGTCAAACTATTTAGGCACATTAGCGGTGTTCAGGACTGCTGTGCCTTGCAGAGGGATGTGTCGGAATTATCGGTCTGGTGCAGGAAAAACTGCCTAATTTTAAACACCACTAAAACAAAGGTTGTCACCTGCAGCCGGAAAACCCACCGTCTGCTGTTTTCCTACAGTATTGAGGGAGCTCCTCTGCAAAGGGTTGAAGAGATTAGGGACCTAGGGGTGCTTTTCGACAGTACCCTCTCTTTTTCTCCTCATATTAGGCTCATCACCTGGCGAGCACTCCGAAGCCTTGGAAATGTGTGTCGGATTACAAAGGAATTCTCTTCTCCAGATCCATTTCTAATGCTATACAATGCTATATGTATACCACAGTTAGAATATGCTTCTGTTGCCTGGAACGGCATCTCTAAATCTAGTAGTGAATTAATAGAACGTGTGCAGAAGAAGTTTTTATCCATATTTAAGCACCGTCATCACAATCAGAGTTTTCAGCCTGATTCTGACTTACCCATAGTCCCTTCCATCCCTTCCTTGAACTGCAGACGTATGCGTGCAGACCTTACATTTCTCCACAAAATTGTTCATGGTGACCTTTCTTGCGCAGACCTGCTTAACTGTTTAGAGTTTAGTGTACCACAAAGGCCCACCAGGTCGCATCACCCGTTCTTGACCGCTGCGCGCAACTCCAATTATTCTCCTGTGCGCAGAATACAGAATTGTTACAACCGCTTCTTTGAACGCCTTGACATTTTTCAGAAATCCTTTACAATTTACCGTACAGCGGTATTGAATACAGTATGTTAACACCTATGATATATATGTCTGTCGTCCTTTTTTTCTGGAATTTGGTTTCTCTGCGGTTGTCTATCCAACTGATAGTTGCCTATTTTTGAAACTGCTAACTGTCATTTGTTCGTTTTATCATTTGTCTTTACACTCTTGCCGTTGTTTTTGGTGTATTACTGTCAAACTTTGTTGCTCTGCCTGTCATGTGGCCTTTACGACAGGCAGAACAACATAGGCATCTTTTTTTTTACCTGTACCCAGGCTCCGCCTGTGCTTTATTTCTGTCATCTTCACTACTTCAACTTGTGTGTGTCTTGTCGCTTGTTTGTTTCTTGCTATATGTTTCTTGTATTTAGTTTTTCATGTAACTACCCGTGCGATGCACTCAGGCCTCTGGCTGTTCCTGGGCATGTAAATTAACATGATTGATTGATTGATTGATTGATTGATTGATTGATTGATTGATTGATTGATTGATTGATTGATTGATTATTATTCATTGCGACCTCAAGGTCCTACTCCTTAGAGATTTTAACGCTCCTGGCGTTCAGTGGAGCCACCTCACCTGTTCGCACTACAACCACCACTTTCAACAGAAGGGTAACAGGTTACCAGATTTTTCGTCTTTCACTTCCATGGCACAGCGTAATCACATTAAAAACTGCAGTGGAAACATTCTGGACCTGTGCTTTTCAAACTTCGATGGCGTTAGTGTGTCGCGCTCTGATTGTGCTTTAGTAATACCCGACAAATATCATCCTCCTCTTTCTATGTCCTGTTGCCTTCCTACAATACTCCACCGTTCTGTAATTTCAAGCAATGCGCAACCTCGCTACGCTTTCGCCCGGGGAGATTACGTTGGGCTGTATGGCTACTTTTCTGCTGCCCCTTGGTCAACAGTCATTGACCACTCTGATGTCAATGAACAAGTTGACCGTTTTACTGAGATTGTGCTTTTGGGTATGAAGAAATACATCCCGCAATATTTACGAAAGAAGTTCAGGTTCCCACACTGGTTTTCTTCTGAATTGCGGGATGCCCTGAAACTCAAAGAACGTGCGCACAGAAAGATGAAGCGGTCTGGTGCGAATCAGTTCGCTCAGGAGTTCCGGCGCCTACGTGCCCTATGCAAAATATTGCACAAGCGTGATGATGCTTTGTACCTGGCGTCAGTTGAAGCTAAAGCAACTCATCAGCCGGGAGCCTTCTGGAAGGACATTCATTCTAGATCTAGTACAAAGAAAGAATCTATTCGTCTTCTGGATTCCAACGGCGATGAGGTTGCAGATGCGGCCGACTGCTTTGCTCGTCAGTTTTCTTCTTTGTTTGGGCTTAGCGGTGGTAGTGATGACGGCAGCGTCTCTTGTCCCCAGGATGGTAACTCCGCTTGTTTCCAATTGGATGAGAACATTGTGCGGACCAGCATCAAGCGGCTAAAGCCCTCGTTGTCTTCTGGGCCAGATGGTATTCCTGCTGCAATTATAAAAACGTATGCAAATATATTCGTTCCTGTGTTCACCTCAATATTTAATAACTGTCTCCGGGTAGGCCCGTACCCTCGCTCATGGAAAATTTTTCGTGTATTCCCTGTTTTCAAGTCAGGCCCAAAAACTGACCCTTTGAACTATAGGCCAGTGTCGCTCCCTTGTTCTGCCTCTAAAATATTCGAGTTATCTCTTCATACGGTCTTGTCTTTCTCACTTAAACACGTCCTTATTCCTAATCAACATGGCTTCATGCGTGGTCGCTCAACTTCCACAAACCTCGCATGCTTCATGGAGCAGGCTGTCCCAGCAGTCGTTGGTAGAAGCCAGCTTGATGCGGTCTACTGTGACATGAGCAAGGCCTTTGATGTAGTCAACCACTCGTTATTGCTTGCCAATCTCATTCTGTTAGATGTTCACGCTTCTTTAGTGGGTCTTATATGTTGCTATCTCCAGGAGCGATATTGCTATGTAAGTGTTAACGGTGAAACATCATTTAGGTACAAAGCAACAAGTGGTGTACCCCAGGGCTCCGTTCTGGGCCCCCTTCTTTTTTCCATTTTCATTACCGGTGTTGCTTCTGCCATTCAAAATTCATCCTTTTTGTTGCATGCTGATGATATGAAAATCTTCAGAGAAGTGCGTAATGTTCAGGACTGTAATTCTCTTCAGGCTGATATCGTGTCATTCAATCATTGGTGCACCAAAAACGACTTAATTTTGAACCCCTCAAAAACTAAAGTTGTTTCCTATAGTAGGAAAACTCAACAGCTGCAATACTCCTATAAAATAGCAAGCACTGCACTGCCGAGGGTGACCGAAATTCGGGACTTGGGAGTACTATTTGATTCTTCTCCGACTTTCTCTTCCCATGTTACACAAATTACCGGACGCTCTCTTCGATGTCTGGGTGCTGTTTGCAGGTATTCTAGAGAGTTTCAAAGTCCTCTTCCTTTTTTAAAGTTGTATTCAGCTCTCTGCTTACCTCTTCTCTAATACGGTTCTGTTGTTTGGAATGGAACTTGCAAGTCCAATAGTGACCGCATCGAAAGGGTTCAAAATAAGTTCCTTTCTATCTTTAGGCACCGTTTCCGTCATGTACAAGACGCAAACGGCAGCATGTCTTGTCTCAAAAGTATTCCTTCCCTTTGGTGTCGACGAATGAGAGCTGACATTATCTTTCTTTATAAACTTCTTCATGGTGATATTTTGTGTGATGACTTGGTTGCACTTATCAATGTCAACTTGCCGAAATAACTTTTCAGAAGATTTCGAACGTTCAGAACAGATGCTTTAAGTAGACGACGCTCGTCCATCTGCAGAATACAATGTGCATATAATGAATATTCCGATCGTCTTGATATATTCCAGAGCTCTTTGTCTTTGTTCTCTAATGAATTGAAAACTGTTGTAGCTTAAGTGCCTTTATGTCATTTATGTGCCGTATTTCTGTTCCGTATTTATTATATGCAAATCATCATCTTGCTTGTTTGTTTTTCACTTTTCCTGATTTTGTGTTGCTTGAATTTTTGTCGGTTTAAGTGTCAGTGCTTGTAACGCTGAACTTCGTTTTTCCATTTTGAAACTTCCTAAGATCTTCTTACAAAACCTTTGTTTTATGTGTATAAACTATCTCCGTCATGTTCATTGAGTATTTGCTTGTGTATTTTCAATTTTTCACGTGCCCTCAACGTTTTGCTGGCCGGGTGTCATGGCTTCTAACACTAGGCTTCCTTTTTTTTGCTGTTTTGCTTTCTGGGATCTCTGTAACTATTTTTACTTTATTGTTTCTTTCATATATATGGTTTTCTGTGTTGTGTTGTATTGATTTTAGTTTGTTTTTATGAATGCTTGTACATGGTGTACCAGTACCAAGACCCTAGTGTTGTTCCTGGGCACCAAAAATAAAGTTTGATCGATTGATTGATTGATTGATTATTATTATTATTATTATTAATTTTTGAAACTGTTTACTGTCATTTGTTCGTCTTTTTTTAATTGCGAAAGTTTGCTCTGCAGCATAAAACGGTGGAGGCGAGTGTGTTTAAATGTACGTAAACAGGAAGTTTTCACTAAGAAAGTCTAAGAGGCTCCGGTGATACGGCCCAAAGAGCCAGCGTCTGTAGTCGGGAGGGCGGCCTGGGTTGAGTCCCACACTATGTAGCACTTGCTGTCGGGAACGTTGGAGGCCACGGCAAGTCCACAGAAGATGGTGAATGTCTGCGGTCGATGCCGACGTGGTGCAAAATGGGCATGTCCGGCCAAACGGAGCCCGTCGATCCGGGGGCCAGGTGTGGGTGACAGCTGGTGTGAGAGCAGCCCCGACTCGAATCCTTCGTAGCGCCACCTCCTCACGGCGGGTAAGCCCACCAGGGAGGTTTGATCCACACGGTGGAATAAGTGCGCGTGTGGAGCGCCGAAGGTCTTCTTTTGTCTCTACACTCTTGCCGTTGTTTCTGTTGTATTACTGTCAAACTTTGTTGTTCTGCCTGTCGTGTGGCCTTTACGACGGGCAGAGCAACATAAGCATCTTCTTTTTTTATTTTTTACCTGTATCCAGGCTCCGCCTGTGCTTTATTTCTGTCATTTTCACTACTTCAATTTGTGTGTGTCTTGTCGCTTGTTTGTTTCTTGCTATATGTTTCTTGTATTTTGTCTTCATGTAACTACCCGTGCGCCAGCACTCAGGCCTCTGGCTGTTCCTGGGCACGTAATCAAACATGATTGATTGATTGATTACTAATATTATTATTATTTTATTAGTATTATTAATATACTATTATTAGCAGCAGCAGCACAAGCAGCCGAGACCTCAAATAATAATAGCTTAGATTGCTTTTATCAGAACGTCCGTGGATTTCGCCCTATGTCAGCGGAATTTTTCTCAAATGTCGTTTCTTCCTCCTGGCCTATTAATATTCTGACCGGAACTTCGTTGTGCGCAGACGTAAGTTCCAATACCTTGTTCCCTCTGCATTACGAAGTTTTCCCACATGCCAGTGGCCCATTGCGCGGTAAACCGTGGCCATCCGCTTGTTGCCTTACATGACTCCATTAAGTGTAAACGCCACCTCGACCTTGAATTAGATTGTGTGTATATATGGTGAGAGGTGTTTTGCAGTCGGGCTAGACGCCCCTTAGCGCATACTTACTACATTTCACCTGAGACACATGCCACTGGGTTTCAAAATATCCTAACCACAATCGAAACTACTTCCATATCAAGCAGTGATCACCATTTTCTGGTCGCTCAAGGGCTTTAATGCACTGGGAACTTCATGGGAGAGTCCTCTGGGGAATCTGGCTTCTCATCCAATATTTCAGAAGTGGTACTTTCTAGTAGATTTCATTTTTTATTACTTTGCAGCAGTGCAACTTCATAAAGAATACATGTGGGAACGTCTTAGACTTGTGTCTGAGTGGCCTGGAAGCTAGAGACGTCTCGAGCAGCAATAATAACATTGTAAAACCTGGCAAGTTTCATCCTCCATTTCATATTTCATTACATACCATATGTGTCCTTAATAACAGTTCCCCTGTTTGCACACCAGGAAGCAGAAGTTATGATTTTGCTCATGGGGACTACATGGGTTTATTTCACTTTCACAATAACACTGACTGGACGCCAATAGATAAACTCATCAACGTTGTCGAACAGACCGAATTTTTCATGGACGTTCTACACAATCGCATCCGTAGCTTTGTTAAAAAAATGGAAAAGAAAGGTATTTTTCGCCTTGGTTTGCTGCTGAACCTAAACGAGCTTTGGGGAGGAAAAATAGACCACACAAGCAAGCTAAGACAACAGGGCAAGAAAGGTGGCCGAATGAGTTGTGTCAACTCAGGTCTCTTTGTAAATGGCTCGTTATTCGCAATAGGTCGAGTTACATTGCTGTGGTTGAGGCTGACGCAAGACGTAGTGCCAAATCTTTCTGGGGCCACTTCCGCCGAAAAACCTCTAAACATTCACCTGGAAACATTAACCCTTTCGATCAACGGGGAAAGAGCATGTCGGACGTTCCCAATACATTTCCGCAGCGATTGCGCTCGGCCTACGGCAAAAAAGTAGAGCTTGCCCCGTCAATTGTCTCTAGATTACCGTAAAGGCTCAGAAGTGTTGTTTTCTGAAAGCCCCGTTTCGGATGCTCTAACACAATAAGCATCGTCATTTTCGTGCGGCCTTGAAGACATTTCTTGTGCAGTATTGAAAGCGTTTGGTAATATCCTTGTTCCAGTCTTGACGTGTGTATATCAAACTTCTTAATCAATAAGACTGCAAAGTTCTCCGTTCGTTGGAAGATTGCGAGGGTGCCTGTAGTTACGTCAGGTTCAAAATTGGACCCCAGGAACTAACGACCGATATCTATTCTATGTGCTGCTTGTAAACTATTTGAGTCCATACTGCGTAAACTAGTCACGTACTATAAAATACCATAGTACTACCTAGAATCACGGCTTTCTCGCGGAGCGTTCGACCACCACCAATCTCATCAACTTTATGGTGCCTGCTCCGGAAGATCTGGAAGGGACAGGTTTTTGACGTCGTCTGCCTCGAGCTTCTATTCACATCAGCTTGATATACAACCATACCAGATATTACTTCCATGCAATTATTTATGTGATATGCCATGTTTTGTGCGTGCAAATGGGCAGTCTTGTCTTTCCTATGAGGCCACCAGTGGTATCTCTGAGGGCTCAGTTCTCGGGCCTCTTTTCTTTGTAATCTTTATAAATGATGCCCCACCAGTATTTATTGGTGTTAGTCTTTTCATATGTTTTTCGAACACTGCCCGCTGTTCAGCTCTCCAGAGAGCGATCTAGTCCTTTTCGCATTCGTACTCTTGCACCAAACTCCTCACCAACACATCTAACACGAAGGTAATGACATACACAAGAAAAACTAACATCTTCTCGTACAACATCAATGCTGAATTACATTCATGTGTGGTCTTGGTTAACGACCGTGGCGTCAATTTCGACAGTAAAGTAAGCTTGTCCCACGTATGCAGGTAATTAGTCGTAGAGCTCTTCGATTGCGTCGCGTTGTGTGTCGCGTATCGAAAGAGTTTAAAGAGCGAAATTCTCTTCTCAAGCTTTATACAACTATATGTCGTCCTCTGCTTGAGCATGTATATGTCCTCTGGAATAGCACGTTGAAAACAAACCGTATGCCTATCAAAAGGGTCCAAATTTAATTTATGTCTATCTTTAATCATCGCTTCGGCGGTAGTTGTAATTACAACCCTTGATCACCTTCTTTATTGATGCCATTTTGCTTAACATCCAGGTGGAATAAGGCTGGTCTTTTCTTCCTCTTTAAAATTACTCACGGTAAAGTGTCTTGTGGTGAGCTGCTACAGCATGTTCCTCTTTGCGTGCCACAAAAGGTGACCAGGAAACAAGATACCATGTACAATTCCAAATGGCTGCGTGTTTTGCGCCCTATGTTACGACTGCAAGCCACGTACAATCGGTGCTCGCAATACCTGGATATATTTGTTGATTGCCCTGGTCTGCTTAGCAAACTTCTCTGTGAATTTGTATTGGCGTAACTGCAAACATTACTTATTACGTATTTCTTTTTCACTACTCCTGTGCTCATGAAATCGACTGACTCTCATTCTGTGATTTTAGCAGAAGCTATCTTTTTGTTCCTTTCTTTCTAATCACTTTTTAATTGACTCGTTTACTTCTGTCGGCTATGCCTCCCTTTTAGCATTACTTGTGTGTATGAATGGGTGCTTGTAAGTGCGTTTGCTTGTGTTTGTTTATGTCAAGATGTGTAGTTTTCTTGGTTTGTAACCAGTGCTATTGCATTCATAGTTTTCATCGCAAGATATGTTCATGTTTCTTGTATTGTTGTTTCCTTGCACCGGTACAAAGGCCCCAGGCTGTTCCTGGGCAAGCAACTTGTTAAATAAATGATTGATTTATTCATTGGTTGGTTGGTTGGTTAATTGATTGATTGATTGATTGATTGATTGAATATGGGTGTACCCGTTTGACCAGTATTTTTCGCATTATTATCTGTATCATAAGGATTGAATCGATGAACTCGTACTTTTCTACAAAATTGCATTACGAGTAATTGAGCAGCAATACAATAATTGGCCTTGCTAGGACTAAATTACAAATTTTTCCGCTTATTTTGGCATTTTCATATTCACGTTTCACTCTTTGCTTGGCTGTTTCTCAAAACATCCAATGCGTCCCCTCTAAAAACATCATGTGGAATATTATTTCATCGGCTCATAGATTTATTTCCATAAAGTCTCTTAGCCACCCGGCATCCCATTGTTACTTCTGACTACATTAGAGAATAAAACAACGAACCAAAGAACAAAAATGCCGGATTTCAACCCGATGTTTTATGATTAGCAAGAGAACAAAGACTTAAATGCTAACGAGATATCTTTATGAAAACAGAACTCATAAATAAGGAAAACAAAAGAAGCAGCCAAGTTTATGATCAGTTCTCTCGACACCACATCATTTCCGCCTTTATATATATAGATATATATACATATACATGCATATATAAATATTAAAAGGAAATGAGGGGCTCGTTGAGGAAATACAGAAAGATAGGTCAGCAGTCTACAACGCCAAAGGAGGCATAGGGGTGTGGTTAGGCTCTTTCTCTTTTTTCACTACGGTTAATGAAGTAAACATTTTTTTAAATATACAGAAGAAAGAAAGAAAGAAAAACACGCGCCCAGAGTGGGGACCGAACCCACGCCTTTCGATTACATGTCGAATGCCTTACCAATTCGGCTATCTGGGCGACTGTGTTCTCCTTAATTTTCTGGCCTATTTATATTTACTAGAAGTGTATCTGACGCTTGAGGGTGGTAGCCAGCGCCACTCTGACTACACGGGGAGAAGGGGACCTTCTTTTCAACCCCCGCGGCGTGACTGGAACGTCGAAATAGCCCAGAAAGTTAAGGAGAACACAGTCGCCCAGATAGCCGAATTGGTAAGGCATTCGACATGTAATCGAAAGGCGTGGGTTCGGGCCCCACTCTGGGTGCGTGTTTTTCTTTCTTTCTTTCTTCTGTATATTTAAAAAAATGTTTACTTCATTAACCGTAGTGAAAAAAGAAAAAGAGCCTAACCACACCCCTATGCCTCCTTTGGCGTTGTAGACTGCTGACCTATCTTTCTGTATTTCCTCAATGAGCCCCTCATTTCCTTACTATATTATTCTGCGAAAGCCTAGCGAGGATCTCGGTTCTGGCAGCCTTGATGTCTAGGTAGCATAAGAGGGCTTCCCGCCAGTTACCCGCTCAGGACAGGCTGTAGACGTTCGAGTCACGCCCCGTGAGTTGAAAAGAAGGTCCCCTTCTCCCCGTGTAGTCAGAGTGGCGCTGGCTACCACCCTCAAGCGTCAGATACACTTCTAGTAAATATAAATAGCCCAGAAAGTTAAGGAGAACACAGTCGCCCAGATAGCCGAATTGGTAAGGCATTCGACATGTAATCGAAAGGCGTGGGTTCGGTCCCCACTCTGGGCGCGTGTTTTTCTTTCTTTCTTTCTTTCTTGTGTATATTTAAAAAAATGTTTACTTCATTAACCGTAGTGAAAAAAGAAAAAGAGCCTAACCACACCCCTATGCCTCCTTTGGCGTTGTAGACTGCTGACCTATCTTTCTGTATTTCCTCAACGAGCCCCTCATTTCCTTACTATATTATTCCGCGAAAGCCTAGCGAGGATCTCGGTTCTGGCAGCCTTGATGCCTAGGTAGCATAAGAGGGCTTCCCGCCAGTTACCCGCTCATGACAGGCTGTAGACGTTCGAGTCACGCCCCGGGGGTTTCAAAGAAGGTCCCCTTCTCCCCGTGTAGTCAGAGTGGTGCTGGCTACCACCCTCAAGCGTCAGATACACTTCTAGTAAATATAAATAGCCCAGAAAGTTAAGGAGAACACAGTCGCCCAGATAGCCGAATTGGTAAGGCATTCGACATGTAATCGAAAGGCGTGGGTTCGGTCCCCACTCTGGGCGCGTGTTTTTTTTTCTTTCTTTCTTCTGTATATTTAAAAAAATGTTTACTTCATTAACCGTAGTGAAAAAAGAAAAAGAGCCTAACCACACCCCTATGCCTCCTTTGGCGTTGTAGACTGCTGACCTATCTTTCTGTATGTATATATATATATATATATATATATATATATATATATATATATATATATATATATATATATATATATATATATATATCCTGGGGAAGACTTAGCAGACATCTGGAAAGTTTAACTTTGCTCTTCGATAAGTTTGGTCTGATATTTCCGCACAGCGGAGCCGGAGTTAATGCATAATTTTCACGGCACGAAACAAATCAGCAGGAAGTGAGCCGGTGAAGCATACTAGGCCCCACATTAGCAAATTATTGCGTCTCTATCGAGAATGAGGGGTTTTAGCGTTGTAGCAATATATCAAGGAAACATACTTTTGGGGGTTTGTCTAAAGCCAGTTTAAGGCGTTGTTGAATACACAAAAAAGAAGGGACAGCAATAATTCAACTGTGACAAGACCATTCTTTCTAATTAAAGAAAAGTTTTAGTGTCCTCAATTATGGCGTCTGTGACGTGAAGATGGGTTCAGGGAAATAAAAAGTTCTTCCCCTTGCTGGAAATAAATCTGGGTCATGGTCGAAGCGGTTTAGATTTCGACAGGGCCGCATCGACGCGAAAAATTTGACCGCAAATATCCTGCACTCCACCGTGCGCAGACGACGTTGATTCATGACGACAAAGCTTCGCATTCATCCATCGTTGTAATTAGACGAAGAGTCGCTGATTAGTTTTTCTTTTTCCTTTTTTTTATTTTCAGCTCACAGCTGTGTAAATGTTAGAGATGAATAGTTGGTGCCACCTTTAGTTTGTTGCGGCATCCCGCTAACGCTCTTGTCACTGCTGTTGAAGTGTCGGGATACTTGAGGAACGTACGGAAATGAACGATAAAATTGTCTTCATGAACAGACTATTCATGAAGACAAATTTGTCGTTGATTTTAGTAGGTCCAATAAGTATCCAGACACTTCACATTAGGTTTGCGTACTACCCAATATCACATCCGACCTACAGAACCTGCAGTCCGGCACGCTTCTCTTAAAGAACACTGAAGTGATTTGTAAACATTGCGGGATTACAAGCGCAAATTGTAGTCTCGAGTTCATAGGCCCAGTTTCGACCACTCTGAGTGCGTTCACGCGAATTTATTTAGTGAAAACATCAACTAGAAAACGCTGCTCTCCTCTCTGCATCCTCGCCTATTTTCTGTGGCGTTTTCGTTTGACGTCAGGAGGAAATGGCTTGACGGCGCTACTGCACGGCTCACCGACCTTCCAACAGAGTTTTAGTCGGCCCAGCGTTTATTCCGCCGGCCACCTGCGGGTCGTCACAATTCGTTCGCTCAGTTAAAACTAAGCCACGACACGTTTGTGAGTGGAAGAATGTGCATTTCTTTAATTTGTTGGTTCGTACACTGTATCAAACTCCAAGTCAAGGTCGTCCAATACAAGTGCTGCAGAACCGCACCTGCAATGCTTCGCTGGCTGGTATGCTAGTAGGAAGATCTAAGGCCACTTGAAGGAGGGAGAAGAGTCAGCAAAGTTAATATAGGTACTAAAAAATAAAATCAACTGAAACGTTTCCCGTACAGCATAAAACTATGTCGCAGGAAGCACATTTTTGCGCTGGATGAGCAAGTACAGCAGTTCCGCAGCACGACCACTCATCTGCAAACGCTTTTCCGTCTAACAAATGCTATTGCTAGCCGTAAGATATTGTGGAAATTTGGGGAACGCTTACTGCATGAGCGCTATACAATAAATATTCACCTATGCTGCTTAAAATACCAAAACAAAATAAAGCTGTGAACAGGTTGTACATTATATACCTCATACATCCAGTGCCGCCTGCGTTGAGCTTAAAGAAAAGGCAGAAAAGTGGAAGGGTGCGAATTTATTCATCTTAGCTCGCGCAAATATTTGCAACCTTTTTAGGGCGTGCAAACTTTGGTATGTGTTACAGCTACGTCACTGTTCACAGGCAAACGTACAGAAGTTTGATCATGTTTTCGCTGTGTTTGTTTGGGGTTCAACTTGGGAGAGGATCAGTCGTACAAATCTCTTTCGACGTGTACGGGAAGGGGGGATAGGTTTAATACATTTCTTTTTTACGTCAGTTGGCAAACCGCTTTCCGTTTTGGCGGGATGTAAAAAATCTTTTTTGTCCACCGTTTGCCAAATGAGTTTAGGCAGGACTTTGCCTGAGTTGTCTGTTACGACGTTGTGTTTGCGAGGAGGCATCCGTGGCTATCTAAAAGAAGTTGTGCATGCTCAGGAACAACCTTTTTTTTATTGGTATCGATAACGGTCCTAAAGAAACATAACAACAATCTGAAGAAAAGGTTGAAGAATTGTGTTCGACCCAGTTCACCTTTCCGCTGCTTTCTAACCACAGTGAGCAAGTCCACCCCATCGGTAACTTTTCCGTCGAGAAAATAAACGACCTATTATCGTTAAATGTACTAACTTCAAGGCAAAATATGGCATTCTACCCTGTGGACCTAAGTTAGAAGGTTTTAATTACTCCATTGGAGATTTCGCTGCTGCCACTCGCCTGGCTTCCTCAAAGCTATTCAAGTACATCCGTCCTGCAAAATGTGCTTTTAAACTGAAACTTGACAGGCGTCTGGTTGGAAAAAGCTGTTTTTCCAATGATTTATTTTTCCGATAGCCCTGTAGAATGCACCCGAGAGCATCCAGCTGAGCCCACCCATAGTAAAATATCTACAAACGTATCCGGTACCACACATTGACATCGCGTGCCTGCCTCTCCTTCGCGATGTTATCCGCTCTCGCCCTTTATCATACCAACCCTTAAACCTAGCCTTCACAAATTGACGCAGCATAATTCCTAAACGTGATCATATCCACAGCCTAATCAAAGACGTAGATACTGAAGTTGTACTCTTAACTGAAACTTGGCTAAACCCTGACATTGGTGATACTGAAGTGCTCGCGAATCATCTTACCTTCACCGTATATCGCAGCGACCGGTCGGACCGCAGGGGTCATTGGGTTCTCATTGCTGTACGCAATACCCTAACTACGTCTTTTATATCTTCCGACGACTGCGTCGAAATTGCTTGGGTATGTGTGCGGCATCGCAATGTTTTCACTGCATTTGGCATCAGCTCTCGGCCTCCCGGTAGCCACACTTCGTTGTGTCCCTTGCTCATGCGCGCCCTAACTACCGTAAAGAAAACATTCCCGAAGCCCCTCTGTTTTTGTTCAATGATTTTAATCATGTTTGAGTGAGCTGGCCCCTACTTTCCTCTCCAACTACTTCCCCAACGAGCGAGTCAAACCAATTCATTCAGGTTACACTTGATTTAACCTTGCATCAAGCCATTTCATGCCCTACTAGAGGCAACCACATGCTCGACCCTTTGCTTACCACGAACCCTGATGAAGTATCTAACGTAACTCCATTCCCTGGTTCCAGTGATCACAGTTCTTGCTATATTTGCCTATACTTGCCATTACAAAAAAATGGCCTGAAGCTAAAAACATCACTGATTACAAAAGAGGCAACTACAATGCCATAAAATGTGATCTAGCACTATTCTATGAGAACTTCCTGCATACCTAACAAATCGCAGCATCAATTGCAACTTGGAAATATTTAAGAACAAATTTATAAGGCTGAAAAATCAATTTATTCTAACAATTTTTGTTAAAACTGATTCACACAATCAGTAGTTTTCTAACCGCTTAAAATCGCTACTCAACAGAAAAAAGCGCCTGTACACTTCCGCTAAATTACAAAACGCTGCTGATGATCGGGCAAAATATCTCCAGTGCGCAGACAAGTATACTAAAGAATTGGCTGGAACCAAAAAAAAACATATTTATACGTGCATTTACTATCAATTTCGAAGTGTAACCCCAACAAGTTTTGATGATTGTTTTCCTCTAAATCAAGGACCACCGGAATTGATCTCTGTGATTACAACGGTAGACCTATTATAGTGAACCCTGAGGGTTCGTTGTGAATGACTACTTTGCCTCACCATTCACTTTCGCGATTGACACAGCCTTCTCCTCAACACCTCCGCTCGATTCATCTCCTGCTTTACTCACTTTCGAAATTAGCCCTGGGGGAATTTCCAACCTAATTCGGAACCTTAAAGCTTCGTCCTCCACTGGCGGTGACGGCCTTAGTATCAAACTTCGTAAAAGCACTCTTGGATATTCTAGCTTTCTAGACTCTTTAATATTTACGCAATACATTGAAAGAGGGACGGTTCCGGACGATTGGAAGAAAGCCCTGACATCACCAGTCTTCACGTCAGGCGACAGGTCAATTCCTGCTAACTACCATACAATCTCTTTTACATGCATTTCTTCGAAACTTCTTAGACCTATAATAGACTGTAGTGTCATAATCGACCTCGAATCAATATCCTTCTTCTGTCCGTCAAACATTGTTTCCGCAAACATTATTCTTGTGATACACAGCTCACCAAATGTACCCATCGCTGGCTCCGATTCGTGCATAATAACCTTCAGGTAGATGCTGTCTTCCTTAACTTCGCTTAAGCATTTGACTGTATACCTCATAATCACCTAATTGGCAAGCTAAGCTCTCTTGGTCTCCCTGCTAACATATTAAGTTGGATTAAGCACTCTCTAGCAGGGCGCATGCAGTTTACGTCCGCCAACAACTATGAATCAGCCCTCTCCAAAGTAACTTCCGGTGTCCCGAAAAACGCCGGATTATCACCCCTTCTCTTTCTTATCTACATCGATGACTTGCCTGCAAATATAAAATCCCATCTTGGGCTTTTTGCTGATGACTGCCTCTTTTACACCGTCATTAACAAACCAGGCGATGTTTCGGATCTTCAGGGCGACCATGACTCCATTGCTGCATGGTAGGATAAATGGCTCATGCCATTAAAGAAAGGTAAGTGCAAATCATTATCGTTTAGTCTTAAACGTGCAGCAGTTTCTTACGTTTATTCTATTACTGCCCTTCCCAGCGCCTCTGTTTCATGTTATAAATACCTTGGCGTTCACTTTACGTCATGGCTATCATGGACTACTCATATCGATACCATGTTCTTTGCAGCATCAAGAAGTCTTGGCTACCTTTGACGCAACCTCAAGTGCCCATTCATGGAAGTACAAAAGTTAGCTTCAATGACTTTCGTATTCCCAAAACTTGAATATGCAGCGCCAATCTGGCATCAATCCTCGGCCTATCTAACAACCAAATTAGAGTCCATCCAAATCCTAGCCGCCCGCATTATTTCTTCGCAATACTCCCATAAAACCAGCGGCACTGCAATAAAACACTCTTTCTACCTCCCAACGCTTGAATCCCGCTGAATTTTTGCCTGTCTATGCCTTTTCCACCGCTACTTCTATCATACCCGCTCACGTCATCCATTGCTTCAACCAGCTCAAAGAACTTCAGCACGCCTAAATCACTGCAGTCCCATTGCTCGTATCGCCGGCCATACATCAGCACCTACCTGGTCATTTTTTCCGCACGCAATAGTCATGTCGACTGCCCTATCGGAGCACTGCGCATCATACAGCAACCGCGAAACATTCCGCACTAAGTTCCCCGACCATACGTCTGTGCAATTTGCTTGTTACTAATACTTGACCACCCCTATTTTTGTGCTGTAGTTTAGATGTGTTCTTACCCTTAGTTTTTCATCCGTATATATGTATATTTTTATATTTTGAGCACAACATTTATGTTTTTGCTGTTCTACTCTTTTTTCAATTCGATCCTGGCTTCCGTGTGTTTCCACTTGCTGTTGTGGCCGTTCTATTGAACATTGCGCTGTACCTTGTCCCTTCTATCCTGTATGTAATGCCCTCGGGCCTTTCAGCATGAAATAAATAAAATGAAATAAAATATTATTACCATATATTACTATTACCATTAAACGGTGTTCTCAAGCTACCAGAAGAAAAGCTGAGTTTAGTTATAGGCAATCGGCCTTGGCTGCTTATTCCGGATGCTTAGCGGTCTGTGCAAGCGTTATAAAGCCGTTCGGCATTGGATTGGAATCCGTGTGCTCTACACAAGCCTTTTAGTTCGCAGCACTCTACCGGCCACTGCTCTGGTTTCACATCGCGTCGGAGTCGTAAGCGATCGACCGAAGACAACAGAAGACGTCAGGCGGAATTGTGGCGAAAGTGTGAGAGGGCCGGGTATGTTTTGACCGCAGTATGTTTTGCCCACCAGAGCTGAAGCAAGGGAGGGTCTCGCTAGTACCCCTGCTCTGGACGACGACGCGTCGCACCCCCCTCCTGACCGAAGCCTTCAAGTTGACCACGTACACCATGATCGGAAGGCAAGCTGGCGTCGGTTACTCCCGCTGGCTACTTGGCTCTGGCTCCTTCAATGCCTCGGTCTGAGGAACAATCTTCATAAACGAAGCTATTGCTAACGAAGCCCTCACACACCCCAGCATGCGGAAATGAATTCTCACTGGAAGATCTCCACCCCGTTACTGTCCCTGCAGTCAAACGTCAGTGTTCCCCACCCGTAACCACTCAATATTGCCGTGAACCATGCAATGTGTTTATTTGTGTTTTTCTTTTACCGCCAGGCTGCGCCGGTCTGTGTTATCTCTGTGCCAAGGGAATCGAGTGTTATCTGTTCTGATAAGGAAAACATGTCGATTTAACGTCAACAGCCCAGAATAATCTTTCGAGAACCACGCGCGCCAAAAGATAAAAAGCCTGCAGAGCAGACGCCGGGGTATTCGACTCGCCGTAGCTCGCATGCGTACGTCACTTTGTTGAATGCTTCTTCGCCGCCTTTGTATTCTTTGAGTTGTTAGGGGAGCACAAGTTCACTCCAAAACACGTGTTTTCCTCGAAGACAACTGCGTCGTCTGTGGCTTCGTGACAATATGGCAGTGGACCTCCTTTCCCTTGAACAGTCCTATACTCCTCAATGTTTTGCGACCTGACGCCTCTCAAGACGACCCCACCCCCCTCGAAGACCCTAATTTTTTAACAGCCCTTGGGGTGTTCGACATAGAGAGTGGTCTATCAAGGTTAGTGTAAACCGGGCCTACCGCGTCGTAATTGTTGTCATGACTCATATCGACCCAACACTAGCCTGGGTGTGTTGACGGCCGTGACCTCTTCAATGGCATGTAAGGATCCACCATTTGTGCTACCCAGCTACTCCTCCTTGCCTCTTCCCCTTTTCCCGTACTTTGGCCACATGGCATTACCTTTGAAATAAAGGATTACAACAAGCCAGCAACAGATGCTCCTTAGCGGCGACACATTGCGAAGGTGCGAGGGGGAGCGGTGAGACATGCTGGGTGGTAGCAATGCATTGCGAGATGACACTACAGCAGCCCGCGCCATTGTGCGCGCGATGTAGATGGGCGTGAACTTCCTGAAGCGCAGTGCGTGGTCTCTTGAGATGCAGTTCGCAGCGCCGGCGCAGAGGTATACCACCGCTGGCGTCGAGACGACCCAGGAGTGAGTGCGGACTCAGCGCACTGAAGCTCTGAGGAGTGAGTGCTGAACATGTAAGGCAACCGGTGGATGTGCTTCGCAGCTTCTTTGTTGCATGGCTTATCCCAACCACGTAATACGTTTGTTCGAATGGTTTAAACACGATTTAAAAACCATGCTCGGTGGCGGCGCCGCACTGCGAGACAACAGCAATATAATGGCAGAACACGCGGCGCCGCATGCGTTCGCTGTTCATGCAATAAATTCCGGAGACGCAGCAGCTGTGCGCCGTGGCTGTGGTAAATTTTGCATTGAGGATTGCAGTTAAACCTGGATATAACGAAGTAGACAGAAATTCACCGTTTTTTGTTACACGAACGTTTTCTTTACATGAAGGTTTTCAGTAAAAGGCTCGCGTGGATGAAGCAGAAAATCAAACAAAAATGTTAGACATCAGTGATGGTGAATTCACACTTAAACGACAGTGAAAAACTGCATTATTTGGCGCTGCTTTCCCGCGAACTTATTCACTACGCGGCACTCCAAAGATGCCAGGACACTTACCTTTGTCATCACAAACGCAAATCAGGTCTCTTTTTTACCTCCTCTTCGGTACCTTAACCCGTTTTTAAAAATAATCTTATGCTGAAAGGCGCCTATTCCCGAACTTGATGTTTTTCAACGCACCGACAATGTTCAGAGTGTGCGATCGGGCTAGCTGGGATACGCTAGCGGGCGCTGACACTCTTTTTTTTTTGTCCAGTGGAGACGGCATTTCACATAAGGACCTTGTCTCGAAAAAGACAAAGTTTTTCGTTTTCTGTCAGCAGAACTAGTCACCGACGAATCGACACCAGAGGCAGCAGTGGAGACTCGCGACTACACGTGAGTACACCGACCCGACATCGTACTGACGCTAGAAACGCACGGTAGTTTGCCTTGCTGGCGAAGCTTACAAAATTAGAGCTTTTCTCCAGCCGATTTTTAAGAAAAAGTGCCAAAAACAATGGATCATTAGCGTAACCATTTCGTTATCTCAAGGTTAACCGTCGTAACGCCTTCTTTACATGGACGTCGCATTCAAAGGGGTTTCAATAGGGCTGGCAAGTGAGAATTGAAAAACTTCGTTAAATCCAGAAATTCGTTACATAGAGGTTCTTTGAATCCCGGTTTAACTGCATAGCAATCCCTAGCCATTTTTTGTTGCCTAATCCAAAAATCTTGCTCCTTGTGCCCCAGTGTTACTCTTGTATTATACGAATTACTTCTCGAGCTGGTCTAACTATTCTTTTGAGGTGTCAATTAAGCCTCCAGGTATTTTGAGTATAAGTCATATCTGAGGGCGTACACTGGTAGAAAACTATTTTTTCGGTGACAGGGAGTCTACTGTTTATTGCTGTTCATTGCTTGATGACATATGTCATACTTCCGCAAAAGAACATGAACCTCGTTGCAAGCGTCACAAGTGACTTTGCAGACTCCTTCCGCCGCAATGCAATGCCTCTAATCCGAAGTATTGCCGAGTTAGTTCAGGTTACTCAGCATAGCTTCCACTCGCATGTGAGTGAAATTTTATATACTCGCTAGCGGTAGTACCCGGTGATGCCCGGGTGGGCCATTATACTAATGACACTAATGAGTATAACACGTCTTGAGTTATTTGTTAGTTGTCATAATTGGCTAGCTCGTCGTGAAGTGGTGGACATTCGGGAAATCCTGCCTGGTGTCTGCACATAGTCTCCAACCCCAGGCGCGTCATGGTAATGCGAAATACTGAGAGCTCGTGTTTTACTGCCACTCTGGCTGAATAAGTTGCACCGACATTGTGCGCTCAAGAGAGGAAGTGAGTGAGTGAAAAACGTTGTATTTGGCCGGGGAAGTAGGTGTTGTTACCTAGTCCTGAAAGCCGTTTGATGAGTGGAAAGCCTTTGCTCTGGAGGAAAAAGTGTCCGGGCATCCAAATCGCGGCTAGTTACCAGGTTCTCCCACAGCTCATGGGTTGGAAGGGTGAATGGAAGAGGAGGCAGGTTAAGGTTTTGCTTTCACTCTAATGTGACACCAGGAAGAGCGCCCAGTTGTAAAGAGAACTTGCACTCACCAGGAGGTTGCGCTGGGATCATACGATGGAGGTCGACAGAGTGGGGAAAGGTATTTTTACCCATGAGAAGTGCAATCTCAGCATGTATGAACGATGCTAATCGGCGTTGGAGGCCGACTGAGTGAGGAAAGGTATTCCTACCCATAAGAAGTGCTACATCAGTAGGTATTAACGATGAATATCGGTCACAGTTTTATGATCAGTGGTGGGCTTCTTACGGGAGGCGCAGGGTTGCAGGAAGTCCCGGCAGATGGCGAGGACTGTGCCTTTGCGCGTTTTGCTGGCACCTCTTCTCTTTTCTATTTATGATAAATGGTAGGGCCCCTACGGGAGGCGTGTTGTTGAAGAAAGTGCCAACAAATGGCAAGCGCAAAGCAAATTCGGGAAAATTTAGCTGAATTCCACGTCCACAAGGGCGTGAATTAGGAAACCAAACTTGCCTCCTCATGTCCATGTTGGGACAAAATCGTGAAACTGATTTTTCGGGCCATTGAATGGCCAGCATTTGCAAGCAAAAACAAATTGGATATATTAACTGGCTGTCTACTAATTGAGGAATGTGTAGACACGCCGTTTTTTCCTATCCCAGATTGTTCCTATTATATTGGTGTCACAGAATAATGTTGGAGATACCTGTGTTGAAAATGTGTTCAGATACCTGAGTAAGTTATTCATATTAACAAAAACCAGTTCTATATCTCAATTGGCATGCAATAAACAATTGACATCTGAAAAATTATTTCCCCACTTTCCTCTCTCCTGGTGGTGTAAGCTTTAGAATTTTCAGCAATATTGATATCCAAAACCGTAATCGCAATGTGCTCATGAAATATGAAGCCTTTTGAACCAGTAGTTTGGCTAGGCGTTAACATCACCTATCAGGTCTTTTCGGCTCTCCAGGCATCTCATTTCGAAAATCAATTTTGCCCTTCTACCGGCGCTTCCAGGGGAAAGTCCTAAAATTGGTTGTGCGCCTATGTAAGAGTAAGGCCCCAATTTTAATACTTTCTATACGTTACTAAGGTCGCCCTAGAACTCGTAAGGAGGCCTTAGTTCAATTTTGGAACGTTCCGTACTGAGGCGTCCTTATCAAATGCTCCCTTAATATCTCCTTACTGCGAGGTACCTCGCGTGCTACCTTGGTACGAGCTTACCCTGCTCTTTCAACTGAACGCAAACTTATCTGCAGCACTTTGCACATGCCTCAGTAGGCCGCACGGAACGCTGGGAGCGTCGTCCGGCGGTGAGTGAGGAACGCGACCGCTATGGCGTCCGAGTTTACTGCTTCGTACGACAGCTGGACGGGCTTTGCCCAGTTTTGCCTGAGGGCAGACGACTTCATGTGCGGCGACGTGTACAGATACCAGTCGCTCACAATGAGGCAGCTGCGAGACCGCCTCAACGCCATGGAGCTGTACTGTTATGACGACTTTGCGTTCCGGTACCGGTTCTCCAAGGCAGCAGTGAGGAAAATGCTGGAGGAACTCCGCCTGCGCGAGAACTCCGACACAAGGAGAGTCCCACTTCCGCCTTTGCTCAAGTTACTAAGCAGTTTTTAGTATAGGGGAAGCTGGCGATGGCGGCCCCCAAGAAGTAAGGGGAACCTAAACGCAACGCGCTCGCGTGCGGCGAGTCCCCTACGGCCCACAACCGGCTTGGGTTGCTCGGGTCGGCTCGGGTGTTTCGAACTTTAGGCTTAGCATGGTGGCGGATATTTGATCGCCGCTACCTGTGCGACTGCGAATGACAATCCCTAACGTAACTTTTCACCACATTATCATCCCATTTCTCGCATGTGGAAGTTTATTTCAGCTATAATTGCCGTTTGAGCGATCGGTGACCAAGACATCTGCAGTAGCATGTTTCGATGCTTCCACGCAGGTAGCGCCATCTGTCGGCCGCTTCGCTCACCGCCCGCCGCGATGACCGATCGGACCAGCGAACCTCCGCGCCGGTCAGCGTAGTGTTAGCATCGCGGCAGATATCTGATCGCCGCTTTTAAATAAGTGCTGATAACGATCCCTAGCACAATTTTTCTCCATACTAGCACCTACTCTCTCGCAAGTGGAACTTCTTTTGACGGTTGACGGTGGTCGGCGACCTCGTCAACGTTTCGCAGCCCATGGTTAGCAGTGTGCTCTGGGAAGTTACGCAGGCGGTGCGCTTGAGCCTGTTCCCAAAGTACGTGCGGCTGCCAAATGCAACGAAGAGGAAGCGCTAAGAACGCAGAGTTGTCTTACATTCCGCGGCCGCATGTTGGGCGTGCTGTTGTATTCGTCGCAAACCGCTTGCACACTTTGCGTTTCGCTTTCAGCGACATGGTGTGGCTGTTCTTGCACTCTACACAGTATTTGTAGTTTCGCACCAGTTCTTGGAGTTCTTTTTTTTCTTCAGTGTAATCCACTTTCCGGGGCATGATTATACTGGCGCTACGCTCGCACAAAACGTTGGCTCGCACGTTTCGACGCTAATTGCGATGTTGACAAAAATGAACGTGAGACTGTTGCGAGACTATATTTGACTTGCCAGCAACTGTAGTAACCGACCGGTACAACTTGTTTCAAGAACTGCGCAATAAGGAAACATTAAATATATATGCTCGTATAAATGTAAAACACGACAAATTGCACGCCTATAACGGCTTATAAAGGCACATTTCAAGATCAAATTGCGCTTACTCTCGCACCCACGTGCATGAATGGCTT
This sequence comes from Haemaphysalis longicornis, assembly GCF_048455015.1. Lineage (NCBI taxonomy): Eukaryota > Metazoa > Arthropoda > Arachnida > Ixodida > Ixodidae > Haemaphysalis > Haemaphysalis longicornis. The sequence continues at coordinate 81,004,589 of NW_027526460.1, read as the reverse complement.
CTTTGACGGGAGAAAGGGCGCCCTTTGGTAAGGGAGGCTGAGGGAGGCTTTAAAATTCAGGATCAGCGCTGCTAGATCGGCTGACGGTAAGGGAGCATGAAGGGCACCTTCGGTAAGGTGAGTAAATGGGGTAAGGTAAGGAAGGTTTCAAAATTCTGGTCTAACACTTGTTAGAAAAAACCAGTAGGATAAATAAACCAGTGAAATATTTTTTGGAGAATCTTTAAGAACACCCATTTTATTCCGGATTGCGGAATCACCCCGATTGTTTTGCTGAGGGCGAAATCCTAGAAAAGCTTTTTAGATAATCTTGAAGGCTATCTATATTAGCAAAAAGGACTTCGATATGTAATCTAGCGACCGAGATAATCACGAATTTACGAAAACAAAACTTCGTTTTTTGCTCTTTTTGGAGTGTAATTTCCGAAACTCCCGCGTCTGTGAGCCCCTACGCTATACTGCAAATGTACTCACAAAATTTCAGGTCTCTAGATCTACCGGCTTTTGCTGGGCGTTGAGGAGTCGGTCAGTCAGTCAGTCAGTCAGTCGGGCACTTCATTTTATAGGTACAGATTGATCACCTCAAAAATAAGACGGCTTTTCGCATTCGAGCGCTCGTAAACTACCACCCATTTTTTTTACGCCAACCCTTCGCTTTCTATATTTTGCTCTCGTACATAATAATGCCACAAATGGTAGTGTTTCATAGGGTAACAATTCCGATTGTCGTCTGGTACCGTTACAAGGTATTCAAAATTAGCCTATACACACCTTTAGTATCACCTTATTCCCTGTTGACAATTGTGTTTTTCATCGACAGAATAACGTCGTATCGTTTAAAGATTTATTATTTTAAAACATGACCGCTCTTAGTCTTGACTAGGTCTTAATAATTTATCGTACCAATTTTTATTCAGTGATTGGATCTTTAAGGTGCCGACGCTCCACGGGCAATAAGGCGCGCCGTAGTGGAGGGCTCCGGATTAGTTTTTACCACTAGGGGATCTTTAACATGCGCCGAAATGTCGCACACATGGGCTTTTTCACTTTTCGTCTGCATCAAAAAAGCTGGCGCTGCGGCCGCATTTTGAACTCGCGTTCCATCGACCTATCTTATTGAAAGTAATTGGTTACAAAATAACAACTGCCACGTGCCACCACCCCAACATAACACTGATATCGACGCGCTCCGAAATGGCTTTGCTACCCTACCGGCCCTCACTCACTTCGATAAAGGCGCGCTCTAGCAATGGCTTCGTGATATCATGGACATAAAACCCGGTCATGAGGAACCAGTTGCACCTGAGCTTTCCAGGCCATACGCGGATTTCCAACTCCTCCACCTGTGGGGAGACTATCGCAGTATCGAAATGCGCTGGTGCTCCTACAAACGCCCAAGGGCGCTGAAACGCAAACTTTCTCGCCGGCCAGTTTCCATGCATGTTCATGCCTCCACACTCTCTCGAACTCACTGATATCAGATCTGCGACGACATGCGCAGAGGCCTTTCCATAAAAAAAACTTGGGCCCTCCTCTAGCTCCTCCTCGACCATACTTCGTCCAAAACCATCACGATTACTCGCCTGCACTCGCTAATCAGCATTTACCCAGGCAGGCGCGCTTAGCTTCTGGAGAAGCTTCGATCAAGGTACATTCCTACTTCCTTATCGCAGCGCCCTTCCCTTCTCCATTACTGCGGATCTCCGAATTTGTTTCGCTCGACCAAGACAACGCTCTCGCTTAGGTAAGGCAAGCTCCTGGCAACCTCCCACAGTGGTGCTTAAGAAATACCCACATCGCCGACCCGCACTTCATTTGAAAGCATGTGAAACAAGCAGCAGAGTCGGGGAAGTGCAAGTATAAACAATTTTAAAAGTCATGTACCTTATTTTTGTATACAATAGACACATATCGGCACCTTTATATGTATAGACACAGACACACCCACAATGCCAACTATAAAAAACGTTATTTTTGTTAATAAAAATCATATACCTGCTTTTCCTATACAAGATACACGCATGAGCGTCTTTGTATGCACAGACACATACACAGGGGCACGCACAGAGAGTAAGGAATCATTTTTCTTAGTTATTTTATTCGGCGTAGTCGACAACTGGGCCATGCATACCAGGATCACGGCGCACAATTGTTTTTTTTTTTTCATCGATATCTTCCCCACAACTCCTTGGGCACCAAGGTCCCGCAACCTACGAACGACCGCATAGAAATTGCGAGAAAAACGGAACACATTAATAAACAGCCAGGTGTTCACCTTTCGCCCTTATCTCTGTAATACAGTGCAAAGATTACCCCAGTTTTTATTGAACATGAAATTCACCCCCTCTATACATTGTCATGTGCACACGTTTTTCGCCTTGGACGTGCTGATAGTAACGGCGACACGGTAAAAACGAATGGCGAGGTACCTTGACTGAAACAACACCGCGGGGCCTGTTTTAAATCATATAAATGCTGCATATGCGGCCATTTACGCGAAATACCAAGCATAACAGTCTATGCTTGTGCTGGGTTTAACGGGCATTTCTACAATGTTAAACACACGGCCATCCTGATGAAGCTGAACACGCTGGACTACGGAGTAAAGACGTACCAGTACGTTAAGCCCATCACAGATCGCAAAGCCACGGACTTCTTTCCAATCGGATGGCGTGGAGATCTGCAGGGGGAAGTATTGCCCCCACCCCTCATCTTTAAGGTTGCTCTCATGGGACTCCGCGCACTACCAAATTCAATAAGGGTGAGAAGTGCTAAAGTCATCTCGCTATTTAGAGGAGTGACTGAAGAAGTTCGCGAGCGCACATCGGCTTTGTTGGGCACAAGGAGGGTAAAATCGACACTTCTGCTGCGATAAAGCGCTGGGTGAAAGGTTAATATCCTCGCCTCTGACGCGCGCTTCGTGCGGGTTTTATGCCCTCCCAGGACAGCTGTGCTTCCCGCCACAGAGAGACGCGAGTTTGAGTTCTGGCATTTACATGGAGAGGCCGAACGAAAGTGAGTTTATTCCGCTACAGAAATTGCGCTTCATGAATTCGTTCGATTTTTGTGCTACCTATTTTCATTTATCGGGAACACTTTAACGGTCTGGCCACTACGATTCAATAATAGTGCATGGAAGCTTGCAACGTGGTAGAATGGGAAGCCAATAAAAAGAGGGCAATAGGCAGTGCGTTGAAGAACCATCCCTTCAAATGACTCATCCTCCGGTGGAAGTAATACACTAAAGAAAGCGGCAGACGCTTAAGCGTTGACCTAGCGAGCCAGGTGTCACCTTTTGCTGGGACACACCGGTGCGGAAATCTGAAACTCAATAAGCAATACAGCGACATTGCTCCATCCTACCCGTGCCAGGCGTATTAAATTGAGGCACTGCACAACTTCCCATCCCCTATAATTACAATAACGTAATCGTAGATTCCGTCGGTTTCATGGGCTTTCGCGTCTCTCGAATTCACTCCTTGTTGTATATTTGTATATTTGGATTCGGTTTCGCGATTACTGCCGCTGGAAGCGCACTTCCGGACATGTTAGTGAAGTAATTAATGATCACGTTACAGCATTACCGGGCTTTCCGATACGTGCTCTTTTCCTACGCAGGAATGTTCCCTGTTGGGCCATTTTGTTGCGGGTGTATCATCTCCCAGCTTGTGTTAACGGTTGCTTCTTGAAGGGTCGTTTCTATAGTTCGCTCGAGCTATACTTGTAGACACGCAGTTTGAACAGACGGCCAATGAGCCCCAATGATCCCAAGTAAATGATCGTAAAAACAAGCCCCGCAAAAAACCGTATTAAGACAGCCACTCGAATTGTTCATGTAGAACAACAGGCACAATGTTGCCGCTGCGGTTCATGCCAGTACAATGCGGCTTTATTTCGTTCTGCCGCCAAAAAGAACCGTGTCATTGTTATGGCAATAAGACTTGTTCCGCTGGGCATGGAATATAGACCCCACTTCGGCTCGTGAAGTAGACAATGAACATTCTCTCACAGAGGAAGGATTAAGCATTCTCACTGTAACAACGTCCACTGGGCCTGTAGTTTAATTTGCAGTAGTAGTTGTTCGAATGAACATAACTTTTCCCGTATATTCAGGGTCATTCTTTTCGATTAGAGGCATGATCGGTTGAGCAGCATTTTGATAGACAGGTGATTTCTGCCCCTCCCCCATAGATAAGTGGATTATCAGTCAATTCCTGGGTACGGTAGCTTCTTTGAAGATGTCGCGTACAATAACTGCACACCATTTCTTCTTTTTTATGTCCTTGAAGAGGGCACCTCGCTTATGGGTATTGATGCAATCGGGCACTCGGTGTGGATAATTGTGGCTGGCTACTACAATGCCTAGAAATGACAGCGCCGCGTAGAGGTACTCGAACAGTCCCTTCCTTTGTCAAGGCAGAGGGACAGCAGCCCATTAACCTCCCCCCAGAATTGCTTCAAGAGTTTGGGGCTATTTTTCATCCAGGGCTTGGCCTGGCGCAAGGTTTTGTGCACCGTGTCAAAACGCGAGCGACAGTATTACCAGTTGCTTCGTAACTCAGGCGCCTTCCGCTATCACTCCTGCCACGAGACTCGGGAGAACTCCGCCGCTTAAAACAAATAGATGAGAAAGAGAAAATAGAGGCATCTGAATGGGGGCCTCACTTTGTTTTGTTGAAAAAAAAATGGCGGTATCCCTCAATGCGAAAATGCTCGACTGGTAAGCAAAGCTGTCGAAGCTGGTAGCTTTTCTCTCCCTCATACAGTGAACTATTGCACAATGGAGTGGGGAGAACACACTATACCATGCTTGACCTGGCAATCACTTACCATCGGGGCATGTTTCATCCCGAGAGCCGCGATTGAACACCATTTATAATACACGACGGCCAGTTCCGTTTCAAGCGCGTGTTTTGGTATGGCTTCAGTGCCGTCTGCATTTTAGAGTCTGATGTCAAAAATTCTGCAACGTTGTTGCGGTGTACTGTTTTCTAATAACAACCCCCGCGGTGGCTCAGTGGGTAAAGCTTGGCGCTGCTGAGCATGAGGTCGCGGGTGCGATTCTCAGCCGTGGTGGCCGCTTTTCTGATGGAGGCGAAAAGCAAAAACTCCTTTGTGTACGAGATTTCGGTGCACGTTAAAGATCCCCAGGTGTCAAAGTTAATCCGGAGCCCTCCACTACGGCGAAGCTTCATCACCTGAGTTTCGTCGGCGCGTTAAACCTTGCAATCAATCAATCAATTTTCTATTAACGACATAATTGCGTTCGGGAAGGGCAGAGAGGAGCACATGACGAACCTTGCTGCAGTGATAAAAGAGCATTAAATAGGCAGGACGCAAACTAAACACAAAAGTGCCAATGGCATTCCGGAACGAGGTTTCGAGTCACTGAATAACGGCCAATGGTATTGTGCCATTGAAGTAAAAGGTTGCGTAAACCCAGACACCCCAGCGCTCACTGACCCAGCCAGTTTTCGATTATTTTTTTCTATGGTTGGTCGAATATCATTCTAGGTTCATTTCCAACTTCACCGACTTTGTGGAGCCAGTGAGTGTTCTGCAAAGAAAGGGGCAGCAATTTGTGTCGTCTGACGAGATAGACGCTAGTGTCACAATGACCAAAGACGTGATGGTATACAGCACTTCACTAAGAGTGTGCGATACATCCCTGCTAGTAGTAGTGCCCACTGACACATCCGGGAGAGAAGCTTGGAGCATTCCTACAACCGGTAGACGGACCTAAACTGCGCACTTCCGGTTTCCGGTATAGGAGTTTTTTCGCCAGCTGAGAGTAAATATTCGGTAGGAGCACAAGAAGCGAGTGCCTGTGTTTGGGAGTGCGAGCGGGGGCATATCTTTGTGTTGGGATGCCACTTCAGGTTGAAAAACTGGAAACCAAGCCTTGGTAGCATTGCTTTGAAATGGGGGAACAGAGAGGCCCCGCTCGCGGGTATCGCGATTGGCAAAACACCTGCTCCGGAAGATTTATACATTCAAGTAGCACAAGGAGACGCAAAATCTCTTGCGAGGGTCATCTCCACAGGAAAAATAAAAGCTGTTAAATGAGGTGGTATCAGTTCTCGAAATTCCTTCTTGCATTATCTTAGAACAGTCTGAACAGGTCCAGTTACAAGATAGCACCTGCAACAAAGCAAGATTGATCAGAAATCGCAGTTGCCGGCGCACAAAGATTAATCGGCCGATCTTCAGCTGTTTTTCAAAGCACATGATTAACTTTCAGGTTTAGCCAATGTGATCTTGCGTGCCGAACGGCTCGTGGTTCCCACATCCCTCACGCAGCAGGTAATAACATCTCATGAGGCGAATCCCAGCGCAGTGCGAACAAAAGCGCAGCTACGAGGGACATATTCGTGGCATTCATGCACCGTCAGGTCGACCTAGCTCTCCAGAAATGTAGCATTTCCCAGGAAGCAGACAACATAATTAAGGTGAGAGGCGTACCATTAGAACCGGTTCTCTTTCCAGATCAGCCGTGACCGAAGGTGGGCACGGACTTTGTCACCCCATTTGAAAGGGTGCCTTACAATTGAAGATAAGCAATCACGCTTTTGGAACCATTGTGAGTGGCCCGATGTACATTTATGTAGCGATACAACAGCCAGCACAGCAATACGCTTTTTAGTAGCTGTGTTCGGTCGCAAAGGCTACCCAGATAAGATTGTTTGCGATAACGGTCCAAAGTTTGCAGCTAGGGAGCTTGAGGCCTTTCTACAAGATCATGGCATTCGGTTGGAACATTAATCAATGTACCACCCACAAGCAAACGCCCAAGTGGAGCGCTCTAACAGTTTAAAAAGGCTTCATTCAAGTGGCTATTCTGGAGTACCGACCCATGCGCCCGACGATAATGGGTAACTGGGAGTTTACCGCTCCCTCTCCGCATGCTGCAACGGAAACTGCTCCAGCTTTTCGGTTGCATGTCGTCGGGATTCCATCAGTCACATTCGTTGATGATCCTTACTACGAGCTCCATTGGTTACGGGAGCAGCTGATTCAAAAGCAACAGCGGAGCAAACAATACATGGTCGCTTGGAGGGCTACACGAGAATCGAGAATAAATATTGTCGACTTCTTTCGAGTAAAGAAACCCAGGATTAGATTTAGAAGCGAGAACAATTTAGCCGCCCAAGAGAAGTTATCAGCAACAAGGGACACTCATCTTTCTGCCCGGATGGCGGCAAAACGTGGAACTCTTCGAAGTTGTCGGAAGTGACACGCGCCTCGGCAGGCCTTTATATGTGGGGAAGAAACAGCACAGCTAGTGAAGGACGTTCACCGCTTGCAAGTGAGGGAACTACCCCCAAAACAACCACGAGGACTTCAGATGCCGCTCCTTCGGCTACGCAGTCACCAAGTCCGCCCTCTGCTGCGCATTCGCCCAAGTCTCCAGCAGCATTCTCGCAGCAACGCAAGGTGCAATCACGAGGAAATAGACGACAACCAGATCGTTATGGTTACCACATGTAGTGCATGAAGTTGTGCAGTATCTAATGAAACTGACGCTTCCCGCGAGTTAAGGGTTGCTGTAGTGAATGCTGCGATCTTATGTTAAAATCTAGCTATGTCCACCGTACAGTCCGTTGTTATTGTAAATAGACGTTTTCGCCTGTGTACTAACCTAGTAACCGAATACATTAGTAATCCATGTAGCTGTTGTCTAAGGAAGGAAATATGCTCTATATTTGTATATTTTGTTTCGGTTCCACGATCACTGCCGCAGTCTGCGCCAGTGTTGCCTAGGTATATCAGCACGCGCAAGTTTGCATAAAGGTGCCCTTTGTTCTGATGGGCTCTCCAGTTTTGTTGTTCCTACATCGGCGACGCAGGCCGCCACAACACTCTTTCGAAAACAATTCGAGTATGTTTGTTTCAAACATGTCGCCATTGCAATGCAATCAATTATTCTAAAATTACGATTATTTTCAATCACCTTCGAACAAAAAACATTCTACTCTTCCGAATATCCGAAAAGCCGGATTTTACAAATATTTGTATAGATTATTCAGATACGACGAATATTTCAATGCTCGATTGTTCGAATATGCGGACATTTTGAATAATAGGTGTTTCGGCAAATTTTGGACATTCAAATGTCTTCATACCAATTTTTACATCTCGTCTGTAAAAATCAGATTTATGAAATTTTTACCTTAAGTTTGCAATAATGAGAAAAAACATGCGCCGGTGCGCCGCAGCCGAGCGTAAAGCGTCCGATTGGCGATTGATTTCACATAGAGAGCATACCACCTCGTTTCGGCGTACCTCGTGGAGGAGTAAGGGAGGGAAGAATTTCTAGCGCTTTCTTCTACAGCCGCCGAAGAACTCGCAGCCAACACGCGCCGATCGCTTCTGCATCAAGCGCCCGTCATTCGGCGCCTTGATGACGACGTCGGGTGTGAAGATTTCCCTGTAGTGGCGCGCAGACCTCGCTGACCTAGCCGGCCTCTCTTTCTGTGAGAGCCCAGGCAGTGGCGCCGATCGCTTTTCCAGGAACTCGGCACCCATGAGCCTCGCTGCACGGTGCGGAAACACGCGCGGCAAGCAGTAGAATAAAACATTTAGGCGTTATAACATTGTCTCCGCTTAGTGAGTAAGTCCACATGTGAAGCATCATGCCAACTTTCCAACTTGAGCTACCGCTAGGCTAGCAACTTTACGCGAACATTTTTTTGTTATTCAAATAGGTGCGACCAGAGCCGAGAGCAAAAAAATACGGGAAACATTGTAAAACAATCGTTCCCTGCGTTCTGGCAACGCTGCAAGAAACGCGTAGTTAGGAGGGCCTGCTTGCCACTGATGAAAGATGCACGGGACTTCTTAGCAACGATGCGGACACTAACCAATCAAATGGCAAATTTTTGAAGTTTCAGACCTCAAATGTCAGAAACTGTGCACTTGATTGCGTGGGTGACCGCACCTTTGTTGTAAAACCACAACCGGGCACCTCGAGTCTTCCTCGAGCTGTGGAATCTGAATGCCCCTGTCAAAAATTCGAGCGTACGACGTTTAAAAGGACCGTAGAGTTTTTTCATAATATTCTACGGCGCCCAATTCTTGTTACAGTCATCCGATTTATTTGGTTTCGGTTCTATTTGCTCTGAGAAAATTCTGAAACTCTCTCGAACGAAGCGGCGGTAATGCCACCACTCGCGGGCTCACCGGCAATAAAATACCAAAATAAAAGCTCCGCCGCTCAGCTTTCACCGAAGCTTCGAGTTCTTTCGAGGGGGCGAGCGTGGCCTTGAAGTGCTAAGGCACGCCAATGATTCCAGAAGAGAGAAAGAGGGAAGTTTTTCGGCCACCAGCGGCTGGCGCGTTGTGTTGTGCTTTCTCTCCCCGCGCCGGTGCAGTTATAAAAAAAGAAGCTCGACATTTGCACGTCGTCATGTGATCACGGCTTCTGCGAGTTTGTGAACCACACCATCGGCGAGCCGCGCCCTGGAGGACTCCAACGTACTACCGGGCCTCGAATCACCGTGATTGTCTCGGACGGCCTAGTCTACGACGAAGCCACGCTTCAGAAGTAGCCGAATCGCCTCCGACAGCGGTGCATCGTCCGGCCCGGTTGGGGAATATTGTGGGACTTGCCTCTCATATGCATCGAACTGTTCGTTTTATTTTTAGCTAACTATTTTACTTTGTAATACCTATTTGTAAGTGCTAAGGATTGTATCATTTTGTTTAAGTATAACTGTTGCTCGAATTTGTATCTATTCTAAGTTTGCTCTTGTTTACGTTACATGTCCTCGTGCTTGTACAGTGTTTTGCCTGTCCAAATATACGTCTTTGTGTTGTTTTCCTTCAAGGCTTTGACTTATTCTTAACGCTCTGGTCGGCAAAAGCCGCACATCAAACGGCCACCCCCTTTGTCACCTGTGCACTGTAGATTCGGTGGGGTTGCTTGTTCGCTTGAGTGGGCTACCCATATCTTCTGACAGAGCACCCGAGCAAGGAAACGATGACAGCCCCATTACGAGCGTTACTTCGGGGGGCATGTACGCCTCCACTCGCCGTTTTAGAGTGTTGTGCGTTATAACAAATTCAAGTCAACACACCTGCACACTCTACATAAAAAATACAATAACGGCAGGCACAGGCTTGCCAGTCACCCTCGGAACCGAACATTTGACTGACAAAAGGCACACAGTAGTGTCCCCATATTGCACGTCACAGCCTTTATTTCGTTGTTCTTTAGCGCCAGTGGTTAACCATAGACGCCTACACGGTACTTTGTGCCTTCATTCTGGCGCTTCGTGAGTGTAAGATCTCTCGGCGCATCCATAAGTGCGGCTTGTCGATAGGGCCTATTAAAATTCGAAATTTATTGTTAGGGTGCACACTGAATTCGCGCCCCGGGATGGGTAACTGCATGTTCGAGCTAATTTAGGCTTGTGTTGGTGCCGTTGCCGTGGAGTGACAACCAGCAGTATTAATGTCTTAACAAATAATGTCTTCCAGAATTGTGACTTTACCCACGATGGCATTGTCGTGGTAAGAACGAGTTGTACGAAGGTTTCCATGGCTTCCACTGTACGCCTTGTTTGACAAAAAACAGTAGCATAAACTTCCGAACATTGGTTTAGGTGCGGAGTACCTTAGGACCGCACAATGTCCGTCGGCGTCCGTGCGCATAGTATTTACAATTGCAAAAAATCATTCAGGCACCGGCAGGATTTGAGCCAGTGTCTAATAGACCAGACAGAGTCAGTGTCAATCGTCTTACCCATTGGGCTACTACCGTGAGTTAGTACCGGAGAGTCAAAACGGCTTACGTCCTCGCCCGAAATGTTGCGGTAAACCTTAGGACCTCCTAATCAAGCGACAATCAACGGAAATATCATTTGAGGTATGAGTTGCTGTTTCGATTAGGGAGTAATCAAGCTGCAACTCACGGCACAAATCTAATGAGCGTCGGGGTACAAATCAGATTTCACTCGGGGCACAACTTGGATGACATTTCGAGACCCCATACTTCGCACCCTCGCCATCATCCGCGGAGTGGAGACGCTGGCGTTTTTTTTTCAGCTCTTCCTGGGGAACGAATTTATAAAAATTTGTTAAAAGTCAAGTATAAAAGTCAAGTGCCGCACGCCACCAGCTACGACAGCACCTCGCCAACGCGCACCAGCATCAAGCCACCGCGAGCCGAGATGTAGACAATGCCACCATCACATCTGGCGACTGCTTTGTCGACAGCGTTTGTCTGGAATGGTCCTCTCGTAAATTTTAAAGAGGAAGAAGTTACGTCCTACAACACTGTGCGCCACAGTCATCATCACTGCGTAGTCGTTGTGATACACTGCTACTAAAGAGTTCGATCGGACGGTGTCGTGGATCGCAATCCCTAGCGGCTTAGCCAACACGAGGTGGGCGTTCCGCGACAATCCCGAAAGGGCTTATACTGGCCCGAGCTCCCTTATATACCGAGGTAGGGGTAGAAGGACTCGCGACGTAGGGGATGAACCTTGAAGAACCTGTGTTTTCAGCGCTGTCCCACTGCTTTCACCACTTTGTAACACCGGCGGAAGCGGAACAATAAACTATGAACGTAAGTGCCGAGAAATCGGCGTCAAAATCAAATGAGAAATGGCCATATTGTCATAAAGCTCGCGCTTTCCGAGTTAAAATGTCGCAACTTAAGGTTGCCGGAACTCCAGCAACCATCATCGCATACAGCACGCGCACTAAAGGACCCCGCGCTTTGAAGCGTGATGCTCCTCCGCACCAACAAGCGAGCGAACCCCCTCTGGACAGCGCTATGACCAAACAATACGAGCATGATTTAAATGCGAATCTTGAGTTCGGGGTACGCTGTTTGCTGAATTATTGCGCTGTGTAAGCAATGAGGCCGTGGCGGTCTTCTTCGAAACTCCACAAAAATGTTCACGCTACTGTGACGCCATTAGCGTTGCGGCTTGACCCGCTGAGCCGAAACTCGCCGAATATAGCCTACAATATCGGTGCCATCTCTGCTTTGATCGATTGCACCTGGATTCCACTACTTGTCTCCACTTTTATCTCCCCGTGGCAAACTAAGGCTCCGTTGGCATAGAAGGCTGTACATAAAAGGTAGAAAGGAGCAAAAGAGAATAAAAAATAGGAGGGGAAACGGGCGAAGCGAAGATGAAAAGGAGGGGGGACAGGCGGGGCGTAGAAGAGGGCTTGTGGACGTCAGGGGGGTTGCCAATACCCTCCGTGTTGGCGTGCAACACGCAAAAGAATCCGCACATCGCCAGGATCACCACGGCGAAGAGGTGAAGGCCGCTCATGGTGGCGAGATTGCTGGAAGAAGGAAACGGAGGGAGAGAGAAAAAATTATTATCCCGCTACTTTTTTTACGAATAGCACGAACAAAGTATGAGAATAAGCAAAAAAAAAGCATACTGTTTCGAATATTCAACAGAGTTACCCTAAACTATTGTTTTTCTTTGTAGCAAGTTTTCATTAGACATGGGACAAGCGTGTCGAGTCGATATCTTTAATTATGATAAAACATTTGTATAAAGCCCTTTGTGCACATAGAGAAACATCGCTGAAGCTAGCTTTCCGACAGAAAGTTTGCCTACCTAAAAATTCCCAAACACCGCAGGCCTGGCAGAATGTTGGACAAGTCGCAAGTAATTTTAAACTTTTCCTGCTGTAAGACGCGAAATATTGCTCCTATGCCATACAGTCTCGCTTTGCGGAAAATTTGCATACTGACAAATGACTTCGCCTGATCATTTCTTTATTTCAGGCGAAATAAACAAAATATACAAACTTGACATTTCCCAAAATTGCCAAAATGTTTAGCCCCGTTTCTCTGTATCAAGACAATTTAGGGTGTTGAACAATGTAGTCTTCCTCCTCTATCCTCTTCTATTTATGGTATTAAGTGTATTTTATGTTGAAAACATAGCTCATCATAAAAAAATGCGGCGCTACATTGCGGGTGAGTCGCGCATTTTGGTTTAATTTGAAAACCAATGTAAAAAGGCCACGTTCGATTTTTGCAGTCTTGCACAAATTGAAGCCTAGAGCTTTATAAGCCCAAATATATACTTCATGATCATAATCCCACGTTAGTGCGTCCTAGCCATATGCGAGGTTGTTTTTAAGGGACCGGTGAGTAACCAGCGTATCGTTCCCTTGCGCCAAACTTAGAGCAGCTGTTCACTGTGGTGCCATTGATACAAAAACGTTCTGGAAGCACGTTCAAGTAGGTTTCCGCAATTTGTTGCAGCTTCTTTGACACAAAGTGGTTTCACACGTACTGCAGTTGCCGTGGAGGCGTGCAGATCCGGGTCTGTCCAAAGGTAATTCCGGAAAAGAAGCCTTTCGTGCAAAAACTCCTGTTGTCATAGTCTTTCTCTAAGCAGATTCCCCCCCGCCCCATCATACTCCGCAGCACAGGCACAGAGATAACAATCACAAAGTTGCAGTCGCACCGAGATAGGCATTGGCCACAGCTTCTTTGAAAATCCTCCCTTTGTCACGTAGCTCAGGAATAATGGTCGCTTTATGGGGATCTCGAAACACCCTTTTTCAGCTTTTTTTTCGAAACCCCCAATGTTTGTAGAACGCCTTAAATCACCACATTGACTATTTACACCAGGGGGTGGCAAAGTGTCTCTGCAAAAAATTGCTTCTCCATGCCCGTCAGATAACTTGGAAACTTGTTCTAAATATTTTTCCTCTTTGCCGGACCAGGCGTTCTTCGTACGCCGGAATTACATCATTACAGCGGTGTATCGGCTACACACCGGTGTGCTTTCATCTGTAGGAATGAACGCACTGGATAACCACCAATAAAATGAAGCCACAAGAGCAAAGCAGACGTGGAAAGCAAATCCGAAGTGACGAGCAAATCACGCAGTGCCGCTGCGTGAAGGGGGTACGTACAGCTTTCGCAGTGCCTCCAGACGCGAACGAAAGAGTGAAAAAGTTTATTGCAGTGTTGCGGAGCCCTTATAACGAAACGGTAGTTCTGAACGTTGTCCCTGAAAAGTTCTGAGATGCATTGTCCGAAGGTGCAGAGGCGTGAATTTTGATATTCTTTGCCGCAAGCCTCTAAATAGATTTGTAACTGTTTATGACGCCACATAATTTGCTGGGGAATTAGTTGGATTCAGCCTCATTTAAACTGTCATCTGTGCCGTTTTTAAATTATGTATGTCCGAACCCACGCCTTTCGATTAAATCTCGAATGCCTTACCAATTCCGCTCACGCCCCGGTCACGACCTGTTGAAAACCAGGAGGCAGACGCGGTAAAACTAGCACCGGTTTATTAAGACTTTCGAGCGGGCGATTCGGTCGAGGAAGAAGCTAGCACGAGTCTCGCCCCTCGTGAGGCTGTCGCTTGTCCCTTCTTCCTTCTCGTCGTCTTCTTATCGTCTCAAACATCGCTTTTTGTAACAGGCTCCGGGCCGGCCAAATAAAATAAATCAGGTTGGTTTAGCTTCTTCAATCTTCAATGCTTGGAGTGTATGGATCTGAAGCCTCAAGACGATAAAGGAGTTGAATTGGTCGACGCAAAGTGGTTCCGGCCGATGTACGCACTTCACAGGAACGAACCTTTCCGTCTCTACCTTGGAAAAGCTGAGTCACTCGACCCAACTTCCACATTTGGCGGGGCGCGTTCCTCTCTCCAATAAGGACAACGTCTCCGAGATGTATAGAATACGTAACTGTCCTTGGACTCATGTGCGCGGAGCGTAGTTCATGCAGGTACTCGCGTCGCCATCTGGTCCAGAGTCTTTCGAGTAGTTGCTCTCGGTGTTTCCATCTCCCACGAAGTTTCTCGGCAGAAGTTTCAGGGCTGAATTGGGGCTCGAACTTTCTTGGGGCAACATTGTTAGACGCTCCCCAATGATGAAGTGGCCTGGAGTTAGCGGATTAGGTTCGTAGGGTTCTGAATAGACGTACGTGATGGGCCTTGAATTCACTATTGCTTCTACTTGAGTTAGAATGGTTGCAAGTTCCTCGAAATTCAGGCTGTTCTTTCTGATTGTTTTCTTTAGGGTTGTCTTGATTGTCCGAATTAATCGTTCCCAAAACCCTCCCCACCAGGGGGCTTGTTCAACAATAAATTTCCAGTGGATGCAGTTTTCCGAAAAATATCCCTGAATTTCATTTCCTTTCATGAGAGCCCATATCCGCCTAATGTCTTTAGAAGCACTTTTAAAAGTCTTCCCATTGTCGGAATATATGATCCTGCAGAGGCCTCGCCGAGCAACAAATCGCCGGAACGCGAGGAGGGACTGTTGCGCTGACAAGTTACTCACAAGTTCAAGATGAACAGCTCGGACGACTGCGCAGGTAAAAACCAGTATATAGGACTTCTCCATCATTCCGTTCCGCTTGTGCAGTAGAGGTCCGGCAAAGTCTATGCCCGTTACCTCAAAAGGGGGAGATGTCACAGTTCTGTTGGCTGGCAGGGGCGCAAGTGGCTCGCAATAAGGCTTGGCAGAGTATCGTCGGCAGACTGTACATTCGTGAATGACCTTCTTCACTACTTGCCTGGCCCTGATGATCCAAAAAACTTCTCGCAGTTCGGCAAGCACAAGGCTGACACCCGCGTGTAAAAGCCTGCGGTGTTCCTTGATTACCAAGAGTCTTGTGAATGGGCCTGTAGCAGGTAGCAAGACTGGGTGCTTAGAGCTTTCTCTTAGATTACTGAACTGAAGTCGCCCCCCTACCCTCAGTATTCCTTCCTCGTCGAAATAGGGGTCGAAGCGTTTTAGCGACGAAGTCATTACAGTGACAGTTGATCCAAACGCGTCTTGTTGAGTCTGCCGGATCCAATACAATTCAGCTGCTTGTGTCTCACTCGTTTGGAGGTTTCCAGCACGTTTACTCATAGGATTCTTGCAGTTATCAATGAACCTCTTCAGCCAAGCGGTTACTCGTACGAGACCGTTGTATGAGCTGTATGATTTGATATCTGTAACCGCACACAGGAGAATTAGGTTGGTTGAAGGCAACGTACTTTCTTCGCCTGTGCTGTCGATATCTTCGCAGTGGTCGAAATCCGGGATGTCGTTGATGTCGGGTGCCGCTGACGCAAGAAAGTGCGGTCCATTCCACCAAAGTGAGCTTTCTAAAAGTTGTTGTGCAGTGATTCCCCTGGAGAGTAAATCCGCTGGATTTTGCTCCCCAGGACAATGTTTCCAGGCGTTGACGTCTGTCAGCGACTGTATTTCGGCGACCCTATTTGCGACAAAGGGTTTCCATTTCTTCGTTGAGTTTTTTATCCAATGGAGCGCAATCGTAGAGTCAGTCCACATGACGGTGTCCATGCCTTCTATGTCCAAAGCCTGTTTCAGTGACTTTGCAAGTCTAGCTGCTACAAGGGCTCCCATCAGTTCTAAGCGCGGCAAGGTCAACTTCCGCAATGGTGCCACTCTTGACTTGGCGAGGAGCACCTGGATAGTTGGTGGCCTCGTTCCTTCTTGAGTTTTCAAATACAGCACTGCTCCGTAAGCTACCGGACTTGCATCGCTGAATGCATGAATCGCTGTGTTGACACGCCTGTCATCCGGGGAACAACCGAAGTATCTTGGGAACGAAAACTCTGCAATATCTTTTAGTCCCTCCGTCCACACTATCCAATCTTTAAGCAAGCACTCAGGTAGAGGCTCGTCCCAGGAGTACTTCTGCATCCATAACTTCTGTATTAGTAGCTTAGTTGGGAGTACGAAAGGGGCTAGAAGACCAAAAGGGTCATATATCTGGGAGGCGAAGCTTAGGATTTCTCTTTTGGTTCTTTTGGGTTTTTGCTGTTGGTTGAGCATGTGCTGTAGGGGTGGTTTTAGAGTGTCCGCCCTGGTGTTCCAGACCAGACCAAGGATCTTCTTTTCTTCACCTGCGTCGAACTTGAGGGGATCACTCTCGCTGTAACTATCTCGCAAACGTCTGCTGTTGGTAGTCCATTTCGTCAAGCGCATTCCCGCGTCTTGTAAAATGTGGAAGCAATCGTTCACAAGTGTCCTTGCCTCCTCGTAATTGCTGGCTCCGATTACGAGGTCATTAACGTAAAAGTGATCCTTCAAACGAGGAGCGATCTTCGGGTACTGATTTTCCACCTGACGGAAATGGTGTCGTAGTGTTGCTGCGAGAAGAAAGGGACTACTCGACGCACCGAAGGGAACTCTGGTCATTCTGTACTCCTCTATGTTTGACGAGTTTTCTTCATACCAGAGGAAGCGGAATGCATCGCGATCTCTCTTCACCAAGGAAACCTGTAGAAAAGCTTTCTCTATATCTGCAGAAATTCCCGTTCGATAGCTGCGGAATTTAAGGAGTAAGTGAAGAATATTCGGATTCAAGTTAGGTCCCACCCACAAAACGTCGTTTAGAGACGGACATCCAGGAGCGTGAGAAGACGCATCAAAGACAATGCGCACCTTGGTTGTCTCTCTTTCTCGTTTTACCACAGCACGGTGGGGCATATAGTACACAGGTCCTTGGATGGTGTCCGAGGTGACTTTCTCAGCAAAGTCATTGTGAAAGTAACTTCGAATGGTCATGTCGTATTCGTTTTGAAACTCTGGTTCTCGTCTTAGCTTGCGCTGTAAAGTCTCAAGCCTTCGACACGCCACATCTCTGTTATCTCTGAGCTCATGACGATTCGGGCGCCAGGGCAATTCGACATGGTAGCGCCCACTGCGCTTAAAAGTTGTTTCAGCGAAGGCCTTTAAGACGTCGTGGTCGTCTTCGGAAAGCTCTGACTTATCACTTAGTCCGAGGGGCTCAAGTTCCCAAAACGCCTTCATCTGTTCGGATATACACTCTTCACTTGCCACGTGAAAACTGATAACCTCTTGTGAACCGATGATCGGCGAAGTAACTGTAGCATCTCCATGTACCGTCCACCCGAAGACTGTTTTCACCGCAGTGAGATTTCCGTTGAGGCGTTGAATGTCCCCTGTCACCAGTTTCCAATAAAAGTCCGCTCCGATAAGCAGGCTGATGCCTGGTTCTGTCTGAGTTTCAAAGCAGGACAAGTCGGCGAAGGGCATTGCGTTGGCATCGAGTTCCTGACGAATTGATTGTTCTGTCAACCGAGACAAGTCATTACATATCTCGGGAACTTCGATGGCATCTATCTCAAACCCGTGGTTGTCGTACTGACTGTATAGGGTAAGCTGTACTCTTTTGTACCGCTTGCGATGAAACGATGAGTTCCCAAAGCCAGAAATCGTCATCTGCTCCTCGGCGAGTTCCTTTGGTCGCAATTTCTTAGACAGCGTTTCCGTTATGAAGCTACGCTGACTACCCCCGTCCAGCAGCAGTCTCACCAGATGTTTGGTAGCTGTTCCCTTGGCCCACACCCGTGCCGTTTGGAGAAGAACAGTTCTCTGAAGAGTCACGGACTCAGTCGCCGAACTCGACACCGTCGTCGGTCTTTCCGGTGGTCGGCGTCTCCAGTTTGGGTCGCACAAGGGAGTGATGTGGCGCCCCTGGCAATTGCGACATGAGAGTCTCCTCGCATTCTTGCATTCGTTGGCACGGTGAAGGGGCCTCGCGCATCGAAAGCAGCCTCCTTGTTGTTGCAACTTCGCTTTCTTTTCCTCTAACGTTAGTTGAGCTGCACAGTCCTCTGTGATGTGGTCGTTAGAATCACAGAAAACACAGCCGTTGCGGGAAGACCGTACAGTAAGCATAGAAGCAGAACCTTGAAAATGGTCCTTGACTTGCCTACGGACTGGCTGTGTCTTAAGTGGCGGGTCTATTGGTGATCCAGTCATGACCAAGGTGGTCTCACGACTCCGTACTTCAAGGTGCAACAGATCCAGTAGCGCTGATACTTCATCAGGCCGTTCACCTCCCGTTCCTCGTGTTGACGTCTCTTTTAAAGTCAGTTGATTGAATTTCAGTACGAGCTCACGGGGCAACGTCTGCAGTAGCGAAGTCTTCAACATTACTCCGTAGGCCGCGACATCCACACCGAGATTCTTCAATGATCTCACGTGGGTATGTATCTGTTCATGGAGCGTCTGAAGGCCGTTCAGGTCGTCGCAGGAGGTCACTCTAGGCAGGTTCAGCAATTTGCTCATGTGCTCGTTTATTATAAGTGTTTTATCTCCATAACGCTGCTGCAGCAATTCTATGGCTGTAAGGTAGCTCTCATTGGTTGTTGATAAGCCGCTTATCATGCCTTCCGCTTTTCCCTTTAGGTAGCTGCGCAGGTACTTAAATTTGTCCACATTGTCTAGCGATGGATTTTTGTGTATTGTAGATTCAAATTGGTCCCAAAATTCTGGCCAGCGAATAAATTCTCCATCGAAAGGCTGTATGTCGAGCTTCGGCAGTCGAACCTGGACTCTTTCTCGGGATGGAGTGACCTCCTGACCTGTACTAATCGCCGAAGGGCACGTGGCCGCAAGTTTTCTCTCCGAGCGATAGATCATGCGATCGATTGAGTCCTGGTAATGTTCTGCTGTGGCAAATTCCTCGTCTAGCTCCTCATCTGGTACATGCTGCTCTATCTCTTTGTCCAGGTCGGCTAATATAGTCTTCTTCTGTTTGAGTATGTTGAGGTGTTCATTCAGCTCACCGATAGGTAGTGGGTTACCATCCAGCAGTGATTTCATCTCGTTAATGATCCTTGTCGTTGATGCGCGGTGCGTCCCACGTTTCCGTTTCAAACGGTCCATGGCGAGGCCCGGTACGTTGATGTTGCTCTGTCGAAGCTGATTCGATGCGGCGCTCGAGGCCGGGGTGTCCTTTTCAATAGTCTTGCCTCATCGTTAGGGGTCTTCAACTGTGTAAACCTTGCATCCTGGTCACGGCACCAAAATGTTGAAAACCAGGAGGCAGACGCGGTAAAACTAGCACCGGTTTATTAAGACTTTCGAGCGGGCGATTCGGTCGAGGAAGAAGCTAGCACGAGTCTCGTAAAGAAGGTCCCCTTATCCCCGTGTAGTCAGAGTGGTGCTGGCTACCAACCTCAAGCGTCAGATACACTTCTAGTAAATGTAAATAGCCCAGAAAGTGAAGGAGAACACAGTCGCCCAGATAGCCGAATTGGTAAGGCATTCGAGATCTAATCGAAAGGCGTGGGTTCGGTCCCCACTCTGGGCGCGTGTTTTTCTTTCTTTATTTCTTCCTTATATTTAAAACAAAATCTTAGCTTCATTAACCGTAGTAAAAAATAGAGCCTAACCACACCCCTATGCCTCCTTTGGCGTTGTAGACTGCCGAACTATGTTTCTGTATTTCCTCAACGAGCACCTCATTTCCTTACTACATTAATCTGCGAAAGCCTAGCGAGGGTCTCGGTTCTGGCAGCCTTGATGCCTAGTAGCATAAGAGGGCTTCCCGCCAGTTACCCGCTCATGACAGGCTGTAGACGTTTGAGTCACGCCCGGGGGGTTGAAAAGAAGGTTCCCTTCTCCCCGTGTTGTCAGAGTGGCGCTGGCTACCACCCTTAAGCGTCAGATACACTTCTAGTAAATATAAATAGCCCAGAAAGTGAAGGAGAACACAGTCGCCCAGATAGCCGAATTGGTAAGGCATTCGAGATCTAATCGAAAGGCTGGGCTCGGTCCCCACTCTGGGCGCGTGTTTTTCTTTCTTGCTTTCTTCCTTATATTTAAAAAAATGTTAGCTTTATTAACCGTAGTAAAAAAT
Source organism: Haemaphysalis longicornis (assembly GCF_048455015.1). Lineage (NCBI taxonomy): Eukaryota > Metazoa > Arthropoda > Arachnida > Ixodida > Ixodidae > Haemaphysalis > Haemaphysalis longicornis. Next base: position 80,983,954 of record NW_027526460.1, on the reverse strand, counting down.
AGAGCCTAACCACACCCCTATGACTCCTTTGGCGTTGTAGACTGCCGAACTATGTTTCTGTATTTCCTCAACGAGCCCCTCATTTCCTTACTATATTATTCTGCGAAAGCCTAGCGAGGGTCTCGGTTCTGGCAGCCTTGATGCCTAGGTAGCATAAGAGGGCTTCCCGCCTGTTACCCGCTCATGACAGGCCGTAGACGTTTGAGTCACGCCCCGGGGGTTGAAAAGAAGGTCCCCTTCTCCCCGTGTAGTCAGAGTGGCGCTGGCTACCACCCTCAAGCATCAGATACACTTCTAGTAAATATAAATAGCCCAGAAAGGGAAGGAGAACACAGTCGCCCAGATAGCCGTATTGGTAAGGCATTCGAGATCTAATCGAAAGCCCTGGGTTCGGTCCCCACTCTGGGCGCGTGTTTTTCTTTCTTTCTTTATTCCTTATATTTAAAAAAATCTTAGCTTCATTAACCGTAGTAAAAAATGGAGCCTAACCACACCCCTATGCCGCCTTTGGCGTTGTAGACTGTCGAACTATGTTTCTGTATATCCTCAACGAGCCCCTCATTTCCATATATATATATATATATATATATATATATATATATGAATGTGTCGAACCGGAACCGAACCGATCCGAAAACCGCAACTGAACGGGTATTTTTGCCGGAACTGAAACGGAACCCGAAGCGTCATTTTTTCAGCACGCTGAACACTACCCGGAACTCAACCGAAAAACGAAATAACGGATACCGGTTTATGCCGGAAAAGTTCTACCTTCCGTTGTTGATATTGCACAGTCAATGCAAATCAGGCCTTTTTTTCACGAACCATCAACTTCGTACCCGCTCGCGAACAGGGGAAATGAATGGGCCCGAATGTAGGTATAGTCTGTTCCTGCTGGAAGTTCGAGCGTAGTGGAAGCTGACCAAACGAAATGTTATTCTCGGCAGCTTGCAGGGGAGATAAAACGACTTTGCCCCTGTCTAGCTGCGACTTTATTTGAGCAATCGACTGCAGGAGTGCTCCACTGTGCAACAGCGAAAGCCCACACCCGATGTGTGCAAGCTGTTTGCTTTTCATAATTTGTTTAAAAGGTCCGACACCTGCAAATTGTTAATACTTGAAAATTGTGACCGCAGGAGCTGCTCAGTGGATAAGCCGTTTGCTGCTGGCCACAAATGTCCTCGAACTCCCTTCACCACGACCATTTTTCTGAAGTACATGAAAATCGAAAATGTCTGTGTATTGAGATTCTGATCCACATTTAATATCAACAGGTGGTACAAATAAGTTTGCCATCCTGCAAGCAGATATATATCACCAGAGCGGAGATATATCACGGGGCATCAATTGCTCCAGCTTTTAAGAATTGTGCTTACACGGAAAACAACAAAAAATGAAAACGCGAATCACGCCGTTTTAAAATATTACGCAAAAAGTAACTAAAACCGAATAAGTGAAAAACGCAGCAAAACGTGGATATTGCTTTACACTTTTCTTTGCCATGCCTTTCACAACCAAACGTGTGGTCAATGCGAAGGAAGTGAGTTCCATGGTCAGTTTTTGAAGACAGTACAGTGGACAAGTTCCATTTTTTACAGATGCAAATAAACGCAGATATGTCAGGGAAAACTGCTAAGGTGCGCACTTAATCCCTTGTCAAGAAACTGCGCACTTGACCTTGTCTTGGAAGCATAAACAGTAATAAAGCAGATGACACGGATAGAAAGACAGGCGCTTAACTCAGACTGTCCCATTCACCCAGCGATCTTTTCTGCTTGTTCTGCGGTTTGCTTCCTTCAGATCTGCTTTTCTTCGAAGATGCACTTGTACTGGCTGCCCAACTCGCTACCTTACTTCTACTACTACTAGTTCCGGAGGGTAGTACTGCTGTGGACGATCTTGGGTAGGCGCTCTTTAATAGAGAGTCTACCCAAAAAAGTACAATTTCATGCTCCGCCGGTCAAATTTGTCTTTCATTTTGTAATCGCATAATCTGTTAAAAGATTTCGCAATGTAGCATGGAACGATTGCGGGGGTCAGGCGCTACGATGACATACTAATTGTAATGCACACATCCGCTATAGCTATCGCAAAAAGAATTGCAGTGGTCAGAGCAATAATGCAGTGACTGAGCGTTCACTAAAGCCTACTTTTAACAAGTGTGTGGCTAACACATTTGATAAGGTGACAGCTAACAAATTATTCAGGGTGACCAAATAACCTAATTTATTCGTAGTATTTACATGCCTGTTGTAGGATTTTTCTGTTTTGTTTCCTATATAAAAAATATGCGCCATTGGTATTAAGCGGTGGTATTTGAACGCGCCAGTACACGGGCCTAAATTTAATACTTCAAGGTTAGCGTGATAGTCGATTCCATACGACGATTCTGATTTCAACAAAAATAGAAAGGGCAAAAAATATATCCCACTGGCATATCTCTTGGTGGTGGCTTTATGAATAGTCGCTAGGACAACATAAATTCTGGGCGAGAAAGTAGTGTCGTAAATCGTCGCCACTTCATTTGTGTGTTTAATTTCTCGTAGTTTTTAAAGTTTGCTTTGCATTTGCGCCACTGCACTTGGGGAATAGGACCATTTTGATTTTTTCTTTGTATTTTAATTTTACTGTCGTTTTAAACTACTAAAAGTTTTTTTTTCTAATTTGAGTAATAATAGAACTCATCGAACCGGTTCGGGAGCAGATTCAAGACAAGATCCCGAACTGGTTCGCGAACCGGTTCGGTTTGTGATTTTCTCGAACCGGAAATGAACCAGAACGAAAGGATTTCGCCTGAACCACAACCGTAACCGAACCGGTATTTGTTTCTGTTCGACACACTGGTATAAATAAATAAATAAACAAATATATTTATGTATATATATATATATATATATATATATATATATATATATATATATATATATATATATATATATATATATATATATATATATATATAATCTACCCGGCGGGCAGCATTTTTTCACCATTTTTTTCTCACTCAAAAAATTCTTGATATCTTTCTATGACCTAGCGCATTCCCCCCTTTGCTTTCCGAGGTTTTCTTGACTGCCAACCCTTATTCTGTCTTAATTCACTGAGCCCCTCATTTCTTATTTCTGATTCGCTAAATGCATTGCGGGGGCCTCTGTTCTGGCAGTCTTGGTGCCAAAGGTAGCTTAAGAGGGTTCAACGCTGGCCGACCAGTCTCGACATGTCGCTGGCACTCGAGTCACGGCCCGAGGGTGAAAAAGAAGGTCCCCTTCACCCCGAGTAGTCCGAGTGGCGCTGGCTGCCACCCCCAAGTGCAGAAAACAAAAAATACCTTAACATAAATACAGGAGAAAGTGGGGGGGAAACAGCCCCGCCGGTTGCGTAGCGGGTATCGCACCAGACCGGTATTATGGAGGTCGTTCGTTAGGATCCCACCCGGCGGGCATTTTTTCACCACTTTCTTTCTGACACAAAAAAATTCTCATATCTTTCTATGATCTAACGCATTCCCTCCTTTGCTTTCCTATGTTTTCTTGACTGCCAACCCTTATTCTGTCTTAATTCACTGAGCCCCTCATTTCTCATTTCTGATTCGCTATATATATATACACACACATTTTGGTATAGCGTAAGAAATAAGGAATTACGAACTCTCTCACTCAAGCATGCTGTGGTTCATTAAACCCACTAAGGTCATGGCCTACATCTCTTCAAAGTTGGCTGAATAGAGCGGCAGAAAAATATAGTTCCTTAGGTGTTCCTTAGAAACGTGACCCGCTATTCGTGCCTATTGACGTGGGAGTAGCCTACAATATACCCCCATCATGGAGATAGGCCCAAATTGACCAGACGGGCAGATGCATGAACGCCAGGGCGCATTTGCGACATCACGACTCGTTTCATAAACGCATTCATTCACTCTACCAGGGACTGTAAGCCCTGAATACTCACGTGAGGTCGGTGAAGAACCCTGCTCACGCAGCGAAGTGTTGCTTCGTCGCAGTTTTGTCGTAGTGCAGACGCGGCTGTACACACTGCAAGATTTGCCCCTTGCGCGGATTTATAAAGCACCGAAAAGCCACGTGAGGGCGCGTCCTACGCGGGCGAGGGAAGAGAAAAAAAACGACGAGAGGAGGCAGTGGAAAAGGAGAGCGAGGGAGAACGATAGAGCGTACACACCCCCTTCTTCGTTCTGCCCTACGAATGAATCGACGACCAATTGCTGCTCAAGCGTCACAGTGTCGAGTTCTGTTCGTGGCCAATAGGAGTTGTGCTGTGGCAGACCGCGTTAAAAAAATCTGCCCAACTTCAGATAATTGGCTGGTAATGGCCTTGGTATGCCACTAGCGTAGAGTGCGAGTTCTTTCAGTCCAATATGGCTTTGACCAGCGAACGACGTATTATTTTTCTTTTTAAGTTTTTTTCTTTCTTTTGGCCAATGATGTAAATTTATACTACTATTGCGCTGAAGTGTCTTTGCTTATCACGCTGTCTCTTTCCGAAGATGCAACGCATACTGGAGAGTTGGTCCGATCACGCGATTTTCCTTCGTATTTTCAATGCTTTTCTGCGGTCTCTTTTGTTTGTTCCTCGTTTTTTGAAGAACATTAATAATATGCATATTTTGACATTGTCCGGTCATTTTTGCTAAATATTTATTTTTTGCTACTTCTCTATTTCTTGCTTGTTTTAAAAATTCTGTCCGTCCAGGTAACTCCATTTACGTAATAAAACGGTTAAAGGGAAAAATTCCGCAAAACAAGCTTGCACCCCCCGCGGGGGGCTCAGTGACTAAGGTGTGAGGCTGAGGACGAGGACGTCGGTTCTGTTCCCGCGTGCTGCAGCCGCTTTTCCGCTGAAGGCAAGAAGTAAACAACCTTGTGTACTAGATTTTGGCACACGTTAAAGATCCCCACCTGGTCAAAATTAATCGGGAGTCCTCAACAATGGCGCGCCTCATCGCCTGAGTTGCTTGGGTGCGTTAAACCATACAATCAATCAAAATCAATTTGGATACGTATTCCGTTTATTCTCCGATTTGAGGGGGAGATGTATAAGACGCACATTTTGAAGTTTATCACATTCTTTTGTTAATTTTCTTGTTTTCTCTTTGTTCGTCTTCTTTTAACTTCGTCGTAGTAATCATGTCAACTTACGGTACTATAACTATTAAATGTGTAACAATATACTTCTGCCAAATGGGCATTTTTGTGGAAATGAAGCAGTTACACGGTCCCGGTTGTGGGGCCACTCGGCAAACGCTTGTGGCTTGAATGTCCGACAAGGCGGAAATCCAATGAGACGAGAGGTCTACCAAGCCAGAAGATGCAGTCGAGCCCTAATGTAAATCGAGATGAAAGCTTCTCCGAGACGAAAGGTCCAATAATAAGACAGGTCTAGTGTACTCATTCGTATAGAGCGTCAATTCTGACCTCACAAAGCTTTACTGGGCATGTTCACAATTTTGTTAGTCTTTGCTTGCAGGACTTAGTTTTGCGCCAATCATACCTGCTTCATGTGAACGTATTGTACTATGACATTCTGGCAAAGTTACGCAAGATCGTTTGTCACTAGAACAAACAATACCGTTTGGTTTTGAGTACTACAAATTCTCAAGGTATAACCCCTTTGGTGCACAAACAGCGTAGTTGTATCACTAAATACACGTGTAGATAGGCGTAAGACAATTGCACTTCGATAGTTCCCCGCAGGCTAGAAAGCCAACTTGTTGCAATTGTCATTTTGTTTAAACAATGGAAAAGTTGTCATATTGAATTGGCCGGCGCACAAATAAAACTTGCTTTAAATGCAGGCTTGATTGGAATATTTTCCACGGGAATAAACGCGCAGACAAAAACAGCTAAACCGACAAAATAGCTGAAAACGGAATAAGTCGCTGAATCTTTGCAGCATCGGAAACCAGCGCTATCACTCTTTCACTCCGTCGTCTCAAGTAAAGCTGTTCATTTATCTACAGCTGTAGTATATTACATGACCGGGAGGCGAAGATTGATCCGAGAATGATAAAAATTTTAAGACTGTAAATTTAAGATGATACTGCGAATTTACAAGAAAATTATACTGTAAGACTTTCCGGACAGCCGTGTGGGGGGAGATGGGCTACCGGCTAATTTTTGACGCCTATTTGATATTTAACGTGTGCTACACTCGAGATTAATGGAGGTTTTTGCTTACGCTACCTATTCGTTCTTCTTCTTTTTTTACGGGATGGAAAAAGGTGGTTTTCGCGCCAGGAATCAAGCCGAAACTTTCTGTTGTGTCGGGGAGTACGCTATTCATGGCCTCAGCTTCCATATTTTTGGTATACATGGTTTCAAAACAGATTGTTAATTAAATACCTTCCATAATACCAATGTTTGCAAAGGAAACAATACCGTTACACAATTCCGACGTTCCCGCCAAAACGTGACACTGTTCTGTGCATTTCATAGTTTTCGGCGAATCATTGAACAGCTTACTGAAAGTGGAGCGCATGAAGAGTCCCGGGAATGTTGCACACACCAGGAAAAAGCAAGTTGGAATTTTAAGGGCACTCCACATCCTAGGTAATTGAATGCTTACTCCTAACCAAGCCCTTTCTGAAATCTTTCATCATTCTCTTCGTGTTTGCATTGCAAAAACGGGCCTTAATAAACATGGTGTTCATCGTTTATGCAGTCGGTAATGCTGTATTTAGGTTTTAAAGTCTAAAAAATACCTTGCAAAATAGTGACGCGACATGACGCCAACTCATCTTACGATGTGACACACGTAACACAAGATCTTCTAGTTCATGCATACGCACCTGTATTTGTGTCAACTACGTTCTTTTTTCAACACTTTTGTTCGATTGACAACAAGTATCGGCTACAATCAGTCTACGTCTTTCTTTCCCTGTGCATCCCGCCCATGGCTTACAACGTTATGTGTGATCACGCATGAGCCATACTCCCGGAATCACCATGACCCGCTGGTCTTATGCTGCTGAATGCAGAGTTGGGCAGAATAAACCTGCTAGCGCCATTTCTACAGAGCAAGTATAATTTCATCATAATCCAATTCGACGCTTTGCCATAATCTACGTATGCCTGTATTACTGGTAAGCTAGTAAAAAATCATAAGGTAAATAAAAGCGAATTATTGTACCTAATAATGAAATAAAATCAACTGAAGCTTATGCCGTCAACCGTAAAACCTTCCCACCGGGGGAAAGAGCAGAGCGGTTTTGAGCGTGACCTCACATTTATGATCGATAATGCTGCACGATGAAACACAGTAGCTGCTGATCGTCAATTATTGTTTATTGACTCGAGCGTCTCGATACACTCGAGCCTCTCGAATACCGATACACAATACCCGTGACGCGAGCGTCTACGCTCGAGTGACGGCCCGAGGTTTAACAAGAAGGTCCCCTTCACACCGAGTAGTCCGAGTGGCGCTGGCTACCACTCCCAAGCGCAGGAAACAAAAAAACCTGAACATAAATACCCCAGAAAGTGGAGGCTAAAGTAGCCCCGTCGGTAGCGTACTGGTTATCGCACCAGACCCGTATTCTGGAGGTCGTGGGTTTGGATCCCACCTGGGCGGCATTTTTTTCCACTGTCGTATTTTCCAAATTCTTTATCTTGAGCTACTACATCCTCCCCTTTGCTTTCCGAGGTCTTCTTGACTGCCAATTCTTATTCTGTCTTATTTTCAACGAGCCCCTCATTTCCTATTCTGATTCCCTACATGCATAGCGAGGGCCTCTGTTCTGGCAGTCTTGGTGCAATAGGGAGCTTAAGAGGGTTCAACGCTGGTCCACCACTCTCGACATGTCGTAGACGCTCGAGTCACGGCCCGGTGGTTAAAAAGAACGTCCCCTTCAACCCGTGTAGTCCGAGTGGCGCTTGCTACCACTCCCAAGCGCAGGAAACAACACCTGAACATAAACACCCCAGAAAGTGTTGGCTAAAGCGGCCCCCCCGGTAGAGTAGTGGTTATCGCACCAGACCGGTATTCTAGAGGTCATGGGTTCAGATCCCACCTGGAGGGCATTTTTTCTTCACTTTCTTATTTTCGAAATTCTTTATCTCGAGCTACTACATCCTGCCCTTTGCTTTCCGAGGTATTCTTGACTTCCAATTCTTATTTCTGTCGTATATATATATATATATATATATATATATATATATATATATATATATATATTATCTGAATTTTCGTCATTGTCCTTAGCTATTTCTCATAGTGTATCAATCTACTTTTGTCCTGTCACCCTAATATTTCTGTACTGATTGTGTCCCTTATAGTTTTCTTCTGAGCACTGCCATCTTATTCTATTGTGTTATTCTTAGTTTTTTTGTTTCTTTTTTTCGTGCGCCAGCATCAAGACCTCTGGGTTGTTTCTGGGCACATTAAATAAATGAATGATTGATTGATTGATTGATTGATTGATTGATTGATTGATTGACTGATTGACTGACTGATTGAATGATTGATTGATTGATTGAATGATTGATTGATTGATTGATTGATTGATTGATTGATTGATTGATTGATTGATTGATTGATTGATTGATTGATTGATTGATTGATTGATTGATTGATTGATTGATATTAATTATATAGTGTATGAAGGAGTTCAAGGAGCCGGGCTCTTTTCTCAAGCTGTACACGGCTATTTGTCGTCCGCAGCTGGAGTATGCTTCTGTGCTATGGAATAGCACATGCAAAACACTCTGTATGCATATTGAAATTGTCCAGAAAAATGTTTATCTCTATCTTCAATCATCGCTTTGCTAGCCATGACAATTTTGGTTCATTCTCTGTACCGATGCTAGAGTGCCTAAACTCCGTGCGTAAAAAGTCTGAGCTTCTTTTCCTGTTCAAATTCATTCACAGCACAGTGTCCTGTGGTGAAATGCTGCAACATGTTACACTACATCTGCCGCAAAAATGCACCAGAAGACACGACACATTTTTAAATGCAGAGCATTTCTGTAACTCGCGATGTCACCCGCGTTGACGTCCGTAGTCGTAGTCCGCACCCCTCCCCCTACACTATATAAAAAAAATACTATCCGGCGCCTGGTTTCGATCCCTCGACCCTGCGGGCGGCACGCAATGTACATGGTGCTCTGCCCACTGCGCCACAAAGCCGACACAGAATGGGAGGCTACGAACGCGCCTTATATCCTTGACTCATTCAAACTACGTCAAGAAGCTGCTGATAGAACGCATTCACTACCACCAACTCCCCAAACACTAAACTTTAACGCAATACACCCACCCCCTATGCGACGCATTTACTCGAATCCCCCTCGCGGGGAGATGAGCCCAATTTTAGGATAGTAAGCGAAATAAGTGAGCGCCAAAAACAACGCGTTGTGGACTGCGCAGTAAGGTGCCGGCACGTGCGAGAACCGCTCGCGCTGTTCGTTCCAGCCAGGGGGCGCGCAAGCACTGCGAAGGCGGCAAATTTGAACTGCTTTCAACAAACCTCCGTTCAATTCATCAAGAGAGAAGTGAGACAGGGAGGCGAAGAGCATGATGGGTAGTAGCAGTAAGCGGATAATGTTGCCACAGGCCGTTATGGCGAATCACTGCTCTGCATTTACGACAGCTTTCACGTTGAGTGGAACGGCTTTAATTTTTTTAATCCAAGCTGTCTCGGTGGCTTGTGGCCCATGTTTCGCCTCCAGTGTACGTACAATCAGTGCAACGAATATTTATACATATTTAATAATGCCTCGACACAGTTCCGCAAACATGTCTGTGAGCTTCCATGTAACTGACCTTTCTTATTCTCTGTTCACATGCAATCACTTGAGCATGAAGTGATGACAACACAAGACTTTCTTTTTTATATATTCCCCGTATTCCATGTCTGGTTTTCTTTACAGGTGCATTCCTTCAATGCTCCTTTTCTTACATATAAGCTATCTTGATTCATTCCGTTTCCGTGCAACCAAACTTTCTTAACATTTATGTATATTGTAATATTATCTGTGTATGACCACCACTGACATGATGTAACTTGCCTTACTGCAAGGCACTGTGCTTGTTTTTGTGTGTATGGGTGTGTTTGTGCTCTGTCGGTGCATGTATATTCTGGTGTACGATGGTGTGTAAATTCTGTGTGCGTGTGTCAGTATCGCTGTCCTTTAATTGCGTTACCTGTGAGGTGTGGGCATCTTTCATTGCCTGTTTTTTTCTTTTTGTTTTCTTCGCGCGCCAGCACATAGGCCCTCCGGCTGTTCCTTGGCACGTTAATAAACGATTGAATGTATAATTGATTGAATAATTATTGAATAATAATTATTAATATTGTAATTTTTATTGAATGTATAGGAAATGTGTGTCGGATTACAAAAGAATTTTTTTCTCCACATCCATTCCTAATGCTACACAATGCAATATGTATCCCTCAGTTAGAATATGCTTCTGGTGCTTGGAACGGCATCTCCAAATCTAGTAGTGAAATGATAGAACGTGTGCAGAAGAAGTTTTTATCCATATTTAGGCACTTTACCACAATCACAGTTTTCATCCTGATTCTGACTTACCCATAGTTCCTGCCATCCCTTCCTTGAACTGCAGACGTATGAGTGCAGATGTTACATTTCTTCACAAAATTGTTCATGGTGACTTTTCTTGCGGAGACCTGTTTAACTGTTTAGAGTTTAGTGTTCCACAAAGGCCGACCAGTTCTTATCAACCGTTCTTGACCGCTGCGCGCAACTCCAATCAGTCTGCTGTGCTCAGAATACAGAATTATTACAACCGCTTTTTTGAACGCCTTGACATCTTTCAAAAATCCTTTACAATTTATCTTACTGTGCTGTTGAATGCAGTATGGTAAACACCTATCAAATCTCTGGCGTTCATTTTTAAAGCAAAGCTTTTTACCTCTACCCCCCAAGGGTTCTTTCGCGACCGTTGGTGTCACCAGAAAACTCCAGCGAACAAATAAAAAAATTACTGGCACCACCGGGAATCGAACCTGGAACTAATAGACTAACAAAGCGAGAGCCCGTTGTCTTACCGATTCAGCTACGAGCCCAGGCGAACACGGGAAGAAAAATGGTGTACTCACCAAGCACATCTACGGGTTTACCGCCTGCCTTCTCGCTGAAGCCACGTGAAAGCGTCACACAACCACTCACCCCGGTCTAGCGGCCCTATGCGCACCTTGCTCATGTGCTAAGAGTTAAAAAAATTTAAGGAAGCTCACACCAATCCATGGAATCTCACTTTTAGTACGCCAATGTGCTAAAGCCTGTGGCCTCCAGTGTTCACGTAAAAAATCACAGCTCCTTGTCGTCCGCATTCACGCCAAATCAAGGAATACATTCAAATACTCCTTGATGTCCAGGCCATCACTCCAAACCCCAGCATCAAGATCCTGGGCCTACATTTGAAGGCCAACACCAAGAGTGACGACTCCTTGCAGCGCCTCAAAAACAGCATTAATCTAATCATAAACATGATCAGGAGAGTTGCCACCAAGAAGCGAGGCTTAAAAGAATCCGGTACCTTTCGATTAATTGAAGCTTTTATCCTCTCAAGAGTTACTTACGACAAACCGCTATCTTCTTCTCGACGAAGAAGACAGAGATGCTTTATATAATGATTAGAAAGGCGGTTGAACAGGCCATTGGTCTTCTCATGAGTGCGTCCACACTGAGGCTGCTTAGCACGGGCTCCACAACACGGTGGAAGAGCTGATAGAAGGCCATCTTTCTAACCAGAAGGTCCGACTCAGAACTGCGGTGGGTAACCGCATGCTTCACGAGATTGGCTGGGCAGCCCAGAATGTCACTCCGCTTGACGTACTCAAAAACTCTTGGCAACTAAAACTAAAGATGCTCCCTTTGCTTAGAAATATGAACCCCTCACATGACGAGGGTCAACGAAAAGCACGGGCTCAAGCGCTAAACACCACCCTCGGTGGGGCTCATGCAGTTATCTACACAGACTTCTCCTAACATCGAGGGCAGCAACACGCCATCATCGTGGCTACCTCCAGAACCAACCTGCTTGCGTGTACCTCGCTTAGGACCTAACAAATGACGGCAGCAGAAGAGGCAGCCATCATCTTGGCTCTCATTCAACCGGGGGTTCGGAGGGTAGTCACCGATTCCCAGCAAGCCTACTGGAATTACCAGTCGGGTTGGGTGTCCTGACCTGCACTGTGCGTGCTAAAAAACCACTCCCCAAACGGTTCCATTCAGCTCATCTGGACACCGCCTCACGTTTCAATGGAGGGCAACAAATACGCCCACCCAACAAGCCTGCGCTTTTACCTCCCGTGCTATGGAGCTGCACGAGGACAGTCACCCGCTTTTCACGTCCAGGGAGATAATCCAGCATTATCGCCTTCTGAGACAGACCGTACCTTCGCCTTACCCTGACCTTTCCAGAGAACAACAAACTACCATACGGCTCATACAGTCCGGGCTTCTTCCCACAGCCTACGCGTCTTCACGTAATGCATCCGAATTGCTACGACGCTGAATGTAAATTTTTCTCAGAAGTAGGAATACTGCGCCCCATAATCGGGGTGTGCGACTTTAGCCCTGAGCACCCTCCTCTCTTTCCGTCAACTACCCAACAAGAGCAATGGGAGATGCTGCTGTCCAGGCCCTCTCTACCTACCCAGCTTCTGCGGGTGGACAGAGCACATGCCACGCGGACTTCATATGGGCCCCACAGAAGAAGGAATCACTCCCCAAGGCTGCACTCTGGGCCGTTCAGAAATCTGAACAGAAGTATTTCTTCCTTCTCCTTCTCAGCCGCAAGTCTCGTCGCCTCCGTCCGCGCCGCAGAGACGGAGAGATCAGATCATCTAACACCGGGTTGGAGCTTACTTTGATTTTATAAAAAAAAGTTTCCACTCTTGTTACACCAATACAACTAAACCAAACAGCGTTCATGCATCAAGCATTGATTTAACCTTACCAAGAATATCTCTTTGAAGTAATAAATGGTGTGGTTAAGTGCATTTCACTTCTCTCTGGTTTTACTATTTGTAGAGTGATGTGAGTGATTTTAAGTGACGTCGCATGAGTAATCGTTATGGATGCCGTTTACAGCTTTGCTTTCCAACCACATTCACGCGGTGGATTGGCGGGATTTTTTTTAATTGCTGGAATTTGGTTTCTCTGAGGATCTACTTAACAAACTAATAGTTGCCAATTTGGAAACTATCAACTGTCATTGGTTCGTATTATCATTTGTCTATACTCTCGCCGTTGTTTTTGTTGTGTTAGTGTCAAACTTTCTTGCTCTGCTTCTTGTGTGGTCTTTACAACAACCAAAGCAACAAAGGCATCTTCTTTTTTTCTTCTTTAGCGTTAGCCAGGCTCCGCCTGTACTTTATTTCTGTCATTTTCACTACTTCAATTCATGTGTCTTGTCGCTTGTTTGTTTCTTGCAATTTATTTCTTGTACTTTTTTATAACTATCCGTGCGCGAGCACTCAGGCCTCTGGCTATTCCTGGGCACGTAAATAAACATAATTGGTTGATTGATTGAATGATAATTGGTTATATTATTATTTTTAGCAGCAGGAGCAGCAGGAGCAGTAGGGACTTGATTATGACGCCAAGTAATAAAAGCTTAGATTGCTTTTATCAAAACGTCTGTGGACATCACACTTTGTCAGCTGAATTTATCTGATATATCGTTTGTTTTTCCTGTCCTGTTATTATTCTGACCGAAACTTGGTTGTACGCAGACATAAGTTCGAATACCTTGTTCCCTCCGCATTACGAGGTTTTCCTACATGCCCGTGGCCCTCTGCGCGGTAAACACCGGGGAGGTGTTGTGCTTGTTTCCCTACATTGCTCTATTAGGTGTAAACGCCGCCTCAACCTTGAAGTAAATTGTGACTATATTTGGTTAGAGGTGTTTTGTGCCTGGGCTTAAGGCCTCTTAGAGCATACTTACTACATTTCACCTGAGACACATGCCACTGAGTTTCAAAGTATCCTAAATACAATCGAAACTACTGTAATATCTCCGAGTGATCACCATTTCCTCGACACTCAAGAACTTTAATGCACCGGGAATTTCATGAGAGAATCCACTCGTCCCGTTGTAGTCAGAGAGTCGTGGGATTGAAACGGGGCGCCGCCTAACTATTTCTTTTTATAGTGGGCTGTGCTGACGTCAGCCCAAACGTTGACGGGGCCGAAAAGACCCCCATTCGCAGTAGAGTGCGGACTGCGGACGACAACGACAACAAAGGAGGGAGAGACACCACCCCGAGCATAACATGCTTCGCATCTAAAATCGAAAGCAAATGCTATTTTTCGCGTTCGTTTGCTGCCTAACTCAAACGAGCTTTGGGGAGGAAAAACCGAGCGCACGAGCAAGCTAAGATACCAAGGCAAGAAAGGTGGCAGAATGAGCTTTGTCAACTGCAACCTCTTTGTAAATGGCTGGTTAAGCGCGATAGGTAGAGTTTCATTGCTGCGCTTGAGGCTGATTCACCACGCAGTGCCAACGCTTTCTGGGGCCACGTCCATTAACAAACCTCCAAAAATTCATCTGGAAACATTGCTCGTTTCGGTGAACAGGAAAGCATATCGGACGCTTCCAATGGCTTTGCGCAATGATTCCGTTCGGCCTACGACAAGAAAAGTGCTGCTTGCCCCTCTCAATGGACTGTAGGTTACAATAAGTGCTGAAAAGTGTTGGTTTCTGAAAGCTCCGTTTCAAATGCTCATAAACAATAACCATCGCCATTTTCGTACGCCACTGAAGGAATTATTTTGGCTGCATTGAAAGTGTTTGGTGAAATCCTTGTTCCAGTCGTGACGTGTATATTTCAAACGTCTCTCAATACTGGCAAGTTCCCGACTCGTTGGAAGAATGCGAGGGTTCTTCCTGCAGTGAAATCAGGTTCGAAATTGGGCCCCTAGAACTACCGACAGATATCTATTCTATGTGCTGCTTGTAAACTGTTGTAAACTGTTGTAAACTGCTTTTTTGCGGGGCGTTCGACCACCAACAATCTCATCATCTTTATAATGCCTACTTCAGAAGCAGTGCAAGGGAGCGTTTCGGATGTCCACCTTGAGCTACTATTCAAGAAACTGTCTCAGCTTGATGTTCAACTAACCCTGATATCACTTCTATGCAATTATGTATGCGATATATCATGTGGTCGTGCATGTAAATGGGCAGTCTTCTTTTTCCTCTGAGGCCACCAGCGGTGTCTCTAAGGGCTCAGTTCCCGGGACACTTCTCTTTTCATTCCTTATAAAAGATGTCTCACCAGTATTTAATGATTTTATTTTTCCTTTATATGAATATTATATAAAAATACTTCAATCTGTTTCGAACACTACCAGCTGTTAAGATCTTCAGAGAACAATCTAATCTTTTTCGCATTGGTGCTCATGCAGCATACTCCTCATCAACACATTTAAAACTAAGGTAATGACATCCACGAGACAAAGTGACATTTTCTCGAACAACATAAATGGTGAATTACATTCCCTCGTGGAGTTGGTTAATGATCTATGCTTGAATTTCGGCAGTGAAGTGAGCTTCTCATATGTACCCAGGTAATTACTCGTAGAGCTCTTCGATCGCTTCGCGTTGTGTGTTGCGTATCGAAGGAGTTCAAGGAGCCGAATTCACTTCTCAAGCTCTACACAACCATATGTCATCCTCTGCTTGAGTATGCATATGTACTCTGGAATAGCACGTTGAAATCAAACCCTATGCCTATCGGAAGGGTCCAAAAAAGTTTTTATCTATCTTCAAAAATCGCTTAGGCGATAGTTGTAATTACAACCCTGGATCACGATATTTGTTGATGCTATCATGCTTAACATTCAGGCAGAATAAATCTGATATTGTCGATCTCCTTAAAATTACTCACCTCATAGTGCCGTGTGGTTAGCTGCGAAAACATGCTCCTCTTTACATGCCGCAGGAGTTCACCAGGAAACATAAAACCTTGTCTCCGTGTTTTGTGCCCTATGTTCCAACTTGAATCCAAATACCATGGGTACTCAGATTACCTGAATAGATTTATTGATTGCCCCCCTCTGTTTTGAAAACTCTCTATGAATGTGTATAGCCTAACAGCCAACTTTACTTATTCTGTATTTCTTTTTTACTACCCCTGCGTTCATCAAATTGATTGACTTTTATTCTGTGACTGTAGCATAAGCTATCTGTTTGTTCATTTTTTTAATCACTTTTTATTTGTCTCGTTTACTTCAGACGGATATGCCTCACTGTTAAACATTACTTATGTGTCAGAATGGGTGCTTGTGTGTGTGTGTTTGTGCATCTTTTTGTGAAATCATGTATTTTTTTTCGTGTTAACCACTGCTATAACCCTCGTATTTTTCTTCACAAGATATGTACTTCATGTTTCATGTTGTGTTGTTTCCATGCGCCACCAGTTCATGGGTACGTAAATAAATATATGACTGATTGATTGATTGATTGATTGATTGATTGATTGATTGATTGATTGATTGATTGATTGATTGATTGATTGATTGATTGATTGATTGATTGATTGATTGATTGATTGATTGATTGGTTGGTTGATTGATTGATTGATTGATTGATATATTGATTTACTGACTGACTATGAGCATACTCGTGTGACCAGTTTTTTTTTTCATTATTATTTGTATCATAATGATTGCATCGGTGAACATTTACTTTTCGACAAAATTGCATGAGCAGACATTGAGCAGCAATACAATTAATTTGTCCTGCTAGCAGTAAACTACTAAATTTGTCCTCACATATTGGCATTTTCAATGTCATCTTTCGCTTTTTGCATACCTGTTTCGCAAAATATTCAATGCGGCCTCTTCAAACTGATCAAGTGGAATATCATTGCAGCGGCTCACAGATTTATTTTCATAAGGTCTTGTAGCCGCCCGGTGCCATACAGTTACCCCTGCATACATGAGAGAAAAAAAACGAACCAAAGAAGCAAAAATATCGTATTCCAACACGGCATTTTATGATTAGCAACAAAACAAAAAATAAATGCTAAGGACTGATTTTTATGAAAACAGCGCTAATAAAAAAGGACGACAAAAGAAGCAAACAAATTGATGACGAGTTTTGTGGGCATGTCAAAGTTTCAACCATTACTTGTAGTACGTTTTCTCGGAGCACTTAACACCAGGGAAGAAGGAAGAGTCAGACAGGTTTATGACCAGTTCTCTCGACACCACAAACTTTCCGTTTTTATATATATCTAATTTTCTCAGGCAGACGTAGCGAAAACATTGAAAGTTCAGCCCTTCTCTACAATGAAGTTTTTCTCACATTTTTTCCAGAGCGGAGCCAAAGTTGAAGCATAAATTTCAAGGCACGACAAATTTCAGCAGGAAGTGAGCACGTGAAACCTACTTGATGATTTTATTTTTCCTTCTATGAATATTATACAAAAATACTTCAATCTGTTTCGAACATTGCCAGCTGTTAAGCTCTTCAGAGAGCAATCTAGTCCTTTTCGCATTGGTGCTCATGCAGCAAACTCCTCACCAACACATTTAAAACTAAGGTAATGACATACACGAGGCAAACTGACATCTTCTCGAAAACCATAAACAATGAATTACATTCCCGCGTGGAGCTGGTTAATGATCTATGCTTCAATTTCGGCAGTGAAGTGAGCTTCTCATACGTACACAGGTAATTACTCGTAGAGCTCTTCGATCATTGCATCTCCACGTGTGCAAATTAATTGCATCTCTCTCGAGAATAAAGGGTTTTAGCGTTGTAGCGACACATCAAGGAAACATACAATTGACATGTTTTCTAAAGCCCATTCAGGGCATCATTGAAGACAAAAAAAGAAGGGGCAGCAATATTTCAACTGTCAGAAGACCGTTCTTTATTATTCAAGCGCAGCTTTAATGTCCTCATTGATAGAGTCTGTAACGTGAAAACGAGTTCACCGAAAGAAAAAATTCTTCCTCTGGTTGGAAATGAATTTAGGTCCATCAGGAGACCACGCCGGCATCCTTCTGGTTGCTTTATTTCGACATGGCCGAAGCGGTTTTGATTTAAACAGGGCTGCATGGACATAAACAATTTGTCCGAGAATCCCTGCACCCCACCGTCTACGGACGACGCTGATCCAACACGGATAAGCTTCGCATTCATTCAGCGTTGTAAATATAAGAAGGGTCGCTATTTTTTCTTTGTGTATTTTGAGTATTTTTAGCTCACAGCTCTATAGATATGAGTGATGAATAGTTGTTGCCACCTTGAGCTTGATGCGGTATCCCGCAAACGCTGTGGTCCCTGCTGATGAAGTGTTGGGATACTTGAGGAATGTACTGAAATCAACGATCAAATTGCCTTCATGAACAGAATATACAGGAACACAATTTTGTCATCGATTTCAGAAGGTCCCTCAAATATCCAGACACTTCCCATTAAGGCTTTGTTCTAGCGCGTAAATCACATGCGACCAACAAAACGGGCAGCCTGGCAAGCTTCTCTTAACTGAACTCGCCAAAACATGCACTGAACATTTTTGTTTTTCCTCGGTATTTTATTTTGTGTTGTTGTTGTGCAGATACGATGTACGTCGTGCTCAATTGAGTTTGAAGCATTTGTAATATATTCCTGCCTGTTTCATTTCCAGCAACAATTCCGGTTTACTTGAGATCCGGTTCGACAGCCTGGCTTTTGAGGCGAGATGTATAAAATGTGTTTTTGTTTTCGTCAGATCGGTTTCGGGAGGTTGTGTAGTTTTAAATTTTTTTCTTCATTTTAGTTCTGTCAAATATCTTGATATTATACGGAATAAAAGTGACTTTCCTCAGTTGTGATTTTTTGTAGATTTGCTGGGCATTGCACGGTTAGCTCATTTTTTCCGTTTCTTCATTTGTACTTTCAACCTCCTTGCCTGGATTTTAGTGTTTCTTCTTTGTTTTAAAAGGTAATGTATGGGGTGCTATTGTAATCCATTGTAATGTAATGCATGGTATTGTAATTTCGTCATATTTTATGTGTCAAATTATCTTAGTTTTCACTGCTACAATGAATGAATGTGTTAGTTAAGCCAGTTATTCATTTTTGGGGAAATGCAGGCTCTTATACGATCCTGGCTGCTGGGGTTCTCAGCACAGAATGCTACTTAAAAAAAAAGGCCTCTTGCAGCCCCTGCCCCGTAGCTGCCAGTCTTCTCTTTCCCGTCACCTTTCTCGCGGTTCCCCTCCTGTCTTGTCCTCCAACGTAAAAGGCGATGAATGTTTGTGAACTAATTCCAGTTTTGCGGCGTTTTCAATTCTGGCGCGCCCTCGGATGGATCTTTTGTCACGGTGCTCGAGCGGGAACCCTCTTTGTATTTTGTGGCTAAAATTTTGTTTTGAGCGTGGGAGTTTTGTAGTTTGTAATTTCGTAAATTCCGCCTAAGACTATAATTATTTACAAGAAACCTGTTAGTGTAATTTATGTATTTATATTTTGCCTCAAATAAGGCTAGTTTTTTTTGCTGTACTATGTTGACAAGAATGAGCATTGCCACCAGATTTTGTAATTCGGAAATGTTTTTCTTGTATAATTGTTTTGTTTAGGAATTGCCTTGTCTTGACCGGGTAGTTCACACAAAGAACGGACAGACAGACAGACAGACAAACAGACAGAGACAGACAGACAGACAAAGAGGCAGACAGACAGACAGACAGATAGACAGACAGATGGATTGAAAGGCCACAATTGTTGTTTAGCCCAAGGGAGGCCTCTCGGCTTTATAACCTGCAGACAAAACATGCTCGCTTCGTTCACTTTATTTCCCAAAGTCCGATTTCGCTTTCATTAGACCGCTGATCCTGCTTCTGCTAGGTTATGTGGAACAGATCCAGAACAACCCAAGAGATTTGTCTTGCCCGAGAAATTGAAATTCCCGACTTAAATAACAAGCGTCAAAGCTAATGAAAAGCCTCACATAAAGGGCGTTTATAAAGAGCACAAATAAATGAGGTAAAAGTAGATAACTCTAAAAGGTACCTGCTACATGAAGAGGGCATGATCAAAACAATGTTTCAGTCTAGATAAGAAATCCGAGTTGCATGCACACTTTGCGTGCTCATTAGGCCAAGGTCGTAGCCACTGGAGCGGCCAAGGGCATACATCAGAAATGCACTTCGTCTGCATTTTGTATTGTCTGTTCCTGTGGAAACAATGCTTCAAATTGCTCTAAGAAAACGAAAAAGAATATACCTTGCACATTGTAATTATACAAGCAACAAGTATTAGCTGGTATTCGACCCTTAGTATTAATTTTCTTACTTTCGTCCCAAGTGCCTCTGTGAACGTACACGCATCAGACAAGACAGCGCTTATATATTGCCGATCTTCTGATTAGGGGCCTCCGCTATTGATTGTCTGTGTTGGCGCTCCTTTTCTTGTCTGGCCTAGTTACTGAGAATTTTTGGAGCTGGATTTCCCTCAAATAATTTAGGAATGAAGAAATAAACCCTTGTGCTAAAAAAAACGGCTTTAAACGTATTTGCTACACTCATTCTGAACGTGGCTTCTAAAGCACACAGAATATTCAAAAGTGAGAGTGATAAAAAAACAAAAGCCCTTCAGTACAACGGGGGGAGGAAGGTAAAACCGCTGATAAGATGTGGTTAGGAAGTGCCAAGCAGGGAAAGTGGGAAACAAACCTATTTTAAAAAGCAAAACACACCTCCATGTCACTGTACTCATTTCTTTAAATCACTGATGACTGATGTATTATTATGGATGTTAGGCAATCACCTAGTCCTCTCATTTCAGGTTCCATGAACCGCATGCTGCGAATATGCCGAACACAGAGCTTGCAAAACGTTGTTGGAAACAATCACATCGCAGAAGTCTAGTTTTACCAGGCTTATATCGTGATTTTTGTTAACAGGTCTTCCACTACGGTCAGCTGGAAGGAGAAATCTGCAAACCGATATTAAAATTTTGACACGCGTCGCAAAAATTGGCAACCGCAAACTGTGAGATTTTGGCCGCGTGATGTTCTAAAGAAATTTTATTGGGAACACAGCACCGACCTTTTTCCGGACTCTATCAAAGGAATTCGTAACGTGTTTTTATAGCACCCTTATATACTCATACTATTTCTTCTCCCTCTTTTTTTTCTGTTTTATTTTTTCCTTCTCTCTTATTTCTGTTATCAGTGGTGTATCTGGATGTATCGTTTAATAAACTATTACGCTTACTGTCATACTTTACGTATTTACCATGATAATCGGCATCACGCGCAAAGGTATTTTCACTGGTATTCACTGGTACTGTTTGCCTTTTGTTTACTATGCAAATCATAAGAAATTTTTAATATGCTTGATTCCGTGTACATTAAGTTAACTACATGCTTTACTGTGAATTGATACACAAGCCGTATACACCTTCACTCTAAGGCATGTAGGGGGAGTACACCTCTGTCAAAGCTTTGTAGGTTTTTTTTTGTCCGTGCCTCCAAGCATATTTAATGTTAAAGCAAACCAAATCGTATCTTATTGAATTGAAATAATCAGATTGGAGGCTATGACACTTCAACCGGAAGTCACTTCAAATGGTAGCAGCCTATATAAAACTAGCAGAGGGCGCTGCGAGCGGTCGCCGAGTGCGAACGTGTCTCACTTCGGCTCCGTGCAAATGCCGCTTTTTATCGCGGAAGAAATTCGCCCAGCCTTCTGAAAGTGTGAGTACTTTCTCAGTTCAATCGCCGGCACCGCCCGGTGAAAGAATCTTGGAATTCCAACCATTTTTCGGCACTTTACGCCAGTTTTAACGATCGACGTGGCCGAGCGGCAGCTAACCCTAACGGATCGGCGGCTAGGCCTGGCGACGGCTTCGGCCGCCGCGGCGGCGACCACCCCTTGCGCCGGCTCCGCCGAGCGCGGGGACGCGTCTACGATGAAGAACGTGTCGGCGGAAACGCCGGAAGATCTTCAGGCAGCGATAGAAGTGAACGTGTCGGACGAAATTGGTGACTACGTGGGCCGGGATTCCGGCCGCATGACCGTTCGAGTGCGGGGATCGTCGATCGGCGGAGCCGCCTCAACGAGCGGCGAAGAAGAAGAGCACGCGGGCTGGATAGTAGCCACGCGGCGAGGAAGAAAGACCGAAAGGGAGACAACGATTGGGGACGTGTCGTCGGAACACCAACGACAGCAGCTACATCGTCCTCGTTCTCCCGGTAAGCGTCCACAATTGACGCGTACGCAGATCAAGCAGAGAGTCAACATCAAGATGGCGAGAGCGGCGCGCATGCCTAGCCTACCCGCTAACGATCATCGTATTATAGTGCGGCCGCGATGCGGCTTTGCCATCGGGAAACAAGACCTCCTAGAATTTGTGGCGGCCATGGCAGCGTCGGCTCGGATACCGTTAGACGCAACGCTGGAAGATACAGTTTGTCCAAACATCGGACAGAACATCGTAGTCATCAGCACACCGAGCCGAGAAAG
Source organism: Haemaphysalis longicornis (assembly GCF_048455015.1). Lineage (NCBI taxonomy): Eukaryota > Metazoa > Arthropoda > Arachnida > Ixodida > Ixodidae > Haemaphysalis > Haemaphysalis longicornis. The sequence goes on along the minus strand of NW_027526460.1, from coordinate 80,961,506 downwards.
GGCGGACAAGTACGACAAGGTCAGAGCTATCACCTTGAAGGGCACCAAATATGAAGTCTTTGCGTATCGCGCGGCTCCTAACGATACCGTAAAGGGAATCATATACAACATCCCGCTTGCGTACACGCAGGCGGACATCAACGCGTGCCTCATCGGTGAGCGCAACCCAACCATCCTTGCCGCGCACCGAATGGGGGAGACTACGGCGGTCGTGGTGCTCTTTGAAGGACAAGTGGTACCTCAACACATCAAATTTGCCAGCCTCATTGTGAGATGCAAGATATATAAGCAACACAGAGAGGTCTGCCGGCAATGCGGGGAGGTTGGACATCGAAAAGATGTATGCCCCCGGCCGGACAAGAACGTTTGCTTCGCGTGCGGGCAACAGAACCCCCCGGAAGATCACGAAACAGTTTGCAAACCGAGCTGCAAGTTGTGTGGCGGCCCCCACCCGTCGAACACGGGCAGATGCCGTAACAAGTACAAGACCCCCTTCCTCGTCCGACAACGCAAGATGGCGGCGAACGGATCAGAGAAACACAAAGGCCACGTCGGCACGGTCAGTTTTGGCGGGAAAGAGGACTTCCCACAGCTGCAGCGCGTCGAGAAGGAGAACAATGGAGGGACACGCCAGCGCTCGCTCAGCCGCAACAACAGAAGCAAAAGCAGAGAACGAAGCAAAGAGCGGAAACGTAGTCATTCGAATAACCGCATGACGTGGGCGAAAATGGCTGCGCGCAGGAACGCCCCGCCGCCCGGCCACAGCCCACTTGCGGAAGGGGGCCGGCTAAGAGGAATGAGAGATAAATCCACTCTCTCACAGAGAGGAGAAGGAAATAACGAGGTCGCTGCGCTACGAGAAGTGATAGCTCAGTTACAGGAAACGATCAAGGAACAAAAGAAAATAATTGACCAACTCATGAAGATGCAGCCGCCGCCGCAACAATCACAATTGACGTGGCAGCTGGGTAACGTTCCGCGACCCCCCGCCTTCGCACCGGCGGGCGATCGCGATGCAGCGCCATCACAGCCGCCAATCAAGATGAGAAAACGGACCGGCACGGTAGAAGCCGGCAACGAGGAGGGCATGGTGGAAGAGCCGCCCAAGGAGGACACTGGAAACAGCACCGCCGAAATTTTCAACACCGACGAGTGCCGACTCACGCCGGATGATGCGGGGATCAACTACGGTGTCCGCATCCACAAGCTCAGCAAGCTCATGGACAAGCAAGCTGGACAGATCAAAGTACTAGGCGAAAAGATCGTTAACATAGAGCAGACTACGACCAGCATAAAGAGGGACATCGTGGACCTCAAACAATTCATAACTAAACAACTCGGAACCCTCGGCGGGAAACAACATGAGACTACACAGGCATTCAACGATGGCCCGTAAAAAGACCAGTATACGTATTTGGCACTGGAACGCAAATGGACTCCGGTGCCGCAAAGCCCTTCTACAACAGGTCGTTAGCACCATGACGGACCCCCCGGAGGTCATTCTGATACAAGAAACACACATGGAGGATCCCCCTAAACTATTGGGGTACCGCACTCACTTCTCACCCCCAAGTGCTCGTACGCAAGGAAAGGGAGCGGCGCAGGGGGTCTGCACGTTCATACGCAAGGTCATCACTTTCATCCCACTCGATCCGCTGCACAATGGCTCGACGGCGCTCGAAACCTGCGCTACGGAGGTGGTGCTGGGAAAGCGTCAGCGTCACTCCCTCACTCTCGTCAATGTATACAGCAACCCGCAGCACGGGAGCCAGCGATTCAAGACTCTCTTCCAGAGAGTTCAGCAGCTTGTTCCGGGCGCACCTTGTGTCGTGGGAGGTGATTTCAACTCTGCTCACAAGGAACTAGGATATCCACGCACGACAGCCAAGGGAAGGAACCTTCTGGAAGAGGCCGAGGCAGCGGGCTTCACCCTTCATACAGATGCCAAGCAACCCTCAAGAATCGGCACGTCCACAGTGCGCGACACGACCCCGGACCTCATCTTCACGAACGCGCCAAGCGAGGGTCCGGTAAGCTGGAGTAATACTGGTATGAACTTAGGGAGCGATCACTACATAATAGAAATCACGCTGGAACTCGGTGTCGAGGGCGCTAACACTCCCTTGCGCGTGCACAAGCTCACGGATTGGGCAGCCTTCCGCAGGCAAAGCACCTGCACCGTCATTGAAGATATCGAGGAATGGGCACACAACCTAAATAAAGCGGTCCAGGACGCGAGCACGGAGGTCAGAACTGAGGACACCGTTCCTGCAATGGACCCTCATTTGGCCCACATGATCGAAGCGCGAAGGTCCCTTCAGCGTCGATGGAGGAGGAATAGAACAAGTAGGAACTTACGAAAACGTGTTGCGCAACTCGGTCGGGATATAGAGGCGTACAGCCAACAGCTAGCCAGACAGCAATGGCATGCAGTCTGCAAGGAAGCGGATGGGCAGCTTCATGCTAGCCGTACCTGGAAGCTGCTACGGTCTCTCCGAGACGAAACACAAAACAAGTCCTTCCAGAGACACCGGCTCGAGCAGATATTGCACGCAGCGATTAAACAGCACGGGGAGGACGGAGTACGAGACTATCTCAATAACAAGTACCTACCTTCCACGCCTAGCGTCGCCCATCCGGAATATGCAGGGAAGGCAAACCCCGAATTGGACGCCGATATCAGCGAAGGCGAGGTTAGGAGAGCCGTTAGTGAACTCAACTGCAAATCCGCCGCAGGCCCGGATCGAGTGCACAACAAGGCGCTTCGCAACCTGGGCGACGGAGACATTACGGCACTCACGTACTTCTTCAACAAATGTTGGAGCACTGGTCACGTACCGAAGCAGTGGAAGACGGCCCGTACGGTCCTGATCCCCAAACCGGGAAAACCACCTAACATCGACAATCTGCGACCCATATCTCTTACATCGTGTGTGGGCAAGGTCATGGAGCACATCCTAAACAACAGATGGCAACGCTACATGGAAGAGAACGGCATCTATCCTCCAACCATGATCGGCTTCCGTAATAAGCTAAGCACCCAAGATGCCATGCTTCTCATACAAAGTGACCTGCTGGACCAGCCCAGCGTCACTGATTGCCGAGCGATTTTAGGATTAGATGTCAAGAGCGCTTTCGATAACGTCCGGCACGCGGCCATATTGGCACAAGCTCAGCGCGTCGGCCTCGGGAAGCGCTCTTACGAATACATACGAGCCTTTCTCACGGGCAGAACGGCGCAGCTCCAAGCGGGCCAGATCCAGTTCGAGGAACGATTGATGGGAGGCCAGGGAACACCACAGGGTGCGGTCATCTCCCCTTTCCTGTTTAACCTGGTCATGATCCCGGTTGCCAACAGCCTGGCCGATCTCCCCTCCGTGCATCATACCATCTATGCAGACGACGTGACCCTCTGGGTAAAAGGAGGAGCCACGGGGCACATACAGGAACAGCTGCAAGAAGCCATAGATCGAATAGAACCGCAACTGCAAGGGGCAGGACTGCAATGTTCCCCGCAAAAATCCGAATTACTGGTCTTACCCCCCGCCGGGCACTGGAGGAAGAGCGCCGAGGCAGAGGCCGCCGAAATCGTCCTGCACACCGGTGATAACGGCACCATCCCCCACGTGGCCAGCATCCGCGTTCTGGGCATGCACATCAACCGGGGCAGTGGAAACGCGATGGCAGTAGACCGACTCATCACAAAGATAGGAGTGGCCACGCGCCTAGTCAAGCAGGTGGCCACGAGGAAACAGGGAATGCGGGAGGCGAGCCTCCTGCGACTGGCGAAATCCTTTGTGGTCAGCCATGTAGCCTACATTGGAGCTTTTCACAAATGGTTCCGACATGAGAAGGACAAGATCGATGCGGCCATTCGCAAGGCCTACAAAGCCATCCTTGGCCTCCTACCTAGCACCAGTAACGTGGCACTGGCTGGCTTGGGAATGCACAACACCCTTGAAGAAATAGGGGAGGCGCAACGCATCTCGCAAATAGTCCGGCTTGGCACCACGCAAGCGGGCAGGGAGATACTCCACAGGGCGGGTCTGACGTCGCCGGTGGACCCCCTGACTGAAGAGAAAGACCAAAGGATACACGCGGGCAAGAAGCATCTACTTGCGCAGCAACTAGTCGTGCCTCCACTTCCCCGCAACGTGCAGCCGGGGCTGGACGAGGGACGTCGTAGAGCACGAGCAAATGCGTTAGCGCACATGTATGAAAACGATGGCTCGGCATATTACGTCGACGCAGCCGAACATCAACACAAGACCGGGGTCTTTGCACTCTCGGTAATACGAGCACGCGATGGTCAGTGTGTAACGGCCGGCAGTGTCCGGACCCGTACGGCCGTGCAAGCTGAAGAAGCTGCCATAGCGCTTGCGTTGACCTGTCAACCCGGTCAAACCATCACGATACTGAGCGACTCCCTCTCTGCTGTCCACAGATACAGCAGAGATGCGATAAGCAGCGTCGCGTGGAAACTGGCACCCACAAACAGAATGGCTCGAGCATACCTCAGATGGTTCCCGGCGCACATGGGAAACTTATCGAAGGGGACCCCCAACCGCAATGAGGAGGCGGACAAAGTTGCACGAGAGCTCGCACACCGTGTAGCGACTGCCGAACCTCTTACGTCGCGGGCGGAGGGAAATGAGACTGACTGCGACAGCTCCAATGAAAGGCACCCAATCCTGAACTATGGAGACGTACTCGCCTGGCATCGGGAGCAACGGAGGAAGACAGTGCAGTCACACCCACTCCTCACCCGTACCGAAGGAGTGCTTTATCGTCAACTACAGACAAACACAGTGATTACGCCGGCGTTGGCGCGTTATGTGTGTCCAGGATACTACGCAAGTGACACGTGCTGTGTGTGTGAACTGGTGCTAGCAGACTTACCACACGTAATGTGGGGATGTGTAGAACACGAAACTCAGGGGTACCCGCGGGTGCTCCCCCCGAATGTGCAGTGCGCGCTCAACTCTACGGACCTCAGTGCGCAACGGACGGTGATCCAGCAGCTGGAGCTAGCCCTGGCTAGACAGAAACGAGGCGGATCGGGCAGTCACCAAGGTGGTGGCTGTAATGCCCCTCACGCCCGGTCTCCCCAGGCACATTAGTCATCCAGCCCGGTCCTTTCGGGGACTCCACGGACGGGGCGGAGTCCTGCGTGACGCACCCCCCGGTGCCGGATTTCACCGAATAAAGGTCTTTATCTCTCTCTCTAAAACTAGCACACAGAGGACTGAGGTCAATCCTCCACATTTCGAGGAACGTGGCTGTTTAACACCTTTTAATAGGTGTAATGGGTAGCATGGGTATGCCGCATTCGTAGGCTACAATAAGTAACCTCCCTTATTTTTTCTTGTTTCACAGCGATGCGGTTCCCTGCTTTGAGTTTTATTATGTGGAATTTATTTGCAGTCTCCCCATTCCGGTCTCCATGCCAATCGTGACGTAGTCTTCCAAACGTATCGTTTCGGATCGTCGTAGCGAACGCATCGAATATCTAAGTCACTCAGAGTAGTCGCAGTGCTTGCCAGTGACACAAGATACTGCAATTTTAAGGTTTCGCTTGTATGCTAAGCACATCAGTTTTCATTAGATATCGGGTTATCTGCAACCTTCCTGGAGCAAAACTTGTACTGCATCATGAGTGTCAGTGAACGTAACTGAAGTTTGTAAATTACCCTGAATGATATATTCTACAGCCATAACAAGGCTATGCACTTTAGCATTAAATATGGAGGTGGCTTTACACACAGGCGTCGACACGTAAACGTTGGGATGATGTGACAGGCGTGTTCAGTCAATTTTTTAATTTCTACCATAATCTTATACATAGCCCGTCTTGCACAGAGAAAAAGTTATTTGGAGTTTGTTTTACTAAGAAAGTATATTCTACCCATTGAAAATTTCCAACGCCATCTTTGGTGGCAAGCGCATTGGAAGTGTCGCGCGAAATTCGAAACGCCGATGGCTGTGAACTGTATTTGCAGGATTTTTCTGTAGATATTTGCAATGCTGTAAAATGAGCTTGTATAGTTATTTCTTACTTCCAAGGTAAAATTTTAATATAAATTACAAATTTGACACCTTTTTTAAAAATTGCCACAATATCAGGCCTTGTTTCTCTCAATCTAGACTAGTTACAGCGTTCAATTTTCAGATTATTGTTTCTCCATAAATTCTTTCATTCTTCGGGCCAACTTTGATTTATGTAGAGAAAGTGGCTCACTAAGAAAAATGCGCTGCATTGCAGGTCAGTTGCGCATTCCGGTCTACTTTTATAACCAATATACAAAAAAGTCCTTGTCCGATTTTTATCAAGCTTTCGTAAATAAAGCGGAAGTTGTCTTCTATCACAGCCAAAAGAAATATGTTGCGCTATTTCTGTACGGGTACAGTTATAGGGCACTAAATATTACCTTGTAGTTGCATGCGGGGGATATGGTAGAGTGGACATTAATATCTTTCTGGCTGTATCCTGAGGCAATAAATGTCTTGTACAGCTAAAAATTATTGAAACATAAAATAGGGGCGACCATGCGTTCTTAAATTTAACCGCGAATAAAGTACGCGGCATTTTAACACGTTGTAGAAATGCTTTTTAGGTGTATTCCTCAAGCCAGCGCACTCAGTTTTTCTGGATGTATCACTTACTGCACTTCTCGCTGTTTTTGTGTGTGTCCCGTGTAGATAAAATCAGATTAATAAGACTGTTTGAATTACCTGCATACCTTCGGGAAGAGACTACAGAATTTTGGACTTGCGCCAATACAGTCCAGCTTGAGAATATCGACAATGGGACTAGTTGTGAATGGGTCTTGAACATCTGCAGACTTGACATGGACACAAGATCAAAAGGCAGAAGAAAGCGCTGTCATCTCTCCGGTTTCTTCTTGCATTCTTGTCGAGTGTCAATACTTCAAGATGGTCAAGTCCAGCTTGAAGCGTCGGGGAGAGTTTTTTTCCGGCGGAAACTGACAAGTACTGAAAGGCAGCGGCTGTTTACCCACTTCGTTTCACACAGATATGACCCTCCTGTTTCCTGGAAGGCAACCAATAAAATAAGACATAGCCACAATTAAGTGGAGTGATAGATAACAGAAGAGATATCCGAAAAGTTTTTGTTTCTGATAACCGTTTCTGTATGATCATTGCCTGCGGCTATTCAGGCAAGTCCACTCCTCTTGGGGTTCTAGGGCCTGTATAGTGAAAAGTGCTTGTTTCTTACCGATGATTTATATCGCTAAACAACAAAAAAATTTTCACGAAACCTCTACAGCGTGAGACATCTGCACACTGTCGTGAAGAAGAGGGGCCCATCTTAATGAAGCCGCCACTACCAAGGTACGGATTTCATGTGCCGCTTCAAGGAACCGACTGTAGGTTTTTCATACGTGTTAGACGCTGAATATTTGTTTGCGCCTGGGCACTAAGCTGTGGGAAATCTGAATAGGTATATTAATAATTCAGAAATGTCAATTCAAAGCTACCAGTAGACGCATTGTTTATAGAGTAGTACGTGCGCCAGGCGAGAAAAAGAGAACATTTTAAGTGTTCTGTTAAAAAATTACCTTATCGAGTCTGATTGCAGTGTATGGCACAGCTACTAAAGCTCCAGTATGAGCAAAACAACGGCCGACGAACTTGAAGTGTGCATCTGATGCTTGAAACTCGCATAAAAGCGCTGTCACCTTCTAAGAGTGCACAGCCTTGTCTGTGCAAAGTACGCTTGCAATAGCGTCTTGGGTGTAGGGAGCTCACTCAAAGTTGTCGTGGACTCGAGGTTGCAGAGAAGACACAGTTGTATAGGTACCGGTAGCGGAAACTACAGTTGGAAGGAAAACTGACTTCCTGATGTGGCAAAGAAAATATCTATATTGCGAAAACAAGAATCCATTGCCATGTCGGTTAATTCAGCTAATTTTTTTACCGCTTGTTGCCAAATACAGTTATCAGAATAACCATTTGATTTCAGCGGTGTTAAAAAGGCTATGTATAGAATTGCATTGTTACGCATGCCCAGACCAAGCCACTAATCACCCATTTGAGAGCCTTAGGTTTTACATAATATTCGAAAACTGTGCACTTTATTCGCTATTAATTTTTAGTAGGCGAGGTCACCTCCATGTCGTGATGTTTTAGCTGTAACGGCCATTTCTCTCCTTACTTTGCAGTCAACCGTTTGACACAGACCACACTGGTATATCTCTACAACACAAGGTTATATTTAGTGCTCTATAGCTACAAAACCACAAACCGTTTACAGCAATGTTTAAGTCTGTGTTAGACTTTGGCTTCAATTTGAGAAAGTGGGAAAAAAAATCGAAGATGGCTTTTTTTACATCGATGTTCAACATAGGCCAAAATTTAGAACTGACCAGCAGGTGGAAATGCAGCAAATGTTCTCAATGAATCATGCTTTTTAAATAAGATAAAACTGTCCCACAGCTTGGATAACCATAGACGAATAACACCTAAAAAATTTAGCTTATTTGCTTCGCTTGACGCAGAGAAACGGCGCCGAACATTTCGGCCGTAAGGGTATACGAAAATTTGTGTCAAAATAAAGACGTGGACCGAATACACCTGTCCCATCTCTGGTGACGACACCCCGATCATATTTCCCTGCTTTAAAGCTGGCACCACAAAAGTTTGGAAACTGCCTTGCACGCCAGATTTTGTTAAACAAGAGTGAAAGCTCTTAAAGCATGTCACCGTGCACGAGCATTTCCGTGCTATATGTATTTCGGTCTTGTCCGGGTGCAGATTTCAGGCAAGTGCTTCGGGAAACTTTCAGCTCCTGCATTGTGAAGGGGTACCTACACCCTACGTCAGACTGCGTTTTGTCACGTTTTATTTTCCCTCTGATGATTTCTGTTGCGAAAATTAGTTGAGTAACGAGCTGAACATCACTCATATTCAAACTTGTCAAATAGTGCATTCCTTAACTCAGCTCACGAGGGGCTGTGTAACAATGTTGCTTTCTGGAGGCTTTATTTGTAATTCTTTCCATGTATCCTTTTATGTTGTGATAGATCACACAAAAGCACTTCTAAAATATCATAGTTCGGTCACCGATTCCCATTTTACCAATTAAAAGGTAACCCGCATTCGGACGTTGCGCAGGTATGCAAGACACCATGTGGGGACCCTTGTTTCCCTACGCCTCGCCTGCACATGTTTTCGCGAGCTGGTAGATGCCATTTTGGGCAGCCGGCGCGTCACGTAGGTAGTGTCCTCTTCATGACCCCGCGCGACGCGCCGAACCAGCTCGCTGTGAACGTGTGCGTGAGGGCGCGAGGAAAGGAGGACCAGTTTGTCACCTTCCTTGGCGCCACTGTCATGCGAAGAATTCGCAAGGACAAAAACAAACGCCGGTTAAAGAAGACGACGAAAAGAAACTACGAAGCAGACGACACGCGCAAGATGCTCCGCCAAGTTGATTGACACCAGCTACGGCGCCGAGTGCTCGCGACCATGGCACGAGCTCGCGCCGGCCACCAGACAATCGGGAGCGGCCAGCGACAGTGACCGGCGGGCAGAGGCGATCCCGAGAGAAGACGGAACACAGAGAAGAGAGACTGAAGTGTGGACCGTGACGGGGCTGCGCGGCGGTCTGGCGACCGGACCCGTGCCGTGCCCCAGGAGGTCCTCCACCAGGACAACCTTCAAGACATCTTCTCCACAAGCAAGTCATCGCGCCGGGCATAGGTGACGACAGCGGCGCTTCCAGAGAGCTGCGTTCCCCACGACGGTGACGGGATCTCGGAGCGCGCTGTACTACCGCGGCCACGACACACTACCTGGACATCTCAAGGCTACTTCAACCGGTGTCGGTAATCACTACGTACCGTGTCTAATTCCTTAGTTCCCGGACTGTGACTCTTCTGCTATTTGAACTAATTCCCGTTTTCTATACCGCGTCCTCGCAGCCCCGTGTTGCACTTTCGTTTGTATCTGTTCATTGTGTGCATTTTGTTGTGCTTTAAGGGTATACAAATATAGTCTCGTCTAAAGAGTTTCTTCTCTAATTTATTGTTGTCACTCGAACCTGACAATAATTGCCGTCCACGGCAGCACGAGGCTAGTTCGTTTGGCATACCCCTAAAAAACAAACTCGTAATGGACTCGGCAGAGTTACATGAACTAGGGAAGAGGTTAGGCTTTTGCGGCAACGAGCATAAACAGTGGGTGCTCGAGGAGCAAAATAGCTGACTCGAGGAAACAGTTCTAGAGCTCAAGGGGGCCAAAGAGCTAGCCGAGATAGAAAAAGAGATTGCCGCAAAACATAAGGAAACTTTGAAGCTGCGGCAACGACTCGCGGAGGTTGAGGCTACGCGAAGTGAGGCCTGTAAGTCTAAGGATGGCGGGAAAAGCTTCCATAGAGTACAGGATTTCTCGCCCCCGCGCTCTCGTGCAGGCCACCCTCTTACCCCTTTTGAAGAATCTGGGGATGTCGATGAACCGTGCGAGCATAACGCGAGCACGGAACAGCAGGTGCATCTTCAATCAGAGGATGATCAAAAAACTTCACTTAAAGCTCTTGTGGCAGCATCCCACTTGACCGTTTGCGGGTCTGCTGAGCCCAAGATTAACAAGAGCCGCAAATGGGGCCTCCATGATATTTTGTCTGATAAGGACCGTCCGGTATTGGAAAAGACCCCGACCTCAGACAGAGATGCTGAATTAACCAAGACTTCAGTTTAAAGAGACCAAGTAGCGCCGAGAATAAAGCACCCTCCTTGTAAGCTAAGAAGGCACTACTGTAGTCGGACTAAGAGGGCAGTTTCAAAAGCCGCCAGGCAAAGCAGACAGAGCACCTCAAAAAGAACTATGTCAGAACTCACCAGTAGCCTACGAAATCAAAAATCTACCGAAAGGTTTGTTTCCGTGCGCGTGCCATGGTCACAGTTAGTCCGAGAGCTCGGATCAGCGTGGGTACCTTGCGACTTAAGGGGAAAGCCTCATCGCTACGCTACTCGACGTGTGTACGAAAGAGGTAGGGAATGGCACCGCAGCCACTGTCGAAAAAGGCACGAACCACCTGCCGGTTTGCATTTACGGTTGACGTCTGGTCCGAAATCTCACTTGAATGTCATGTGTAAAGATGGTTGGTGTTTTGACTCATTATGTACTCCGATCAGTGTATGTTTAACGCGTGTTTTCTCTTGGGGACATTTCAAGTGCATTTGTGAGGACTAGAGCCTGTGTGCATGGCGTGGTAGGACAGCAAAAAGACATTTTTCGTGAAAAAATGCGTGAGTGGGGGGACATGTCATGCGAAGAATTCGCAATGACAAAAACAAACGCCGGTTAAAGAAGACGACGAAAAGAAACTACGAAGCAGACGACACGCGCAAGATGCTCCGCCAAGTTGATTGACACCAGCTACAGCGCCGAGTGCTCGCGACCATGGCACGAGCTCGCGCCGGCCACCAGCCAATCGGGAGCGGCCAGCGACAGTGACCGGCGGGCAGAGGCGATCCCGAGAGAAGACGGAACACAGAGAAGAGAAACTAAAGTGTGAAGCGTGACCGGGCTACGCGGCGGTCGGGCGACCGGACCCGTGCCGTGACCCAGTAGGTCCTCCACCAGGACAACCTTCAAGACATCTTTTTTTTGTTTGGTAAGCCACGTGTTAGAGATTTTGGCAAACGTTGAAGATCCTCAGGTGGTCATGATTAATACTGTGCACTCCACTGCGGCGCGTCTCATCGCTTGCGTGGCGCCAGCACGTTAAACCCAACACTTATTCAATCAATTTTGCTCAATGAGCACACCCCTTATGAAAGAAGGTTTTGAAGACGTCCTCGAACATCATTGCGTGCATATCCGCACGGATGGTTATGGCCATTAAAATCGTCAACCACTTGATAGGGCAATCGTATCTCGTCAAATATTGTTTGAAACTCGGTACTGTGGAGGTTGCGGTCTGTTGACATGAGCATTAGGCATAAAGTTAATAGTTCATTGAACATGATGACTTGTGGGCAAACGGCTCCTAGGTTTGCCTGGAGGGCCCCATACTGGCATGTAACTGGCATGTAACTGACGCTTCAGACAACAGTAATACTCTCCCAGAAGCCTGAATGCAACTGTCCAGTATTTTTTGAATGCAGATTACTGATAGAGAAAGTTTGGTTCGGCGTTAGTCGTGTTCATTGGAGACACAAGATGCTTTTTTGGTTTTCTAACAGAAATTCATATATGGTGTCTATTCTTCGTAAAAGGCCTTTGTAACATTATGAGACTACATAATCAGTTACCATCAGCTTACTTTAAAACTAGCGCTGACGTTTCGCTGTTGTGCCATCTTCACAGGACCATGATCCCTTCCCAATAGGCATGACCCTAGCTGGTATTAGATTCGTGCGTTCAAGAGAGGCACCTCAGAATATCGGCGTTCCGCGCATGGGAGCGCTCGGGGTTTTCTCGTTCGCTTCTTACGAGGCCTCCCCAGCAGGGCTACGCTTTCTGTTTGATGCAGCATGCCTCTCAGCCAAGGATGGCAAAACAGTGGCGGCTAGGGCCGTAGAGTTCCTGCAGCCGGCGGAAGGGAAGGGGCTCCTGGTGACCCTTGAGGTCTCGCTGTGGGGGCAGGGTCCCAAAGGGAAATCTACACGAAAATGGTAATGCCCCCTTCTACACCACACCGGCAATGTCTGTGCGCATTAGGAACAGTATTTGACGTGCTTCCCGAAATATAACGTTCTCACTATACACCTGAGCAAATATCTTTTTCTTTTTACATTCGGAGAAACAGTGCGATTGAGCGGCATGTTGCATTACACAGTTTCAACAATGAAGTCGATATTTACACCTGTCGGATGTCTGGTCAAATGGGGCTCACTTTGATCCGTGGTATATTTTCTTAGCAGCTTAAAAGCCTTGGCCTAAATATTTGGCAGTTAAAGCCCCGGCTAGGCTATAAGGAACATACAAGGATTTGCAGATAGCCTGCCTCGACAGACTTCGACAATAAGTTTGCGAAATCGTGAGGATTACACAAAGTCTTCACCAGAGATCAAGAAAGCTTAGATTGCGAATTAGATGACTGTGAGGTACACGGTCGAATGCTTTGGCGAAGTCAATGGAGACAGCATCTACCTAAAGGTTATTATCTATGAATCGGAGCAAGTCATGGCTAAATTCGGCGAGCTGCGTATCACAAGAATAATGTTTGCGGAAACCATGTTGGTACGCATAGAAGTAATTGATTCGAGGTGGTTCATGATACTAGAGGATCGAAGAACTTTCGAAGAAATGCATGTCAAAGAGTTTGGACGGTAATTAGCAGGAATTTACGTTTTGTCTGACTTGAAAACTGGTGATATCTGGGATTTTTTCCAAACGTCCAGAACTGTGCCTCTTTGAATACATTGTGTAAATATTAGAGAGTCTAGAGGGCTAGAATATGCAAGAGCTTTTTTAAGAGCTTTGGCAGTAAGGTCGTCAGGGCCAGCGGAGGACGCTGCTTTAAGGTTCCGAATTAGATTAGAAATTCCGCCAAGGGTAATTTCGAAAGTGGGTAAAGCAGGAGATTAATCGAGCGGAGGGGGTGAGAAGGAAGCTGTGTCAATCGCGGAAGTAAATGTTGATGCAAAGTAGTCCTTCAAAACGGATTCGATGTCTTCACTATAATTGGCTTGCCCTCGGAGTCGACGAGATCGCTTCGGGTGGTCCTTGCTTCAGGGGAAAGAAATCGCCAAAACTTGTCGGGGTTATACTTTAAAATTGATAGTAAATGCAAAGAGGAAAATATTTTTTTGGCTTTACCCTATTTTTTATTATACTGGTATTCACACTGGCTATTTTTTCCCGAGCATATCAGTGTTCTGTAATTTCGCGGATCGGTACAGGCGCTTTTTTCCGTTGAGTAGAGATTTTAGGCGTTTAGTAAACCACTGATTTTGTGAATCAGGTTGAACAAAAATTGCTGGAATGAATTGATTTTTGAGTCTTATAAGTTTGTTCGTAAATATTTCCCAGTTAGCTTTTACGCTGCGGTTTTAGTAGGTATGGAGGAAGTTTTCATAAAATAGGGCTTGATCACGATTTATGGCGTCCGAGTTGCCTCTTTTGTAATCGGTGATCTTTTCTTATTTTCAGGCAATTCTTTTGTTATAGGAAGGATAGGCAACTGTCAAAAAACTGTGATCACTGAAACCAGGGGATGGATTTACGTTAGATACGTCATCAGGGTTCGTGGTAAGTTAAAGGTCGAGCGTGTGATTGCCTCTAGTGGGACATGAAGTGACTTGATGCAAGTTAAAATCAAGTGACAGCTGAATGAATTTTTTGACTCATTCGTTGAGGAAGTAGATGGAGTGAAAGTAGAGGCCAGCTAACTGAAGGATAATAAAATGACCGAACAAAGGAAGAGGTGCATCGGGAGTTTTTTCTTTGACGGTAGTCAGGGCGCGCATGAGCAAGGAACAGAACCACGTGTGGCTACCGGGAGGCTGACAGCAGATACCAAATGCAGTGGACATATTGCGATGCCGCACACATACTCGAACAAGTTAACGGCAGTCGTCGCAAGATATATAAGACGAAAGTAGGGTCTTGCTTACTGCAATAAGTACCCAGCCACCCCTTCGGTCCCACCGGTCCCGCCGATATATCGTGAAGTTCAGATGATTCGGGAGTACTTCACTATCACCAATGTCAGGGTCTAGCCAAGTTTCAGTAGAAGAGTACAACGTCAGCATCTTCCTCTTCGATTAGGCTGTGGAGATGCTCACTTTTAGGAATTTTTCTGCGACAATTTGTTGAGGCCACGTTATAAGTTTGGTATGACAGAGGGCGAGAGAGGATAATATAGGCGAAGGAGAGCCAGGCAGGGGATGTCAATGTGTGGTAGTGGATACTTTTGTAAATATTTCAGTATCGGTCGGCTCAGCTGGAGTCTCATGGGTGCACTTTACAATGCTATCGAAAACCTAATCATAGGAAAAACAGCGTTTTCCAACCAGAAGCCTGTAAAGTTTTAGTTTAGAAGCACAATTTGCGGGATGGATGTACTTGAGTAGCTTAGAGCGAGCCAGGCCAGTTGCAGCAACGAAATCTTCTCTAATGGCGTAGTTAGTACCTTTCAACTTAGGTCCAGAAGAAAGAATGCAATCTTTTGCCTTAAAGTTAGCAAATTTAACCATAATGAGTCGGTTTTTCTCGGCGGAAAAGGTACAGATGCGGTTGGCTCGCTCAATGTT
The DNA here is from genome assembly GCF_048455015.1 of Haemaphysalis longicornis. Lineage (NCBI taxonomy): Eukaryota > Metazoa > Arthropoda > Arachnida > Ixodida > Ixodidae > Haemaphysalis > Haemaphysalis longicornis. The sequence continues at coordinate 80,946,285 of NW_027526460.1, read as the reverse complement.
TTTAAAAGCAGCGGAAAGGTGAACAGGGTCAAACAAGGTTTTTAACCTTTTCTTCAGGTTGTTGCCATGTTTCTTTAGGATCGTCATCGATACCAATAAAAATAAGGTTGTTCCTGAGCATGTGGTTGCTAACATCGATGTTAGCAGCCGTTAGCGTGGCAAAGTCGTGCTTTAGCTGGCCTGTTTCAGCATGCATCGAAGTATTAGCTGTACACGCCTGTTTTGTTTCAACTGCTGTCTTGCGTTGTCCGAACGAGAATACAAGATTAGAATGGAGGTCACATACTTCTTCAAGCTTGCTTAACTCCGTGCGTAGTTGAAATAGACTGTTCTGAAGCAGCCTAATGGCGTCCAAAGTAGTTGGGACGGGTTTAGCTGGTCCTGGATTTAGTTCAACGTCACCGGAAAGCAATAATATCAGATCGGACAGTAAAACACAAGCAATCGTTTTTCAGCCCAAGCTGAAGTTTGCAACGTGCTGAAGATTGATGGGGCAGAAGAACAACAGCAGAAAACGGTCACTTGAGCGATACTGTTTAGAATGGTCAATGTAACTAAGCTGGAAGTTTAATAGTGCAGTGAACATCTTGTGGCATTCGGTGTTGCACCCAAACCGGGTGTCGTGGCTTGCTGGTATATTTAGCGCTCTGTCTGGGCCATGTGAGGGGTGATGAAGAGGAAGGCGAGTGTGACCAGATAAAGCAAGATCCATTCAAATCAGGATTTCCTGGTCGGTTCCGTGGTACAAAGGGAATTTTGGCGTTGCGAGACGGGAGCTTAAGGGCTGGTCCGGGTGTCCATTGAGGGCTTGGAGTCGGGGCGGTGCTGGTTGGAAGCCAGGATACAACGAGCTGAAAATGCAATAGTGCAGTGAACATCTTGTGGAACACGGTGTTATGTAACAATTAGTAGGAAACTGTTCTCAAGCTAACAGAAGAAAAGCTGAGCAGCAAATTGGGCCTCGGCGTAGGTCAACGTGCTACGGCGGGTCCAGAGGATGCGAACAGGGTACGGGAACAGTTGTAGCATCCGGGCACATCTCCGGTAGTGCCCAATGTGCTGTATACCCACCGTATCTCGTGAGTAGCTTGTGTTGAATCGGTGTAGATGGTTAGGCTGGGTGGTGGGGCCACACAATGACGAGGGCACAGGGCACACAAGCCCTCACGAATGACAACCAGCTCTGCCAACATCAATGGAAGTGGTGCCTTCATAACAAAAAAAATTCGCGAGCTCAACTTTGGAATCATACGAAGTGTTTACACAAGGAGTGATTTAAGGCTCAAAGTGGAAATGAAAAATAGGCAGCCCTATTTGTCTCGCGTCAATCAGATGAAATGTATTCACTATCCACGTGGTCAGGTGAACATTCTGAGGGTTCACTGTGAAAATTGGGAACAGTCTTCATTCAAAGATAGTTTTTGTTCGCGACATCCCTTTTTTACTGACGATGATGCCATGCAACCTTCTACACGGGTGCTTCACAAATACCCCCTTCCCCGACGCGCACTTCATTTTAGGTCAAGTAAAGCAAGAAGGATAGTCGGGAATGTGCAAATACAAACTTTTTAATAGTCGTATACCTTCCATTACTATACAACGCGCACATATCGCCACCTTTGTGTGTATAGACACACGCACACTCACAGAGGCGCTTAGAACAAGGGAAATATTTTAAAAATGAAAATGATATATCTCCTTTTCTGTGCAGAAACACACACACAGAGGCACGCACAAAGGCAGTAAAGGTCAGTTTTTAATAGTTTTAGTAGAGAAATGGGCCATGCATACCGCGATCAGGCAACAGAATTCTTTTTTTTTTCGTCGAAAGCATCCTCACGTCTCCATGGTTCTCATGTTGCCGCAACCTATGAACGACTGCCTAGAAATTGGGTACTAAACTGCCCGGTGCAGAGCTTTTGCCCTTATCTCTATGACGCCGTGCCACGATCACCAGAATCTTTCTTGGACATAAAAATGACCCCCTCTCCACAATGTCGCTTACACAGGATTTTCGCGTTCGACGTGCTGATCATAACGCCGACACGGTCAAAACGAATCGCGAGCTACAGAGTCATGCTGGAACGTCTGACGTATCTTGAGTGATGCCACAGTGCGCTGTCTGCTCTAAATCATCCAAAATGCTTCACAAGCGACCACTTACTGAGCAATACCAAGCATACCACTCTATTTTGGTTCTGGTTCTAACAGCTGCTTTCTACAATGTGAAACACACGGCCATCCTAATGAAGCTTAACAGCCTGAATTCCGGAGTCAAGACGTACTAGTATGTTAAGTCTTTCACAGATCGCAAAGCCATACGTAAAGTACGGGACCGCGCGACGGACCCCTTTCCAAAAGGGGGATGTGGAACCCTTCGGGTGGCGATACTGTTCCTCCTCCTCTTTAATATTGCTCTCGTTTGACTCCAGTGACCTTAGTACAGTGACCTTATCCCTGCCGCAGAAAATTAACTCCATGAACTGGTTTGAATTTCGAGCTACCTATATGTATTGAGGGAGAACACTATGACGGTCTGGCCAATGCCGATCAATAATAGTAAGGCATGGAAGGTGACAGCGTGTTAGAATGGGAATAGAACAGGGCAATAGACAGTGCGCAGAAGAACCATCCCTTTAAAGGAATCAACCTCCGGTGGAAGTAATACATTCAAGGCAGCGGGAGATGTTTAAGCGTCGACGAAGCGAGGCTTGTGTCGCCTTTCGCTGGGACGCAATGATGAGGAATTGTGAAAATCCATACGCAATACAGCTACATTGTTCCAACCTATCCGTGTCAGGCATATTGGATTGTGGCACTGCATAACCCCCCTCGCCGATTATTACGAAGATGCTTCTCGTGGATTCCGTCAGTTTCATAGATTACTGGATTATTTTTAAAAATCAATCGGGGCGTATCGTTGCTTTTTTGCAGATGTGTGTACAATAACGCCACAACATGCCTTCTTTTTTACGTAGTTGGAGAGTGCACCTAGCTTTAGGAGATTCATGCAATCAAGGCACTCGGTGGTCAGATTTATGACTGCCCACTATCGTGCCGTCAAATCAGAGAGCTACGTACTCGCGTTTGAACAGTGGAGTCCTCTGTCAAGGCAGAGGGGCAGCAGCACATTACCTTAACTTACTTACAGACTTGGTTCAAGGATTTGAAGCTATTTTTCATCCAGGGCTTGGCCTAGCGCAGGTTTTTGGGCACCGTGCCAAAACGCGATCGACAGTACTACAATTTGCATCGAAACTCAGGCGCATTCCGCTTTCACTCGTGCCACGAGTTTCCGAAGAACTTCGCCACTTGGAACAAGTAGACTTGTTAAAGCAAGCAGAGACATCGCAGTGAGTACCTACCATTACTGTGGTTGAAAATAAAACGGAAGCATGCGTCTATGCGAAAATATTCTAAAGGTAAGCAAAGCTCTAGTAGCTGGCAGCATGTCTCTTTCTGATACAATTATATGTTGTACAATTCAGTTGGGGCAACACATTATCCCAAGTTTGAGCGCACATCCACTAAACATCGGGTCATGTTTCACCTCGAGATCCGTGACATAATGACATCTATACCACACGACGAACTCTTTCATTTCAAGCGGGTGTATTTGTCTGGCGTAAGCGCCATCTGCATTTCAGAGTATGATATCAAATATTCTGCAAGGTTGTCTATATTAACATTCTATATTAACATAATGACATCTATACCACACGACGAACTCTTTCATTTCAAGCGGGTGTATTTGTCTGGCGTAAGCGCCATCTGCATTTCAGAGTATGATATCAAATATTCTGCAAGGTTGTCTATATTAACATTCTATATTAACATAATTATGTTCGGGAATGGCAGACTGGAGCATATGAAGAACTTTGCGATAGTGCTAAAAGCGCATTGAGGAAGTAGGACCCAAACTAAACAGAAAAGTGTTAATGATATTCTGGAGGTTGATATTTCGGGCCACACACTTGTTGTTAAGGGTATTGTGCCATTGAGGGAAACGGTTGCTTCAATCCAAACACTCGAGCGCTCACTGAGCCAGCCAGCCTTCGATCATTCCTGTGATTGGTCGAATATGATGATAGGTTCATTCCGAACTTCCGAGACTTTGTCGAACCAATCAGCGTTCTGCTAAGAAAGAGGCGGATAATCGTTTCGTCTGATGAAATACACGCTAGGGTCACAATGACCAAAGCCGCGCTGGCATATAGCACTATACTGAGAATGTGCGATCCATACTTTCTGGTTGTAGTGTTCATTGACGCATCCTAGTCGGAGCTTGGAGCCAACTTACAACAGGTAGACGGATAGAAACTGCACACAGCCTGTGTCCGTCTCAAGGTCTTTCGCGAGCTGAGGCGAAAAATTCGGTAGGAGAATTAAAAGCGCTTGCCTGTGTTTGGGAGTATGAGCACTCGCGCTCGCCTGCAGTCCTCCTTGTACCACGGCCTCCTGGGTTTCGCGGTTCACCGGAGACCTTGGCATCGATTTCTCGCCGGCGTCGATATTGTGCGCTGTGGGTAGTAGGGTCTCCTCTTCTTCCTGTAGGTGTTTTATGGATGTGTAGTGTAGCTTAGAGGTTCCTGTGAATGTACTCCTTTTTGCTCTTCCCTCGCTGAATCTTTTGTGAGAATGGGAAGTGTTTGTGCCGTTGCCTATGTATTTCAATTTGGAGGGGTTGTGGTCACTACTATATAAGTTTGTGGCAAAATTCCACTTAAAAATGGGGAAATAACTGCAGGTTGACGTAGTCTTTGTAGATCTGTCAAAAGCTTTTGACCGCGGTTTCCATCCCAAACTGTTCCAAAAGCTTACCAGTATACTGGGCAATGGACCTATGCCCAAGTGGATCAAACGCTATTTGACCAACCGCTATCAATTTGTTCAATATAGTTCACATGTGTCCGAAACGGTTCCAGTATTATCAGGAGTGGCCCAGGGTTCTGTTTTTTTTAATGACGTCGCTGACGTAGCCAAAGTAAAAATCAGATTGTTCGCAGACGATTGTATCCTCTACCACATAATAAACAGCTAATAGGATCAGTTAAAACTCGATGAGTCGGTTAAAAAAGGTCAAAACCTGGTGTCAAGAGTGGCAACTGAAAATAAATACTGAGAAAACTGTCGCCATGTCAATATCAACGAAAAAAACGAAGGCAAAGTTTTTGTATTCGCTGGGAAATGTACCACTTCGCAACGTCGCTGCCTGCAAATATTTCGGTATCTTGATATCGTCCGACCTAAATTCGACTGCGCATGTCGAACATGTTACACAGAAGGCTCTCAGCAAGTTATTTTTCTTAGGCGAACCCTTCGTCATTCGACACCCCAAACAAAACTGTTAGCGTATACCATGCTTATTCGTCCAATCCTCGAATATGCGAATGTGGCCTGGTTTCCTTTAACAAACAAACATGTAGGCGCGCTTGAAACAGTTGAACGTAAAGCCGTTCGTTTTATCTATAATCGTTATAGGCGTACCGATCACCTACTGCTCATTTAAAAAGAGCGAATCTGCCAACCCTAGCGAGCCGCGCCATGCATCATAGTCTGAGATTTTTGTACCTGGTGTTACACAGCTCTATGAAAATAAATCCGGCTAGTTACGTTAAGGCTAACTGTAAGTGCCAAACGAGAAAAAAGCATTGAACCATACTTGATGAATATCCCTTCAAGAACAATGTTTTTTGGCCACTCTTTTTTTTTTCCGCGAGCCATACGCGCCTGGAATGCACTGTACCCCACTGTTTTCATGCAGCCGACAGTAGACAAATTGTTATTCGAGCGAGTAAATCTGTGCTGACTTTTATGTAGCCGTGATTTCTTGAGTTGACGATGTCGCAAGTTTTAACTCTTTGTCTGCGCAATTACTTTTTGTATTTGTTTTTATTATGCTTGTCATTTGCCCCAGAAATTCAACCAATGTTTATATTCATGACGATTCTTTGCCTTTCACTGCGCCGAATTTTGCACTACGTCCGTGATATATGCTTAAAATACCAAGTGCCTGCAACATGTATTTTAGATGCAACGCATCTCATGCTCGCCCCTTTGTCCTTCCTGCGTATGTCCGGCGTTGTCCACACAGCTGCGCCTTTCCTCCTCTCCTCTCTCAGATAGCGAACACTCTCTCCCAAACAGTTGCGGCTTGGCGCAGCGTGCTCTCACTCCGTTGCTAGGCGCCGGTGGGCGGCGCTGCACATGTGCAGTACTCTCTCTGTCTCCCCGCGCTCTTTACTCCTTCGAATATAAAGCGGCATGGCGCGATCCGACGGTCTCAGTCGACGGTCGTCCGCGGTGCGCCCGGAATACATGGAGCGTTTATGCGACGAATAGTCGACGGACTTCACCCGGCCGCGTCCGCTGGACGCCCGGCAGCGGCAAAACATAGTCCGCCGCCGATCTCGCCGGGGCAGAAAAAAATTGCCCCCACCTCCCCGAAGGGAATCGTGAGGAAGTGCGAATGCATTTCTTGCGCCGAGAGTACACGGCGTAGTAATTCTGCCTTCGCCTTGAGAGGCGCAGTACCGGCGAGGGGGAGCTGTCAGGCGAGGGGAGAGGCGCGCGCCGAGGGTGAGTGCAAACCTAACGGGGGGAGAGGCGCGCCAGCTGCAGAGCATGTGACGTCATGGCGCGAGGAGAGGGGGAGCAGACGCAAAGGCGCCAGCGCGCGGTCACGTGGGAGTGTGACGTCACGGCGCGAGGAGCGGTGCGGGAGCCGGCGCGGGCGCGCGCAGCCACGGCGCGGGAGGCGGAGCGCGCGCGGGTCATGTGGGGTGTGACGTCGCTGCGCCGTTGCTACAGACGCTCCTCTCCGCTCCTCGCGCCGTTGCTAGGGGAGAGGAGGAGGAGCAATGCGGACGGCGGATTCAGGGTCGCTTATAAAGTGCATCGCACTTAAAAGTTCGTCGCCGTCGACGGCAGCGGCGAAGCGTTGCCAAACATGGCGGCGCCCTCTCCGCCCGCTTCACAGCGATAACGGCTTCGTCGCAAATCCCTCAATGCGATATCGTGTTCTAAACCGTTTACTTCGAATTAAATTTGTCCACTCTTGCCCTCACATCAATTTTCAAGTGACAAATAGCCTTCTTTTTTCATATAGAAGGGCGTTTTTCTAGCTGTTAAGCCTGACGCAGTAGGGTTTGTCGTCGTCATAGCAACAGTCTCGCGAGATGTGGCGAGACAAAAACATTAAAAACTTCTTCTACACAACATTTTACGCCTTTCTAGAGGGTTTTGCAACTAAAAAGCAATAATAATAGTCTTGACGGCTTGTTTTGCTTCTCCTGTGTTTCACTTCAATGTATTTGCCTCGTCTAGCCACACTTATAGCAGCGCAGCGGCGAGGCGGCGGCGGCCGCCGTACTTTGCTACATGTAGCGCAGCCCGACGAACATTCGGCGTCGTGACGCGGCTGGTCTTCCGCCGCGTGAACGTCGTCGTGAAAGACCGCTCCATGTATTCTAGCCTTTACGCTTGCACTCTCTCCCAGTACTCGACGATTGCTTGATGCAATCGTCGAGCCCCTAACTGTGGACTTTACGGACCACAAGGCACTCATTCTCGTCTGCAATAAAGACCGTACCTGAGCATATGTGTACTGCATGTGCATTGCATGGAGAAAATGGAAAATTACGCCCACATCCCCTTCGCGTGAGAATCCCTGCAATAAGCGTAATCAATACGATGGAAAACGCCAATGGAACCCCCCATGAGATGCGTTGCATCACACCAGGGTTCCCGTGAGGGGAGGTGGGCGTAATTTTATTTATTTATTTATTTATTTATTTATCACAATACCCACAGCGCCAAAGTTGGCATTACAGTGGGGGGGAAACATACAATCAAAGAAAACACTGAGTAGAGGTTTGTACAAAGCAAAATGGAACAGTAACAACCGAAATAACACAAACTGATTGTACAACGGCGAGCAAAGACAGCATACAATTGAAATGAATCACCTCATCTGCAGGCATGCGGCGAAAGTTTCACTCGACGTAAAAGACACCTCCTGCTGAGTTAGACTATTCCACTCCGATATAGACCTCGGAAAAAGGGACATTTTAAACAGATTTGTTCTGCATGAAAATTCTTTTACTTTGAGTGAATGATCCCTTCTGGACGAGATGTAATCTAGGTTTTGTAAGTAATTGTCGCGGTGTATTCCAGTTTTGGAGTGAAATATACTGTGAAAAAGCTTCAATCGGAGCATTTTTCTGCGGACATGCAAAGATTGCCATCCCAGAGAACTTTTTGCCCGGGACACACTGAAATTGCTAGAATAATCATTGCAAACAAAACGAACGGACAAATTTTGAATCCTTTCTAACCGCTCTGTATCTGTGGCCGTCCAAGGGTCCCAGACTGTGCACGCGTATTCGAGGATAGGGCGGATGTAAGTCTTGTATAACAATGCCTTTGTGTCTAACGGAAAATGTTTGGTGTTGCGCCGCAAAAACCCTAAACTACGTGATGCCCTACCACAGACATATCTCATTTGACGACTCCAGGAAAGGTTAGAAGTGAAAAAAATACCGAGATATTTATGCTCATTTACGAAGGTAATACCTTTTCCATTAAGGACATAGGTATAGGAATGAGCATTTTTCTTCTTTGTGAAACGCATACAAACAGTTTTGTCCGAATTAATGCTCATACCCCATTTCATGCACCATTCGGAAAACCTCTTTAAGTCATGTTGCAAGTATTCACAGTCATCTTGATTTTTAACAATCCTGTAGAGTCTGTGTATTGTTTGTTTTTACAATGTGACTCTACTCCTGCAATATTCCCATAACGGGTTTGACAGTATCCTGAAATAAATAATATAATAAATAAAATAAGAGGGATTTGGCCATTCGAGTCCTAATCCACGCCCACCTATTTTTTGACGTCAACGCTTCGCTCCCTCAGTTTTGCTTTGTACATAGTAATATCAAAAATGGTTCTGCCGCATGGGGTAACAATTACGGTAGTCGTGTGGCACCGTCACAATGTATTCAAAATCAGGCTATTCGTACCTATAGCCTGACCGCATTCCGTGCAAACGCTTGTCTTTTTTTTTCGACACCATATAGTCATATTAATTAAAAAATTATGATTTTATAACCTAACCACTTCTTTGTTTCAACTACTTCTTAATGATTTATCGTACCAATTTTGATTCATTGATTCGGAGTTTAAGGCGCCGACACTCGACAGGCGACGAGGTGCGCCGTAGTAGAGGGCCCCTTATTAAGTTTTACCACCAGGCGATCTTTAACATGCGCCGAACTCTCGCATTCACGAGCTTTTTTCACTTTTCGTTTGCATCAAAAAAGCTGGCGCCGCAGCCCGGACTCGAACTCGCGTTCCATTGAACTATTTTATTGAAAGTAATTGGTTAAAAAATAACAACTGCATAACGCCACCACCCCAACACATCAATGTTTGGGACGTGCTTTAAGGACGTTAAAGCCTCCGAATGCAAAGAAAAAAGCTTTGGCTTTGCTAGAAAGGTGCAACCTAGAGAAGTTGGCTTCACAAGTAAAAAAAAGAGAACACAAAAGCCTGACGTTCCGTTCAGAGCCATTGTTTCAGTGCAAAACTTGTGGCAGTTTCTTGTATCTGACTTCCTTCAAAAAATGCTCGCGGCGTTGAGAGTGAGTGACCCATTTCTGGTACAAAATTCAGAAGAAGGTGTGGACTATGTTTTGGGTATGAATGAAGGGAGTTACATGGGTTTCAGTGTTGACATACAATATAATATTCTCTGCCTCAGAGGGGTTTACTGCAGAGTGTGAGAGATTGTGTCGAAAAGTACAATGATAAAGTGGCGTTTCGTAATATGAGTAGAATGTCGCTGGAGGCCTTTCTAAAACTACTGGGTCTGTATCTGGAGAGTACTTACGTTAAGTGCAAAGACAAGCGGTTCCTTCAGAAACAGCGTGTGCGTTGGGTGTGCGTGTGAGTTGGGTCAAAAGAAGCCCATATATTAAGCACAATTTTTTTCAGTAGGGTGGATAGTCGTGTAAAGACTGATTTAGAAGGAAGTGTGCTGAGAATGTTCAGATATGTAGACGATTATTTAGTACTGGCCAAGTGTACAGAGGTTGAGATGTTCTAAGCACAAGTGTTAGACGTCTTCAGAGTGAGAGGCGAAGGGTTAAGTCTCACGTATGAGGTACAAAAAGGAAACATGCTACAGTTCCTGGATGTGAAGTTCACATTTGAAGAGCACCACATGTGCTGTCAATATTCGCCACGCACACAAAACCCCCTTCTGGATTACATGTCTGGGCACTCAAGGATAGTAAAAAACGGTATCACCATTGGATGTTTCAAATCCGCTCTCACCAAGACTTGCAAGCACAAAATGGGTGAAGCATACCGTGCGCAAGAGCACCGCTTCAAAAAGGCTGGGTACCTGACCTCGGTATTGCTGACTGCTTGCTTTTTTCAAGGGCTATTGAAAAGAATAAGGTCGGAGTGCAAGGCGAAGAAAAGAAGCGCAGAAAATAAAATTTCAGTAATCCTTACGTTCACGGACTGTCACACAAACTTAAAAAAGTTGCCGCCAAGTATAACGTGGATGTCGATTTCGCGGCAAAGACCAATGTGGGGAGTATGTGCCTGGCAGTGAATAAAATGTACGAAGGACGATAAAGAGCCGAAACTAGGAAGTGCATGATGAGTCACAAACACAAGTTTTTGGCATGCAAAAGAACGTAGTTTACATGATTCCTTTCCCCAGCGGGCATCATTATGTCGGTCAAACAAGCACATGTGTATAGGTGCGACTTTGGGAACAGTTGTCCAGCTTGAAAGGAAGGCAAGGTACGCATTTGGAGATGCACTGTGAGCAATGTACGTTAGACAAATGCGAGCCTTTGTTTAACGAAACTACTATTGTGTTCTATCACCATATTCAGACTATCAGAGAAATTGTTGAAATATGGCACATGGCTGAAATCTAGGGAGCACGCGTGAGCCACCCTTCAGTCGCCTTGTCGGAAAAAAAAATCCAGTTGCTGACCAATACGAGATAGTTTATTTTGATTATACAGTTATCATGTTGTGCATACTGTTGGAACGTGGTCTCATCCGCTAATGCGCGATGATCGAGGGTTTGTTAGTGAGTGTACATATATATATATGTTGCTTAAGAAATAAATTTGAGTTGTTAGTCTGCGCTGGTCAGAATACCAACTAGCCCGCCTAACCGTGTTATTGATATCATGGACGTAAAACCCAGTCATGACGAACCAGCTGACCTAGAGCTTTCCACCCCGTATGCGGATTTCCACCTCCTCCATCTGCGGGAAGGCAATCGCAGTATTGAAATGCGTTGATGGTCCTACAAACGCCCAAGGGTGCTGAAACGATAACTTTGGGGGGCACGTTTCCATGCATGTTCATGCCTCCACAGTCGCTTGGACTCACTGCTATCAGATCTGCGACATGCGCAGAGGCGTTTCTATGAAAAAGACCTGGGCCCTACTCAAGCTCTTACTCGACCATATTTCCTCCACAACCATCTCAATTATTCGCCTGCACTCGCTCATAAACAATTACCCGGGCACGCGCACTGAGCTTCTGGACAAGCTTCGATCTATGTACATTCCTACTTCCTCATCGCAGCGCCCTTTCCTCCCTTATTACTACTGATCTCCCAATTTGTTTCGCTCGACCAGGACAGCACTCTCGCTGAGGTCATGCAACCTCCTGGCAACCTCCCACCGTGGTGCGTAAGAAATACCTACATCGCCGACCCACACTTCATTTTAAACCACGTAAAACAACCGTAAAGTCGGGTAAGTGAATATAAACTATTTTAAAAGTCATATACCTTCACTTACTATACAACACACACATATAGGTGCCTTTGTGTATATAGACACAGGCACACTCCCAAAGCAAAGTATAAAAAACATTAGTTTTTTAAAATGAAAATCATATACCTTCTTTCCTATGCAAGATACACGTATCAGCGTCTTTGTGTGTACAGACACATACACAGGGGCACACACAGACGGTAAGGGTTCGTTTTTATTAGTTATTTTATTCGTGGTAGACAACTGGGCGATGCAAACCAGTGTCACGGCGAGAATTGTTTTTTTTTCGTCGATGTCTTCCCCACAACTCCTTGTGTCCCATGGTCCCTCAACCTACGAACGACCGCCTAGGAATTGCGAAAAAAAGAAAGTCATTATTAGCAGCCAGGCGTTCACCTTTCGCCCTTATCTTTGTGATAAGGTGCAAAGGTGACCCTAATTTTTATTGAAGAATTGACCCCCTCTCCACAATGTCATGTTCACAAGCTTTTTGTTTTGAACGTGCTGATAGTAACGACGACAAGGTCAGAACCAATGGCGAGCTAAAAAGTCATGGTGCAACGTGTGAGGTACCTTGACTGAAACCACACCAAGGTGCATATTTTAAATTATACAAATGCTGCATATGCGATCATTTCTGAGCAATACCAAACATAACAGTCTATGCTCTTGCTGAGTCTAACGGGCATTTCTACAATGTTAAACACACGGCCATTCTGATGAAGCTGAACACCCTGCACTACGGAGTCAGGACGTACCACTACGTTATGCCCTTCACCGATCGCAAAGCCATACTCAAACTACGGGACCACGCCACGGAATCCTTTCCAATCGCAAGACGTGGAACACTCTAGGGGGAAGTATTGCCCCCCTCATCGATAAGATTGCTGCTATGGGATTCCGCGCACTACCTATTTCAATGCAGTGTGACAAGTGCCACAGTCATCTCGTCACTGAGTGCAGTGACTGAACAATTTCACGAGCGCACATCGGCTTTGTAGGGCAAAAGCTTGGTAAAATTGAAACTTCTGTTGCGCTAAAGCGCTGTGTGCTAGGTTAAGGGCCTCGCCTCTAACGCGCGCTTTATACGTGTTTCATGTCCTCCCAGGACAGCTGTGGCTCCCGCCATGGATAGACGCGTGTTTGTGTTCTGGCATTTAACATACAGAGGCCGCGCTATACTAAGTTTATTCCGCCCCAGAAAATGCACTCCGTGCACTGGTTCGATTTTCGTGCGACCTATTCTTACTTCGTGCGACCTATTTTCATTTATCAGGAACACTATGACGGTCTGACCACTACGGTTCAATAATAGTGCATGGAAGCTTGCAACCTGTTAGAATGGGAAACCATTAAGTACAGGGCAATAGACAGTGCGTTGAAGAACCACTCCTTCAAAGGGCTCAACCTCCGGTAGAAGTAATACCCTAAAGAAAGCAGCAGACGCTTAAGCGCCGACGGAGCGAGACTGGTGTCCTTTCTCGCTGGGGAGCAGCGGTGCGGAAATGTGAAACTCAGTATGCAATACAGCTACATTGTTCCATCCGTCATCCCGTGACAGGCGTATTACATTGTGGCACTGCACAACCCCCCAATCCCGATAATTACAATGATTCCGTCTGGTTCCGTAGATTCCGCCTGTTTCATGAGTTTTCGCGCCTCTCGAATTCTCTCCTTGTTGTATAAATGTATAATGGGGTTCGGTTTCGCGATCACTGCCGTTGGAAGCGCACATCGGGACAAGATAGTGAAGTAATAATGATTACATTACAGCATTACGGGGCTTTCTGCTACGTGCTCTTTTCCTTCTCAGGATGATTTCCTGCGGGACCATATTGTAGCGTGTGTATCATCTAGCAGCTTGTGCTAACGGTTGCTTCTTAAAGTGTCTTCTCTGTCGTTACTTGTTGGGACGCCGTTTCAACATACACCAAATGATCCTCAATGAACCCCACTACATGCTCGCAAAAACACGCCCCGCACGAAGCCGTATTAAGGCAGCGGTTCACGCAGCCAACAGGCACATTGTTACCGCTGTGGTTCATCGTAGCGCAATGCGGCTTTGTTTCGTTCTCCCTTCAAAGAGAACCCTGCGATCGTTCCGGAAATAGGAGTCATTCCGCTCGGCATGCAATACAAAACCCACTTCGGCTCGTGAAGTTGACGACGAACATTCGCCCACTGAGGAAGGATTGAGCATTCTGGATGTAAAAACGACCACTCGGCCTTCATTGTACATTGCAGTAGTAGTTGTTCGAATGGACAAAACTTTCCTCGTATATTCAGGGTCATCCGTTTCGATATGAGGCATGATCGGTTCAGCAGCATTTTGATGGACAGGTCATTACTTTCTGCCCCTCCCCATAGATAACTGGATTTTAAATCAATTCCGGTGTATGTTAGCTTCTTTGCAGATGTCCCGTGGAATAAGTGCGCTACATTTCTTCTTTTCAATGTCGTTGAAGAGGGCACCTCGCTTTTAGGTATTGACGCAATCAAGGCACTCGGTGTGGAGAATTGTGGCTGGCCACTACAGTGCCTAGAAATGAGAGCGCCATCTACCAGCGCTGATGATGATGGTTGGTGTTTATTGGCGCAAGGCCGACGAGGACAAAGAGCGCCAAAGAAGTTATTTAATGCAAAGAAATGACTACCAGAAAAGGTAGGTATAAAACGTTTAAACCGGACATAGTAAGACCGTACCAGCGCTCGAACAGTCCCTTCCTCTGTCAAGTCTGAGGGGAAGCAGCCCATTAACATTCCCCCTGAATTGCTTCAAGGGTTTGGGGCTATTTTTCATCCAGGGCTTGGCCTGGCGCAAGGTTTCTAGCACCGTGTCAAAAAGCGATCGACAGTATTACCAGTTGCTTCAAAACTCATGCGCCTTCCGCTATCACTCCTGCCACCAGTCTCGGGAGAACTCCACCGCTTGGAACAAATAGACGTGAAAGAGAAAGTTGAGGGATCTGAATGGGGGCCTGCCATTGGTGTTGTTGAAAAAAAAAATTTCGGTATCCCTCCATGCCAAAATGCTCGACTGGTGAGCAAAGCTGTCGAAGCTGGTAGCTTTTCTCTTCCTGATACAGTGAACTATTGCACAATAGAGTGGGGGCAACACACTAACCCATGCTCGACCTGGCATCCACTTACCATAGCGGCATGGTTCACCCTGAGAGCAGCAATATAACAGCATATATAATACACGAGGGCCACTTCCTTTTCAAGAGCGTGTTTTATTATGGCTTCAGTGCCATCTGCATTTCAGTGTATGATGTCAAAAAATTCCGCAAGGTTGTTGCGCCGTACTGCTTTCTATTAACACCCGCCGCGGTGGCTCAGTGGATAAGGCGTCGGGCTGCTTAGCACGAGGTCACGGGGGGGCATCCTAGCCGCGGTGGCCGCTTTTCTGATGGAGGCGAAAAGCAAAAACGCCCGTGTGTACAAGATTTCAGAGCACGGTAAATATCCTGTTTGTCAAAGTTAATCCGGAGCCCTACCCTACGGCGAAGCCTCATCGCCTGAGTTGCGTCGGTGCATTAAACCCTGCCATCAATCAATCAATTTTCTAATAACGACATAATGGTGTTTGTAAAGTGCAGAGAGGAGCACAAGACGAACCTTGCTGCAGTGATAAAAGAGCATTAAATAGGCAGGACGCAAACTAAACACAGAAGTGCGAATGACATGCCGGAGCTCCAGCTTTCGAGCCACTAAATAGCGGCAAACGGTATTGTGTCATTGAGGTAAAACGTTGCTTAATTCCAGACACCCCAGCGCTCACTGACCCAGCCCGACTTCGATCATTTTTTTCTAGGGTTGCTGGAATATCATTCTAGGTTCATTTCCAACTTCGCCGACATTGGCGAGCCAATGAGAGCTGCGGAAAGAAAGCGGCAGTGATTCATGTCGTCGGACGAGATAGACGCTAGTGTCACCATGAAAAAAGACGCGCTGACATTTAACACTATACTAAGAATGTGCGATTCATCCCTGCTAGTGTAACTGCCCACCGACACATCCCTGCGCCAGAGCTTGGATCATTCCTAAGACAGGTAGACGTACATAAACTGCACAGTGCCGGTTTCGCATCTCGAGTTCTTTCGCCAGCTGAGAGTAAAAATTGGGTAGGAATACGCTAAGCGATTGCCTGTGTTTGGGAGTGCGAGCGGTGGCATGTCTGCATGTTGGGATGCCACTTCACGTTGCTCACTGACAACCGAGACTTGGTGGCATTGCTTTGAAATCAAGGGACAGGGAACGCCGCTCTTGGGTACCGCGATCGGCAAAACGCCTGCTACGGAAGATTTATACATTCGAGTAGCAGAAGGAGTCGCAAAATGAAGTGGCGGACGCACACTAACGCTTGCGGGGATCACCTCCATAGGAAAAAGAAAACCTGTTAGATGAGGTGGTATCAGTTCTCGAAATTACTTCTTGCATTCTCTTAGGACAGTCTGAACAGGCCCAGTCACAAGTTAGCACCGAGCAACAAAGCAAAAGCTATGAGCAATCGCTGTTGCCGGTGAACAAGTATTTCTCGACCGATCTTCGGCTGTTCTTCGAAGTACGTGATGAACTTTCATATTTAGCCAATCTGATCTTGCGTGGTGAACGGCTCGTGGTTCCCGCATCCCTCACGCAGCAGGTAATAACCGAAGCTCATGAGGCGAATCCCAGAGCAGAGCTAACAAGAGCGCAGCTACGAGGGACATATTGGTGGCATTGATGGACTGCCAAGTAGACCTAGCTATCCAGAGATGTAGCATTGGCCCGGAAGCAGATAAAAGAACCAGGGTGAGAAGCATACCATTGGTACCGGTTCCCTTTCCAGATCAGCCGTGACCGAAGGTGGGCATAGACATTGTCGCCCCATTTGAGAGGGCGCCTTAAAATGGCAGATAGGCAATCACGGTTTTGGAACAATTGTGAGTGGCCCGAATTACATTTATGTAGCTATACAACAACCAGAGCAGGAATACGCTTTTTAGTGAATGTGTTCGCGCGCAATGGCTACCCAGGTGAGCTAATTTGCGATAACGCTCCGAAGTTTGCGTCTAGGGAGTTCGAGGCGTTTCTGCAAGATTGTGGCATTCGGTTGGGACATTGCTCCATGTACCACTCACAAGCGAACGCCCAAGTGCAGCGCTATAATAGTTTGAAACGGCTTCATTCAAGTGGCAATTCTGGAGTACCGACCCATGCGCCAGGCGGTAACGGGTACGTGGGAGTTTAACGCTGCCACCCGCAGGCTGCAACGGCAACTGCTCTAGCTTTCCGGCTACACAGACGATTGCCAAGAACTCGGTAGCATGTCGTCGGGATTACATCAGTCTCATTAGTTGATGATCCGCGCTAGAAGCTCCGTCGGTTACGCGAGTGGCTGAGGAAAAAGCAACAGTGAAGCAAACGATACACGGTCGCTTCGAGGGCTACACGAGAATCGAGAGTAAATATATTCGACTTCTTCCGAGTAAAGAAACCAACGATTAAATTTAAAAGTGACAAGAATTAGGCCGCCCAAGAGAAGTTATCAGCAAGAAGGGACAATCATCTTTCCGCCTGGATTGCGGCAAAACATGAAACCCTTCGAAGTTGTCGAAAGTTACACGAGCCTCTGCAGGCCTCTACATGTGGAGAAGAAACAGCACAGCTAGTGAAGGACGTTCCCGGCTTGCAAGTGGGGAAACTACCCCAGACACAACCACGACGACTTCAGATGTCGATCCTTCGGCTACACAGTCACCCTGGGCACCCACTGCTACGCATTCCCCCAAGTCTCATGGAGCATTCTCGCAGCAACGTAGGGGGCAATTACCAGGAAATAGACGACCACCACATCGTTATGGTTACCACGTGTAGTGCACGAACTTCTCCTACATCTTATGAAACTGACACTTCTCGCGAGTTCAGGGTTGCTGTAGTGAATACTGGGATCTTATGTTGGAATCTAGTATGTCCACCGTACAGTTTGTTGTTAATGTAAATATTAGTTTTTGCCTATGTACTAATCTAGTAACCGAATACACTAGTAATCCATGTAGCTGGAATCTCAGGAAGAAAATGGCTGTATATTTGTATATTTTGTTTCGATTCCATGACACTGCCGCTGTGTGCACCAGGGTTGCTTAGGTATATAAGCAAGCGCAAGTTTGCATAAAGGGGCCCTTTATTCTGATGGGTTCTCTAGTATTGTTGTTCCTACATCGGCGGTGCACGCCGCCACAACACTCCTTCGATAAAAATTGGAGTACCTTTTTTTAAACATGTCGCCATTGCAATGGAATACTTTATTCAAAAATTACGAATAATTTCAAACACTCTAAAATAAATTACATTCTACTCTTCCGAGTATCCGAAAATCCAAATTTTACATATATTGTATCTAGAATATTCTGATACGAGGAATATTTCTGTGTTCAATTGTTCGAATATGCGGACAATTTTAAATAATAGGTTATTCGGCCAATTTTGGATATTCAAATGTCCTCATACGAATTTGTACATCTCGCTTGTAAAAATAAGGTTCTTGAAATTTCCACCTGATGACTGCAAAAATGGGCAAGAGAGCGCCGGTGCACCGCAGCTGAGCATGAAGCGTCAGATTAGCGACGTTTAGCACGGAGAGAGTACATGATTGACAATCCAGCGCGCGAAAACACGGCACAAAAAGAACGAGAGTTAGACAGGACAGCGCTGCACTCACAACTGATTTATTTCCAAGAAAACATTGGTCATGAACTTTCACCAACTCGCCCAAATCACAGTCCTCTTGAACGGAGAGAGTATACCACCTTGTTTAATCGTCCCTCTTAGAGGAGTCATGTGGCCGAGAATTTCTAGCTTCCTGCTCCTCCTCCGAGGAACTCGCTCTTCCGTCCCTCTGATTGCATCCCCATCAAGCGCCCGCCGGCCGGTAACATGTTGATGATGACGCGGCGTGGGTAGAGCACTCTGTTATAGGGTGGAGACCTCGCTGACCTTGCCGGCCCCTCTTTCGGCGAGAGCCCAGGCAGTGGCGCCGATCGCTTTTCCAGGAACTCCGAACCCATGCGCCCCGCTGCACGGCGCGGAAACACGCGCGGTGCGCAGTAGAATAAAATATTTAGGCGATACAACATTGTCTCCACTGAGTGAGTGAGTCCCTATGTGAAGCATTATGCCAACTTTCCAACTTGAGGTACAGAAGCAATGGAAGTGTTTGGGCGTGTTCGTTCATACTTGAAATATAAACAATATAAACAAAAAGGTTACCCCAAGATAAGGGCAGAAGAATAAACAAACAAGAAAAACTACAAAAAACGTTAAAAGTATAGACAGGATACAGTATTTTAGCGTTATCATATTACCAGTTCGACCATTTCGCTTAAACCTCAATAAACGCTATCTCTTTTGGAGACAAGGCAACAGAAGGGGTGCTTACGCAATCACTGCCACTCTTATAAATCGGGTATGCTTCCAGCAGCTCACGCGTGCGCTGAGTTACGTAGTGCTTTATCACTTTACAGTGCTGAAATTCAGGAGCGCATTTGCAGGACGATGCGCGCGAGGGGAGCCAGCCACCGGATTTTGCTTTGACACTGGACGCGTGCTCCACAAGCCGCAAGTTCAGGCACCGCCCAGTTTGGCCTATGTAATAACGGCCACAGTTCAACGGAATGAAGTAAACCACGCCAGCCCTGTACTTGGTGAAGGGTCGCACGTGGTTTATGTCACGATCGCTACGGGAAGGCGAACCAACATTAACTCGCGCACATATCTTGCTGAGTTTGTTGGGAGCCGAACAAAGCAGGCGCACACCCGCTCTTCCCACAACCTCCTTCAGCCTGTGGCTTACACCATCAATAGAAGGCATCACAGAAGTTATATAATTGTCCCTTCGAGGTTCCTGTATACCCGAAGAAGTGCGCAGTTCCCGCCAAATCTTGTTCCCCACGCCCTGGAGGACTGGTTCAGGGTACAGAGCTGAGCGCAAACGGCCCACCTGCTCCTGAAAGCTCTCACTCATGCGATGGTGGCAAGACCTGTTCAAGGCATTTTTCAAAGCTGCCGTGGCGACACTGCGTTTTACTAACTTTGAGTGAGCAGACGTGAAAGGCAGTAGTGCCTTTTTTGATCTTGGTGCGTAGCTCCACCAAAAGTGCGTTTCCTCTATTGCAGCTTCATGTCCAGGAATTGGAGCTGCTTATTTTTTGCCGTTTCTTTTGTCGGCTCAATCCCCACAAATGGGTAGAGAAGGTTCTCAGCACATCGTGTTCAAGTTTCCAAGTGTCGTCACCCGCAGCTTTGAAGAAAATTAAAAAATCATCTACAAAGCGAAAAACCGTTACGACCGGCGACCCCCGTAAAGCGGCTTGTAAAAGCCTGTCGCACCGGGCAAGAACAGGGTCGCTGAGTATGGGTGCTAAGCACGAGCCAATGCACACACCTTTTTGCTGTGCATATAGGCTGCCTTCATATTTCACGAAAGTATACTGCAAAAAGTATTACATCTGTTCAAGGAACCTGCGCACACTTATGCCGCACGCATTCTGGAACCGAACAGTTCCTGCTGTTTCCATTGCCTCCTCGATAGCCTCACAAATAGACGCATGTGGCAACGACTAGTACATGTCCTTTAGGTCAATCGAAAACACAGACACCCCCGCTGAACAGTAGTTCATAAGAAACTCAGATACGTCTTGTGGCCTTCTCACTTGATACGGGTATTCCACTGACAACAAGGAAAGACACTGCCGCAAGAACAGTACAACTCTGTGTTGCCAGGAGCCTTTCTCAGACACGATCACTCTGAAAGGGCAACCTTCTTTTTGGTTTTACGTTGGAAAACACCCCCAAACAGAGCGCGGTGCTGTTCTTTACCGAGGCAGCCAGTTTTAATAGGCTCAGCTCTTCACACATTTTCAGTGCTTCCTTCTTCACTCACTCCGGCTGTTTCACGTCTTGCAGGAGGCGGAACTTCTTCAAAATTGCCTCTTTTGCCTTCTCTTCATCGTTGCCTTGGCCATTGAGCTAGGCTGGCATTGAGCTAGGCTGCCTTGCCAGCTAGGCTGGCAATTTTACGCGAACGTTTTTTTTTTCTTATTCAAATAGGTGTGACAAGAGCCAAAAGCACAAAAAAATACGGGAAACTTTGTACAACAATGGTTCCCTGCGTTCTTGCAACGCTGCAACAAACCCGTAGTTAAGAGGGCCTGCTTGCCAGCGATGAAAAATGTACGTGACGTCTTACCAACGTTGCGAACCCTGGGACACTAACCAAGTGAAATGCAAAATTTGTGACGTTTCGGGCCTTTCAGGGTGCCGTAACTCCAGTAACCATCATCGCAAACAGCACGCGCACGAAGGGACCCCGCGCTTGGAAGCTCAATGCTCCTCCGCACTAAGAAGCGAGGGAACCTCCTCCACAGCGCCACCACCGAAAAATACGAGCGTGATTTAAATGCGAATCTCCCGTGCCCAGTACGCTGATTGCTGCATATTGCATTGTGTGAGCAATGAGACGGCGGCGGGCTTCTTCCAAGCTCCTCGAAAATTTTCCCGCAGCTGTGACGCCATTAGCGTTCTGGCTTGCAACGCTGAGCCAACCCTCGGTGATATAGCCTACGATGTCTGTGCTATCTCCGCTCTGATCAGTTCCACCTGTATGCCACTCCTTGTCTCCCCTTTTATCTCCCCGCTTCTCCATGGCTAACTAAGGTCCGTTGGCAGCACATGGCTTGCGTGGCGTACACCAACCGCTCTCTCACCATGCAGTGCACACGGAATTTTTGAGCGCCGACAGCAGCACGTGCACATAGTACACAAGACATTGTGCTCCGCGATGTGTCGACACCCTTCTACCTTCCCACCGGTAATAGCTCTAAGAAGCGCCCCGGTACCCAGGGAGACAATTTCCGCGGTCTTGAACAGAAGTGATTTGTCTGAATGCTCGTCTTGGTTAGTCTCTTAGCTTCAAGACTTCTGTAGCCAAGCAACGGCTTCACTTCAATCTGGTTTAGAGAATTTTAGTGCACCAAGGGCGGGAAACAGCGACAGGGCTAAGAACTAAGCCGGGCATGATCGTGCCATTTGCCTAGGATTCGCTCGACATGGACTCTAGGAAAGCATTTGAGATACAGTGAATCCTCGTTATTACAAAATCCTGTAAATACAAAACTCGTTTTGCTTTAAGGAATACTTTGTTAAAAGCTGGGATGAGATTCTCTGTATGCAGTGCAGATGGGGACACGAAACACTTCTGTTAAATTTACATTTCGTTATTATGAATGCTTAAGGTACTTTAAAGGTAGCGGTTGACTACTGCGGCATTTTAATTAGTCTTATGGAAGCCCCGTCCAAGCTGTGAGTGCTTTTCGTGCAAGGTGCCAGTAGGAGAACGCTTTTCAGAAGAGTTTAGACAAAGCTTTGGGTTCGTCCGCGCTTCCGACAAAGGTGCGAATGCCGGAAGCAACTTCTGAGCCCAACTGAGGCGTACCGCCGATAGGAAGCTTTACATAAAAGGTAGAAAGTAGCAAAAGAGAATATACAATAGGAGGAGAAACGCGCGAAGTGAAGTAGAAAAGGAGGGGGGACAGGCGGGGCGTAGAAGAGGCGTTGTGGACGTCGGGTGGGTTGCCATTACCCTCCATGTTGGCGTGCAACACGCCGAAGAATCCGCCCATCACCAGGATCACCAGGGCGAACAGGTGAAGGCAGCTCATGATGGCGAGATTGCTGAAAGAAGGAAAGGGAGGGAGTGAGAAAAAATGATGATTGCGCTACGTTTTTACGAATAGCACGAACAAAGTATGAGACTAAGAAAAAAAAGCATACTGTTTAGAATAATAAACAGAGTTAACCAAACTCGTTTTTCTTTGTAGAGTATTTTCACTAGAAATAGGACAAGCGTGTCCGGTCGATATATTTATTCTGATAAAAAATTTCTATAAAGTCATTTGTACACAGAGAGAAACATGGCATAAGTTAGCTTTCCGAAAAAACGTTTGCCTACTTAAAAAATTCCCAGATCCGGCCGGCCTGGCAGAATGTTGGACAAGTCGCAAGTAAATTTAAACTCTTCCTGCTGTAAGACGCGAAGTATTGTTGCTAATGCCTAGGGTCTCGTTTTGCGGAAACTATGCATACTGACAAATAAGTTCGCGTGATCATTTCTTTATTTCAGGTAAAATAAAACTTAAAATAAAATAAATAATAAATACTTGACATTTCTAAAATTGCCAAAATGTTTAGTTCTGTTTCTCTATATCCAGACAATTTAGGGCGTTCAACAATTTTGTCTTAGTCCTCCATCCTCTTCTATTTATGCTATCAAGTGTAGTTTATGTTCTAAACATATTTCAGTATAAAACATGCGGCGCTACATTGCGGGTCAGCCACACATTTTGGTTTAATTTTAAAACCAATGTAAAAAACCCACTTTTGATTTTTGCAATCTTTCACAATTTGAAGATAAGCGCTTTATAAGCTGGAATCTGTGCTTCAGGATCAGAATCCCTGGTTAGTACGTCCTAGCCACCTGTGGCCATGTGTTAATGGGGCGCTGAGTAACTGCGTCTCGATCCCTTGCGCCAACCTTAGAGCAACGTTCACTGGGGGCCATTGATAGAAAAAGTCCTTGGAAGCACGTTCAAGTAGGTTCAGCCGCAATGTGGGGCCACTTCTTTGACACAAAGTTGTTTCACACTACCGCACTTGCGGAGGTGGCGTGCAGATCCGGGTCTTTCAAAATGGAATCCCGGAAAGTAACGCTTTCGTGCAAAAACTCCTCCCTCCCGCACCATCATGCTCCGCAGCACAGGCACAGAGATAACAACCACAAAGATGCAGTCGTATAAAGATAGGCATTGGCCACAGCCCCTTCGAAAAGCAGCCCTTCCTCACGCAGCTGACGAATAATGAGCGCTTTATGGAGACCCCACAACACCTTTTTGCAGCTTTTTTTCGAAATCCTCAATGTTTGTAGAACGCCTTCAATCAACACGTCGCGTAATTAAACCTCGGGATCGCAAAGTATCTCTGCCGAAAACTGCTGCTCCATGCCCGTCAGATAACTTGGAAACTTGCTATAAATATGTTTCCCTCTTTGCCGGTCCAGGCGTACTTCGTACGCCGGAATTGCGTCATTACAACCGCATTACAGCCGCAAAGGCAAATCAGAAGTGAAAGGCGAATCCGCTGCTACGAAGAAATCGCGCACTGCCGCTCCATGCTGGCGATACGTAAAGCTTTTGTCTTGCCTCTAGGCGCGAAGGAAAGAGTGAAAACGTTGATCCGCAGTGTCGCACAGACACTTTCATGAAACGATAGTTCCGAAGGTTGTCACTGAAAAGTTCTGAGATGCTTGATTGATTGATTGATTGATTGTTGGGTTTAACGCGCCGACGCAACGCAGGCGATGAGGCGCGCCGCAGTGGAGGGCTCCGGATTAATTTCGACCACCTGGGGATCTTTATCGTGCGCCGAAATCTCGTACACACGGGCGTTTTTGCTCTTCGCCTCCATCTGAAAAGCGGCCGCCGCGGCCGGGATTCGAACCCGCGACCTTGTGCTCAGCAGCGCAACGCCTTAGATGTTGTCCGAGCGTGCACAAGAGTGCATTTTGATATTCCTTGCCGCACGCCTATAAACAGAGCTTTTACGGTTTATGGCGCCATATATTGCGCCAGGAGAACAGTTAGATGCAGTGAAATTTAAACTGTCACCGGTGCCGTTTTATAAATTATGAATGTGCTGTCGCCGCCAGTAGTGATGAACCAGGGTTGCTAATATCCTACATACACAAGCCCGTTTCTCGTCTTCAGAAGCTCATTATGCAAAAAAACTCGGCTGCAAACAAACAATGAAACCGTGATATATGTAGTCTTTTCCAAAGTTACAACGCCTTCTAGCGATTTAAAGGTGTACTGACACGAAATGTCGAAAGTGAGATACCTTCGGAGATAGGTTGCTGTGAACACACACATCATCTGCAAAATATCAGCAGGAAATGCATCCTAGAACATATTTAAAATGAAGTTTAAAGTGTGCGAAAAGAAACCAAGCAGCCAGCGGAGGAACTCGCGCATTCAACATTCCCTGGATGTCAAGTAAATAAATAACATTCAAACACGTCACGAGTTTCTGTTGGCACCTTTCGCACGGCCGGCTCGCCGCTACAATCAGAGGTCGGTCTTCTGCTCTCGAGCAACAAACGATTCGAGAGTAGGCGGAGGAGGCACCGTGATTACGTTGGCTCATCGGGCAGCTGGCTGCGACCTAAGTTCTACAGCACTTCCATGCAGTCTATTTTCATTACTTTTTTATTACACTGGATGTGAAAACACGCCGGGGACACGAAAAGCGCAGTGGGGGAACTGCACGGTCACTGCGCAAACCGAAGTGGCGGCCGCGACGTGCGCAGGCTGGCGCAGATACCGGACGTGTCAAGCTGGCGTGTCAAGAGCGGACGTGCAGACGTACAGGTGCGGACGTACAGGTGCGGACGTACAGAGCGCGGCTGAAGCATCGACGACAAAAACGGACAAGTTTTTGAAATTTATTATTCCTTTTTTAGAGCGACCATGTTTTAGAGAGAGATGTAGGTTAGTTGAAAGGTGCGGTAGTTGTTAGCGTAGGGAAGTGACCGAATCAGATGTGTCGCGCGGTTGTCGCACGTGGCGGGTTGAAAGCGTGATAGTTGGTAATTCGTGAAAGAAGAATTGATGCTGTAGGAAAGAATCGCACGTTGCGGCTTACTTTTAGATTGGAGGGGAGCGCGCGAGAACGCGGCAGTGAAGTAAGCCAGAGTGGGACACGCCTTAGACGGGAAGTACCATACCTCAGAGGAAGAAGCCGGGTGTGGTGTGCACGGGGTGCGAGAACGAATACCCGCTCGAGGAGACGAGATTCGGGTCGGTAGAGGAAGCGGAAGGGCCGGACTTCAGGTGCAGAGTGTGTGTGCTAGCGTCGCGCCTCGTCCAGATCGAGGAACAAAAGGAGCAGCTCAGAGTTCAGGTAGGCGAGCTACAGGAGTATTTGAAGCATGAACAAGAGCAGAGGAAGGCACTCGAAGCGAGGTTGGCGCAAATTGAGGTCAAACTGGCGACGAAGGATGGCATCCCGACAAACAATGAAGCAGGTGGGCAGGTGCGAGCAGCCATCGGAAGACGACAAGCGGCGCGAACTGTGGCTTTTTTAGGGGGCCCACAGGCCTTTGCGAAGATGGCGTAGACAAATGCAAGGAGCAAAGGGAGATAGCGGGGTCGGTGTAGATCGGTGCAGGCAAACGAAAGGGACGACGACGGCGTGTAAAGAAGAGAGGGGGGGAACGGAAGATAGCGTACATAAACATGCAGGGTGGCAGGAAAAGAGAGAAGTGGATGGAGATTACTAAGCAGCTAGAAGAGAAAGATATTCAGGTATACGCTGTGACCGAGACGCACGTACGGGATTTGGAGGAACCTCCGATAATCAGAGAGTATGTATGGGAAGGTTGTAACAGGACGGCTGGATTGAGAAAAGGCGCAGGAGTAGGTATGCTTGTACGGCAGGGGGCTAATTGGAAGAGGGTGGAAAAAGACTGTAAAGAACATGTGTGGAGGAAAGGGCTAGTGGAGGGTAGGGAGATGGCTTTAGGGGTGTCTTACCTGTGGACGGGTAAGGATAGCAAAGAACAAAACGAAAAACTGGTGG
Source organism: Haemaphysalis longicornis (assembly GCF_048455015.1). NCBI lineage: Eukaryota > Metazoa > Arthropoda > Arachnida > Ixodida > Ixodidae > Haemaphysalis > Haemaphysalis longicornis. The sequence goes on along the minus strand of NW_027526460.1, from coordinate 80,919,796 downwards.
CGTGTCTAAAAAAGGACATCAAAGATTTGAAACGTTCCGGGGAGGTACTATTGGTAGGGGACATGAACGCCCACATTGAAGATCTAGACGGGTACACAGACTTCAACGGAAATCTAATGCTAGATATGTGTGAGTACCAGAAACTGATCATAGTAAATAGGGAACAAAAATTCGAGGGTCAAATAACGTGGGAGTGAGGTAGGAGACAGTCGAGTATTGACCACTGCTTTATTTTAGAGGGACTTTATGAATGGTTCGGTGGAATGACCATAGATGAGGAAGGGGGCCACAGTCTGGGCAGTGACCACAAGCGCGTAAACCTGAGTTTTGGTAAACTGGGGGGCGAAAAAACGGGTCGACCCGGCAGCGCACAAAGTCAAACAGCAAACAAATTGCGGTTATAGCCAAAAGCATAGAGGCTGACATAGAAAGAAATCCTGGAGAAGAGTGATAGTAGGACAGGCTCATCAAGACTATGAAGGAAAAAATAGTCAAGGCAGAGGGGGCCAATCGATGGAGAGGAAAAAAAACACCCAAAGCTGGTGGAACAAAGAAATCAAGGCGGCGATAGAGAGGCGTAAACAGGTGTCTAGAGAGCACAGGCAGGCCAAGAGGATGGAGAGACATCAAGAGGAGGTGGACCTAAAATGGGAGCACTATAAGCAAATGAAACAGGAAGTGCAGCAACTAGTGTAGGCAAAAATAAATCGGGACAGCGTTTGATGGTTAGCGCGAATACGAGGAAGGGGTAGAGACGCGCCGAAAAGGTTTTGGCGCCATGTGCAGGCATTAGGGAAACGTACGAGTCCCACAGAAGGCGGTACTATAGAAAAAGAGCAGGGGCAGATGCTTAAGGGAGAGGAAGCATTAGCATACCTACACAAAATCATCACGGAGAAGTTCGGTAGGGTGGATGAAGAGGCCCACGACACAGAGATGTCGTGGCGGGTAGGCCGGAATGTGTGGAGATAGATGGGGACAAGCTGAAATGGAAAAGAGCAGAGGAAGAGGTCCCCAAAAATACCGCGGCAGGCACGGATGGGATACCCATGGAGTTGATTAACCAGTTAGGGCCAAAGAGCAAGGGAAAGCTACTGCAAGCCCTCAGAACAAGGATAGAAGAAAAGGCAATACCGGCCGCATGGAAAATGAGCAGGATGAACTTAGTGTACAAGGACAAAGGAGTCAGGACAAACCCGAGCTCGTATAGGCCAGTAACCGTCACGTCAGTGCTGTACAGGGTAGCAATGCAGGCAGTCAAGTTCGAACTAGAGCAGTGGGTGGAATAAAATAAGATATTAGGGGAGCTTCAACATTGGTTTCGAAAGGACAGAAGGCCAGACGACAACTTATTCGTGATAAGCCAATGCATAGAGGTGGCGAAGATGCAAAACCAACCTTTGTGGTTAGCCTTTCTGGACATTAAAGCGGCGTGTGATAATTTAGACAGGGAGCGGCTTTGGAGTGTCCTGGAGGACGAGGGAGTTGGGGCAGAATTCATTAGCTTACTCAGAGAGCTATACCGGCAGACCCAAGTGCAAATAGTCCTGTAACATTAGGCCTGTGCAACAATAGGCCTGTATACAACTACAAGGGTTTGAAACAAGGATGTCCTCTCTCTCCGCTGCTGTTCATGATCTACATGGCGGGGTTAGAAAGGAGAAGTCAGCACGCTGGGGTTCGACTTATCCTACATGAAAAACGGACAGGTGGTGAAACAACGGGTTCCGGGCCTAATGTATGCAGACGACATATTTTTGATGGCGGACAACCGGATAAGTATGCAGGGCTTGATGGATATATGCGGTGAACAAGCGACGCACCTAGGGCTAGCCTTTAGCAGAGAAAAATCGGAGATCATGGTCTTGGGGGTTCATGGCGAGGAGCAAAAAACAGTATCAGTGCAGCAAGTAGAAATACCATTGGTGAAATAGTATAAATATTTAGGAGTATGACTGAACAACAGCGAAGATTACACACGGGCGCATGAGGCTCACCTTAAGACGAAAGGAAGATGGAACGCGGCTATAATGAAGCATAGAGCCCTCTGGGGATACAGAAAATACGAGGTGGTAAGGGGAGTCTGTAAAGGGATCACAGTACCAGGATTAACTTTCGCTAATTCGGTTCTTTGCATGAAGCCAGAGACCAAAGTGGGCCTGGAAGTAAATCAGAGGGCGGCAGGCAGATTGGCCCTAGGGGCCCACAGCAAAACTTCAAATGAAGCGGTACAAGGAGATATGGGTTGGTCGTCTTTCGAGGCGAACGAGGCGCAGAGCAATATAAAGTTTGAGGAGCGACTTCGTGACATGGAGGACGAAAATGGGCCGCGAGGGTGTTTAAGTACCTGTATATGAGGAGCTGGACACGCGGTGGAGACGGAGGATCAGACAGCTGACCAAGCGGTACGGAAAGACGGTAGGGGAAAGCGGGGTTTACACAACAGTTAAATAGCAGGTAAAGGCAGCAGAGACGACGAAGTGGGCACAGAGAATGGAAGCGAAAAAAACCCTGGAGACTTATAGGGCAGAGAAACGGAAAATTAAGAAGGAGGGATTCTATGGAAATACGAGAGGCAGTGCGTTGCTCTTCGAGGCACAGGCAGGGTGCCTGAGAACCCGGGCATACACGGGTAGCTACAGGCAGCAGGATAAAACGTGTGCGCGCTGCGGCAGTAATCGGGAAACTATAGACCATATGTTCAGGAGCTCCACAGAGATACGGCCACCACGGGGTGAGGGGGAACCTCAACTTCAAGGCCATAGAGGTGACGAAGAGGCGAATGGAGTGGTAGTGGAGGAAACGTAGGGAAGGGATGGGTACGCAGGCGGAGTAATCATACGGATGAGAATTTAGAACAGCGAGGGGAGAAAAAAGGGGGGTGGTGGCGATGAGTTTAAAACACAAAAGAGGGAGACATGGCGGGAGGAAGCAAATCTATAGCTTGGCTGAGAGTAGGGCAAGTAAACGGAATAAAACCGGCAGGTCGATTGCTGGCAACTGACGCCCCGATTGATAGGGAAAGCCACTAATTATTATTATTATCATCATCACCATCATCATCATCACCTCGAGTGACAGCGCGTCAGCGCTGCACGAATTGGACTGCAGTCCCAAAACAAGGCAGACCATATCAGAAACAATTTATTCATCCGATGGCTAATTGCATTAAAAATCGTAATCTTCACGGCTTATGCGAGCAGCCACCAAATATGTGCCGCAGTGTCAAGCCTAACACATCTTTAATCATAGCTGTTATCAGACCTGTAGGCAGACCGGCCGGCTGCTAACAGCGCGCGTCTCCACAACAAATGTCTCGAGCATCCCGAGTGCAGAAATTTGCACTCGGGTCTTCTCTATCACGGTTGCTTTTTTTTAATTAAGCGGCTTAAGATATGAGTACGTAGGGGTATTAGCAGAAACTGCCGCCGAGGTAGAATCGACAGTGCTACGGCAGCGCTGCCCTATGTTGTCTGTCAGACAGTCACGTGGTCAGCTTTGTTTCTAGCCAATGCAGCCTGTCGCAGCACCCGCTAAAACCTAAATTGCGACTGGCCGTGTTAAAAGCGCCTTTAATTAAACAGCCGTCGTGGGCTGAAGCAAATCAGGTTTATACGCGTGATAAATGGGTCATTGGCTTCTTATCGCAGGAAAAATACAAGATTTCTGCGTTACTACTCCTTGAAAGGTGTCAAAGAACTAAACACTAGCGCCTGCATCGCCAGTAGGGCTGAGAGAATTTTCAGATATGAGAATGCGGGCAAAAAACTTTGCTGGCTTGCTACCACAATGTTATTCGGTCACAACTTAATGCGTATCTTTCGCTTTGAAATCTTTGTGAATTAGAAAATTTTGCTTTCGCTTTGACAAAGACTGTACCCTCTCCATCAATTCTAAATGCTAGATTTCCATCAAGCGGAAAATCAGTACCCGACGATTGCTCCTCGCGTGAACGATCACTTTTACGTTGACGACGTCGTAATCACAGCTAAAATTTTTGAGGAGGCGCCGAAGATTGTGAATAATTGCTTGCACATTTTACAAGACGTGGGAATGCGCTTGACGAAATCTTCTTGCAACAGCAGACGTTTCCGAGGAAGTTGTAGCGAATGTTATCCAGTCGAGTTCGACCCAGGTGTAGAAAAGGTTGTTGGTCTAGTTTGGAACACCAGGGAGGACAGTCTAAACCCACCCCTGCAGCACCTGCTCAACCAATAGGAAGAACCTAAAAAAACCACAAGAGCAATGCTGAAACGTAGGCCACAATCGTGCTTCTACCTTGTTCGAAGTTTTTCTTCTCTTGTATATATATATATATATATATATATATATATATATATATATATATATATATATTTATATATATCTTGTAAGGCCGATGGTAGGCGAAGGCAGACCAGCACACGACGCAAAGCGCTTTAGTCGCAGGCCGGGCTACAAGGCGGCAAGATGGCGACCGACCCAGGTTACCGATGATGGTAGTTCGCGAAGGTAGAAGAATCGGTGATGATGAGTATATACAGAGATGAAGAAGCCGTGGCCGCAACCGGGCGCCAGTGATGATTGCCTTCCACTGGGACATTGCATTCAGCTCTCCGAACTTTCACAAACGAGACTACCACTGGTCTTACACTATATATATATATATATATATATATATATATATATATATATAAATATATATATACATATATATATATATATATATATATATATATATATATATATATATATATATATATATATATATATATATATATATATATATATAGTCGAGGGGCGGCGCTAGTTGACCGGCCTCAGAGCTCTTGTAAATATAAACCCCCGCTTTAAAAGTCGAGAGAGAAGCCGTTGTGGGATAGCGTAATGGCAAACGCACCGCACCGGTTATGCGGAGATGTGGGTTCGAGTCCCGCTCCCGGAAAAACGGCGGATTTTTTCTCGACTTATATTCTCGCTTATTTTTCAATGAATCAAAGAAACGTGACAAGCACACGTCATTCGGCCCTATTAAATATTTCGAAAAAAGCCGAATAGCACTGGCAATGACGACTGCAACCTTGATATGTATCTTTACCGAGTCCCTCGTCCCGTATCTCTCTGTTCTGCTACATGCATTACGAGGCACTGGCTCCAGCAGTTCGGATATGCCAATTGCTAACCCCGACCTCCGACCACGTTCTACGTGGCGGTCGCTGGGAAAGAAGACGTTCTACGTCTCCCGCGGTAGTCAAAGGGCGGCGCTAGTTGACCGGCCTCAGAGCTCTTGTAAATATAAACCCCCGCTTTAAAAGTCGAGAGAGAAGCCGCTGTGGGATAGCGTAATGGCAAACGCACCGCACCGGTTATGCAGAGATGTGGGTTCGAGTCCCGCTCCCGGAAAAACGGCGGATTTTTTCTGGACATATATTCTCGCTTATTTTTCAATGAATCAAAGAAACGTGACAAGCACACGTCATTCGGCCTTATTAAATATTTCGAAAAAAGCCGAATAGCACTGGCAATGACGACTGCAACCTTGATATGTATCTTTACCGAGTCCCTCGTCCCGTATCTCTCTGTTCTGCTACATGCATTACGAGGCACTGGCTCCAGCAGTTCGGATATGCCAATTGCTAACCCCGACCTCCGACCATGTTCTACGTGGCGGTCGCTGGGAAAGAAGATGTTCTACGTCTCCCGCGGTAGTCGAGGGGCGGCGCTAGTTGACCGGCCTCAGAGCTCTTGTAAATATAAACCCCCGCTTTAAAAGTCGAGAGAGAAGCCGCTGTGCGATAGCGTAATGGCAAACGCACCGCACCGGTTATGCGGAGATGTGGGTTCGAGTCCCGCTCCCGGAAAAACGGCGGATTTTTTCTCGACTTATATTCTCGCTTATTTTTCAATCAATCAAAGAAACGTGACAAGCACACGTCATTCGGCCCTATTAAATATTTCGAAAAAAGCCGAATAGCACTGGCAATGACGACTGCAACCTTGATATGTATCTTTACCGAGTCCCTCGTCCCGTATCTCTCTGTTCTGCTACATGCATTACGAGGCACTGGCTCCAGCAGTTCGGATATGCCAATTGCTAACCCCGACCTCCGACCACGTTCTACCTGGCGGTCGCTGGGAAAAAAGACGTTCTACGTCTCCCGTGGTAGTCGAGGGGCGGCGCTAGTTGACCGGCCTAAGAGCTCTTGTAAATATAAACCCCCGCTTTAAAAATCGAGAGAGAAGCCGCTGTGGGATAGCGTAATGGCAAACGCACCGCACCGGTTATGCGGAGATGTGGGTTCGAGTCCCGCTCCCGGAAAAACGGCGGATTTTTTCTCGACTTATATTCTCGCTTATTTTTCAATGAATCAAAGAAACGTGAGAAGCACACGTCTTATTGCCCTATTAAATATTTCGAAAAAAGCCGAATAGCACTGGCAATGACGACTGCAACATTGATATATATATATATATATATATATATATATAGTATAAGTAAAGAGTCGGATACACAGCAAGAACAATAACAAACAATGTTTACTTACGTAGCGGCGATGGGACTTGCCTTCATCAGAGTAAAGTTACATGATTACATGACCATAATCATGTAACTTTACTCTGATGAAGGCAAGTCCCATTGCCGCTACGTAAGTAAACATTGTGTGTTATTGTTCTTGCTGTGTATCCGACTCTTTACTTATACTATTTCTGCGCGCTTTGTGAGTTTATCTTTCTCTAGATTTATATATATATATATATATATATATATATATATATATATATATATATATATATATATATATATATATATATATTTATATATATATATATATATATATATAATGTTATTGCATAAGAAATCCACATTTATGAACTCTCTCAGTCAACCATACTGTCGTTCATAAAGGCCGCTACGGATATGGCGAACAGGTTTTCAAAGTTGGCTGAATAAAGGGGCAGAAAAATATAGTACCATAGGTGTTTTACTCGTTTCGAAAACTTGCCAAATTGTGATTACGTATTTCTTGGAAGACCAGCAACGAAAATGTCCGGAAAGAAACGTGACGCGCTGTTTGTGCGTATTGTCTTTGGAGTAGTCTACAAGATACCCACATAATGGGGAGAGGCCCAAATCTACAAGACGGGCAGATGCGTGAACGACAGGCCGTATCTGCGACATCACGACTCGTTTCATAAACGCATTCATTCACTCTACCAGGGGCTGTAAGCCCTGCATACTCACATGAGGTCGGTGAAGAACCCTGCTCAAGCAACCAAGTGTTGCTTCGTCGCTGTTGTATCTGACTGGAGCCGCTGCTGTACACACCGCAAGCTTTGCCACTTGCGCGTACTTATAAAGCACCGAAAATCCGCGCGAGGGCGCGTCATACGCGAGCGAGTGAAGAGGAAAAGAACGTTGAGAGGAGGCGTGCAAAAGGAGAGCGAGGGAGAACGAGAGAGCGTACACACCCCCTTCGTCGTTCTCCCCTACGAATCAAACGACGGCCAATCGCTATTCAAGGGTCACAGGGTCGAGTGCAATTCGTGGCCAATAGGAGTTGTGCTGTGGCAGATCCGGGTAAAACAATCTGCAAAAATTCAGAGAATTGTATGGTATTGTGTAGCCTTGATATACCACTAGTCTGTAGTGTGAGTTATTTTAGTCCAATATGTCTTTAGGTAGCGAAAGACGTATTATTTTTCTCTTTTTGGGTTTTATTTTCTTTCTTTTGGTCAATGTTGCAAATTTATACCACTATTGCGCTGAAGTGGCTTTACTTCGCTTGTCACATTGTTTCTTCCCGATTATGCAACGCATACTGAAGAGTTGATCCGATGACGCGATTTTTTATTCATATTTTCAACGTTTTTCTGCTGACTTTTTTGTTTGTTCCTCGTTTTTTGAACATGAATAATACCCATGTTTTGATTTTGGCAGGACATTTTTGTTCTAGTGTTACTTTTTTTGGTTTTCCATTATTTTCTTGTTTAAAAAATTTGTTCGACCAAGTTACTCCTCTCACCCTTCAAAACGGTTAAAGACGAAAATTCCGCAAACAAATTTTCAACCACGGCGTGGGGCTGAGTGACTAAAGTGTGAGGCTGAGCACGAGGACGTGGGTTCTGTTCCCGGCCGGGGCAGCCACTTTTCTGATGGAGGCCAAAAGGAAAAACAAGCGTGTGTACAAGATTTTGGCGCACGTTAAAGATCCCCGACTGGTCAAAATTAATCGGGAGCCCTCAACTACGGCGCACCTCATCGCGTGCGTTGCGTCGCCTAGGTTAAACCCTACAATCAATAAAAATCAATTTTGTAAACTTATTTCGTTTATCATTCGGTTTTGGGGGGAAATGTATAACGTGCACATTTTTAAATTTATCACATCATTTTTGTTAATTTTGTGTTTTCTCTTTATTGGTCTTTTTTAACTTTGTCCTAGCAATCATGTACACTGACGGTATTAAAACGATTAAATGCGTAACATTATCTTCCGCCAAATGGGCATTTGTGTGGAAATGAAGCCGTTACACGGTCCCGGCTGTGCGGCCACTCGGCAAATGCTTGGAGCAAATAAGACGGGAGGTCTGCCGAGCCACAAAATCCAGTGTAGCCTTAATGTAAATCGAAAGGAAAGGTTCGCCGACACGTAAGGTCGAATAATAGGACAGTTCTAGGGTGCTCATTCGTATACAGCGTCACATTAACCTCACGAAGCTTAACTGAGCATTTTCAGAATCTTGCTAGTCTTATGCGTCCACGACTCAGTTTTGCATCAATCTCACCTGCTCCATGTGAACGTATTGTACCGCAACATTCTGACCAAGTTAAGCGCCAGCACAAAGGCTTCCGCTGTTCCTTGCCTCTTTATTGAAGGTTGATTGATTGATTGATAATCAGCAGTAGTAGCAGGAGCAGCAGGAACCTGATGATGATGGCAAGTAATAATAGCTTAGTTTGCTTTTATCAGAACGTCTCTGGACTTGCACTATGTCAGCCGAATTTCTCTCAAATGTCGTTTCTTCTTCCTGGCCTATTATTATTCTGACCCAAGCTTGCTTGTGCGCAGACATTAGTTGCAATGAATTGTTCACTCCACATTACCAAGCTTTCCGACATGCCCGTGGCCCTTTTCGCGGTAAACACCGCGCGGCGCTGTGCTTGTTCCCTACATGGCTTGATTAAGTGTTAACGCCTTCTCGGCCTTGAATTAGATTGTGAGTATATTTGGTTGAGGTGGATTGTGCTCGGGCTAAACGCCTCTTGGCGCATACTTACTAGATTTCACCTGAGACTCATGACGCAAAGTTTCAATATATCCTCTCCACAATCAAACCTACTGTAATATTTCTCTGTGATCACCGTTTCCTTGTCACTCAAGGACATTAACACACCAGTTTTTCATGAGAGAATCCACTGGTCAGTTAGGCATCTCATCCAATATCGCAGAAATGTTACTTTCTAGTGAATTTCGTTTTCTCTACTTCTTGGCAGCTGTGCTACTTTATTAGGAATATATGTGGAAATGTCTTAGACTTGCGTCTGACTACTCTGGAGGCTGGAAGCGTCTCGCGCAGAAATATAACCTTGTAAAATCTGACAAGTTTCATCCTGCATTACATATTTTATACAATAACATATTTCTCCTTTATCACAGTCCACCCGTTTGCACACCAGGAAGCAGTAGTTACGACTTTTCTCATGGAGACTGCGTAGGGTTATTTTACTTTTTTTATTAACACTGACTAGTCACCAATAGATAACCTAATCGACCTTTGGGAACAGACCAAATTTTTTACTATGTTCTACAAAATGGCTTGAGTAGCTTTGTTAAAAAATCGAAACGAGAGGCTATTTTTGGGTTAGTTTGCAGCTGAACTGAAACGAGATTTGGAGAGGAAAAATGGAGCGTACGAGCAAGCTAAGATAACAGGGCAAGAAAGGTTGCAGAATAAGTTTTGTCAACTCAGACCTATTTGTAAATGGGGGTTAAGAGCGACAGATAGAGTTTCATTGCCGCGCTTGAGGCTGATGCAACACGCAGTGCGAACGCTTTCTGGGGCGACGTCCATTGACAAAGCTCTAAAAGTTCACCTGGAAACATTACGCTTTTTGTGTGAACAGAGAGAGGGCATACCGGATTCTTTCAATGCCTTTGAGCAACGGTTTCTTTCAGCCTACCGCAAGAACAGTGCAGCTTCACCCTCTCAATTGTCTCTCGGTTACCATAAATGCTCAAAAGTGTTGGTTTCTGAAAGCTTCGCTTCGAATGCTCTCAAACAATCAGCATCGTCATTTTCGTGCGGCCCTCAAGGCATTTTTTCTGCAGTATTGAAAGCGTTTGGTGATATCCTTGTTGCAGTCGTGACGTGTAAATATCAAACTTCGCTCAAGACAGGCTCGTTTGAAGAATGCGAGGATGCATGTAATTAGGTCAGGCTCAAAATTGAACCCCAGGAACTAACGACCGATATCTATTCTATGTGCTGCTTGTGAACTGTTTGAGTCCATACTGCATAAACTACTCACGTATAGTAAAACACCATATTATTACCTAGCATCACGGCTTTTTCGCGGAGCCTTCGACAACCAACAATCCCATCAATTCCATCTTGCCTCCTTCGGAAGCTGTGCAAGAGGCTTTTGATGTCCGCCTTGAGCTCCGATTCAAGAAACGTTCTCAGCTTGATATACAACCATCCCAGATATCACTTCTATGCAATTATTTATGTGATATGTCATGATTCGTGCGTGTAAATGGGCAGTCTTCTAATTACTATGAGGCCAGCAGTGTTGTCTCTGAAGGCTCAGTTCTCGGGACACTTCTCTTCTCAATCTTTATAAATGATGTCTGACCACTATTTTAAGGATTTTAATTTTCTTTTATATGAAGGTGATGTAAAAATATTTCAATCTGTTTCGAACACTGCCAGCTGTTAAGCTCTTCAGAGAACAATCTAGTCCTTTACGCATTGGTGCTCATGCAACAAACTCCTCACCAACACATCTAAAACGAAGGTAATGGCATACAAGAGGCAAACTGACATCTTCTCGAGCGACATAAACGGTGAATTACATTGAAGTGTGGTCTTGGTTAATGATATATGCATCAATCTCGATGGTATAGTGATCTTCTCATACGTACCCAGGTAATTACTCGTAGAGCTATTCGATCGCTTTGCATTGTGTGTCGCGTTTCGAAGGAGTTCAAGGAGCCGAATTCCCTTCTCAAGCTCTACACAACTATATGTCATTTTTTGCTTGCGTATGCATATGTACTCTGGAATAGCACGTTGAAGACAAACCGTATGCCTATTGAAAGGGTCGAAAAAAGTTTATATCTGTCTTGAAATACCGCTTTTGGGATTGTTGCATTTACCACCCTGGATCACTTTCTTCATTGACGGTATAATGCTTAACATTCAGGCAGAATAACGTTGATAGTGTCTATCGCTTCAAAATTGCTCACATCATAGTGTCTAGTGGGGAGCTGCTACAACATGTTCCTCCTTACATGACGCAGAAGATCACCAGGACACATGATACCTTTTACAATTTCAAATGGCTGTGTATTTTGTGCCCTATGTTGCGGCAGGAATCCACATACAATGGTTTCTCTGATTACCTGAATATACTTATTTATTGCCCCGCTCTGTTTAGCAAACTCTCTATGAATCTGTATTGGCCTAACTCCCAACTTTACTTATTCTGTATTTCTATTTTACTACCCCTGTGTTCACAAAATTGATTGACTTTCATTCTGGGTCTTTACCATAAGTTATCCTTTCGTTCCTTTCTATAAATTACTTTTTTTAATTTTCTCTTTTAATGCAGTCGGATATTCCTCACAGTTAAGCATAATTGTGTGTAATAATGGGTGCTTCTAAGTGTTTGTGTTTGTGTGTTTTTGTTGAACGGTATATTTTTCTTCATGTGTAAGCAGTCCTTACCCTCGTATTTTTCTTGGCAACATATGTACTTCATGTTTTGTGTATTCTTGTTTCCACACACCGCCTGTTCATGGGAAGTAAATAAATAAATGAGATATTGATTGATTGATTGATTGATTGATTGATTGATTGATTGATTGATTGATTGATTGATTCATTGATTGATTGATTGATTGATTGATTGATTGAATGATTGACTGATTGATTGCTTGATTGATTCAATGATTCATTGATTGATGGAAAATGAGCGTACCTGTGCGACCAGTTTTTTCGCATTATCGGTATCATAATAATTGCATCCGTGAACTCGTACTTTTGGACGAAATTAATTGAGCAGATTTTGAGCAGCAACACGATTAATTGTTCTAGCTAGCAGTAAATTTCTAAATTTGTCCTCTCATATTGCAATTTTCAAGTTCATCTTTCGCTTTTTGCATACGTGTTTCGCAAAATATCCAATGCGGCAGCTTTAAAATGATCAAGTGGAATATTATTGCAGCGGCTCATAGATTTATTTCCATAAGGTCTTGTAGCCGCCCAGTGTCCCACTGTTACCTCTGCATACAATAGAGAGCAAAAACGAAACAAAGCCGAAATATTGGTTTCCAACCCGACATTTTATGATTAGCAACAAAACAAAGAATTAGATGCTAACGATTCATCTTTATGAAAACAGCGCTTATAAACAACGACGACAAAGGAAGCAGTCAAATTCATTACGAGTTTTGTCGACACCTCAAAGTTTCCACTATTATTTGTAGTACATTTTCTCGGAGCGCCTAACACCAGGGACGAAGAAAGAGGCAGACAGGTTTATGGCCAGTTCTCTCGACACCACAAACTTCGCGTCTTTAGATATATCCAATTTCCTCAGGCAGACCTAGCGGACGCCTTGAAAGTTCAACCGTGTTCTTCGATGAATTTTTTCTCACATTTCTGCAGAGCGGAGCCAAAGTTGAAGCATAATTTTCAGGGCACGACAAAAATCAACAGGAAGTCAGCACGTGAAACCTACCAGGCCCCAACTTTGCAAATACGTTGCATCTTTCTAGAGAATAAGGGGTGTTAGCGTTGTAGCGACACATCAACAAAACATACATTTTGGATCTTTTCTAAAGCCCATTCAGGGCTTTATTGAAGACACAAAAAGAAGGTACAGGAAAATTTCAACTGTCCCGAGACCTTTCTTTATTATTCAAGTGCAGCTTTAGTGTCCTCACTGATGGAGTCTGCAACGTGAAAATGAGTTCAGCGAAAGAAAAAAATGCTTGCCGTGGTTCGAAATGAATTAAGGTCCATCACGAGATGACGCCGGCGTCCGTCTGATAGCTTCATTTCCAGATGGTCGAAGCGGTTTCTTCATTCTTTATTCTTTATTCGGTGAGTGCACCGCTTTGCCACAAAAGGCGTTACAGCAGGGAGTTTAGAGACTAGAATAAAACAATTCTCCCTTCATACAGCACACTTGCTTGTCTTGCAGCCGGTTCTAATCTCTAATGGTCATCGCAAAAAAGCAATTGTAAAACATGGTTGTTTTTGCACGATACTCTTTCACTTTGTGTCGGTGGTCATGTCGACCAGATATGTAACTGGGTACACTGAAACAGTTATGACGGTCAATTCCAGTATGCCCATGAAAGACAAAAAAGAAAAACTTCAAACGCAGTTTTTTCCTGCGCAAATAAAGCAATTCCCAACCCAATTCATCTTTCATAGCAGTGCAGCTGTCTCTCCCCTTGTACCGCCACAAAACAAACCGCGCAGCTATGTTCTGTATTTTTTCGAGCTTATCAATCAAGTTCGTCTGCATCGGGTCCCACACAGGGCATGCCTATTCCAAAATCGGTTAAAGGGACACTGAAGTGAATTTGTCAAGCTCCCGTTTTTGCTTGCACTGCGTAGACTGGCTCAAATTAGCACACTTTTCATCGTTTATTCGGTTGACAAATCGGTAATTATTTTACAAAGCGCGAAAGAAGAAAAACTACCATGCGCGGTTTGCGGCGGCCGCACCAACTAAAGCTGTGACGTTAGGAGGAGCCGCACCGTGATTGGACGATGCCCAAGGTGAGCAACCAAACAAGTTTCGGTTTTGGTTTCGGTTCTGTAAAACACAACCGTTGGCGTTGTTGGATGGGCATTCTCAATAACTCAGTAATCATCGTACCGCGCTTCTGCCATGTTGTCAGCTGTAAAAATGCATAAAGATAAGCCTCCTAGGGCGGATTGGAATCGTAGCACTCACTAGCCGAAACCTACGCAGTGCATGAACGCCCTCCGCGTACCCGCAGACGCCCAAATGTCATGCGCTTTTCCCCCATATTTGCAGCTTGCCTCCCTCATGCCTGTATCGTAAAAAGCGTGTTCGCACCAGGCCAAGGGTCTGTTCATTCTGGCCTGTGCCCACTGCCTGCAAGCAGTCGGTGCTTATGGCAACAGCACGCCAACGAGAAGTCGGTAGCGCGCCAGTGCCAGCCTGCGCGTGTTTTGTGAACTAGTTCGTGGTGCCATGAACGTTGCGGCCCAAAAAAAGGTGAACTCAATATAGAAAACATCGACGGAAAACGAAAAAGTTAACTTACAAAAAAAAACAGCACGTACCCGCGGGGATTCGAACTCGTGACTTGCAAAATACGTGCGGTGGCACACCTATAGCAACCCAGACCGCTCGGCCACGAAGCGGGCTCGGCTGGCACTGGTAATATAGGGTATATATTGTACAACCAGTTTACACTTTTCTTTAGTTTTGACATTTCAAGCAGCTTAGGTGACTATTTGTTGTATTGCGCTCGTGCAGTAAGCGTCGCCCGAGTTTCCACAATAGCTCACGTCTAGCAATTGCATTTCGTAGACGGAAAAGCGTTCGCAGATGTGTAGTCGTGCTGCTGACCGCTGTGCTTGTTCGCCCAGCGCAAAAAAGTGCTTCCCGCACCCTAGTTTTACGCTGTACGGTAAAAATATCAGTTGATTTTATTTCCTTAGTACCTATATTGACTTCGCTGACTCTTCTCCCGCCTTCAAGAGGCCTTATATTTTCCTACTGGCATACCAGTCAGCGAAGCGTCGCATGTGCGCTTGTGCAGCGCTTGTGTGAAGCGACCTTGACTTGGAGCTAGATACAGTGTACAAACTAACCAAGTAAAGAAAGGCACATTCTTCCATGCACAAACGTATCCTGGCTTCGTTTCAACTGAGCGAACGAACTGCGACGACCCGTCGGCGGCCGGCGGACGAAACGCTGGGCCGACTGACTCTGTCTGAAGGCCGGGGAGCCGTGCAGTAGCGCGGCCAATTGTCAGCTTATCCCCTCCTGACGTCACACGAAAACGTCGCAGAAAATGGGCGAGCGTAAAGAGAGGAGGACAGCATTTTCGAATAATTTTTCTACTAAATAAAATCCCGTAAACGCGCCCAGGGTGGTTGAAATATGGCCTGGGGACTCCGGACTACAATTTGCGCAAGTAATCCCGCAATGTTTACATATCACTTCAGTGTCCCTTTAATACATGTGAGGTAGGCTGTATTTTTAATGATTGGGGTGCCCATCTTAGGTTCCTCTGAATAAAGTTTAGAGCACTTGCCGCTTTACCAAAAACGTGATCAACATTGGCATTTCATGAGCAGTCATGCGACAAAACAACGCCAAGATATTTGCATGTTGGTTCGGTAGTAACAGGATGTTTATCTATAGGGCACGCCATTACTACTGGTTTCTTTTTTTTTTTGGAAACACGCATGTGAACGCACTTTTGGGGTTCAACGTCATTTGCCACCTCTGGCACCACCGTGTAATACAATGCAAATCGTTCTGCAAAGCAGCACCATCACCTTCGTTCCGAACCTGTCGATATAAAACGCAATCGTCGGCAAATAAACGTATGCGCGACGAAATGCCCACAGAAATATCATTTACAAAAGTAAGAAATAAGAGCGGCCCAAGGACAGAGCCTTGGGGAACACCTGATGTAACGTTAATATAGAATCAACACTTCTCATTTAAAAGCGCTCATTGACGCCTGTTCAACAAGGAATTGGTTATCCAGGTGAGCAGATTTTGGTCGAAATTTAGGGTCTGTACTTAGCGAGGAGAAGAGAGTGCGTCACGGTGTCGAAGGCCTTTCGAAAATCTAAAAACACACAATCTGTTTGCCCACCTTCATCAACGCTGGAAGCAAGCTCGTGAAAGAACTCTACAAGTTGCGTCGTACAAGAAAAACCTTTGCGAAAACCGTGCTGCTTATTTATCAATACATTATTAGCAGTAAGATGGGTCAATATGTACTTGAATAAAATGTGTTCGAAAAGTTTGCATGGCACTGACGTCAATGAAATGGGTGGTTAATTTGTTACATCGTTTTTTGAGCCACCCTTATGAACCAGAACATGAGAACTTTTCCAATCTTCGGGTAAAGTTCAGTTAAAAGGGATTTTTAATAAATTATATAAAGGTAAAGGGAAATTGGCGGTGCACATCGCTTTAGAATACGAGGAGAGATGCCATAAGGACCGACTGCTTTGGATTCACCTTTGTTTTCTAGAAGAGAACATTGGCCACGGACACTGAGTTCTACCGGTGGCATCGGCGGAATCGTGCTTGGGTGCGGTTTTGAAGGAACGTTAAGCTTGGTCAAGAACACGGATTGGAAATATTTGTTTAAACAAGAGGCTTTAGCTACCGCATCAACTACAAACATATTATTAAAGTTTAGTTCAGCCACTCCAAAATGATCAGATCCACACTCTTTGAATAATGCCAGAAACATTGAATTAGATTTCATTTTATTGCTGAGCCCTTCGAAATATTTCGCTTTTGCGCTTTCCACACACAATTTATACTGCTCCGTTAAAGCTTGTAATTCTTGCATGTGGTCACTGCTTCCAGATTTCTTTAATTTACCGAAAACCCGTTGCATTTTCCGGATAAATCTCAAAATACTGGACGTCATTTATGTCTTCTTGCATTTACGAAGCATGCCGGCTTGTTTCGTAGGTATATACTTATCTATTAGGGCTAACAACTTGTCCTCAAATTTAAGCCATAAATCATTCACACTATAGTTTTCCGCTAGGCATTCAAACACAGGCAAATGGTCTTCTAGCTTTTCGACTATTCTTGTGTAGTCACTCCTACTGAACAGAAAAACCTTTCTTGCCGCACTACTTGAGGTGTTTTTACTTCCTTTTTTTATTTCTGCAACAACAGCCATATGGTCGCTGATTCCTGGAATAGCATTGACATTATTCACCAAACCGGGTGAATTCAAGAACACAAGGTCAAGAACGTTATTATTTCTAGTCGGGGAAGTAACATTGGATTTAAACAGGGCCTCACGGACGTGAAAAATTAGTCCGAAAATACCTTCACCCCACAGTGTATAGACGATGCTGATCCAACACGACTAAGCTTCGCATTCATTCATCGTTGTAAATAGACGAAGGGTCGCTGATTATTTTTTGTGTGTGAGCACGAGGTCGCGGGTTCGATTCCCGGCCGCGGCGGCCGCTTTTCTGTTGGATGCGAAAAGTAAAAACGCCCGTATGTACGAGATTTCGGCGCACGTTAAAGATCCCCAGGTGGTCAAAATTAATCCGTAGCCCTCCACTACGGCGCGCCTTATCACCTGCGTTGGGTCGGCGCGTTAAATCCTACAATAAATCAAGCAATCTATTTTTTGTGTGTGTATTTTGTGTATTTTTTGCTCACAGCTATATAGATATAAGAGATGAATAGTTGTTGCCACCTTGAGTTTGATGCGGTAACCCGCTAATGCTGTTGTCTCAGCTGATGAAGTGTCGGCATACCTGAGAAATGTACTGAAATCAACCATAAAATTTTCTTCATGAACAGACTAATCACGAAACAATTTTGTCGTTGATTTTAAAAGGTCCCTCCCATTATGTTTTTATACTCGCGCGTAAATTATACTCGTGCGGCCAACAAAACGTGCAGCCTGGCACGCTTCCCTTACCTGAACTCGCCAAAACACGCACTGCACATTTTGGTTTTTGCTCGGTATTTTCTTTCGTGTTGTCGTTGTGCTGATAGGTTCTACATCGCGCACGCATGAATTTGAAACATGTGTATTATATACCTGCCTGTTTCATTTCCGCCTAAAATACAGGTTTACTTCAGATACGGTTCGACACCCTGGCTTTTTGGACGACATGTATGAAATGCATATTTGCGTTTTCGTCATATCGTTTTTGGGAGGTTGTGTAGTTTTAAAATTCTTTCTTTACTTTAGTTTCGCTTATTATATTGATAATTTACGGAATAAAAGTGACACTTTCCTCAGTTATGAATTTTAATAATTTGCGGGGCATTGCATGGTTGGCTCAATTTTTCCATTTTTTCATTTCTACTTTCAACCTTCTCGCCCGGATTTCAGTGTTTCTTCTTCATTTTGGGAGGGAATGTATAGAGTGGTATTGTAACGCATGATTTTCTGTTTGCGGTTTTTACTTCTCGTTCTTTTAGTCAGTTGATTTTTTAATATTTTATGTGTAAAATTAGCTTTATTTCCACTGCTACAATGAATGAATGTGTTAGTTAGGCCAGTTATTTATATTTGTGGAAATGAAGGCCGTTATATGAACCTGGCTGCTGGGGTGCTCAGCAAAGAATGCTACTTAATAAAAATGGGCCGCATGCAGCCCCTGCCACGTAGCTGCCCATGTTCTCTCTTTCGTCACCTTTCCCTCGGTTCCCCTACAGTCATGTCCTCCCGTGTAAAGGCGATGAATGTTTGTGAACTCAGTCCAGTTTGGCGGCGTTCTCACTTCCGCGCCCTTTTTTTGGATATTTGGTTACGGTGTTCGAGTGCGAACCCTCTTTGTATTTTGTTCACATATTTTGTTTTGAGCGTAGGAATTCTGTTTTTAATTTCATAAATTGCGCCTGAGACTATAATTATTTACAAGAACCCTGCTAGCGTAATTTGTGTATTTATATTTTGCCTCAAATATTTCTAGACTCCTCTTTTTCCTGTTCTATGTTGACAAGAATAAAAATTGCCACAAGATTTAGTATTTTGGAAATGTGTTTCTTATATAATCGTTTTGTTTAGGAATTGCCCTGTTTTGTCCTGGTAGTTGAGTCAAAGAATGGACAGACAGACAGACACACAGACAAACAGACAGACAGACTGACAGACAGACACAGACAGACAGAATGACAGACAGACAGACAGACAGACAGACAGACAGACAGACAGACAGACAGACAGACAGACAGACAGACAGACAGACAGACAGACAGACAGACAGACAGAGAGATGGATTGACAGGCCCCAAAATTGTTGTGTAGCCCAAGGGAGACCTCTCTGATTTAAAACTTACATACAAAACATGCTCGCCTCGTTCACTTTATTTTCCAAAGTCCTTTTTACTTTCATTAGAGCGCTGATCCTGCCTCTACTAGGTTTTGTGTAACAGAGCCAGAACACCCTAAGAGATTTGTCTTGCTCGAGAAATTGAAATGCCCGACGCAAATAACAAGCGTCAAAGCTACAGAAAGGCCTCACATAAAGGGCGTTTAAAAGTGCACACATGAGTAAGGTAAATGTAGATATCTCTTAAACGGTACTTGCTACAGGGAGAGCGCACGATCTAAACAATGTTTCAGTCAAGATAACAAATCCGAGTTGCATGCACACTTTGCGTGCTCATTAGACCAAAGGTCATAGCCACTAGAACAGGCAAGGGCATGCATCGGAAACGCACTTCGTCTGCATTTTGAATTGTCTGTTCCTGTGGAAACGATGCTTGACCTTGCTTTAAGAAAACGAAAGGACTACAACTTGCACATTGTAATTTTACAAGCAACAAATATTAGCTGGTATTCGACCCATGTTATTAACTTTGTTACCCTCGTCGTAAGTTCCTGTGTGAACACGCAAGCCCCAGATAAGACATCCTTTGTATATTTCCGATATTTTTATAAGGGGCCTCGTCTATTCTGTATTGTCTGTGTTAAGGCTCCTTTTCTTGTCTGTCCTAGTAACTGAGAATTTTGGGAGTTCGATTTCGCTAAAGATTTCAGGAATGAAAGAAATAAACCCCTGTGCCTGAAAAATCGGCATTAAATATATTGGCTACACTCATTCCGAAGTTGGTTTCTAAAGTACACAGAATAGTCCAAATTGGGAAAGATAAAAAACAAAAGCCCTTCCGTACAACGGGGGGGGGGCAGGTAAAACTGCTGTTAAGATGAGTTGAGGAAGTGCCTGGCAGGGAAAGTGGGAAACAAACTTATTTGAAAATGCAAAATATACCTTGCTGTCACTGTATTCATTACTTTATATCACTCATGACTTCTGTACAATTTATTATTTGGCGTAATCACTTATTCTTCTCTTCTCAGGCTCGATGAGTCGCAAGCTGCAGAAAGCGACTGTAAGTAACAGTAACCAGAACTTGCAAAACGTTGTTGGAAACAATCACATGCCAGAAGGATGATTTTATTGTGGGGGTGGCTTTAAGCATAGAATTCGACACCAAAATATTGGGATGATTTGACAGGTGTGTTCAGTCGACATTTTAATTTTTACTATATTCTCATACATAGCCCGTGTTCCACAGACAAAAAGTTATCTGAAGTTTGTTTTATGCAAAAAATATTGTCTAGCTACAGAAAATTCCCGACGTCATCTTTGGAGGCAAGTGCTTTGGAAGTTTCGCGTGAAATTCGAAACGCCTATGGTTATGAACTGTAATTGCCGGATTTTTCTGTGGAGGCTTGCATTGCTGTAAAATCAGCTGAATAGTTATTTCTTCCTTCCAGGTTAAAATTTTTATAAAAGTCACAAACTTTACACCTTTTTTTAAAAATTTCAACAATATCAGGCCTTGTTCGTCTCCATCTACACAAGCTGGAGGGTTTAATGTTTAGATTATTGCTACTCCCTAAATTATTTCATTCTTCGTGACAACTATAGTTTATGTTGAAAAAGTGGTTCATTAGAAAACTGCGCTGCATTGAAGGTCAGTTGCGGATTTTGGTCTACTTCTATAATCAACATAAAAACAAGGCCCTGTCCGGTTTTTATCAAGCTTTCGTAAATTCAAGCGAACGTTTCATCTACCACAGCCTAAAAAATATCTCGAGCTGTTTTTGTACAATTTAAATTATAGCGCAGTAAATATTACCTTAAACTGCTTACGGGAGATATTATACAGTGGACACTAGCATGTTTCTGGCTGCAGCTTAAGGCGAGAAATGTCTGGTACAGCTGAGGTAATATGAAACAGAAGTGGAGGTGATCACTAGTTTTTGAATATATACGTTAATAAAGTACGCAGAATTTTAACGCGTAGTAGAAATGCTCTCCAAGTTTATTGCTCAAGCTAGCACAATCAGCAAAAGGGTGAACTGAAGGGCTTGTTGGTACATCATATCGTTTGTTGGTACATCATATCGTTCAGAACTTGTGTCGTCTATTACTTGCTCAGTCCCGTCTTCCGCGCTGTTTTCAAACGATAGCACAATCAGATTTTCAGGATGCACCACTTGTTGCACATCTCGCTGTTTTTGTGTGTCCCTTGTGGGGATAATCGGAGTAACAGATCTGTTAGGATTACCTTCATACCTCCGGGAAGAGACTACTGAATTTTGGACATGCGCCAATGCAGTCCAGCTTTAGAAGATCAACAACTGGACTAGTTGGGAGTGGTTCTTGAACATCTGCTGACTTGACATGGACACAAGATAAAAAGGCAGACGAAAGCACTGTCATCTCTCCGGTTTCTTCTTCTATCCGTGTCGAGTGTGCAATACTTCAAGATGCGCAAGTCCAGCTTGGAGCGTCGGGTAGAGTTGTTCCGGGGGAAAGTGACAAGTACTGAAGGGTGGCGGCTGTTTACCCTCTTCATTTCACACAGATATCACCTTTCTATTTCTTGAAAGGCAGCCATTAAAATGAGATATAGCCACAGTTAAGTGCAGTGATAGATAACAGGAGAGATATTCGAAAAGTTTTTGCTTCTGATAACCATTTCTGCGTGATCATTGCCTGCGGCTCTTCAGCAAGTTCACAGGTCCTCTTCGGGTTCTAGGGCCTGAGAAGTGTATAGTGAAAAGTGCTCGTTTCTTACCGATGATTTATATCGCAAAATCAAAAAAGAATTTCCAAGAAACCTCTAGAGCGTGAGAGATCTGCACACTGTCGTGGGGAAGAGGGGCCCATCTAAATCAACCCGCCACTACCAAGGTACGGATTTCGTGGGCCGCTTCACGGAACCGACTGTAGGTTTTCATACGTGTTTTACGCTGATGATTTGTATGCGCCTGCGCACTAAGCTGTGGGAAATCTGAATAGGTATATTCATAATTCAAAATTGTCAAGTCTAAGCTACCAGTAGACACAACGTTCATGGATGTCGTACGCCAGGGGAGAAAAAGAGAACATTATAAGTGTAATCTTAAAAAATATCTGTTCGAGTTTGATTGCAGCGTATCTCGCCGCAACCAAAACTGCAGTATGAGCAAAACCACGGCCGACGAACTTGAAGTGTGAATCTGATGCTTGATACTCGCATAAAAAGCGCTGTCACATTCTAAGAGTGCACAGCCTTGTCGGTGCAAAGTACCTTTGCAATAGCGCATCGGGTGTGGGGAGCTCATTCAAAGTTCTCACGGACTCGAGGTTGCAGAGAGGATAGAGTTGTATACCGGTGGCGAGAACTACAGTTGAAAGCAAAATTGACATTCTGATGTGGCGAAGAAACTGTCTATAGTGCGAAAAGTAGGAGCCATTGCCATGTCTGTTAATTCAGCTAATTTATTACCGATTGATGCCAGATACAAATGTTAGTTTATACACTTTTTTCAGCGGTGTTAAAAAGGCTAGGTATAGAATTGTGTTGTTAGGGACGCCCGGACCAAGCCAATATTCTCCCAATTGAGAGCATCAGCTTTTCCATAATATTGGAAAACTGTGCAGTTTATTCTCTATTAATTTTAAAAACGCATGGTCACCTCCTTTTTGTGATTTTTTAGCTGTAACGGCCATTTCACTCCTTCCGTTGGAGTCAGAAGTTTGAAACAGGCCCCGCAAGTATGTCTCTGCAACACAAGGTGATATTTAGTGCTCTATGGCTACAAAACCACAAACCTTTTACAGCAAGTTTTAAGCCTGTGATAGACTGTCGCTACAATTTTAGAAAGTAGGAAAAAAATCGAAAATGTCTTTTTTGTATATTGATGTTCAACAAATGCCAAAATTTGCAACTGACCTGCAGGCTGAAATGCAGCAAATGTTCAGAATGAATCATGCTTTTTACATCAGATAAAACTGGCCCACACCTTGCGTAACCATGGACGATTAACACCTTAAAAATTGAACTTATTTGCTTCTCTGGATGCAGAGAAACGGTGCCATACATTTCGGCCATGAGGTTATACAAAAATGTTGAGTCAAAACAAAGACATAGACCGAATACACCTGTCCCCTCTCTCGTGAAAACACCCCGCACATATTTCCCTTCCTAAAAGCTGGCACCACTATAGTTTGGAAACTGCCTTGCACACAAGATTTTGGTAAACAACAGTAAAAGCTCTTAAAGCACGTCACCGTGTAGGAGCATTTCCGTACCATTTGTATTTCGGTGTTCTGAGGGTGCTGATGTCAGGAGAGTCCTTTGGGCAACTTTCAGTTCCTGCATTGTGAAGGACAAACTACACCACACGTCAAACTACCTTTTGTCACGTTTTCCTTTTCCTCTTATAATTTCTGCTGAGAAAAATAGTTGAGTAAAGAGCCGAACGTCACTCATATTCAAACTTGTCGAATACCGCATTTCCTAACTCAGCTCACGAGGGGCTGTGTAACAATGTTGGTTTCTTGGACGGGTTTATTTCTCATTCGTTCCATGTATCCTTTTATGTTGTGATAGATCACACAAAACCATCCCAGCGTCCTTTTACTAAAAAATATAGTTCTGTCAGCGATTCCCGTTTTACCAAAATAAAAGTAATCGGAGTTCAGACGTTGGGCAGGTATGCAAAACACCACCCCCCTTTTTTTGTTCCACACGCACTGGACATTGGAATTATAAGCTTACGAAGCTTTCGGCTTGATAACACGACTGGAAAAAGTTTGGCAAATGGAGTTTAGTGCCGCCTCATTTTTATGGATGGTCTGAGTCTGTGGCTTCTTCAATACCAAGCTGGCATATTCGATCCTGGAAAGTTCTTTGAATTTTTTCCCATTTGCAGCAGCGTCCTCGAATTTATGTAGGTGTCGGGTCTAGGATTGTGTATTTTGAACAAGCGTAATACGTACTGGAACCCAGTCGAAAACACAACAGGAATTTCTGTCGTACAATAGAAATTTCTGTCGCAAGACAGGGATTTCTGTTGGGACTATAGGATGGTCTATCGTGTGACAGGAATTTCTGTAGTACAACTACAGAAAATTTGTCGTACGACGGGCATTTCTGTCGCACAACAGGAATTTCTGTTGGGAATGCAGGCTGGTCTGTTGTGAGACAGGAATTTCTGTAGTAGGACGACAGAATGTCTGTCGTACGACAGGAATTTACGTAGTACAACACACATATCTATCATGCGACAGACATTGTGTAGCCCCACTACAAAAACCTTTGCAGTAGAACTACAAAATGTCTCTCGCATGAGACATATATGTTGTACTACAGAAACTTCGGTTGTGCAGCACCCTCTAGACACTACACAAATTTCTGTTGCACCACAGACTGTCCTTCAGCCACTACGACTGGGTTCCGTAATTACTATTATTATCTGCCATGCGACCGAACATTTTCTAGTCCCTGCAGATTTTTATAGTCTGAAAGAGAATTTTAGATTCATTGCAAAAGTGTCACATGACAGACCGTTCAGTATTGCTACAAAATCTCTTGCTTACCCTGTCGGAAAACCCCGCGTTTTCCAGCATTAGGAGAGCGATGGAATAGGCCGGAAAGAACAGAATACAGTGGCAAATGCAGAGCTGGACAACATCAACGCGGGGACCCCATTTTCCATCGAGAGAGCGATGGAATACGCTGGCGACAACAGAAAACAATGGAAAACGCCGCGCTGAACGACAGCAACGCGAGGTGGTTGCAGGAGAGCATCCAATAACACGGGGCCATTGCCTTTGAGGACAGAGCTTCAGACAGGGCGAACGGGATAGCACGAACCAGATAGTACGGGATAGTATGGTACCGCTGCTTGGCTGGACACGGGAATGCCGCGCGCCGCTTAAGGGGTGAACTGGTTGTATTCCAGCGCCGCCATCGACGCAGATGCTCCGGAACTTAGTGTTTGCGGCCCGTGCGGTGCCGCAAATTCCCACTTTTTTAGCGTGCGCTGCACGAAAACAATGGTGCTTGCGAGTGACGGTCATCTCGTTGAATTGCATCGCAAGCGTCTGTTGTAATGAACGTTTGTTGCATTACTCCCATTAGCATTCCGGCCGTGATTGAAAAAACCTTCGCTACAAATTTGCAATTAACAACGCAACTTAGCACAAATCACTGTAATGTTGTAACATCTAAGCGTAGCCCCATAACCAAAGAAATGGATACATAAAGAACTACGCAAATTCCTTTGGTTATTTGAGCGAATTGCAATTGCATATATTGTACTGTGGACAATCTTTGATAAAAGAATGAGGCAATAAGGGTAGCCCGTCGGCAAAGCGGACGCATGAAGGACAAGCAAGACGTGCTTTTTAAAGACGTGGTGTAATAATTGCAGTGCACATTCTGACACGTATTTCTGGGTGTCTTTGAGAGCCCCATGTTTTCAACCTGCGTGATGTTGTTTTATTTTTAGCAAAAAAATTGTTTATTTTAGCAAAAATGTTGTTTTAGCAAAAAAATTGTTTATTTTAACGCGAAACACGTGTCCAATCAAGCCGCAATAGTTTAAACAAGATTTTAAAAACAGCAAACCAGTTGCCGCTACCTGTGTGAAAAAAAAAAGAAACGGCGCCAGTGAACTCGTTGTATTACCGAGATGTGTTAAAAAAATAAATTTAAAAAGAAAGAAAACGCGCGCCTTCCCTCTAGCCCGGACCGGGGAAGTTTGGGGAAGCATCGTCACCACTGAAGGCATGTCGCGGTGCGACAGCACTCGCGGGACGGGGAGACCACAATACGAAGAATCGAGAGGGGTAAGGAGGGGTCGCGAAACAAGTTCTCGTGATCGGCCGGTTCCCTCCTTACACTTCCTTTGTTCCATCCTGCTTTTCGTCTTTGGGTCAAAATTTGGCGGTGGCAGCGTGGCCGAGTGGCTCGTTCACATTTCACATCGGCGCTTTGCCTAGTTGAAGTTACGCTAACTTTTTGTAAAAGCGTGCATCTTATGTCTCCGCGAAGTGTCAGCAGCAACATTTTAATCTTCGGAAGCTGTGGTAAAAGCAAGATCAGTGGTCGGGATTTCGAGCATCTCGAAGTGAGGACTCCTCTTGCGACGACTAACCGTGGTGCTTGGGATTAATGGCACTTTGATGCGAGTGAATACGACGAATCTCGCAGGCAGTGTGATTTCGAATACGTTTGGTGTGCTTAGGGAATCGACTGAACTTGCAATGACCCCTGCGTGACTGCGGCAGGTATCGTGCGTGCGTGCTCTTCGAGATAGTGCAGCACCACAGAGACGTGCGCTTTTCGACACAGGATACCCTTCCACACCTTGCTCTGCGAATGCATTGTCAACGCATCAAGGTTCACCAAGGCAAGCATTCCAGCTAATGATTGACTTTCCATTTTAATTCTTTCACGTTCTCTCACGTTTTGCTGTTCAAATTAAACAGGCTCAAGAAATATTTGTTTACTTGTGTTTTAATGGCCCTAATTGATGTCAGAAACAAATTTTCGAACGGTTATTGTCCATGCTCGTTTATTATATTTTTTTTTCTATCCGGGAGAATGAATTTGCTTTCATGAGCAGATTGAGCGTCACTGACGGAATGCGATGATGGGACGTGATTTGGCCCTGCTTCAGAAGCACGGCCAAATCATCTGAAAAGGGCCCAAATGAGTCTGGCTAAATTTTGAAGCGCTATTTAGGTTTCCCTGACGGAAAGACTTTTGTATTTCTTGTTAACAGCTACGGGGGTTTGTTTTTACACGGCTATTAAAGAAAAAAGACCTAGCGCAAACATCGGCCACGCTATTCGCGGGAGACGGGGTTGTCTCCGGCGTGTTCCAGCGGTTGCCGGATCCACGAGTTTCCGCGTGTGCAGTGTGCCTGTGCACGAGTTTACGCGACTGCACATGCATGAGGCATGTGCAGTCTGCATAACATCAAACTTTTGTATTGCATGCATGAATGTACCACTCGTTGCATTGCTTACGTCGCACCGCAGAAATCTCGGCTAGTTGGTGATACGACTTCGACATGGTAAAAGGCTCACTAGAACGGGACATAAGAAAAGACAGTGACACGGGACGGGCGCTAATGACACGGGACTAGCGCTCGTCCCGTGTCACTGTCTCTTCTTGTGTCCCCGTGTAGTGCGCCTTTTCCCATGTCGAAGCTTATATTGCCTTTTGGTACGGCTTTCTGAAATCAGTTATTCACTGAAAACAATTTTATGCTTGTTCCAGAAAGGCAAGAATGCCCCCAATTGCTTATGCTTGTTGGTCATATTTTTATTGAAATTGTTATGCACATCCTGCATACTTCATGTACTTAATAGAAAAACATCACGGGAAGTAAATTTCTTTTTCAAAACAAGTTGAAATTCGAGACATGACGGGATTTACTATGAAAACAGACATTACAGGATTTACTACAGACTTCAGAACAGGATGTACTACAGACTACAGAACAGGATTTACTACAGACTACAGGGCGGGATTTACTATAGACTACAGGACAGGATTTACGACAGACTACAGGGCAGGGTTTACTACAGACTACAGGACAGGGTTTACAACAGACTACAGGACAGGACTTACTACAGACTATAGAATGTCCCATTCCCTCACACGATCGTTCTGTCGTATTTTTCTGTTGCGTTTTTCGACTGGGATGTGGTCTCTTGTACAGAAAATATTCACCTACCACTCTATTACTGAAAACGGGACTGGTGAAACAGTCGTAAGATGTATACAACAGCTTGTGTTATGTGTTGCGTTATGGTAAGTTTGGTTCTTTTTGTTCGGTCGCGGTCTGTTGACATTCGCAATAAGCATAAAGTTAGCAGTTCATTGAACATGGTGACTTCTGGGCAAACAGCTCCCACGTTGGCCTGGAGGGCCACAAACTGGCATGTAATTGACGCTTCAGAAAACAGTAATACTCTCCCAGAAGCCTGAATGCAACTGTCCGAGTCTTTTGTGTATGCAGATTACTTATAGAGAAAGTTTGGTTCGGCGTTAGTCATGTTCACTGGAGACACAAGACGCTTATTTGGTTTTCTGACAGAAATTCATATATGACGTCTATTCTTCTTAAAAGGCCTATGTAACAATATGAGACTGCATAATCAGTTACCATCAGCTTACTTTATAACTATAGCGCTGACGTTTTGCTGTCGTGTCATCTTCACAGGACCATGATACCTTCCCAATAGGCATGACCCTAGCAGGTGTTAGATTCGTGCGTTCAAGAAAGGTGAATCGCAATATCGGCGTTCCGCGCATGGGAGCGTTCGGGGTTTAATCGTTCGCTCCCTAAAGGGCTACTGAAGCACTTTTAAAACCGGGCAAAACTCTACTTTTTACAATTATTACATTGGTCAGTTTGTGCCTGTAAAGTTTTTTTGCTCATTTTTAGCTTGGGGACAGCGGTATACGTCGTTAAAGTTGACCCTACGCCCCGCCCACTGCTTCCTGCCGCATCGCCGGAAAAGCGAGAAACTGAGAGGCAGCGACCGGAAGTAGCGTCATATTCGGAAGACGGCCAGCGACGTGCGCCGCCGCTTCGCTGTGTCCCAGTTTTCTGGGCGAAGTTCCGGATTAAGCAGGCGTGTAATCTGCACTTTATTAATCATCATTGTCTTAAGTTGCTTCCGCGTCGATTTTTTAACCGTAATGCTACTGTGTGATTCCCTAAAGCGACTCCTAGATACCAGAAATTTCCTACCCGAGCGCCCGTGGCTACCACATTGCCTCCACGAGCAGTCGCGGGGCCGGCCGTGTCGTCGGCTGCTCTGTGCTTCATACGCGAAGCGGCAGGCTCAAACAGATACGGAAGTACCCCCAAGTTTCAGATCCATTAATTATCATAAGGGAATTAGAAAATTTGTGGGACCACAGCGCTCTGGGCTTCCCAAACTTCTTCGTTTTCCCGATCAACGTTGTTGGCTGCGACGACAGCTTAGCTGAATCAAGCAAGCTAAAAGCATGAAGCGTTTTCTGCGCGCGGAAGCGCTCCGCACACTGGCCGGTCGTGCATGCCCCGCATAACCCGTATGGCGCACGAAACTGCTCGCACCACACATGCCGTGGCAGCGACCGCTCTTCGCCGCCGTCCAGAACCAAGGCCGTCGCGAAAAGCAAGTTAAACGTGCAAGAGAGGATGATAGTGTGGTGAAAAATTGTGCTAGCGATTGTCATCCAAGGTGATTTCGAAAGAGGTGATCGAATTTGTATCGCGATGCGGAGCGCCGACCCGTCGCGGAGGCTTGTCGACGGGCCTGCACGAGCACGAGATGCGGCGAGAGGCCGAAAGATGGCGTTACCTGCGCGTAAGAATGAGCAGAGCACAGATCGCTAGAATGACTATCAACGTAGGAATAAGGTTCCACATCGAGAAAGGGGATGATAATGTGGTGAAAATCTGCGTTAAGGATAGTCATTCGCGATTGTAGAGATAGCGGCGACCAACTATCTCCCTTGGTGCTAAACCTAAAGTTCCCTACATCACCGGCGATCCGTGCAACCTGAGCCGGCTCTGTTGGGGAAGGCGTTCGAAAGCTCGTCGGGGACCAGCGTGCTGCGCTTGGGTTCCTCTACATTTTGGGGGGCGACCAACGTTCAACTCCCCTATTCTAAAACATGCATATGTGCAGCAATGCCACCTTCCGCTGCCCGGCCGAGCAGCGACCCGGCACCAGCACCTCTGCGTGACGCGGCGACCGGCGGCGGCCGCGCTGCCTGTGTGCATCGCAGGCCGCTGCACAGAGCTTGTTGCCGCATGTCCAAATGTAAAAACAAAGTTCCACATTCGAGGATGGGGATTATGGTGGGTTGAAAAATTGTTCTAGGAATTGTGGCTAGCGCTGGTAGTGAAAGCGGCGAACCAATATCTGCGCAACTTCCCTGCACCAGAGAAACACGTCGGCCATGAGTCGTCGGGGGAGAACCCCTTTCTAAAGCTCGCCGCGAGTGAACCTGTTTTGTTTATACTTCCCTCAGGCTCTCCTATTCTAAGGAAAGACTGTGTGACCCCTTCATTCACCAGAGTACCTTTTAGCCCGTATCTGAACAGGAACAGAATGATATCTTCAGGGCGTGTGGTCCCCGCAGGGCCGGCACTTCCGAATATGACGTCATCTGCCGCCAGCCAACCGCAAAAGGCAGCCAGGGCTCTCACCGTGCCCTCGGGCAAGGATCGTTTGTTTTGACGAAAAAAGATAGTTTGGGTGTATTCACACTTCAAATAAAGATGTTTTTCGAACTCAGCGTCAGGGAAACCCTAATGTCATGCCCCCAACAACATTTTTTTGAAAAGCTCTTCACCAGCCCTTTAAGACGCCTTCTCAGCAGGGCTACGCTTGCTGTTTGATGCAGCATGCGTCTCATTCGAGGCTGGTACAACAGTGGCAGCTAGGGCAGTAGAGCTCCTTCAGCCAGCGGCAATGAAGGGGCTCCTGGTGACCCTTGGGGGGTCTACTGTCCCAAAGGAAAATCTGCGCTAATATGGTAATGCCCCCATCTACACCACACTGGCAAAGTTTGTGCGCATTAGGAACAGTATTTGACGTGCTTCCCGAAGTATAAGGGGCTCACTATACACCTGTGTCTGGATACTTGAGGGACCTTCTGAAATCAACGACAAAATTATTATCGTGAATAGTCTGTTCGTGAAGATAACTTTATCGTTGATTTCAGTACATTCCTCGCTGAGCACGAGGTCGCGGGTTCGATTCCCGGCCGCGGCGGCCGCTTTTCTGATGGAGGCGAAAAGCAAAAACGCCCGTGTGTACGAGATTTCGGCGCACGTTAAAGATTCCCAGGTGGTCAAAATTAATCCGGAGCCCTCCACTACGGCGCGCCTCATCGCCTGCGTTGCGTCGGCGCGTTAAACCCTACAATCAATCAATCAGTACATTCCTCAAGTATACCGACACTCCAACAGCGTTATCGGGATACATCATCAAGCTCAAGGTGGCACAAACTATACATCACTCATATCTATAGAGCTGTGAGCTCAAAATACACAAAATACACAAAGAAAAATTATCAGTAACCCTTCTTACATTTACAACGATGAAGGATGCGAAGCTTAGTCGTGATGGATCAGCGTCGTCTATACACATGGGGTGCAGGCATTTTCGGACTTACGTCCATGCAGGCGTGTTTAAATCCAAACCGCTTCAATCATGTCGAAATAAAGCAATCAGACGGACACCGCCGTCATCTCGTGAGGGACCTCAATTAATTTCCAACCACGGGTAGCATTTTTTTTCTTTCGCTGAACTGGTTTTCACCTTACAGACTCCATCAGTGAGGACACTAAAGCTGCACTTGAATAAAAAAAAAGGTCTCGTGACAGTTGTAATGTTCCTGTCCATTCTTTTTGCTCCTTCAATGAAGCCCTGAATGGGCTTTAGAAAAAATCCCAAATGTACGTTTTGTTGATGTGTCGCTACAACGCTAAATCCCCTGATTCAGATGCAATTAATTTGCAAGCGTGGGGCCTACTAGGTTTCACGTGCTCACTTCCTGTTGATTTTTGTCGTGCCCTGAAAATTATGCTTTAACTTCGGCTCCGCTGTGCTGAAATGTAAAACATTCCTCGAAAAGCACGGTTGAACTTTCAAGGTGTCCGCTAGGTCTGCCTGAGGAAATTGGATATATCTAAAGACGCGAAGTTTGTGGTGTCGAGAGAACTGGCCATAAACCTGTCTGCCTCTTTCTTCGTCCCTGGTGTTAGGCGCTCCGAGATAATGTACTACAAATAATAGTGGAAACTTCGAGGTGTCGACAAAACTCGTCATAAATTTGTCTGCTTCCTTTGTCGGCCATGTTTATAAGCGCTGTTTTCATAAAGATGAATCGTTAGCATCTAATTCTTCGTTTTGTTGCTAATCATAAAATGTCGGGTTGGAATCGATATTTTCGCTTCTTTGGTTTGTTTTTTGTTCTCTAATGTATGCAGAGGCAACATTGGGACACCGGGCGGCTAAAAGACCTTATGGGAATAAATCTATGAGCCGCTGCATTAATATTCCACTTGATCATTTTAAAGCTGCCGGATTGAATATTCTGCGAAACAGGTATGCAAAAAGCGAAAGAAGAACTTGAAAATGCCACTATGAGACGACAAATTTAGTAATATACTGCTAGCAAGACCAATTAATTGTATTGCTGCTCAATGTCCGCTCATGCAATTTTGTCCAAAAGTACGAGTTTACCGATGCAATCATTATGATACAGACAATGCGAAAAAAACTGGTCGCAAAGGTACGCCCATCTCAATTAATCAATCAATCAATCAATCAATCAATCAACAAATCAATCAATAAATAAATAAATAAATAAATAAACAAATAAATAAATCAATTGATTGCTCGATCGATCGATAAATCAATCAAACAATCAATCAATCAATCAACCAATCAATCAATCAATCAATCAATCAATATATCATTTATTTTTTAATTACTCATGAACAGGCAGCACGTCGAAACAAGTATACACAACACATGAAGAATCTTGAAATCATGAAATTCTGAAATATCACGTATCTTCAAATCATGAAATATCTTGCGAAGAAAAATACGAGGGTGATAGCAGTGGTTAGACAGGAAGAAAAAAACAGTTCGGCAAAAACACGCACAAACACACACTCACAAGCCCCCATTCATAGACACAAGTAATGCTTAACAGTGAGTCATATCAAACCTAATTAAACAACAGAATTAAAAAGGGATTGATAAGAAAGGAACAAAAAGATAGCTTATGCTAAAGTCATAGAATGAAAGTCAATCAATTTTGTGAACCCAGGGGAAGTAAAATAGAAATACAGAATAAGTAAAGTTGGGAGTTCGGCCAATACAGATTCATAGAGAGTTTGCTAAACAGAGCGGGGCAATAAATAAATATATTAAGGTAATCCCAGTACCCATTGGACGTGGAGTCCAGTCGGAACATAGGGCACAAACACGCAGACATTTGAAATTGTACAAGATATCATGTGTCCTGGTGAATTTCAGCGTCATGTAAGGAGAAAAATGTTGTAGCAGCTAACCACTAGACACTATGATGTAAGTAATTTTGAAGAGATACACAATATCAGCTTTATTCTGCCTTAATGTAAGCATGGTACCGTCAATGAAGTAAGTGACCCCAGGTTGTAATTACAACTATCGCCGAAGCGGTGTTTCAAGATAGATATAAACGTTTTTCGACCCTTTCGATAGGCACACGGTTTGTTTTCAAGCATATGCATACTCAAGCAGAGAACGACATATAGCTGTGTAGAGCCTGAGAAGAGAATTGGGCTCCCTGAGCTCCTTCGATACGCGACACACAACACGAAGCGATAGAAGAGCTCTACGAGTAATTACCTGGGTACGTATGAGAAGCTCACTTTACTGTCGAAATTGATGCATAAATCATTTACCAAGACACACGTGAATGTACTTCCCCGTTTATGTTGCTCAAGAAGATGTTAGTTTGTCTCGTGTGTGTCATTACCTTCGTTTTAGATGTGTTGGTGATGAGTTGTTGCATGAGCACCGATGAGAAAAGGACTAGATTGTTCTCTGAAGAGCTTAACAGCTGGCAGTGCTCGAAACAGATTGAACTATTTTTAAATCATCTTCATATAAAGGAAAATTGAAAGAAATAAATACTGGTGAGATATCATTTATAACGATTCGGAAGAGAAGTGTCCCGAGAACTGAGCCCTCAGAGACACCACTGGTGGCCTCATAGGAAAGAGAAGACTGCCCATTTACACGCATGACACTTGAAATATAACATAAATAATTGCATAGACGTGATGTCAGGGATGGTTGTATATCAAGCTGAAAAAGTTTCTTGAATAGGAGATCAAGACGGACATCAAAACCCTCTCCCTTGCACAGCTTCCGAAGTAGGCAAGATGGAATTGATGAGATTGGTGGCGGTCGAACACTCCGCGAAAAAGCCGTGATGCTAGGTAATAATATGGTGTTTTACTGTACGTGAGTAGTTTGTGCAGTCTGGACTAAAACAGTTTACAAGCAGCACATAGAATAGATACCGATCATTAGCTCCTGGGGTTCGATTTTGCCCCTGACCTAACTACAGGCACCCTTGCATTCTTCCAACTAGCGGGGAACTTCCCAGTTTTCAAAGAAGTTTGATATATACACGTCACGACTGGAACAAGGATGTCACCAAACGCTTTCAATACTGCAGAAAGAGTGCCTTCAGGGCCGCGCGAAAATGACGATGCTTATTCTTTGAGAGCATTCGAAATGAAGCTTTCAGAAACCAACACTTTTGAGTATTTATGGCAACCTAGAGACAATTGAGAGGGTAAAGCTGCACTTTTCTTGCCGCAGGCCGAAAGGAATCGTTGCTCAAAGGCATTGGAAGCATCCGGCATGCTCTCTTACCGTTCACGAAAAAATAGTAATGTTTCCGGGTGAATTTTGAGAGCTTTGGTAATGGACGTGGTTCCAGAAAGCTTTGGCACTGCGTGTTGCAGCAGCCTCAACCCCAGCGATGTAACTCTACCTATCGCGCTTAACCAGACATTTACAAAGAGGTCTGAGTTGACCAAACGGACTCTGCAACCTTTCTTGCCCTGTTATTTTAGCTTTCTCGTTCGCTCAATTTTTGCTCTCCAAATCTCGTTTCAGTTAGGCAGCAAACCAACGCAAAAAATTGCCTTTCTTTTCGGTTTTTTCACCAAAGCTACTCAAGCCATTGTGTAGAACTTCAGTAAAAAAATTTTGTGATCGCAAACGTCGATTAGGTTATCTATTTGCGACCAGTCACTGTTAATACAAAAAGTGAAATAAACCTACGCAGTCCCCATGAGAAATGTCGTAACTACTGCTTCCTAATGTGCAAACAGTAGGACTGTGATAAACCAGTGATAAGTTTGTAATAAAATATGTAATGAAGGATGAAACTTGTCAGATTTTACAAGGTTATTATTACTACGCGAGACGCTTCCAGCTTCCAGATTAATCAGACACAAGTCTAAAATGTTCCCCCATGTATTTCTAGTAAAGTTGCTCTGCTGCGAAGAAGTAAAGAAAGTGAAATCTACTAGATAGTAGCACTTCTGAGATATTAGGTGAGACGCCTGACTGACCAGTGGATTCTCCCATGAAATTACCTCTGTGTTAAAGTCCTCGAGTGCCGAGGAAATGCTGATCACTACGAGATATTACAGTAGTTCTGATTGTACTTAGGATATTTTGAAAGTTAGTGGCATGAGTCTCAGGTGCCTCTTTGTGCTCGCGCAAAGAGGCGTTTCGCGCGAGCACAAAACACCTCAAACCAAACATACACAGAATGTAATTCAAGTTCGAGAAGGCGTTAACACTTAATCGAGCCATGTAGGGAGCAAGCACACCACCGCCCGGTGTTTACCGCGAAGAGGGCCACGGGCATTCATGAAAACTTGGTAATGCGGAGGGAACAAGGTGTTGGAACTTGTGTCTACACACAACCAAGTTTCGGTTAGAATAATAATAGGCCAGGAAGAAGAAACGACATCAGAGAAAAATTCCGCTGACATAGTGCAAGTCCACAGACGTTCTGATAAAGGCAATTTAAGGTATTATTACCTGCCATCATCATCAGGTTCCTGCTGTTCCTGCTACTGCTGCTGATAATCAATGAATGAATGAATGAATCAATCAATCAATCAATCAATCAATCAATCAATCAATCAATCAATCAATCAATCAATCAATCAACCTTTATTAAGTGGCAAGAAACAGCCGATGCCTTCGTGCTGGCGTAGAGAGGGGCAGAAAAAGGCCGCATTGAAATATACCAGCGGCTGTCACATAAACACCAACTAAAAACGTGGGTTAGTGAAGAACAGTAACATACTTGAAATACTACAGAGAATAAAATAAAATTGGTATCCAACCTACATTACACGACTAAGAGAGACTCTATAATATGGTATATTTCAAAAACGCATCGTAGAAGAACTCTTCGCCTCGCGGTCATGTAACACACTACAGCTTTAGATAAATGAACAGCTTTACTTGAGACGACGGAGTGAAAGGGTGATAGGGCTGGTTTCCAATACTGCACAGATTCAGTGACGTATTCTGTTTTTAGCTGTTTTGTCTGTTTAGCTGTTTTTGTCTGCGCGTTTATTCCCGTGAAAAATATCCCAATCAAGCCTGCATTTAAGCAAGTTTTAGTTGTGCGCCGGCCAACTCAATATGACATCTTTTTCATTGTTTAAACAAAATGACAATCCTAACCAGTTGGTTTTCTATCCTGCGGGGAACTACCGAAGTGCAATTGTCTTACGCAAATCTACACGTGTATTGAGTGATGCAACTACGCTGTGTGTGCACCAAAGGGGTTATACCTTGAGGATTTGCAGTACTCAGAACCAAACGGTATTGTTTGTTCTAGTGACAAACGATATTTCTTTACTTGGCCAGAATGTCGCGGTACAATACGTTCACATACAGCAGGTTAGATTGCGCAAAACTGAGTCGTCCACTCATAAACCTTGCATTTCGATTTACATTAAGGCTCGACTGGATCTTCCGGCATGGTAGACCTCCCGTCTCATTGGATTTCCGTCGTGTGGGACATTCAAGCCACAAGCATTTGCCGAGTGGCCTCACAGCTGGGACCGGGTAACGGCTGCATTTCCACAAAAATGCCCATTTGGCAGAAGTTCAATGTTGTGCTTTTAATGGTTATAATACCGTCAGTGGACATGATTGCTAGGACAAAGTTAGAAAGGACCAATAAAGAGAAAACACAAAATTTACAAAAATGATGTGATAAATTTAAAATTGGGCATGGTATACATCTCCCCCCAAAACCGAATAATAAACGGAATATTTTTCAAAAGATGATTTTTATTGATTGTAGGTTTAACGCGGTGACGCAACGCAGGCGATGAGGCGCGGCGTAGTTCAGGGCTCCCTATTAATTTGGACAAGGTGGGGATCTTTAACGTGCGCCAAAATCTTGTACACACGGTTGGTTTTCCTTTTCGCCTCCGTCAGAAAAGCGGCTGCCGCGGCTGGGAACAGAACCGACGTCCTCACGCTCAGCCTCACACCTTAGTCATTCATCCACCCCGGAGGGGTAAAAACTTGTTTGGCGGAATTTTCACATATAACCGCTTAAATAGGTAAATCGAGTTACTTAGTCGGACCAAATTTTTAAAACAATAAAAGAACGGAAACAAGCAAAAAAATAACGCTTAACTAAAAATAACCTGGCAAATTCAAAAGATGCATATTATCCATTTTCTTCGAAAAACGAGAAACAAACAAAAAAAATCCGCAGAAAAAGGTTGGAAATATGAATAAAAAAATCACGTGATCCCACCAACTCTTCAGTATGTGTTGCATTTTCGGGCACAAACAACGTGATAAGCGAAGTAAATCCACTTCAGCGCCATAGTGGTATAAATTTACAGCATTGGCCAAAAGAAGGAAAATTAAACAGGAACATAATACGTCCTTCGCTGCTCAAAGCCATATTGGACTGAAAGAACTCGCTCTCTAGGCCAGTGGCATATCAAGGCGACACCTTACTAGACAATTCTCTGAATTTCTGCAGATTGTTTTAACCGGTTCCGCCACAGCACAACTCCTATTGGACACGAACTCCTCTCGACACTGTGACGCTGGAAGAGCGATTGGTCGTCCATTGATTCGTAGGGGAGAACAAGGAAGGGGTGTGCACGCTCTCTCGTTCTCTCTCGCTCTCCTTTTGCACGCCTCCTCTCAACGTTTTTTTTTCCTTCTCTCGCCCGCGTACGGCGCGCCCTAGCGCGGATTTTCGGTGCTTTATAAGTCCGCGCAAATGGCAAAGCTTGCGGTGTGTACAGCAGCGGCTTAAGTCAGACACAACAGCGAGGAAACAACACTTGGCTGCTTGAGCAGGGTTCTTCACCGACCTCACGTGAGTATTCAGGGCTTACAGCCCTTTGTAGAGTGAATGAATGCGTTTTTGAAACGAGTCGTGATGTCGCAGATACGCCCTGTCGTTCACGCATCTGCCCGTCTTGTAGATTTGGGCCTCTCCCCATGATGTGGGTATCTTGTGGACTACTCGAAAGTCAATAGGCCCAAATCATGCGTCACGTTTC
This sequence comes from Haemaphysalis longicornis, assembly GCF_048455015.1. NCBI lineage: Eukaryota > Metazoa > Arthropoda > Arachnida > Ixodida > Ixodidae > Haemaphysalis > Haemaphysalis longicornis. Next base: position 80,881,422 of record NW_027526460.1, on the reverse strand, counting down.
TTTCAGGACATTTTTGTTATTTGACTTCAAAGAAATACGTATTCTCAATATGGCAAGTTTTCGAAAGGAGTAAAACACGGCTAAACATTTTGGCAATTTTGGAAATGGGAAGTGTTTGTATTTTTATTTTACCTGCAATAATGAAACGTTCACGCGAACTTATTTTTCAGTATACAAAGTTTCCGATGGAACGTTTCTGCAAAACGAGACCCTATGGCATTAGCAGCAATATTTTCCGTCTTACAGCAGGAAAAGTTTAAAATTACGTGCGACTTGTTCAACATTCTGCTAGGCCTCCAGGTTTTGGAAGTTTTTTAGATAATCAAACTTTTTTTGGAAAACTAACTTCAGTCATGTTTCTTTCTGTGGACAAAGGACTTTATACAAATGTTTTATCAGAATTTAAGATATCGACCGGACACGCTTGGCCCATGTCTATTGAAAACTCTCTACAAAGAAATACAAGTTAAGGTGACTCTGTTGAATATTCTAAACAGTATGCTTTTTTTTGCTTATTCTCATACTTTGTTCGAGCTATTCGCGAAAAAGTAGCAGGATCATCATTTTTTCTCCCTCCCTCACTTTCCTTCTTCCAGCAATCTCGCCATCATGAGCTGCCTTCACCTGTTCGCTCTGGTGATCCTGGCGATGTGCGGATTCTTCGGCGTGTTGCACGCCAACATAGAGGGTAATGGTGACAACCCCTCCCGACGTCCACAACGCCTCTTCTACGCCCCGCCTGTCCCCCCTCCTTTTCTTCTTCACTTCGCGCGTTTCTCCTCCTATTGTATATTCTCTTTTGCTACTTTCTAACTTTTATGTAAAGCCTCCTATCGGCGGTACGCCTGAGTTGGGCTCAGAAGTTGCTTCCGGCATTCGCACCATTGTCAGAAGCGGGGACGAACCCAAAGCTTTGTCTAAACTCTTCTGAAAAGCGTTCCCCTACTGGCACCTTGCACGAACAGCACTCACACCTTTAACGGTTCTTCCTTAAGACTAACTAAAAGACCGCGTTAGTCAACCGCTACCTTGTAAGTACCTTAAGCATTCGTAATAAGTAACTGTAGATTTAACAGAAGTGTTTCGTGGCCCAATCTGCACTGCATACAGAGAATACCAACCCAGCTTTTAACGAAGTATTCGTTAAAGCACAACCAGTTTTTTTTTTCACAGGAATTTGTTATAACGAGGATTCAATGAATCTCAAATGCTTTCCTAGAGTCCATGTCGAGCAAATTCTATGCAAATGGCACGATCATGCCCGGCTTAGTTCTTAGCCCTGTCGCTGTTTCCCGCCCTTGGTGCACAAAAATTCTCGAAACCAGCTTGAAGTGAAGCCGTTGCTTGGATACAGAACTCTTGCAGCTAACAGATTAACGAAGACGAGCATTCAGGCAAATCGCTTCTGTTCAAGACGTCGGCAATTGTCTCCGTTGGTAACGGTGCGCTTCTTAGAGCTACTAGCGGTGGGAGGTAGAAGAGTGTCGACACATCGCGGAGCACAAACTCTTGCGTACCATGTCCACGTGCTGCCGTTGGCGCTCAGAAATTTCGTGTGCACTCCTTGGTGAGAGAGCGCTTTGTGTAGGCCACGTGAGCCCTGTGCTGCCAACGGAGCCTTAGTTTGAAACGGCGAAACGGGGAGAGAAAAGGGGAGACAAGAAGTGGCGTTCAGGTGCAACCGATCAGAGCGGACATAGCTCCGACATCGTAGGCCATATCGCAGAGTGTTGGCTCAGCGGGGCAAGCCCCAACGCTAATGGCGTCACAGTTGCTGGAAAATTTTCGCGGATGTTGGAAGATGACCGCCGACGTCTCATTGCTCACACAGCGCAATTATGCACCAATCAGCGTACATGGCACGTGAGATTCGCAGTTATATCACGCTCGTATTGTTTGGTGGGGGCGCTGTAGAGTGGGTTCATCGCTTCTTGGTGCGGAGGAGCATTGAGATTCCAAGCGCGGTATCTCTACGTGCGCGTTCTGTATGCGATGATGGTTACTGGAGTTACGACACCCTGATATCGAGAAATTTCAATTCGGAAAGCGCGAGTTTTGCACTAATATCACCTTTTCTCAGTTGATTTTGACGCCAATTTCTAGGAACTTGCGTTACTAGTTTATTCTTCCGCTTCCGCCGGTGTTACGAAGTGGTCAAAGCAGTGGGACGGTGCTGCAAACACAGGTTGTTCCACGCTCATCCCCTACGTCGCGAGTCGCTCTACACCTACGTCGGTATATAAGAGAGCTCGGGGAAGTATAAGCCCTCTCGGGACTGTCGCGGAACGACCAGACCGTGTAGACTAAGCCGCTATGGATTGCGATGCGCGACACCGTCCGATCGCACCCTTTACTAGCAGTGTATCAGAACGACTCTGCCGTGATGATGATAGTGGCACACAATGTTGTAGCAGCTATATCTTCATCCTCTATGAAATCGATGACAGGAACTATTCCAGACAAACGCTGTTGACAAAGCAGTCGCTAGATGCGATGGTGGCGTTGTCTAGATCTTGGCGTGCACTGGCTTGATGTTTGTGCGCGTTGGCGAGGTGCTGCCGTAGCTGGTGGCGGGCGGTACCTGGCCTCAATTTTTATAAATTCATTCCCCAGAAAGAGCTGAAAAAAATTCCCGCCATCTCCACGAAGTGAATGATGATGAGAGGGGCCAAGCTAAAATGCTTATCGGTAAAACCGGGACACATTCGCCCACAAATCATATAAACAATCGGCACGTTGTTATAGGTCTTCTTGGGGGCGCGCACCATCTAAGTGAGTGAAGGACATAAGGCGCTTTCGTGGCCATGCTCGCGTATCGGTTTTTAGCGCAGTGGGAAGAGCTCCACGTACCTCCCATCACGGCCAAAGACTCGTGGGATCGAAACCAGGCACCGCCGAGTCAAGCCCACCACTCTTCGCTCGCAAAGCATGATACTTCCCACCGCTCCGTTGAAAAGCCCGTTGACGACGTCGATGTTTGTGGTGATTATGTAGGGCTTGTTTAAGACGATGAGAATCTGCAGAGGTGAGTTGGCAAATTTGGTGTGTGACATTTTAGCCACCTTGGCCGTCGCATTCTGCAGAGCGTCTTGTGTCGCGTACCCTCGGTACGTGTCTTGAGCTCGCAGACGACGAACAACAACGTCTTCTTCTTCTTCTCCTCATTTTTGGGTAGCAACGAACGCGTTGAACGTTTTGACCTCTTCGTCCAATGTTTGGTTTTGCCAATCCCTGCGGGCATCGTGCCACAATCATCATCAACGGTATATACACAGCGCAGCAAGGGACGGGACAGGGCCCGAGCAAGAGGAGCTTCGCCCCTAAAACTACAGCATCTCCACTTTGTGTATAATGGCGAGGGTGCTGAGTATGGGGACACGAACTGACATCTAAGTTGCGGCACGAGTGAAATCCGATTTTAACATCGACCGTCATTAAATTTGTGCCGTGAGTTCCACCTTGATTATCCTCTAATATAAACAGCAACTCATAGCTCAAATCGAATTTCGGTTGATTGGCGCTTTATGGTGCTCTGCGAACGACTGAACGCGGACGGACATTGGGAGGTGCTAAGGTAGACAGCACCGTTTCAGGCGAGGGAGTAAGCCGTTTGACTCTCCGGTACTAACTCACGGACGCAGCACAATGGTCTCTGCCATTTATTTTTACGACAAGTTTTCGCAAGGTTTTGTTTTTTGCGAGACCAAAAAGATTTATTCTTGCACACGCTTATTCAAGTCCGGTTGAAAATTGTCCCACACGAATTTGTTGTGTCCTCTAGCAGTCATTTTGGTAATGGGGTAAGGGGATACCTACGAGAAGTAGCCCTGTCATTTTAGTTTCTGAAAGTGCGATTCTCACTTGAATACCTGTCTAGCGTTTCAAGAAAGTCCTGTACAAGGACCTTGTCGATGTTTTTTTGCCAGTACATCTGTATAGGTCTTTATATAAAAAGGGCACCGGATCTGATGTTCTCAGGAGGGTTAAAAGAATGCCAGTACAACCAAGTATGAAATCCTTTTTCTTTACGCTGCACAGCGAGACGCTACCTGTAAAAGTATGGTTAGTAGAGAGAGGATTCTTCCTCCAATGGACAACAAACAGTAGTCTGTGTAAAAAGCCAGAAATGGTAAATCATGTGTTTATTGAATGCTGGGACCCGGTGTTCCACTGGGACATCCTTCAGCGGACGTTGAGGAAGTGGCTACCCTTAACCTCACACGGTATTCGGTACCTGCCCCTGGAAAGTAAGGGTGGTATACCGTATGACTTAATCATGGTGCTCAGCCTGCACAGCATATAGAGGACGAGAATGGCCATGCGAAATGCGGACATCAGCGCCCGGACTCTCAGGGAAAACTTTTTTGAAAGTGTACAGTACATAAGGGAGGTGCTCCATGTAGAGGATGAACCGCCAGAATGGTTGCCTGTCCTGGATGATCTAATCTGCCTTAGGAAGTTTTAAAACCTCTTTGTGAGCCAAGGCTGGTGACAGGTTTTAACATTATGTATTTCTGTTTCTGTTCTGTAAAAATGTCTAAGTAGGCAACAAAAATGAACGGTCGCAGCCCAATGGGTAAGACGACTGACACTGACTCTGTTTAATCTACCAGACACGGGTTCGAATCCTGCCGGTGCCTGTATAGTTTTTTGTGATTGTAAATTCTATGTGCACGGATGTGGACGCACATTGTGCGGTCCTAAGGTACTCCACACCTAAACCAATGTTTGGAAGTTTTCTGCTACTGTTTTTTTTGCCAAGCAAGCCGTACAACGGAAGCGATGAAAACTTTCGTACAACTCATTCTTAACACGACAATGTGGTCGTGGGTAAAGTCTCCAAGACATTATTTGTAAGGACATTAGAACTGCTGGTTGTCAATCCGCGGCAACGGCAGCTAAACAAGCCTAAATTAGCTCCAACATGTAGTTACCCATCCCGAGAAGCGAATTCTTTGGGCACACTAACAATAAAATTCGAATTTTAATAGGCCCTATCGACAAGCCGCACTTAAGGGAGGCGCCGAGAGATGTGACGCCCGCGTAGCGCGAGAATGGAGGCACAAAGCACCGTGTAGACGTCTATGGTTAACCACTGGCGCTAAAAACAACAAAATAAAGGCTGTGACGTGCAATATGGGGGCACTACTGTGTGCCTTCTGTCAGTTGGTCAAATGTTTCGTTCGGAGTTCGACTGTCAAACCTGCACCTGCCGTTATTTTCTATTTTATGTTGGGTGGGTCGTGCGGAGACCTGAATTTGTTATAACGCACAACATTCTAAAACGGCGAGCGGAGGCTTGCGTGCCCCCTGAAGTAACGCTCGTAATGGGGTGTTCAGATTCCACAGGTCGAGGTAGACTCGGCCGCTCCGTTTACGAGTTTATAACTAAGCTGCGATCACCCACGCAATCATGTGCACAGTTTCTGACATTGGAGGTCCGAAGCTTGAAAAAAAATTGCATTTGACTTGGTTAGTGCCCGCAACGTTGCTAAGACGTCCCGTACATCTTTCATAGCTGGCAAGCAGGCCATCTTTACTACGGGTTTGTTGTAGCAATGCAAGAACGCAGAGAACCATTGTTGTAGAAAGTTTCCCGAATTTTTTTTTTGGCTTTTGTCTCTGGTCGCACCTCTTTGAATAACAAAAAAACGTTCGCTTAAAGTTGCCGGCCTAATTAGCGAGGCAGCCTAGCTTAATCCCAGCCTAGCTCAATGCCCAATGCAACGTATGAAGAGAGGGCAAAGGAGCAATTTTGAAGAACTTCCGCCTGCTGCAAGACGTGAAGCAGCTGCAGTGAGTGAAGAAGCAAGCAGTGAAATTTTTGAAGAGCTGAGCTTATCAAAAATGGCTGCCTCGGTGAAGAAAAGCACCGCGCTCTGATTGGAGGTATTTTTCAACGTAAAAACACACAACGAAGGTTACCGTTTCAGATTGATCGTGTCCGAGAAAGGATCCTGGCAACACCGGGTTGACCTGTTCTTGCAGCAGTGTCTTTCCTTGTTGTTAGTGGACGACCCGTATCAAATGAGGAGGCAACAAGGCCACAAGGAGGCCACAAGGCCACAAGTGAAGAGGCCAAAAGATGTATCTGAGTTTCTTATGAACGACTGTCCTCCGAGAGGAGTGTGTTTTCGATTGACCTGAAGGACATGCACGATTCGTTGCCACGTGCATTTATTTGTGAGGCTGTTTAAAAGGCAATTGAAACAGCAGGAATTGTTGGGTTCCAGAATGCATGCGGCATTAGTGTGGGCAGGTTCCTTGAGCTGATGTCTTACTATTTTCAGTCTACATTCGTTGAATATGAAGGCAGCCTATATCTACAGCAAAAAGGTATGCGCATTGGCTCGTGTTTAGCTCCCAAACTCAGCGACCTTGTTATAGTTCAAGAGGACTGTGATTTGGGCGAGTTGGTGAATGTTCATGATTGACAATCCAGCGCGCGAAAACACGGCACAAAAAGAACGAGAGTTAGACAGGACAGCGCTGCACTCACAACTGATTTATTTTGAAGAAAACATTGGTCATATATACAGATCAGTCTCCCACGTGGTGGTAAATTATTGCACCCGATAACAACAAACAAAAAAAAACGCAATCATTAATTAGTTTGCACATGTGTAGTCTTTTGTTTACTTAGTCATGCAAAGGCGTCACTCAGATACGCATATTCCCGGTCATGCAGCACTATTGAGGGCATACTTATACAACGGTCAGCAGCTCAAAATAAATCAGTTGCGAGTGCAGCGCTGTCCTGTCTAACTCTCGTTCTTTTTGTGCCGTGTTTTCGCGCGCTGGATTGTCAATCATGACCTTGTTATAGTCCGCTGCGATAGGCTTTTACAAGCCGCTTTACGGGGGTCGCCGGTCGTAAAGGTTTTTCGCTTTGTAGATGATGTTTTGATTCTCTTCAAAGCTACTGGTGACGACGCTTGCAAACTTCTACCCTATGGGCTGAGAACCTTCTCTACCCATTTTGTGGGGTTTGAGCAGACAAAAGAAACGCCAAAGAATCAGCAGCTCCAATTCCTGGACATGAACCTGCATATCGAGGAAACGCCCTTATGCTGGAGCTACGCACGAAGACCAAAGAAGGCGCTACTGCCTTTGACGTCTGCTCAGTCGAAGTTAGTAAAACGCAGTGTCCCCGCGGCAGCTTTGAAAAATGCCTTGCACAAGTCTTCCCACAATCGCATAAGTGAAAGCTTTCAGGAGCAGGTGGGCCGTTTGCGCTCAGCCGGGTGCCCTGAACCCATCTTCGAGAGCGTGGGCAACAGGATTTGGCTAGAACTGAGCACTCCTTCGTGTACACAGGAACCTGAATTGGACAATGATAAGACTGCTGTGATGCCTTATATTCATTGTATCAGCCACAGGCTGAAGAAGGTTGGGGGAAGAGCGGGTGTGCGCCTGGTTGTTTTGGCTGCCAACAAACTCAGCAAGATTTGTGCGCGAGTTTAATGATGCTTCGCCTTGCCATAGCGATTGTGACATAAACCACGTGGAACACTTCAACAAGTGCAGGGCTGCGGTGGTTTACTCTATTTCGTTGAATTGCGGCGCCAGTATGTAGGCCAAACTTGGTGGTGCCTGAACTTACTGCTTTAGGAGCACGCTTCTAGTGTCAGAGCAAAATCTGGAGGCTGGCTTCCCTTGCACGTGTCGTCGTGCAAGTGCACTCCTGAATTCAAGCAGTGTGAAGAGGTAAAGCACTACGGAAATCAGAGCACGCGTGAGGTGCTGGAAGCATAAACGATTTAAAAGAGTGGCACTGATTGCTTAAGCACACATTTTGTTTCCTTGTCTCTAAAGGAGATGGCGTTTATTGAGGACTAAGCGAAATGGTCGAACTGGTAATATAACGCATAGATGCTCTCTCGTGTATATATTTTTAACGTTTTTTGTAATTATTCTTGTTTCTTTATTCTTTCCGCCCTTATCTTGGGGTAACGTTTTCGGCAACTAAACACTTTGTTGGTAGTCAGCGCTGTGTGTGTAGCCTCCTTTTTTCTGTCTCGTCTTCAGCGCTGTTTTTCTTTCAAGTGTTAACCAACACGCCCAAACACTTCCATTGCTTCTGTACCTCAAGTTAGAAAGTTGGCATATTGCTTCGCATGGGGACTCACTCACTCTGTAAAAGAAAATGTTATATCGCCTAAATGTTTTATTCTACTGCTTGCCGCGCGTGGTTCCGCACAATGCAGCGAGGCGCATGGGTTTCGAGGTCCTGGAAAAGCGATCGGCGCCACTGCCTGGGCTCTCGCAGAAAGAGGAAGCGGCTAGGTCAGCGAGGTCTCCACGCCAGTACAGACTGCCAAGCGGCGTCATCATCAACATGTTGCCGAGCGGCGGGCGCGTGATGGTGATGCAATCACAGGCTCGGAGCAGCGAGTTCCTCGGAGGAGGAGCAGGAAGCTAGACATTCTCGCCCACTGGACTCCTCCAGGAGGGACTCCTAGACAAGGTGGTGTGCTCTGTCCGTGCTAAACGATCACTAATCTGACGCTGTATGATCGGCTGCGGCGCACCGGCCGCTCTATTTCCCATTTTTGCAAACATAAGGTAGAAATTTCTTAAATCTGATTTTTACAGACGAGTTGTAAAAATTGGTATGAGGACTTTTGAATATCCAAAGTTTGCTCAATAACCAATTATAAAAAATGTCCGCATTTTCGAACAATCGAACATTTATATATTAGTCGTATCAGAATATTTTGTACACCATATATGTAAAATCAGGATTTTCGGATATTCGAAAGAATACAATGTAATTTGTTTTAAAGTAATTGAAAATAGTTGTAATTTTAGAATAACTGATTGCATTGCAATGGCGACATGTTTGAAAAAACTTACTCGAATTTTTATCGGAGGAGTGTTGTGGCGCATGAGCCGATGTAGGAAAAACAAAACGGGAGAGCCCATCAGAAAAAGGGCCCCTTATGCAACTTGCGCGTGATTATATACCTAAGCAACACTGGCGCAGACTGCGGCAGTGATCGTGGAACCGAAACGAAATATACAAATATGCAGCTCAACTGAAGTCCTCATGGTTGTTACTGGGTAGGTTCCTCACTTGCAAGTGGTGAATGTCCTTCACTAGCTGGGCTGCTTCTTCCCGACATATAAAAGCCTGCAGAGACTTGTGTCACTTTCTAACTCTTCGAGGACTTCCAGGTTTTGCCGCGATCGAGGCGGAAGGATGATGGGCCCTTTTTTCTGATAGCTTCTCTTGGGCGGTGACTTCTAGTCACTTTTAAATCTAATCGTGGGTTTCTGTACTCTAAAGAAGTCGACAATATTTACTCTCGATTATCGCGCAGCCCTCCACGCGACCGTGTATCGTTTGCTGCACTGTTGCTTTTGCCTAAGACGCTCGCGTAACCGACGGAGCTTCTAGTGCGGATCATCAACGAATGTGACTGATGGAATCCCGACGACATGCTACCGAGTTCTTTGCAATCGTCCATGTAGCAGAAAAGCTGGAGCAGTTGCCGGTGCAGCCAGCGGGGCGCACCTGTTAACTCCAACGTACCAGTTACCGCCTGGCGCATGGGTCGGTGTTCCAGAATAGCCTCTTGAATGAAGCCGTTTTAAACTGTTATAGCGCTCCACTTGGACATTTGCTTGTGAGTGGCACACGGACGAATGTTCCAACCGGATGCCATGATCTTGCAGAAACGCCTCAAACTCCTTAGACACAAACTTTGGACCGTTATCCCAAATTATCTCATCTGGGTAGCCGTTGCACGCGAACACAGCCACTAAAAAGCGTATTCCTGGGCTGGTTGTCGTATCGCTACATAAATGTACTTTGGGCCACTCACAATTGCTTCAAACGCCTGATTGCTTATCTGCAATTGAAAGGCGCCCTCTCAAATGGAGCGACAATGTCCATGCCCACCTTCGCTCACGGGTGATCTGGAAAGAGAACCGGTTCCAATGGCATGCCTCTCACCTTAGTTTTTTTGTCTGCTTCCTGGCAAATGCTACATCTCTGGATAGCTAGCTTGACATCAATGTCACCATTATGTCCCTCCTAGGTGCGCTTTTGTTCGCACTGCTCTGGGATTCGCCTCATGAGGTGCGGTTATTACCTTCTGCGCGAGGGATGTGGGAACCACGAGCCGTTCGCCACGCAGCATCAGATTGCTTTAATAGAAAAGTTCATCACGTACTTCGAAGAACAGCTGAAGATCGGCCGAGAAATAAATGTTTGCCGGCAACAGCGATTGCGCACAGATATTGCTTTATTGCAGTGTGCTATCTTGCAACTGGGCCATTTCAGACTGTTCTAAGGGAATGTAAAAAGGAATTTCGAGAACTGATCCCACCTTATCTAACAGGTTTGCTTGTTGGTGTGGAGATGACCCGGGCAAGCCATAGAGTGCGTCAACCACTTCATTTACGACTCATTGTGTTCCTTGAATGTATAAATCTTCCATAGCAGGCGTTTTGCCAATCGCGGTACCCACGAGCGGCGACCCCTGTTCCTTGATTCGAAAGCAATGCCACCAAGGCTTGGTTGTCAGTGAGCAACGTGAAGTGGCATCCCAACAGGTAGACATGCCACCGCTCGCACTCCTAAACACAGGCAATCGCTTACCGTTCTCCTACCCAATATTTCCTCTAAGCTGGCGAAAGAACTCGAGACACGAAACCGACAGTGTGCAGTTTACGTCCGTCTACCTGTTGTAGGAATGCTCCAAGCTCCGCTCACGGATGTGTCAGTGGGCCTTCCACTAGCAGGGATGCATCGCACAATCTTATTATAGCGCTACATGCCAACACGTCTTTTTTCATGGTGACACTAGCGTCTATGTGGTCTGACGACATGAATCGCTGCCCCTTTCATCCTGGGACACTAATTGGCTCGAAAAAGTCGGCGAAGTTGGAAATGAGCCTAAAATCATATTCGAGCAATCCTAGAAAAAAATGATCGAAAAGTGGCTGGGTCAGTGAGCGCTGGGGTGTCTGGATTTAAGGAACCTTTAACCTCAATGGCACAATACCGCTTCCTGCTATTCACTGACTCGAAAGCTCGAGCTCCGGCATGTCATTGGCACTTCTGTGTTTAGTTTGCGACCTGCCTTTCTGATACTCTTATATCACTGCAGCAAAGTTCGTCATGTGCTCCTCTCTGCCCTTCCCGAACACAATTATGTCGTTAAGAAAAAATTGATTGATTGATAGCAGGGTTTAATGCACCAATGCAACTCAAGCGATGAGGCTTCGCCGTAGGTGAGGGTTCCGGATTAACTTTTACAACCTGGGGATCTTTAACGTACACCGAAATCTCGTACACACGGGTGTTTTTGTTTTTCGCCTCCATCAGAAAAGCGGCCACCACGGCCGGGAATCGAACCCGCGATCTCGTGCTCAGCAGCACAATGCCTTAGCCACTGCGCCACCACGGCGGGTGTTAAAAGAAAACAGTACACCGCAACAACCTTAGAGAATTTTTGACATCATACTCTGAAATGCAGATGGCCCTGAAGCCATACCAAAACACGCTCTTGAAACGGAATTTGCCGTTATGTATTATAATTGCTATTATATCGCGGCTTTCGCGCTGAACCATGCCGCGATGGTAAGTGGATGCCAGGTCAAGCATGGGATAGCTGGTTGCCCGACTCTACTGTGCAATAGTTCACTGTATCAAGAAGAGAAATGCTACCAGCATCGACAGCTTTGCTTACCAGTCAAGCATTTTCGCATTGACGGATGCCTCCATTTTTTTTCAACAAAACAATGTGAGGCCCCAATTCAGATGCATCTATTTTCTCTTTCACGTCTATTTGTTCGAAGCGGCGGAGTTGCCCCGAGACTCATGGCAGGAGCGATAGCGGAAGGTGCCTGAGTTACGAAGCAACTGGTAATACTGTCGCTCGCGTTTTGACACGGTGCACAAAACCTTGCGCCACGCCAAGCCCTGGATGAAAAATAGCTCCAAACTCTTGAAGCAATTCGGGGGGAAGGTTAATGGGCTGCTTCCCTTCTGCCTTGACAGAGGAAGGGACTGTTCGAGGCCTAGTACGCAGTGCTTTCATTTCTAGGCTCTGTGGTAGCCAGTCACTATTCTCCACACCGAGTGACTTGATTGTGTCAATAGCCAAAAGCGAGGTGCCCTCTTCAATGACGTAAACCAGAAGAAATGTAGTGCAGGTATTGTACGAGACTTCTGCAAACAAGCTTACACCGGAATTGATTTATATTCCACTTATCTTTGGAGGAGGGGCAGAAAGTAATGACCTGTGCTTTAAAATGCTGCTAAACCAATCATGCCTCGTATCGAAACGGATGACACTGAATATACGAACAAAGTTATGTTCATTCGAACAACTACTAATGCAATGTAAAATGATGCCCGATGTTCATTGTAACAGACAGAATACTCAATCCTTACACAGGGGCCGAATGTTCGTCGTCTACTTCACTAGCCGAAGTGGGTTCTGTATTGCATGCCGCGCGGAATGACTCATATTTCCGGAATGATGACACAGTTATTTTTGACCGGAGAACGAAACAAAGCCGCATTGTACTGAGATGAAACGCAGGTGTTACAATGTGCCTGTTGGCTGCGTGAATGGTTCGAGTGGCTACCTAAATACAGCTTCGTGTGGGGCGTGTTTTTGCTAGCATTAACTGGGGACCATTGGGGATCATTGGCTGTATGTTGAAACTGCGTTGCTACAAGCATAGCTCGAGCTAACGATAGAGAAGACCATTCAAGAAGCAACCATTAGCACAAGCTGCGAGATGATGCACACGCTACACCCGCCGCAGTGGCTCAGAGGCCAAGGCGTTGCGCTGCTGACCACGAGGTCGCGGGTTCGATTTCAGGCCGCAGCGGTCGCTTTTCTGATGGAGGCGAAAAGCAAATATGTCCGTGTGTACGAGATTTCGGCGCACGTTAGAGATCCCCACGTGGTCAAAATTAATCCGGAGCCCTCCACTACGGCATGCCTCATCGATGCGTTGCGTCGGCGCGCTAAACCCTACAATCAATCGATACACACACTACAATATAGTCCCGCTGGGAATCTTCCTGAGAAGGAAAAGAGCACGTAGCAGAAAGCCCCGTAATGCTGTAACGTAAGCATTATTACTTCACTGACTTGTCCCGAAGTGCGCTTCCAACGGCACTGATCGCGAAACCGAATCTCAGTATACATTTTACAACAAGGAGCGAAATCCAGAGATCCGAAAACTCATGAAACAGACGGAATCTTCGATTACCTCAATGCAATTATCAGGAATAGGGTGTTGTGCAGTGTCACAAACTAATACCCCTGTTAGGGGTAGGATGTAACAATGTCGGTGCATTGCTTCATGAGATTGACATTTCCGCGCCAGTGCCCCCAATCAAAAGGGTACACCAGCCTCGCTCCGTCGACGCTTAAGCGTCTGCCGCTTTGTTTAGTGTATTACTTCTACCGGAGGTTGCGTCCTTTGAAGGAATGGTTCTTCAACGCACTGTCTATTGCCCTGTTTTTATTGGCTTCTCATTCTAACAGGTTGCGAGCTTTCATGCACTATTATTGATTGGTAGTGGCCAGACCATCATACTGTCTCCTCTAAATTATTAGAGGCCACAGTAAAATCAAACCAGTTCACGGAGTGCATTTTCTGCGGCAGAATAAACTCACTGTAGGGCGGCCTCTGTATGTTAACTGCCAAAACTCAAAGTTGCGTCTCTCCATGGCGGGAAGCACAGCTGTCCTGCGTGGACACAAAACCTGTGTGAAGCACGCGTTAGAGGTGAGGCCATGAGCATCGCACCCAGCGCTCCATCGCAGCATAAGTTTCGATTTTACCACCATTGTGCCCTACAATGCCAGCGTGCGCTCGTGAACTTGTTCAGTCACTGCTATCAATATCGAGATTACTCTAGCACTTCTCGCCCTGTATTGAATTAAGTAGTGCGCGAAGTCCCATGGCAGCAATCTTAAAGATGAGGGGCAATACTTCCCCCTGCAGAGTTCCACGTCTTCCGATTGGAAAGAACTCCGTTGCGCGGTCCCCTACTTTGAGTATGGCTTTGCGATCTGTGAAGGGCATACGTACTGGTACGTCCTGACTCCGTAGTGCAGGGTTTTCAGCTTCATCAGGATGGCGGTGTGTTTAACATTGTAGAAATGCCCATTAGACCCAGCACAAGCGTAGACGTTTATACTTGGTATGGCTCATAAATGGTCGCATATGCAGCATTTGCAGTTTTAAAAAATGCACCCCGGTGTGGTTTCAGTCAAGGTACATCACTTGTGGCACCATGACTCTTTAGCTAGCCATTTGTTTTGACCTTGTCGCCGTTACAATCAGCCCGCTGAAAGCGAAAAGCTTGTGCACACGACAATGTGTGGAGGGGCTCAAGTTCGTGTTCAACAAAAATTGGGGTTATCTTTCCACCGCATCACAGAGTTAATGGTGAAGGGTGAACACCTGCCCGTTTAGTAATGTGTTCCGTTTTTCTCTCAATTTCTAGGTGGTCGTTCGTAGGTTGCGGGACCACGAGACCCAAGGAGTTGTGCGGAAGATATCGATTAAAAAAAACAATTGTGCTCCGTTATCCTGGTATGCATTGCCCAGTTGTCTGCTAGGAAGAATAAATAACTACTAAACATTAACCCTTACCGTCTCTGCGTGCCCCTGTGTATGTGTCTATACACACAAAGACGCTGATACGTGTATCTTGTATAGGAAATGAAGGCATAGGATTTTCATTTAATAAATAACGTTTGTTATAGTTGGCTTTGGGTGTGTGTCTGTGTCTACATATAAAGGCACCTATATAGGTCTGTTTTATAGTAAATGAAGGTATATGTCTTTAGGTATACGGATCGCCGATGTGGGTATTTTTTCAGCACCATTGTGAGAGGTTGCCAGGAGGTTGCCTGACCTCAGCGAGAGTGCTGTCCTGGTCGAGCGAAACAATACTCCGAAATCCGGCGTAATGGGGTAGGGAATGGCGCTGCGGTGAAGTAGGACTCTCTACATGGATCGAGGCTAGTCTAGTAGATCAGCGCGCGTGCCTGGGTAATTGTTTGTGAGCGAGTGCAGGCGAGTAAGTGTGATGGTTGTGGACGAAGTAGGGTCGAGAAGGAGCTTGAGGAGGGCCCAGGACTTTTTTATAGAAAGGCCTCTCCGCAAGTCGCAGATCTGATAGGAGTGAGTCCAAGCGAGTGTGGAGGCATGAACATTCATGGAAACTTGAAGGCGAGAAAGTTCGCGTTTCAGCGCCCTTGGGCGTTTGTAGGAGCATCAGTGCATTTCGATAGTGCGATAGTCTTCCCACAAATAAAAGAGGTGGAAATCCGCATACGGGCTAGAAAGCTCAAGGTCAACTGGTTTGTAATTACTGGGTTTTATGTCCATGATATCAATAACACGGTTAGGCGGGATAGTTGGTATTCTGAATTCATGGCTGTAACTTTTGCGTAACTTTAGATGGAGGCAGATACAAGAAGGTACACGAAGACAAGCGCAGACTAACAACTGGAATTTATTTCTTAAGCAACACATATTGTCACGAAGCCAAAGACGAAAATAAGTTTAGTGAAGCCAACTTGTTCTCCCCTAACAACTGAAAGAATACAGGCGGCGAAGCAGCAGTCAACAAAGTGACGTGCGTAGTCGAGCGTCGAGAGTCGAATTAACGCCGCGGCGTCTGCTCTGCAGGCGCTGACAGTTTCTCGCGCGAGTATTTCTCGAACCATCGATTCACATCCAGAAGAAAGAAGATTATTCTAGGCTGTTCACGTTAGTTCGGAATGCTCTCCCTATCAGCAGAGATAACACAGGCGGCATAGAAAGAAAGAATATAACACACGCTTCCCTTGGCACACAGTTGGCACAAACCGGCGCAGCGGGCGGTAAAAGCAAAACCTAAATAAACAAACCAAATGCATGGTTCGCGGCATTACCCCCCCCCCCCCCCCCCATCTAAGAGTGCATCGACCCAACGCTAACTTAAGTGACAGTCCGAACAAATAAAAAAAAGAAATTAGCCCTGATTTTTTTTTTTTTTCTCCCGGTCTAAACCCGAATGAAATATCAAGCACAGTAACAGACGGAACTGTTCCTTTGGCCGTTCCAGGCGCATGCGCGGGTCTCTTTCGTAATGTGGGTGCCTGTCCAACTCAGTAGTAAGACCTGCTGATGTCTTCCTACGATGACCGAGCATGCCTGTCATCGAGCAGATAGAGAGATGCGTAGGGTACAACAGATTTGGACGCCTGCCAGCGCCAGCAATGTGAATAGAGCTCTCTTTTGTGACCATTCTTGTTTTCTTTCGTTATTGACCCATGGTTTTACGGCTCTGCCGTCGCCCATGAATACTGAGTGATCGGAGCCACCGCGGAAGCGTTTCACTGAGCACTTGTAAACCCGGATGGTGCGGTTGCACTCAGGGATATTAATCGCTGCCGCCGATTGCTGTGCGGTTTGTTATCGGGGGGACAACCCCGAAGGGGAGGCTCTCCTAACGGCACCTCCGTGAGCAAGCCTGTCTGTTGATGGCTGTGCACAACAGAATTACACGTGTCCGAGTCATCTCTGAAAGCTGGACGCTTCCTGACGCCCATTGGCGTGATTTTTCTTGGCAGGGGGGGCGCGCATAGGCTTGCCACCCCATTGCCGTGGCGCTGTGCGCGCGTTCAACCACCGATCATGATAGACCGCTGCCCGTGTTTTTATGGCGGCGGAGAATTCAGAAACAATTCAAGGGCGATAGGAGATTATTGCTGAGAATTTCGGCATCACAACAAGTTATTTGCCAACATTTACTGATCTATTTTGGCTTATTTTATGTTTTGTCAATTTAGATGAAAAGGATCAAGACGTTTGCGAATCCGCTTTCCGAGGCATATTCTCTGTTGGCTTGTTGAAATTAAGGGCGGGCTGACTAAACGAAGTTGTCGCTAGATTGCAGTTGATTAAAATTATTCGTATTATTGGCTGTTTCAAAAATTCTTTCGGAAATAATCCTGCGTGTTCTGCTCTTTTGGTTTGTTGAAGTTTAGGAAACGATATATTAAAATTGATAGTAGTCATCGTTAGGTTCGGCAACGCGACGCAAATTTCGCATGAAACAACTATCACACGATACTGTTGGTCCGTCCCTATTTTCCGGGGGATAAATTAAGCATCTAGAAAAAAAACTTTCATGGGTGTACTTCTCTCTGCGGAGCCCCAGGCAGCTTCGCCGTTATCACCGTTCGCGACGTTAAGTCAGTGAAGTGAGGCTAAATTACGTAACTTAGTGTGCTCGTTACCTCTGGAACTAATTCCAGCTATCGTAAAAACCACCTGTCCGCATAGCTGGTAAAGAAAGCAAGAAGCAACAAGAATTAAGCACAAGCGCCCCATTCACAGCACTAATTCCATGCACTCACCCTGATCGAGCAAACTTTCTCCCGGAATAGCAGGGCAAAAATCGTCAGTCAGAACTCCAGTTGATTAAAACAATGCGAGACCACAGTATGGCATAAAATGTAGTTCAACGCGTGTAACGAGCACTCCGTGCTCAAGCCGACAGAGCCAGCGAGCACAGGAGTCAGAAAGGGACGGCAAGTGTTCAACGAATTATTTAATCGCTTGACAAGAAAAAAATATCAGCAAATAATATGATACAAAAACGTGAACGGGCCGACAGCAGGTTCAGGCACTGGAGCTCGGACACACGGCGAGTTGGAGTGGGAAGTTGCAAGTCCTGGACGGTAGCCCGAGAACGTCTGCCACGTGGTAGGCCGCATTCCCTGCGAAGAGAGCAACGTAAACGGCAGTCCCAGGGAAAGCATTCAAAACTCACCGTGAAGGGGGCCCGTGCACAACACCAGGCGGGAGGGAAGGAGGCTGGAAGGCAATGCATCACAGGAGGCCAAAGGGAGGGGAATGCACGGGAGCAGCTTTATTGGCAAAATACCTGTTACAAGGACCGGCGAGCTAGAGAAAGGACAGATTTGAGACGTGTACCTGCCTGGCTAAACGCCCATAGTGAGTGTCTGCGTGAAGAGAACCAAATGAGACAGTACGCAAGGGAAGGGGAACGCTCCGCGAACAGGACCACCACCGGCTGCAGGCTCCACACACCGAGCTGAAACAAACCGAGGACAAAGAAAGCATGCCCTCACCTTTGCCGCGGCCCCTGGAACCACCGTTGGAGGGGCCGCGAACCGCCGAGCAGCGATCCGTGCTTCAGTGGTGCTGGACGATTGTGGCGAGAATTCCGAACGCCGTTAGCGTCGACCAGTCGCCATGGCGCTGTGCTTTAGTTAACATTTCACATGACTTCAGTCCTAACGGCGTTCGGAACGGGACGGTCAGCGTCGCATAAACCTTGCGAGGGCTTGCAAGCTACCCCTATCGAGGCAGCAACGCATAGGTCCTAGGGGACCACTACGTTGCAGTCCAGGAAGCTAGCGGACCTGGAGGCAGCACCGCAGAGTTCACCGCGGCCACTGCGGCGCTGCCTCGAAAGCTGGCGCCTATCGCCCGTCGCGAGGCTTGCACGACGACCGATGTCCCACTAGTGGCGAACCAAGAAGCGGTGGGCGCACGAGTGAGTGCTGCTCCATTTCAAAAGACGAAGTACGAACAGACCGAAATTATGACTGAGCCCAGCTTCTTCGCACGCAACTACTCGCCCCGCGGCTTTGCCACGGAACTCACCGCCTCGACGAGGTTCCGTAGGCGCGGCGGAAGGTTGTGACGGAGGTGTTCCAAACAGTTTCTGTGCAGCGAGGTGGTCGTGGGGTATTCTACGCAGTTTCCGTGCGGTCTTCCAGTTCTGAAGCTTGCGGCACACACACACACGCACAGAAAGAAGAAAGTTCCCTTTGAAGAAAGGCGTAACAAACGTTCGCATAGCAACATTGCCGGAAGCAGCAAGAGCGCAGAAGTCTCGCTCACGGTAGGCGACCAGCCACGTCGCACTAAAAGCTAAAAATGGCGACGTAGCAGCAAAGGCACGTGTTTTATCCTTCGCGGCGCATTCCCAAGTGCCACCAACGGCGCACAGCTTTCGGGTGCCCAGCGATTCCACTTTCACTCCTTCGTCGTGTCATCTGCTTCGAGAGCAAAGCTTCAGCAAAAAAAAAAAAAAGGGATGACAGAGTCTGTAGGACGCACCGCCTAATCAACGTGCAGTGGGCAAAGCAGCGTCGCGGGCGAGCCATGACCGGGCAGATTTGCTGACGCTGGATCGGTAGCGTCGGCTGCGTTCGCACGATTCGAGCCCGCTATCGCAGTGCTCTGTCCGGTCTTCCGCGGTGTGCAATTTTCTGCTCGACGATGTGAAGACGCGCGTACCCTTTTTACTAAAGCGAATCTTTCTACGTCGCACTTGTGGCGGTGTCGGAAAACTCGTAATGCAGGCAAGCCAAATTTACACAACGGTTTTCCCCAAAGGGCACATTATTCACAAACCGCATAAACAGTGGGTTGTCTTTAGATGCATAACGAATGCTATGTCGCACTCGTGGCAGTGTCGGAAAAATCGTAATGCAGGTAAGCCAACTTTACACAACGGGTTTCCCCAAAGGGTACATTATTCACAAACCGCATAAACAGTGGGATGTCTCTAGATGCATAACGGCTGCCGTTGTGTTAGAGGAATACAGTTTAGCGCCATAAAATTGAGCGCTGTTGGTGATGAAAGTACCCTCTAACAGGCGAACCGATGTTAACTAATGGGAAGCCCAAATCAACAACGCTGAGCTAACCGAATAAGAACATTCCGATGATCCAATCACAAACTAAGAAATACAATATCATAACATCACATTCGGTTACCTGAGCGTTGACGTAGATTTGGACTTTGGCTGATTGGATTGTGGATTTCGCATTTGTATTAGAGAAAGTTTCGCGTTTCAACCATCTTTCTTCCAGAAAAGGCGTCATTTTTTTCCCTACAACGTAAAGACCGACACTGAAATGTTCAATCGCGACTGGGTGGCTGGTAAATAAGGGATGATTGTGTGCGTAGTCGTGAGCACGTGTCAGGGGGATAAACTGCCCTGCCCTGTTGTTGTTGTTGTTGAGGCTTTATTCGGCCAAAACAACAGGCCGACCATGTCGATCACCTCGGCGATCGGTCGGCGCTGTTCTTCCCCTCTAGATCCCAGCCAGTCCAGCCATGTGGTGTTGGAAATCGGAGAGGAATAGAAGCTCTATCGCTAGTACAAGGAGGAGGCGGAGGAGGAGGAGCAGGAGGACTAGAAGTTTTTATTCGACTGAAGAGCTGGTATAACCAACGGAGTCATTAGTCCAGGACTCCATTGGTTCTTCCCGCCGTCTCCTCCCTTTCGGTTAGTCATAGCTGCCAATTCGGGGCAGAGATGGAAGCTCACTCTGCCACTGCTCGTACGTAGTACTGGGAACTGGATTCAAGTCTTCTCGCACTCGGAGACCATGTGATAGAGATAAGCACGTGGGCCGCATGAAGCTGGAAGCTTCCTGACGTCCATTGACGTGATTTTTTTTTGGCAGGGGGGCGCACACAGGCTTTCCACCCCATTGCCTTGGCGCTGTGCGCGCGTTCAGCCACCGAGCATGATGGACCGCCGCTCGTGTTTTGATGGCGGCGGAGTATTCAGAAACAATTCAAGGGCGATAGTAAATTATTGCTAAGAATTTCGGCATCATTTTTTCGCCAACATTTACTGATCTATTGTGGCCGATTTTATGTTTTGTCTATTTAGACGAAAAGGATCACCACGTTTGTGAATCCACCTTTCGAGGCATATTCTCTGTTGGTTTGTTGAAAGTAAGGGCGGACTGACTCAACGAAGTTGTCGCTAGATTGCAGTTGATTAAAATTATTCGTAATATTGGCTGTTTCAACAATTCTTTCGGAAATAATCCTGCGTGTTCTGCTCTTTTGGTTTGTTGAAGTTTAGGAACAATATGTTAAAAATTGAGAGTAGTCATCCTTACGTTCGGCAACGCGACGCAAATTTCGTATGAAACAACTATCACACGCTACTGTTGGTCCGTCCCTCTTTTCCGGGGGATAAATTAAGCATCTCGAAAAAACTTTCATGGGTATACTTCTCTGCGGAGTGCCAGGCAGCTTCGCCGATATCACCGTTCGCGACGTTAAGTCAGTGAAGTGAGGCTAAATTTCGTAACTCAGTGTGCTCGTTACCTCTGGAACTAATTCAAACTATTGTAAAAACCACCTGTCCGCATAGCTGGTAAAGAAAGCAAGAAGCAACAAGAATTAAACACAAGCGCCCCATTCACAGCACTAATTCCATGCACTCACCCTGATCGAGCAAACTTTCTCCTGGAATAGCAGGGCAAAAAATCGTCGGTCAGAACTCCAGTTGATTAAAACAATGCGAGACCACAGTAGGGCATAAAATGTAGTTCAACGCGTGTAACGAGCACTCCGTGCTCAAGCCGACAGAGCCAGCGAGCACAGGAGTCAGAAAGGGACGGCAAGTGTTCAACGAATTATTTAATGGCTCGACAAGAAAAAAAAGAATATCAGGAAATAATATGATACAAAAAACAGGTACAAAACAGCAAGTTCAGGCTCTGGAGCTCGGACACACGGCGAGTTGGAGTGCGAAGGCAAGTCCTGGACGGTAGCCCGAGAACGTCTGCCACGTGGTAGGCCACATTCCCTGCGAAGAGAGCAACGTAAACGGCAGTCCCAGGGAAAGCATTCAAAACTCACCGTGAAGGGGTCCCGTGCACAACACCAGGCGGGAGGGGAGGAGGCTGAAAGGGAATGCACCACAGGAGACCAAAGGGAGGGGAATGCACGGGAGCGGCTTTATTGGCAAAACACCTGTTACAAGGAGCGGCGAGCTAGAGAAAGGACAGATTTGAGACGTGTACCTGCCTGGCTAAACGCCGATAGTGAGTGTCTGCGTGAAGAGAACCGAACGAGACAGTACGCAAGGGGAGGGGAACGCTCCGCGAACAGGACCACCACCGGCTGCAGGCTCCACACTCCGAGCTGAAACAAACCGAGGACAAAGAAAGCATGCCCTCACCTTTGCCGCGGCCCCTGGAACCACCGTTGGAGGGGCCGCGAACCGCCGAGCAGCGATCCGTGCTTCAGTGGTGCTGGACGATTGTGGCGAGAATTCCGAACGCCGTTAGCGTCGACCAGTCGCCATGGCGCTGTGCTTTAGTTAACATTTCACATGACTTCAGTCCTAACGGCGTTCGGAACGGGACGGTCAGCGTCGCATAAACCTTGCGAGGGCTTGCAAGCTACCCCTATCGAGGCAGCAACGCATAGGTCCTAGGGGACCACTACGTTGCAGTCCAGGAAGCTAGCGGACCTGGAGGCAGCACCGCAGAGTTCACCGCGGCCACTGCGGCGCTGCCTCGAAAGCTGGCGCCTATCGCCCGTCGCGAGGCTTGCACGACGACCGATGTCCCAATAGTTGCGAACCAAGAAGCGGTGGGCGCTCGAGCGAGTGCTGCTCCATTTGAAACGACGAAGTACGAACAGACCGAAATTATGACTGAGCCCAGCTTCTTCGCACGCAACTACTCGCCCCGCGGCTTTGCCACGGAACTCACCGCCTCGACGAAGTTCCGTAGGCGCGGCGGAAGGTTGTGACGGGGTGTTCCAAACAGTTTCCGTGCAGCGAGGCGGTCTTGGGGTATTCTACGCAGTTTCCGTGCGGTCTTCCAGTTCTGAAGCTTGCGGCACACACACACACGCACAGAAAGAAGAAAGTTCCCTTTGAAGAAAGGCGTAACAAACGTTCGCATAGCAACATTGCCGGAAGCAGCAAGAGCGCAGAAGTCTCGCTCACGGTAGGCGACCAGCCACGTCGCACTAAAAGCTAAAAATGGCGACGCAGCAGCAAAGACACGTGTTTTATCCTTCGCGGCGCATTCCCAAGTGCCACCAACGGCGCACAGCTTTCGGGTGCCCAGCGATTCCACTTTCACTCCTTCGTGGTGTCATCTGCTTCGAGAACAAAGCTTCAGCAAAAAATTCCCCCGCATTTCCCCGAGGGGGAGAATGTGAAAGTGCGAATGCACGGTTGTCGGCCCACTTGCGGCGCTTGCGCTCGGCCCCCGCAGCCCACCGCCTCGCTGCCTTCTCTTCCATCTCTTCCATCGGGTTTGTAGTATCAGGTGTACACCACGCAGTTATCAAGCCGCTATAACGCCGCTGAGTCGCCAGCGCACGCCGCTGACGACGTAGTTTGAATGCCTTAAAGATATAAGGCGCGTTACTGACACCGATACCAGCGTCGTGTCCGTGGCTTATTCGGTAGAGCGCCGGGCTGCGGCCCGCAAAGTCCTCGGATCGAAACCTGGCGCCGGATGCTGTTTCTTTCTTAAATATGGAGGAGCACTGCGGACGCCGCCGCCGCCGGCGGTGGATGGTTTGGGGGCGATAACGTTTTTTGCTATCCTTGAGTGCCCAGACATGTATACCAGGACTGGTTTTTTCGTGCGTGGCGAGTATTTCTAGCACTTGTGGCGCTCTTCAAATGTGAACTTCACATCTGGGAACTGTCACATGTTTTCTTTTGGTACCTCATACGTGAAATTTAAACCTTCGCCTCTCACTCTGAAGACGTCTACCATTTGTGCTTTGAACATCTCCAAGTCTGTACATTGGCCCAGTTCTAAATAATCGTCTACATATCTGACGATTCTCAGCGTACTTCCTTCTAAACCAGTTTTGCACGACTATCCACATTACTAAAAAAAATGGGCTTAACACAGGGGGTACTTTCGACCCAATGCACAACCCCTCTTTCTGGAGGAACAGCTTGTCTTTGTAATTCACGTAAGTACTCTCCAGATAAGGAGCCAGTAGTTCTAGAAAGGCCTCTAGCGACATTCCATTTATATTACGAAATGAGACTTCATCATTGTACTGTTCGACACAATCTCTCACAGTCTGCAGCAAACCCCACTGAGGCAGAGAATAATACAGGTCTTGTATGTCAACGCTCAAACCCATGTAACTCCCTTCCTTCGTACCCGAAACATAGTCCACAACTTCTTCAGAATTTTTTACCAGAAAAGGGTCACTCACTCTCAACAGCGCGAGCATTTTTTGAAGGAACTCAGATATTAGAAACTGCCACGATTTGTGCTCTGAAACAATGGCTCTGAACGGAACTTCAGTCTTATGTGTTTTAGCTGCGGAAAAACAGTTTCAGCGTTTTCCCTTTTTCTTTTGATACTTGTGAAGGCCGCTTCTCTAGATAGCACTTTTCTAGCAAAGCCAAAGCTTTTTTCTTTGCATTCTGAGGAATAACTCTTACTTCTTTAAAGCACGTCCCAAACATTGATGCGTTGGGGTGGTGGCGTGTGGCAGTTGTTATTTTGTAACCAATTACTTTCAATCAAATAGTTAGATGGAACGCGAGTTCACGTCTCAGCCGCTGCGCCAGCTTTTTGTGCAAACAAAAAGTGAAAAAACTCGTGTGTGCGAGATTTCGGTGGATGTTAAAGATCGCCTGGTAGTCAAAATTAATCCGTACCACGGCACTACGGCGCACCTACAGCGCACTTACGGCGCAACTCCAAATCAATGAATCAAAATTGGTACGATACATTATTAAGACCTAGTTGAAACAAAGAAGTGGTTATGTTATAAAGTCATAAATTTTTAAATATGACATTATGCTGTCGAAAAAGGCAAGCATTTGCACGGAATAAGGTCAGGCTAATGGTACGAATATCCTGATTTTGAATACATTGTGACGGTGCCAGACCACAATCGTGATTGTTACCCCATGCAGCAATACCATTTGTGATATTACTATGCACAAATGAAAACAGAGAGAGCGATGGGTTGACGTAAATAAATAGGCGGGTGTGGATTAGTGCTCGAATGGTAAAAGCCATCTTATTTATTTATTTATATTATTTATTTCCGAATACTGTCAATTCCGTTATGGGAATATTGCAGGAGTGGAGCACATTGTAAAAACAAACAATACACAGATTAAAAATACATGTTGCACGCACTTGGTATTTTAAGCATATCACGGAAGTAGTGCAGATTTCGTCGCAGTGAAAGGCAAAGAACCGTAATGAATATAAACATTGGTGTAATTTCTGGGGCAAATGATAAGCATAATAAAAACAAATACCAAAAGTAATTGCGCAGAGAAAGAGTTAAAACTTGCGACATCGTCAACTCAAGAAATCATGGCTACATAAAAGTCAGCACAGATTCACTCGCTCGAGTAAAAATTTGTCAACTGTCGGCTGTGTCAACACAGTGGGGTGCAGTGCTTTTTAGGCGCGTATGGCTCGCGGAAAAAACAGTGGCCAAAAACAAGGTTCTTGAAGGGATACTCATCAAGTGTGGGACAATGCTTGTTCCGTGTTTGGCGTTTACATTTGGCCTTATCCTAACCAGCCGGATTTATTTTCACAGAGTTTTGTAACACCAGATACAAAAATCTCAGACTGTGAAGCTTGGCGCGGCTCGCCAGGGAGGGAATATCCGCTCTTTTCAAAAGAGCAGTAGGTGAGTCGGTACGCCTATAACTATTATAGATGAAACGAACGGCTGTATGTTGTACTCTTTCAAGCGCGCCTACATGTTTGTTTGTGAAAGGGAGCCAGGCCACATTCACATGTTCGAGGATTGCAGGATTGGACGGATAAGCATGGTATACGCTAGCGGTTTTATTTTTGGTGTCTAATGATGAAGGGTTCTCTTAAGATAAAAGATAAAGGGTTCTTAAGATAAAGATAACTTGCTGAGAGCCTTCTTTGTATTATGTCCCACAGGCGCGGTTCAATTTAGGTCGGACGATATCAAGATGCCGAGATATTTGCAGGCGGCGACGTTGCGAAGTGGTACATTTTTCAGCAAATACGAAACATTTGCCTTCGTTTTTTTCTTTGCTATTGACATGCTGACAGTTTTCTCAGTATTTATTTCCATTTGCCACTCATGACACCAAGGTTCGACCTTTTTGAGTGATTCATCTAGCTTTAACTGATCCTGGTAGCTGTCTATTCTCTGGTAGAGGATACAATCGTCTGCGAACGATCTGGTTTTTACATCGGCTACGTCAGCGACGCCATTTATAAAAAAGAAGAAGAAACAACATGGGGCAAAAACAGAACCCTGGGGCAATCCTGAAAATACTGGAACCGTTTCGGGCACATGTGAACAACATTGAACAAATTGGTAGCGATCGGTCAAATAGCTTTCGATCCACTTGGTCATAGGTCTGCCGCCCAGTATACTGGTAAGCTTTCGAATCAGTTTGGGATGCGAAATGCGGTAAAAAGCTTTTGGCAGATCTAGAAAGACTACGTCAACCTGCAGTTGTTTCGACATTTTTTGAGGGGCATTTTGACACAAACCTATATAGTAGTGACCACGTGCCCTCGAAATTCACATACATAGGCAACGGCACAAACACTTCCCCCTCTCATAAAAGGTTCAGTCAGGGAAGAGCAAACAGGAGTACATTCACAGAAACATCTAAACTACACTACACATTCATAAAACACCTACAGGAAGAAGAGGCGACGCAACTGCCCACAGCGCACATTATCGACGCCGCCGACAAGCCTATTCCCTAGGTCTCCGGTGCACCGCGCAACCCAAAGAGGCCGTGGTAGAACGAGGATTGCAGGCGAGTGTGAGTGGTCCAGAATAAGGCATGGGGTGTCCTTCGCCGGTACCGTACGTCTGATAAGCTTGTATCCTTCAAACGGGCAAAAGCACTCGGGAAGCGCGTGCGCCGTGATGCAAGAAGGGAGAGTTGGCGTGCTTTCTCACATCCATAAACTCATACACAGACACACGCAATGTATGGACTCGTGTACGTAAACTCAAAAAAGTGGGTATGCACCACAAACTGCGCACGAGGCCGCCTGGTTCTTGCTGCGGCAGGAAACTAAACATCCCCCTCGCGAGGGGCATGATCAAATGCAGAGCATTTCCGGGGGCGCACGACGTTAAGTAGTTTGCGTTACGTTAATGTTGTTGCACTTGTTGATCTTGGTTGTTGTATTGTAATTAAATGAGGAGACGTAATTACGTGGTCACGTGACATCATTTATTAGAAGGTGGGTATGACATCATTTATTAGCAGGTGGGTATGATTATTGTGGCGCAGTGGGAAGAGAACCACGTACCTCGCGTTCCGCCCAAAGGTAGTGAATGCGTTGTATCAGCAGCTTCTTGACGTAGTTTGAATGAGTCAAGGATATAAGGCGCGTTCGTAGCCCTCCATTCTGTGTCGGCTTTGTGGCCGACACAGAATGGAGGGCTTTGTGGCCGATCTGTTTTGAAGGACTACTTTGCATGAACATTTACTTCCGCGATTGATACAGCTTCCTCCTCACCCCTTCCGCTCGATTCATCTCCTGCTTGACCCACTTTCCAAATTAGCCCTGGCGGAATTTCGAATTTCATTCGGAACCTTAAAGCTTCGTAATCCGCATGCTCTGACGGCATTACTGTCAAACCTCTTAAAAAATATTTTTGAATATTCTAGCCGTCTACACTCACTAATATTTACACAATCCATTCAATCAGGCACAGTTCCGGACATTTGGAAGATGCCCCATATATCACCAGTTTTGAAGTCAGGCGAGAGGTCACTTTCTTCTAATTACCGTACAACCTCTTTGACATGCATTTTTTCGAAACTTCTTCGAGCCTCTAGTATCATGAACCACCTCGAATCAATTATTTCTATGCGTACCAACATGGTTTCCGCAAACATTATTCTTGTGATACACAGCTCGCCGAATTTACCCATGACTTGATCCGATTCATGGATAATAAAATTTCGGAAGTTGCTGTCTTCCTTGACTTCGCCAAAGTATTCAACCGTGTACCTCACAATCACCAAATTCGCAATCTAAGCTCTCTTGATCTCTGATGAAGACTGTGTGTAATCCTCATGATTTCGCGAACTCATTGTCCAAGTCTGTCGAGGCAGCCTATCTGAAAATCCTTGTACGTTCCTCAATGCCTAGCCGGGTCTTTAACTGCCAAATATTCGGGCCAAGGCTTTCAAGCTGCTACGAAAAGATAGCATGGATCAAAGTGAGCCCCATTTGATTAGACATCCGACAGGTGTGAATCTCCACTTCATTGTTGAAACTGTATAATGCAACATGCCGCGCAATCACACTATTGCTCCGAATGTTAAAAGGAAAAGATATTTGCTCAGCTGTATAGTGAGCACCTTATACTTCGGGAAGCACGTCAAATACTGTTGCCGGTGTGGTGTAGATGGGGGCATTACCATATTCGCGCAGATTTCCTTTTGGGACTCCAACCCCCCACAGCGAGACCCCAAGGGTCACCAGGAGCCCCTTCACTGCCGGTGGCTGAAGGAGCTCTACTGCCCTAGCTGCCACTGTTGTGCCAGCCTCGAATGAGAGGCATGCTGCATCAAACAGCAAGCGTAGACCTGCTGAGAAGGCGTCGTAAGAAGCGAACGAGAAAACCCCGCACGCTCCCATGCGCGGAACGCCGATATTGCGAGGCGCCTGTCTCGAACTCACGAATCGAAAACCAGCTAAGTTCAGGCCCATTGGGAAGGTATCATGGTCCTGTGAAGATGACACGACAGCGAAACGTCAGCGCTAGTTATAAAGTAAGCTGATGGTAACTGATTATGTAGTCTCATATAGTTACACAGGCATTTTAAGAAGAATAGACATCATATATGAATTTCTGTCAGAAAACCAAATAAGCATCTTGTGTCTCCAATGAACACGACTAACGGCGAACCAAACTTTCTCGATAAGAAATCTGCATTCAAAAAAGTCTCGGACGGTATCAACCAGGCTTCTGGGAGAATACTACTGTTTTCTGAAGCGTCAATTGAATGCCAGTATGTGGCCCTCCAGGCCAACGTGGCAGCTGTTTGCCGAGACGTCACCATGTTCAATGAACTGCTACCTTTATGCTTATTGCTAATGTCAACAGACCATGACCGAACAAAAAAAAAGAAAACTTACCGTAACGCAACACATAACACTGACTGTTGTGTATACCTTACGACTGTTTCACCATTCCTGTTTTCAGTAATGGAGTGGTAGGTAAATATTTTATTTAGAAGAGACCACATTCTAGTACGTATTACACTCTTTGACAATATACAATGCTAGACCTGAAACCTACATAAATTCGAGGACGCCGCTGCAAACTGGAAAAATTTCAAAGAACTTCCAAGATCCAATTCATCTTGGTATTGAAGAAGCCACAGACTGACCATCCATAAAAATGAGGCGGACCTAAAGTCAATTTGCCAAACTTTTTCCAGTCGTGTTATCAAGCCGAAAGCTTCGTAAGCTGATACTTCTAATGTCCAGTGCGTGTGTAACAAAAGAAGGCGGGTGGTGTCTTGCATACCTGCCCAGCGTCCGAACGCCGGTTACTTTTTATTTTGTAAAACGGGAATCGTTGACAGAACTATATTATTTTAGTAAAAGGAAGCTCGAATGGTTTTGTGTTATCTATCACAACATAAAAGGATACATGGAAAAAATGAGAAATAAAGCCCTCCAAGAAAGCAACATTGTTACACAGCCCCTCTTGAGCTAAGTTGAGGAATGTGCTATTCGACAAGTTTGAATATGAGTGATGATCGGCTCTTTTCTCAACTAATTTTGTCAACAGAATTTTTAAGACGAAAAGGTAAACGTGACAAAAGGCAGTCTGACGTGGGGTGTAGTTGCTCCTTCACAATGCAGGAGCTGAAGGTGCCCAAAGCACTGTCCTGAAATCAGCACACGGAGAAGACCGAAATACATATGGCACGGAAATGCTCCAATACGGTGACGTGGTTTAAGAGCTTTTACTGTTGTTTACCAAAATCTTGTGTGCAAGGCAGTTTCCAAACTATAGTGGTGACAGCTTTTAGGAAGGGAAATATGTGCGGGGTGTTTTCACGAGAGAGGGGACAGGTGTATTCGGTCCACGTCTTTATTTTGACTCAACATTTTGTATACCCCCCTGGCCGAAATGTATGGCACCGTTTCTCTGCATCCAGAGAAGCAAATAAGTTCAATTTTTGAGGTGTTAATCGTCCATGGTTACGCAAGCTGTGGGCCAGTTTTATCTGATGTAAAAAGCATGATTCATTCTGAACATTTGCTGCATTTCAGCCTGCAGGTCAGTTGCAAATTTTGGCATTTGTTGAACATCAAAATAGAAAAAAGACATTTTCGATTTTTTTCCTACTTTCTAAAATTGTAGCGACAGTCTATCACAGGCTTAAAACTTGCTGTAAAAGGTTTGTGGTTTTGTAGCCATAGAGCACTAAATATGACCTTGTGTGGCAGAGACATACTTGCGGGTCTTGTTTCAAACTTCTGACTCCAACGGAAGGAGTGAAATGGCCGTTACAGCTAAAAAATCACAAAAAGGAGGTGACCATGCGTTTTTAAAATTAATAGCGAATAAACTGCACAGTTTTCCAATATTATGGAAAAGCTGATGCTCTCAATTGGGAGAATATTGGCTGGGTCTGGGCGTGCGTATCAACACAATTTTATTCCTAGCCTTCTAACAACGATGAAAAAAGTGTATAAACTAACATTTGTATCTGGCATCAATCAGTAAAAAATTAGCTGAATTAACCGACATGGCAATGGCTCCTACTTTTCGCACTATAGACATTTTCTTCGCCACATCAGAATGTCAATTTTGCTTCCAACTGTAGTTCTCGCCACCGGTATACAACTCTGTCCTCTCTGCAACCTCGAGTCCGTGAGAACTTTGAGTCAGCTCCCCACACACGATGCGCTATTGAAAGGGTACTTTGAACCGACAAGGCTGTGCACTCTTAGAATGTGACAGCGCTTTTTATGCGAGTATCAAGCATCAGATGCACACTTCAAGTTCTTCGGCCGTTGTTTTTCTCATACTGCAGCTTCGGTTGCTCCGAGATACGCTGCAATCAAACTCGAACAGATAATTTTTTAAGATTACACTTATAATGTTCTCTTTTTCTCCCCTGGCGTACGACCTCCATGAAAATTGTGTCTACTGGTAGCTTAGACTTGACAATTTTGAATTATGAATATACCTATTCAGCTTTCCCGCAGCTTAGTGCGCAGGCGCAAATCATCAGCGTATAACACGTATGAAAACCTACAGTCGGTTCCGTGAAGCGGCCCACGAAATCCGTACCTTGGTAGTGGCGGGTTCATTTAGATGGGCCCCTCTTCCCCGCGACAGTGTGCAGATCTCTCACGCTGTAGAGGTTTCTTGGAAATTCTTTTTTGGTTTTGCGATATAAATCATCGGTAAGAAACAAGCACTTTTCACTATACATTTCTCTGGCCCTAGAACTCGAAGAGGACCCGTGGACTTGCCTGAATAGCCGCAGGCAATGATGACGCAGAAACGATTATCACAATCAAAAACGTTTCGAATATCTCTCCTGTGATCTATCACAGCACCTAATTGTGGCTATATATCATTTTAATGGCTGCCTTCCAAGAAATATAAGGGTCATACCTGTGTGAAACGAAGGGGGTTAACAGCCGCCGCCCTTCAGTAGTTGTCACTTCCCCCGGAACAACTCTCCCCGACGCTGCAAGCTGAACTTGAACATCTTGAAGTATTGCACACCCGACGCGTACAGAAGAAGAGACCGGACAGATCACAGCACTTTCATCTGCCTTTTTATCTTGTGTCCATGTCAAGTCAGCAGATGTTCAAGAACCACTCCCAACTAGTCCAGTTGTCGATCTTCTAAAGCTGGACTGCGTTGGCGCATGTCCAAAATTCGTTAGTCTCTTCCCGGAGGTATGGAGATAATCCTAACAGATCTGTTATTCTGAATGTCCCTACAAGGGACACACACACAAATGCAGCGAGAAGTGCAACGAGTGGGGCATCCAGAAAATCTGATTGTGCTAGCTTGAACAATTAACTTGGAGAGCATTTCTACTACGTGTTAAAATGCTGCGTACTTTATTAACGTATAAATTCAAAGGCTCATGATCAGCTCCACTTCAGTTTCATATTATCTTAGCTGTACCAGACATTTCTCGCCTTACGCTGCAGCCAGCAACATGCTAGTGTCCACGTTATTATATCTCCCGGAAGCAGTTTAAGGTAATATTTACTGCCCTATAACTTAAATCGCACAAAACTAGCGCAAGATATGTTTTTAGGCTGTGATAAAAGAATCTTTTGCTTGAATTTAAGAAAGCTTGGTAGAAATCGGACAGAACCTTGTTTTTATGTTTATTATGAAAGTAGACGAAAATCCGAACTGACCTGTAATGCAGGGCATTTTTCTAATGAACCACTGTTCAACATAAACCAAGTTGTCACGAAGAATGAAAGAATTTATGGAGTAGCAATAATCTAAAAATTAAAGCCTCTAGCTTCTGTAGATAGAGAGAAACATAAGGCCTGATATTGTTGCAATTTTAAAAATGTGTCAAGTTTGTGATTTTTATTTAAATTTTAACCTGGAAGTAAGAAATAACTATACCAGCTGATTTTACAGCAATGCAAGTCTCCACGAAAATCCGGCAAATACAGTTCACACCCGTAGGCGTTTCAAATTTCACGCGAAACTTCCAAAGCACTTGCCACCAAAGATGCTGTCGGGAATTTTCTGTAGGTAGACAATAATTTTTTTTCATAAAACAAGCTTCAGATAACTTTTTGTATGTGCAAGATGGGCTATGTATAAGAATATAGTAAAAATTAAAATGTCGACTGAACATACCTGTCAAACCATCCCAATATTTTGGTGTCGAATTTTATGCTTAAAGCCACCTCCATATGTAAAGCTATCCTTCTGCAATGTGATTGTTTCCAACAACGTTTTGCAAGGTCTGGTTACTGTTACTTACAGTCGCTTTTTTGCAGCTTGCGGTTCATCGAACCTAAAATGAGAAGAATAAGTGATTACGCCAAATCATAAATAATACAGCAGTTATGACTAAATCACTGAGTACAGTGACAGCAAGGTATATTTTGCATTTTAAAATAAGTTTGTTTCCCATTTTCCCTGCTCGGCACTTCCTCACCTCATCTTATCAGCAGTTTTACTTCCTGCGCCCCCCCCCCCCGTTGTACGGAAGGACTTTTGTTTTTTATCATTCCCACTTTGGACTATTCTGTGTACTTTAGAAACCACCTTCGGAATGAGTGTAGCCAATATGTTATATGCCGATTTTTCAGGGACAAGGGTTTATTTCTTTTATTTCTAAAATCATTAGGGAAATCCAGCTCCCAAAATTCTGAGTTACTAGGACAGACAAGAAAAGGAGCCTTAACACAGACAATAAAGAATAGACGAGGCCCCTTATAAAAATATCGGAAATATACAAGGGATGTCTTATCTGAGGCGTACGTGTTCACAGAGGCACTTACGACGAGGGTAACAAAGTTAATAACAAGGGTCGAATACCAGCTAATATTTGTTGCTTGTAAAATTACAATGTGCAAGGTGTAGTCTTTTCGTTTTCTTAGAGCAATGTCAAGCATCGTTTCCACAGGAACAGACAATTCAAAATGCAGACGAAGTGCGTTTACGATGCATTCACTTGCCTGTTCTAGTGTCTATGACCTTGGGCTTAATGAGCGCGAAAAAGTGTGCCTGCAACTCGGATTTCTTATCTCGAATGAAAAATTGTTTACATCGTGCGCTCTCCCTGTAGCAAGTACCTTTTAGGAGATATCTACATTTACCTTACTCGTTTGTGCACTTTTAAACGCCCTTTATGTGAGGCCTTTCTGTAGCTTTCACGCTTGTTATTTAGGTCGGGCATTTCAATTTCTTGAGCAAGAACAATCTCTTGGGGTGTTCTTGCTCTGTTACACAAAACCTAGTAGAGGCAGGATCAGCGTTTTAATGAAAGTAAAATCGGACTTTGGAAAATAAAGTGAACGAGGCGAGCATGTTTTGTATGTAAGTTTTAAAGCATAGATGTCTCCCTTGGGTTACACAACAATTTTGGGGCCTGTCAATCCATCTGTCTGTCGGTCTGTCTGTCTGTCTGTCTGTCTGTCTCTCTGCCTGTCTGTCTGTCTGTCTGTCTGTCTGTCCATTCTTTGACTCAACTACCGGTCAAAACAAGGCAATTCGTAAACAAAACGATTATTTAAGAAACACATTTCGGAAATACTAAATATGGTGGCAGTGTTCATCCTTCTCAACATAGTACAGCAAAAATAGGGGTATAGAAATGTTTGAGGCAAAATATAAATACATAGATTACACTAACAGGGTTCTTGTAAATAATTATAGTCTTAGGTGCAATTTATGAAAGTGAAAACAAAACTCCTACGCTCAAAACAAAATTTTTCAACAAAATACAAAGAAGGTTCGCACTCGAGCACCGTAACCAAATATCCAACCAAGGGCGCGGCAAAAGTGAGAACGCCGCCAATCTGGAATGAGTTCCCAAACATTCATCAGGGTACCCCAAGAAAGGTGACGGAAGAGAGAAGATGGGCAGCTACGTGGCAGGGGCTACAAGCGCCCATTTTTTATTAGGTAGCCTACTTTGCTTAGCCCCCCAGCACCCAGGATCAAATAAAGGCCTGCATTTCCACAAATATGAATAACTGGCGTAACTAACACATTCAGTCATTGTAGCGGTGGAAATTAAGCTAATTTTAGACATACAATATAAGAAATCAACTGAATAAAAAATGAAAAGTAAAAACCGCAAACAGAAAATGATGCGTTACAATAGCACCCTATACATTCCCTCCCAAAACGAAGAAGAAACACGGAAATCCGGGCGAGAAGGTTTAAAGTAGAAAAGAAAAACCGGAAAATTGGGCCAACCATGCAATGCCCCGCAAATTATAAAAATTGCGCCCACCTCCCCGAAGGGGAACCCTGTGTAGCTGCGACGCATCGCGGGGTTCACTTGGTGTTTACGTTGTATTGATTCTGAAATCACGTGAAACGTGTCGGGAACGCGTATGATTATTATGTTTTATGATTATTATTATGTTTTATTGGCCAATCATGGTCAATCTCTCTAAGTGGTATGCTAGGGGCTTCGCTGTCGCAACGACCTTTACTCCATCATTGTTGCTGTAAGTAGGAGCTTCTTTTCTTTTATTGCAAGTTTTAATCATTGCCCCAACATGCGTTGTATCAGTAGCATCTTGAAGTAGTTTGAATGAGTCAAGGATATAAGGCGTGTTAGTAGCATTTGATTCTGTCTCGGTTTTGTGGCACAGTGGGAAGAGCACCATGTACCTCACGTCCCGCCCAAAGGGTCATGGGATCGAAACCGGGCGCCGCTAACTATAATTTTTTATAGCGTAATAGGAGGGGTGTGGACGGACAACAACGCCGTATGGAGGGACAAGGCGAGTGAATGAGATGCATTCTCATCTAAAATTTATAACTGAGGAAAGTATCACTTCTTTTCCGTATAATATCAATATAATTGGCAGAACTAAAATAAAGAAAGAATTTTAAAACTACACAACCTCTCAAAAACGATCTGACGAAAACCCAAATATGCATTTCATACATCTCGTCCAAAAAGCCAGAGTGTGGAACCGTATCTGAAGTAAACCTCTATTTTAGCCGGAAATGAAACAGGCAGGTATATAATGCAAATTTTTCAAATTCATGTGCGCACGATGTACAACCTATCAGTAGAACTACATCCCAAAAGAAAATACCGAGCAAAAACAAAAATCTTCAGTGCATGTTTTGGCGAGTTCAGTTAAAAGAAGCGTTCCAAGCAGCACGTTTTGTTGGCCGCATGTAATTTACGCGCGAGTATAAAAACAATTGCGCCACCTCCCCGGGAGGGGAACCCTGTGTAGATGCGACGCATCGTGGGGTTCACTTGGTGTTTCCGTTGGATTGATTCTAAAATCGCGTGAAACGTGCCGGGAATGCGTATGAATATTATGTTTTATGATTATTATTACGTTTTATTGGCCAATCTTGGTCAATCTCTCTAAGCGGTATGCTTGGGGCGTCGCTGTCGCAACGATCTTTACTCCGTCATTGTTGCTGTAAGTGGGAGCTTCTTTTCTTTTATTGCAAGTGTTAATCATTAACCCATCATGCGTTGTATCAGTAGCATCTTGACGTAGTTTGTATGAGTCAAGGATATAGGGCGCGTTCGTAGCAATTGATTCTGTCTCGGTTTTGTGGCGCAGTGGGAAGAGCACCATGTACTTACCTTGCGTTCCACCCAAAGGGTCGTGGGATCGAAACCGGGCGCCGCTATTTTTTTTATAGTGTAGGGGGAGGGGTGTGGACAGACAAGAACGCCGTATGGAGGGACAAGGCCAGCGAATGAGATGCAGTCGCATCTAACACTTAATGGGAAGTGTGTGGATACATGAGGGGCCTTCTGAAATCAACGACAAAATTGTTGTCGTGATTAGTCTCTTCATGAAGGCAATTTTATCGTTGATTTCAGTACATTACTCAGGTATCCCGACACTTCATCAGAAGAGACAATGGCGTTAGCGGGTTACCGCATCAAACTCAAGGTGGCACAAACTATTCATCTCTCATATCCATATAGCTGTGAACTAAAATACACAAAATACACAAAGAAGAAATATTCAGCGAACCTTCCTCTGTTTACAACGATGAATGAATGCGAACCTCAGTCGTGTTAGATCAGCGTCGTCTATACACAGTGGGGAGCAGGCATTTTCGCACTAATTTTTTACGTCCATGCGGACCTGTTTATATCGAATGTTACTTGCCCAACTAGAAATAATAACTTTCTTTACCTCATGTTCTCAAATTCACCCTGTTTGGTGAATAATGTCAATGCTATTCCAGGAATCAGCGACCATATGGCTGTTGTTGCAGAAATCAAGAAAGAAAGTAAAAACACCTGAAATAATGCGGCAAGAAAGGTTTTTCTGTTCAGTAGGGGTGACTATACAAGAATAGTCGAAAATCTAGAAGACCATTTGCCTGTGTTTGAACGCCTAGCTGAAAATTATAGTGTGAATGATTTATGGCTAAACTTTAACGACAAATTCTTATCCCTGGTAGATAAGTATATACCTACGAAACAACCCGGCAAGCTTCGTAAATGCAAGAAGCCATGCATGACGTCCAGTATTTTGAGATTAAACCGGAAAAGGCGAAGGGGTTTCGGTAAATTAATGAAATCTGGAAGCAGTGACCACGTGAAAGAATTACAAGTGTTAACAGAGCAGTATTAATTGTGTCTGGAAAGTGCACAAGCGAAATAATTCGAAGGGTTCAGCAATGAAATGAAAACTAATTCAAAGTGTTTCTGGTATTATATCAAAGGGTGTGGACCTGATCATGTTGGAGTGGCTGAACTAAACTTCATTAAAATGGTTGTAGTTGATGAGGAAGCTAAGGCCACTTGTTTAAACAAATATTTCCAATCCTTGTTCTTGCCCAAGCTTGACCTTCCTTCAAAACCGCACCCATTCACGATTCCGCCGATGCCACCGGTAGAACTCAGTGTCCGTGGCCAATGGTCTCTTCTAGAAACCCAAGATGAATCCAAAGCAGTTGATCCTTATGGCATCTCTCCTCGTATTCTAAAGCGATGTGCGCCACCAATTTTCCTTTATCTTTATATAATTTATTCGAAATCCCTTTTAACTGGAACTTTACCCGAAGATTAGAGAATTTCTCTTGTAGTTCCGGTTCATAAGAGTTGCTAAAAAAAGATGTAAGAAATTGCCGACCCATTTCATTGACGTCAGTGTCATGCAAAATTTTCAAACACTTTATTCAAGCACATATTGACCCATCTTACTGCTAAGATTGTATTGATAAATGAGCAGCACGGTTTTCGCAGAGGTTTTTCTTGTACTACGCAACCTGTACAGTTCTTTCACGTGCTGGCTTCCAACGTTGATGAAGGTTGGCGAACAGATTGTGTGTTTTTAGATTTTCAAAAGGCCTTCGACACCATGTCGCACTCTCTTCTCCTCGCTAAATTACAGACTCTAAATTTCGACCAAAATGTGCTCATCTGGATAACCAATTACTTGTTCAACAGGTGTCAATTCGTGCTTTTAAATGGGAAGTGTTCATCCTAGGTTAACGTTACATCAGGCGTACCCCAAGGATCTGTCCTTGGGCCGCTCTTATTTCTTATTTTTGTAAATGATATTTCTGTTGCACTTTCGTATCGCATATACTTATTTGCCGATGATTGTGTTTTATATCGACAGGTTCGGAACCAAGGTGATGGTGCTTCTTTGCAGAACGATTTGGATTGTATTACACGGTGGTTCCAGAGGAGGCAAAAGACGTTAAACCCAAAAAGTGCGTTCCCATGCGTGTTTCTAAAAAAACGAATAGAAACGGCGTACACCATAGATACACATACTGTCACTACCGAACCAACATGCAAATATCTTGGCGTTGTTTTGTCGCATGACTGCTCATGTAATGCCAATGTTGATCGCGTTGCTTGTAAAGCGGCAAGGGCTCTATACTTTATTAAGAGGAACCTAAGATGGGCACCCCAAACATTCAAAATACAGCTTACCTCACATGTATTAGACCGATTTTCGAATACGCATACCCTGTGTGGGACCCGGTGCAGGCGAACTTGATTGATCAGGTCGAAAAAATACAGAACAGAGCTTCACAGTTTGTTTTAGTGCGCAACAAGTGGAGGGACAGCTGCACTGCTATGAAAGCTGAATTGGGTTGGGAATTGCTTTATTTGCACAGGAAAAAACTGCGTTTGAAGTTTTTTCTTTTCCCTCTTTTATGGGCAGACTTCAATTGACCGTCATAACGATTTCAGTGTACGCAATTACATATCTGGTCGACATGACCACCGACACAAAGTAAAAGAGTATTGTGCAAGAACAACCATGTTTTACAATTCCTTTTTTGCGATGACCATTAGAGATTGGAACTGGCTGCAAGACAAGCAAGTGTGTTGTATGAACGGATAATTGTTTTATTCCAGCCTGTAACCTCCCTGCTGTAACGCCTTTTTTGGCAGGTCGGGGCACTCACCGAAGAAAGAATAAAGAATGAAGAAACCGCTTCGACCATCTAGAAATAAAGCTATCAGACGGACGCCGGCGTCATCTCGTGATGGGCCCTTATTCATTTCTAACCACGGGAAGCATTTTGTTTTCTTTCGCTGAACTCGTTTTCACGTTACAGACTCCATCGGTGAGGACACTAAAGCTGCACTTGAATATTAAAGAAAGGTCTCGTGACAGTTGAAATATTCCTGTCCCTTCTTTTTGTGTCTTCAATAAAGCCTTGAATGGGCTTTAGAAAAATCACAAATGTATGTTTTGTTGATCTGTCGCTACAACGCTAAAACCCCTTATTCTCGAGATAAATGCAAATAATTTTAAACGTGGGGCATAATAGGTTTCACGTGCTCACTTCCTGTTGATTTTTGTCGTGCCCTGAAAATTATGCTTCAACTTTGGCTCCGCTCTGCAGAAATGTGAGAAAAAATTCATCGAAGAACACGGTTGAACTTTCAAGGTGTCCGGTAGGTCTGCCTGAGGAAATTGGATTTATCTAAAGACGGAAAGTCTGTGGTGTCGAGAGAACTGGTCATAAACCTGTCTGCCTCCTCCTTCGTCCCTGGTGTTAGGCGCTCCGAGGAAATGTACTACAAATAATAGTGGAAACTTTCAGGTGTCGACAAAACTCGTAATAAATTTGTCTGCTTCCTTTGTCGGCCTTTTTTAAAAGCGCTGTTTTCATAAAATGAATCATTAGCATCTAATTCTTTTTTTGTTGCCAATCATAACATTTCGGGTTGGGATCCGATATTTTTGCTTCTTTGGTTTGTTTTTTGTTCTAATGTATGCAGAGGTAAAATTGGGACACCGCACGGCTGCAAGACCTTATGGGAATAAATCTATGAACCGCTGCAATAATATTCCACTTGATCATTTTAAAGCTGCCGCATTGGATATTTTGCGAAAAAGGTATGCAAAAAGCGAAAGATGAACTTGAAAATCCCAATATGAGACGACATTTATTAATATACTGCTAGCAAGACCAATTAATTGTATTGCTGCTCAATGTCTGCTCATGCACTTTTGTCCAAAGTACGAGTTCACCGATGCAATCATTATGATACCGACAATGCGAAAAAACTGGTCACACAGGTACGCTCTTATTCAATCAATCAATCAATCAATCAATCCATCAATCAATCAATCAATCAACCAATCGATCGATTAATCAACCAATCAATAAATTAATCAATATATCATTTATCTATTTACATACCCATGAACAGGCAGCGCGTGGAAACAAAAATACAAAAAACACGAAGTATCTTGAAATCATGAAATTATTAAATATCAGGTACCTTCACAATATAAAATATCTTACGAAAAAAAATAAGAGGGTGATAGCACTGGTTACACAAGAAGAAAAAAACACTTTGACAAAAACACACACAAACACACACACAAGCACCCATTCATATACACATGTAATGCTTAAAAGTGAGGCATTACAAACTGAAATAAGCGAGATAATTAAAAACTGATTGATAAGAAAGGAACAAAAAGATTGCTTATGCTAAAGTCACAGAATGAAAGTCAATCAATTTTGTAAACACAGGGGTAGTAAAAGAAAAATATAGAATAAGTAAAGTTGGGAGTTAGGCCAATACACATTCATAGAGAGTTTGCTAAACAGAGCGGGGCAATCAATAAATATATTCAGGTAATCCCAGCAACCATTGGACGTG
The DNA here is from genome assembly GCF_048455015.1 of Haemaphysalis longicornis. NCBI lineage: Eukaryota > Metazoa > Arthropoda > Arachnida > Ixodida > Ixodidae > Haemaphysalis > Haemaphysalis longicornis. The sequence continues at coordinate 80,840,778 of NW_027526460.1, read as the reverse complement.
GATTCCAGTTGGAACATAGGGCACAAAACACGCAGACTTTTGAAATTGTAAAAGGTATCATGTTTCCTGGTGAACTTTCCTGGTTTCATGTTTCCTGGTGAACTGGTGTAAAAGGTATCATGTTTCCTGGTGAAACATGTTGTAACAGCTAACCACTAGACACTATGATGTGAGTAATTTTGAAGAGATAGACACTATCAGCCTTATTCTGCCTGAATGTAAGCATGGTACCTTCAATAAACAAAGTGATCCAGGGTTGTAATTACAACTATCGCCAAAGCGATATTTCAAGATAGATATACACTTTTTTCATCCCTTTCGATGGGAATACGGTTTGTTTTCAACGTGCCATTCCAGAGTACATATGAATACTCAAGCAGAAAACGACATATAGTTGTGTGGAGCTTGAGAAGAGAATTCGGCTCCCTGAACTCCTTAGATACGCGACAAACAACGCGAAGCGATCGAAGAACTCCACGAGTAATTACCTGGGAACGTATGAGAAGCTCACTTTACTCTCGAAGTTGATGCATAGATCATTAACCAAGACCACACTTGAATGTAATTGATCGTTTATGTTGTTCGAGAAGCTCTCAGTTTGTCTCGCATATGTCATTACCTTAGTTTTAGATGTGTTTGTTTGCACCCATGCGAAAAGGACTGGATTGTTCTCTGAAGAGCTCAACAGCTGGCAGAGTTCGAAATAGACTAAAGTATTTTTACATCATTTTCATATAAAGGAAAATTGAAATAAATAAATACTGGTGAGACATCACTTATAACGATTCGGAAGAGAAGTGTCCCGAGAACTGAGCCCTCAGAGACAACACTGGTGGCCTCATAGGAAAGAGAAGACTGCCCATTTACACGCATGTCACTTGATATATAACATAAATAATTGCATAGACGTGATATCAAGGATGGCTGTATATCAAGCTGAGAAAGTTTCTTGAATAGGAGCTCAAGGCGGACATCAAAAACCTATCCCTTGCACAGCTTCCGAAGTAGGCAAGATGGAGTTGATGAGATTGTTGGTGGTCGAACACTCCTTGAAAAAGCCGTGATGCTAAACAATAATATGGTGTTTTACTATACATGAGTAGTTTATGCAGTTTGCACTCAAACAGTTTACAAGCAGCACATAGAATAGATATCGGTCGTTAGATTCTTGGGTCCAATTTGGAGCCTGCCGGACCTAACTACAGGCACCCTTGCATTCTTCAAACCAGCGGAAAACTTGCCAGTTTTCAGAGAAGTTTGATATATACACGTCACGACTGGGACAAGGATTTTACCAAACGCTTTCAATACTGCAGAAAGAATGCCTTCAGGGCCGCGCGAAAATGACCATGCTTATTCTTTGAGAGCATTCGAAATAAAGCTTTCAGAAACCAACACTTTTGAGTCTTTATGGCAACCTAGAGACAATTAAGAGGGGAAAGCTGCACTTTTCTTGCCGCAGGCCGAAAGGAATCGTTGCTCAAAAGCATTGGAAGCATCCGGTATGCTCTCTTCCCGTTCACCCAAAAGCGTAATGTTTCCAGGTGAATTTTTAGAGGTTTGTCAATGCACGTGGCCCCTCAAAGCTTTGGCACTGCGTGTTCCAGCAGCCTCAACCCCAGCAATGTAACTCTACCTATCGCGCTTAACCAGCCATTTACAAAGAGGTCTGAGTTGACAAAACTGACTCTGCAACCTTTCTTGCCCTGTTATCTGAGCTTGCTTGTGCGCTCGATTTTCGCTCCCCAAAGCTCGTTTCAGTTAGGCAGCAAACCAACGCAAAAAATGTCTTTCTTTTTTCGGTTTTTTGTAACAAAGCTACTCAAGCCATTGTGTAGAACTTCAGTAAAAAATTTTGTGATCGCACACGTCGATGAGGTTATGTATTGGCGACCTGTCATTGTTAATAAAAAAGGAAAATAAACATACGCAGTCCCCATCAGAAAAGTCGTAACTACTGCTTCCCGATGTGCAAACAGGGGGACTGTGATAAACCAGTGATAAGTTTGTAATAAAATATGTAATTGAGGAGGAAACTTGTCAGATTTGTCAAGGTTATTATTACAGCGCCAGACGCTTCCAGCATCCAGAGTAATCAGACACAAGTCTAAGATGTTCCCCCATGTATTGTTAATAAAGTTGCTCTGCTGCGAAGAAGTAAAGAAAGTGAAATCCGCTAGAAAGTAACACTTCTAAGATATTGGATGAGACGCCTGACTGACCACTGCATTCTCCCATGAAACTACCGGTGTGTTAAAGTCCTTGAGGGCCGCGGAAATGGTGATCACTACGAGGTATTACAGTAGTTTCGATTGTTCTTAGGATATTTTGAAACTTAGTGGCATGAGTGTCAGGTGAAATGTAGTACGTATGCGCCAAGCGGCGTTTAGCCCGAGCACAAAACACCTTAAACCAAATATACTCACAATCTAATTCAAGGTCGAGAAGGCGTTAACTTTTAATCGAGCCATGTAAGGAACAATCACACCACTGCCCGGGGTTTACCGCGCAGATGGCCACGGGCATTTAGGAAAACCTGGTAATGGGGCGGGAACAAGGTATTGGAACGTACCTCTGCACACAACCAAGTTTCGGTCAGAATAATAATAGGCCAGGAAGAAGGAACGACATTTGAGAAAAAATCCGCTGACATAGTGCAAGTCCACAGACGGTCTGATAAAAGCAATCTAAGCTATTATTACTTGCCATCATCATCAGGTTCTTGCTGCTCCTGCCACTGCTGCTGACAATCAATCAATTAATCAATCAATCAGTCAATCAGCCTTTAATAAAGTGGCAAGAAACAGCCGAAGCTTTCGTGCTGGCGCACTGAGAGAGGCAGAAAAAGGCCACATTGAAATGCACCAGCGGCTGTCACATAAACACCAACTAAAAAACGTGGGTTAGTGAAAAACAGTAAAATACTCGAAATACTACAGAGAATAAAATAAAAGTGGTATCCAACCTACATTGCTTTTCTAACAGAGACTCTATATTATGGTACATTGCAAAAACGCATCGTAGAAGAACCATAGCAATAGGAGGAAGCATCAATTACACAAAATGTAGGAAACAAAACAAAAGGAAGATTTAAAACTATGCACAGAAAATGACAATTTATAGAAACATTTGTTGTTGTGGCCTTCCTGGGCCCCATAAAATATGTATGACGAGTTTGCTACATAAGTGTATCATAGTACCTGCAACAATCGGGGCATCAAAATCATACGCGAAGAAATATGAACGAACACAGTGGAAACAACGCACACATGAGAAAAATAGCTGAGGAACACGAGTACTGTCGAAATTAAGTTAGCACGGCATGGCTAACAGCCTTCCCAAAAACCCCGTAGAGGCCGGCGAAAAATAACGCGTTCCCTGTTGTGACTGTTATATAGGCGTAGCAGTCTACCAAGAGAACATCTTCTTAGTTGTGCAGCTGTGAGGAAAGGGTGGGTAATCCTTGTAGCGTTTTCGGAACACAAAAACTGATTGATGCGAGCAGTTCCGGGCATGAAATTGTAGTCTGAAGCAATTTGTATAAGAAAACAAGTTCTGAGTGGGTTCGCGCGTAACCTAAATAGGCAGTAATCGGGAGAGGCTCAGAGGCAAAACGATACATATATATCAATAAAAATTTGGCCTTCATACCCTCTACACGTTTACAATTAGATATGAAGGTTCCATTCCAAATGACAGAGGCATACTCGAGTTGAGTAATACAAAAAACCATAAAAAGTTTTAGGAACGAATGAGGAGACTGGAAGTCTCGTGAAACCTGCATACAGCCCCAAGCGAGCGGAGCGCCCGGCGAATGAGTTGAGTGACATTACGCGAGAAAGATAAGGCGCTGTCGAAGAGCAGTCCGAGGTCTTTAATCTCGTCGACTTTAGGCAGAAAACCATCATCAATACTGTAGCGAAAGAAAGGAGGGTTCAGATTTTGGCTATAAGACATGACCTTTGTTTTCGCGCGATTAAGATTTATTCTGTTATCTGAGCACCATTTAGCAAAGAGAATATATCTTCCTGCAGGGCGACACAGTCGTCGATGGACTGTATACGTATGAATATTTTGATGTCAGCGCCGAGAAGCAAAGAAGACGTTTTAATTGCGGCTGAAACATCGTTTGCAGAAATGGAGAACAAGAGAGGTCCCAACATCAAACCTTGGGGCACCCCGCTTTTTGATCTATACATAGAGGACGTCGCCCATTAACGCTAGCGAAACTGAACTGACTCCGCAGATAGCTACCCAGCAATGCCACGAGTGGTGTATCAATGCCCGACTGCAAAACCTTATCAAGTAACAACGCGTGGCAGACAACAGCAAATGATTTGCTGAGGTCACAGTAGACAACGTCCAACTGGCCTCACTTTGAACGTGCAGCGGGGCCTGTTCCATGAAGCAGGCGAGATTAGTTGTTGTCGACCATCCTGACACAAAACCATGCTGTTTACTTGTAAATAACTGCTGTACAGAACTTGACAATACTTTTGTGCTACATCCAAGCAGCAGAAAGCTTGGAGGTAGCACAAAGGAGAGAAACTGCTCTATAGTTTTTTGCATCAGATTTGCTGCCTGACTTGAAAATGGGGCGCATTCGAGAAATTTTCCACTTACGAGGAAATACGTTTGTGTTTATACAGCGATGGAATATCGCAGTTAAAACAGGAGCAAAAAGTTCCGCTATCTAGACGAAGTCAACGATTATGAGTGGGGCGAAGCTCTAATGCTTATCAGTAAACCGTGAACGGGAAACATTTACAATCTTGGATTTCGTCCAAGCGGATCGTAAAATGAATCATCCTCAGTGCTGTAGAGGCTGCAGCCGCCGCTAATGCCTCACTGTATTTTTCTTCAGGTTTTATCAATGAAATACTGTTTTATCAATCGGATGAATCACGAAACATGTGGTTATTTGAACTAGTATATGCTGTTGAATCCCCCGTGCGGGGTATGTGCAGTCAACATGCGAATCATCATCATGACCGTGTACATAATCGTGTTATTAAAGCTGAGATCGCGTTCCGGTCAGCCATGCCACCGAACCCTGCTGCCTGTCTTGTCTTGCAATAACATTTGGTGGCGAGAAACCCGGGAGAAGACCAGAGAACGATGGAGAGAGCAGCAGAGTTGTCAGTTGCTTCGCACAAGCCACACCAGGAACCGTTCACCGGCGACTCAACCTGAGCCAGCTGGCACCCTTGGAGATAGTGGCCGCACACGTACCATTGACTGCCTCAAAGGCACTGACGCCAACACCGGCTTCGAGGAACGTGTGAACAACGAGGCTCGTCCGATACCGGTTGTGGCGATCCCCTGTGCAGCGACGAAAACCGACTGCAACTCTCACACCGAAGCAGACACGGAACGTTCCGTGCAGTCCACCATGCTTGGATCGGATTGCGTGCCTCAAAAACAAGCAGCCTTTAAACATAAAATCTGCAACATTTTATGAAATTGCTGTTTTTCTCGAAACGCCCTCAGACTTGTTTTGTTCGTTCACCGAAAGCCTGCACAAGGTTGTGAAGCTGGACGACAACAAGCTACCGTAAACCATGAAGCGTGGAGAAACTGAAACGATCCCTGTCGAATTGGACGTAGCGCAAGTACCTGAGGAAACAGCAATTGAGCCGTTACCAGGTCAGTCTGAGTGCATTTTTGTCCCAGATTTCATGTGCGGAAAAGGCTTCCCTAAACTTGAAATCCTACGGACAAGTGTGTGCCACAGGCTTCCCTGAACTTGAAATCCTACCAGGAATTATGGGCAACTACCTGCCAGCACCTCAAGCGCTTCACGGTAGCCGGCTTGACTGCGTGTGCTCAGAAACCGCGGCGTGCATGAAGCCCGCCCATGATGACATTTGTAGATGCGGGCGGTGTTGCCAACACTGTTACCGCATGGATAAAATTTCTCTAGAGCAAACAACAGACGTGAAAACCTGTAAACCGCCGATATGAACGTCACCTTCCCCTTAAGAGAAGCCTCTGCATAAGATGGTTCAAATTTCAGGGCAATTCTCGGAATGCCGCATTTTCATCTCTTAAAGACTGGTGCTATCGGCGTCGAGCGCATGAAGACCTGCAGTCTTATGTTAATACTAACAGAGATCCCCTGTTCTTCGTGCCACCATTACGACGCTCTGCGCTTCTCAAGCTGCAACGAAGTTTGAGGCACTGACGGAAGACAAAAGGTTCAAGTGCAGCGAATATGACGTGACCGGTACCGACTTCGACAAGTACAACACAAGGTTATGACGGTCGAATATTGTCCTTCCAATTATTATCTCGTGGTCGGGAGTAAATGGAGTAAAAGAACTGAGAAGCCTTTGAAATAGACAAGATTCTGCAACCTTTTGCGACGGCGACTCTCCATGGGAGCGACGCGTGCCTAATCACACCGGAACCATTCCTCCCCATTTTTCTTCCAATTACTGAGCTACCACACTCAAGAACTTTCCATTACTCTGCAGACCTTCCGGGTTTTCTGTGTAGTTCCGTGAGACTCGAGGAGCGGAAAATTCGCGGAAACACTTTTGCACCACAAACTCGCATTTCATAGGAGCCTGAGCTTTCGTTGAAGTCTTCGAACAACCTTCGGGATTCGCTTGACTACAACTCTGCCGACAAAGACTTGCTATATAGAGTACGGGTACAGCAGCCTCCACCTCGTGAACATTACCGGGACGTAGTTCCAGCAGTAAAACTCCTTACTGCCAGCAAGATTGCTCTCGCAGCGTGATTTTCTCGTAACCGTTCGTGGCGGGCGCGTAATCCCGCGGCGGCAGTGTGTTGAATCCCCGTGGGGGGTATGTGTTTTAAAGAACCAGATCATCATCATGACCGTGTACATATTCGTATTAATAAAGCTGAGAACCCTTTTCCGATCAGCCATGCCACCGAACTCTGCTGCCTGTCTTCTCTTGCCGTAACATATGCAATAGAAACACACACAAAAGTTTGAAGATTTCCATTCAGCGCCCCTTACGGAACACTGAATTGATTTGTAAACTTTCTCAGAGTACTTGTGAAGCTTTCTGTCTGGAGTTCTAAAAGGCATGTCTCCAATACCCTGAGGGCGTGTACAGGAATATATTGAGTAGAAAAATAAATTCCCGTTTGATGTTCTTTCTGCAGTCCCGTTTTAATTTTCCGTGATGTTTCCTATGAGGCGCAGATGTCTCGAAGTGCTCATTGGATGATATTAAACGTTGAAATATTCATGCATACGCTATGGCCTTATTTGTGAATGATATATCTTCTTTAGGAAAAAGCTTAGTGCTAAAAAAGAAGAGGGCCGGCGGCCCTGTCAATCTGACTTCTTTCAGCGTTTTCCGCTGGTCTCCTGCATCATGTAAATAATGGGAAAATAAAATTATATTCTTGTTGGTAAGAAGTTACAGTGTGAGAATGTCATAATTGTGTTTTTGTTAACAGTTGGAGCTAGTTTCAATTTTGGCTCCACTGTGCAACACATCTAATGGTTCTGACGTTTTCTGTGATCGCGTAATAGCCATCTTTAAGGAATGGGAATGACCCGGTGCACACATGTGGTCGTCTGCAGAACTGGGCCGGAAAAACCTCCTTGCGCTGCTTCCAGCTTACAAGAATCGTTTCATGCAGGAGGAAGGATGAGCAGAGATGGACGCCATAGCTGGACGCCGGTGGTCCAGATCACCGGAGATGGTGATCCACGGGACATTCCTCCCGACGCCTCTGACCTCATCTACATGTCTCTCAGGCGCAGTATCCACCACGGCGGCGCCCAAACAGCCATAACGGACAGTCGGCAAACAAAAAAAGCCCTCCGTAACTGGTGTTTAACCCATGCAGTGCGATGCCACAAGCAGTGTGATTCATCGGTAACATGCCTAGACGCATGCAAATAAGTATATATGTCAAGCCCCACGCCCGCCATATCGGACTCAGCTCTTTAACTTTCTCTATATTTTCCGTACTCCTTGCTCCTGAGCTGAGCATTGCTTGGGTAACGTAACGCTACCGTAGCCCCCACAACTATACGATCAGCAGCTACTGCGTTTCATCGTGCAGCATTATCGATCGTAACTGTGGGGTCACCCTCAAGACCGCTCTGCTCTTTCGCCCGGTGGAAAGGTTCTACGGTTAACGACAAAAGTTTCAGTTAATTTTATTTCATTAGTACGTACAATTATTCGCTTTAATTTAGCTTACAATTTTCCACTAGCTTACCAGTAACACAGGCATATGCAGCTTAGGGCAAAGCGTCGAATTTGAATATGATCAAATTATACTTGCTCTGAAGAAATGGTGCAAGCAAGTTTATCCGGTCCAACTCTGCATTCAGCACCAAACGACCAACGGGGCATGGTGATTCCGGGAGTATGGCTCACGCGTGATCACACATAATGTTGTAAGCCATAGGCTGGATGCACAGGGAAAGAAAGACGTAGACTGATTGTAACCTATACTTGTTACCAATCGCACAAAAGTGTTGAAAAAAGAATATAATTGACACAAATACAGCTGCGTATGCATGAACTAGAAGATCTTGGGTTACGTGTGTCCCATCGCAAGATGAGTTGGCGTCATATCGGGTCACTACTTTGCAATGTATTTTTCAGACTTTAAAACCTAAATAATGCATTACCGACTGCACAAACGACGAACACCATGTTTATTTAATCTTGTTTGTGCAATGCAAACACGAAGAGAATGTTGACATATTTAAGAAACAGCTTGGTTACGAGTAAGCAACCAATAACCTAAGGTGTGCAGTCCCCTTAAAATTCTAACTTGCTTTTTCCTGGTGTGTGCAAGGTTCCTGGGACACTTCATGCGCTCCGCTTTCACTAAGCTGTTCAATGATTCGCCGAAATCTATGAAAGGCACAGAATAGTGTCACGTTTTGACGGGAATGTCAGAATAGTGCAACGGTGTTGTTTCCATTGCAAACATTGATATTATGGAAGGTATTTATTTAACAATCTCATTTGAAACCATGTATCCCAAGAATATTGAAGCTCATACCATGAATAGCGTACTCCCAGACACAGCAGAAAATTTCGCCTTGATTCCTTGCGCCAAAAGCAGCTTTTTAAATCCCGTAAATAAAGAAGCAGAACGAATAGGTAACGTAAGCAAAGACCTCCATGCATCTCGAGTGTAGCACACGTTAAATATCAAATAGGCGTCAAAAATTAGTCGGTAGCCGCTCTCCCCCCACACGGCTGTCCGCAAATTCTTACGGTATATTTTGCTTGTAAATTCCCAGTTTCATCTTAAATTTACACTCTTAAAATTTGTATCATTCCCGGGTCACTCTTAGCCTCCCGGTCATGTAATACACTACAGCTTTAGACAAATGAACAGCTTCACATTGAGACGACGCAGTGAAAGAGTGATAGGGCTGGTTTCCAATGCTGCACAGATTCAGTGACTTATTCCATTTTCAGCTGTTTTGTCTGTTTAGCTGCTTTTGTCTGCTCGTTTATTCCCGTGAAAAATAATCCAATCAAGCCTCCATTTAAGCAAGTTTTAGTTGTGCGCCGGCCAACTCAATATGACATATTTTTCTTTGTTTAAACAAAACGACAATTGCCAGAAGATGGTCTTCTAGCCTGCGAGGAACTTTCGAAGTGCAATTATCTTACCCCAATCTACACGTTTATTTAGTGATGCAACTACGCTGTGCGTGCACCAAAGGGGTTATACCTTTAGGATTGGCAGTACTCAGAACCAAACGATATTGTTTGTTCTAGTGACAAACGATATTGCTTAACTTGGCCAGAATGTCGCGGTAGAATACGTTCACATGGAGCAGGTTAGGTTGCGCAAAACTGAGTCGTGCACGCATAAGACTAACAAGATTGTGGACATGCTCAGTTAAGCTTCGTGAGGTAAAATTTAACGCTCTATACGAATGAGCACACTACAGCTGTCTTATTATTGGACCTTTCGTATCGGCGAACCTTTCATTTCGATTTACATAAAGCTCGACTGGACCTTCTGGCTTGGTAGACCTCCCGTCTCATCGGATTTCCGTCGTGTTGGACATTCAAGCCACAAGCATTTGCCGAGTGGCCCCACAGCTGGAACCGTATAACGGCTGTATTTCTACAAAAATGCCCATTGGGCGGAAGTTTAATGTTACGCCTTTAATCGTTATAATACCACCAGTGGACATGATTGCGAGGACGAAGTTAAAAAAGTCCAATAAAGAGAAAACACAAAATTTACAAAAATGTTTTGATAAATTTAAAAATGTGCATGTTATACATTTCCCCCCAAAACCGAATAATAAACGGAACACTTTATGAAAATTGAGTTTGATTGATTGTAGGGTTTAACGCGGTGACGCAACGCAGACGATGAAGCGCGCCGTAGGTCAGGGCTCCCGATTAATTTGGACCAGGTGGGGATCTTAGCGTGCGCCAAAATCTTGTAGACACGGTTGTTTTTCCTTTTCGCCTCTATCAGAAAAGCGGCTGCCGCGGTCGGGAACAGAACCGACGTCCTCACGCTCAGCCTCACACCTTAGTCATTCATCCACCCACGGGGGGTAAAAACTTGTTTGGCGGAATTTTCACCTGTAACCGCTTTAATAGGTACATCAAGTTACTTGGTCGGCAATTTTTAAAACAAAAAAAGAATGGAAAACGCGCAAAATAAACGCTTTAACAAAAATAACCTGGCAAATTCAAAAGATGCATATTATCCATTTTCTTCAAAAAACGAGAAACAAACAAAAAATCCGCAGAAAAACGTTGTAACAGTGAATAAAAAATGGCGTGATCGGACGAACTCTTCAGTATGTGTTGGATTTTCGGACACAAACCACGTGATAAGCGAAGTATATCCAATTCAGCGCAATAGTGGCATAAATTTACAGCATTGGCCAAAAGAATTAAAATAAATATAAACAGGAAAATAACACGTCTTTCGCTGCTCAAAGTAATATTGGACTGAAAGAACTCGCACTCTAGGCCAGTATCATACCGAGGCGACACCTTACTAGACAATTCTCTGAATTTCTGCAGATTGTTTTAACCGGTTCCGCCCCAGCACAACTCCTATTGGACACGAACTCCTCTCGACACTGAGACGCTTGAAGAGCGATTGGTCGTCCATTGATTCGTAGGGGAGAACAAGGAAGGGGTGTGCACGCTCTCTCGTTCTCCCTCGCTCTCTTTTTGCACGCCTCCTATCAACGTTCTTTTTTTATTTACTCGCCCGCGTACCGCGCGCCCTAGCGCGGATTTTCGGTGCTTTATAAGTCCGCGCAAGTGGCAAAGCTTGCGGTGTGTACAGCAGCGGCTGCAGTCAGACACAACAGCGACGAAGCAACACTTGGCTGCTTGAGCAGGGTTCTTCACCGACCTCACGTGAGTATTCAGGGCTGACAGCCCTTGGTAGAGTGAATGAATGCGTTTATGAAACGAGTCGTGATGTCGCAGATACGCCCTGTCGTTCACGCATCTGCCCGTCTGGTAGATTTGGGCGTCTCCCCATGATGTGGGTATCTTGTAGACCATTCCGAAGTCAATAGGCACAAATCATGCGTCACGTTTCTTTCCGGACATTTTTGTTGTAGGTCTTCAAAGAAATACGTATTCCCAATATGGGAAGTTCTGGTTCAGGTGAAACTATTACGGGTCTGGTTCAGGTGAAACTATTTCGTTCCGGTCGGATTCCGGTTCGACAAAAGCACGTACAGAACCGGTTCGCAAACCGGTTCGGGACCCTGAACCGTGTCGCAAACCAGTTCGACTAGTTCAATTATCACTGAAATTAGAAAAAAAAAACATTTAGTAGAATAAAACGACCTCAAAATCAAAACACAAACCAAAATTCAGAATGCTGCTGTTCCTCAGGGGCAGTGGTGCAATTGCAAAGCAACTTTAAAGAATTACGAGAAATTAGAAAAACAGATGGAGTGGCCACGATTTATCACCTACTTCCTCGTCCCCAATTTATGTTGTCCTAGCCACTGTTCATAAAGCCACCGCCAAGAGATATGACAGTGGAATATATTTTCTGCCCCTTCCTTTTTTGTTGAAATCGCAATCGTCGCTATGGAATCGCCTATTACGCTAACCTTGAAGCCTTAAATTTAGGCCTGCGTACTGGCGCGTTCAAATACCACTGCTTAATACCAACGGCGCACATTTTTTGTATTTGAAACAAAAAAAGACAAATTTTACAACGGGCACATAAATACTACCAATGAATTAGAATATTTCGTCGCCCTGAATAATTTGCTAGCTGTCACCTTATCAACTGTGTTAGCCACACTTTTTTTAAACTAAGCTTTAGTTAACGCTCAGTCACTGCATTATTCTCTAACCACTGCAATTCATTTTGCGATAGCTATACCGAATGTGTGCATTGCAATCAGTATGTCTTCGTACCGCCTCACCCCCGGCCATCGTTCCGTGCTACATTACGGAATCTTTTAATAGATTATGCTGTTACAAAATGAAAGGTAAATTTTACGCGCGGAGCATGAGATGGGACTTTTTTTGGTAGATGCTCTATTAAAGAGCGTCTACCCAAGAGCGCCCACAGCAGTACTACCCTCCGGAACGAGTAGAAATAGAAGTATTGTTGCGAGCTGGGCAGTGAATACCAGTGCACCTTCGAAAAAACGATCTGAAGAAGGCAAAACCGCAGAACAAGCAGAAAAGATCGCTTGGCAAATGGGACAGTGTGACTTACCGGCCTGCCTTTCTGCACAAATCATCTATTTTTTTACTGTTTCTTCATCCAAGACAAGGTCGAGGGCTGCAGTTTATCGCCAAGGGATTAAGTGCGCACCTTAACAGTTTTCACTGACATATGTGCTGTTATTTGTATCTGTAAAAAGGGAACATGTCCACTGTACTGTCCTCAAAAACTGACCACAGAACTCACTTCCTTGGCATTGATCACACGTTTGGTTGTGAAAGGCGTGGCAAAGAAATGTGTACAGCAATATCCACGCTTTGGTGCTTTTTTTACTTATTCGGTTTTACTTACTTTTTGCGTGATACTTTAAAACAGCGCGATTTGCATTGTTTTTTTGTTCTTTAGGCCATGTTTATGCCAAATATTTTTATAAAACACATGCACTAGCTGGAGATTTACGAGTTACCTTTTCCCCCTTGCCCTTACCGTGTCCTAGGTAGTAAGTAAAACCAACAAGGGTCAAACATGTCTGTAGGTTGCACTTTCTCCGCCTTCAGTTTTATTCTTATTTCATATTTTGTTGTAGAAATCGCTGTCTAATATATTGAATCATCTATCAACCCGACCGTTAAACACCTAGAGCTAAGCCTGGGTATGGTCTAATCCCCTCCGAATCCCCTCCACTGCAGCGCAATCGTAGATTCCGTCACATGACGCTGTCCAAGTCTTCCATGTCCAAAGCCTTAGTAAGTGACTTTGCAAGTCTGGCCACTCCACGGTCTTCCTTCAGTTCTATGCGCGACAAGGTCAACTTCCGCAATGGTGCCCCTCTTGACTTGCCGAGGAGCACCTGGATATTTGGTGTCCTCGTTCTTTCTTGAGTATTAAAATACAGCGCTGCTCCGTAATCTGCCGGCCTTGCATCGCTGAATGCATGAATCGCTGTGTTGACACGCTTGTCATCTAGAGAACAACCGAAGTATTTTGGGAAGGAAAGCTTTGCCATATCTTTTAGTCGCGCCCTTCACACTACCCAATCTGTGAGCAAGAAGTCAGGTAGGGGTTGTCCCAGGAGTACTTCTGCATTTACAACTCGTGTGTTAGTAGCCTAATTGGGAGTACAAAATAGGCTGGAATACCAAAAGGGTCACATATCTGGGAGGCGATGCTTGGAATTGCTCTTCTGGTTTTTTAGGTTCTTTTTGTTGGTTGAGCTTGTGTTGCAGGGGTGGGTTTACAGTGTCCTCCCTGGTGCTCCATACAAGGCCTAGAATGTTTTCTACACCTGGGTCGAACTTGACTGGATCACTTTCGCTTTAACTTTCATGCAAACGTCTGCTGTTGTTAGTAGATTTCGTCAAGCGCTCTCCCGCGTCTTGTAAAATGTGGAAGCAATCGTTCACAAGCCTCCGCCTCTCCTCAAAACTCCTGGCTACGATAATGAGGTGGTAAACGTATAACTGATTTTTCACGCGAGGAGCAATTGTCGGGTACTGATTTACCACTTGATGGAAATCTACATTTAGAATTGATGCAGAGGGTACAGTCTTTGTCAAGGCGAAAGCAAAATTTTGTCATCCACAAAGATTTCAAAGCGAAAAATACACATACAGTTGTGGCCGAATAATATTTTGGCAGCAAGACAGCAAAGTAATTTTGCCAGCATTCTCGTATCTCAAAATCTTTTCAGCCCTATTGGCGATGCAGGCGCGCGTGTTTAATTCTTTGACACCTTTCAAGGAGCAGTTACGCAGAAATCTTGTATTTTTCCAGAGATAGTTAATCACCCATTTATCACGCGTAAAAAACTGATTTGCTTCAGCCAGTGACGGCTGTTTAATTAAATACGCTTTTAACGGGCAGTCGGAATTTCGGTTATAGCGGGTGCAGCGGCAGGCTGCATTTGGTAGAAACAAAGCTGACCACGTGACTGTTTGACAGATACGACAGGGCAGCGCTGTCGTAGTACTGTCGATTCCACGTCGGCGGCAGTTTCTGCTAATACCCCTACATACTGATCTCGTAATTCGCTCAATTGAAAACAGCAACCGTGATAGAGTAGCCGTGAGTGCAAATTGTGCCTTGGCTATAAAACCACGCATGACGCTCGACAAAGTTGGTGGGAAGACGCGCGCTGGGAGCAGCCCGCCGGTCCGTCTACAGGTCTTATTACAGATGTGTTAGGCTTGACACTGCGGCGGATATTCGGTGGATGGTCTCGTAAGCCATGGAGATTACGATTTTTAAAGCAATTAGCTATCGCATCATGAAATACTTTCTGATATGGGATGCCCTGTTTGGGACTTCAGTCCAATTTCGTGCAGCGCTAACGCGCTATAGCTCGAGCTATCTGCACCGGCCTGCGCCACATCACGGCCGTGACTGCCGTTTGCGCAGTGACCATGCGGTTCCCCCACTGCGCTTGTCCCCGGCGCGTTTTCACATCCATTGTAATAAAAAATTAAAAAATATAGAAAGCATGGGATCACTGTCTTATCGTCGGCTCATCGGCGAGCTGCCCAATGAGCCAACGTAATGCAGGGGCCTCCGCCACCTACTATCGGATCGTTCGTTGCTCGAAAGCAAACGGCCGACATCTCATCGGAGCGGCGAGGCGGCAGTGTGGAACCTGCCCACAGAAACTCGTGACGTGTTTGGATGTTGTTTATTCATGTCGTATCCAGGGATTCGTGATTGCGAGAGGTCGTCCCCTGGCTGCTTGGTTGCATTTCGCAAACTCTAAAAATCATTTTAAATATGTTCTAGGCTGCATTTGCTCCTGATACTTTGCAGATGATGAGAGTGTTCACACCAACCTATCTCCGACGTTATCCCGCCTTCGAAATTTCATGACAGTACTCTTTTCAATCCCCACAAGGCCTTGCAACTTTGGCAAAAACGACACATATCACGGTTTCGTTATTTGTTTGCAGCCGAGTTTTTTGCACAATGAAGATGACAACGGGCTTGTGAATGTCGGATATTAGCACCTAAGTTTATCACTACTTGTAGCGACAGCAGATAATTTATAAAACGGCACAGGTGACAGTTTAAATGTTGCTGCATCCAACTAATACCCCGGCATATATGTGGCATCATAAACCATTACAGCTGTGTTCATAGGCGTGCGGCAAGAAATATAAAAATGCACTCTTGTGCACGTTCGAACCATGCATCTCAGAACTTTCCCGTGACAACCTTCAGTACAACTGTAAGGTAAAAGGGTCACCAAAGCACTGCGGATGAACTTTTTCAGTTTTTTCTTCGCGTGGGGAGGCACTACGAAAGCTTTATGTATCACCAGCACGGAACTGTGCGGCGTGATTTGCTCGTCACTGCGCATTCGCCTCCACTCCTGATTTGCTTTTGTGGCTTGTCTTTGTAAGTGGCCACCTAATGCGTTCATATCTGCAGCTTAAGGCACAGCGGCCAGTAGCCGCTACACCGCCGCAATGACGTAATTCCGGCGTACGAAGTACGCCTGGACCGGCAAAGAGGAAAAAATATTTAAAGCTCGTTTCCAAATTATCTGACGGGCATGGAACAGCAGTTTTCGGCAGAGATACTTTGCGATCCCATGGTCTGAGTACTCGATGTGTTGATTGAAGGCGTTCTACAAACATTGAGGATTTCGAAAAAAAGCTGCAAATTGGTGTTGTGGGGTCCCCATAAAGCGGCCATTATTCCTCAACTGCGCCATGAAGGGCTTCTCTTCCAAGGGGCTCTGGCCAATGCCTATCTCCATACGACTGCACCTTTGTGATTGTTATCTCTGTGCCTGTGCTGCGGAGCATGATGGTGCGAAGAGAAATTGCGTAGTGAAAGGCTATCACAAAAGGAGGCGCTGCACGAAAGGGTTGCTTTCCGGAATTCCCTTTGGAAAAACCAGGATCTGCACGCCACCTCAGCAAGTTCGGTAGTGTGAAGCGACTTTGTGTCAAAGAACCGGCACCACATCGCGGCAACCTACTTTACGTGCTTCCGGATACTTTTTCTATCAATGGCACCACAGTGAACAGCTGCTCTAAGCTTGGCGCAAGGGATCGAGACGCACTCACCGCCCAAATAAAACAAGCCCACATGTGGCTAGGACGTACTAACCACGTATTCTGATCCTGAACTACAGATTCCAGCTAATAAAGCGCTTAGCTGCAATTTGTGAAAGAATGCAAAAATCAAAGGTGGCTCTTTACATTGGTTTTAAAATTAAACCAAAATGCGCGACTCATCCGCAAGGTAGAGCCGCATTTTTATAATGAAGTATGTTTTCAACATAAAATACACTTGTGCATAAATAGAAGAGAATGGAGGAGTAAGACTAAATTGTTGAACACCCTAAATTGTCTGAATGCAGAGAAACACGGCTAAACATTTTGGCAATTTTGGAAATGTGAAGTGTTTGTATTTTTATTTTACCTGCAATAAAGAAATGTTCACGCGAACTTATTTTTCAGTATATAAAGTTTCCAATGGAAAGTTTCCGCAAAACGAGACCCTATGGCATTAGCAGCAATATTTTCCGTCTTACAGCAGGAAAAGTTTAAATTTACGTGCGACTTGTTCAACATTCTGCCAGGCCTCCCGGTTTTGGGAGTTTTTTAGATAATCAAACTTTTTTTGGAAAACTAACTTCAGCCATGTTTCTTTCTGCGCACAAAGGACTTTATACAAATGTTTTATCAAAATTTAAGATATCGACCGGACACTCTTGGCCCATGTCTATTGAAAACTCTCTACAAAGAAACACAAGTTAAGGTGACTCTGTTGAATATTCTAAACAGTATGCCTTTTTTTGCTTATGCTCATACTTTATTCGAGCTATTCGCGAAAAAGTAGCAGAATCATCATTTTTTCTCCCTCCCTCACTTTCCTTCTTCCAGCAATCTCGCCATCATGAGCTGCTTTCACCTCTTCGCTCTGGTGATCCTGGCGATGAGCGGATTCTTCGGCGTGTTGCACGCCAACATGGAGGGTAATGGTGACAACCCCTCCCGACGTCCATAACGCCTCTTCTACGCCCCGCCTGTCCCCCTCCTTTTCTTCTTCACTTGTATATTGTATATTCTCTTTTGCTACTTTCTATCTTTTATGTAAAGCCTCCTATCGGCGGTAAGCCTGAGTTGGGCTCAGAAGTTGCTTCCGGCATTCGCACCATTGTCAGAAGCGGGGACGAACCCAAAGCTTTGTCTAAACTCTTCTGAAAAGCGTTCCCCTACTGGCACCTTGCACGAACAGCACTCACACCTTTAACGGTTCTTCCTTAAGACTAACTAAAAGGCCGCATTAGTCAACCGCTACCTTGTAAGTACCTTAAGTATTGGTAATAACTAAATGTAGATTTAACAGAGGTGTTTCGTGGGCCAATCTGCACTGCATACAGAGAATACCAACCCAGCTTTTAACGAAGTATTTGTTAAAGCACAACCAATTTTTGTTTTCACAGGAATTTGTTATTACGAGGATTCAATGAATCTCAAATGCTTTCCTAGAGTCCATGTCGAGCGAATTCTAGGCAAATGGCACGATCATGCCCGGCTTAGTGCTTAGCCCTGTCGCTGTTTCCCGCCCTTGGTGCACTAAAATTCTCTAAACCAGCTTGAAGTGAAGCCATTGCTTGGCTACAGAATTCTTGCAGCTAACAGACTAACCAAGACGAGGATTCAGACGAATCACTTCTGTTCAAGACGTCGGCAATTCTCTCCCTGGGTAACGGGGCGCTTCTTAGAGCTATTACCGGTGAGAAGGTAGAAGGGTGTCGACACATAACGGAGCACAAACTCCTGCGTACCTGGTTCACGTGCTGCCGTTGGCGCTTAGAAATTCTGTCAGCACTGCTTGGTGACAGAGCGCTTTGTGTAGGCCACGTAAGCCGTGTGCTGCCAACGGAGCCTTAGTTTGCAACGGCGAAACGGCGAGAGAAAATGGGAGACAAGCAGTGGCGTTCAGGTGCAACCCATCAGAGTGGACATAGCTCCAACATCGTACGCTATATCGCCGAGTGTTGGCTCAGCGGGGCAAGCCACAACGCTAATGGCGTCCCAGTTGCTTGAAACTTTTCGAAGAGGTTGGAAGATGACCGCCGACGCCTCATTGCTCCCACAGCGCAATAATACAGCAATCATCGTACATGGCACGCGAGATTCGCATTTATATCACGCTCGTATTGTTCGGTGGTGGCGCTGTGGAGAGGGTTCCCTCGCTTCTTGGTGCGGAGGAGCATTGAGCTTCCATGCGCGGGGTCCCTTCGTGCGCGTGCTGTATGCGATGATGGTTACTGGACTTACGGCACCCTAAAATCGACAAATTTCAATTCGGAAAGCGCGAGTTTAGGACCAATATGACCTTTTCCCAGTTTATTTTGACGGCAATTTCCGGGCACTTGCGTTACTAGTGCATTCTTCCGCTTCCGTCGGTGTTACAATGTGGACAAAGCAGTGGGCCGGCGCTGAAAACACAGGTTGTTCCACGTTCATTCCCTACGTCGCGAGTCGATCTATCTTTACGTCGGTATATAAGAGAGCTCGGGGAAGAATAAGCCCTCTCGGGACTGTCGCGGAACGACCACCCCGTCTAGGCTAAGCCGCTATGGATTGCGATGCGCGACACCGTCCGATCGCACCCTTTCCTAGAAGTGTATCAGAACGACTATGCCGTGATGATGATAGTGGCACACAATGTTGTAGGAGCTACATCTTCCTCCTCTATGCAATCTACGACAGGAATTATTCCAGACAAACGCTGTTGACAAAGCAGTCGCAACATGCGATGGTGGCGTTGTCTAGATGTTGGCGTGCGCTGGATTGATGTTTGTGCGCGTTGGCGAGGTGCTGCCGTAGCTGGTGGCGGGCGGTTCCTGGCCTCCATTTTTATAGATTCATTCCCCAGGAAGAGCTGACAAAAAAATCCCGCCATCTCCACGAAGTGAATGATGATGATTGGGGTGAACCTAAAATGCTTATCGGTAAAACCGTGACACATTCGCCCACACGTCATATAAACACTCGGCACGTTGTTATAGGTCTTCTTGGCGTGCGCACCATCTAAATGAGTGAAGGACATAAGGCGCTTTGGTAGCCATGCTTGCGTCTCGGTTTTTAGCGCATTGCGAAGAGCGCCACGTACCTCCCGTCACGGCCAGAGAGTCGTGGGATCGAAACCAGGCTCCGCTGCGTCAAGAAGACCACTCTTCGCTCGCAAAGCTTGGGACTTCCCACCGCTCCGTTGAAAAGCCCGTCGACGACGTGGATGTTTAAGGGTTTTTTGTAGCACTTGTTTGGGACGATGAGAATCTGCTTGGGTGAGTTGGCAAATTAGGTGTGTGACATTTTAGCCACCTTGGCAATCGCCTTATGAAGAGCGTCTTGTGTCTCGTACCCTCGGTACGTGTCTTCAGCTCGCAGACGACGAATGACAACGTCTGCTTCTTCCTCTCCTCCTTGTTGGGTAGCAACGAATGCGTTGAACGTTTTGACCTCTTCGTCCAATCTTTGGTTTTGCCAATCTCTGCGGGCATCGTGCCACAGTCATCGTCAACGGTATGTACACGGCGCAACCTGGGACAGGACAGGTCCCGAGCAAGAGGAGCTTCGCACCTCAAACGCCAGCATCTCCACTTTGTGGATAATGGCGAGGGTACGGAGTATGGAGACTCGAAATGACATCCAAGTTGCGCCCCGAGTGAAATCCGATTTGAACCCCTGCCGTCATTAGATTAATGCGGTGAGATCCACCTTGATTATCCTCTAATTTAAACATCAACTCATAGCTCAAATCAAATTTCGATTTATTTTCGCTTGATGGTGCTGTGCAAACGAGTGAACGCGGACGGACATTTGGAGGTCCTAAGGTAGACAGCACCATTTCAGGTGAGGGAGTAAGCCGTTTGACTCTCCGGTACAAACTGTACGTCGCAGCACAATGAGTAAGACGACTGACACTAACTCTGTTCAATCTACCAGACACGGGTTTGAATCCTGCCGGTGCCTGTATAATTTTTGCGATTCTAAATGCTATGCGCACGGATGTGGACGCACATTGTGCGGACCTCAGGTACTCCGCACCTAAACCAATGTTCGGACGTTTTCTGCTACTGCTTTTTGCCAAGCAAGCTGTACAACGGAAGCGATGAAAACTGTCGTACCACTCGTTCTTAACACGAAAATGTGATCGTGGTAAGGTCACAGTTCTCCAAGACATACTTTGTAAGGACATTAATACTGCTGGTTTCCAATCCGCGGAAACGGCAGCTACACAAGCCTAAATTAGCTCCAACATGCAGTTACCCATCCCGAGGAGCGAATTCATTGGGCACACTAACAATAAAATTCGAATTTTAATAGGCCCTATCGACAAGCCGCACTTTAGGAAGCAGCGAGAGATGTGACGCCCACTTAGCGCGAGAATGGAGGCACAAAGCACCGTGTAGACGTCTATGGTTAAGCACTGGCGCTAAAACAAAATAATGGCTGTGACGTACAATATGGGGGCACAACTATGTGCCTTTTGTCAGTTGGTCATATGTTTGGTTCGGAGGGCGACTGTCAAACCTGCACCTGCCGTTATTTTTCATTTTATGTAGGCTGGGTCGTGCGATGACCTGAATTTCTTATAACGCACAACATTCTAAAACGGCGAGCGGAGGCTTACATGCCCACTGAAGTAACGCTCGTAATGGGGTGTTCAGATTCCACGGGTTGAGGTAGACTCGGCCACTCCGGTTGCGAGTTTATAACTAAGCTGCGGTCACCCACACAATCAAGTGCACAGTTTCTGACGTCGGAGGTCCGAAACATGAAAAAAATTAGCATTTGACTTGGTTTGTGTCCGCACCGTTGCTAAGGCGTCCCGTACATCTTTCATCACAGGCAAGCAGGCCATCTTTAATACGGCTTTGTTGCAGCGTTGCAAGAACGCACAGAACCATTGTTGTACAAAGTTTCCCGTATTTCTTTTTTGCTTTCGGCTCTGGTCGCACCTCTTTGAATAACAAAAAAAAAACGTTCGAATAAAGTTGCCCGCCTAGTTGGCAAGGCAGCCTAGTTCAAGCCAGCCTAGCTCAATGCCCAAGGCAACGTGTGAAGAGAAGGCAAAGGAGCAATTTTGAAAAACTTCCGCCTGCTGCAAGACGCGAAGCAGCTGCAGTGAGTGAAGAAGCAAGCAGTGAAAATGTGGGAAGAGCTGAGCGTATCAAAAATGGCTGCCTCGGTGAAAAAAAGCACCGCGCTCTGATTGGAGGTGTTTTTCAACGTAAAAACACACAAAGAAGGTTCCCGTTTCAGAATGATCGCGTCCGAGAAAGGCTCCTGGCAACACCGAGCTGGCCTGTTCTTGCAGCAGTGTCTTTCCTTGTTGTTACTGGACGGCGCGTATCAGATGAAGAGGACACAAGACGTATCTGAGTTTTTTATGAACCACTGTCCTCTGGGGGGAGTGTGTTTTCGATTGGCCTGAAGGACATGCACGACTCGTGGCCACATGCATCTATTTGTGAGACTGTTTAGGAGGCAATTGAAAGAGCAGGAACTGCTAGGTTCCAGAATGCATTCGGCATTAGTGTGGGCAGGTTCCTTGAGCTGATGTCTTACTATTTTCAGTCTACATTCGTTGAATATGAAGGCAGCCTATATCTACAGCAAAAAGGTATTCGCATTGGCTCGTGTTTAGCTCCCATACTCAGCGACCTTGTTATAGTCCGCTGCGATAGGCTTTTACAAGCCGCTTTACGGGGGTCGCCGGTCGTAGAGGTTTTTCGCTTTGTAGATAATTTTTTGATTGCCTTCATAGCTGCTGGTGACGACACTTGCAAACTTCTACCCGATGGGCTGAGAACCTTCTCTACCCATTTGGCGGGATTTTAGCTGACAAAAGAAACACCAAAGAATCAGCAGCTCCAATTACTGGACATGAAGCTGCATATACAGGAAACGCACTTATGCTGGAGCTACTCACCAAGATCAAAGAAGGCACTATTGCCTTTCACGTCTGCTCATTCGAAGTTAGTAAAACGCGGTGTCACCACAGCAGCTTTGAAAAATGCCTTGAACAGGTCTTGCCACCATCGCATAAGTGAGAGCTTTCAGGGGCAGGTGGGCCGTTTGCGCTCAAGTGGGTGCCCTGAACCCATCTTCAATAGCGTGGGCAACTAGATTTGGCGGGAACTGCGCACTCCTTCGTGTATACAGGAAAATGAAAGGGACAATGATAAGACTGCTGTGATGCCTAATATTCATTGTGTTACCCACAGGCAGCAGGAGGTTAGGGGAAGAGGGGGTGTGCACCTGGGTATTTCGGCTCCCAACAAACTCAGCAAGATTTGTGCGTGAGTTAATGGTGGTTCGCTTACCCGTAGCGATTGTGACATAAACCACGTGCGACCCTTAACCAATTGCAGGGCTGGCGTAGTTTACTCAACTGCGTTGAGCTGTGGCCGCCTGTACGTAGGCCAAACTGAGCGGTGCCTGAACTTACGGCTTCTGGACCACGCGTCCAGTGTCAGAGCAAACTCCGGTGGCTGGCTTCCCTTGCACGTGTCGTCCTGCAAGTGCACTCCTGAATTCTAGCAGTGTAAAGAGATAAAGCACTAAAGAAATCGGCGCACTTTGAGGTGCTGGAAGCCTACATAATTTATAAGAGTGGCACTGATTGCTTAAGCACACCTTTTGTTTCCTTGTCTCCAAAGGAGATAGCGTTTATTGAGTACTACGCGAAATGGTCGAACTGTTAATATAACGCAAAGATGCTCTATCCTGTATATATTTTTAACGTTCTTTGTAATCTTTCTTGTTTGTTTATTCTTTCCGCCATTATCTTGGGGTAACCTTTTCGGCAACTAAATACTTTGTTGGTAGTCAGCGCTGTGTGTGTAGCCTCGTTTTTTCTGTCTTGTCTTGAGCGCTGTTTCTGTTTCAAGTATGAACCAACACGCCGAAACATTGCCTTGCTTCTGTACCTCAAGTTTGAAAGTTGGCATAATGCTTCACATGGGGACTCACTCAATCAGTAAAGACAATTTTATATCGCCTAAATGTTTTATTCTACTGCTTGCCGTGCGTGTTTCCGCACCGTGCAGCGAGGCGCATGGATTTCGAGGTCCTGGAAAAGCGATCGGCGCCACTGCCTGGGCTCTTGCAGAAAGAGGGGCCGGCAAGGTCAGCGAGGTCTCCACCCTATAACAGAGTGATCTACCCACGCGGTGTCATCATCAACATGTTACCGGCCGGCGGGCGCTTGATGGGGATGCAATCACAGGGACGGAAGAGCGAGTTCCTCGGAGGAGGAGCAGGAAGCTAGAAATTCTGGGCCACTTGACTCCTCCACGAGGGACGCCTAAACAAGGTGGTGTGCTCTCTCCGTGCTAAACGATCGCTAATCTGACGCTGTGTGATCGGCTGCGGGGCACCGGCTCTCTATTTCCCATTTTTGCAAACATAAGGAAGAAATTTCTTAAAACTGATTTTTACAAACCAGATGTAAAAATTGGTATGAGGACTTTTGAATATCCAAAGTTTGCTGAATAACCGATTATTAAAAATGTCCGCATATTCGAACAATCAAACATTAAGATATTATTCGTATCAGAATATTTTGTATACCATATATGTAAAATCCGGATTTTTGAAAATTAGAGAGAGTAGAATGTAATTTCTTTTAAAGTAATTTCAAATAGTTGTAATTTTAGAATAATTCATTGCGTTGCGATGCGATGGCGACGGGATTGAAAAAAAAACACACTAGATTTTTTATTAAAGCAGTGTTGTAGCGGCATGCACCAATGTAGGAACAACTAAACTGGAGAGCCCATCAGAAAAAGGGCCCCTTGGGCAACTTGCGCGTGATTATATACCTAAGCAAAACTGGCGCAGACTGCGGCAGTGATCGTGGAACCGAAACAAAATATACAAATATACAGCTCAACTGAAGTCCTCTTTGTTGTTACTGGGTAGGTTCCTCACTTGCAAGTGGTGAATGTCCTTCACTAGCTGGGCTGCTTCT
Source organism: Haemaphysalis longicornis (assembly GCF_048455015.1). NCBI lineage: Eukaryota > Metazoa > Arthropoda > Arachnida > Ixodida > Ixodidae > Haemaphysalis > Haemaphysalis longicornis. The sequence continues at coordinate 80,816,139 of NW_027526460.1, read as the reverse complement.
TCCCGACATATAAAGGCCGGCAGAGACTCGTGTCAGTTTTAACTCTTCGAGGAGTTCCAGGCTTTGCCGCGATTCAGGAGGAAGGATGATGGGCCCGACTTGCTGATAACTTCTCTTGGGCGGTGACTTCTAGCCCCTCTATTGTAATCGTCGGTTTCTGAACTCTAAAGAAGTCGACACTATTTACTCTCGATTATCGCGCAGCCCTCCAGGCGACCGTGTATCGTTTGCTGCACTGTTGCTTTTGCCTCAGTCACTCGCGTAACCGACGGAGCTTCTACTGCGGATCATCAACGAATGTCACTGATGTAATCCCGACGACATGCCACCGAGTTCTTGGCAATCGTCCGTGTAGCAGAAAAGCTGGGGCAGTTGTCGTTGCAGCCTGCGGGGGGTACCGGTAAACTCCAACGTACACGTTACAGAATGGCGCATGGGTCGGTGCTCCAGAATAGCCACTTGAATAAAGGTTTTTTAAACACTTATAGCGCTCCACTTGAACGTTTGCTTGTGAGTGGCACACGAACGAATGTTCCATCCGAATGCCAGGATCTTGCAGAAAGGCCTCAAACTCCCTAGACGCAAACTTTGGACCATTATTGGAAATTATCGCATCTGGGTAGCCGTTGCGCGGGAACACAGCCAATAAAAAGCGTATTCCTGTACTGGTAGTTGTATAGCTAGATCAATGTACTTCGGGCCACTCACAATTGCTCCAAAAGCCTGATTGCGTATCTGCAATTGAAAGCCGCCCTCTCAAATGGAGCGACAATGTCCAAGCCCACCTTCGGTCACGGCTGATCTGGAAAGAGAACCGGTGCAAATGCTACGCCTCTCCCCTTGTTTCTTTTATCTGCTTCCTGGCAAATGCTACATCTCTGGATAGCTTGCTTGACATCAATGCCACCAATATGTCCCTCCTAGCTGCGCTTTTGTTCGCACTGTTCTGGGATTCGACTCACGAGCTGCGGTTATTACCTTCTGTGTGAGGGATATGGGAACCACGAGCCGTTCGCCACGCAGCATCAGATTGTCTAAACAGAAAATTTCATCACGTACTTCGAAGAACAGCTGAAGATCGGCCGAGAAATATATGTTCTCCGGCAACAACGATTCCTCACAGATTTTGCTTTGTTTCAGTGTGCTATGTTGTACCTGGGCCTGTTCAGACTGTTCTAAGGGAATGCAAAGAGGAATTTCGAGAACTGATAGCACCTTATCTAACAGGTTTTCTTCTTGGTGTGGAGATGACCAGGACAAGCCTTAGAGTGCGTCCGCCACTTCATTTAGCGACTCCTTGTGCTACTTGAATATATAAATCTTCCGTAGCAGGCATTTTGACAATCGCGGTACCCACGAGCGGCGCCTCCCTGTTTCTTGAATTGAAAGCAATGCCACCAAGGCTTGGTTGTCAATAAGCAACGTGAGGTGGCATCCCAACCGGCAGACATGCCACCGCTCACACTCCCAAACACAGGCAATCGCTTACCGTTCTCCTACCCAATGTTTCCTCTCAGCTGGCAAACGAACTCGAGACACGAAACCGAGAGTGTGCAGTTTACGTCCGTCTACCTGCTGTAGGAATGCTCCAGGCTCCGCACAGGGATGTGTCAGTGGGCACTACCACTTTCAGGAATGCCTCGCACAATCTTAGTATAGTGCTATATGCCAGCACGTCTTTTTTCTTGGTGACACTCGAGTGTCGGAGCTCGAAAGCTCGAGCTCCGACATGTCATTGGCACTTGTGTGTTTAGTTTGCGTCCTGCCTGTCTGATGCTCTTTTATCCCTGCAGCAGGGTTCATCATGTGCTCCTCTCTGCCCTTTCCGAACACAATTATGTCGTCAATAGAAAATTTATTGATTGATGGCCCGGTTTAATGCGCCAACGCAACTCAGGCGATGGGCTTCGCCATAGTGGAGTGTTCCGGATTAACTTTGACCAGCTGGGGATCTTTAACCTGCACCGAAATCTTGTGCACACGGACGTTTTTGCTTTTCGCCTCCATCAGAAAAGCGGCCACCGCGGCCGGGAATCGAACCCGCGAGCTCGTGCTCAGCAGCGCAACGTCTTAGCCACTGAGCCACCACGGTGGGTGTTAATAGAAAACAGTACGCCGCCACAACCTTGCAGAATTTTTGACATCATACTCTGAAATCTAGATGGCACTGAAGCCATACCAAAACACGCTCTTTAAACAGAAGTGGCCGTCGTTTATTATAAATGCTGTTATATTGCGGCTCTATGGGTGAACCATGCCGCGATTGTAAGTGGATGCCAGGTCAAGCGTGGGATAGTGTGTGGCCCCCACTCTATTGTGCAATAGTTCACTGTATGAGGAAGGGAAAAGCTACCAGCTTCGACAGCTTTGCTTACCAGTCGAGCATTTTCGCATTGAGGGATACGACCATTTTTTTCAACAAAACAATGTGAGGCCCCCATTCAGATACTTCTATTTTCTCTTTCCCGTCTCTTTGTTCCAAGCGGCGGAGTTCTCCCGAGACTCGTGGCAGGAGTGATAGCGGAAGGCGTTTGAGGTTCGAAGCAACTGTTAATACTGTCGCTCGAGTTTTGACACGGTGCACACACAAAACCTTCCGCCATCCAAGCCCTGGATGAAAAATAGCCCCAAACTCTTCGAGCAATTCTGTGGGAAGGTTAATGGGCCGCTTTTCTTCTGCCTTGACAGAGAAAGGGACTGTTCCAGCGCTTCTACGCGGCGATGTCATTTCTAGGCACAGTGGTGGCCTGTCACAATTCTCCACACCGAGTGACTTGATTGCGTCAATACCCAAAATCGAGGTGCCCTCTTCAACGACATAAACAAGAAGAAATGTAGTACAGGTATCGTACGGGACATCTGCTGAGAACCTTACACGGGAATTGATTTATATTCCACTTATCTTTGGGGGAGGGGCCGAAAGTAATGACCTGTGCTTTAAAATGCTGCTAAACCAATCATTCCTCATGTCGAAACGGGTGACACTGAATATACGAGGAAAGTTATGTTCATTCGAACAACTAGTATTGCAATGTAAAATGAAGCCCGCGTGGTCGTTGTTACAGTCAGAATGCTCAATCCTTACACAGTGGCCGAATGTTCGTCGTCTACTTCACGAGCCGATGTGGGTTCTGTATTGCATGGCAAGCGGAATGACTCATATTTCCGGAATGATGACACAGTTATTTTTGACGGGAGAACGAAGCAAAGCCGCATTGTACTGAGATGAAACGCAGGTGTTACAATGTGCCTGTTGGCTGCGTGAATGGTAAGAGTGGCTACCTAAATACAGCTTCGTGTGGGGCGTGTTTTTACTAGCATTTACTGGGGACCATTGGGGATCATTGGCTGTATGTTGAAACTGCGTCGCTACAAGTATAGCTCGAGCGAACGATAGAGAAGACCCTTCAAGAAGCAACCGTTCGCACAAGGTGCGAGTTGAGACACGCGGCACAACCGCCGCAGTGGCTCACTGGCTAAGGCGTTCAGCTGCTGACCAGAAGGTCGCGGGTTCGATTCCCGGCCGCAGCGGTCGCTTTCCCGATGGAGGCGTAAAGCAAAAATGCCCGCGTGTACGAGATTTTGGCACAAGTTAAAGACCCCCATGGGGTCAAAATTAATTCAGAGCCCTCAACTACGGCGCGCCTTAGTGCCTGCATTGCGTCGGCGAACTAAACCATACAATCAATCGATACACACGCTACAATATAGTCCCACTGGGAATCTTCCTGAGAAGGAAAAGAGCACGTAGCAGAAAGCCCCGTAACGCTGTAGCGCAAGCATTATTACTTCACTGACTTGTCCCGAAGTGCGCTGCCAATGGCACTGATCGCGAAACCGAATCTCAGTATACATTTTACAACAAGGAGCGAAATCCAGAGATGTGAAAACTCATAACACAGACGGAATCTTCGATTACCTCAATGTAATTATCAAGATTAGGGTGTTGTGCAGTGTCACAAACTAATACCCCTGTTACGGGTAGGATGTAACAATGTCCGTGCATTGCTTAATGAGATTGACATTTCCGCGCCAGTGCGCCCAAGCGAAAGGGTACACCAGCCTCGCTCCGTCGACGCTTAAGCGTCTGCCGCTTTGTTTAGTGTATTACTTCTACCGGAGGTTGCGTCCTTTGAAGGAATGGTTCTTCAACGCACTGTCTATTGCCCTGTTTTTATTGGCTTCCCATTCTAACAGGTTGCGAGCTTTCATGCACTATTATTGATTGGTAGTGGCCAGGCCCTCATATTGTCTCCCCTAAATTAATAGAGGCCACAGGAAAATCAAACCAGTTCACGGAGTGCATTTTCTGCGGCAGAAAAAAGTCACTATAGTGCGGCTTCTGTATGTTAAACGGCAAAACTCAAAGTCGCGTCTCTCCATGGCGGGAAGCACAGCTGTCCTGCGTGGACACGCAACCCGTCTGAAGCGCGCGTTAGAGGCGAGGCCATGAACATCGCACCCAGCGCTTCATCGCAGCATAAGTGTCGATTTTACCACCATTGTTCCCTACATAGCCGGTGTGCGCTGGTGATCTTATTCAGTCACTGCTATCTATAGCGAGATGAATCTAGCACTTCTCACCCTGTATTGAATTAAGTAGTGCGCGAAGTCTCATGGCAGCAATCTTAAAGATGAGGGGCAATACTTCCCCTGCAGAGTTTCACTGCTTCCGATGGGAAAGAAGTCCGTGGCGCGGTCCCCTACTTTGAGTATGGCTTTGCGATCTGTGAAGGGCATAACGTACTGGTATGTCCTGACTCCGTAGTGAAGGGTGTTCAGCTTCACCAAAATGGCCGTGTGTTTAACATTGTAAAAATGCCTATTATACCCACCACAAGCATAGACTGTTTTGCTTGATATTGCTCGTAAATGGTCGCATATGTAGCATTTGCATAATTTATAAATGCACCCTGGCTGAACACCTGGCCATTTATAAATGCACCCTGGGTGAACACCTGGCCTGGGTGAACACCTGGGTGAACACTTGGCCAAAGGTGAACACCTGGCCATTTAGTAATGTGTTCTGTTTTTCTCTCCATTTCTAGGCGGTCGTTCGTAGGTTGGGGGACCACGAGACCCAAGGAGTTCTGCGGAAGATATCGATTAAAAAAACAATTGTGCTCCGTGATCCTGGTATGCATTGCCCAGTTGTCTGCTAGGAAGAATAAAAAAACTACTAAACACTAACCCTTACCGCCTCTGCGTGCCCCTGTGTATGTGTCTATACATACAAAGACGCTGATACGTGTATCTTGTATAGGAAAGGAAGGCATACGATTTTCATTTAATAAATAACGTTTGTTATAGTTGGCTTTGGGTGTGTGTCTGTGTCTACACATAAAGGCGCCTATATAGGTCTGTTTTATAGTAAATGACGGTATATGACTTTAGGTATACGGATCGGCGATGTGGGTATTTTTTAAGCAGCACTGTGAGAAGTTGCCAGGAGGTTGCCTGACCTCAGCGAGAGTGCTGTCCTGGTCGAGCGAAACAATACTCCGAAATCCGGCGTAATGGGTAGGGAAGGGCGCTGCAGTGAAGTAGGACTCTACATGGATCGAAGCTAGTCTAGTAGATCAGCGCGCGTGCCTGGGTAATTGTTTGTGAGCGAGTGCAGGCGAGTAAGTGTGATGGTTGTGGACGAAGTAGGGTCGAGGAGGAGCTTGAGGAGGGCCCTGGTCTTTTTTATAGAAAGGTCTCTGCGCAAGTAGCAGATGTGATAGCAGTGAGTCCAACCGAGTTTGGAGGCATGAACATGCATGGAAACTTGAAGGCGAGAAAGTTGGCGTTTCAGCGCCCTTGGTCGTTTGTAAGAGCGTCAGCGCATTTCGATGCTGCGATAGTCTTCCCACATATAAAGGAGGTGGAAATCCGCATACGGGCTGGAAAGCTCAAGGTCAACTGGTTCGTCATGACTGGGGGTTATGTCCATGATATCAATAACACGGTTAGCCAGGCTAGTTGGTATTCTGAATTCATGGCTGTAACTTTTGCGTAACTTTATACGGAGGCAGATACAAGAAGGTAAACGAAGACGAGCGCAGACTAACAGCTGAAATTTATTTCTTACCCACCCCCTATCTAAGAGTGCATCGACCCGATGCTAACATAAGTGACAGTACGAACAATTAAAAAATAAAAGTCCATCATAGTGCGTCGAAAGGTTTGTTTTAGGCGAACTACATGAACGACATCGCGTCACGTGCGTCGTCATGATGTGCCAGAATCACCATCGAAATAAAAGTCCGTCATAGTGCGTCGAAAGGTTTGTTTTAAGCGAACCACATGAACGACATCCCGTCGCGTGCGTCGTCATGATGTGCCAGAATCACCATCGGGGATCACTTCGTAGGTAAGTTGGCCAAGACGTCGTAGAATCTGGTCGTAGAAATTTCGTCGTAGAAGCTTCTCACTCAGACCACGTCGTCGGATGGGAGTCCATACCCACACACCATCACTTGGGGGTACTTGGCGTCTCGGTGTCGAAGGTTGTAGCCACCGGCATCCACCAGCTGCTGGTCCGTTGTACGAACTCGAGCGAGCTTGCGCGCCTCCTCCGCACGCTGGAGGTATCCTTGGACGTCAGCATTGAGGTTGTCGTCTTCTACGTGCGGAAGCAAGGCGTCAAGCATCGTAGTCGGCCGCCTTCCGTAGACAAGCTCAAACGGTGTCATCTGCGTAGTTTCTTGGATAGCCGTGTTGTACGCCAACGTGACATATGGAGCACATCGTCCAAGGTCTTACGTTCAAAACCGACATACATGGACAGCATATCCGCAACCGTCTTGTTCAAACGTTTCGTTAGTCCGTTCATTTAGGTGTGGTAGGACGTCGTTCTTCGGTTTGCCGTATTGCTGTAGCGTAAGATTCCTTGCATCAGCTCGACAGTAAGGGCCGTTCCGCGGTGCGTGATTAGAACTTCAGGGGCTCCAAGTCGCAGCACAACTTGACTTATGAAGAACTTTGCGACTTCTTGGGCAGTCCCCCTCGGCAGAGCCGCGGTATCAGCGTAGCGCGTCCTGTAGTCTGTCGCGACGACAATCAACTTGTTCTCGGATCCTTAAGTAGGGAACGGTCCCAAAAGGTCAATTCTAATCGGCTGGAAAGGCTTCGATGGGACGGCGATCGGCTGCAGAAGTTGGGCGGGTCTTGTCAGCGGCGTTTTTCGTCGCTGGAAGTCATGGCAGCTCCGGACGTAATGGGTGACGTCAGATGTAAGGCGCGGCCAGTAGTACCTCGCCTTGATTTTTCCCGTTGTGCGAGCTGTTCCGAGATGTCCGGAAGACGGGTCGTCGTGGCACGATTCCAAAATTTTGTCACGAAGATCTGCCGGGATGACAAAAGGTGATTCGTTCTCATTCAGGGGCTGAAATTTTTCTTCACGAGGACGGCGTTTTCGAGGCTGAATGCTGGTAAGTTTCATTTGAAGGCCCTAGGCATTGCGACATTGCGTCCTTCCAGGTAGTCGATCACGACGTGTAACTCGGGCTCGGCACGCTGTTGGGCGGCTAGATCACTCTCCTTCACGACTCCGAAGAACGCGCTGTCGGCATCGGAGTCTTGGGGTGGTGGATCGACGGGGGCACGAGACAGACAGTCGGCGTGGGAATGTTTTCTACCGGATTTATCAGCAATTGTAACGTCGAATTCCTGCAGGCGCAAGCTCCATCGCCCAAGGCGGCCAGAGGGGTCCTTCAAAAAGGCAAGCCAACACAGCGCATGGTGGTCTGTAACATCTTTGAACGGTCTACCATACACGTATGCGCAAAATTTTGAAATGGCCCATATGATATCCAAGCACTCTTTCTCGGAGGCAGAGTAGTTTTTATCCTCCTTCGACAGACCACGGCTGGCATAGCCGATTACCTTTTCGCAACCACTCTGCTTTTGGACGAGGACGGCACCCAAACTTATATCACAGGCGTCCTTGTGCATTTCTGTTTCGCCGTTTTCGTCGAAATGACAGAGCACGGGCAGGCTTTGTAGGCGTTTTTGCAGCTCGCAGAATAATTTTTCTTGGCCGTTTTCCTAGCCAAAAGGCGTGCTATTTTCGTAAAGCGTGGGAGTGGCTCTTCAATGCGTGCAAAGTTTGCGACGCAGCGACAGTAGTATGCGCACAGTCCGTGAAATCTTCGCATGCCCGTCTTGTCTTTCGGCCTTGGGAAGTGGGCAATGAATGAAGCTTTTGCAAGGTCAGGTAGGACTACCGCGGCTTTGAGAACGTGGCCCAAGAACTTCAGTTCCTCATATGCGAAACGACACTTTTCAGGCTTCTGCATTAACCCCGACGAACGAATGGGCTCGAGTTAGGACTCGTTACCTTGCAAGGTGTTCGTCGATAGACCGGGCGAATACGACAACCTTGTCGAGGTATACGAGGCAAGTGTGCCACTTCAGGCCAGCTAGCACAGTGTCCATGACTCTTTGAATTGTTGCTGGCGCCGTGCACTGCCCAAAAGGCATCACCTTGAACTCGTATAGGCCGCCCGGGTTTATGAATGCAGTATTCTCTCTGTCTCTCTCTTCCACTTAAATTTGCCAGTAGCCGGTCTTCAGATCCATCGATAAGAAGTACTTGGAATGGCAGAGGTGGTCGAGGGCATCGTCGATCCTTGGCAAGTGTACACGTCCTTTTTGGTGATTTTGTTGAGTCACCGGTAGTCAACGCAGAACCTCAATGTGCCGTCTTTTAGATGCAAAGCATCTCTTAGTCGACTCTTTCTCGTCCGGCGTCCGCACCTCTCCCCCTACACAATAAAAACAGAAATAGTTAGCGGCACCCGGTTTCCATCCCACGACTCTCTAGCAGCAAAGGGAGGTACGTCGCGCTCTTCCCACTGCGCTACAAAACTGGGACAGGAGTAAGTGCTACGAACGCGCCTTATGTCCTTGACTCATTCAAACTACGTCAAGAAGCTACTGATACAACGAAGGCACGCGAAGCTGAACGTCAAAAGAAACGACTAACTGAAAACTTTAGAGGAGGTTGTTGAATTTCCCGTGGGAAAGCTGTGGCGGGAAGCGACACGAGCCTTGCAGCTCAACCATAGAAGAGGACGGAGAGGGCGGGCAGCGGGGTAGGAGCGTGGGCACGGAATAAAGAAAGACGAGAACCAGGAGGTGTTTGATCAGGTAACACCGGTGTCGGTCTCTTCGCTTGCTCTACATTTCTAAACATTTCTCTGACTGTACATGAGGGTTCATACTACGCTACCCTTCGTGCTCCGATAAATGAAACAACATAAACGACATCAATGGAACCTACACAGAACCCTTATGATGCTTCGCATCCTCCTCATAGTTCCCCACGGGAAGACGGTGTAATTTTTTCTTTACGAGTGTGACCAGCGCAGCCTGCTGTGCCTATATGTGGACCGTCCCATCTTGTCGTAACTTTCTTCAGCTTAGACGCGAATGACCCGTTCATTACCGACTAGTCGGCTCCCGTGTCGATGAGGGCGACTACGTCAAAGCCGTCTATGGGCAACTGGATGTCGGACGCCGCCTTCCTAGAGTTCCGCGTGAGTCGGGGTGTCGCATCTCGGCTTTTGCGTGTTGAGGGTTTGGCACTCTGCGTCGTCGTTGTCGTCGTTTTCTCACCGGCCGTCTCTGTCATGTTGGGTACGCGCCAAGCCACGTAGCTGCCGTCGTGTTCGGGAGTCTCGTCACGGTTTCGTTGGGTCGTCAGGATGAGGGCAAGTCGTGAATCACGGTCTTCGGTGCGCCCTTTCGTCGTTGGAGGGTTTTCATTTTTCCGCCATTGTGCAACTTCACCTCCAAAAGTTGCTGCCTTTAGTTTCCCCCGCGTTGGATGGGGGACCACGTGAGAACTCAGCATTGCTACAGCGGTTCGGCGACTGGCGTGAGTAGGGCGACGGCGAACGGTTGAAACGGGCTGGTCCACGGCTGGTGTTGGACAGGTACTCTTCGATCTCCGATGGGCGCTGGCCGGTTCGGGGCGGGGTGCGTCGACAGAGAACCATCGAAAAGGGAGCCTCCTGTAGGGTCAGCGACGGTAGATGTGGTCGGCCTCTCCGAAGTGGTAGCACAGCGGACGATTGTCGGACGTTCGCCACACGCCGGTCTTCCTTGGAGCGGGAGATTGCAGCACAGGTGGTCGGGCGGCGACAGGGGACGACGGTACAGAGCCTCGTGACGTTAGGGCGCAGGTGGGCAAGGGCAACGGACAGCAGCGGCGTAGGCCATCGCTTGCGGCTCGCGGGTTGCTACTGGCTTCGTTGAATTTCCCAGCGGTTGCTGCACTTATTCTCTAATGACGTCGGTAAGGGAAGCGACTTGTGGTTGCGGCGGCGTTGGGAGCAGTTTCCGCAGCTCCTCACTCAATATTTCGCGGATAGTCTCGCGTAGGCTATCTTCGGGAATGCGCATGCTTTCGACGCAATTCGCACTGGCCGTGCCAAAAAAGTTCCGGTCGATCTGCTTAGCACGCATTTCGAGGGCTTTTTCAATGGTGCTGGCTTCGGTCAAGAATTCGGTGACAGTCTTTGGCGGATTTCGGACAAGTCCAGCAAACAGTTCCTGCTTCACACCAAGCATTAAGAAGCGCAACTTCTTTTCTTCCGACATTTCGGGGTCCGCGCGGCGAAATCGCTGCTTCATCTCCTCAACGGAGATTACAACCCCTTCGTTGGGGTGCTGCGTGCGCGTTTCCAACAAAAGGGCGGCTCGTTCTTTCCGCATAACGGTAGCAAATGTTTTGAGGAACTCGCTCATAAAGAGAGTCCAATCGGTTAGGTAGCTTTCATGGTTCTCAAACGATGTTCGGGCCGCATTTCTAAATAGAAGAAAACGTGGCGGAAAGTTTTTTTCTCATCCCATCTGTTAAAGGTGCGGACGCGTTCCACTTCTCCAACCCATCCTCTGGGTCTTCTCCGGGGCATCCGCGGAACGATGGTGGTTCCCGGGGCTGTAGAAGAACAAGGCCAGCATTGGTAGTGCTGGTCTTGGTGGCTGCGTTGATCATAGGGGAGGTCACGACGTCTTCTTTCTTCACTTTATCCGGGAGCAGTCCAAACGACGGCTGAAGACCTTGCTGTCGGCGGCTGGCATGAGTGGGACTTGCTTGTTGGCTTGACGACGACGTAGGATACATTTACCCTGTACCTCCACCAGATATCACGAAGCCAAAGACGACGCAGTTGTCTTCAAAGAAAATAAGTTTGTTGGAGCGAACTTGTGCTCCCCTAACAACTGAAAGAATATGGAGGTGGTGAAGCGGCAGTCAACAAAGTGACGTGTACAGGCAAGCTCCAGTGATTCGAATGCCGCGGCGTCTGCTCTGCAGGCTTTTATCTTTCGGCGTGAGTGTTTCTCGAACCGTGGATTTACATCCAGAACAAAGAATATTATTCTAGGCTGTTTCTTTGCATTCTGAGGAATTACTGTTACTTCCCTAAAGCACGTCCCAAACATTGATGTGTTGGGGTGGTGGCGTGTGGCAGTTGTTTTATTGTAACCAATTACTTTCAATAAAATAGTTAGATGGAACGCGAGTTCAAGTCCGAGCCACGGCGCCAGCTTTTTTTATGCAAACAAAAAGTGAAAAAGGCCGTGTGTGCGAGATTTCGGCGCATGTTAAAGATCGCCTGGTGGTCAAAATTAATCCGGAGCCCTGCACTACGGCGCACCTCGCCGACTGTGAAGCGTCGGCGCCTTATACTCCAAATCAATGAATCAAAATTGGTACGATAAATTATTAAGACCTAGTTGAAACAAAGAAGTGGTTACGTTATAAAGTCATAAATTTTTAAATATGACATTATGCTGTCGAAAAAAAGGCAAGCATGTGCACGGAATTAGCTCAGGCTAATGGTACGAATACCCTGATTTTGAATACATTGTGACGGTGCAGGACGACAATCGTGATTGTTACCCCATGCAGCAATACCATTTGTGATATTACTATGTACAAATCAAAACAGAGAGAGCGATGGGTTGACGTAAAAAAATAGGCGGGTGTGGATTAGTGCGCGAATGGTAAAAGCCATCTTATTTATTTATTTATATTATTCATTTCCCAATACTGTCAATCCCGTTATGGGAATATTGCAGGAGTGGAGCACATTGTAAAAACAAACAATACACAGATTAAAAATACATGTTGCACGCACTTGGTATTTTAAGCATATCACGGACGTAGTGCAGATTTCGTCGCAGTGAAAGGCAAAGAACCGTAATGAATATAAACATTGCTGTATTTTCTGGGGCAAATGATAAGCATAATAAAAACAAATATTAAAAGTAGTTGCGCAGACAAAGAGTTAAAACTTGCGACATCGTCAACTCAAGAAATCGTGGCTACATAAAAGTGAGCACAGATTCACTCGCTCGAGTAAAAATTTGTCAACTATCGGCTGTGTCAACACAGTGGGGTGCAGTGCTTTTTATGCGCGTATGGCTCGCGGAAAAAACAGTGTCCAAAAACAATGTTCTTGGAGGGATACTCATCAAGTGTGGGACAATGCTTGTTCCGTGTTTGGCGTTTACATTTGGCCTTAACCTAACTAGCCGGATTTATTTTCATAGAGTTGTGTAACACCAGATACAAAAATCTCATACTATGAAGCTTGGCGCGGCTCGCCAGGGTGGGAATATCCGCTCTTTTCAAAAGAGCAGTAGGTGAGCCGGTACGCCTATAACTATTATAGATAAAACGAACTGCTTTACGTTGTACTCTTTCAAGCGCGCCTAAATGTTTGTTTGTGAAAGTGAACCAGGCCACATTCGCATGTTCGAGAATTTAACGGACAATCATGGTATACGCTAGCTGTTTTTTGGGGGGTGTTTAATGACGAAGGCTTCGCTTAAGAAAAAATAACTTGTTGAGAGCCTTCTTTGTAATATGTTCCCCAGCCACAGTCCAATTTAGGTCAGACGATATCAAGATGCCCAGATATTTGCAGGCAGGGACGTTGGGAAGTAATACATTTGCCAGCAAATACGAAACATTTTCCTTCGTTTTCTTTTTTTTTTTGTTATTGACATGGCGACAGTTTTCTCAGTATTTATTTCCATTTGCCACTCTTGACACCAGGGTTCAACCTTTTTGAGTGATTCATCTAGCTTTAACTGATCCTGGTAGCTGTCTATTCTCTCGTAGAGGATACAATCGTCTGCGAGCAATCTGATTTTTACTTCGGCTACGTCAGCGACGCCATTAATAAAAAAGAAGAAGAAAAAACATGGGGCAAAAACAGAACCCTGGGGCACTCCTGATAATACTGGAACCATTTCGGGCACAGGTGAACCAAATTGAACAAATTGGTAGCGGTCGGTCCAATAGCGCTCGATCCACTTGGTCATAGGTCCGTTGCCAAGTGTACTGGTAAGATATTGGATCAGTTTGGGAAGAGAAACGCGGTCGAAAGCTTTTGACAGATCTGGAAAGACTACGTGAACCTGAAACTTCTTTCCCATTTTTGAGGGGCATGTTGACACAAACCTAAATTGTAGTGACCACTTCCCCTCGAAATTGACATACATAGGCAACGGCACAAACACTTCCCCCTCTCATAAAAGGTTCAGTCAGTGAAGAGCAAACAGGAGTACATTCACAGAAACATCTAAACTACACTACACATCCTTAAAACACCTACAGGAAGAACAGGGGACCCAACTGCCCACAGCGCACATTATCGACGCGGCTGACTAATCTATTACCCAGATCTGCGGTGCACCGCGCAACTCAAGGAGGCCGTGTTAGAACGAGAACTGCAAGCGAGCGTGCGTCGTCCAGAATTAGGCGTAGGGTATCCTTCGCCGGTACCCTGCGTTTGATAAGCTTGTATACTTAAAACGGGCAAAAGAACTCGGGAAGCACGTGCGCCGGGATAACAGAAGGGAGAGTTGGCATGCCTTCTCACATCCATTAACTCATACACAGACACACGCAATGTATGGACTCGTATACGTAAACTAAAAAAACAACAGATACACAGCCTGCCCCTGGCGGGCACAACAGAAGACACACACAAAGATAAGGCCAACAAACTTGCACAACCCTTCCATCACGTGTCCAGCTCTGACCACTACACAAATACTTTCATGAAATACAAAACATATAGTGAAGGAAATTCCTTGTGCGATAATAATAATTCCAACACCTCCTATAAAACTTACACGCACACACACTGGAAACAATTTTGCACCTCTTCAACAAAATATGGCTTTCGGGGCACCTTCCAGGGTCGTGGAGGGAGGCCATCATTGTGGCTTTTATGAAGGAGGGAAAGGATCCACATTCTTTTACCAGTTATCGTAGTATTACCCTAAGAGGTTGCCTGTACCAGCTGCTCTAGATGATCAATAGGAGGCTCGTGTATTTTCTAGGGTACAATGTTCTTCTCGAGAGCTGCCAGACAGACTTCCGGGAGGGGGGATGCCCAAATGACCAACTGGTTTCTTAAGAGAACTACATTTAGGATGCATACATACATAAGAAATACTCTATGACGGCATGGCGCTATGGCATGGTGCTACGGCATTCTTAGAGAATTAAAATCTATTGATAAATCAGGTAATATGCGGAACAGTCTTTCTAGTTACACGCCTACACGAACATTCCGTGTCAGAGTTGGGTCGGCCCTATCCAATGTTCACCTGCCAGAGAATGGCGTGCCTCAAGGTGTCGTTTTGAGCTGAACATCCTTTATCGTTAAGATGAACTCATTCCAAAAGCCACAGCCGCCATCTATTTCTTGCCTGGTTTATGTACATGACGCTCAAATATCTTTGAAATATTGTAATATTTCCATACGTGAACGTCAGGTCCATCTTCGAGTAAACAAACTTTCTTGCTCGACAGACGAAAACAGTTTCATACTTAATCATGCCAAAAGAACCTATATTGTATTGTCAAGATGGCGCGGCATCCTGCCTGATCCCTGCATAAAACTCAAAACTCTATATGCGCTTTTGTTCGCACCACACCAGGATGCGCTTACTGCGCTGTGGTGATTCCCTGCTGCGTGAATGATCTGGCAGCCACAAGCCCTTCGCCACGCAAGATCAGATTGTCTACCACTGAAAGTTCATCACGTACTTTGAAGAACAGCTGCAGATCGGCCGATAAGTATTTGGTCGTCACGATTGGACGTAGATCTTGCTATGTTACATTGTACTGTCTTGAAACTGGGCCTCTTGAAACATTTCTCTGGTTATCCATCGAGTAAATAGAGCTTTCAATAGCTCCCCGGTACCACTCGAAGTACAACCGGTTATACCCAAGTGCAACAGTACAAAAACAGGCCAACAGGCAAAGAGAATTTTGTCCACACGAAGGTGGAGAGAAATTAACGGGAAAGACTTTCTTGCGACCCACCGCCAGGCGGACGAGCCCGGGGGGACCCCTCTTGTCCCCCCTAGGAAAAAGCCGGATAGGGTGGGTTGCTGGGAACGGGAACTTGGACATCGGGATGGGTTATGGGAAAAAGGGTGGGAATGAGGGAAGCAATTTTGCTCCAATCCTTTTATCTGACTCTCTTCCAAGACTGATTGCTCAGCGAGGGCATCAGACAGTGCCAATTGCCAAATATGCGGTCCCTGCCATGGGTTACCGCTCACCCATAGGGTCCAATAACTGGGCACCAACTGTCGGCGACAGGAAGTACCCTATTTGGTGGCGACGGTCAGGTCCTTCCCGACCCCCAGCTCTGCGGCCGATGCGTACTAACGTCCTCGATCAACTGTCACGCACAAGGTACTCATGAATCACCAGTGAAGCTTTCCACTATACACGGGTACTTGCAACACCTGCTTTTCACGGTCTCCGGACACCGGAAGTTTGTATGCGAACGTTAACTGAAATCCATGTTGGCAAGCCAACCACGTCCGCAAGGCTCCCACAGAGGGGAAGCTGTTCTGCGAGCCCTTTTCTTATGTCCTCCTCTGTGCCTACTCTATCACTCAATGGAACAAGAGTCTTGTAGCATTGCCGCTGGGTCGGGCGGCTCAGCAGAGGAGATCGGTCCGGGCCTACTAGCCGTTACTAAGCAAGGAGAGTTTCCCCAGTCAGTGTACTAACCTCACCTTTCCTCGTTTTCCCCGTGCGGAACACCCAGTAGCTCGTGGTAGCACGTCCCGTGGCAGCCACAGAAGATCAGTCTATAGGCCCCTCGCAGCAAGGTTACAGGGGGGCGCGACCCCCCCGGCCTCATACAGACTGTACAACATCTAGCCCCAATGACATTTGGTTACAGGGGTATGTCACTCCCCCCGACTTATAGCGATCAGGTCGCTGGCCCCGCCAAAGCTTGCGGTTACAAGGGTCGCCAGTCCCCATACTGGTTTCCCGAATTTAATCCGTATTCCCAATACAACGACTGTACGCTTGCGGCACTTGCTACTTTCGCAACTTGACTCGCCGGCCTCCTCCCACGCTGGATTACAGGGGTGCGTTACTTCCCCCAGCCAAAGAAAGTCATAGTTGATCGATCTCGACACGCTTTCCTGCTTCAATCGCATCGCCAAGTGCCGGGTCGACACCCGACCGCCCGACCTCCACGTAGGACCTGATTCCAGTTGTACCAGGAACCTCCGCAGTGGCGGCCGTTTTGCACGCTCCCAAGGCAGGGATTGTGCGGCCTCCCCGATTCCTCGAGGAGGTCTCGTGGAATTACCGTACTTCCACGCTCTGGCCCCTATGACATTAGGTTACAAGGGTTTGTCACAACCCCCGGCCTGCAGACCAGTTCGCAAGTTCAACAGAACGAGCCCCAAGCTATGGTTACAGGGGTGTGCACGCCCCCGGCTCGGTAGTGGTCTACCCATTGCTTCAGCAATGGTACGCCAACACTACGTGAGAACTGTACCGCTTGAGCGCAGTGCTTACGTTGCAACATTGACCCGCTGGCTTCCTCTCACGCTGGATTACAGGGGCGCGTTACCACCCCCAGCCTTTGGCCTCCTCCCGCACTGGATTACAGGGGCTCGCTACTTCTCCTAGCCAAGAGAGTCATAGTTGCTCCACAAATACCATCTTTGAGGATAAAGGGATCCTCTGAGGAACTCCCTGTGGCTCTGCACTCTCGCCCCCAAGACTGAAGGTTACAAGGGCTCATCAACTTCTCTCGGTCAGCAGACCAGTTTGCATTAAAGGCCCCTCCCATGCTCCGGTTACAGAGGTTCGCTACACCCCCGGCCTCATTGTGTGTACTGTTATGACTCACTGGCGCCATGTTTGCGCGGGTCAGTCGCCTGCCGGTCGACCACCCCACCGCTTGTCGACGGAAACGAAAGGAGGCTTACCAGACGCGGCGGCGGCCACTGAATGACAGCGGCTTTTGAGCGGCGTTGAGTGTTGTTTCCCCAAAAGGGATTAAGGAGCCGCCGGTCATCCCCCGGCCAAAGCAACTGAACGCGTGTGCGCGCGAAAGCCCAGACGGCGACGACCGGACAATGGGACCCAGTGGCGGCGGCAGCACAGCGAAGAAGGCAGTGGTAATGGTCAAGCCATTAACCCTTCCCGGAGTGATTCAACGAACCTTGTTAATCTGTGCTGTTAGGCTCCCTGGGAACGCAGCGCGCGGCAGACACCAAAAAGGATACGCGGCGCCCGCGCGTCTTCCGTTCTTCCCCTGTACTACAGGCTCCTGACGAGTGGCAAGGGTGTGTGTGTGTGCGTGTGCTGTGCATCTGCCGACGTACCTGAAAGGCGTGTCCCTACCCGAGGGCGGTGCTTCACAGCGAGGAACGTACACATCACCATTGGTCCGCATTGTTTTGTATGGGAATCCCTAACCTAGGGAATTAGGGATCAGGGTCAACAAAAAGGGCGTGCTGCGGCCCGCCAAGATCTGTCGTCTGTCTTCTGTCTTCATCTCGACAACTCACTGTAAAAATGTAAATAAACCCGTTGAGTTTGCTCTAAGCTCTCCCCTAGTCCTGGCTCGACGAAGCGACGGCGACCGGCCCCGCTACCAGCAGACTGCGGTCGCTACAACTCGCTACAAGACGCAACAACTGGATGGCAAGCGGTTGGATCTGAGCCTTGAGGACGGAGAATGATCAACACGCCGAGATCACAGAGACTGACAGCTGTGAACTGGTGAGTGCTGGCTTTGGTTTTTTGGTTGCCAAGCTGATAAGATAGAAGTGCAATCTTTTCACTGGTAGAGGCTACCACAGAAGCAGTTGTTTCCGGAACTTCTGGGTAGAGAGTGAGCCTCACCACACTAGTTCTCTGTCATGGATTGCAAGCGTTTGTTGAAGAATCAGCTGCTCATTCTGGGGAAGGAGCTGGGAGCAGAAGTACATTCTGGGATGAAGAAGGACGAAATTGTTCGCGCTATCGAGGGCTTGAATCTCACCAGTGAACATATTACAGAATCGTGGAATGAGATTCAAAAGCAACAGGAACAGGAGCGCGAGCACAAGCGGGAGCAACAGGAGTGCCAGCTAAAGCAACAGGAGTGCCAGCTAAAGCAAAAAGAACTGGAAGTAGAACAGCTGCGCCTGGAAGTGGAAGTGAGGAAGATGGCTGAGGTTCAAGGAGTAGAGGTAGCAGGAAGACAAAATCTTTGTGATTTATCTAAGCTAATGCAACCCTTCAAAGTAGGGCAAGATGTGGGCCTCTTTCTTGTGAACTTCGAGAGAACCTGTGAAAAAGCGAAGCTTGGCCGTAGCACATGGGCTCGAAATTTGTTAAGTTTGCTACCATGTGAAGCAGTGGATGTGATCGCGCGGCTTCCGGTGGACGATGCGGACAATTACGAGAAAGTGAAGGAGAGCCTTCTAAAGAGGTTCCGACTTTCGTCAGATGCGTTCCGGCAGCGGTTTCCCAATCTGACAAAGAAGCAGGGCAGCACGTATTCTGAGTTTGCCTATGAGTTGAAGGTAAACTTGGTAGAATGGATCAAGGGAGCCAGCGCTTTTGGGAACTTCGAAAAGGCTCTTGAAGTAGTAGCTCTCGAACAGTTCTTTTCTAAGCTTTCCGAGCCAATGAAGCTCTGGATCCAAGACAGGGCCGGAGTAGTAACAGTGCAGGCAGCTGCCGACTTGGCTGATGAGTACGCGTCACGCCGGGGAGAAAGGGACGAGGTTCCTCCAGCAAAAGCGGGAGATAGAGGAAAACCTTGGACGGGAAAGCAGGGGGCTGGCGCAGGTATGACGGCACAGAAAAAGGCGGACTTCGCTGCAAGTAGTCAAGGATCACAAAATAAACAGGAGGGAAAGGCTTCGGAGAGTTCTCCCAAAAAGAGTCCGTTTGACGCTAGGCAACCACCTACCTGCTACAAATGCAAGGAGGTCGGTCACATTGCCATAGGCTGTCGTAGGCCCAGGCCAGCCCTTTCGTATACTTGTGACTCTGCTACTAGCGAGGAGCTACTTAGTCCATAGCTTTTTAACCTAACAGTGAACGGAAAGCCATGCCGCGTCTTACGAGACAGTGGGGCAACCATTGATCTGGTGCACCCGGACTACCTGACACAAGCAGATTACAACGGCAAGTGCGCATGGATTAAACCGGTTTTGCAAGAGGGAAGCATTTGAATCCCGGTAGCTCGAGTAGTCATCCCTGCGCCGTTCGGAGAAGTGGAGACGGAAGCGGCGGTGTCAGACAAGCTGCCCTCGCAGTACTCCTACTTGTTCTCGAATCAGACCGACCGTCTGCTTAGAGAACAAGGGAAACGTTTTCACGAGGGAACAGTCCAAGCCTTGAACAGAGCTAAAGCACGCGCGCTAGCAGCCGAACTAGAGCGGAAAGAACCGAGTTTCACCGGAAGTACAGCAACACCAGCTGGAGTCAGCTCAGCGGAGTCTACTATCCCGTCGCCTACTGAAAAAAAGAGAGAGGGGTTAGAGGAGACTAGCGCTGATATAGCTGAAGGGGAATCGGAAGAGGGGCTGCTCGTGTTGCCTGTATCCAAATCACTAGGCAATGTACAGGGGAAAGTGACAGGAGACGAGCTCATCGAGCAGCAGAAAAGCGATCCCAGCCTTAAGGAGATTTGGAACACCGTCAGGGAAGGGGTGGCGAGGAAGAATGTCAGTTTTCCCGTCAAAAACGGCATCTTGTACCGCCACTACCAGGATGCAAAAGGTCGCACGTTTGACCAGATTGTAGTTCCGACTAAGTATCGGCATTACATTGTTGATCTCTGTCACGGAGTTGGTCGGTTGGGGCATTTAGGAGCTCGGAAGAGCAAAGATAGGCTCCTAACGGAGTTATATTGGCCAGGATGCTTCACCGAGGTTGAGAACCACGTAAGAGCGTGTGAAACCTGTCAGAGAGTGGGAAAACCGCACGAGAAGGGAAAGGCGCCACTTGAGCTCCTTCCGCTCATTTCAGGGCCCTTTCGCCGGCTGGTAGTAGACGTTGTGGGACCACTCCCAGCGACAAAATCAGGCTACCGGTATTGGCTTACCGCTGTTTGTCCACCAGCCAAATTTCCAGAGGCGATCCTAATGAAGGAGCAGAGCTCGGTAGAAGTAGTCAACGCACTACTGTCTATTTTTTCTAGAGTGGCCTTACCTAAGGAGATACAGTGTTACCAGGGTTCAGTGTTCAGCAGCGTTCTGACTGCGGGCTTCCTGGAGAAGTGCGGGATAATGCTGATGAACCGAGTTCTGCAGGGGGCTGAAGAATACGCTGTTCCCTACTTAGTCGACCTTGCTATGTACTACAATACATTGGAAGACCACCTGTACCATCTTAGCGACGTCCTTAGACGTTTGACACACGCTGGACTGACAGCGAAGCCGGCTAACTGCCAGCTAGCTCGCGCCGAAGTACGGTACCTAGGGCACGTGGTAAGGCAGGGCAGGAGGCGACCTGACGAGTTGAAAGTAGAGGCGGTTAGCGGATTCCCGCAACCAGAAATGGAGGGTGCTTTCCAAGGCCTCAAAACGGCTCTTGTAAACTCGTACGGCATGCACCGAACTATGATCGTCCCTTTACTGTGCAATGCGATGCCCGCAACAGAGGCCTAGGAGTGGTACTCTGCCAGGAGGATGAGAACGGGAACAAGAACCCTGTGCTGTACGCCAGCAGGAAACTCTCGGTTCGCGAGGAGGCCTACAGTGTGTCAGAAAAAGAATATGCCTGCATTGTGTGGGCCACCCAAAAATTAGCCTGCTACCTCTATGGAACTTCTTTTGTCTTCGTCACTGACCACTGCCCACTGACGTGGCTGTCGCAAATGTCCGGAAAGAATCCGCGACTACTACGCTGGAGCCTTGCGCTTCAGGAGCTTAACTTCACTGTGAAGTATAAGAAGGGTTCCGCCAACGTCAATGTTGACACATTAAGCAGAGCCTTTTAGCTTTTTCGCTTTTGCTTTCTTTTGTTTTCAGTTGAGGAACGTTTTTTTGTAGTGATTTTGAGTAGTGTTTTAAGTAATTCAGTCTAAGTTTTTAGCTGTGAGCAAGAGTATTAGTGTGGTTGCCATATGTAAAAAAAAAGCGTAGGTGCACTGTAGCACCTTTGAAAGAGCAGCCTGGTTGCCGAAAACTCATTGCCGGTGCTTGCTGGTTCGGGGAGGTTGGTCTTTGTGGTTTCAATGGTGCTGGAAGAATGCTGCTACTGTGATCTCTCCCGTCGAGCAGCTGATACTACACGACGTCCGAGATCTTCCCGTCGGCGCAGGAGCTGTTATGACTCACTGGCGCCATGTTTGCGCGGGTCAGTCGCCTGCCGGTCGACCACCCCACCGCTTGTCGACGGAAACGAAAGGAGGCCGACCGGACGCGGCGGCGGCCACTGATTGACAGCGGCTTTTGAGCGGCGTTGAGTGTTGTTGCCCCAAAATGGATTAAGGAGCCGCCGGTCATCCCCCGGTCAAAGCAACTGAACGCGTGTGCGCGTGAAAGCCCAGACGGCGACGACCGGACAATGGGACCCAGTGGCGGCGGCAGCACAGCGAAGAAGGCAGTGGCAATGGTCAAGCCATTAACCCTTCCCGGAGTGATTCCACGAACCTTGTTAATCTGTGCTGTTAGGCTCCCTGGGAACGCAGCGCGCGGCAGACACCAAAAAGGATACGCGGCGCCCGCGCGTCTTCCGTTCTTCCCCTGTACTACAGGCTCCTGACGAGTGGCAAGGGTGTGTGTGTGTGCGTGTGCTGTGCATCTGCCGACATACCTGGAAGGCGTATTCCTACCCGAGGGCGGTGCTTCACAGCGAGGAACGTACACATCACCATTGGTCCGCATTGTTTTGTATGGGAATCCCTAACCTAGGGAACTAGGGATCGGGGGTCAACAAAAAGGGCGTGCTGCGGCCCGCCAAGATCTGTCGTCTGTCTTCTGTCTTCATCTCGACAACTCACTGTAAAAATGTAAATAAACCCGTTGAGTTTGCTCTAAGCTCTCCCCTAGTCCTGGCTCGACGAAGCGCCGGCGACCGGCCCCGCTACCAGCAGACTGCGGTCGCTACAACTCGCTACAAGACGCAACAGTACCCATGCTTCAGCATGGCACGATAAAACGAACTGTACCGCTTGTACAGTTGTAGCAACCGTCTATCACAGGCTTAAAACTTGCTGTAAAAGGTTTGTGGTTTTGTAGCCATAGAGCATTAAATATGACCTTGTGTTGCACAGATATACTAGCGGCGTCTGTTTCAAACTTCTGACTCCAACGTAAGGCATAAAATGGCCGTTAACGCGAAAAAATCCCAAAATGGAGGTGTCCATGCGTTTTGAAATTAATAGCGAATAAACTGCACAGTTTTCCAATGTTATGTAAAAGCTCAGGCTCTCAACTGGGAGAATATTGGCTGGGTCTGGGCGTGCCTACCAACACAATTCCATACCTACCCTTTTTAACACCGCTGAAAAAAAGTGTAGAAACTAATAAATGTATCTGGCATCAATCGGTAAAAAATTAGCTGAATTAACCGTCATGGCAATGGCTCCTTCTTTTCGCCCTATATTTATTTTCTTCGCCACATGAGAATGTTACTTTTGCTTCCAACTGTAGTTGTCGCCACCGGTATACAACTGTGTCCTCTCTGCAACCTCGAGTCCGTGAGAACTTTGAGTGAGCTCCCCACACCCGATGCGCTATTGCAAGGGTACTTTGCACCGACAAGGCTTTGCAGTCTTACAAAGTGACAGCGCTTTTTATGCGAGTATCAAGCATCAGATGCACACATCAAGTTCGTCGGTCGTTGTTTTGCTCATACTGCAGCTTTGGTTGCTGCGAGATACGCTGCAATCAGACTCGAACAGATAATTGTTTTTAAGATTACACTTATAATATTCTCTTTTTCCCGCCTGGCGTACGACCTCCATGAACATTATGTCTACTGGTAGCTTTGACTTGACATTTCTCAATTGCGAATATACCTGTTCAGATTTCCCATAGCTTAGTGCGCCGGCGCAAACAAATCATCAGCGTCTAACACGCATGAAAAACCTAAAGTCGGTTCCTTGAAGCGGCCCACGAAATCCGTACCTTGGTAGTGGCGGCTTCATTTAGATGGGCCCTCTTCTTCCCCACGACAGTGCGCAGATCTTCCACGCTGTAGAGGTTTCTTGAAAATTCTTTTTTGGTTTTGCGATATAAATCATCGCTAAGAAACAAGCACTTTTCACTATATACTTCTCAGGCCCTAGAACCCGAAGAGGACCCGTGGACTTGCATGAAGAGCCGCAGGCAATGATCACCAAGAAACGGTTATCAGAAGCAAACACTTTTCGTATATCTCTCCGGTAATCTATCACTGCACTTAATTGTGGGTATATCTAATTTTAATGGCTGCCTTCCAAGAAATAGCAGGGTCATATCTGTGTGAAATGAAGCACGTAAACAGCCGCCGCCCTTCAGTACTTGTCACTTTCCCCCGGAACAACTCTCCCCGTCGCAACAAGCTGGACTTGAACGTCTTGAAGTTTTGCACACTCGACACGGATAGAAGAAGAAACCGGACAGATGACAGCGCTTTCGTCTGCCTTTTTATCTTGTGTCTATGTCAAGTCAGCTGAAGTATAAGAACCACTCCCAACTAGTCCAGTTGTTGATCTTCTAAGCTGGACTGCATTGGCGCATGTCCAACATTCAGTAGTCTCTTCCCGGAGGTATGCAGGTAATACTAACAGATCTGTTATTCTGATTGTCCCTACAAGGAACATACGAAAAAACAACGAGAACTGCAACAATTGGTGCATCCAGAAAATCTGATTGTGCTAGCTGGAGCAATAAACTTGGAGAGCATTTCTACTAGGTGTAAAATGCTGCATACTTTTTAGCGTATAAATTCAAAAACTCATGTTCACCTCCACTTCAGTTTCATAATATCTTAGCTGTACCAGACATTTCTCGCCTTACACTGCAGCCAGAAATATGCTAGTGTCCACTGTATTATATCTCCTGGTATTCTAAAGCGATGTGCGCCGCCAATTTCCCTTTACCTTATATAATTTATTCAAAATCTTTTTTAATGGGAACTTCACCCGAAGACTGGAAAATGTCCCTTGTTGTTCCGGTTCATAAGAGTGGCTCAAAAAAGATGTAACAAATTAGCGACCCATTTCATTGGCATCAGTGTCATGCAA
Source organism: Haemaphysalis longicornis (assembly GCF_048455015.1). Lineage (NCBI taxonomy): Eukaryota > Metazoa > Arthropoda > Arachnida > Ixodida > Ixodidae > Haemaphysalis > Haemaphysalis longicornis. The sequence continues at coordinate 80,791,621 of NW_027526460.1, read as the reverse complement.
AATTTTTGAACACATTTTATTCAAGCACATATTGACCCATCTTACTGCTAATAATGTATTGATAAATGAGCAGCACGGTTTTCACAAAGGTTTTTCTTGTACGACGCAACTTGTGGAGTTCTTTCACGAACTGGCTTCCACCATTGATGAAGGTGGGCAGATTTTGTGTTTTTAGATTTTCGAAAGGCCTTCTACACCATGTCAGACTCTCTTCTCGCTAAATTACAGACTAAATTTCGACCAAAATGTGCTCATCTGGATCACCAATTACTTGTTGAACAGGCGTCAATGCGTGCATTTAAATGGGAAGTGTTCATACAGTGCTAACGTTACACCATGCGTGCCTTAAGGCCCGGTCTTTTTGCCGCTGTTATTTCTAATTTTTGTAAATGATATTTCTGTGGGCATTTCGTCGCCCATACGTTTATTTGCCGAAGATTGTATTTTATGTCGACAGGTTCGGAACGAAGGTGACGGTGCGTCTTTGCAGAACGATTTGAATTGTATTACACGGTGGTGCCAGAGGTGGCAAATGACGTTAAACCCAAAAAGTGCGTTCACATGCGTGTTAGCAAAAAAAAAACAATAGTAACGGCGTACACCATAGATACACATACTGTTACTACCGAACCAACATGCAAATATATTGGCGTTGTTTTGTCACATGACTGCTCATGCAATTCCAATGTTGATCACGTTGTTGGTAAAGCGGCAAAGGCTCTAAACTTTATTCATAGGAACCTAAGATGGTCACCCCAAACATTAAAAAATACAGCCCACCGCACATGTATTAGGGCGATTTTGGAATACGCATGCCCTGTGTGGGACCCGATGCAGGCGAACTTGATTAATAAGCTCGCAAAAATACAGAAATGAGTTGCGCGGTTTGTTTTAGGGCGGCACAAGCGGGGAGACAGCTCCACTGATGTGAAAGCTGAATTGGGTTGGGAATTGCTTTATTTGCGGAGGAAAAAACTGCGTTTGAAGTTTTCCTTTTTTGTCTTTTATAGGCAGACTGGAATTGACCGTCATAACTATTCCAGTGTACCCAGGTACATATCTGGTCGACATGACCACCGACAGAAAGTGAAGAGTATCGTGCAAGAACAACCATGTTTTACAATTCCTTTTTTGCGATGACCATTAGAGATTGGAACCCGCTGGAAGACAAGCAAGTGTGTTGTTTGAACGGAGAATTGCTTTATTTCAGTCTGTAACCTCCCTGCTGTAACGCCTTTTTTTGGCAAAGCGGGACACTCACCGAATAAAGAATAAAAAATGAAGAAACCACTTCGACCATTTGGAAATGAAGCTATCAGACGAACGTCCTCTCGTGATGGACCTTAATTCATTTCCAACCACCAAAAGCATATTTTTTCTTTCGCTGAACTCGTTTTCACGTTACAAACTCCATCAGTGAGGACACTAAAGCTGCACTTGAATAACAAAGAAAGGTCTCGTGACAGTTAATATACTACTGTCCCTTCTTTTTGTGTCTTCAATAGAGCCCTGAATGGGCTTTAGAAAAAATCACAAATGTATGTTTTGTTGATGTGTCGCTACAACGCTAAAACCCTTATTCTCGAGAAAGATGCAATTAATTTGCAAACGTGGGACCTAATAGCTTTCACGTGCTCACTTCCTGTTGATTTTTGTCGTGCCCTGAAAATTATGTTTCAACTTTGGCTCAGCTCTGCAGAAATGTGAGAAAAAATTCATCGAAGAACACGGTTTAATTTTCAAGGTGTCCAGTAGGTCTGCTTGAGGAAATTGGGTATATATAAAGACGGAAAGTTTGTGGTGTCGAGAGAACTGGTCATAAGCCTGTCTGGCTCTTTCTTCGTCCCTGGTGTTAGGCACTCCGAGAAAATGCACTACAAATAATATTGGAAACTTTGAGGTGTCGACAAAATTCGTAATAAATTTGTCTGCTTCCTTTGCCGGCCATGTTTATAAGCGCTGTTTTCATAAAAATGAACCGTTAGCTTCAAATTCTTTGCTTTGTTGCTAATCATAAAATTTTTTAGAGTTGGAAACCGATATTTTTGCATCTTTGGTTCGTTTTTTGTTCTAATGTATGAAGAGGAAAAATTGGGACACCGGATGGCTGCAAGACCTTATGGGAATAAATCCATGAGCCGCTGCAATGTTATTCCACTTGATCATTTTAAAGCTGCCGGATATGATTTTTTGCGAAACAGGTATGCAAAAAGTGAAAGACGAACTTGAAAATGCCAATATAAGACGACAAATTTAGTAATATACTGCTAGCAAGACAAATAAATTGTATTGCTGCTCAATGTTTGCTGATGCAATTTTGTCCAAAAGTACGAGTTCACCGATGCAATCATTATGATACAGACAATACGAAAAAAACTGGTCGCACAGATACGCTCATAATCAATCAATCAATCAATCAAACAATCAACCAATCTATTAACAAAACGATGAATCAATCAATCAATCAATCAATAAATGTATCTATATATCATTTATTTATTTACTTACCCATGAACAGGCAGCGCGTGGAAACAAGAATACACAAAACATGAAGTATCTACAAATCATGAAATTATGGCATATCAAGTATCTTCAAATCATGAAATATCTTGCGAAGAAAAATACGAGGGTGATGGCAGTGGTTACAGACGAAGAAAAAACACAGTTTCACAAAAACACACATTCTTACAAGCACCCATCCATATACACAAGTCATGCTTAACACTGAGGCATATCAAACTGAATTAAACGCGAGAATTAAAAAGTGATTGATCAGAAAGGAACAAAAAGATAGCCAATGCTAAAGTCACAGAATGAAAGTCAATGAATTTTGTGAACACAGGGGTAGTAAAATACAAATACAGAATCAGTAATGTTGGAAGATAGGCCAATACACAGTCATAGAGAGTTTGCTAAACAGAGTGGGGCAATCAATAAATATATTCAGGTGATCCCAGTACCCCTTTGGACGTGGATTCCAGTCGGAACATAGGGCACAAAACATGCAGACATTTGAATTGTAAAAGGTATCATGTTTCCTGGGGAACTTCTGCGTCATGTAAGGAGAAACATGTTGTAGCAGCTAACCACTAGACACTATGATGTGAGTAATTTTGAAGAGATAGACAATGTCAGCCTTATTTTGCCTGAGTGTTAAGCATGGTACCGCCAATAAAGAAATTGAGCCAGCGCTGAAATTACAACTATCGCCGAGCCGATGTTTCATGATAGATATAAACTTTTTTCGACCCTTTCGATGGGCATACGGTTTGTTTTCAACGTGCTAGTCCAGAGTACATGTGCATACTCAAGCAGAAAACGACATGTAGTTGTGTAGAGCTTGAGAACTCAATTCGGCTCCCTGAACTCCTTCCATACGCGACACCCAACGCGAAGCGATCGAAGAACTCCACGAGTAATTAATTACCTGGGTGCGTGTCAGAAGCTCACTTTACTGTCGAAGTTGATGCATAGATCATTAACCAAGACCACACTTGAATGTAATTGATCGTTTATGTTGTTCGAGAAGCTCTCAGTTTGTCTCGTATATGTCATTACCTTAGTTTTAGATGTGTTTGTTTGCACCCATGCGAAAAGGACTGGATTGTTCTCTGAAGAGCTCAACAGCTGGCAGAGTTCGAAATAGATTAAAGTAATTTTACATCATTTTCATATAAAGGAAAATTGAAATAAATAAATACTGGTGAGACATCATTTATAACGATTCGGAAGAGACGTGTCCCGAGAACTGAGCCCTCACAGACAACACTGGTGGCCTCATAGGAAAGAGAAGACTGCCCATTTACACGCATGTCACTTGATATATAACATAAATAATTGCATAGACGTGATATCAAGGATGGTTGTATATCAAGCTGAGAAAGTTTCTTGAATAGGAGCTCAAGGTGGACATCAAAAACTTCTCCCTTGCTCAGCTTCCGAAGTAAGCAAGATGGAGTTGATGAGATTGTTGGTGGTCGAACACTCCTCGAAAAAGCCGTGATGCTAGACAATAATATGGTGTTTTACTATACGTGAGTAGTTTATGCAGTTTGGACTCAAACAGTTTACAAGCAGCACATAGAATAGATATCGGTCGTTAGATTCTTGGGTCCAATTTGGAGCCTGCCGGACCTAACTACAGGCACCCTTGCATTCTTCAAACGAGCGGAGAACTTGCCAGTTTTCAGAGAAGTTTGATATATACACGTCACGACTGGAACAAGGATTTTACCAAACGCTTTCAATACTGCAGAAAGAATGCCTTCAGGGCCGCACGAAAAGGACGATGCTTATTCTTTGAGAGCATTCGAAATGAAGCTTTCAGAAACCAACACTTTTGAGTATTTATGGCAACCTAGAGACAATTGAGAGGGGAAAGCTGCTCTTTTCTTGCCGCAGGCCGAAAGGAATCGTTGCTCAAAAGCATTAGAAGCATCCGGTGTGCTCTCTCCCCGTTCACCCAAAAGCGTAATGTTTCCAGGTGAATTTTTAGAGGTTTGTCAATGCACGTGGCCCCTCAAAGCTTTGGCACTGCGTGTTCCAGCAGCCTCAACCCCAGCAACGTAACTCTACCTATCGCGCTTAACCAGCCATTTACAAAGAGGTCTGAGTTGACAAAACTGACTCTGCAACCTTGCTTGCCCTGTTATCTGAGCTTGCTTGTGCGCTCGATTTTCGCTCCCCAAAGCTCGTTTCAGTTAGGCAGCAAACCAACGCAAAAAATGTCTTTCTTTTCGGTTTTTTAACAAAGCTACTCAAGCCATTGTTTAGAACTTCAGTAAAAAATTTTGTGATCACACACGTCGATGTGGTTATGTATTGGCGACCAGTCACTGTTAATAAAAAAGTGAAATAAACCTACGCAGTCCCCATCAGAAAAGTCGTAACTACTGCTTCCTGATGTGCAAACAGGGGGACTGTGATAAACCAGTGATAAGTTTGTAATAAAATATGTAATTGAGGAGGAAACTTGTCAGATTTTACAAGGTTATTATTACAGCGCGAGACGCTTCCAGCTTCCAGAGTAATCAGACACAAGTCTAAGATGTTCCCCCATGTATTTTTAATAAAGTTGCTCTGCTGCGAAGAAGTAAAGAAAGTGAAATCCGCTAGAAAGTAACACTTCTAAGATATTGGATGAGACGCCTGACTGACCGCTGGATTCTCCCCATGAAACTACCGGTGTGTTAACGTCCTTGAGGGCCGCGGAAATGGTGATCACTACGAGGTATTACAGTAGTTCCGATTGTTCTTAGGATATTTTGAAACTTAGTGGCATGAGTCTCAGGTGAAATGTAGTACGTATGCGCCAAGCGGCGTTTAGCCCGAGCACAAAACACCTCAAACCAGATATACTCACAATCTAATTCAAGGTCGAGAAGGCATTAACACTTAATCGAGCCATGTAGGGAACAATCACACCACTGCCCGGGGTTTACCGCGCAGATGGCCACGGGCATTTAGGAAAACTTGGTAATGGGGAGGGAACAAGGTATTTAAACTTACGTCTGCACAAAAAATAGTTTCGGTGAGAATAATAATAGGCCAGGAAGAAGGAACGACATTTGAGAAAAAATCCGCTGACATAGTGCAAGTCCACAGACGGTCTGATAAAAGCAATCTAAGCTATTATTACTTGCCATCATCATCAGGTTCTTGCTGCTCCTGCTACTGCTGCTGACAATCAATCAATTAATCAATCAATGAATCAATCAGCCTTTAATAAAGTGGCAAGAAACAGCCGAAGCTTTCGTGCTGGCGCACTGAGAGGGGCAGAAAAAGGCCGCATTGAAATGCACCAGCGGCTATCACATAAACACCAACTAAAAAACGTGGGTTAGTGAAAAACAGTAAAATACTCGAAATACTACAGAGAATAAAATAAAAGTGGTATCCAACCTACATTACTTTTCTAACAGAGACTCTATATTATGGTACATTGCAAAAACGCATCGTAGAAGAACCATAGATATAGGAGGAAGCATCAATTACACAAAATGTAGGAAACAAAACAAAAGGAAGATTTAAACTATGCACAGAAAATGACAATTTATGGAAAAATTTGTTGCTGTGGCCTTCCTGGGCCCCATAAAATATGTATGACGACTTTGCTACATAAGTGTATCATAGTACCTGCAACAATCGGAGCCTCAAAATCATACGCGAAGAAATATGAACGAACACTGTGGAAACAACGCACACATGAGAAAAATAGCTGAGAAACACGAGTACTGTCCAAATTAAGTTAGCACGGCATGGCTAACAGCCTTCCCAAAAACCCCGTAGAGGCCGGCGAAAAATAACGCGTTCCCTGTTGTGAATGTTATATAGGCGTAGGAGTCTATCAAGAGGAGAACATCTTCTAAGTTGTGCAGCAGTGAGGAAAGGATGGTTAATCCTTGTAGCGTTTTCGGAACACAAAAACTGATTGATGCGAGCTGTTCCGGGCATGAAATTGTAGTCTGAAGCAATTTCTATAAGAAAACAAGTTCTGAGTGGGTTCGCGCGTAACCTAAATAAGCAGTAATCGGGAGAGGCTCAGAGGCAAAACGATACATATATATCAATAAAAATTTGGCCTTCATACACTCTACACGTTTACAATTAGATATGAAGGTTCCATTCCAAATGACAGAGGCATACTCGAGTTGAGTAATACAAAATACCATAAAAAGTTTTAGGAACAAATGAGGAGACTGGAAGTCTCGTGAAACCTGCATACAGCCCCAAGCGAGCGGAGCGCCCGCCGAATGAGTTGAGTGACATTACGCGAGAAAGATAAGGCGCTGTCGAAGAGCAGTCCGAGGTCTTTAATATTGTCGACTTTAGGCAGAAAACCGTCATCAATACTGTAGCGAAAGAAAGGAGGGTTCAGATTTTGGCTATAAGACATGACCTTTGTTTTCGCGCGATTAAGATTTATTCTGTTATCTGAGCACCATTTAGCAAAGAGAATATATCTTCCTGCAGGGCGACACAGTCGTCGATGGACTGTATACGTATGAATATTTTGATGTCAGCGCCGAGAAGCAAAGAAGACGTTTTAATTGCGGCTGAAACATCGTTTGCAGAAATGGAGAACAAGAGAGGTCCCAACATCAAACCTTGGGGCACCCCGCTTTTTCATCTATACATAGAGGACGTCGCCCATTAACGCTAGCGAAACTGAACTGACTCCGCAGATAGCTACCCAGCAATGCCACGAGTGGTGTATCAATGCCCGACTGCAAAACCTTATGAAGTAACAACGCGTGGCAGACGACCGCAAATAATTTGCTGAGGTCAAAGAAGACAACGTCCAACTGGCCTCACTTTGAACGTGCAGCGGGGCCTGTTCCATAAAGCAGGCGAGATTAGTTGTTGTCGACCATCCTGACACAAAACCATGCTGTTTACTTGTAAATAACTGCTGTACAGAACTTGACAATACCTTTGTGCTACATCCAAGCAGCAGAAAGCTTGGAGGTAGCACGAAGGAGAGAAACTGCTCTATAGTTCTTTGCATCAGATTTGGTGCCTGACTTGAAAATGGGGCGCATTCGAGAAATTTTCCACTTACCAGGAAATACGTTTGTGTTTATACAGCGATTGAATATCGCAGTTAAAACAGGAAGAAAAAGTTCCGCCATTTAGACGAAGTCAATGATTATGAGTGGGGCGAAGCTCTAATGCTTATCAGTAAACCGTGAACGGGAAACATTTACAATCTTGGATTTCGTCCAAGCGGATCAGAAAATGAATCATCCTCAGTGCTGTAGAGGCTGCAGCCGCCGCTAATGCCTCAGTGTATTTTTCTTCAGGTTTTATCAATGAAATACTGTTTTATCAATCGGATGAATCACGAAACATGTGGTTATTTGAACTAGTATATGCTGTTGAATCCCCCGTGCGGGGTATGTGCAGTCAACATGCGAATCATCATCACGACCGTGTACATAATCGTGTTATTAAAGCTGAGATCGCGTTCCGGTCAGCCATGCCACCGAACCCTGCTGCCTGTCTTGTCTTGCAATAACATTTGGTGGCGAGAAAGCCGGGAGAAGACCAGAGAACGATGGAGAGAGCAGCAGAGATGTCAGTTGCTTCGCACAAGCCACACCAGGAACCGTTCACCGGCGACTCAACCTGAGCCAGCTGGAACCCTTGGAGATAGTGGCCGCACACGGACCATTGACTGCCTCAAAGGCACTGACGCCAACACCGGCTTCGAGGAACGGGTGACCAACGAGACTCGTCCGATACCGGTTGTGGCGATCCCCTGTGCAGCGACGAAAACCAACAGCAAATCTCATACCGACGCAGACACGGAACGTTCCGTGCAGTCCACCATGCTTGGATCGGATTGCGTGCCTCAAAAACAAGCAGCCTTTAAACATAAAATCTGCAACATTTTATGAAATTGCTGTTTTTCTCGAAACGCCCACAGACTTGTTATGTTCGTTCACCGAAAGCCTGCACAAGGTTGTGAAGCGGGACGACGAGAAGCTACCGTAAACCATGAAGCGTGGAGAAACTGAAACGATCCCTGTCGAATTGGACGTAGCGCAAGCACCTGAGGAAACAGCAATTGAGCCGTTACCAGGTCAGTTTGAGTACATTTTTGTCCCATATTTTATGTGCGGAGAAGGTTTCCCTGAACTTGAAATCCTACCAAGAATTATAGGCAACTACCTGCCAGCACCTCTAGCGCTTCACGGAAGCCGGCTTGATTGCGTATGCTCAGAAACCACGGCGTGCATGAAGCCCGCCAATGATGACATTTGTAGATGCGGGCGGTGTTGTCAACACTGTTACCGCATGGATAAAATTTCTCTAGAGCAAACAACAGACGTGAAAACCTGTAAACCGCCGATATGAACGTCACCTTCCCCTTAAGAGAAGCCCCTGCATAAGATGGTTCAAGTTTCAGGGCAATTCTCGGAATGCCGCATTTTTATCTCTTAAAGACTGGTGCTATCGGCGTCGAGAGCATGAAGACCTGCAGTCTTATGTTAATACTAACAGAGATCCCCTGTTCTTCGTGCCACCATTACGACGCTCTGCGCTTCTCAAGCTGCAACGAAGTTTGAGGCACTGACGGAAGACAAAAGGTTCAAGTGCAGCGAATATGACGAGACCGGTACCGACTTCGACAAGTTCAACAAAAGGTTATGACGGTCGAATATTGCCCTTCCAATTATTATCTCGTGGTCGGGAGTAAAGGGAGTAAAAGAACTGACAAGCCTTTGCAACAGACAAGATTCTGCAACCTTTTGCGACGGCGACTCTTCATGGGAGCGACGCGTGCCTAATCACACCGGAACCATTCCTCCCCATTTTTCTTCCAGTTACTGAGCTACCACACTCAAGAACTTTCCATTACTCTCCAGACCTTCCGGGTTTGCTGCGTAGTGCCCTGAGACTCGAGGAGCGGAAAATTCGCGGAAACACTTTTGCACCACAAACTTGCATTTCTTAGGAGCCTGAGCTTTCGTTGAAGTCTTCGAACAACCTTCGGGATTCGCTTGACTACCACTCTGCCGACAAAGACTTGCTATATAGAGTACGGGTACAGCAGCCTCCACCTCGTGAACATTACCGGGACGTAGTTCCAGCAGTAAAACTCCTTACTGCCAGCAAGATTGCTCTCGCAGCGTGATTTTCTCGTAACCGTTCGTGGCGGGCGCGTATTGCCGCGGCGGCAGTGTGTTGAATCCCCGTGTGGGGTATGTGTTTTAAAGAATGTTTCTTTGTTTAAACAAAATGACAATTGCCACAAGATGGTTTTCTAGCCTGCGAGGAACTTTCGAAGTGCAATTATCTTACCCCAATCTACACGTTTATTTAGTGATGCAACTACGCTGTGTGTGCTCCAAAGGGGTTATACCTTGAGGATTGGCAGTACTCAGAACCAAACCATATTGTTTGTTCTAGTGACAAACGATATTGCTTAACTTGGCCAGAATGTTGCGGTAGAATACGTTCACATGGAGCAGGTTAGGTTGCGCAAAACTGAGTCGTGCACGCATGAGACTAACAAGATTGTGGACATGCTCAGTTAAGCCTCGTGAGGTAAAATTTAACGCTCTATACGAATGAGCACACTACACCTGTCTTATTATTGGACCTTTCGTATCGGCGAACCTTTCATTTCGATTTACATAAAGCTCGACTGGATCTTCTGGCTTGGTAGACCTCCCGTCTCATTGGATTTCCGTCGTGTTGGACATTCAAGCCACAAGCATTTGCCGAGTGGCCCCACAGCTGGAACCGTGTAACGGCTGTATTTCTACAAAAATGCCCATTGGGCGGAAGTTTAATGTTGCGCCTGTAATCGTTATAATACCGCCAGTGGACATGATTGCGAGGACGAAGTTAAAAAAGTCCAATAAAGAGCTAACACAAAATTTACAAAAATGTTTTGATAAATTTAAAAATGTGCATGTTATACATTTCCCCCCAAAACCGAATAATAAACGGAACAATTTTCGAAAATTGATTTTGATTGATTGTAGGGTTTAACGCGGCGACGCAACGCAGACGATGAGGCGCGCCGTAGTTCAGGGCTCCCGATTAATTTGGACCAGGTGGGGATCTTAGCGTGCGCCAAAATCTTGTAGACACGGTTGTTTTTCCTTTTCGGCTACATCAGAAAAGCGGCTGCCGCGGCCGGGAACAGAACCGACGTCCTCAAGCTCAGCCTCACACCTTAGTCATTCATCCACCCACGGGGGGTAAAAACGTGTTTGGCGGAATTTTCACCTATGACCGCTTTAATAGGTAAATCGAGTTACTTGGTCGGCAAATATTTAAAACAAAAAAAGAATGAAAAACACGCAAAATAAACGCTTTAACAAAAATAACCTGGCAATTTCAAAAGATGCATATTATCTATTTTCTTCAAAAAACGAGAAACAAACAAAAAATCCGCAGAACAACGTTGTAACAGTGAATAAAAAATGGCGTGATCGGACGAACTCTTCATTATGTGTTGGATTTTCGGACACAAACCACGTGATAAGCGAAGTAAATCCAATTCAGCGCAATAGTGGTATAAATTTATAGCATTGGCCAAAAGAATGAAAATAAGTATAAACAGGAAAATAACACTGCTTTCGCTGCTCAAAGTAATATTGGACTGAAAGAACTCGCACTCTAGGCCAGTATCATACCGAGGCGACACCTTACTAGACAATTCTCTGAATTTCTGCAGATTGTTTTAACCGGTTCCGCCACAGCACAACTCCTATTGGACACGAACTCCTCTCGGCACTGTGACGCTTGAAGAGCGATTGGTCGTTCATTGATTCGTAGGGGAGAACGAGGAAGGGGTGTGCACGCTCTCTCGTTCTCCCTCGCTCTCTTTTTGCACGCCTCCTATCAACGTTCTTTTTCTCTTCACTCGCCCGCGTACGGCGCGCCCTTGCGCGGATTTTCGGAGCTTTATAAGGCCGCGCAAGTGGCAAAGCTTGCGGTGTGTACAGCAGCGGCTGCAGTCAGACACAACAGCGACGAAGCAACACTTGGTTGCTTGAGCAGGGTTCTTCACCGACCTCACGTGAGTATTCAGGGCTGACAGCCCTTGGTAGAGTGAATGAATGCGTTTATAAAACGAGTCGTGATGTCGCAGATACGCCCTGTCGTTCACGCCGCTGCCCGTCTGGTAGATTTGGGTGTCTCCCCATCATGTGGGTATCTTGTAGACTACTCGGAAGTCAATAGGCACAAATCATGCGTCACGTTTCTTTCCGGACATTTTTGTTGTAGGTCTTCAAAGAAATACGTATTCCCAATATGGGAGGTTCTGGTTCAGGTGAAACTGTTACGGTTCTGGTTCAGGTGAAACTATTTCGTTCCGGTCGGATTCCGGTTCGACAAAAGCACGTACAGAACCGGTTCGCAAACCGGTTCGGGATCCTGAACCGTGTCGCAAACCAGTTCGACTAGTTCATTGATCACTGAAATTAGAAAAAAAACATTTAGTAGAATAAAACGACCGCAAAATCAAAACACAAAACAAAATTCACAATGATGCTGTTCCTCAAGGGCAGTGGTGCAATTGCAAAGCAAACTTTAAAGAATTACGAGAAATTAGAAAAACAGATGGAGTGGCCACGATTTATCACCTACTTCCTCGTCCCCAATTTATGTTGTCCTAGCCACTGTTCATAAAGCCACCGCCAAGAGATATGACAGTGGAATATATTTTCTGCCCTTTCCTTTTTTGTTAAAATCGCAATCGTCGCTATGGAATCGCCTATTACGCTAACCTTGAAGCCTTAAATTTAGGCCTGCGTACTGGCGCGTTCAAATACCACTGCTTAATACCAACGGCGCACATTTTTTGTATTTGAAACAAAAAAAGACAAATTTTACAACGGGCACATAAATACTACCAATGAATTCGAATATTTCGTCGCCCTGAATAATTTGTTAGCTGTCACCTTATCAACTGTGTTAGCCACACTTTTCTAAAACTAAGCTTTAGTTAACGCTCAGTCCCTGCATTATTCTCTAACCACTGCAATTCATTTTGCGATAGCTATACCGAATGTGTGCATTACAATCAGTATGTCTTCGTACCGCCTCACCCCCGGCCATCGTTCCGTGCTACATTACGGAATCTTTTAATAGATTATGCTGTTACAAAATGAAAGGTAAATTTGACGCGCGGAGCATGAGATGGGACTTTTTTCGGTAGATGCTCTATTAAAGAGCGTCTACCCAAGAGCGCCTACAGCAGTACTACCGTCCGGAACGAGTAGCAGTAGAAGTATTGTTGCGAGCTGGGCAGTGAATACCAGTGCACCTTTGAAAAAAAGGAGATCTGAAGAAGGCAAAACCGCAGAACAAGCAGAAAAGATCGCTTGGCGAAAGGGACAGTGTGACTTACCGGCCTGCCTTTCTGCACAAATCATCTACTTTTTTACTGTTTCTGCATCCAAGACAAGGTCGAGGGCTGCAGTTTATCGCCAAGGGATTAAGTGCGCACCTTAACAGTTTTCACTGACATATGTGCTGTTATTTGTATCTGTAAAAAGGGAACATGTCCACTGTACTGTCCTCAAAAACTGACCACACAACTCACTTCCTGGGATTGATCACACGTTTGGTTGTGAAAGGCGTGGCAAAGAAATGTGAACAGCAATATCCACGTTTTGGTGCTTTTTTTACTTATTCGGTTTTACTTACTTTTTGCGTAATATTTTAAAACAGCGTGATTCGCATTGTTTTTTGTTCTTTAGGCCAAGTTTAGGTCAAATATTTTTATAAAACACACGCACTAGCTGGAGATTTACGAGCTACCTTTTCCCCCTTGCCCTTACCGTGTCCTAGGTAGTAAGTAAAACCAACAAGGGTCAAACATGTCTGTAGGATGCACTTTCTCCGCCTTCAGTTTTATTCTTATTTCATATTTTGTTGTAGAAATCGCTGTCTAATATATTGAATCATCTATCAACCCGACCGTTAAACACCTAGAGCTAAGCCTGGGTATGGTCTAATCCCCTCCGAATCCCCTCCACTGCAGCGCAATCGTAGATTTCGTCACATGACGCTGTCCAAGTCTTCCATGTCCAAAGCCTTAGTAAGTGACTTTGCAAGTCTGGCCACTCCACGGTCTTCCTTCATTTCTACGCGCGACAAGGTCAACTTCCGCAATGGTGCCACTCTTGACTTGCCGAGGAGCACCTGGATATTTGTGGCCTCGTTCTTTCTTGAGTATTAAAACACAGCGCTGCTCCGTAAGCTGCCGGCCTTGCATCGCTGAATGCATGAATCGCTGGGTTGACACGCTTGTCATCTAGAGAGCAACCGAAGTATCTTGGGAAGGAAAACTTTGTCATATCTCTTAGTCGCACCTATCACACTACCCAATCTGTGAGCAAGAAGTCAGGTAGGGGCTTGTCCCAAGAGTACTTCTGCATTTACAACTTCTGTATTAGTAACCAAATTGGGAGTACAAAATAGGCTGGAAGACCAAAAGGGTCATATATCTGGGAGGCGATGCTTGGAATTGCTCTTCTGGTTTTTTAGGTTCTTTCTGTTGGTTGAGCATGTGTTGTAGGGGTGGGTTTAGAATGTCCTCCCTGATGCCCCATACTAGACCTAGAATCTTTTCTACACCTGGGTCGAACTTGACTGGATCACTTTCGCTATAACTTTCATGCAAACGTCTGCTGTTAGTAGATTTCGTCAAGCGCATTCCCGCGTCCTGTAAAATGTGGAAGCAATCGTTCACAAGCCTCCGCCTCTCTTCAAAGCTCCTGGCTCCGATTTTGAGGTGGTAAACGTAAAATTGATATTTCACGCGAGAAGCAATTGTCGGGTACTGACTTGCCACTTGATGGAAATCTAGCATTTAGAATTTATGCAGAGGGTGCAGTCTTTGTCAAGGCGAAAGCAAAATTTTGTAATCCACAAAGATTTCAAAGCGAAAAATACACATTAAGTTGTGACCGAAAAAAAAAATTCCCCGCAATTCCCCGAGGGGAAGAATGTGAAAGTGTGAATGCACGAGTTGAATTTGCGCGGTTCGGTAATGTTCGCGAAAGAGAGATCACACACACACACACAACTACAAAGAAAGAAAGATGCATTTATTCACAGACACCTATTTGTGTTGTCGTTGTACTTGATTGCTAGAGCGGATCTCAGCTTTGAAATTTCGTGTCAGTACTCCTTTAAGCGGGTGCATTAGCCCTTCTCACGCCCGATTCCTGGCCAATCCCCCACGTGGGTATGTACCTTGTCAGCGGCCAGGCAGCGCGCGCCCATCTCCCCCCGTTTCCAAGGAAGACGAGGAGATTCCAGGCCAATCCCCCACGTGGGTATGTGCCATGTCAGCGGCCAGGCAGCGCGCGCCCATCTCCCCCCGTTGCCAAGGAAGACGAGGAGCGCGCGCACCCGCAGCTGTTGCTATGCGGACGGCGGCGGACGCTTCAGGCTCGCTTAAGAAGTGCATTCGCACTTAATATTGTGGCAGGAAGACAGCAAAGTAATTTTGCCCGCATTCTCATATCTCGAAATCTTCTCAGCACTACTGGCGATGAAGGCGCGAGTGTTTAATTCTTTGACACCTTTCAAGGAGCAATTACGCAGAAATCTTGTATCCAGAGATAAGTTGTTAATCACCCATTTATCACGCGTATAAAACTGATTTGCTTCAGCTCGTGACGGCTGTTTAATTAAATACGCTTTTAACGGCCAGGCGAAATTTCGGTTTTAGCGGGTGCCGCGGCAGGCTGCATTTGGTAAAAACAAAGCTGACCACGTGACTGTTTGACAGATACGACAGGGCAGCGCTGTCGTAGTACGGTCGATTCCACGTCGGCGGCAGTTTCTGCTAATACCACTACATACTGATCTCGTAATTCGCTCAATTTAAAAAACAACCGTGATAGAGGAGGCGTGAAAGCAAATTGTGCCTTGGCTATAAAACCACGCGGCATGCTCGAGAAAGTTGGTTGGAAGACGCGCGCTGGAAGCAGCCGGCCGGTCCGTCTACAGGTCTTATTACAGATGTGTTAGGCTTGACACTGCGGCGGATATTCGGTGGATGCTCTCGTAAGCCATGCAGATTACGATTTTTAATGCAATTAGCTATCGCATCATGAAATACTTTCTGATATGGGATGCCCTGTTTGGGACGTCAGTCCAATTTTGTGCAGCGCTAACGCGCTATCGCTCGAGCTACCTGCACCGGCCTGCGCCACGTCACGGCCGTGACTGCCGTTTGCACAGTGACCATGCGGTTCCCCCACTGCGCTTGTCCCCGCCGCTTTTTCACATCCATTGCAATAATGAAGTCAAAAAGATAGAAAGCATGGAATCACTGTCTTATCGTTGGCTCATCGGCGAGCTGCCCAATGAGCCAACGTAATGCCGGGGCCTCCGCCACCTACTATCGGATCGTTCGTTGCTCGAGAGCAAACGGCCGACCTCTCATCGGAGCGGTGAGGCGGCGGTGCGGAAGATGCCAACAGAAACTCGTCACGTGTTTGGATGTTGTTTATTTACTTGACATCCAGGAAATGTTGATTGCACGAGGTCCTCCGCTGGCTGCCTGTTTGCTTTTCGCACACTTTCAACTGCATTTTGAATATGATCTATGGTGCATGTGCTGCTGATATTTTGCAGATGATGTGTGTGTTCACACCAACCTATCTCCGAAGTTAGCTCGCCTTTAAAATTTTGTGCCAGTATTCCTTCAAATCCCCACAAGGCCTTGCAACTTTGGTGAAGACTACAATAACACGGTTTCGTTTTTTGTTTGCAGCCGAGTTTTTTGCACAATGAAGACGAAAAAGGGCTTGCGAATGTCGGATATTGGCACCCTTGGTTACTCACTACTTTTGGTGACCACACATAATTTATAAAACGGCACAGGTGACAGTTTAAATGTTGCTGCATCCAACTAATACCCCGGCATATATGTGGCATCATAAACCATTACAGCTGTGTTCATAGGCGTGCGGCAAGAAATATAAAAATGCACTCTTGTGCACGTTCGAACCACGCATCTCAGAACTTTCCCGTGACAACCTTCAGTACAACCGTAAGGTAAAAGGGTCACCAAAGCACTGCGGATGAACTTTTTCAGTTTTTTCTTCGCGTGGGGAGGCACTACGAAAGCTTTAAGTATCGCCAGCACGGAACGGTGCGGCGTGATTTGCTCGTCACTGCGCATTCGCCTCCACTTCTAATTTGCTTTTGTGGCTTGTCTTTGTAAGTGGCCACCTAATGCGTTCATTGCTGCAGCTTAAGGCACAGCGGCCCGTAGCCACTACACCGCTGCAATGACGTAATTCTGGCGTACGAAGTACACCTGGACCAGCAAAGAGGAAAAAATATTTAAAGCACGTTTCCAAGTTATCTGACGGGCATGGAGCAGCAGTTTTCGGCAGAGATACTTTGCGATCCCATGGTCTGAGTACTCGATGTGTTGATTGAAGGCGTTCTACAAACAATGAGGATTTCGAAAAAAAATCTGGAAATTTGTTTTGTGGGGTACCCATAAAGCGGCCATTATTCCTCAACTGCGCGATGAAAGGCTGCTCTTCCAAGGGGCTCTGGCCAATGCCTATCTCCATACGACTGCACCTTTGTGATTGGTATCTCTGTGCCTGTGCTGCGGAGCATGATGGTGCGAAGAGAAATTGCGTAGTGAAAGGCTATCACAAAAGGAGGCGCTGCACGAAAGGGTTGCTTTCCGGAATTCCCTTTGGACAGACCAGGATCTGCACGCCACCTCAGCAAGTGAGGTAGTGTGAAGCGACTTTGTGTCAAAGAACCGGCACCACATTGCGGCAACCTACTTTACGTGCTTCCGGATACTTTTTCTATCAATGGCACCACAGTGAACAGCTGCTCTAAGCTTGGAGCAAGGGATCGAGACGCACTCGCCGCCCAAGTAAAACAAGCCCACATGTGGCTAGGACGTACTAACCACGTATTCTGATCCTGAAGTACAGATTCCAGCTAATAAAGCGCTTAGCTTCAATTTGTGAAAGAATGCAAAAACCAAAGATGGCTTCTTTACATTGGTTTTAAAATTAAACCAAAATGCGTGACTCATCCGCAAGGTAGAGCCGCATTTTTATAATGAAGTATGTTTTCAACATAAACTACACTTGTGCATAAATAGAAGAGAATGGAGGGGTAAGAATAAATTGTTGAACACCCTAAATTGTCTGAATGCAGAGAAACACGGCTAAACATTTTGGCAATTTTGGAAATGTGAAGTGTTTGTATTTCTATTTTACCTGCAATAAAGAAATGTTCACGCGAACTTATTTTTCAGTGTACAAAGTTTCCGATGGAAAGTTTCCGCAAAACGAGAACCTATGGCATTAGCAGCAATATTTTCCGTCTTACAGCAGGAAAAGTTTAAAATTACGTGCGACTTGTTCAACATTCTGCCAGGCCTCCCGGTTTTGGGAGTTTTTTAGATAATCAAACTTTTTTTGGAAAACTAACTTCAGTCATGTTTCTTTCTGTGAACAAAGCACTTTATACAAATGTTTTATCGGAATTTAAGATATCGACCGGACACGCTTGGCCCATGTCTATTGAAAACTCTCTACAAAGAAATACAAGTTAAGGTGACTCTGTTGAATATTCTAAACAGTATGCTTTTTTTTTGCTTATTCTTATACTTTATTCGAGCTATTCGCGAAAAAGTAGCAGGATCATCATTTTTTCTCACTCCCTCACTTTCCTTCTTCCAGCAATCTCGCCATCATGAGCTGCTTTCACCTGTTCGCTCTGGTGATCCTGGCGATGAGCGGATTCTTCGGCGTGTTGCACGCCAACATGGAGGGTAATGGTGACAACCCCTCCCGACGTCCACAACACCTCTTCTACGCCCCGCCTGTCCCCCCTCCTTTTCTTCTTCACTTCGCGCGTTTCTCCTCCTATTGTATATTCTCTTTTGCTACTTTCTAACTTTTATGTAAAGCCTCCTATCGGCGGTACGCCTGAGTTGGGCTCAGAAGTTGCTTCCGGCATTCGCACCATTGTCAGAAGCGGGAGCGAACCCAAAGCTTTGTCTAAACTCTTCTGAAAAGCGTTCCCCTACTGGCACCTTGCACGAACAGCACTTACACCTTTAACGGTTCTTCCTTAAGACTAACTAAAAGGCCGCATTAGTCAACCGCTACCTTGTAAGTACCTTAAGTATTAGTAATAACTAAATGTAGATTTAACAGAAGTGTTTCGTGGCCCCATCTGCACTGCATAGAGGGAATACAAACCCAGCTTTTAACGAAGTATTTGTTAAAGCACAACCAGTTTTTTTTTTCACAGGAATTTGTTATAACGAGGATTCATTGAATCTCAAATACTTTCCTAGGGTCCATGTCGAGCGAATTCTAGGCAAATGGCACGATCATGCCCGGCTTAGTGCTTAGCCCTGTCGCTGTTTCCCGCCCTTGGTGCACTAAAATTCTCTAAACCAGCTTGAAGTGAAGCCATTGCTTGGCTACAGAACTCTCAGCTAACAGACTAACCAAGACGAGGATTCAGACGAATCACTTCTGTTCAAGACGTCGGCAATTGTCTCCCTGGATAACGGGGCGCTTCTTAGAGCTATTACCGGTGGGAAGGTAGAAGGGTGTCGACACATCGCGGAGCACAAACTCCTGCGTACCTTGTTCACGTGCTGCCGTTGGCGCTTAGAAATTCTGTCTGCACTGCTTGGTGAGGGAGCGCTTTGTGTAGGCCACGTAAGCCGTGTGCTGCCAACGGAGCCTTCGTTTGCAACGGCGAAACGGCGAGAGAAAATGGGAGACAAGCAGTGGCGTTCAGGTGCAACCCATCAGAGCGGACATAGCTTCAACATCGTACGCTATATCGCCGGGTGTTGGCTCAGCGGGGCAAGCCACAACGCTAATGGCGTCACAGTTGCTTGAAACTTTTCGAAGAGGTTGGAAGATGACCGCCGACGCCTCATTGCTCCCACAGCGCAATAATGCAGCAATCAGAGTACATGGCACGCGAGATTCGCATTTATATCACGCTCGTATTGTTCGGTGGTGGCGCTGTGGAGAGGGTTCCCTCGCTTCTTGGTGCGGAAGAGCATTGAGCTTCCATGCGCGGGGTCCCTTCGTGTGCGTGCTGTATGCGATGATGGTTACTGGAGTTACGGCACCCTACAATCGACAAATTTCAATTGGGAAAGCGCGAGTTTTGCACCAATATGACCTTTTCCCAGTTGATTTTGAAGGCAATATCTCGGCTCTTGCGTTACTAGTGTATTCTTCCGCTTCCGCCGGTGTTACAATGTGGACAAAGCAGTGGGCCGGCGCTGAAAACACAGGTTGTTCCACGTTCATTCCCTACGTCGCGAGTCGATCTATCTTTACGTCGGTATATAAGAGAGCTCGGGGAAGAATACGCCCTCTCGGGACTGTCGCGGAACGACCACCCCGTCTAGGCTAAGCCGCTATGGATTGCGATGCGCGACACCGTCCGATCGCACCATTTACTAGAAGTGTATCAGAACGACTATGCCGTGATGATGATAGTGGCACACGATGTTGTAGGAGCTACATCTTCCTCCTCTATGCAATCTACGACAGGAATTATTCCAGACAAACGCTGTTGACAAAGCAGTCGCAACATGCGATGGTGGCGTTGTCTAGATGTTGGCGTGCGCTGGATTGATGTTTGTGCGCGTTGGCGAGGTGCTGCCGTAGCTGGTGGCGGGTGGTTCCTGGCCTCCATTTTTATAGATTCATTCCCCAGGAAGAGCTGACAAAAAAATCCCGCCATCTCCACGAAGTGAATGATGATGATTGGGGTGAACCTAAAATGCTTATCGGTAAAACCGTGACACATTCGCCCACACGTCATATAAACACTCGGCACGTTGTTATAGGTCTTCTTGGCGTGCGCACCATCTAAATGAGTGAAGGACATAAGGTGCTTTCGTAGCCATGCTTGCGTCTCGGTTTTTAGCGCATTGCGAAGAGCGCCACGTACCTCCCGTCACGGCCAGAGAGTCGTGGGATCGAAACCAGGCTCCGCTGCGTCAAGAAGACCACTCTTCGCTCGCAAAGCTTGGGACTTCCCACCGCTCCGTTGAAAAGCCCGTCGACGACGTGGATGTTTGTGGGGTTTTTTGTAGGGCTTGTTTGGGACGATGAGAATCTCCTTGGATGAGTTGGCAAATTAGGTGTGTGACATTTTAGCCACCTTGGCAATCGCCTTATGAAGAGCGTCTTGTGTCTCGTACTCTCGGTACGTGTCTTCAGCTCGCAGACGACGAATGACAACGTCTGCTTCTTCCTCTCCTCCTTGTTGGGTAGCAACGAATGCGTTGAACGTTTTGACCTCTTCGTCCAATCTTTGGTTTTGCCAATCTCTGCGGGCATCGTGCCACAGTCATCGTCAACGGTATGTACACGGCGCAACGTGGGACAGGACAGGGCCCGAGCAAGAGGAGCTTCGCCCCTAAAACGCCAGCATCTCTACTTTGTGGATAATGGCGAGGGTACGGAGCATGGGGACTCGAAATGACATCCAAGTTGCGCCCCGAGTGAAATCCGATTTGAACCCCTACCGTCATTAGATTTATGCGGTGAGATCCACCTTGATTACCCTCTAATTTAAACATCAACTCATAGCTCAAATCAAATTTCGATTTATTTTCGCTTGATGGTGCTGTGCGAACGACTGAACGCGGACGGACATTGGGGGGTCCTAAGGTAGACAGCACCGTTTCAGGTGAGGGAGTAAGCCGTTTGACTCTCCGGTACAAACTCTACGTCGCAGCCCAATGAGTAAGACGACTGACACTAACTCTGTTCAATCTATCAGACACGGGTTGGAATCCTGCCGGTGCCTGTATAATTTTTCCGATTGTAAATGCTATGCGCACGGATGTTGACGCACATTGTGCGGACCTAAGGTACTCCGCACCTAAACCAATGTTCGGGCGTTTTCTGCTACTGCTTTTTGCCAAGCAAGCAGTACAACGGAAGCAATGAAAACTGTCGTACCACTCGTTCTTAACACGACAATGTGGTCGTGGTAAGGTCCCAGTTCTCCAAGACATATTTTGTAAGGACATTAATACTGCTGGTTTCCAATCCGCGGAAACGGCAGCTACACAAGCCTAAATTAGCTCCAACATGTAGTTACCCATCCCGAGGGGCGAATTCATTGGGCAGACTAACAATAAAATTCGACTTTTAATAGGCCCTATCGACAAGCCGCACTTTAGGGAGGCACCGAGAGATGTGACGCCCACTTAGCGCGAGAATGGAGGCACAAAGCACCGTGTAGACGTCTATGGTTAAGCACTGGCGCTAAAACAACAAAATAATGGCTGTGACGTACAATATGGGGGCACAACTATGTGCCTTCTGTCAGTTGGTCATACGTTTGGTTCGGAGGGCGACTGTCAAACCTGCACCTGCCGTTATTTTTCATTTTATGTAGGGTGGGTCGTGCGGTGACCTGAATTTCTTATAACGCACAATATTCTAAAACGGCGAGCGGAGGCTTACATGCCCACTGAAGTAACGCTCGTAATGGGGTGTTCAGATTCCACGGCTTGAGATAGACTCGGCCGCTCCGGTTGTGAGTTTATAACTAAGCTGCGGTTACCCACGCAATCAAGTGCACAGTTTCTGACGTCGGTGGTCCGAAACATGTAAAAAATGGGCATTTGACTTGGTTAGTGTCCGCACCGTTGCTAAGGCGTCCCTTCCATCTTTCATCACAGGCAAGCAGGCCATCTTTAATACGGCTTTGTTGCAGCGTTGCAAGAACGCAGAGAACCATTGTTGTACAAAGTTTCCCGTATTTCTTTTTTGCTTTCGGCTCTGGTCGCACCTCTTTGAATAACAAAAAAAAACGTTTGCATAAAGTTGCCCGCCTAGTTGGCAAGGCAGCCTAGTTCAAGCCAGCCTAGCTCAATGCCCAAGGCAACGTGTGAAGAGAAGGCAAAGGAGCAATTTTGAAAAACTTCTGCCTGCTGCAAGACGTGAAGCAGCTGCAGTGAGTGAAGAAGCAAGCATTGAAAATGTGGGAAGAGCTGAGCGTATCAAAAATGGCTGCCTCGGTGAAAAAAAGCACCGCGCTCTGATTGGAGGTGTTTTTCAACGTAAAAACACACAAAGAAGGTTACCGTTTCAGAATGATCGTGTCCGAGAAAGGCTCCTGGCAACACCGAGCTGGCCTGTTCTTGCAGCAGTGTCTTCCCTTGTTGTTAGTGGACGGCGCGTATCAAATGAGGAGGACACAAGACGTATCTGAGTTTTTTATGAACGACTGTCCTCCGGGGGGAGTGTGTTTTCGATTGACCTGAAGGACATGCACGACTCGTGGCCACATGCATCTATTTATGAGACTGTTTAGGAGGCAATTGAAAGAGCAGGAACTGCTCGGTTCCAGAATGCATTCGGCATTAGTGTGGGCAGGTTCCTTGAGTTGATGTCTTACTATTTTCAGTCTACATTCGTGGAATATGAAGGCAGCCTATATGTACAGCAAAACGGTATGTGCATCGGCTCGTGTTTAGCGCCCATACTCAGCGACCTTGTTCTAGCCCGCTGCGATATGGTTTTACAAGCCGCTTTACGGGGGTCGCCGGTCGTAGAGGTTTTTCACTTTGTAGATAATTTTTTGATTACCTTCATAGCCGCTGGTGACGCCACTTGCAAACTTCTACCCGATGGGCTGAGAACCTTCTCTACCCATTTGGCGGGATTTTAGCTGACAAAAGAAACACCAAAGAATCAGCAACTCCAATTACTGGACATGAAGCTGTATATACAGGAAACGCACTTATGCTGGAGCTAATCACCAAGATCAAAGAAGGCACTACTGCCTTTCACGTCTGCTCATTCGAAGTTAGTAAAACGCGGTGTCACCACAGCAGCTTTGAAAAATGCCTTGAACAGGTCTTGCAACCATCGCATAAGTGAGAGCTTTCAGGGGCAGGTGGGCCGTTTGCGCTCAGCTGGGTGCCCTGAACCCATCTTCAATAGCGTGGGCAACTAGATTTGGCGGGAACTGCGCACTCCTTCGTGTATACAGGAAAATGAAAGGGACAATGATAAGACTGCTGTGATGCCTAAATTCATTGTGTTACCCACAGGCAGCAGGAGGTTAGGGGAAGAGGGGGTGTGCACCTGGGTATTTCGGCTCCCAACAAACTCAGCAAGATTTGTGCGTGAGTTGATGATGGTTCGCCTTCCCGTAGCGACTGTGACATAAACCACGTGCGACCCTTAACCAATTGCAAGGCTGGCGTAGTTTACTCAACTGCGTTGAGCTGTGGCCGCCTGTACGTAGGCCAAACTGGGCGGTGCCTGAACTTACGGCTTCTGGAGCACGCGTCCAGTGTCAGAGCAAACTCCGGTGGCTGGCTTCCCTTGCACGCGTCGTCCTGCAAGTGCACTCCTGAATTCTAGCACTGTAAAGAGATAAAGCACTAAAGAAATCGACGCACGCTGAGGTACTGGAAGCCTACATAATTTATAAGAGTGGCACTGATTGCTTAAGCACACCTTTTGTTTCCTTGTCTCCAAAGGAGACAGCGTTTATTGAGGACTAAGCGAAATGGTCGAACTGTTAATATAACGCAAAGATGCTCTATCGTGTATATATTTTTAACGTTCTTTGTAATCTTTCTTGTTTGTTTATTCTTTCCGACCTTATCTTGGGCTAACCTTTTCGGCAACTAAACACTTTGTTGGTAGTCAGCGCTGTGTGTGTAGCCTCGTTTTTTCTGTCTTGTCTTGAGGGCTGTTTTTGTTTCAAGTACGAACCAACACGCCGAAACATTGCCTTGCTTCTGTACCTCAAGATTGAAATTTGGCATAATGCTTCGCATGGGGACTCACTCAATCAGTAAAGACAATTTTATATCGCCTAAATGTTTTATTCTACTGCTTGCCGTGCGTGTTTCCGCACCGTGCAGCGAGGCGCATGGATTTCGAGGTCCTGGAAAAGCGATCGGCGCCACTGCCTGGGCTCTCGCCGAAAGAGGGGCCGGCAAGGTCAGCGAGGTCTCCACCCATTAACAGAGTGCTCTACCCACGCCGCGTCATCATCAACATGTTACCGGCCGGCGGGCGCTCGATGGAGATGCAATCACAGGGACGGAAGAGCGAGTTCCTCGGAGGAGGAGCAGGAAGCTAGAAATTCTGGGCCACTTGACTCCTCCACGAGGGACGCCTAAACAAGGTGGTGTGCTCTCTCCGTGCTAAACGATCGCTAATCTGACGCTGTGTGATCGGCTGCGGGGCACCGGCCGCTCTATTTCCCATTTTTGCAAACATAAGGAAGAAATTTCATAAAACTGATTTTTACAGACGAGATGTAAAAATTGGTATGAGGATTTTTGAATATACAAAGTTTCCTGAATAACCGATTATTAAAAATGTCCGCATATTCGAACAATCAGACATTAAGATATTATTCGTATCAGAATATTTTGTATACCGTATATGTAAATACCGGATTTTTGAAAATTCGAGAGAGTAGAATGTAAGTTCTTTTAAAGTAGTTTCAAAAAGTTGCAATTTTAGAATAATTGATTGCGTTGCGATGCGATGGCGACGGGATTGAAAAAAAAACACTAGATTTTTTATTAAAGGAGTGTTGTAGCGGCATGCACCAATGTAGGAACAACTGAACTGGAGAGCCCATCGGAAAAAGGGCCCCTTGTGCAACTTGCGCGTGATTATATACCTAAGCAGCACTGGGGCACAGTGCGGCAGTGATCGTTGAACCGAAACGAAATATACAAATATGCAGCCCAACTGAAGTCCTCATGGTTGTTACTGGGTAGGTTCCTCACTTGCAAGTGGTGAATGTCCTTCACTAGATGGGCTGCTTCTTCCCGACATATAAAGGCCTGCAGAGACTCGTGTCAGTTTCTAACTCTTCGAGGAGTTCCAGGTTTTCGTCGATCCAGGCGGAAGAATAATGGGCCCGACTTGCTGATAACTTCTCTTGGGTGGTGACTTCTAGTCACTTTTAAATCTAATCGTGGGTTTCTGTA
This sequence comes from Haemaphysalis longicornis, assembly GCF_048455015.1. NCBI lineage: Eukaryota > Metazoa > Arthropoda > Arachnida > Ixodida > Ixodidae > Haemaphysalis > Haemaphysalis longicornis. Next base: position 80,766,123 of record NW_027526460.1, on the reverse strand, counting down.
CTCGAAAAAAATTGACAATATTTACTCTCGATTCTCGCGCAACCCTCCAGGCGGCCGTGTATCGTTTGCTGCACTGTTGCTTTTGCCTCAGTCACTCGCGTAACCGACGGAGCTTCTACTGCGGATCATCAACAAATGTGACTGATGTAATCCCGACGACGTGCTACTGAGTTCTTGGCAATCGTCCGTGTAGCAGCAAAACTGGGGCAGTTGCGTTGCAGCCTGCGGAGGGTACCGGTAAACTCCAACGTACACGTTACAGAATGGCGCATGGGTCGGTGCTCCAGAATAGCCACTTCAATAAAGCTTTTTTAAACAGTTATAGCGCTCCACTTGAACGTTTGCCAGTGAGTCGCACGCGGACGAATGTTCCATCCGAATGCCACGATCTTGCAGAAACGCCTCAAACTGCCTAGACGCAAACTTTGTACCGTTATTGGAAATTATCTCATCTGGGTAGCCGTTGCGCGGTAACACAGCCACTAAAACGCGTATTCCTGTGCTGGTAGTTGTATCGCTACATAAATGTACTTCGGGCCACTCACAATTCTTCCAAAAGCATGATTGCTTATCTGCAATTGAAAGGCGCCCTCTCAAATGGAGCGACAATGTCCATGCCCACCTTCGGTCACGGCTGATCTGGAAAGAGAACCGGTTCAAATGCTATGCCTCTCCCCTTGTTTCTTTTATCTGCTTCCTGGCAAATACTGCATCTCTGGATAGCTTGCTTGACATCAATGCCACCAATATGTCCCTCCTAGCTGCGCTTTTGTTCGCACTGCCCTGGGATTCGCCTCATGAGCTGCGGTTATTACCTTCTGTGTGAGGGATGTGGGAACCACGAGCCGTTCGCCACGCAGCATCAGATTGTCTAAACAGAAAATTTCATCACGTACTTCGAAGAACAGCTGAAGATCGGCCGAGAAATATACGTTCTCCGGCAACAGCGATTCCTCACAGATTTTGCTTTGTTTCAGTGTGCTATCTTGTAACTGGGCCTGTTCAGACTGTTCTAAGGGAATGCAAAAAGGAATTTCGAGAACTGATACCACCTTATCTAACCGGTTTTCTTCTTGGTGTGGAGATGACCCGGGCAAGCCTTAGAGTGCGTCCACCACTTCATTTACGACTCCTTGTGTTCCTTGAATGTATAAATCTTCCGTAGCAGGCGTTTTGACAATCGCGGTACCCACGAGCGGCGCCTCCCTGTTCCTTGATTTGAAAGCAATGCCACCAAGGCTTGGTTGTCAGTAAGCAACGTGAGGTGGCATCCCAACCGGCAGACATGCCACCGCGCACACTCCCAAACACAGGCAATCGCTTACCGTTCTCCTACCCAATGTTTCCTCTCAGCTGGCAAACGAACTCGAGACACGAAACCGAGAGTGTGCAGTTTACGTCCGTCTACCTGCTGTAGGAATGCTCCAGGCTCCGCACAGGGATGTGTCAGTGGGCACTACCACTTTCAGGGATGCCTCGCACAATCTTAGTATAGTGCTATATGCCAGCACGTCTTTTTTCATGGTGACACTAGCGTCTATGTGTTCCGACGACACGAATCGCTGCCCCTTTCTTCCCGGAACACCAATTGGCTGGACAAAGTCGGCGAAGTTGGAAATGAACCTAGTATCATAATCGAGCGACCCTAGAAAGAAATGATCGAAAAGTGGCTGGGTCAGTGAGCGCTGGAGTGTCTGGACATTTCACCTCAATGGCACAATACCGTTTGCCGCTATTCAGTGGCTTGAAAGCTCGAGCTCCGACATGTCATTGGCACTTGTGTGTTTAGTTTGCGTCCTGCCTGTCTGATGCTCTTTTATCCCTGCAGCAAGGTTCATCATGTGCTCCTCTCTGCCCTTTCCGAACACAATTATGTCGTTAATAGAAAATTTATTCATTGATGGCCGGGTTTAATGCGCAACGCAACTCAGGCGATGGGCTTCGCCGTAGTGGAGGGTTCCGGATTAACTTTGACCACCTGGGGATCTTTAACGTGCACCGAAATCTTGTGCACACGGGCGTTTTTGCTTTTCGCCTCCATCAGAAAAGCGGCCACCGCGGCAGAGAATCGAACCCGCGACCTCGTGCTCAGCAGCGCAACGTCTTAGCCACTGAGCCACCACGGCGGGTGTTAATAGAAAACAGTACGCCGCCACAACCTTGCATAATTTTTGACATCATACTCTGAAATCTAGATGGCACTGAAGCCATACCAAAACACGCTCTTGAAACAGAAGTGGCCGTCGTGTATTATAAATGCTGTTATATTGCGGCTCTAGGGGTGAACCATGCCGCGATTGTAAGTGGATGCCAGGTCAAGCGTGGGATAGTGTGTGGCCCCCACTCTATTGTGCAATAGTTCACTGTATGAGGAAGGGAAACGCTACCAGCTTCGACAGCTTTGCTTACCAGTCGAGCATATTCGCATTGAGGGATACGACCATTTTTTTCAACAAAACAATGTGAGGCCTCCATTCAGATGCTTCTATTTTCTCTTTCCCGTCTCTTTGTTCCAAGCGGCGGAGTTCTCCCGAGACTCGTGGCAGGAGTGATAGCGGAAGGCGCTTGAGGTTCGAAGTTTTGACACGGTGCACAAAACCTTGCGCCATCCAAGCCCTGGATGAAAAATAGCCCCAAACTCTTCAAGCAATTCTGTGGAAAGGTTAATGGGCCGCTTTTCTTCTGCCTTGACAGAGAAAGGGACTGTTCCAGC